>NC_044995.1:14036289-15387986 GCF_008728515.1 Papio anubis | reverse complement strand
TTTTTTTTTGAGACGGAGTCTCGCTCTGTAGCCCAGGCTGGAGTGCAGTGGCCGGATCTCAGCTCACTGCAAGCTCCGCCTCCCGGGTTCACGCCATTCTCCGGCCTCAGCCTCCCGAGTAGCTGGGACTACAGGCGCCCGCCATCTCGCCCGGCTATTTTTTGTATTTCTTAGTAGAGACGGGGTTTCACTGTGTTCGCCAGGATGGTCTCGATCTCCTGACCTCGTGATCCGCCCATCTCGGCCTCCCAAAGTGCTGGGATTACAGGCTTGAGCCACCGCGCCCGGCCGCTTTTGTATTTTTTCTAGAGACGGGGATTCGCCATGTTGCCCAGACTGGTCTTAAAGTCCTGGACTCAAGTGATCCACCAGCCTCAGCTTCCCAAAGTGCTGGGATTACAGGCATGAGCCACTGCATCCGGCAAAATAAATATTTGTATTTTATTTTATTTTTGAGACGGAGTCTTACTCTGTCACCCAGGCTGGAGTGAAGTGGTGTGATCTCAGCTCACTGCAACCTCTGTGTCCTGGGTTCAAGCAATTTTCCTGCCTCAGCCTCCCCAGTAGCTAGGACTACAAGCATGTACCACCACACATGGCTAATTTTTGTATTTTTTTGTAGAGACAGGGATTTGCCATGTTGCCCAGGCTGGCCTTGAACTCCTGGACTCAAGTGATCCACCTGCCTCTGCCTCCCAAAGTGCTGGGATTACAGGCGTAAGCCACTGTGCCTGGCAAACAAAATATTTTTAACAACTGGTACAGCAGGGCACTGACCCATCAGGGTGCCCACTGGAGCAAGAGTGTGGCCAGGCTTTACGCCTTTAGTTCCCTTTGAGAGAAGGTTCAGGGGGTCCAGAGGAGGAGCTGGGGTGGAAGTGGCAGGTGCTGAGGGCAGTAGTTAATTTTGAATCAGTGCAGAAGTATATCAGTGTTTCAATAATGGGTCTATCCCTACTGGTGGGTGAATGGCACCTGAATGTCAGCCCTGCCCCATGGCTCTGTCCACCCCAACCTTGCATGCAGTGAACAGCCTGGGCATCAGTGAAGAGCTGAAGGAGAAGCTGCGGGATGTGATGGTGGACCGGCACAAGGTGGCCCTGGGGAAGACTCTGGGAGAAGGTGAGTCCCCCTGCAGCATACACACATCCTTCTGAACTTCTGAGATCCTGCACTTCCACACTCCCACCCAACTATAGGAAATACAGTCCCCACAGGCCATCTGAGGTCAGTGTCTCCCTCTGGCCCCCCACAGGAGAGTTTGGAGCTGTGATGGAAGGCCAGCTCAACCAGGACGACTCCATCCTCAAGGTGGCTGTGAAGACGATGAAGAGTGAGTTATATGCACATGTGTGGGACCCCCAGCCCCTTCCCTATGCCCCTGAGAAAGAAGAGAGCAGAAAAGTTAACAGCAAGTTAACCATAGCCTAGAACTTCTGGTGTTTCCAGATAGGCAATGGAGCCCCTGCCAGGTACTTCAACAGAAGGAATTGAATACGGGGAGATTAGTATAAAGGTGGGAAATGGGCTGAAGGAACATCTGGGGCAGGGGGGAAACCAGAGATGAGCAGCAGCAGGAAGTCACTTCCACCCCTAGGCCTGAAGGACAGAGGGAGCAAGTGGTGTTACCAGAATCCACAGCTAGGGACACCAGGCAGGAGCTGGTATCACAAAGTTAGAGGTTGCTCTGTGGGAGCTAAAAACCCAGAAGAACACTTTGGGAGGCCGAGGCAGCAGATCGCTTGAGTCCAGGAGTTCGAGACCAACCTGGGCAATATGGTGAAACCACATCTCTATGAAAAAAAAAATAATATTAACAATAACAAAAAATTAGCTAGGTATGGTGGCACATGCCTGTAGTCCCAGCTACTTGGGAGGCTGAGGTGGGAGAATCGCTTGAGTCTGGGAGGCAGAGGTTGCAGTGAGCTATGATCATGCCACTGCACTCCAATCTGGGTGACAGAGTGAGACTTTGTTTTAAAAAAATAAAACACACATGGCTGGGCATGGCGGCTCAAGTCTGTAATCTCAGCACTTTGGGAGGCTGAGGCAGGTGGATCATCTGAGGTCAGGAGTTCGTGGCTGGCCTGATCTACATAGTGAAACCCCACCTCTACTAAAAATACAAAAATTAGCCGGGCGTGGTGGCGGGCACCTGTAATCCCAGCTACTCGGGAGGCTGAGGCAGGAGAATCGCTTGAACCCTGGAGACGGAGCTTGCAGTGAGCCGAGATTGCGCCACTGCACTCCAGCCTGGGCGACAGAGCAAGACTCTGTCTGAAAAAAAAAAAATTGAAACACACACATGCACACACGGGAGACACAACCACCACCAAGGGAATACCAGAAGCAGAGAGAGGGTGAAATACCCTGACTTCTCCCTTCCTCCCCGCTACCTGCCAGTTTCCCATCAGGGCCTACCTCTCATTGGCAAATCCCAAGAGGAAACCACTAGGAAAGGGAGCCAGGGAAATGTAGTTTTCAGGGGCTGGCCCGCTGTGATACATAGCGGAGCGGGAGAAGCTCTAGAATGAGGAATACCCGGCTGAATCATTTACCAGCCATGCGATCTCAGGCAAATGACTTTCCCTCTCTGAGCCTCCCACCTGTCATCTGGAAAAAAGGACCCTAATGTCCTCACCTTCCAAAGCTGTGAGGCAAAGCACTTCATGCTGAGGGTGGCAAGTAGGACATGCTTGTTAATGTGGACTAGGACTATATTATTTACATCATCAGAGAGGGCAGGAGCCATTTCAGGGTTACATAGCAGAGGAAGTCCAGGGCTAAGTTCTTCACACACAGGGAAGGAGAAGCATAGGGGGTTCAGATTGGGGCTGGTGGTGAGTAGAGAATGATCCTTTCTGAACTACAGGGCTTAAAAGCTTGGGCTATGAAGTCATTACCCACTCATTCATTATTGAGCACCTCCTGTGTACCAGGTTATTTTTGTTTGTTTGTTTCTTTTGCTTTGTTTTGTTTTGAGAAGGAGTCTCACTCTGCTGCCCAGGCTGGAGTGCAGTGGCGTGATCTCGGCTCACTGCAACCTCCCCCTCCTGAGTTCAAGCGATTCTTCTTCCTCAGCCTCCCAAGTAGTTGGATTACAGGCGCACGCCACCACGCCTAGCTAATTTTTGTATTTTTAGTAAAGACAGGGTTTCACTGTGTTGGCCAGGCTGGTCTCAAACTCCTGACCTCAGGTGATCTGCCTGCCTTGGCCTCCCAAAGTGCTGGGATTACAGCCGTGAGCCACTGCACCCAGCCTCAGGTTTACGTTTTTTGTTTTTTGGTTTTTGTTTTTTGAGACAGAGTCTCACTCTGTCACCAGGCCGGAGTGCAGTGGCATGATCTCGGCTCACTGCAAGCTCCGCCTCCTGGGTTCACGCCATTCGCCTGCCTCAGTCTCCCAAGTAGCTGGGACTACAGGTGCACGCCACCACGCCCAGCTAATTTTTGTATTTTTAGTAGAGATGGAGTTTCACCATGTTGGCCAGGATGGTCTCAATCTCTTGACCTCGTGATCCACCCGCCTCAGCATTCCAAAGTGTTGGGGTTACAGGTATGAGCTACCACACCTGGCCTACGTTTTTTGTTTTTTGAGACAGAGTCTTACTCGTTGCTCCGGCTGGAGTGCTGTGGCAGGATCACAGCTCACTGTAGTCTCAACCTCTGAGGCTCAAGCGATCCTTCCCACACAACCTCTCACTGGTTATAGTCTTGGCCTGGGTCTGAATCCCAGCAGTGCAACCTTGGGCAAGTCATTTTGCCTCTGTGAGCCACAGTGTTCTGAACTGTTAAATGGGATGATACTTGTATGGGTCCCCAGGGCAGGTAGGGAAGTGCTAGGGAGCAGCCTGGGTGGTTGTGAACAGGTGGACCCTGGAGCTAGACTGCCTGGGTTTGAGATCTGCCTCTTCCACCTCCAAGCCGTGTGTTCGTTCCCTTAGGCAGACTCTGTAACCTTTCTGTGCCTTGCTTTCTTCATCTTTAAAGTAGAGATAGGCCAGGCACAGTGGCTCATGCCTGTAATTGCAGTGCTTTGGGAGGCCGAGATGGAAGGATCACTTGAGGTTAGGAGTTTGAGACCAGCCTGGACAACATAGCAAGACTCCCTCTCTTAAAAAATTGGCCGGGTATGGTGGCTAACACCTGAAATCCTAGCACTTTGGGAGGCCAAGGTAGGCAGATCACTTGAAGTGGGGAGTTTGAGACCAGCCTGACCAACATGGTAAAACCCCATCTCTGCTAAAAATACAAAAATTAGCCGGGCGTGGTGGTGCATGCCTGTAATCCCAGCTACTTGGGAGGCAGAGGCATGAGAATCTCTTGAACTGGGGAGGCAGAGGTTGCAGTGAGCCAAGATTGCGCCACTGCACTCAAGCCTGGGGGACAAGGGCGAAACTCCATCTCAAAAAAAAAGAAAAAATATATATATTATATATATGTATGTATAAATATATATATTTTATATATGTATGTATAAATATATATTTTATATATGTATGTATAAATATATATATTATATGTATGTATAAAAAAATATATATATATATGTATGTATGTATATCCGGGATGGTGGTGCGTGCCTGTGGTCCCAGCTACTCAGGAAGGCAAGCCTAGGAGTTTGAACCCACAGTGAGCTGTGATTGCTGTGATCACATCCATCCTGGGTGACAGCACAAGACCCTGTCTCAAAAACAAAAAACAAAACAATAAAATGGGAATGATAATAGTAGCACCTGAGAAGATTAAATGAGTTAATATATACAAAGTTGGCCAATCGCAGTGGCTTACTCCTGTAATCCCAGCACTTTGGGAGGCCGAGGCGGGCGGATCACGAGGTCAGGAGATCGAGACCATCCTGGCTAACACGGTGAAACCCTGTCTCTACTAAAAATACAAAAAATTAGCCAGGTGTGGTGGCATGCACCTGTAGTCCCAGCTACTCGGGAGGCTGAGGCAGGAGAATTGCTGGAACCCGAGAGGCGGAGTTTGCAGTAAGCTGAGATCGAACCACTGCACTCCAGCCTGGGCGACAGAGTGAGACTCCATCTCAAAAACAAAAAACAAACAAACAAACAAAAAAACCCACTCTCTCTCTCTATATATATATATACACACACACATAAAATGCTGAGTACGGCACCTGGTACTTACTAATCATGTTTGATGAAGATGAGTGATCATGATGATGATGATGATGATGATGGAGAGGAGGTGGAGAGAGAGTCCTCCCTCTCCTCCCCTCCACCACACCCACCTTTCTCTCTCCCTTAAGTTGCCATCTGCACAAGGTCAGAGCTGGAGGATTTCCTGAGTGAAGCAGTCTGCATGAAGGAATTCGACCATCCCAATGTCATGAGGCTCATCGGTGAGAGAGGAGCAGATTCAAGGGGTCTACAGGCCCCATGGGGGCCATTGCAGAGGGAAGACCCCTTCTTCTGGCCATGGGAAGATCAAACTTCCAGGCTTCCTGCTCCCCGCTCCTTCAGGGTCAGCAAGCTTCCCCCTCCTACTCTCCCTCAGCTTGGAATGTGACCTCTGACCAGTCCCAGAAATAGCTGAGGTCCCCAGGAGGGCTCCGGAAACGTCCCTGGGAACTGTGCTGGAAACGGCTTCTCTGCAGCTCGGTCCTTGCCACTGCCAGTACCCCCCAGACAATATGGTGGCCAGATTGGATGGGGAGTGAGAAGGAGATGCTGGAGGCTGGTTGGGAGGGGGCTTGGCTTCCCCTTCTGCCCAGTAGGAGTGACAGGGCTATCTGGGGGGCTCAGGTGTCTGTTTCCAGGGTTCTGAACGAGAGAGCTTTCCAGCACCTGTGGTCATCTTACCTTTCATGAAGCATGGAGACCTACACAGCTTCCTCCTCTATTCCCGGCTTGGGGACCAGCCAGTGGTAAGGGGCATTTAGTCATCCAGTCTACAAATATTAACTGAGTATCTATCAGGTACCCAGGGCTGCTCAGACCCTGGGAAGACCATGGTGACCAGGAGCTTACTCTCCTGGAGCATGTCTTCCAGCAGGGGAGGGGCAGACAATAAACAAGCTAATAAATACCTGAGCAAGATGATTTAAGTGTTTCAGTGCTAGGAAGGAAATACACTAGGATGGATGATAAGGAGGCCAGGCAGTGAATTTGGGTGGACGTGGAAGATCTTGCTGAGGAGGTGATTGTGAAGGAGTTGGGGCTGGGGGGATGTCTGGAGATCTGGGCAGGAAGCGATCCCAACAGAGTGCACAGCATAGGCAAAGGCTCAAAGGTGGGAATGATCATTGTTTGTCTGAAGACCAGAGGGGAGTCTGGGGAGTGTCAGTCAAGGGCAAGAACATAGGCGATCAAGTCCGAAAGGAAGGCTGGAGCAAGTTTATAGGACCTTGCAGGCCATGGAGAGGGGTTGGGTTGAATTGTCAGGGCCATGGGAAACCAATTCGGGCAGAGCTAGAATTGCACAAAGGGATAGAGGGAGGAGGGATCACATCAGGGACTCTGTTGACCTCTCCTCCCACCTGCCTTGGCTCCCCAGTACCTGCCCACTCAGATGCTAGTGAAGTTCATGGCGGACATCGCCAGTGGCATGGAATATCTGAGTACCAAGAGATTCATACACCGGGACCTGGCGGCCAGGAACTGCATGTGAGTGCCTTTCAGGGACACCCCCACGCTGCTCCCACACTCCCTGAGGGAGCTCCCTCCCTCCTTCTTAGGATGGAAGCGGGGCTAGACACCCACGAAGGGCAGGTCAGAACTCAGGGCCAGGAAAGTCAGTAAGGGGGTCTGGGAAGGCTTCCTGGACGAGGTGGGTCCTGAACTGAGATCTGGAAGGAGCATTTGGATGTGGAGAGGGAAGAGACCAGAAAGTGGGCTCAGTGCACAGCATGAGGTGAGCAAAGGGACTGAGGTGACCGATGGGGGTGGGGACATGTGAGCCCCATCTCTGTCCCGCTCCATGCTGGGTGACTTGCCTGGGGCTGCCCTTTGGAAGCGGCCACACTGTATAAGGAAACCAAACTCCCCACCAATGAACAAGCAGAAAACAGGCCAGACAGGGCGCGGTGGCTCACGCCTGTAATCCCAGCACTTTGGGAGTCTGAAGCAGGTGGATCACTTCAGGCCAGGAGTTCAAGACCAGCCTTGGCGAAACCCCCTCTCTACTAAAAATACAAAATTCATCCGGGTGTGGTGGTGTGTGCCTGTAATCCCAACACTAGAATTGCTTGAACCCGGGAGGCGGAGGTTGCAATGAGCCGAGATCACATCACTGCACTCTAGCCTGGGTGACAGAGCGAGACTCTGTCTCAAAAAAAAAGAAAGAAAGAAAAAAGAAAACAGTAACCTGTAATCCCAGCCATTCCTAAGGCTGAGGTGGGAGGATTGCTTGAGCCTCGAGACCAGCCTAGGTAACAACAGTTAGACACCATCTCAAAAAAAAAAAAAGAAAAAAAGAAAGAACAATAAATCCCCCAAAAGCCAGAATAGAGGGTAAGGGGAGGGTAGAGGGTGGAGGGAATGGAACCACAGAGTTAGAATATTAATCTCGGCCAGGTGCCGAGCCGGGTACTCACACCTATAATCCCAGCCCTTTGGGAGGCTGAGGCAGGAGGATCACTTGTACCCAGGAGTTCAAGACCAGCCTGGGCAACATAGTGAACCCTGGCTCTACAAAAAATAAATTATCTGGGCATGGTGGTGTATGCCTGTGGTCCCAGCTACTTGGGAGGCTGAGGTGGGAGGATTGCTTGAGCCCAGGAGGTTGAAGTGAGCCATGATGCTATCACTTCACTACTGTCTGGACAACAGAGCAAGACCTCATCTCCAAAAAAATTGATGTATATTTTCCATACACTAAAATATACACATCATATACGTGCAAGCTCAGCTCACTGAATTTTTATGGGTATAGACCCATGTAACCACTAGATCAAGGTAAAGAATATTTGTTAGCCCCAGCAGGCTCCTTCATGCCTCTTCCTCTTTCCAATCACTACCGCCAAGTGGTACCCACTATCCTGACTTCTCAGTGTTAGTTTCGCCTGTTCTGAAAAGTCATACAAATGGGATCATGCAGTTTGTACTGCTTTGTGTCTGGCTTCTATGGCTCAGCATGATGTTTTTGAGATGAATCTGTGTAGGAGTAGTTTGCTCTTTTTCTTTGCTGTGTGGTATGGTATTTCATCGTATGAATGTCCTGTCCCATGGATTTTCTTTCTTTTCTTTTTTCTTTTCTTTCTTTCTGTCTCTCTTTCTTTCTCTTTCCTTCCTTCCTTTCTTTTTTTCTTTCTCCTTCCTTCCTCCCTCCCTCCCTCCCTTTGTTCCTCCCTCCCTCCCTACCTCCCTCTCTCTCTTTCCCTTTCTTTCTCTTTCGTTCCCTTTCTTTCTTTTCTTTTTTGTTTTGACAGAGTGTTACTCTGTCCTTTAGCGTGGGGTGCAGTGGCATGATCATAGCTCACTGTAGCCTCCAACTACTGGTTCAAGCTATCCTTCTGCCTCAGCCTCCTAAGTAGCTGGGACTACAGACATGTACCACCATGTCCAGCTAGTTTTTAATTTTTTTTGTAGAGACAGGGTCTTGTTTTGTTTTCCAGGTTGGTCTTGAACTCCTAGCCTCAAGTGATCCTCCCACTTTGGCCTCCCAAGGTGCTGAAATTACAGGCTTGAGCCACTGTGCCTGGCCTTTTTTTTTTTTTTTTTTTTTTGAGACAGAGTCTTACTTGCTCTGTTGCCCAGGCTGGAGTGCAGTGGCGCGATCTCAGTTCACTGCAACCTCCGCCTACTGGGTTCAACTGATTCTCTTGCTTCAGCCTCCCAAGTAGCTGGGATTTCAGGTGTACACCACCATACCTGGCTAATTTTTGTACTTTTAGTAGAGACAAGAGTTTCACCATGTTGGCCAGGCTGGTCTGGAACTCCTGACCTCAAGTGGTCCACCTGCCTTGGCCTCCCAAAGTGCTGGGATTACAGGCGTGAGCCACCGTGCCCAGCCATGTTCTGTTTTTTAATCTGGCTGCTGGTTACACGGGTGTGTGTGTGAAAATTCAGTGAGCTGCTCACTTACGACTTGTGCACATTTCCGTATGTACAGTATACTTCAAGAAAAAAAAAATGCTTTTTCATCAAGGAATCAAACTCAAGGAAGGACCTTAGAATCTAGCAAAGAGCCAAAGTTGGGAAGGCCTGAGGAAGCCCTTTGTCCCATCCTCATTTGACAGAGTGAACAAGAAGTAAAGCAGTTCCCTTCTGGAATGGGGTGAAGATTTGGGAGACACATCCCCACCCCGCAGCCAGGACAGTGAGGGGAGGAGGTGCAGATGTGTCTGAGAGCCAGGGCAGACTTCCTGGTGGAGGTGACCGATGCCCTGACCCTGTTCCTTTCCCCAATCCAAACAGGCTGAATGAGAACATGTCCGTGTGTGTGGCGGACTTCGGGCTCTCCAAGAAGATCTACAACGGGGACTACTACCGCCAGGGACGTATCGCCAAGATGCCAGTCAAGTGGATTGCCATTGAGAGTCTAGCTGACCGTGTCTACACGAGCAAGAGTGATGTGGTACGTGCATCCCCACCAAGAGTGGGGAGCCATGGGAGGGCATGGCCTGACTGGGCGGCTGTGAATGCAAGGGTCACAGGGACATGTTGGCTTCCCTTTGCAGGGGCTTGTCTACATGGGCTAGGCATGTCTTGGAGTATGGTGGGCATCTCTGAACAGTGGTGCATACATGCCCAGGATAAATACAGGCCCATGTGTGCATGGTAGCAGTGTAGACAGTTTAGGTTAGAAGAAGCTGCAGTGATTATGTGTGCATGCACACACACTCGTAGAATGTGGACAGCCAGGGTGTGCAGAGTGGCACATGAGCTCATGTGTCCATGAAGTGTGTATATGCGTGTGATGGTGAGCATGTGTATGCATCCACAAAAGTTACTTATTCATGTGTATACCTGTGTCAAATACTTTACATATATTTTTTTTTCTTTCTTTTTTTTTTTTTTCTTTTTTTGACATGGAGTCTCATGCTGTCATCCAGGCTGGAGTGCAGTGACATGATGATCTTGGCTCCCTGCAACCTCTGCCTCCCGGGCTGAAGCGATTCTCCTGCCACAGTCTCCCAAGTAGCTAGGGTTACAGGCGCCCACCACCACGCCTGGCTAATTTTTGTATTTTTAGTAGAGATGGGGTTTCACTACATTGGCCAGGCTGGTCTCAAACTCCTGACCTCAGGCGGTCCGCCCACCTCAGCTTCCCAAAGTGCTGGGATTACAGGCGTGAGCCACCGCGCCCAGCTAAAGTATTATGTTTCTGTGAATACTTGTGACGCTCCCAGAAGATGGTTGTGAACATGTGTACATAAGTGTGGGTGTACCCATGAACCTGGGTATTGGGGCAGGTGATTCTGTGCAGGAGAGACCGTCTAATTCCCTCCCCTCTGCCCCATACAGTGGTCCTTCGGGGTGACGATGTGGGAGATTGCCACAAGAGGCCAAACCCCATATCCAGGCGTGGAGAACAGCGAGATTTATGACTATCTGCGCCAGGGAAATCGCCTGAAGCAGCCTGCGGACTGTCTGGATGGACTGTGAGGACCCTTAGGTTTCCCCCAACCCAGAATTCATTCCAAACCCCTGACTACCCCCACATGGCCCTCACAGGTCCAGTACTCTCTATAACCCGGACAGAATCCCTGAGAATGCTGAATGACCCACTTGCCCCTCACCAATGCTCTGAGTAGGGCCACCACTGGCCAGTGGGGTGCAAATCAGCTGAAGACACCCTTTCCTCCTTTGTCTGTGTCTGGAATGCAGGCTGAATCAGTCCCCTGGCTCCCCACCCCCAAGCCAGGTATCCTTGGGTAGTGAAGAACAGCACAGTCTTACCTGGCGGCCCTGCCGTTGGAACATGCACTCCCAGAGACTTCTCATTCCAGACTCCTGAGCACACCATGCTTCCCCCACCTGCTCCTCAATACCCAGGACTCTCTGCAAAACCCTCCAGTTTGTTTTATTGACCTTCTCCAGACTCAGGTCTCCTCTGAGATGTTTGCAGGATCCTTTAGGGAATGCTTATCAAACTCTGCAGTATTAGAGCATGCGGAGAAGGCCGTGACATTTAGCCAGCACTTTGAGGGTAAAGAGAGGAGGCTGGCTGGGTCAGGAGGAGAGAGCCTGGGGCTTCAGACTCCTCAGTCCACCTTGGGTACTCCAAGAGCTGAGAGGAGTAAAAATAACAGTTAACATTTTTTTTTTTTTTGAGACGGAGTCTTGCTCTGTCGCCCAGGCTGGAGTGCAGTGGCCGGATCTCAGCTCACTGCAAGCTCCGCCTCCCGGGTTTACACCATTCTCCTGCCTCAGCCTCCCAAGTAGCTGGAACTACAGGCGCCCGCCACCTCGCCTGACTAGTTTTTTGTATTTTTAGTAGAGACGGGGTTTCACCGTGTTAGCCAGGATGGTCTCGATCTCCTGACCTCGTGATCCACCCGTCTCGGCCTCCCAAAGTGCTGGGATTACAGGCTTGAGCCACCGCGCCCGGCCAACAGTTAATATTTTTATAGAACTGACTAGAAGGCACTGTTTTAGGTGCCTGGCATGTGTTAGATCATTTGGTCCTTACCACAGCCATATGGTGTGGAGAGGTATCATTACGATTCCCATTTTGCAGATGAGAAAATCCAGTCCTACAGGGAGGGTAATTTATTTTTATATATTTATTCGCGTCTTGCTCTGTCGCCCAGGCTGGAGTGCAATGGCTTGATCTTGGCTCCCTGCAACCTCCCAGGTTCAAGCGATTCTCTTGCCTCAGCCTCCCAAGTAGCTGGGACTACAGGCACATGCCACCACGCCCAGCTAATTTTTTTTTTTTTTTGTATTTTTAGTAGAGATGGGATTTCACTGCATTAGCCAGGATTGTCTTGATATCCTTACGTCATCATCCACCCGCCCCAGCCTCCCAAAGTGCTGGGATTATAGGCGTGAGTCACTGTGCCCAGTCTGGGAGGGCAATTTATTTGTCAAAGTTTGCACAGCTGGTGTGTTTATTATCTATATCCCCACATCGAGTAGTTTAAAACAACAAACATTTATTATCTCCCATGGTTTCTGAAAGTTGGATATTGGGAACAGCTTATCAGAGTGATTTTGGTTCAGGATCTCTAATGAAGTTACAAAGATATTATTGGGGGCTGCAGTCATCTGAAGCTTGGGACTGGAAGATTGCTTTCAAGGTGGCTTACTCACATGGCTGTGGCAGGAGGCTTCAGTTCATTGCCAGGTGGAACCCTTGGTGGCACTGCTTGATCTTACTCACAACGTGGCAAGACAAAGTGTGAGGAAGCCGCATGCCTTTTATGACCTAGTCTCAGAAGTCACACACGCCATTGCTTCTGCCAAATCAGAAGCAAGTCACTAAGTCCTGCCCATGCTCAAGAGGAGACGATTTATTCTCCATCTTTTGCGGGGAGGAGGGTCAAAGAATTTATGGGTCTATTTTAAACCAGCACAGCTTGTAAGAGGCATAGCCAGGCTTTGATGCAAGTCTGCTCTGGGGAGCTGGGAAAGTCTGTTCTAGCAAACCCTCATCAGAATACTACTCCATACCCAGCCAGGTTTCCCAAGACCCTTCCCAGCTCCTGAGTCTCCCAGGACCCAACTCAGAAACTCTTGGGAATTCCCAAATCCCCATAGATGGCTTCAAACTGCTGAGGCTCCCTCCAGTCCCCTAAAATGCCCCCAGTCCCCTGAGTGTCCTAAAACATCCCCAGGCTCCCAGAATGCCCCCCTTCTGAGTCCCTGCTCAATCTCCCAACCCTCGTTTTGCTGCCCTAGGTATGCCTTGATGTCACGGTGCTGGGAGCTAAATCCCCAGGACCGGCCAAGTTTTACAGAGCTGCGGGAAGATTTGGAGAACACACTGAAGGCCTTGCCTCCTGCCCAGGAGCCTGACGAAATCCTCTATGTCAACATGGATGAGGGTGGAGGTTATCCTGAACCTCCCGGAGCTGCTGGAGGAGCTGACCCCCCAACCCAGCCAGACCCTAAGGATTCCTGTAGCTGCCTCACTTCGGCTGAGGTCCATCCTGCTGGACGCTATGTCCTCTGCCCTTCCACAGCCCCTAGCCCTGCTCAGCCTGCTGATAGGGGCTCCCCAGCAGCCCCAGGGCAGGAGGATGGCGCCTGAGACAACCCTCCGCCTGGGACTCCCTCTCAGGATCCAAGCTAGGCACTGCCACTGGGGGAAACTCCACCTCCCCACTTTCCCACCCCAGGCCTTATCCCCACCTGAAGCCCTATCTTCCTACCTATCCCACCTCCATCCCAGACAGGTCCCTCCCCTTCTCTGTACAGTAGCATCACCTTGAAAGCAGTAGCATCACCATCTGTAAAAGGAAGGGGTTGGATTGCAATATGTGAAGTCCTCCCAGGTATTAACATTCCAAGACTCTAGAGTCTAAGGTTTAAAGAGTCTAGATTCAAAGGTTCAGGGTTTCAAAGATGCTATGAGTCTTTGGTTCTAAGGACCTGAAATTCCAAAGTCTCTAATTCCATTAAAATGCTAAGGTTTTAAGGCCTACTTTTTTTTTCTTTTTTCTTTTTTTTTTTTTGAGATAGAGTCTCGCTCTGTTGCCCAGACTGGAGTGCAGTGGTGCAATCTTGCCTCACTGCAACCTCCACCTACCAAGTTCAAATGATTTTCCTGCCTCGGCCTCCCAAGTAGCCGGGATTACAGGCACCCGCCACCACACCTGGCTCATTTTTGTATTTTTAGTAGAGACAGGGTTTCATCATGCTGGCCAGGCTGGTCTAAAACTCCTGACCTCAAGTGATCCACCCACCTCGGCCTCCCAAAGTGCTGGGATTACAGGCATGAGCCACTGCACTCAACCTTAAGACCTACTATTCTAAGGCTCTGAGATTCTGTGGTTTTAGATTTTCTGGTTCTAATATTTTTGATAAGGCCTCAAGGTTTTAGGTTTTAAAGCTCTAAGATTCTGATTTTAGGATCTAAGGCTCTATGATTCTAGATTTTTATTTTTCTAGGGTTCAGAGTCCTTAGAATGTAAGATTCTAGATTCTAAAGATTCTTTAATTCTAGACATGGAGGTTCTAAGGCCTAGTGTTCTAAAATATGATGTTTTAAGGCTCTGAGAGTCTAGATACTCTGGCTGTAAGACTCTAGACCATAAGCCTTCAAAATTTTATCTTCTCAAGTTCTAAGATTCTAATGATGATCAATTATAGTTTCTGAGGCTTTATGGTAACAGATTCTCTTGTATAAGATCTTACATCCTAAGGGTCAAAAGCTCTAGAATCTGTAATTTAAAAGTTTTAAGAGTCTAAAGATGGAGTTTCTAAGGTCCAATGTTCCAAGATGTGATATTCTAAGACTTACTCTAAGATCTTAGATTCTCTGTGTCTAAGATTCTAGATCAGATGCTCCAAGATTCTAGACGATTAAATAAGATTTTAATGGTTTGTTCTGTTTCAAGGCACTTTAGATTCCATTGGTCCAAGATTCTGGATCCTAAGTATCTAAGTTATAAGACTCTCACACTCAGTTGTGACTAACTAGACACCAAGTTCTAATCATTTCTAATGTTGGACACCTTTAGGTTCTTTGCTGCATTCTGCCTCTCTAGGACCATGGTTAAGCATCCAAGAATCCACATTTCTAAAATCTTATAGTTCTAAGCACTGTAGTTCTAAGGCTCAAATGTTCTAAGTTTCTAAGAGTCTAAAGGTCCACAGGTCTAGACTATTAAGTGCAATTCCAAGGTTCTAACCCTATACTGTAGTATTCTTTGGGATGCCCGTCTCCTTTTTAGCCATCATTGCTTCCTCCTCCCCTCCTGTGGGGGTGTGCCCCCTTCAAGCCTGTGCAATGCATTAGGGATGCCTCCTTTCCCGCAGGGGATGGACGATCTCCCGCCTTCCGGGTTATGTTGCCCCCCTGAGCCAATCCCTCATCTTCTGAGTATACAGTGTGGACTCTGGTGCCTTCAGAGGGGCTCAGGTCACATAAAACTTTGTATATCAATGAGCTTCTGTCTCCTCTTGTCTCCTTTTAGCTGTGATGTGGCCCCATTCCCTGGCAATTCAGTTTCCCCCATCAGAAAAAAGGCTTGGTGGGGTCTTGGAATTCTCTCCTCACTAAAGAGGGTAGAGATGAACATACAGATAGACAAAAAGACACAAGCAAAGAGACGCAGGCTCGCAGAAACGCCCAGTGAGGAACTGGCATACGGATCCAGCATCACAGACACACACACACCTGTGCCCCGCAAAGTAACAGACACATGAATTAATGGACACACCCGGGAGGACCTGGTCACAAATAAAAAGACTGAAATTCAGATGCATAGAGTAACACAGACACACAGAATTACACAGACACAAACATATTTACAAACATGCTCAGGCAGATACCTGCCACGAATAGGAAGAGACACAGACCCAGAGTCAAGTGACACAAATACTCAAGAGACGTGGAGATTACAACAGGTACTCACAGCCCCGAACCTTCAGACTGACATAGAAACACAGGCACAGAACACCTTCGACCATCACGGACCCACAAGGGACCTCCAGCCAAGACCAACCCACCGTGTCTGGCATGCACTGGCGAGCAGGCGTTCGCGGGTGTGGCCAGCAGCAAATGGAGAAACCCTTGGCAGCGCCCGGACGCCCTCCAGTGGCGACTCCTGAGAACCAGGGACAGTTCAATCCGGGCCACAAACTTTTTTAGAACAAATCATTGTGGGAAGCTGGGAGGAGAGAGAGAGGAAGTCGGACGTGGGCGAGGGGCGGGGTGTCTGGACTGGAACCTCTGGGCCCACGTGAGTGTCTGTCCCGCTGCTGAGTGGGTGCTGTGTGTCTGGGTTGCTGTAGTGTTCGCTTGTAGTGCAACTATCCTGTGTTATCTTTATCATTCGATGCCGCCTGCCTCTGCGGACCGTAGTGGGCACCTCTACACTGCAGCTGGGTACCTTACCCAAAGCAGATCAGAATTGGGGCCAGGCGCGGTGGCTCACGCCTGTAATCCCAGCACTCTGGGAGGCCGAGGCGGGCGGATCACTTGAGGTCAGGAGTTCGAGACCAGTCTGGCCGACATGGTGAAACCCCTCTCTACTAAAAATACAAAAATTAGCCGGGCGCGGTGGCGGGGACCTGTAATCCCAGCTACTCGGAAGGCTGAGGCAGGAGAATCGCTTGAACACGGGAGGCGGAGGTTGCGGTGAGCTGAGATCGAGGCCCTGCACTCCAGCCTGGGCAACAAGAGCGAGACTCCGTCCCAAAAACAAAACAAAACAAAACAAAACAAAACAAAAAAGAACTGGATGCGTCTGATCTGACGCACGCCTGTTTGTTTACGTCTGCGGGGTGTGCCTTTGTCTAAGTAGAGATGGTGTGTGGCTTCTGCGGGCTTAACGTGTGGCTCAGGAGGCAGTGGGCGTCTGCATCATGTATCCCGATTGCGTCTTACTCGAGTTTTGTTTTCTGAGTTAGAGGCGACAGGTGGTGCAGCATTAGACACAGGGAAGCTCTGTGGCTTTTGTATTCATGAGCGCGAAGGTTAATGACGGATCCGTGGGTTTGAGCTTGTCAATAGAGACGCCAGACAGCCCGATTTACGGGAACAGCCGATTAGAGGATTGGAGAGGGCGGTCGGTGAACTTCTGGATGTCTTTCGTAAGGGGAAGGCTCTATGGTCGCGTGCAGAGCGCCCGTTCCACGTCAGGCACCGACCATAGAGCAAGGCCGCCGCGGACTACCCAAGGGAAGGGGAGGCCGTGTCCTTTACAACTAGCCTCCCGTTGTTAGTCTAGCCTCTATAGCCAAACCTTCGGGACTCTCTAAGTCAAAATTTTGCTTTTACTAAAGGCAACTGGGTTCCTTCCAGATTACGAACTGTATATCCACTTAATATCTATTTCGTATACCTCCTCCTACAGCGAAATTTGTGAGGCAGTCCTCTGAAGCACGGCCAATCTGGGGCACTTTTCCTAAAACGAGCCATCTCTACGCTTTAGTGAGCTAAGACAATAACTGCGATTGGTGGGCAGATTGTTTTGAAACCGCCCTAACGGCAAGGGGCGGGCCCCTGGTGAATTCATCTCTTTCCGGTTTCTTAAAGGCAACAGGAAGGAGGGGTTTCTGACGACCCTCCATTTGATTGGTTCTAGTGGTTTTACCCGCTCGGACTCCTCAAGGGGCGGGAGATATACACCAATCGGAATGTGTGTTACAGAGACACTTAGTTTGATGAAAGGACTGCGCAGGAAAGGCCGTCGGACGCTCATTCTGAGATCTCACCGCTGATTGGTCCAAAGCGTTACTCCCTTATTTTCATTGGGCTTTACTGCAGCCGGCGCGCGAGAGCTACCCAATCAGCGCACGCTCCGCCTCCTGCCTTTTCCCGCCCTCCGCTCCGGCCTCGGCTTCGACGTAGGCCAACGCTTCCTACCCGGTAGCTCCTAGGCCTTCTCGTTGTCGTTGTTTTGAAAACCGCACTCTGATTGGCTAGGTTTCCGGGCCCGCGCCCGTTGCCCCATGCACTGACCAATTGGCACTCGTATTACATCGGACGAGGCACGGGTGAAGGGGGAGGCGGTGGCGGCGGCCATTTTGAGCCGCCGCCGCCATTGGAGTGGGCCCCCCCCCTTTCCCCCTTCGCCTCCTGACAGGAAAGGTTTAAGGGGGACAGAGCCCTGGGAGGCCGGGCCGGGCTCGGGGGCCACCCCGGGGGCCCGGGCCATGGATGTGCGCCGTCTGAAGGTGAACGAACTTCGCGAGGAGCTGCAGCGCCGCGGCCTGGACACTCGAGGCCTCAAGGCCGAGCTTGCTGAGCGGCTGCAGGCGGCGTTGGAGGCCGAGGAGCCTGACGACGAGCGGGAGCTCGAGGCCGACGACGAACCGGGGCGACCCGGGCACATCAACGAGGAGGTCGAGACCGAGGGGGGCTCCGAGCTGGAGGGGACCGCGCAGCCACCGCCGCCCGGGCTGCAGCCGCACGCGGAGCCCGGCGGCTACTCGGGGCCGGACGGACATTGTGAGAGTGCGCGGGGCGGGGGCCGGGGAGCCCGGAGCCTGGGCCGAGGAAAGGGCTGTGGGACGCGGGAGTCCAGCGCCTGAGGTCGGGGAGACGACCTGAGGATCGGGGGATCCCGCTACCCGCCGCCGAAAAGGATCTGGGGACAAGGGCCCCGGCACGACCGGAGGGTGGATCCAGACGCTCGGTGCAGGGGGGACACTGGGGGAGGGGCCTCTGGGTTTCGGAGGTGAGGGACGGGGGTGGCGGGGAGGATTCCTTACCGTAGGGATCGGAGACCGGAAACTGGTTTCTGGAGCCGAAGAGAGTCGGAAGAACAAGAGGTTTTCCATTTGGGTTGGGAGGGTCTCGAAAATGGAGATCTTGGGGTTCGGAGCTCCTTGGGCTTGGCGGCCTGGCCAGCCCAGCGTGTGGGCTGCGGGGTGGGGAGCCGTGTTTCCAGGGTGGGGAAAGAATGTCCAGGTGTGCGGGGCTGCGAGAGTTTTGAGGAAGCAGAATCCTGGAGTATGCTGCTGGATGCGATCCTGGGAGTTCTCCTATTTGCTTCGGGGGTGGGTGGGTGAGGTGGAGGCGCTGGTGTCTGTGGCTGGGGAGGGTCTAATGGACTCAGTGCTTTGGAGTTTGGCTGGTGAGCATTTAGGGGCTGCGGGAGATTGAACGAGGGGGCACCCCCATCTCTCTTCCGGGGCTGGAAGGCCACCCTTGAAGCAGGCACAGCCTGGACATTTGGTGCTGGGAGATCTGGGGACTTTCTGGTTGGCTTCTAGAAGAGGTGTAGGGAGCCCTGGTGTCCAGAGGCTGGAGGGGGAGAGGATTTTTCCCTCAACAAAGGATCTGGGGGTCTAGAGCTAAGAAGACTGAGGACAAATAACTCTGAGGCTGCTGCTGAATGGTCTAGAGCTAACTGTGGGCTTTTTGGAGAACGGGGTAGCTGCGGGTGGGATGGGGGCAGATGAGTTGGTAACATTCCAAGTGGATGAAATATGTGGCGGGAGACAGAGGATCCTGTGTCCAGCACAGAAGGAGTATGTATCTGGCTTAGCGAATATGGGGAGGGGGGAGGCTGTAGGGAGCAAAGAGAAAGAAAACCTGTTGACTTCACTGGAGGCCTCAGAGTAGAGTGTGGGGAATGTTTCTGGACCTGAGCGTCTCCAAGAGATATGGTCGGTTCCCAGAAGCAGTTATTTGTGTACCCAGGGAGTGGGGGCCTTCAGCGGGAAGCACAGAACTCTGCATCACCCAGGAGGTGTGACTCTGGGAATGGGTTCGGGTAGATCTGTGGTTGTCTGAGGAGAGGAAACCCTGGTATAGGACGGAGTGAATCTTCAGTTAGAAAAAAGCAACCTTCGGGCCGGGTGCAGTGGCTCACGCCTGTAATCCCAGCACTTTGGGAGGCCGAGGCGGGCGGATCACAAGGTCAGGAGTTCAAGACCAGCCTGGCCAACATAGTGAAACCCCATCACCCGTCTCTACTAAAAATACAAAAATTAGCCGGGCGTGGTGGTGGGCACCTGTAGTCCCAGCTACTTGGGAGGCTGAGGCAGAAGAATCGCTTGAACCTGGGAGGGGGAGGTTGTGGTCAGCCGAGATTATGCCGTTACACTCCACCCTGGGCAACAAGAGTGAAACTTTGTCTCAAAAAAGGAAAAGGAGCTTGCTTTCTTTCTCTTTTTTAAAAATACAGATGGGGTCTCGCTATGTTGCCCAGGCTGGTCTTGAACTCCTGGGTTCAAGTGATCTGCCCACCTCAGCCTCCTGAAGTGCTGGGATTACAGGCGTGAATCACTGCACCAGGCCTCAGGGCAGGTTTCTAGTAGGACTGGGAAATGGGGGGACTGGAAAGGTTAAGGAGTAAGTAGAAGGGATTCTGGCGTAAGAATTTGTGGATTTTTTCTGAAAAGAGGGCACCATGGGACTTGGGGCTAAGGGAATGAGGACAGAAATGAGGTAACAGTGGAGACAAGATTTGGGATTGGCATTGGATACTTGTTCATAAGAGATAGAGTTTCCCGGAGGGAGATAACTCGAGTGTGGATTTGGGATAGGCAATGGCCTAGAGATTATCTAGGATCCAGGTGCTGGAAAGAGAACTTCCCATTGCAGAGACTTGTGAAGAAAGGAGTGGGCCTGTGTGTGTGTGTCTAGAGCAGGAGGGACCGTGGCAGGAATGCCTAGCAAGAAAGGGTAGTGGGGTAGTAGTTACTTGGTGGTCTGGCCAGAGAGTCATCTCTGAGAGGAAAGCGAATTAGGTGCTTTGGAGTGTAGATTCTAGACTCAGACAGACTTCGTTTCAAATCTGGCTTAAAGATATTGGCAAGTCACTTCATCTCTGTGAGCCTGGTTTCCTTACGTGTAAAATGGGGTTAATCAACAAATAGTGTGTTCGCTGTAGCCCCCGGGGGTGTTACGAATGAAATCGCATGTGTGAGGGGCTTAGCACTGGGCCTGCCTTTTGTTAGAAGGGGGATGTTTTAGGGAGTGGAGAAGGACCCTAGAATCATAGCCTCTCCAGGAGAGGCTGCCTCTGTGGACACAGCAGAGATGCTCAGGAAAAGAGGCTGTGTGGGAAGCGGAGTACTGCGCTTGGAGCCTGGAAGCAGCAGAATAGTTTGAAAGGGCCCTGTGTTCCAATTAAGGAGATAATGCTGTTTCTTCTTCCTCTCTCTGTTACTTGCTACAACAAAGTCCTTTGAGCCCCCTTCATGCCTTCCTTAAGCCCTCCTTCAACCTTGGTCAACAGACCTGTAGCAAACCACGTGACCTGTGACTTTCCTCGCTTTGGGCTGCACCTGGTTTGTGCCCAGATGTATTTATCCTCTGAGAAGGTATCCAGTGAGTTAGCAAGTGGCAGAATAGTCTCTCCTTCCCTTTGGTTCTGTCCCATGGCTCCTGGCATAGCCAGTAGTAGGGCCCTTAGGGCCCTGACTGAGAGCTAGCTCCTGGGGAGGAGAGCCTGTATGCTGCCCATCCTAGCTTTCTAAAATTCTCTCTGGGTTGGGCTGCAAGGTTCTTGAGGGAATCTCTGGTTTTAGTTCCACCTCTGAGCTTTCACATGTGTTATCCCAACCCCAGTAACATTCTCCATTCTCATCACTGAGTCATCACCTATGTATCCTTTGAGTCAAGGCTTATCTGTTATTTTCCAGGTCCCTTTCTTAGCTCCTGGTACTACTTTGTAGCCTTCAACACAATCATATTAAATTTTTGCATGTATTTGTTTTAAGATTTGTCTGTCTCCCTAAACTGAAGGCTTCAGTGGGGCAAGTTTGTCTTCAGCTGTATCCCAGGCTCTGGAGTATAGTATGCACTCCATGAATAGTTAATATTGTTATTCTTACCACTCTTAAGTTGAGCTCCTGGGCCCACAGATGCCTTCTGGACCCTTTGGTCCAGGGTTCTCCATGAACCGCCCCTCTAATTGGCCATTTTCAATTTTGTTTTAAGATGCCATGGACAATATTACCAGGCAGAACCAATTCTACGATACCCAAGTCATCAAACAAGAAAACGAGTCTGGCTACGAGAGGAGACCACTGGAAATGGAGCAGCAGCAGGTCTATCGCCCAGGTAGGAAAATACACGTTTCATCTCTTTGGATGGAAACAGAATCTACGTGGAGCCTTTACCCTCTGCTTAGAGTGTGTCTTCCCAGAGAAACTATGCATCTTTTTTATTGGGGAATTCATCTAGACTTTGTCACTCTGGCAAGAATTGTTTAAAGGAAAGATCTCAGTCCTACTTCCAAGTGTTGGGAGAGAGGAGGTTCCACGGTATCTGTATGAAAGTGATGTTAGTCGGTGGCTCAAGCCTGTAATCCCAGCACTTTGGGAGGCCGAGACGGGCGGATCATGAGGTCAGGAGATCGAGACCATCCTGGCTAACACGGTGAAACCCCGTCTCTACTAAAAAATACAAAAAATAAAATTTGCCAGGCGTGGTGGTGGGCACCTGTTGTCCCAGCTACTTGGGAGACTGAGGCAGGAGAAAGGCGGGAGCCCGGGAGGCAGAGCTTGCAGTGAGCTAAGATCCGGCCACTGCACTCCAGCCTGGGTGACAGAGCAGGACTTTGTCTTAAAAAAAAAAAAAAGGCCAGGTGTGGTGGCTCAAGCCTGTAATCCCAGCACTTTGGGAAGCCGAGACGGGCGGATCACGAGGTTGGGAGATCAAGACCATCCTGGCTAACCCAGTGAAACCCCGTCTCTACTAAAAAATGCAAAAAACTAGCTGGGCGAGGTGGCGGGCGCCTGTAGTCCCAGCTACTTGGGAAGCTGAGGCAGGAGAATGTTGTGAACCCAGGAGGCGGAGCTTGCAGTGAGCGGAGATCTGGCCACTGCACTCCAGCCTGGGCGACAGAGCAAGACTCTGTCTCAAAAAAAAAAAAAAAAAAGTGATGTTAGTATCAGCCGGGTGCGGTGGCTCACTCCTCTAATCTCTGCACTTTGGGAGGCCGAGGTGGGCGGATCACCTAAGGTTCGGAGTTCAAGACCAGCCTGGCCAACATGGTGAAACCCGTCTCTACTAAAAATACAAAAATTAGGCCCGGCGCGGTGGCTCACGCCTGTAATCCCAGCACTTTGGGAGGCCGAGGTGGACGGATCACGAGGTCAGGAGATGGAGACCATCCTGGCTAACACGGTGAAACCCCGTCTCTACTAAAAATACAAAAAATTAGCCGGGCGTGGTGGCGGCCGCCTATAGTCCCAGCTACTCGGGAGGCTGAGGCAGGAGAATGGCATGAACCCGGGAGGCGGAGCTTGTGGTGAGCAGAGATTGTGCCCCTGCACTCCAGCCTGGGCAACAGAGTGAGACTCCGTCTCCAAAAAAAAAATACAAAAATTAGCCAGATGTGGTGGCGGGCACCTGTAATCCCAGCTACTTGGGAGACTAAGGTAGGAGAATCACTTGAACCCGGGAGGCAGAGGTTGCAGTGAGCCAAGATCGCGCCATTGCACTCAGTCTGGGCGACAAGAGTGAAACTCCATCTCAAAAAAAAAAAAAAAAAAAAAAAAAGATGTTAGTATCAGGACCCTGGAGAGTTGAGACCCCCTAGACTAATGTTTGAATCTTATTTAGGATCCTAGAATGGGGGAGCCAGAAAGAGCCTTCTAAGTCTAATCTGTTATTTCTCATGTTCTGAAGATTATTGTTCCAGGGGATATTATTAGGGGATTCTCAGAAAAGGGTTCCTTAGCCAAATGTGTCTGGAAAATGTAGCATGTGCTATATCATCTCTTGGAAATTCACTATGCTCGTTAGAACATTAAAGGCTCTGAGAAGTCCTGAATTAAAAAAAAAAAAACAGCTGTGTGTCAAGCCTCAAGCCAGGTGCGCTGGCTCACACCTATAATTCCAACACTTTGGGAGGCCAAGGTAGTAGGATCATTTGAGACCAGGAGTTCCAGACCAGACTGGGCAACATAGTGAGACCCCTTCTCTACAAAAAATTTAAAAATTAGCCAGGCGTGGCTATGACTGCGTACATGCACACACCTATAGTTAAAGCTACTCAGGAGACAGAGGTAGGAGGATCACTTGAGCCCAGGAGTTTGAGGGTGCAGTAAGCTATGATTGCACCACTACACTCCAGCCTGGGTGACAGTGTAAGACCCTGTCTCAAAGGAAAAAAAAACTAAAAAGTAGGTCAGGGCGTAGTGGCTCGTGCTTGTAATCCTAGCACTTTAGGTGGCCAAGGCAGGAGGATCACTTGAGCCTAGGAATCCAAGACTAGCCTGGGCAACATAGTGAGACCCCTGTTGTCTTAGAAAAAATTAAAATTTGACTGAGCACGGTGACATGCCTGTAGTCCCAGCTACTCAGAAGACTGAGTCAGGAGGATCACTTGAGCCCAGGAGTTCGAGGCTGCAGTAAGCTATGATTGTGCACTGCAGTCCAGCCTGGGTGACAGGAAGACTTTGCCTCAAAAATAAAAACAGGCCGAGTGTGATGGCTGTTACATGCCTGTAATCCCAACACTTTGGGAAGATTGCTTGAGTACAGGAGTTCAAGATCAGCCTGGGCAGCATAACCCTGTCTCTTTAAAAAATAAAAATATTACCTGAGCGTGGTTGAGCATGGTTGCACATTCCTATAGTCCCAGCTACTCTTTTTTGTTGTTTGTTTGTTTTTGAGACAAAGTCTCACTCTTGTTCCCCAAGCTGGAGTGCAATGGCGTGATCTCGGCTCACTGCAACCTCTGCCTCTCAGATTCAAGTGATTCTCCTGCCTCAGCCTCCTGAGTAGCTGAGATTTCAGGCGCCTGCCACCATGCCTGGCTAAGTTTTGTATTTTTAGTAGAGATGGGGTTTCACCATGTTGGCCAGGCTGGTCTCAAACTCCTGACCTCAGGTGATCTGCCTGCCTCGGCCTCCCAAAGTGCTGGGATTACAGGCATGAGTCACTGAGCCCAGCCAAGTCCCAGCTACTCTTGACGCTGAGGTGGGAGGATGGCTTGAGCTAGGAAGTTGAGGCTCCAGTGAGCCGTGATGGCACCACTGCATTCCAGCCTGGGCAACAGTGAGCCTCTGTCTCCAAAAAAAAAATTTTTTTAATTAAATTTAAAAACCTTGTGTCGTCTTGGGCTGGTGTTGCTGAAAATATTTTTTTTTAATAAAAAATAGACAAAAAACCTTGTGTTGTGTTGTTTAAACTTAGGATTTCCCAAGCATGTTAAGTATATATTTTTATAGAACAAAGTTCCCCGTGTTGCCAACTCTCTCCTTCCTTTTTTTTTTTTTTTTTGTTGAGACAGAGTCTTGCTCTGTTGCCCAGGCTAGAGTGCAGTGGCACGATCTTGGCTCACTGCAAGCTCCACCTCCCAAGTTCAAGTGATTCTCCTGCCTCAGCTTCCCGAGTAGTTGGGACTACAGGCATGCCACCACGCCCAGCTAATTTTTTGTGTGTTTTTAGTAGACATGGGGTTTCACCATGTTGGCCAGGATGGTCTCGATCTCCTGACCTCGTGATCCGCCCACCTCGGCCTTCCAGAGTGCTGGGATTACAGGTGTGAGCCACCACGCCTGGCCTCTCCTCCCTATTTTATAGACTGAGGAGTTGGCTTGTCCGATGGCAGAGCTGGGGCTAGAACCTAGGAAACTTGCTCCCAGGCTAGTCCTTTTGGTAAATAAGTAGCATTCCTTATCATTTGTGCCTTACTATTTGGAAAGCAGGGTCCCACTATTGAGAACTGATGGAGCCCGGACTGACCCCCAGTTTTGTGCTGCTCTTACTGTGTTGTGGCCCCCCAGTGCCTTTTCTTAGTGTATCTGGTTGATTTTGTCTAATGCCATTCTGGTTCATCCACAAAGTTAAATCCCCAGACATTTCTTGTGGGTGGCTCAGAACTTTAATGAATGTAGGTTAAACTGCAGATTTGTGTCAGGCTCTGTGAGACTTGTAGGATCATTCAGCCCCAGGAGAATATTTTCTGTGCCGTTATCCACAGGCATTCATCAGGAGCCCTGTGTGAGCCCAACCTATTGCTGGGAACCAGGGAGGCTCTCTTCAGGATGGCTGAGCACCATCCCTGCCCTAGAGAACCAGGAGCCTTTTCCGAGTGATGTGATCCACATGCCAAAGCTGGGGAATGATCCAAAATGGTCTGGGGTTGAATGCAGAAATGAGTAGATGTGAATGAGCCTCGGCATCAGGGATTAACGCTGTGGGAGAAATTAAGCTAGCCTACATCTATAGTTTGCTCTTGGTTCGGCACTGATTCCTGGAGTCTGCCTGAGACTAGGACTTACCCATGGTCCACAGCACGGTATCCCATCCTGACTTTCTGTTAGTGGTATGACTTAAAGAGGTTATTGCACCTATGGGATGGCTTAACAGGAGTGATTCTGGCCTCTGTGGGTAGGGCAACTAAAGCCCGTAGAGTTAGCTGCAGGACCACAATACCCTGTTGAATTCATCCTCTCCCCCTCCCTTGCTAGACTGAAGAAGCTTTGTAAGAACTGAGGTGAGAGGTTCTTCGGGAGGAGAAATTGGAGAATGTAGGGTCATGGCATCTCAGATCCTAGCCCTGTTCTCCAGTACGGCCTCCTTGGTTGGCTCAGCAGGCTTCTATTGAACTCAGCAAGCTGCCTGTGCCCAGCCCTTCATCACTGTAGTGAGGATCCTGCTCACATCTCCCAAGGGAAAAGGGACCAGAAAAGTGATAGCTGGGGAGCTTGCAAGTGTCTTGACCGTCTGAATTTGTCCTGACAATAGAAATGAAGACAGAGATGAAGCAAGGAGCACCCACCAGCTTCCTCCCGCCTGAAGCTTCTCAACTCAAGCCAGACAGGCAGCAATTCCAGAGTCGAAAGAGGCCTTATGAAGAAAACCGGGGACGGGGGTACTTTGAGCACCGAGAGGATAGGAGGTGGGTGTATGAGGCAGCAATCACCCTTGCTCTGGTAGGTCTCTATATCCATAGCCTCGTGCTTGCTGGGGACATTTGCACTAATCTAGAGGGGCTGAGTAGAGATTCCCTCTGCTTTCACACTCTTTCTGTTCCTTCCTGTGCTTACTACCAGATTCAACTTTCCTAAACTTTTGGTCCTTCCCCCAGTTCCTCCCTTCTTACCTGCAGGGTAACTTGTAAATATCTTAGACTTTTCATGTGTGAGATGCCAGCCTGCCTCTTCTGTCCTTTGCCTTACTGCCCCTGCAGTCAGCTGCTTGATATCTGTAATGAAAGAAAGATCTGTTTCCTAACACTACTCCCAAACACACATCCTCTTCCCATTCATCCACTCGTTCAGTCAGCTCTCACAGTGCTGTCACGAAGTGCCCACTCTTGGGCTGGACACTAGCAACATAAAGATGGGTAGTGAGTTTTGCCTTCTGTTGTTCCAGTATGGGGACTCAGACACATACATAAGTAAGCCACAACCTCTGAGGTGAGTAGTCAGGATGCAGGTAAGTTTCAGGAGCTCAGAAGAGGCAGCGGCCTCTGCTTTGGTCATTTCTCTTCCCTGACAAGCCCTTCCTTCCTTTCCCTCCAGACCAAGTCCTTTCCTTCCCTCCTTCCTTCCTTCCTTCCTTCAGCTCCTATCTGAAGCCTTTTGCAATTATGAAAACTAGCAATGGCCACTGTACTCACCTGGATTAGTCATCTGACACATTCTGTTTCCTATCTGGCAGAGTCCACCTTCTAACTAGCTTGTTACTCTCTGAGACAGGGCCTGGATCTCCCAGGCTATGACTTAAGTTAGGACATGGAGCCTACCTCATATGGTGTTCTTCCACTGCTTGCCACAGAGCAGAGGCCTAGAAGCTACTTGCTGATGGAGAGCAGAGGAAGAACACTCGCTCTGATCCTGGGCTGGCAGGGAAAGTTTCGTAGAATGGACTTAACATATGATGAGCACAGACTCATGAGATGAGTCTCATGAGTCTCCTTCATGAGTGGGACCCTGGGCAAGTCATTTTGCTTCTCTGAGCTGCTCTTCAGGAAAGAGACTCATCTGTGTTAGCCCTGGCCTGGCGAGGCCAGAGGGGCCCTCCACCAGAGGGAAGGCTGCTGCTGGGAGAGTCAGCAGCAAATGGGCATGGGCTCCCCATCTGTGCATGCAGTGCACTGTGACCACCCAGACTGTCCAGGCAGGACCCTGAGTGTTAGTTAGACTCTACCTTTCTATCCTTCTTCCTCATTCCTGTACAGCAGAAACCAACAGTGTTAAGTCCCTTTTTTAGTGTTTTGGTAGGAAAATGAATATCATTTATAATTTAGGACACTGAAAAAAATGGGTCATCTCAAATTCTCTCAGATGTAGGATTTTAAGAAGCCTGGTACATGGATAGATAGTAATTATTGGGATTTATCTAGGCTCTTGCACATGCCCCTTCCTGGACAGCACCCTTTTGAGATACCACAGCCTCCAAACAGTAACAGAGATCAGTGTGGAAGTGGTTGTTAACATGCAGAGGGTATGGATTAGAATCTTAGGGTGTAAAAAAAGAGCAAAAAAGTTCCCTAAATGATTCTGATGCCCCCTTCAGCAGAGCATGCCCTCTCCAATCCCTGTCTCCACCCTAGGAGTTGATGGTCATTGCTCTCATTGCAAGGATGTATGGTTCCAGAGTTCTTTTGCCCACTTCTGTGGGAAGAAATAGAGATTCAGGAAGCAGTCTGGAGGCCACTTGTAGATTATAGCAGAACATTCATTTTCTTTCCTTTGTGCTCATGTATTGTTCTTGTGTGACTTAACCCCCGTTTCTAATACAGGGGCCGCTCTCCTCAGCCTCCTGCTGAAGAGGATGAAGATGACTTTGATGATACCCTTGTTGCTATTGACACCTGTAAGTCTTTGGAGTGCCCATTTAATTCTGCCTTACAGTCAGTATGGGGAAATTGTGTCTTGACCTTCACCAGAATCCCTGCCTGGCACCGTCCAAAGACATTGTTAGTCCACATGTGACACACAGCTTAGCTCTGGAGCAAGAGTCCTGGTTTGGAGGCAGAAGACCTACTCCCAACTCTAGCAGTGGGACCCTGGGCAAGTCATTCTACTTCTCTGAGCTTCCCTTCAGTTAATTCTGCCGTAATAACCTCAGAGGACTTTCAGGGAGACTCCTCAGTGGATACAGGAGCAATTTGGAAAACCCTAAACTTCCCTGTACACACAGAGGTTGTCATCTAATCAGGAAGGGAATCTGAGTGCTGCTGGGGAAACTTAACTCTTTGACAACCAGTTCCCGTTTCCATCAGCTGCTCACGTTCTTGGTGAAACCAATGCCACTGTGTCCTCTGAGGCACAAACCTGGCCCACCCTGCTGTCTCTCCTCCAGTTCAGCTTTCTTTCCACTGGATAAGTGGCTTTCACCTTCGCTGCGCATCTGAGCATTTGGAGGATTTCTTATAAAGGTCCTTTTCCTCAGACCTCCTAGTCAGAGTCTAATGAAGAGCCTGTGAATCTAAATTTTTATATGCACCCAGAAGCCCAGTCAGGTCTGAGAACACTGCACTTCTCAACAGAGCAGAAGATAAGCAGCAATTTATTCATCTATTTCTACAGAAGCTTATGTTTATAAAGCACTGGCTACATGCTTTTGTAAGAGATAAAGATATATACAGTCTCTAATATCGCAAGCTCTCAAAGACAAAATCTACCCAGAGTAGAGGTAAACATTGTTTAAAAAGTGTTGGGGGGCAGTGGTTCATGAGGCAGTGTCTGATGAAATGGAAATGTACCGACCACAGTGGTCAGCCTTCAGAGAAAGGAGAGTGCCTCATGGGAGGGATGGTCAGGAAAGGCTTTCTTGGAGGCATGACTGGCTGCTTGAATATTGAGAAGGGTAAGAATATTGAGAAGAGAATAGGACAATCCTAGGCCTATGAGAGGAATTAGGAGCCTATGGGGCACCTGGGCATTGGTTCCTGGGTGGCAGGTGTGGATCAGGGTCATATCCCTGTATAGCTGTTGGAAACAGAAGTCTGGTTCCCAACTTGATAGAATTAGCACAGAGGGCGGTGGGAATATATGGTGGTGGTGATCAACCTTTTTGTATTCTAAAATCTAGTTTGAGTCTGGGCAACATGGCAAAACCCTGTCTACGAAGAATATAAAAATCACCCAGGCATGGTGGCATATCCCTGTAGTCCCAGCTACTCAGGAGGCTGCGGTGGGAGGATGGCTTAAGCACCCAAGATGTTCACTTGTGTACTCCTGGTCAGCACTTGGGGAACTTCCCTCTGCCTATTTCTTAGGACTTTTAAAACATCAACCAGGTCGAGCATGGTGGCTCACGCCTGTAACCCCAGCATTTTGGGAGGCTGAGGCGGGCAGATCACCTGAGGTCAGGAGTTCGAGACCAGCCTGGCCAACATGGAGAAACCCTGTCTTTACTAAAAAATACAAAATTAGTCAGGTGTGGTGGTACATGCCTGTAATCCCAGCTACTCAGGAGGCTGAGGCAAGAGAATCGCTTGAACCTGGGAGGCAGAGGTTGGGGTGAGCCAAGATCACATCATTGCACTCCAGCCTGGGCAAAAAGAGCGAAACTCCGTCTCAACAAAACAAAACAAAAACATGAACCAACTGGGCTTTTTCCTTCACAGATAACTGCGACCTCCACTTCAAAGTGGCCCGAGATCGGAGTAGTGGCTATCCGCTCACAATTGAGGGCTTTGCCTACCTGTGGTCAGGAGCCCGTGCCAGCTATGGGGTCAGAAGGGGCCGTGTGTGCTTCGAGATGAAGGTGAGTAGGAACAAGAGAAGGGGAAGGTCAGAGAGGTCCATCCATTGTAATATCCTGACACCAGCCACCTTGGTCAGAGCTACAACTGGAAAAGAGACTGGATCGTGCAATATTGTGTCCAAGCAGACAAAACTGTGATGAACTCAAGAGAACTACATCATTGCTAAATATCATATCAGAAAAGCAGGCCAACCATACATTGCTTCATCAAGCAGATATTTCCTTGGTGAGAGTTGACCCAGGTATTGTATAGTCAACCAGTGTAGTGATGACATGTTTGTAGAACTGAGAAAATACGTTGTTTGGAAGAAAAGTGATCTAGAAAGAATAGACTCAGGTGTCACTTAGTAAAGGGAGGCCAGAGGGAAAACAGGGCAAAGAACTGCCAGCTTAGGCCAGCCTCTGCTGTGATCTCTGCACCGTTCCATGTCAAGTTATGTTTATGAAAATAATACATGCTCATGTTTAACAAAAGTTTAGACAGCACAGAAGAGTACAGGATAAAATAGGTTATTCTCGCTGGGTGCAGTGGCTTATGCCTGTAATCCCAGCGCTTTGGGAGGCTGAGGCAGGTGAATCACGAGGTCAGGAGTTCAATACCAACCTGGCTAAGATGGTGAAACCCCGTCTCTACTAAAAATACAAAAAATTAGCTGGGCGTGGTGGTGGGCACCTGCAATCCTAGCTATTCGGGAGGCTGAGGCAGAGAATTGCTTGAACCCAAGAGGTGGAGGTTGCAGTGAGCCGAGATCATGCCGCCGCACTCCAGCCTGGGCGACAGAGTGAGACTGTCTAAAAACAAAAAAAAGCCCAGGTTATTCTCATGTCCTCTCAGTCTCCATCCTACTCCCTGGAGGGAACTTCTGTGTTAACAATTTCTTATCTATTTGTGTATCCATACTTACAGATGATAGCTAATACTATAGAGCTCTTTGCATGCACAAGATACAGCACCAGGGTCTTTACATGGATTATCTCCATTAATCCTCATAGTACCGTCTGAAAACAGGTACTGTTAGCCCCAGTTTTTAGAGGTAGAAGCTGAAACACAGAGGGTTATATTTTATTGACCACGACATCACTGATGTAAGTTGCACATTATTTTATGTCCCTCTCATAGAGAAACACTGCCAACTAAATAAACTACACAGTGTTTTCTTTTTTTCTCTTTTTTTTTTTTTTTTTTGAGATGGAGTTTCACTCTTGTTTCCCAGGCTGGAGTGCAGTGGCATGATCTTGGCTCACTGCAACTTCTGCCTCCCGGGTTGAAGCAGTTCTCCTGCCTCAGCCTCCCCAGTAGCTGGGATTACAGGCATGTGCCACCATGCCCAGCTAATTTTTGTATTTTTAGTAGAGATGGAGTTTCTCCATGTTGGTCAGGCTGGGCTTGAACTCCTGACCTCAGGTGATCTGCCCGCCTCGGCCTCCCAAAGTGCTGGGATTACAGGCGTGAGCCACCGCACCCAGCCTACACAGTGCTTTCTCGTCACATTTATTTTGAGATGGATCCTGATTTCAAAGATGTTGAAATGTGTATCTGAAAAGCCAGTGAGGCCATAGGTAGACACGGATATTCGGCAGTCTAGTAGTCTCTTAATACGAAATTAAGTCAGAAGGCTTTTTTTTTTTTTTAAACTTAATACTGTATCTTGGACATTTTTTCAATGGCAGTACATTAGCCCAACGTACTGCTTTGCTCCCTTATTTATTTATTTATTTATTTATTTATTTATTTAGATGGAGTTTCACTTGTTACCCAGGCTAGAATACAGTGGCGCAATCTCTGCTCACTGCAACCTCTGCCTCCCGGGTTCAAGTGATTCTCCTGCCTCAGCCTCCTGAGTAGCTGGGATTACAGGTGCACGACACCACGCATGGCTAATTTTTTGTATTTTTAGTAAAGACAGGGTTTTGCCATGTTGGCCAGGCTGGCCTCGAACTCCTGACCTCAGGTGTTCACCTACCTCAGCCTCCCAACGTGCTGGGATTACAGACGTGAGCCACCATGCCTGGCCTGCTTCACTCTTTTTAACTGTTGCATCATATTTTGTGGCATGGATATACCATAATCGGTGCCTTATTGATATTTTTTCTAATGTTAAAATATATACACACACATATACACACACATCTAATGCTGCACAGAATGTTGCATACACAAATATATTCACATTACATAGACATACTTGTACACATATTAGCGTTTCTGTAGGATACTGAGTTATAGAGCATGTGCATTTACGGGGTTTTGTTGTATAGATGGGGTCTTGCTATGTTGGCCAGGCTGGTTCCTAACTCTTGGCCTCAAGCCATCCTCCTGCCTTGGCCTCCCAAAGTGTTGGGATTACAGGTGTGAGTCACCATCCCCAGCCATTTACAGTTTTGACAGACTTCTAGATTGCCCTCTAAAGACACTGTACCAGTTTATCTTTCTATCAGATGTTACGAGAGTCTCTTACACTAAAAGATAACTGTATTTTGAAATGCCTGTCTCTGTGGCCCTGTACTCTGCTGATCCCTTTGGAGGCCCTGGCTTCTGTTCAGTAGGCTCTTCAGAGCTGCTTAAATGCTTCTTCTCCAGCAAGAAAAGCCATTACTTTCTTTTAATGCCTGATGTGCTTCCTTCCTATATTGCCTCATAACCTACAGCCTCCAGAGAAGCAACCCTGAGCCCTTTTGTCCTCTTTCTTTAGATCAATGAGGAAATCTCTGTGAAGCACCTTCCGTCTACAGAGCCTGACCCCCATGTGGTCCGTATCGGCTGGTCCCTGGACTCCTGCAGCACCCAGCTAGGTAAGGAGGGGTCAGCTATGCAGTCCAGAGAAGAGAGTGACTGTCCCTACCCTTGGATTCTCAAGCCTCCTAAGCTTCCCTTTCTAGTGACAGACTTAGAATAGAACCAGGGTGAAGTGGAACAGGTACAAGGATTAGGTATATGCCACTCTCTCTGTCATGCTGTATTCAACTCAGAGGACTATGGTCATGAAACAACTTTTCTGTGAAGAATCAATTCTTATCCTTCATCTTTTAGGGGAGGGTCCAAAGTTCTCTTTAGGAATCTATTCCCTTTCTGTAAAAAAGATCAGTGTCTCCTGCCCTTAAACCAAGCTGCAGATAAATTCCCAAGCTCCATTAAGTTCTGTCTGTATTTTCTGTCCAAAGCCTAACCTAGAGGAAAAAGGGGAGCAGAGACCAGTGAGGCCAGGGCTAGTTGGGAGAGGGGCAGGGGCTGCCTATTGAAAGATTTTGAATTTTGTGGGTCCCCATCCTCAGACTTCAGTGACCTTCTGGTCCTAAGTAACTGATTATTCTGACCAATTCTGACACCTTCTGCCTTCCGTTTATGATCATACAAATGTTTCAATTATGAAAATAATATGTGTTGCTTATAAGAATTCAGGCCATACAGAAAGGGAAAAATGAAAATCCTTCCTAAACTTGTGAGATAAACTAACCAATGTTAACATTCCATTTGTAGTCTTCTGGACATTTTTTTTTTTGTACATATTCAAACTGGATCACACTAGGACTACCTTGTATAGCCTTGTTTTAATATATGATGGGCATATTTTTGTAAATAAATACAGCTTTTTGACTACTGCATAATTTTCCATTTTATAATTGCATTATTAAACCAGTCCCCTTCTGTAGCTCATTTAAATTCATTGCAAATTTTTGCTGTTTTAACACTTGAGCCATTATCCTGGTCCGTAATTGCCTGACCGCTTAAGACTAATCTTTAAAAGTAGATATATTCGCACTCATAAGTGTTTGTTCAAAAAATGTGTTCACATGAACTTAGAGAGTGGATTAATAGATGATGGAGACTCAGAAGTGTTAGGGGGTAGCAAGGGGGAGGAGGATGAGAAATTGGTTAATGGGTACAATGTACGTTTTTTAGGTGATGAATACCCTAAAAGCTTGACCACTATGCAATCTGTGCATGTAACAAAATTGCACATGTACCCCACAAATTGGTACCTCCTCAAAAAGGTAGATATATTACCACAAAAAAAAAAAAGACTCATAGGTCATCTCATTTTATCTCTGTCTCCGTTTTGAGATGTAGGTGGTGGCAGTTGATAGGGATGGGAAACAGCCCAGAAGGGTCAAGCACCATATCCAGGGTCACACAGCTGGTTCGTAGGAGAACCAGGCCTGGTATTCATGCTTGTCGGCCCCTGCTTTTCTAGCAGCATACTCCTTGGGTTCTGCCCAGGAATCTCTAGGTCAGGTGTCAGCCAGAGCCCTTGGGATCTCTCAGTCATATCACATCAGCACCCAATTCTGTAACCTGAGGAAATATAGTACCTTTCCTAGGGGTCAGTCCTCATGGTCTCGAGGAGCAAAATCCAGCCCCTTCACTGATTTCTACCACGAGTAGACTGGACTGAATATTGGGTGTCACAAGGAAGGGTTGCATCTCAGCATACAATTCTCCTCCATCCCAGCTCCTGTCTTCCTTTCCTCCCTTTCTTTTCAAATTTCCCTTCTGTGCAGAGTAATTCAGTTGAGCTACTCCCAGACTGGACAACGAAACCCATCAAGCCCTCCAAAGTTCATCATTAAGGGCTTCCTTTCACCCTTCCCCATCCCTATATTAAAAAGGCATCTGATTAATAAAACCAGTAAAGAAAATTATTTTTTTCTTCAAAAATAAAAGTATGTGGCAGCCATTGAGGCTGTTATGACCATCGCAGGTTTAACCTGCCTTTGCCTATTTCTTCCGTCAGGCGAAGAGCCTTTCTCCTATGGCTATGGAGGCACTGGGAAGAAGTCCACCAATAGCCGGTTTGAAAACTACGGAGACAAGTTTGCAGAGAACGATGTGATTGGCTGCTTTGCGGTGAGTGCTAGCAGCCTGTGGGAGTTGGCAGAACCAGATGTTGGGCTACAGACTTCTTTTTCAGGATACCTCTATCCATTGTCTGCCCCATATCCAGCCACTCTCGCCATACTTCTTTGTCTCTGCTTGACAGACTGGAATGTTTACTGTCATTTTGTGGGAAATTCTGTCATTCCATCTCCTCTGGTCTCGTGTGCAAAGTTTTCGGATGACACTCTGAAGAGGTTTGCAGACTTCAGGTGTGCATAGCCTTCCTCCATTCCTAGGTACCAGAGTGACATTTTCTAAACAAACCTAGGAATTTCTTATCTTTCATTGCTAGGAAATAGCCTGTCTGCTCTTGAAGGCAGTGGTATTGGCTCTTGCCCCATGTTGGCATCATCTTATCCCAAAACTTCTCCCTTTCTTCATCTCACATTGGTTGAGCCAGGCTTCCTACAATGAACTGCCTTCTGGAAGAGTAGAGATGATGCAAAACAGAACAGCTGCTGCTGCCATACTTCAGTCTTTGAGAGCAGTGACCAGCAGTCACCATGCTGTGCAATATGGCTGTCAGCTCTGGGCTGGATTCCCTGGACCCAGTTCTGTTCTTCCACTCAAGCCCTGGGCAATTTACACTCCTTGTTTTTCAGTTCCCTCTAAATGAGAATCTTTGCCCCTACCTCAGAATTTCGTATGGAGTCATTAAGTTAATCCTTTAAAAGCACTTATAATAATGCCTGACACACAGTAAGTGCTCAGTAAATATGACTTAATACTATTAACATTAGGAGTTATAAGAGATGTTTGTAAAATGTGCTATGAGGCCCCAGAGGAAGTGACTACCCAGACGGATTCATCCTCTGAGGCTTGTTCTTTTGCCTCCCTTCATATTTGTACACACATACTCTTTTTTTTTTTTTTTTTTTTTGAGATGAAGTTTCGCTCTTGTTGCCCAGGCTGTAGAGCAATGGTGCGATCTCGGCTCACTAGTATCTCTGCCTCCTGGGTTCAAGCTCTTCTGCCTCACCCTCCTAAGTAGCTGGGATTACAGGCATGCACCACCATGCCCGACTAATTTTGTAGTTTTGGTAGAGACGGGGTTTCTCCATGTTGGTCAGGCTGGTCTTGAACTCCCGACCTCAGATGATCTGCCCGCCTTAGCCTCCCAAAGTTCTGGGATTACAGGTGTGAGCCACTACTCTGGGGCCCTTCTTTTTTTAACTTTGAGATAAATTCAAACTCAGAGAAAAGCTTGAGAATAAAGAATTCTTATAGGGCCTTATCCAGATTCTAACATTTGCCACATTTGCTTTACCATTTTCATGTTTATGGTGTACATACACATAGAGTTAACTCTTCAACAACACGTGTTTGAATTTCTCTGGTTCACTTATGTGCAGATTTTTTTCAATAAATATATTGGAAACTTCTTTGGAGATCTGCAACAATTTGAAAAAACAGACAAATCATATAGCCTGGAAATATCAGTAAGATTAAGAAAAAGTTAAGCATGTCATGAATGCATAAAATATAAGTAGATACTAGTCTATTTCATCATTTACTAGCATAAAATATCCACAAATCTATTACAAAAAGTTAAAACTTATCAAAACTTGTGCACACAAACACAGACTACATGGTACCATTCACAGTTGAGAGAAATGTAAACAAACATAATAGTACAGTATTAAATTGTAATTGCTTTTCCTTTGTTTTTTGTTTTGTGTTTTTTGAGACAGATTCTTTCTCTGTCACCCAGCCTGGAGTCTCGTGGCACGATCTCAACTCACTGCAACCTCCAACTCCAGGGTTCAAGTGATTCTTGTGCCTCAGCCACCCGAGTAGCTGGGATTTTTTGTTTGTTTGTTTTGTTTTGAGACAGAGTCTTACTTTGTTGCCTAGGCTGTATAGCACAGTGGCGCAATCTCGGCTCACTGCAACCTCTGCCTCCCGGGTTTAGGAGATTCTCCTGCCTCAGCCTCCTGAGTAGCTAGGATTACAGGCGCATACCACCATGCCTGGCTAATTTTTGTATTTTCAGTAGAGATGAGGTTTCACCATGTTGGCTAGGCTGGTCTTGAACTTCTGACCTTAGGCGATCCACCCGCCTCGGCCTCCCAAAGTGCTGGGATTACCAAGTGTGAGCCACTGCACCTGGCCTAATTTTTGTATTTTTAGTAGAAATGGGGTTTTACCGTGTTGGCCAAGCTGGCACTGTGTGTTGTACATCTTCATGTGAGCAGTTCTTTTCAGTAAATTGTGTATCACAGTAAAAAGTGATCTCTCGCAATTCTTGTGTGTTTTTAAATTATGTTTACTGCAATATTGTAAGCCTTGAGTAACACCATGGGATCCAAACAAAGTGCCACTAGTGATGCTGCAAGTGTTTCTCAGAAACAGAAAAAAGTTATGACATTACAAGAAAAACTTGAATTGCTTGATACGCACTGTAGATTGAGGTCTACAGCTGTAGTTGCCTGCCATTTCAAGATTAATCCAGCGTAAGGACCACTGTAAAAAAAAAAAAAAGAAAACATTCCCGAAGCCATCACTACTGCTATGCTAGCAGGCACTAAAACCTTGCACTTTTTATCATATATTGAGAATGCAGGGCGGACACTGTGACTCACACTTGTAGTCCCAGCACTTTGGGAGGCCAAGGTGGGCAGATCGCTTGAGCCCAGGAGTTGAAGACCAGCTTGGGCATCATGGCGAAAACAAACTTTTAGTATTTTATAAACATAAAAATTAATTGGGTGTGGTGGTGCACACCTGTAGTCCTAGATACTCAGGAGGCTGAGGATCGCTTGAGCCCGGGAGGTTGAGGCTGCAGTGGGGTATGATTGTCCCACTGCACTCCAACCTGGATGACAGAATGAGACCCTGCCTCAAAAATAAATAAATAAATAAATAAATAAATACTGCAGTTTTGTGTAGGTACAGGGTGGCTATAAGAAAGGCATACCTGCCAGGTGCAGTGGCTTACGCCTGTAATCCCAACACTTTGGGAGGCCGAGGCAGGCGGATCACAAAGTCAGGAGATCTAGACCATCTTGGCTAACACAGTGCAACCCCATCTCTACTAAAAATACAAAAAATTAGCTGGGCGTGGTGGCAGGCGCCTGTAGTCCCAGCTATTAAGGAGGCTGAGGCAGGAGAATGGCGTGAACCCAGGAGGCGGAGCTTGCAGTGAGCCGAGGTCGCGCCACTTCCCTCCCTCCTAGGCAACAGAGCGATACTCTTTCTCAAAAAAGAAAAAAAAGAAAGGCATACCTATAGGCTATAATTCAAGAAAAGTGAAGTCATTATATGACAACATAAAGCAAAAGAAAGGTGAAAGATCTAAAGCTGCTGAATTTAATGCCAGCAAAGGATGGTTTAATAACTTTAGAAAGAGGTGTGGCTTAAAAATTGTTAACAGGAAAGGCAGCTTCTGCCAATCAAGAGGCAACAAACAAGTTCCCAGGCATCATTAAGATATAATTGAAGAGAAAGGACATCTGCCTGAACAGATTTTTAATGCGGAGTGCAGTGGTATGATCTCAGCTCACTGCAACCTCGCCTCCCCAGTTCATGCTATTCTACCTCAGCAACCCAAGTAGCTGGGATTACACACGTGCGCCACCACACCCAGCTAATATTTGTATTTTTTGTAGAGATGGGGTTTCACCAAATTCCTGAGCTCAAGCAGTCTGCTCTCCTTGACCTTCCAAAGTTCTGGGATTGTAGGCCGGAGACACCACGCCCAGCAAATTCTGTCAGATTTACGATCAGGACTGTTGTTACTTATAAAGCTGGTAACTCTCAAGCCCTGAATCCTCAACACCAGTTGCCAGTCTTTTGGTTGTACTACAAGAAGGTGTGGACAATGAAAATACTTTTTCTAGATTGGTTCCATTGATGCTTTGTTTCTGAAGTTAGGAAATACCTTTCCAATATGTGGTTCCCTTTTAAAGTTCTTTTGATGTTGGAGAATGCCACCAAGAACCCCATGAGTTTAGTACAGAAGGGGTCAAAGTGGTTTACTTGTCCCTAAACAATGGGCTAACCCTTGAACTTTGCAGGGGTTGGGGCACCAACCCCCATGTAATCAAAAATCCACGTATAGTTTTTGACTCCCCAAAACTTAACTACTGGCTGAGTGCAGTGGCTCACACCTGTAATCCCAGTACTTTGGGAGGCTAAGCTGGGCGGTTCACTTGGGCCCAGGAGTTCAAGACCAGCCTGGGCAACACAAGGAAACCCTGTCTTTACCAAAAATGGAAATAAAAATTAGCTGGGCCTGGTGGCACATGCCTGTGGTTCCAGCTACTCAGGAGACTGAGGTGGGGGGGAAAAAAAAGCAAACTAATAGCCTACTGATAACATAAACAGTCAATTAACACGTAGACTAGTGTCTACATTTTTTTTTTTTTTTTTTTTTTAAGACGGAGTCTCGCTCTGTCACCCAGGCTGGAGTGCAGTGGCCGGATCTCAGCTCACTGCAAGCTCCGCCTCCCGGGTTTTACGCCATTCTCCTGCCTCAGCCTCCCGAGTAGCTGGGACTACAGGCGCCCGCCACCTCCCCCGGCTAGTTTTTTTTTGTATTTTTTAGTGGAGACGGGGTTTCACCGTGTTAGCCAGGATGGTCTCGATTTCCTGACCTCGTGATCTGCCCGTCTCGGCCTCCCAAAGTGCTGGGATTACAGGCTTGAGCCACCGCGCCAGACCCTAGTGTCTACAATTTTTATGCACTCGTGAATACCTAACTTTTCCTTATTTTTTTTTTTTCAGTATTTCTAGTCATAGGAATCTGAGAGTTTTTTCAAATTGTTGCGCGTGTCCAAAAAATATTTTCAGTATATTTATTGAATGAAAAAAGTGTGCATGTAAGTGGACCTGCCCAGCTTGAAGCCAGTGTTGTTCAGTCAGCTGTGTTTTCATCTGACCCATTTGAGAGGAGGTTGCATATATCGTGTCTTCATTACTTCGGTCTGTATTCCTTCCTCCTTTTTTTTTTTAAATAAATGAGACAGGGTCTTGCAGCATTTTCACAGGCAGTGATCCCTCTTCTGATCAGCATGAGAATTTTGACTTGCTTTGTTTCCTGCCTTGGCTAGTTCACCCCTCCTTAGGCAACCTGATGGTCCCTGACTCTCAGGAGGTCACCATATCAATGCCAAACTTAGTGTGGACAGCCGATCGACATAGTGCACTACAGCCCAGAACTGGGCTCAAGCCATCCATCCCAACTTAGTAGCTGGGACTGCAGGTGCACGGCACTGTGCCAGGCTTGGTGTCTGCTCTTTTTTTTTTTTTTTTGAGAGAAGTCTTGCTCTTGTCTCCCAGGTTTGAGTGCAATGGCTTTATCTCGGCTCACTGCAACCTCCGCCTCCTGGGTTCAAACGATTCTCCTGCCTCTGCCTCCCAAGTAGCTGGGATTAAGGCGCCTGTCACCACGCCCAGCTAATTTTTGTATTTTTTAGTAGAGACTGGGTTTCACCATGTTGGCCAGGCTGGTCTCCAACTCCTGAGCTCAGATGATCTGCCCGCCTCGGCCTCCCAAAGTGCTGGGATTACAGGCATGAGCCACCATTCCTGGTTGGTGTGTATTCTTTTTTTGAGACGGAGTCTTGCTCTGTCGCCTAAGCTGGAGTGCAGTGGCGTGATCTCGGTTCACTGCAGCTTCTGCCTCCCAGGTTCAAGTGATTCTTTTACCTCAGCCTCCCAAGTAGCTGGGATCACAGGTGCACACCACCATACCTAGCTAATTTTTGTATTTTTAGTAGACACGGGGTTTCACTACGTTGGTCAGGCTGGTCTTGAACTCCTGACTTTGTGATCCGCCCGCCTCGGCCTCCCAAAGTGCTAGGATTACAGGCGTGAACCACCACACCTGGCTGATTCTTAAGAGTAAAGATATTAATGACAGTAAAGTTATTACATTTAAAACTTGATATAATGCTATTATCTACTATACATTCAAATTTTGTCACTTGTCCCAACAATATTCTTTCGTCCAGCTGATTTTCTAGTTCAGGATCTGATCTGATTTGGGATCACATTGCATTCTCTTGCCATGTGTCTTTAGTCTCATTTAGCCTGAAACAGTTTCTCAGCCTTTCTTTGCGTTGCAGGATCTCAATATCTTTTTTTTGTTTTGTTTTTGAGACAGAGTTTCGCTCTGTCACCCAGTCTGGAGTGCAGTGGCGCAATCTCAGCTCACCACAACCTCTACCTCCCAGGTTCAAACGATTCTTCTGCCTCAGCCACCCGAGTAGCGGGGACTACAGGTGCGCACCACCACACCTGGCTAATTTCTGCATTTTTAGTAGAGACAGGGTTTCACTGTGTTGGCCAGGCTGGTCTCGAACTCCTGACCTCAGATGATCCACCTGCCTTAGCCTCCCAAAGTGCTGGGATTATAGGTGTCAGCCACTGCGCCTGGCCCTCAATATGTTTTTAATAAAACATTTTTAAAATGAAAACTGTGTTTATACTCCACAAATTGTTCGGTTTTAAACCTTGGATTTTTTTCCCATGTAACAGTAAATCTTGGCCATCTTTCCCTGTCCACATAGACAATATATAGATCTAGCTCAGTCAAAATTGTTTCTTAATAGTTAATCATTGTGAATTGATTTTTTCAAGAATAGGGTTTCCAAAAAAAAAAAAATCAAGGAATGTAAAAGGGGATACAGTGTAAAGTCTTCTTTAGACACCCACCCCCGCACCCCACCCACCCATTTTTCATATACACCCTCCCCACTCTTTTTTTTTCATCTCTCTCTTTTTTCTTTTTTAAACTTATATGTCTTGGGGATCTTTTTATTTAATTAATTTTTTTTGAGATGGAGTTTTGCTCTTGTTGCCCAGGTTGGAGTGCAATGGCACGATCTCAGCTCACAGCAACCTCTGCCTCCCAGATTCAAGTGATTCTGCCTCAGCCTCCCACATAGCTGGGATTACGGGGATGTGCCATCCCACCTGGCTAATTTTGTAGTTTAGTTTCACCATTTTGGTCAGACTGGTCTTGAACTCCCGACCTCAGGTGATCTGCCCTCCTTGGCCTGCCAAAGTGCTGGGATTATAAGCATGAGCCACCGTGCCCAGCCTTGGTGGGGATCTTTTTATGGCACTACCAAGAGAGCTTCTTTGTACTTTTATATTGTCTGTAGTCATTGTGTAACTACCATAATTGATTTAACCTAGTCCCTTCCTTTAGTGGACATGTCATTACTTTTGCAGCTTTGTATTTAGTGACTGTTTAATGGCTGTCTAGTATTCTGATGCAGGGGTTTGGGTACCCTGCTTTAATTTAGCCCGTCTTCCTGTTAGTGGCTCTGAAAGTTGTTTCCTGGAACAGATAATGCTGCTCATCTTTTTTCCATTTACTGGAGTAACTTGGAGATCTTTTTGTAGCCCCACATATGGATCTCCTGTGCAATTTAGCCACTCCTACTTCCCCATTGGAGCACATTTTGCTGTGCTGGCATGAGCATTTGGCACATACAATTTTGCATTCTTGGGGAATGTATTTCTTCTTGAAAGTTAGATTCTGAGTCAAAGGTATATTTTTAAATTTTGATAGCTACCACCAAGACTACACTCCAAACACGTTGTAGTAATTTAACTTGTCACTGTGTGACAGTGTTTGCCAAAGTCTGTTCTTTCAGAGTATGAGGTTCTTTGGGTATGTGGCAGTATGGAACTCTAGGCCTTGACTCTTGCTTCAACCAGAACATCTCTGCATCCAGTCTTAAGATTCCTTGTATAGTTTTCTTTGTTCAGAAGCTACCACAACTTTAAAAAGGCTCAGAGTGAGGAGTTGGTGGCAGTGTAAAAATCATTGGTCTCCTGGAACAAGACGGGAGGACATTGGTGTCAAATCTCAAGTTCTCAATTTGCAAAACAAAAAGGCAAAACAGCCTTCCAAGTGAAGAACAGAATAACCCATTTCAGCAAACCATAAAGAGTATGATACTTAGAGCCTCGGGATAACAGAAAGAGGTGTGAGACACCAGACTGTAAAAATGGCAGGCTCGGAATTATGCCAGACTTCAGGAGTTTGGGTCTTTAGGCCTGAGACTGACACAGAAGTGTTTTAGCAGGAACAACACAACTCCGCTTGCCTCTTGGTCAGATGGCTCTGTTGGTGGTAGATTAGTTGGTTGAGGGCGCTGGTTTTGTGCATTATGGTAAGTTCATATAGTGAAGCTGGTGGCCATAAGGAAGGCTAACACCTTTACACAGTCATATCTGCTCTCCATGGTCTTTTTTTTTTTTTTTGAGAAGGAGTCTAGCTGTTGCCAGGCTGGAGTGCTGTGGCGCGATCTTGGCTCACTGCAACCTCCAACTCCCTGGTTCAAGCGATTCTCCTGCCTCAGCCTCCTGAGTAGCTGGGATTACAGGCACTCGCCACCATGACTGGCTAATTTTTGTATGTTTAGTGGAGGTGGAGTTTCACCATGCTGGCCAAGATGGTCTTGATCTCTTGACCTCATGATCCGCCCGCCTCGGCCTCCCAGTGATGGGATCACAGGCGTGAGCCACTATACCCAGCCGCTCTCCATGGTCTTGACGTGGGCGCATGCTTAGAGATGAACAAGCATGAGGGCGTCTGACACAGAGCTGCGCCCTGTGAGCACTGAGGAGGTTAATGGGGGAGCTGGTCAAGGGAGGGTGCTTCTGTCGCTTCTTGAAGGGCAATTCCCAAGGTGGTCACCTGAATAGAGAAAGAAATTGTACTTTTATATCAGAGACTGAACCTTGTATTTTGCTTCTGTCTGCTATCTAATCTCACATTTTGAGTCTTTTCTTCTCTGAGACGGGCATTTAGAAAAATATTTACCAAAAGTTTTAAAAATATAAATTTTAAAGAGGACAAAAACACTAAGAAAAAAAAAGAGCCTCTCATATCCTGCAGCCAAAGCGATGTTTCCAAAACACAGTTTTGAGCAGGCTGCTCCACTATTCAAAATAAGTCAGAGACTCTGCTCTGCCACCAGCATCAAGTTCAAATTCCTGTGGTAACTTAGAATCCCTCACATGCCAAGGTAGGCCATGTCCCCTCCCAGCACTTCAGTCCCAGCCCCTAATTTCTAGCACAGTGCCTGGCATCTTGCAGTGATAGCTAACATTCCTTGTGTGCTCACTGTGTATTAAATGTATTAGCCCATTTAGCAGAATAAACATAGGCTGTATAAAATATTATTACCTCCCCCCTTTTTTGATAAAGAAACAAGATGAAGTAACAAAGGCCACAAGTTAGTAAATGGTAGAACTGAAGCCATCCACCTTCTAAAATGGGCTGGGCGCAGTGACTCACACCTGTAATCCCAGCACTTTGGGAGACTGAGGCAGGTGGATCACCTGAGGTCAGGAGTTCGAGACCAGACTGATCAACATGGAGAAACCCCATCTCTACTAAAAATACAAAATTAGCTGGACATGGTGGCACATGCCTGTAATCCCAGCTACTTGGGAGGCTGAGGCAGGAGAATCGCTTGAACCTGGGAGGTGGAGGTTGTAGTGAGCTGAGATTGTGCCATTGCACTCCAGCCTGGGCAATAAGAGCGAAACTCTGTCTCAACAAAAAGAGGGGAATCTTAATTACTAACTTTAGCAATTCAATAAGTAGTTGTTACAGAATAAATGAATGTGGTCCCTGCATGGCTCTTCAGCTGTTCCTGAATTACTTCCCCCTCATCTTTTATGCCTCAGCCAACCTGACGTTATGTTCTGTCACTGCTAGGCTTATATACAAGCAACTAAGAAACCTCCTCAGAAACTTGCTTCTAGGTAGGTCATCTTACTGAATTATGATAGAGTGTCCTTGTCTCATTCCCCACTGGTCCCTAAGCTCTGTCGGTCCCAGAATACGCAGACATACATATCAGAAAGAGTATGAACTCAGGGAACATGTTGAACAAGCTGAACTCAGTTCGAAAAGGCCCTGCTATGGCTTTTCTTCCGCTGTTATACTCATAGACTGCCCTTTTTGGGTTTCTTTTGTTTGTTTTTGTAGAGATGGGGTCTCTCTGTTACCCAGGCTGTACTTGAACTCCTGGCTTCAAGTGATCCTCCTGCCTTGGCCTCCCAAAGTGATGGGATTATAGGCGTGAGCCACTGCACCTGGCTCTTCATCAGTTTTCAGGACAGGACTGGATCACCTTTTCCTTCGTCTTCATCTCAGTCTAGGCACAAGACTCAAATACTTAGAGCTTCTTTTTTTTTTTGAGATGGAGTCTCACTGTGTCGCCCAGGCTGGAGTGCAGTGGTTGGATCTCAGCTCACTGCAAGCTCCACCTCCTGGGGTTTACACCATTCTCCTGCATCAGCCTCCCGAGTAGCTGGGACTACAGGCGCCCGCCACCTCACCTGGCTAGTTTTTTGTATTTTTTAGTAGAGACGGGGTTTCACCGTGTTAGCCAGGATAGTCTCAATCTCCTGACCTCGTGATTCACCCATTTCGGCCTCCCAAAGTGCTGGGATTACAGGCTTGGGCCACCATGCCCGGCCAGAGCTTCTTAAAATTACCTGCTTTAGGATGGGTACAGTGGCTCAAGCCTATAATTCCAACAGTTTGGTAGGCCAAGGTGGGAAGATCACTTGAGTCCAGGATTTCAAGACCAGCTTGGGCAACATAACAAGACCCCGTCTCTACAAAAAGCTTAAAAATTAGCCAGGTGTTGTGGTACATGCCTGTAGTCCCAGCTACTCAGGAGGCTGAGGTGGGAGGATTGCTTGAACCTGGAAGTTTGAGGTTGCAGTGAGCCCTAGCTAGCTATGCCACTGCACTCAGCCTGGGGGACAGGGTGAGACCCTGTCTCAAAAAAAAAAAACTCTTGTTTACTCGCTTCATATCCACCAACTTTGGGGTCTTAGGCAAGGAGGACTTTGGGCTGGACATTCTCTGAGATGTTCACTGATGCTGCCCAGCTTACCTGTATGTTGGGGAAGGATACACTTCAATCTGGAAAGCTCTCCATATTCTACTCCCTGCATCTACTGTCTCCCACGTGTGACTCCCAGTGCCTACGGCAAGAGTTGGCAATCATATTCCTTTGGCTTTTTCTGCTAGGACTTTGAATGTGGAAATGACGTGGAACTGTCCTTTACCAAGAATGGAAAGTGGATGGGCATTGCCTTCCGAATCCAGAAAGAAGCCTTGGGGGGTCAGGCCCTCTATCCTCATGTCCTGGTGAAGAATTGCGCAGTGGAGTTCAACTTTGGACAGAGGGCAGAGCCCTACTGTTCTGTCCTCCCGGGGTTTACCTTCATCCAGCATCTTCCCCTTAGTGAGCGGATCCGGGGCACCGTTGGACCAAAGAGCAAAGCAGAATGTGAGGTGAGTGGGGCCAGAATGTATTGGTGGCCACCTTGCTCCAAGACAGAGGAGACACACACACACAGACTTGCTACGTGAGTAGCCTTGGGGCAAGAGGCCGCTTTGTCCAGCTCCTTAGGGTTGGACTCAGAGCTGAAAAACTGCTCTGAGTGTGAGGTGAGGGTTGTTGGTGTGATCTAAGTTGAAGTCAGAGAGGCTACCTAAATCTCAGAAAGATTCCCTCTTCTTCTTAAGCAAGGCCAGAATATGGGAAAAGGAAGGTTTTCTTACAGCAGAAAAGGACACTAGGCGCTTCTTGGGGAGTGCACTGTGCCACCAAGTGTTCTTTTTTTTTCTTTAGAGACAGGGTCTTGCTCTGTCACCCAGGCTGGAGTGCAGTGGTGCGATCACGGCTTACTGCAGCCTTGACCTCCCAGGCTCAAGTGATCCTCCCACCTCAGCTTCCCGAGTAGCTGGGACCACAGGTACATGCCACCAGGCCCAGCTAACTTTTTTAGCCACTGAGCCTGGCCCACCGAGTGTTCTTGAAGGAGGTTGAGTAAGTTCCACCTCTCACCCAGAGCTATCATAAGAGATAAATGGCCTTTGGGATGATTTGATTCCAAGAGCTATACTAGTGTCTTTTTTCTTAAAACAATATTTTTCTTTTATGTGTAAGTTATTTATGCTTGTTCTAGAAAATTAAGAAGTAAAAAAATTTAAATTTTCATAATGCCATCATCTACAAATAAGTTTACTTGCAGAGTTTTGGAGGTCATCCGTTCTTTTTAATGTGCTAAGTGCCTGTTTTATGCTCACAAACATTTATCATTGAGATTTCATGGTATAAGCATTATGATGCCCTGCCCTTTTCACTTCACATTATTTTGTGAGCTTTATCCCATCACATGAAAACCCCTCTTTGAACATCATTCTTTTTTTCTTCTTTAAAGATCCTTCAAGGAAATGAACGTCTTTCTTAATGGCCTTACAAACTACTCACCGTTCCCCTCTAGTCGGGCATTTAAGATGCATCTGCGTTTACCAAATTCTAAATGTACTGATTAGATGCAATTCACGTCCTTGTGTGTGCAGCTCTGTTCCTATTTCATACTTCAAGAAAGTTGTAGCACTTCTACCCACTCCATGGGGCCAGTCCCAGTACGCAGCCCTGGGCTATTGGCGGGGAGGGGTCACATAATCCTGTAAATGGGCTGGGTTTGGTGGCAAACGCCTATAATTCCAGCACTTTGGGAGGCCAAGGAGGGAAGAGGATCCCTTGAGTATAGGAGTTTGAGACCAGTCTGGGCAATATAGGGAGACCCTCATTTCTACCAAAAAAAAAGAGAGAAAAAGATTAGCTGGGTGTGATGGTTTGTGCCTGTAGTTCTAGCTACTCTGGAGGCTGATGTAGAAGGATTGCTTGAGCCTGGGAGTTCAAGGCTGCAGTGAGCTGTGATTGGGCCATTACACGCCAGCCTGGGCAGTAGAGTGAGACCCTGTCTCAAAAAAACAAAATCCTATAAATGTTAATGATGACAGCACTTGGTTTTTTGTTTTTGTTTTTGTTTTTGTTTTTCCCCAAAGTCCTGGGATTAGAGGCGTGAGCCACCGTGCCTGGCCAGCAGTTGACTTAATGCTCACCCTGTCCCAGGCACTGTGCTCAGAGTCTCACAAGCCTGATCTTTTCGAATCCCAAAACCAGTACTGTGAGGTAGATGCTATTATTGCTTCCACTTTGCAGAGGCAGCCACAGCTCAGAGGTCCAGAGTCACACTCAAAACAGTCACCAACAAGGTGAGTGGTGCCACACCACCACGCCGCAACACCTTCTCTGTCTTGATCTTGTAGATTCTGATGATGGTGGGCCTGCCTGCTGCTGGCAAGACCACATGGGCCATCAAACACGCAGCCTCCAACCCTTCCAAGAAGTACAACATCCTGGGTACCAATGCCATCATGGATAAGATGCGGGTAAGGGCAGCCACTGGACTCTCCTTACTTACCTCCCACCTACTAAGTGCTGCCGTGCAACTAAAACCACTCACCCCTCACCAATTCCTGCCTGCAGGTGATGGGCCTACGCCGGCAGCGGAACTACGCTGGCCGCTGGGACGTCCTGATCCAGCAGGCCACCCAGTGCCTCAACCGCCTTATCCAGATTGCTGCCCGCAAGAAACGCAACTATATCCTAGATCAGGTACTTAATGATAACCATTGTGTCCTCAGGAAAAGGGAGGGGACCCCTTGCATGCCTGGGAATCTCCCTCGGGTCCCTTTCTTTTTTCCCCATAATGATGATGGACTGCTGTGCTAGTCGGGGGGTCAGACCTTGTCATACATGATGACATGGTCCTGCACACAGCTGAGCCCAGACTGGGATCATGATCTAGGCCTACTTACTATTCAGACTCATCAGCAGCCCCAAAGAACATCAGGTAAATACTGTTTAGCAAAATGGAAGGAGTATGGATTTCCGAGCCTGACAGACTGGGGCTTAAATTCCCAGCTTGGCTACTCCCTAGCTCTGTGCCTTTGGGCAGCTGACTTTATCCTCTGAATCTCCATCTCTTGGTTTATAAAACAGGGATCTCAATAGCATCTGCACACCTAACACAGGACCTGGCACTTAGTAGCTGGTGATTATTGTTAAATACTCTACAGAATAGGTAGAGTAGCTTTCATGCCAGCAGCAGTGCTGTAAGGTAAATGCTATTATTGCTTCCATCATATTCTCTTCACAAATACGCATGACTGGCAGGTACATACCTAAGTCATATTTTCTACCTACATTTCAGTTAATGGTGGAGTTCTTAACATCAGGGACCTTGGAAGCTTTGCAAGTGAACATAAATATTGTACGCAGGTGCAGGTGTATCCTTTTTACAAAAAAGAAGAAACAAAAACCTTAGACAATGTTTTTGTCCCTATCTTTCAGCATTTTCAAAAGGATGAGTGACCCAAAACTCATTAGAGATTCCTGTCTCAGAGTAATGAGTTTGACATGGTTATTTCCTATGCAACGTCATACTTAACATTTGTCCTGAAGGCTTTCACAAGTAACAAAGGGTGTTTCCTTATTTTCTGTATTTGGGGATCTGTGAATGAGCCTCTGTTCCCTTTAGCCTTGCATTTGTGCTTTCTTAAGAACCTATGAGTGAGTAAATATGTAAACTAAGTCACATCCTGCCCTTGTAGCCTTCCTGAAGTGCCTTCCATACGTGTAGGCCTGGGTGCTTGGTGACCATAAGTTTAAAGGGCTCCTGATAAGAGTGGAGGTGGTGACAGTGTTTGGCTTTGTCAGAATTGTAGTTGGCTTGTTAGAAGGAAATCACCAGGGACCAAGTTGCCTTCACATAGGAATGAGGATCCTGCACAAAACAGTTGAGCACAGGATAGTCTAAAAGCCATCCATGGTTATCCCCCCAGCTCGGCCCCATCAGTATTGTATACAATCAGTGTTCTCTCCGCTTTGAAGATTTGTCTTTTAAACCCTTGGCCTCACTTTGCCTGATCCTCCTTGTCAGGGCATTTTAGAATTTTAGTCTGAATTGACCCCATTTGGACTCACTGTCGTGAAAGGGAGAGCAGTAATACCATTTTAATACTCTGAGGATACATACCTCTTTTGGATACCCCAGCCAGTATTCCTGCCTGTCTTTTTCTTGGTTTGCTGGTTAAATCAGCTATGAAACCCATTTCAAATACATGGCCCAGGGTAGAATGATTATAGTCTAGAGTGGATCGTCTAACATCTCTGTCCAGGATGCTGAAGTGGGTTTTCTCTGGAAGCCAGGCCCATGACAGCTTTGCACTCTGAAGACCTACTGTCAGCCTTCTTGGCTGCTGCCGGCTTTTTCAGGGACAGGGTCTAGGGCTGTACCGGGTATGCCTGTGGTCTTTGGGGCTACCAGCCTCCTGCTTAAGGGACATGTGGGTCAGGCCAAGTGATCTGGGCCAACAGTGAGACAGAGAACCTAAACCCTGAAGGCTGGGGAGGAGAGTTCTCTGGTTAACCACAGATTGGAGGATTGACTCGGGGCCTGAAGCCATAGGCTACTCAGGCTGAGGGAGGGAGTATAAAGCCAGTGGTTTCACCTGTTTTGGCTTAAACCCGAAAAGTGGGTTCCAGAAAACTCTGGGTATGAGAAAGAGGGAGAGGGAAGTTGTGTGTTTGTGTATAGAAGGTTCAGAGCAGGCCCCTGGCCAATCCTGGCACTTCCATTCCACTAGCTTTGGCAGTGACAGGTAAGTTGATGATGCATAGCTGTCTCCTGGGCTAGGTGGAATTTCCAAAGGGGAAACCCATACTACAGGCAAAGTCCCTGCAGTTCCTGGATCTCAGCCCAGAACCATCTTTTGCCTCCACTAGTTTTTCCTGAGTGGTCAGACCTCCCCACATTTGGCTCTTCCGGCCTCATGTTATGTAGGTTGGCCTCAGAAATGCTCATCCTTGAGAGGGAAGAAGAGGTTGTCCGCAGAAACCAGGTGGGCCCCGTGTAAGCCAGGATTCTGCGTTTGTCTGGCCAGGACTCTAACGCCTACCCTGGGATGTATGTTATTGGGCACAAACTCTCAGGTATATGGGGGCTTTGACCTACATTCTATGATAACCTGAGTAGCCTCTTCAGGTCATGTGGGCATCACAGCTGTGGAACATCAGAGGAGAAAAAAGAGGTGGACCAGAGAGGAAACTGAGGCCTCTACAGAGGACTGTAGGGACTGCTAAGTCACACACTCAGTATGCTGATAGATCACAGCCCTGCTGACTTCCCAAACAGCCATAGTCTAGAATGGTTGGGGCCATGGTGGGAATTTGGGGAAGCTTTCTGGAGGTGGAATGTCTGGGTCAGGGCACAGAGGATGATTAAAAGAGTTGGGGCTTTGTTCTGAGGAGAGTGGGGAGTCATGGTTAGGTTTTCATCCAGAGGAATATGGATAAATTTGCCTGGCTAGTAAAAGGCTACAGAGGAGAGAGAAAGGGGGAAGGCCACATTACTTCAGGTGGCTCTTTGGGGTCCTCTGTTGGAGGTGGGAAGCCTCTGGAATGAGATGCTTTCTGGCCTTGTCCCAGAGGGCCTCAAAATGGAGTACAGAACAGGAACTGACTGGCCTGCTGTGAGGCAAACAAGTTGCCCTTCTGGAGGCTTCTGGGGAGCCTCCGCAGGGCCATGTTGCCCAAACCCACCCCAGAGTAGGGCACTGTTGCCTAGGAGTTCCATTAGAGGGCTCTAGCAGCCCAGAGCCAGGCCAGGCATCAGCTAGAATCAGGGCCGGATGGGTTGACATCACAGTCAGAACATGTCATTCTAGTCCTCATTTGCATCCTGGTCAGCAGGTGCCACACTTTTGCCTGAAACAGAAACCCAGGGCTAGAACAGTATCCCACAGTAACCTGCGTCTTATTTGCAGGCCTTGGAAAAGGAATGTTTCTTTCCTTCACCCCTGACCAACCATCCCTAGAGCCTGAAGCCCATTCTATTCTTCATACTCTAGCCAGTTCTTTTCCTATAAATGTGGTTCTTTTGACTGGAATTCACCTCACTCTGAGTCCAAAGCAAATCTTTACTCATCATGGCCTTCACTTTGCTCCTCAGATCTACTAGGTTTCTCCTGCTGCCAGTATGACCCTGGTGAGCTGTGACAAGTGAGAGTAGACAGGGACAGTGGGGCTTGAGAGAGCCTGGGCTGTTACGTCATCACTCGTACCTGCTGTGTTCCCTCCTCTCTCCCTCAGACTGTTACACACCAAAACTCCCCATATAGTTTCTCTGAGAAACCTAACTGTTGTCCCTTAGTCTATGTCACAGGGGCCAGGGAACACAGCCAGCCACATTTTCTCTCAGAATCAACATCTTCAAGCAGGGTGGGACTGGGAGAAGCAGGAGCTAGGCAGAGGGAACGAAAGCAACTGGAAAAGCTGACCTAGCTGTTGTGCTGGTCTCATAGCAACAGCCGCCAGCAGCCCCCAGCGACCACAGAAGTGCTGGGCTGGTCCAGGGGCTGTGACCTCACTGTGTTTGCTGTGGCAACAGCCACCAGCAGCTAATTCCCTTTCCTCCAGGAAAGCCAAGTATTTGCATTTCTGCTGGTGTGGTTTAGATACTCTTCTTCCCTTCCCCAAGCCAAGGAGTAAGTGGAGGGAGGTGCAGTCTTAAAAATCATTGCTGAGGATTCTCAGCACCTCAATTCCGAAGTGCCTGAGAAGCCATCTCTCAGAGTCTGCCCACTTCCAAGGACAAAGGCCAGCTATTTATGAGTCCAATCTGCTCCGCCTCCATTCCTCCCATCCCATGAAGCTGCAGGGACTAGCCGTCTTGGCAGAATTGCTTCTCTTCTCTGTCTCATCAGTGCATTGACAGGGCGGTTGTACCACATGGAAGACCTCAGGACGTGTCACTCCATGCCCTGGCAGTTCAGAGGAATCAAAGTAGGATCACTTAGGAGCAAAAAAAACAAAACAAAACAAAACAAAAGGCAGAATGGTCTGGGGTCATATTCACCCTGGCACCTACCTATTGTGGGCTTTTGTGTCAGAAGAAAATTATATTTAGCTGAGGAAGCCAAACTCTTTCTTCCTGTGACCAGATGCCACGTTCTGCTTTGCTTTTAGGAATGAGTCAAAGAAGAGTAGCGGGGAAGGGGGACTTAACTTTTCCTCTGTAACATGATGTTCCTTTTCAAACCATTTGTGGCCCAAGGGCTCTTTGTGGGCCAGTGTCCAAGACCCCAAGAACAAGTATGTGTGTGCCTGTCACCCACATGACTGCCCACAGCCTCCTTCATGGGGGTAGGGACACTTTGCCTGGGGGACAGGGAAGAACATTTTTTACTGGCGCATGGTTCAGGGCCAGAGGATCTGGTTAGTTTAAGCAGCTGTACCCATGGCCCAGAACTTCCAACAGATCTGTGCTGGAGTCCCTGGCCCCTGGCTAATCCACATCTAGCACCCTGTTCCTATATCTTAGAAGAGGATCTCTTGTAACCTTGTTTTTTCCTCAAGCTTCAATTTTCCTTGGTACTTTCCACTGAGAAGCCTCTCCTGGATAGTCAGTCCTATAGGCCTTATTTTGAGATCCACTCTGGGTGTTGACTTGTTTCACTGCCCACCCCCCTTGGCACTTGCCAGAGATTTTTACATCTGCAAATCCTCTCCAGAGCCAGGACGAGGGTGATGATCCTTGTCTTTCAGACGAGGAAATTTGAGACTCAGGCTACTTGAGGCCTTGTCTGGAGTCTCACAAATAGTAAAGGGCACAGCGGGGATTTCAAGCCCAAGTTTCTTCCCCAAAGCCTGTGTTCTTTCCACCCTGTCTCACTGTCCCTGTCTTTCTGCTTGGGAGATCACTATAAGCGTAACCTTTTCTTTGGTCTGAGTTGCTTCAAGTCAACATGACAGTATAAATATCTACCCAGTGATGACCACATCAGTGGCAGCTCACAGTTGTGGAGTGTTAGCTGTGAGCCAGGGCCTGGGCTTAGATGATGGCTTTTACTCACATGGACTCATTCAGTCTTCACAGCAACTATAAGACATCCATGCCGTTTTCCCTTTTCAGAGCTTGATTTTACAGAGGCTGAGGCTGGGCCATCCCAGTGCACTGCCTTCCTCCCCATCAAGGTGTCTCCCGCCCTGGAGGCCACCTGTGTCCCCCTACTTGGGTAGTTTCTTGCACTTTGTCAGTTGCTTTATGGACATTCTCTTACTCAGTTCTTGCCAGCCCAGGAAGGGAGGCTTTTCAACACCGTATTACAGATGAGGCAACCGTGAGGACTGGCCAAGGTGCGTTAGTAGCCACACCAGGACTTGACCCTAGACTCTTTGCACCCAACTAGGCCGTATCTTTAGAATACATTTCTTTTGTTGTTCATTTGTACGTGCCCCTTTACAGACTGTTTTCCCCATCTGTAGCTTCTTTCTTGGGTGTCTGTTAGAGCCACTAAAAAATTGTCTAAATGCAGTTAAAAACTCCTTACTCCGTTTCTGCTGAGTGCCCGAGTTTCCATAGGGAGGGTACCTGTATAGGTGCCTGGGTCTCACTTCTAGAGGTTCAGGCTCAGGAAGTCTCAAATGAAGTTTGGGCTGCTCACTTTTTAAGTAGTGTCCACATGATTCAAGTATACAGGCTGAGTCTATGGAACCCTGAGTCCAACAGAGGTAGACCCCATTCCCAAAGGGCCCAACATGAAGGAGGTATTCAGTAAATGGAAGCTGATGTTGTTACTGCTCTCAACCACATATGTGCTAGAGCACCGCTCTGCCAGCACCAGCCCAGGACACACCTGCCATCACTTAGAGGAAGAGAAGGAAACATTAGGAGCAAAACTGCACTTGTGAGAAGCAGAGACTCCTGACCTGTCGAGCTTGCTGGTTAGAAGCTTGTGGGTGAGGCTGATGTTTCAGAGAAGGACTGAGGGAATAAAAGTACCAATGTTAATGAGAACAAACTACAAAACTGTCCAAAGGAACTGGTTAATTAGCAGCATAGCTAATCTGTAGGTATTATACAGCCATTAAAAAAGAATACTGCACAGAAAAACTTTAGAGAAAGTTTCATGTTACATGAAAAAGAGCCTTAGGAGGATGTGCATAATACAATTCTTTTTGTGTAAGAAATCACATAGATACTTCTAAAAGCTCACAGAAGAAATTCATTCTTCATTCTGTCTGGGAAGTAGGGCTGGCACTAAGGGAATGCAGGGGTTTTTCCTCTAAACTTTATGCCTTATACTGTGAATTTTTTACCAAGAGTATGTATTAACTTTTAGAATAGGGGAAAGAAATTGTAAGGCCCAGTACCAAGAACAAATAGGATTAAAAAGCAAAGTCCCAACCATTAGGAGTCCTTTGCCCTGTGCCTGTCTGCAGCCACTTACCTAAGTCAATTCATTTGCTGAGGGTGACTCAGGAATCTTCAAAGTAAAGAAGAGCTGTTTCCTGAGTTTCTCTGCTTACAAGGAGCACTAATATCCTTTTCTCAGTCCCTGGCCTACATAATACCGCTCAGAGGAAAAAACCAACTCTTAATGTACCATCTCTTGCCTCTTCTGTTACCTTACCTTAGACAAATGTTTATGGGTCAGCCCAGAGACGAAAAATGAGACCATTTGAAGGCTTCCAGCGCAAAGCCATTGTGATTTGTCCCACTGATGAGGACCTGAAAGACCGAACAATAAAGCGAACCGACGAGGAAGGGAAGGATGTCCCAGATCATGCGGTCTTAGAAATGAAAGGTAGGAAATGAGTGCTTCCCAGAGGAACATCACTGCAGGGTCCTGGAGAGAAGAAGCTCTTTACTCAGTTTGCCCTTCCCTGGCTCCCTAATGATTTCTTTTTTGATCTTATTCTTTCTTTGCTTCTACTTTGTCCCTTCCTTGTCTACCACAGCTGTGAATGGAAAAGCTACCCATTTCTCTTGTGTGGGGGTTTTGTTTTGTTTTGTTTGGTTTGGTTTTTTTTTTTTTTGAGACGGAGTCTTGCTCTGTCGCCCAGACTGGAGTGCAGTGGCGCGATCTCAGCTCACTGCAACCTCCACCTCCTGGGTTCACGCCATTCTCCTGCCTCAGCCTCCCAAGTAGCTGGGACTACAGGCTCCTGCCACCTCGCCCGGCTAATTTTTTGTATTGATGGGACGGAGTTTCACCATGTTAGCGAGGATGGTCTCGATCTCCTGACCTCATGATCCACCCACCTCGGCCTCCCAAAGTGCTGGGATTACAGGCTTGAGCCACCGCGCCCTGCCTTGTGTCGGGGTTTTCAGGTGGGATGGGACTGGGGCAGCATGAGGGAAAGGATGTATGCGAGCTAAAGCTGAAAGTCCTGCGTGCTCACCCTGCCTCTGGCCCCAGATGGGCTGACTGTGGGCAAGCCTCAGTTTGTTTCTCAGTAAAAATAGGGATGGTGATGCCATCCATCTGACCCATTCCCTGGGGTGAGGCCTGAGGGAGCTGAGCACTGTGGCTAGGTGGGTCTTAGCCACCTCTTCAGAAAAGGGAGGAGTCTTTGTTAGCCCCTGACAGCAGGCTGAGGAGTTGGGGCTTTTTCTACCTCTTTATCTCTCTCTTTTCTCTCTCTCTCTCTCTCTTTTTTTTTTTTGGAGATGGAGTCTTGCCCTGTCACCTAGGCTGGAGTGTAGTGGTACGATCTTGGCTCACTGCAATCTCCACCTCCGGAGTTCAACCAATTCTCCTGCCTCAGCCTCCCGAGTAGCTGGGACTACAGGTGCCTGCCACCATGCCTGGCTAATTTTTGTATTTGTTTAGTAGAGACAGTGTTTTGCCCTGTTGGCCAGGCTGGTCTCGAACTCCTCACCTCAGGTGATCCACCCGCCTCGGCCTCCCAAAGTGCTGGGATTACAGGCGTGAGCCACCGCGCCGGCCCTTCTGTCTGCCTCTTTCTTATTCACTACTCCAGTTTTCTTCACCTTCTCCCTTCTGGAAGGCCACTCTTCTGGGTGGAGGGGACCAGACTTCAGAAGGTACTGACCTCTTCTTCTTGTTCCCTCTGGGGCGCTCCCTTCCTCCTAGCCAACTTCACGTTGCCAGATGTTGGGGACTTCCTGGATGAGGTTCTATTCATTGAGCTGCAGCGGGAGGAAGCAGACAAGCTCGTGAGGCAGTACAACGAGGAAGGCCGCAAGGCTGGGCCACCCCCTGAAAAGCGCTTTGACAACCGAGGTGGTGGTGGCTTCCGGGGCCGCGGGGGTGGCGGTGGCTTCCAGCGCTATGACAACCGAGGACCCCCTGGAGGCAACCGTGGCGGCTTCCAGAACCGAGGGGGAGGCAGCGGTGGAGGAGGCAACTACCGAGGAGGTGAGACATCTCACACACAGCACTCTCCACTTCCTGTTCCCAGGTTGGGGCTGGGCTTCGACTGCTTATTGAATCAGCAACTGAAGTTTTCTGAGCTCCAGCTGTGAGTTAAACTCTGGTAGAAAACTGAAACAAGTCAGACACGGAGACCTCAGAAACGCTCCCACTGTCCCACTCCCCGGACATTGCTTATGAAGCCCTTTGCCCATTTGCATATCACAGTGCACATTCTGTCACGTTGCTGTCATTTTTGTGAACCTTCCCCCATCTGACCATGAGCTCCTTGGAAATAGGGTCTAGATCAAAATCTATTAGAAATGGGGGCTACATCTTTGGCCAAGTCTGAAAAGGACTAGATGTGACTCGTTCATGGATGTCCCCAGTGCTTAGCTTCCTCTCTTTTTTTCTTTTTTTTGAGACGGAGTTTTTGCTCTTGTTGCCCAGGCTGGAGTGCAATGGCGTGATCTCGGCTCAGTGCAACCTCTGCTTCCCGGGTTCAAGCAATTCTCCCACCTCAGCCTCCCGAGTAACTGGGATTATCGACAAGCACCGCCATGCCCGGCTACTTTTGTATTTTTAGTAGAGATGGAGTTTCTCCGTGTTGGTCAGGCTGGTCTTGAACTCCTGACCTTAGGTGATCCACCCGTCTCAGCCTCCCAGAGTGCTGGGATTACAGGCCTGAGCCACTGCGCCCTGCCAGCTTCCTCTCCTTGAGCATCTCATTCCTGCATATTCAACAGCTATTGAGATGCTGGGATACAGAAACCCAAGACTGCCCTGGTCTCTGCCTCACCATTCTCGCAGTCCAGTGGATGAGACAAACCTGTCTTAAGGGCTGGGACGGGAGTATGCCCGGGGGTCTAGAGAATCCCAGAGGACATGCTTTGTTTGTTCACCTTGAGTTCTTGGCTCTGCGCCTGGCCATGCCAGCTCATAGTAGTCACCAAGACAGCGCAGTTCCCTAGGGTTGCAATTTGGGAATGATGGCGCCTTTCATCTGGATTTCTCCAATGCAGGTTTCAACCGCAGCGGAGGTGGTGGCTATAGCCAGAACCGCTGGGGTAACAACAACCGGGATAACAACAACTCCAACAACAGAGGCAGCTACAACCGGGCTCCCCAGCAACAACCGCCACCACAGCAGCCTCCGCCACCACAGCCACCACCCCAGCAGCCACCACCACCACCCAGCTACAGCCCTGCTCGGAACCCCCCAGGGGCCAGCACCTACAACAAGAACAGCAACATCCCTGGCTCAAGCGCCAATACCAGCACCCCCACCGTTAGCAGCTACAGCCCTCCACAGGTGAGAGAACGGGTGTATGTTTGTATGTAGGAATCGCATGTGTGCTCTTGAACCTGAGCAAGTTAAGGGGCGGCGGATCTGGGGAAATCAACACATGCCCCAGCTACTGGTCTTCAGTCTTACCTCTAGCCTGCCCTTCTTTCTCCCTGGCCGTGATCTTGACTCAGATGGACGCTACACATTCCCAGATCCCCTCCAAACCCAGGAGTAAATGGAGACCTTCCCAGAACCTGTTCTTCTCCCACCACCCTCAAGGGGATGGGTTATAAGCACTGATCCCTCCAGCAAGTACATTATTCTTGGCTCTGTCAGTAACCTCACTGAATCCCCAAGAAAGCACTTGACTGGAGTCACCCTTGCCCAGGCTGGCTGACCTCTTTGTCTTTTGGACATAATAACCAGGGCTCTAAGGTTGCTGAGGACTTGCCCTCTGCACAGAGAGCTTCAGTCCTGAGCAGCTCCAGGCTCAGTTCCCGTTCTTGGAAAGCCAGTGCCCTGGCTCTGGTATGCACAGCCTCCTGTAAACCAGAGAGGTCTTCAGTTATTTCACAGCCATTTCCTGAGCACTTTCCTCATGCCAGGCCTGGAATCAGCTGCCCGGAGACCAATGGATGGTTCCCAGGCCCATTCTAACTAGAATATTTCCTAGAACGAGAGTTGGGTGGGCACAGATCCAAACCCCAGCCTCACAACATCCTGTTTCTGTGAGCTTAGACATATAGCTTCCCGTCTCTGGGCCTCGTTTTCCTCATAAAGGTGTTAGTAAAACTCACTTCCGGCCGGGCGTGGTGGCTCATGCCTGTAATCCCAGCACTTTGGGAGGCCGAGACGGGCGGATCACGAGGTCAGGAGATCGAGACCATCCTGGCTAACACGGTGAAACCCCGTCTCTACTAAAAAATACAAAAAACTAGCCGGGCGAGGTGGCGGGCGCCTGTAGTCCCAGCTACTTGGGAGGCTGAGGCAGGAGAATGGCGTGAACCCGGGAGGCGGAGCTTGCAGTGAGCTGAGATCCGGCCACTGCACTCCAGCCTGGGCGACAAAGCGAGACTCCGTCTCAAAAAAAAAAAAAAAAAACTCACTTCCAAGGTTTGTTGTGAGGAATGGGTGGCACTCTAGCTTTGGGACTAGGCAAACCTGGGGTCAGGTCCTTTTTGCTGTGTGACCTTGGCCCAGAAATTTCATCATCTTGAGCCTCAGTTTCTTTCTCTTTAAAACGGGGCTAGTGGGATCTACCCCCAGATTCTATATGGAGATCAAACGACTTAATGATCCAACCTGTACTTGGGAAGCACTTAGTAAATTGCCATTACTATTTCTCAGCAGATCTTCCAGTAACAACTACCGCCACCTGTTGAGTGCCCAGTGGTTTATACACACAAACTTATTGGATGCTCAGGGCAAGCTGAAGGGGTTGTTCTTGTTCTATTGTGATTCTCATTTTATAAAAAAGAAAACTGGGATTTCAAGAAGTGCCGTGTACCTTGCTCCCTGGGGGTCTCAGAGCTGGGGTTAGAGTCCAGATCACAGCCCTGGGGCTTGCCCTTCATCCTGCCCTGCCGTGGCATGGAGCTGACTCTCCTCCTTCTCAGCCCACAAACAATGTCCACCAGGCAAGGGAAGGGCCCCTGTGGGCCAACCACTTACAAAGGCCCTTTTTCCATCCCAGCATTTCACATCTGCAGATTTCCTCTATTTCACAGAGCTTTGGCTTTTTTCCCTCCACTTTCCAGCCGAGTTACAGCCAGCCACCCTACAACCAGGGAGGTTACAGCCAGGGCTACACAGCCCCACCGCCTCCACCTCCACCACCACCTGCCTACAACTATGGGAGCTACGGCGGTTACAACCCAGCTCCCTATACCCCACCGCCACCCCCCACCGCACAGACCTACCCTCAGCCCAGCTATAACCAGTATCAGCAGGTAGGTGCCAGACCGGGGGGCCAACTGGATGGAGAGACTTCCATGGGCCCCTCCTGGGTGTGTATTCCCAGACTCAAGTGCCTGGTTATCCCTAAAAAGACAGCCTGCTGGCCTTGGCCTGGCATTCATTTGGTGCAGCCATTCCATTTGGTCAACACTTCTGCACTGGTTGCTAGGTAATTGGTATCCTAGCCCCCTCCACAGTCCAGCGAGCAAAGGGGAAGGGCTGGCCTAAGTAGCAGTGGCCTCAGAGTCCTCTTTCAGCACCATAGCCAGGGGGCTCCAAATCCTGCTGCAGGTTGGTGCCCAGGCCCCCATACCTGTTACTAAATCTTTTGACTATGATATCTAGCTATACCCAAAAGGCACTGGGTTGATAAGCTGAGACCTGGGCTTCAGTCCGTAACTGCCTACCTGTGTGGCATCAGGTCTTCCCGAGGTGCCTTGATTTCTCTGCCAGGGGACCCGTGTTCAACTGTTGTCACTGCACCTGTCTCTGCCCTAGAGGAGAGTGGGCTGGTGGGGAGGCTAAATGTGGGTTAGATGCAGGACAACTTGGTGTTCTTGGTTTCTTTCCCCAGTATGCCCAGCAGTGGAACCAGTACTATCAGAACCAGGGCCAGTGGCCGCCATACTACGGGAACTACGACTATGGGAGCTACTCCGGGAACACACAGGGTGGCACAAGCACACAGTAGCCAGTGTGACCCAGAGGCTCCCAGAGGCCCCTGCCGGCTTCCTCCACCAGCGCCTGCCTCTGCCCCTCCTCTGCCCCCGCCAGATCCCGTGGTGCTGGGGATGGGGTCATCCCAGGGCTGCCTCCCTCCAGCCCACTGCCTCCCCTCCGAGGGGCTTCCTTCGCCTCCATAGGGCCAGGCATTTTTCTCTGGATTCAAACAGGCAACAATGACCTTTTATTTTCTGTTTGTCCCCACCTCCCCAACCTTCCACTTCCTGTTCTTCCTACCTTCTTCCTTTTTGACTAAATAATCCCCGCCTCCCTTGGTCATACAGTGAGGCTACAGTGACTGAGGGGAGAATCCCTTCCTGTTCACTCTCCCAACCCTGCTCCAACCCCTCAGCTTCCCAGACCCTCATGCAGTTGGTTGTAAATTCTCCCAGGAGCTGTTTTACTGTCTACTTTTCAGGATTAAAAAAAAAATCAAAACTTTAAAAAAAAAAAAAAAAGTTTAAAAAGCAAAATGGGGAGGGAGGAAGCAGTGACATATTTTTTTGGTAATTATGCGCTTTTTTTTAATTTTTAGAATTTGTCTGTTTTTACTGTGGGTCGGCTGTTGATATTTCATCAAGATAAGCATTTCTTTCCTGAGTTCAGGTGACTGAGGAAGAGCCACAAAACAAAACACAACAAAACCAAACCACAGAATCATCTTTAACCCGACTTTTTATACGATGCCCCAGTTCCCCATAACTTTGCACACAAGCTTCTGTGTTCAGTTGAATTGTAACTGCTTTTTGTATTTGGAGAGAGTGTGACTATTGAACTTGAAACCTTTTATTCCGGGCGTCTTGGTAGTTTCTGGTGGGATTCAGTGGGTGAGAGGGAAGGAGGGGAGGTTGGGGGGCTCCTTCCCTTCAGAACTTGAAGTTTCTCCCACTGCCTCCTCTCCAGTGGTCTCCCAGGTGCCAGACCCAAAAGCTTTTCCTACAGTGATACCCTTTATTTTTACTTCCCCTTGACTCATATGTTTTAACATGATTTTAACAAACTGCACTTATTAAGAAATGTGTTTGCCCTGTTTTGTTTGGTTTCGTTTTGTTTTCTTTGAATAAATGACATGGCACCTCCTAGCAGGAAGGAAGCAGGGTTAAAACCCTGAAGTGTTAACTGCAGTTGGCCGTTAATTGGGGTGGGGGCCTTTTAAAGGGAAATTATTTACTCATTCATTAAACCAACTTACTGAGGGATTCATATGCTTGGCCCCGATTTTGGTGCCAAAAATGCACACTTAAACAAGGGTCCCTGGTTTACAATCATCTGGTTCATTTTTAAAGTGCTTCTCTGGTTCTCTACTTCTCACGGTCTAAAATCCCTCCAGGAGTTTTTGAGTAAAGGACGTGGAACAGGCCTGTAGGTGGAGGGATGGGTGGGACTGATGGGGCAGAGACCAGGGCTGGTTTGTTCAGGATCATCACTGGGCATCCACAGACCACCTGCCTCAGACCTGGCCTGTGTGCAGCACGGAGGACAGTTACTGCCTGTTCTGTGGTTGGGGCTCACGAGGATTCCAGGAGCTTCATGTTTCAGCCAGTGTGTGTGAGCCACCTGCTGTGTTCTTCAGCTGCCCTGGACAGTGCTGGGGACACAGTATGGCCACGGCAGTCCTGGACCCTGTTCTCACAGAGCTCCCACTCCAGAGAGAACAAAGACCTGCCAGCACGAAGTGGTCAGCTGTGAGAGCCTGGGCTGGTGTGCAGGGAGGGCTTCCTGGAGGAGTGAACCAGGGTAAAAGACTCCAGATTGCATCCCTATGGCCCATCGTCCTCCTTCCTTAGCAACCTTACGTCTTCATTCCCTCAGTACATGCTGTGTTCCTGGCTCCTTGTGGGAGACAATGCTGGGCCAGAGGAGAAGCCAATTCAGCCCCAGTCTTCCCTGGTGGGAGCTCAGAGCCTTGTGAAGGGGAGATGGGCAACAAAAACAAGGGAGGGAAGCTGACTAGTCTCAGAATCTCGGGTAGGGCATCAGAACGAGAGAAGGAACCAAGGTTGGTGGCTAAAAGGACCCTAGAGTGCCCCAGAGAGGAGGTGGCGGGGAGAGGCTAGGGCCTTTCGTCTGGGAAGCCTTTCCCTGCATGTCCATGTGCTGGGCTACAGCGCCCTCTGCTGGTCTCTCCTGGTAATGCCTAGGCACCGTGCCTAGGTATCTGGGGTGGTAAATAGGGACCTCCTTGGCTTTCTTCCACATCGCCAGACCTTAAGGGAATGCAAATGAGGAAGCTCTTCCTCTGTTCACAGCCACAGTCGTCCTCACACACATCTCATCTCCAGTCCCTTGATCCCCTTGCCCACTCCCTTCAGAATATAGAAGTCAAGCCACTTACTATGGCTTATGGAGGTCCTGCATGGCCTAGCACCTGGTAACCTCGCTGGCTCCATCTTCTTCTGCTCCCCCTTTGAATATCAAATCAGTGGTTATTTAGTTCTGAGGAGCCATAAATCCTTTTTGGAACCCACAAATGATGCCATGAACCACTGCATTGGAGAATACAGAGGCACATGGAATTGCATAAAAATTCATGAGGTTCTCAAAACCTCCACAGCCCAATCATGGCTTTCAAGTTAGAGCTCGTTTCCTACGCCCTGACGGTACTGAAGTGCTTGTAGCAACCAGAACTGTCCGTACCTGCCATCCTCCTCAAGACTCTTCCTTACCTTCCTCTTACCCAGCTCCTACTCGTTCTTCAGGTCTTAGCTTGAGGGTCCCCTCCCAGAAAGAAGCCTTCCTTGACCCTCCAGTCTGGGGTGGGCAGCTCCCTCAGCCCTCTAGATCCATCAAAGCCCTGGCCACTGAGTGGTTATTGGTGACATATCTGTCTACTATGCTGGTAACACCTAAATAGAGCCCCACCCATCCCACAGGGAAATAAGGACCACAGTTGTCTTGTTTCACACCTGCGGATTTCCTCCAGGTCCTGGGAACACAAAATGGGAAGTTCTATCTCATCACCCATCTCATGCCAGCCAGAGACAGGGTATGATGATGGAAGTAAGCCAGGCTGGTGGCTCACGTATGTAATCCCAGCACTTTGAGAGGCTGAAGCGGGAGGACTGCTTGAGGCCAGGAGTTGGAGACCAGCCTGGTCAACGAAGTGGGACCCTGACTCTGCAAAATAATTTAAAAATTAGCCAGGCGCGGTAGTGCGCGCCTGTAGTCCCCAACTACTCCAAAGGCTGAGGCAGGAGGATCACTTGAGCACAAAAATGTGAGATTACAGTGAACTGTGATGGCGCCACTGCACTCGTCTGGGCGACAGAGCGAGACCCTGTCTCAAAAAAAAAAAAAAAAAAAGAGTCAAGGCTTAGTAAATATTCCTGAATTCCTGAAGGGGTGAAGAAAGGAAAAGGGTAGGCGGGGGTCTAAACCAGAGCACGAACCCTCAGAGAATGTCAGCTCCAGGCTCCGGGGGACAGTCCTTTAACCATCCATCCCAAAATTAAGCACGCTGGGAGCTGGAGTCACATCAGCGAACAAACGAACAACGGTTCTGGTTCCTACTGACTGATAGCAGAGTCAAGGGCCTCTCACTCTCCGGGGAGCCCCTTTCCTTCCTGGCTGCGGAGGGCGGAGCCCGAGAGAGACACGCATGAGCAATGCAACGTCTGCCTTAGGCCCGGAACTTTGGTGCCTGGGCGCAGCGGCGCACCCGGACCCGGAACATTCTCAGGCGAAAGTGTCTCTTGCGTGCGTGGACCGGAAGTTGGTGTGCGGGGGCCCGCCCGGCGGTTGACAAGTCCGAGAGAATCAGGATGGAGGCCGTGGCGACTGCGGCGGCGGCGAAGGAACCCGATAAGGGTGAGATCTTGGTCACGCGGAGGCGGCGGGTGGGTGCGGCTGCGGTGTCTCTAGGAAATGATTCCCCCAGGAACGCGAAGGAGGACTCGCTTTAGGAGGACGCCCGCCCCCCTCAGCCTTACCGGCCCTCTTCACCACTTTGCCCGGATTATCCGCTCCCTTGTCGGGGGCTGACCTCCATTCCTTCCTCCCTAAATTAACCTCTTCCCAGTTCCAGACCAATCCTTTCCATGCCCCTGACTAACTCGTTTCCTTACCAGGCAGTGAGTTAACAGAAACCTCTCTATCCCGGCCTAATTTCCGCACTGCCTCAGACCAGCCCTTCTCAAATTACCTCCTTCCCTATACCACGCTGAGCCTTCCCTCGCTCTAGACGAATCCTCCGACTTTTCCAGGCTAAACTTCTACCTGCCTCATGCAAACTTAACTTATCCCAATCTAACGATTCCCTCATTTCTTTGTAACTCGCCTTTCCCCCAAAGCCCGAAATCCAGCCAGGCTCCTTTCAAAGTCCTTAGTCAATTTCTGTGCTTCCCCACAACCTTCAAAGTAATCCGATGTCGGGTGAGGTGTGGTTGGAAGGGTGGCTCAACCACCACTGGCCAAGAATTGGTTATTGTGGAAACCAGATGGAGATGATCGGTATATGGAGGTAGGGGGAGAGGTGTCGTTGTACTTTCTACGTTTGTGTGCGTTTGAAATTTTCTAAAGATAAAAAATTTAACCTAAAAAAAAAGTCTTAAGGCCGGGTGCAGTGGCTCCCACTTGTAGTCCCAGCACTTTGGGAGGCCAAGGCAGAAGGGTTGCCTGAGCCCAGGAGTTTGAGATCAGCCTGGGCAACAGAGAGAAACCTGATCTCTACAAACATTTAAAAATTAGCCAGGCCTGGTGGCTAGGGAGTAGCTAGGACAAGCTACTCCAGAGACTAAGGTGGGGAGTGTCACTCGAACCCTTTGAGATTGCAGTGAGCTAAGATTATTACACCACTGCACTCCAACCTCTGCAACAGAGTGAGACTTGAGCCCAGGAGTTTGAGACCAGCACTGGCAGCATAGCCAGACCCCATCTCTGCAAAAAAATTTAAAAATTAAGGCCAGGGCCGGTGGCTCACACCTGTAATCACAGTACTTTGGAAGGCCGAGGCAGGAAAATCACCTCAGGTCAGGAGTTGGAGACCAGCCTAGCCAACATATCGCAACCCCATCTCTACTAAAAACACAAAAATTAGCCAGGCGTCGTGGTGTGTGCCTGTAATCCCAGCTACTCAGGAGGCTGAGGCACCAACCGGAATCACTTGAACCGAGGAGGCAGAGGTTGCAGTAAGCAGAGATCGCACCACTGTACTCCAGCCTGGGTAACAACAGAGCAAAACTCTATCTCAAAAAAAAAAAAAAAAAAATTAACCAGGTTTGGTGGTGCATTCCTGTGGTCCCAGCTACGCAGGAGGCTGAGGCGGGAGGATCACTTGAGCCCAGGAGGTCGAAGCTGCAGTGAGCTTTGTTTGCACTATTGCACTGCAGTCTGGGCAACAGCGCAAGACCCTGTTTCAAAAAAAGAAAAAGAAAAAATCTGTTTCTTGGCCCCATCTGTCTCCTTCAGAGAGTCATGTACACTTGGTGTCCATTTCCTCTTCTCCTGCTCATGACTGTCTGACTTTTCTCCTAAGAAACTGCTCTGATTAGGGTCCCCACTGACTTCCTCCATGTTGTTCAATCCAGTCACCTCATGCAGGTTGGTTTTTTTTTTTTTTTTGGAGAGAGTCTCACTCTGTTGCCCAGGCTGGAGTGCAGTGGCATGATCTCAGCTCACTGTAACCTCCGCCTTCCAGGTTCAAGTGATTCCTGTGCCTCAGCCTCCCAAGTAGCTGGGATCACAGGCGCCTGCCACCATGCCTAGCTAATTTTTTGTATTTTTAGTAGAGATGGGGTTTCACCGTGTTGGCCAGGCTGGTCTCGAACTTCTGACCTCAAGAGATCCTGCTGCCTCAGCCTCCCAAAGTGCTGGGATTACAGGTGTGAGCCACCACACCTGGCCCATTCAGGTTTTTTTCTTACTAGACTGGACTAGAATTAAATGCTGTTGACCCTTCCATCCTTCTTGCATGTTTTCCTTTGATTTCTGCAACACCACAGTGCCTGATTTCCTGCCTGTCTCTCGGGCTGCTCCTTCTCAGCCTGACTTTGTTTCCCAGGGGTGCTGTAACAAAGTACCACAAACTGCATGGCTTCAAACAACAGAACTTTATTCTCTCATAGTTCTCAAGGCCAGAAGACTGAAGTCAGTGTTGCTAAACTGAAATCCAGGTGTCTGCAGGGTCGTGCTCCCCCACAGGCTCTGGGAGAAAACCCATTTCTTGCCTCTTCCAGCCAGTGGTGGCTTCTGGAATTCCATGGGTTTTGGCTACATCACTCCAATCTCTGCTTCCCTTTTTGACATTGCCTTCTTTTTTTTTTTTAAGACGGAGTCTCGCTCTGTTGCCCAGGCTGGAGTACATGATCTCGGCTCACTGTAACCTCTGCCTCCGGAGTTCAAGCAATTCTCCTACCTCAGCCTCCTGAGTACCTGGGACTACAGGCGTGCGCCACCCCACCTGGCTAATTTTTTTGTGTTTTTGGTAGAGCGCCATGCCATGTTGGCCAGGCTGGTCTTGAGCTCCTGACCTCAAGTGATCTGCCCACCTCGGTCTCCCAAAGTGCTGGGATTACAGGGGTGAGCCATTGCAACTGGCCTCTTTTTTTTTTAAGGTAACAGTAATGGGCTCCAGGGATTAAGATGTAGCTATCTTTAGCACAGCCAGTTTTTAGCTTCAGAGGCATGTCCTCCACGCATCCGTGCAGTGCTTTTTCCTGGACCCTCTTATCCCTCTTCCACTCCCCCATCCCTACCTCTCATTTCTCTTGGCTTTGGTTCTTGTCTTGACTCTGATGACACCCACAGCTCTGTCTCCAGCCCAGCATTTCTCTCCTGAGGAGTCTGGAGGCCCGTGTGGCAGCAGTCGGACCATTCCCCTGGATGCCTCCCTTACCTCCCAGCACGTCAGCCCCGTGGCTCCTCCACTCAGCCTCCTGACATCTTTCCAGTTCGCTCACTCATGATCCTGTTCCTTCCTCCACAGCCCCTGCCCTTGTCCAGCTCAGTCTTCAGCTGCATCAGTGATTTAAATCCTCCCTGATACACACTACACATGTAACGTCACCCTTCCCAACCCAGCCACGTCTCTCCTTCCCAACCCAGCCACGCTGCCTAAAGGAGTTGTCTCTATATTCTGTCTTCATGTATTTCCTGCTTGCCACAGGCTTGCTCCCTCCACTCTTGGGAAACAGCTCTCACTAAGGTTTGCCCAGCGCTCTGCTTTCCTGTTTTCCTTCCATTTTTTTGAGACAGAGTCTTAACTCTGTCACCCAGGCTGGAGTGCAATGGCTCATCTCGGCTCACTGCAACCTCTACCTCCTGGGTTCAAGCGATTCTTGTACCTCTGCCTCCTGAGTAGCAGGGATTGCAGACGCCCGCCACCATGCCCAGCTGATTTTTGTATTTTTAGTAGAGACAGGGTTTCACCACGTTGGCCAGGCTGGTCTCGAATTTGTGGCCTCAAGTGATCTGCCCACCTCAGCCTCCCAAAGTGCTGGGTTACAGGCGTGAGCCACAGTACCCAGCCACCTTTCCTGTTTTCTTTGCCTGTATTATCGTTGATCCTGACTATCTCCCATATCAGACTGGGTGCTCCCTGAGGGCAGGAGTCGGACTGGATTCATCCTATGGATCCTTAGCATTGCCTGACTTAGGGTCTCTCAGAGATTTACAGTTTTTTGTTTGTTTGTTTGGCTTTGTTTTATTAGACAGAGTTTTGCTCTTGTTGCCCAGGCTGGAGTGCAATGGCGCAATCTTTACTCACTGCAACCTCTGCCTCCCGGGTTCAAGCTATTCTCCTGCCTCAGCCTCCTGAGTAGCTGGGATTACAGACATGTGCCACCACGCCCGGCTAATTTTGTATTCTTAGTAGAGACGCGGTTTGTCCAAGTTGGTCAGGCTGGTCTCGAACTCCTGACCTCAGGTGATCCAGCTGCCACAGCCTCCCAAAGTGCTGGGATTACAGGCATGAGCCACCGCGCCCGGCCTAAGATTTAGAGTTACTAAAGAGTGGTTGTGTGAATGCATGAATACGTGAGAGAGTGAATTAATGATTTAAAGAATTGAGTGGATCAGTAAGTCAGGCCTCAGGGCCTTTGCAGTAATTGTTCTCTTTGCCTGGAATTCTCTTTTTCAGGAGATCTCATGGCGTAATCCCTCACCACCTGAGGTCTCTAATCAAATGTCAGGTTTTTTGTTTTTTTTTTGGCAAAGCCTTCTCTGAGCCTTCCATTTAAAATTGCAGCCTTGGCCAGGCATGGTGGTTTACACTGTAATCTCGGCACTTTGGAAGGCTGAGGCAGGAGGATCACTTGAGGTCAGGAGTTCAAGACCAGCCTGGGCAACACAGCAAGACCCTGTCTCTACCAAAAAAAATTAAACTTAGGCCGGGTCCAGTGGTGCACGCCTGTAATTCCAGCACTTTGGAAGGTCGAGGTGGGAGGATCGCCTGAGCTTAAGAGATTGAGACCATCCTGGGCAACCTAGTGAGACCCTGTCTCTACTGAAACTTTTTTTTTTTTTTTAATTTAAAGATTGGCAGGGTGTAGGCTGGGTGCAGTGGCTCACGCCTGTAGTCCCAGCACTTTAGGAGGCCAAGGCGGGTGGATCACAAAGTCAGGAGTTCGAGACTGGCACAGCCAAGATGGTGAAACCCCGTCTCTACTAAAAATATAAAAATTAGCCAGGCATGATGGCAGGCACCTGCAATCCCAGCTGCTTAGGAGGCTGAGGCAGAGAATTGCTTGAACCTGGGAGGTGGTGGTTACAGTGAGTCGTGATTGCACCCTACACTCCAGCCTGGGTGACAGAGCAAGACCCTGTCTGGAAAATAAAATTGCAGCCTCCTCCACCTCCTTCCCTCTTTATTTTTCCGCATAACTCCCGGAAACACCTAACACATTATGCTTTCGGTAATTATGTTGCTAATTGTTTGTGTCCCCTACTAAAATGTCAACTTTTGCTCACTGTGGTTTCTCTAGTGCCCAGAACAGTGCCCAGAATATAGTCAGTGCCCAGTAAATGTGAGCTGAGTGAGTGACTAAGCCCCCAGTCCCTTCCCACACTCCCACCTCTGAACTAACAAATCTCTCCTTTCCTCAGGCTGCACAGAGCCTGGACCTGGGCACTGGGGTGAGCTGAGCCGGACACCAGTCCCATCTAAACCCCAGGACAAAGTGGAAGCAGCTGAGGCAACACCAGTGGCCCTGGACAGTGACACCTCCGGTGCTGAAAATGCAGCGGTGAGTGCCATGCTGCACGCTGTAGCCGCCAGCCGCCTGCCTGTTTGCAGCCAGCAGCAGGGTGAACCTGATCTGACAGAGCGTGAGAAAGTGGCCATCCTGGCCCAGCTGTACCATGAGAAGCCACTGGTGTTCCTGGAGCGCTTCCGCACAGGCCTCCGTGAGGAGCACCTGGCCTGCTTTGGCCACGTGCGTGGCGACCACCGTGCAGACTTCTACTGTGCTGAGGTGGCCCGGCAGGGCACTGCCCGGCCCCGCACCCTGCGTACCCGCCTGCGTAACCGGCGCTATGCTGCCCTGCGAGAGCTGATCCAAGGTGTGGGGGCCAGATGGGCGAGAGTGGGTACAGATGGGGAGGGAGGGGAGACTGAGGCAGAGGGAATTAGAGAAAATAATACAAAAGCAGAGGCAGGGGTCTTGAGAGAGAAGTTTTGAGACAGAGACAGGGACACAGGAAGAGACTGAAGCAGAAATGTAAAGTAAGGTAGAGAGATAGGGGTCCAGGGAAGAGAATAGGACAGACAATGAGAGTAGATCAGAATTTAGTGGATGACAGAAGCGGCATTTCAGATTGGTAGGCTGAGGACACAGTATACAGTGCTGTGATAATTGGTCATACCTAAGGAACAAAACATGAGATCCCTACCTCGTACCATATACAAAGGCATCAGGGGAAACCAAAAGGAGTATGTGCATGACCTTGGGGACACAGAAGCCTTCTGAACAAGACACACTGAAAGCCATGAATGGAAAAAAAAGATAGCTTGTTGACCATGGCATAATTAAAGCATCCTTGTGACCACACCACCAGAACCAAAGTTAAAAGATGAGAGTGAATGAAGCAGAGAGTGAGTTAAGTTGTCATTAGGGAGAAGGCACAAATTATAGAGAGGGTCATTTTTATTTTTTTATTTTTTTTTTATTTTTTTTTGAGACGGAGTCTCGCTCTGTCGCACAGGCTGGAGTGCAGTGGCCGGATTTCAGCTCACTGCAAGCTCCGCCTCCCGGTTCATAAAGAGAGTGAGAGGCTGGGCACGGTGGCTTATGCCTGTAATCCCAGCACTTTGGGAGGCCAAGGCGGGCAGATTACTTGAGCTCATGAGTTCAAGACCAGCCTGGGCAACATGGCGAAATGCTGTCTCTACAAAAAATACAAAAATTACCGGCCGGGCGCGGTGGCTCAAGCCTGTAATCCCAGCACTTTGGGAGGCCGAGACGGGTGGATCACGAGGTCAGGAGATCAAGACCATCCTGGGGGAACACGGTGAAACCCTGTCTCTATTTAAAAAAAAAATACAAAAAACTAGCCGGGCGAGGTGGCAGGCGCCTGTAGTCCCAGCTACTCGGGAGGCTGAGGCAGGAGAATGGCGTGAACCCAGGAGGCAGAGCTTGCAGTGAGCTGAGATCCGGCCACTGCACCCCAGCCTGGGTAGAGCGAGACTCCCTCTCAAAAAAAAAAAAAAAAAAAAAAATTACCTGGGTGTGGTGGTGCCCTAGCTACTCTACAGGCTGAGATGGGAGAATTGCTTGAACCTGGGAGGTGGAAGTTGTGTGAGCTGAGATCCCGCCACTAAGCTCTATCCTGGGCAATAAAGCCAGACTTTGTCTCAAAAAAAAAAAAAAAAAAAAAAAGAAACACAGATGTGGAAATGAGGATGAAGAAAGAAGGAAGATGGGCCGGGGGCACGGTCGCTCAAGCCTGTAATCCCAGCTCTTTGGGAGGGCGAGGTGGGGGTGGACCTGAGGTCAGGAGTTCCAGAGCAGCCTGGCCAACATGGTGAAACCCCATCTCTACTAAAAATACAAAAAAATTAGCCAGGCGTGGTGGCAGGCAACTGTAATCCCAGTTACTTGGGAGGCTGAGGCAGGAGAATCACATGAATCTGGGAGGTGGTGGTTGCCGGAAAAAAAAAAAAGAAGGAAGATGAATGAGGTGGGGGTAGGTGACAGAAACTGAGAAAAGCAGGAAAGATAGAAAGATGGAGATAAGAGAAGGAGAGGGATCCAGAGCCAGGGTGGGTGATAATCCAAGTTGGGGAGAAGGAGGGATAGAAACTGAATCTGCTAGAGGCTGGGCGCTGTGGTCACGCCTGTAATCCCAGCACTTTGGGAGGCCGAGGCGGGCGGATCTCTTGAGATAAGGAGTTCAAGACCAGCCTGGCCAACATAGTGAAACCCCATCTCTACTAAAAATACAAAAAAAAAGTAGCCGGGCACTGTGGCAGGTGCCTGTAATCCCAGCTACTCAGGAGGCTGAGGCAGAAGAATCACTCCAACCCAGGAGGCAAAGGTTGCAGTTAGCGGAGATCATGCCAACTACACTCCAGCCTGGGCATCAGAGTGAGACTCCATCTCAAAAAACTGAATCTGCTAGAGGATGCCAGAAACAGCTGAGGGTAAGAGAGCTGGCAGGAGTTGGGAAGCTGAGCAGGACAGGGACAGTCACAGCCTACAGTGCTGCAGAGGCCAGGAGTCTGAGCAGTTTTTTTGCCCTGGGCTCTGAAGACAGGGCTAGGACCAGTGGAGGGCAGGGACCAGGGCAAGTTTAACTGTTATCTGAGGGACAGAGTCGCTCCTGCAGCCAGGGGTGATGCAAGGAACCCAGGTTTTGGGGCAGTGGGGAAGCCAGGCCCACCAAGGGGTTGCTGCAGAGAGAAGCACTTGAGAGGATAGATCTGGGGCCTTCCACCACCAGGACGGCCTGGCTTTCTCAGGGATACTCACACGGGCAGATGCCCCACCTGACCTGATCCCTTGCACATACATGCCAGATCCATGTGGATGTATGCACATATACGCTTCACAGTGCAGGCATGTCCACTGCCAGCCAGACTGGGGCCCTACAAACAGGCGCGCAACCCAGAGACACAACCTCTGCTGCATTGTCCTGCATGCTGACACCCAGACAGACAGGTGTCCATGGGCATATGCTGGGCCTGACGGGAGATGTGTGTGTACATGGGCCATGCACACATCATGGGCAGGAGCTTGCGCATCGTGCCTTGACATGGTTGTACATGAGCTCCGGACCATCAGAGCCTCAGAGGCCAGGATGTAGCCAGGTCTGCCTGTGCACACACATGCTTGGATGCATGAATACATGAATACACAGGAAGATACAGGCCGGGCCACACACACACACACTCAGGCGCCTGCACGAGTAATCATGTGCACATGACCTCAGGTGCCTGCATGAGTACTCGCGCACACCTCAGGTGCCTGCATATTTGCCTGTGTTTTTGGGTGTGTGCACATCATCCCACAAGCATGATCACACGCATACCTACGTGGACACGTCTGCTCAGTTGCTCACCCCATGCCCACCCTGTCTTTCCTCTGCAGGGGGCGAGTACTTCAGTGATGAGCAGATGCGTTTCCGGGCCCCCCTGCTATACGAGCAGTACATCGGACAGTACCTCACCCAGGAGGAACTCAGTGCCCGCACCCCAACCCACCAGCCCCCTAAGCCCGGGTCCCCCGGGAGACCTGCCTGCCCACTCTCCAACTTGCTGCTTCAGTCCTATGAGGAGCGGGAGCTTCAGCAGCGTCTGCTCCAACAGCAGGAGGAGGAGGAGGCCTGCTTGGAGGAAGAAGAAGAGGAGGAGGAGGACAGTGATGGGGAAGGTGAGGGCCAGTAGCAGGGAGACCCCAGATTCCAGACACCCCAGCCCCAGGCTTGTCTGTCTCCACCTCATGGCAGCAGGCTGGGCCCCCAACCTGCAAAAGCCGACATTGTGTCCCTCCCCTGCCTGGCCTGACTCTCCCTGTGTGCCATTCCAACCGCTGCAACATCCCCATCCCCCACTGCAAGACACCAAATGACCCCTCGCCTCCAGGTCTGCTCAGGCTGTTCCCTCTGCCAGGAATGCCTCTCCTCCCACCCTTCAGGTCTCAGATCCTGACCTGAGGATACGGTCACTGTATGGTCATGTGTTTTATGTGTGTCCCTGGAGGACAGGGCCCTGGGCCATCTCTGTCACTGCTGTGTTCCCACAGCCACCCAGCACAAGGCTGGCGCAGGAGCAGGAGCTCTCTGTGGACTCTGTTCAGTGCCTGCCCGAGTGCACCCGCATTCACACCCCCTCTGCTCTCCCTCTGCAGACCAGAGGTCAGGCAAGGACTCGGAGGCCTGGGTCCCCGACTCGGAGGAGAGGCTGATCCTGCGAGAGGAGTTCACCAGCCGCATGCACCAGCGCTTCCTAGATGGCAAGGATGGGGACTTTGACTACAGGTGCTCCTGTGCCCCCACCTTCCCATCCCCTATCCCAGCATCCCACGGCCTTTCGCCACATGCAGAACCCTTAACCAAACTGTGGGGGCCTCCCTTCGTGGAACTAGAAGGCCCCAAAACAGTTCCAGGATGTGTGGTTGAACAGCCAAAGGAAGAGACAGGGTGACCTTGGACTAGCCTGGTCTATCTCAGACCCTCAGTCTCCTCACCTCTAAGGCAGGGGGTGGGCAGGGATGACATATAGCTCAGTATCAATGAAACGCTGAAACACTTCCCTCCTGACAAGTGGCAGAGGCTACTACCCCAAGTCTACCTAGGAAGCCCAGCCTCTTCCGTTTGACCTTGGACCTCCTCGTGCTGCAGGAAGTAACCCCTGGCAGGGTTCATGCCCGGCATGGAGGGGCCTGTGCTGGCAGCCCCCACAGTTACAGTTGTTCATTTCTCCAGTAGCACCCCAGGGCTGAGACATGTGAGCCACCTGCTTTGGAAAAGGACCCAGAAGAGTGATGTGTCAGTCAAAGATTGGTTTTGTCATTTAAGGTAGTTTTGCCTTGTGGTCCCCAACACTGGGCCCAGCAGCAGAGCACCCTCCTTGGTTTCACATCCAGCCCTGATGACATGTGAAATGTGTGACCACACGTAGGCGGACCCTACGTCCGTCCTGAGGTGGGCTCATCAGGAAAGTGGGAATTGTGATTGCCACTGCCATGAGGCCCAGCCATGGTCACCGGAGCCGCCTCCCATTCTGGGATCCCCAGCTCTTGAATGGAATCTGGCTGCTCCACTTCCAGCCAGGCAGGCCTGCTCAGAGCCCCAGTTCCTGCATGCAAAGTGGTGAGCAGAGGGCCTGGACCACGGGAACCCTCAGTCAGCAAGCATCACTGCTGTTCCCAAGCCAGGGGCCCAGGAGGAAATTGGGGGTGGCAGGGACCACAGTGTATCGCCTCGGGAGGGCAGCAGTGGTTCCGACACGTCCCCCATCTGTGCATTCAGTCGGCATGTGCTGAGTGTCTGTGATGTCCACAGGCTCTGGGGATAAGGCGGGAACCAAAACCAGTGAAAGGCTTCCCTGCCTGGAAAGGGGTCCCACTCTAGTGAGGAAGATCTAGAATCTTCTAGCACTTCATAGTGATTGGGCCATGAGGAAAAGTGAAGCAACAGGCGGGGAGTGACAGGGTGGCTAGGGAAGGCCTCTCTAAGTGGGTAACAGCAAAGGCCTGCAGGAAGTGGGGGGAGGAGTATTCCTGGCAGAGGCCACCGTAGGTGCCAGAGCCCCCCACAGCATCGAGGGGCAGAAGGGGCTGGAGCAGTCGCAAGGGGTCACAAGGGGGTAGGAGATCTCTGCGTGGCCAGATCAAGCTAGGCTTGGCGACCCAAGTGAGTGCTACTGGGTTTACTTGCTGCCTTAGGGCATGGGCAGCTGTCCTGCCTGTGGTCAGCTCTGGCTGATCCCCAGCCTTTGTCCACTGGAGGGCAGTAGCAAGCCCCCAGTGATGATGTCAAAATGTCAAAATGCCATGGGGGCAAAATCACCCCCAGGTGGTTCTCTGTTGAGAGCCACTGCCTGCTTGAGAACGTAAGCCCGTGTGTCGCCACATTTTACAGCTTTTTAAGAAAAACTAGAGCTTTGGGGTTTTTTTTAGACAGGGTCTCCTTTGTCACCCAGGCTGGAATGTGGTGGTTTGATCATGGCTCACCGCAGCCTTGACCTCCTGGCCTGAAGTGAGCCTCCTGCCTCAGCCAACTGAGTAAGCTGGGACTACAGGTGCTTGCCACCACGCCTGGCTACTTTTTCAGTTTTTTTGTAGAGTCAGGGTCTCCCTATGTTGCCCAGGGCTCCAACTGCTGGGCTCAAGCCATCTTCCTGCCTTGTCCTCCTGTAGTGCTGGGATTGCAGGCATGAGCCACCATGCCCAGCCCAGAGTTTTTGTGCAGACTCTGATTTGGAAAATGTTTCCTTGAGTTTTAAACCCTGAGAATTATAAACACCATCCCCCTTGGGAAGGTCAGCTCTGACGGCTGCCAGCACATGGCCTTTGACATCAGGGTGCCCCAGGCCTTTGACCTGGGCATCCTAGGGTCCCAGAAAGACCCAGTCCTTGACAGCCTCCTCCCCCTGCAGCACAGTAGACGACAACCCTGACTTTGACAACCTGGACATCGTGGCACGGGATGAGGAGGAGAGGTACTTCGATGAGGAAGAACCTGAGGACGCGCCCAGCCCAGAGCTGGATGGGGACTGATGGCTGCCACCCTTCCCACCGCCTGCCCTATCCCGGACCCCAGCAAGGCAGCTGATTCCAGGCCGGCTCAGTGACCCTTTCTCTAGGGGGACTCCAGGGCAGCGCCCCACAACCCACGCACACCACCATCTCACTGGGTCTAGTCTCATCTCAGACAACCCCCACCCTTTCTGTTTCTGGAGTTCCCTATCTTTCTCCTGTCTCCCACCCTGTCTCCTGCTTCTGTCTTTCTTGGTGTCTGTCTGGCCTTCTTTCTGTCTCTCTCCCTACCCCCGCTCCCTCTTTCCAGTGCTCTGGCTGGCTGTCTCTCCCTTTCTCCCCCTCTCTCTCTGCCTTAGGCTCTGTCTCCACCGCAGGGCCCAAGGTGAAAGTCCTCCCCTTGCCGGAGGCCAGCTGGCAGGGCCTTTCGTGGCTGGAAGTGGCCAGTTTGGTTCCGGTGCTGACCCCTGGGCCCCAGCGCGGCTGCCTCCCATGCTGTCTGTCTCCCCCTCTCTGTTTATGTCTGCCTTGTGTCTCACACTCAGAGCCTCCTTGCTTCTGTTAGGTTCCCATGTCTCCTGCCTCACTCTGGGCCTCTTCTTCTTTCTACTTGTACATTTCCACCTCTCTAGGCCTCTGCTGTCACTGTCCCTCTCTATCTGTCTCTCAGCCTTTATCTCTGGGTTTTGATCCTCCAGGCTCTGGGCCCCTTCTTCCCTCTTCCCTCAAACCTGGCTGCTATAGGCAGCCCTGACCACTGAGTAATGCAGCCCCAGGGGAGGGAGGAGACCCCAGGCAGGGAGGCTAGGGGCAGCTCTCTTCTCTCCCCAGGACCCAGGCTGGGAATCACGGGGCCTGCCAGCTTGAGTGTAGAGGGAGAGGGACTCTACCCCTCTCAGCCCCACCAGCCCCCCTCTGCCCAACCACAATTTTCCCTTCATCCGCCTTCCTCTCCCTCTGCTGTTTACACTCCCCAAATGCGCACAGGCTGTTATCATGGGTCCTGAGTCATCCCACACACAGCCTGCCCCAGCGTCCCTGCCCCCAGCTGGCCGCAGGGCCCGCCCCATGGAGCCCCCTGCCGCCCTGGGCTAATGGGAGCCAGATGGCCGCCTGGTGACTCAGCCACCGTGCCTGTGGGAACCCAGGCGTCCCGCCTTCCCATGCCCCCACACCCAGCTCCTGCTCCCCCAGCAGACACACATACAGAAGGGCCTGGCCACTGTTGAGGGGGCGCACAGGCCAAGGGTCAGCAAGATGGGGCCTAGGGACTCCTCATGCCTCTGAGATGGAATGGTGGTATCCTGCCGTGGCTGAGCCTGAAGGACCCTCAGAACTGCCTCCTGGAGCCCACGGTTCCTGACCTCCGAGCCTCAGCTATGTCCTCTGGGTCAACCAGAATTAGAGCCAGACAGGGAAAGTGAGAGCTGGACGGAGGCAGACAAGATGTTCAGAGCAACTATTAAAGAATGAAAGCCTCTGCTACTGAGCACTTCTGTCCTCTGCCAGGCCCGAGCTAAGTGCCTGACACCAGGTTGGATCTTCAGCCCTGTGAACTAGTGAAATGGGTCAAGGGAGGCCCAGAAAGATGTTGCTTCCTCAAGGGCACTCGGCTATCAGAGGCAGAAATGAAACAGGAACCCAGGCCTGGAATCACGAAGGTCCTAGAAACCACCCAGCTGTCTGGCCTGTCAGGTGTCAGGGCCATCCAGAGTGGGACAGCATTGGAGGGACAAGTGTGCACGCAGATGTCCTCAGACAGGAAGGTTTGAGAAGGGTCAGATGGCGGGCAGGCCTAACAAACGTTCCGTGCTAGCCACTGTCCCGCACACAGACGGGATCCGGTCATCTCGATTCAGAGATCAATCCCCGAATCACTGCGTTGTCCCAGCAGTGCTATGCGCTAGGCACTATCAATGTCACTCCTCTATTTCCCAGAGGAGGAAGCGGCAGCTAGGCTCCAGGACCTTGGCGAGATGAGAGCTGTGTGTCTCTTACCTGCCTGTATTTGTGCCCCATTTGTAAGAGCAGAGGGCCTGGGCCACGGGAAAGGGGTCAATCCTTGGTGATAGGCACATTTTTGACCAGTGTATCACTTGGTCATTAAATTTGTTTACGATATACTTTGCAATACGTAAATTTGTTGTGTAGGTTTTTAAAAAGCAATGAGAGACACAGAAATTGAGTCAGAATTAGGGTTAGTCAGATGGTCAAGACGTGAGCGTCTAGCTGACAGACAGAGGTGGAGCCGGTCCCAGGGACAGGGATTAGATGGGGAGACAGGAAGAGAGGTGGAGACAGAGTGGGGCAGGGATGGCGGGAGACACACCCCCTGGTCACAGCCTCTGAGACCTGGGGGTGGTGGGCCCCCAGGGCGGGCGCCTCCCATCCCCCTCCCAGTTCTCCTGGGGTCGGGATAGGCGGAAAGGCTGAGTCAGGGAGGGCGGGCCCCGCTGGGAGAGAGCCCCTAGGTGGGCATCCGGCCCCCACCCCCGTGTCTCCTGTCCGTCTGACAGGCCCTGGCCTCCGCTGGCCTGGCCGCCACCCCGCCCCCCACGTCTGACACCTCCATGCGTCCTGCCAAAGTGAGCTGCCTCCCTGCACAGTCCCCCTCCAGCTCCAGTCACTCGGTCCCTCTGTCCCTAGTCCCTTTTCCCTGCTTCTCTGCATTTCTTTCCCGCCTTCTGCCTTTCTCCCTTGCCGCCACTACTCTTGTCTTCTCATTCTGTCTCCGCACCTCTGGCTGTCGGTGTCTCCCCGTGACTTTCCGTCTCTCCTCCCTCTCCTCCGTTGTTTTTCCCATGCCTCTCCCTCCCTCCCTCCCTCCCTCTCCTCCCCACCTTTTCCACTCCGTGTCCCCAGCCATTCTCCACCTCATTCTCAGCTCCTGTCACTTCGTTTCCCCGTCCTTTTCTCTGCTGGAGCCTTCCTCTGGGGGGCTCTGTCCTCCCCTCACTTTGCCCTTTCCTTCTCCCTACTGTGTGTCTTGGCCTGCCCCCCCCCCCCCCGCGCCCCTTATCTCCTCTGTCTGCCACACTCTGGAAAGCCCAGCTGGGATATCCAGGTCGGAGCCTCACTGGCAGCCCCTGGAAGTCCAGAATGAGGGGTCACTGCCTCTCGCCCACCCAGAAAGGGCGCAGGAGGGGGCAGCAAGATTGTGGGGCCTGTCTGGCCAGAAGGAAATGTCTGTGCTGTGGCCTGGTCACCCCCGCCCCCAGGACCTGCTGGGCTGCTGCCGCCCCCGGGCCGGGGCTGAGGCCGAGTAAACACAGCAAACACAGCCGCCGGCAGCCTGGGATATTTATACTGAGGCTGGGCGTGGGTCCAGTGCCCACCACAGCCCCTGCCCTGCCCTGCTTTGCCTGCTGCCACAGCCAGCTCCGAGCCAGCGTGGCACCAGCCGGCAAGGGGACGCGCCACAGACACAGCCTGCGCTGGGTATGGAGGCCAACAGGCACTGGGCGCTCACGACGCAGGCGGCTTCATGGATGTACCCTGTTCCCCTCCCCTGAAAACACCAGCACACAATGTGGACCCACACTCGCAGCCACTTGGGAACACACATCCTCCCCTGCTGAGAACCTGAGAATGCGAAATGCCCTCAACGGTGATGCAAAACAGACCCACACAACTCCACATACTGCAGTCACCAGCCTGCATGTGGGAACACAGCACGCAGACACCACTTAGCACCTGCTCACAGCACTCGCAGCTGGGAACACCAGTCCCTGAGACGAACACACACAGCCCCGAAGTACAGCCCTCCCTCACACACACACACCCAGAACCACAGGAAGCATGCTGGATGCACACCACGTAGACAAGCATGCTCAGAATACCAGCGACACATGCACTGATCACAGTGCAACCCAGGAACAACTCACAACTCACCCACCTCATATGTAAGAAACACACACACGGCCGGGCGCGATGGCTCACGCCTGTGTCTCAGCACTTTGGGAGGCCGAGGTGGGCGAATTACGAGGTCAGGAGTTTGAGACCAGCCCAGTCAACATGCTAAAACCCGATCTCTACTAAAAATACAAAAATTAGCCAGGCGTGGTGGTGGGTGCCTGTAATCACATCTACTCGGGAGGCTGAGGCAGGAGAATCCCTTGAGCCTGGGAGGCAGGGCTTGCAGTGAGCCAAGATTGTGCCATTGCACTCCTGCCTGGGCGACAGAGCAAGACCCCGTCTTACACACACTCTTACACACACACTCCCCTCTCCTGGAAAAAACATCACTCACAGATCGATGAACATATGCAGAAAACACCACATTTCAAGTCAAACTTACACTAAAAAATGCACAAATTTACACCCAGAAGAACAGTGAAGATGTTGAGAAAAATATCAGACACACAACATGCCCCAGATAGATGGCCGACTTGGAGAATCAAACAGTGCCAGGGCATAAAACCCACAGAAAATACAACAGCTTGCCCAGCAGAAATACAAAACGCAGACGCATACCCCAGAAATGCAGCGCAGCCACAAACACACGGAGCGAACACGTGCTGGGGACACACACAGACAAGACCATCCATACCAAACAGCACACAGGCCCCCAGAACACCCATGCCAGATGCAACTCACACCACAAAGCTTGGAATCACACACACACAATAAGGTCCTGAACACACACAAATCCACATTGGAACCTCAAACACTCTGCATATCCAGAGATTGAGGAGGAAGGGGCTTTCTTTCACCCCCCAACCTTCCCACTCCCCCTCGGGGACCCGGGTCCCAGTCCCGTCTTGGGGGCCAGGGGGAGGGGGCAGGAAGGCCTAAGCTGGCCTCCCCCAGCGGCTTCCTGCCCCACGGGGACTGCACAGGAAGCTGGGGCTCCAGCCGGAACCCAGGCTCCCCCCACGACTTCCCTCCGTGGCCCCGGCTGCCTGCAGAGGCAGGGGCGGGGCAGGGGGAGGGAGCGGGGAGCCCCAAACCCCCTGCCCTGCCCCTGCGGTCGGCCACGGGTGGGGGCAGACTTGTCCCAACGGGGCTAAGCCACCCATCGGGCCTGGGTGCCAGGGTGGCAGGGCAGGGGCAGTGCGCACGCGGCCAGGGGAAGGTGCTGAGCCCACAGTTTCCCCTCCCCACCCTGTGGGGCTCTGCCAGCTCACCCGGCAGCCCGGGGCAGGTGGGCGGGGTGTGTCACGAGGGCGTGTCGGGCAGGCCGACCACACCGCGAGTGTGCAGCCAGCACTTGTCCTCAGGCCGAGGCACGAGCTGGGGCTGGGCGTGTGAGGGCCGCGTCTGCCACCCTGGGGGTGTGTCTGCTCCGTCTGGGACCCTGGGTGTGACAGTGTGTCTGGGCGTGACGGGGTCGCTGCAGTCTATGGGGCCCTGTGGGACTCCCCAGGCTGGAGTTGTGCGTGTGTGGTGGAGGGTGTGGGATGTCAGACTGAGTGGGTAAGACCGACCTGCTGTCTGTGCGGTTGTGACGTGTCAGACCTCCGTGTGGGGTGTGTCTGGTGGGACTGTGACAGGTCCGACCGTGGACATGCACCCTGGACCTGTTTGTGACTGTGACCCCGTGGGGGAGGAGGTAACTGTTGGGGGATCCATTTCCTGTCCGGGCTCTGATGCCGTGATGCGTGTGCGTGCATGACACTGAATCAGTGTCTGGTGTGCGGTGGTTGCGACCATGACCCTATGGAATATATTTGTATATGACTGTGTTGTGCCAGGTCCCTATTGAAGTCTCTGCTCCTGTTGTGTCCCAGTGAGGCTCCGAGGCCGGGTGGTGTTTATGTGATGGGCTGACACTTTCTCTGTTTGTATCTGTGTATATGTGGGCTGTAGCTGCTGCCAAATGACACAGCCCATGTGTTATGGGCCCTGCAGGAGTCTCTGTGTGTCCACGGTGGCTTTGAGAGGTGAATGTGTAGTGTGGGGCACCGTCCGTGTTTCCCCCCTTGTGAGTGTGTCTGCGTGTGTACACACGCCACATCCTCGCAGGGCTGCAGCGATCACAGCCAAGTCACTGTGTCCTAGTTTGTGACTCTGCCTCTTGGGCCAGGCCTCAGCATCTCTATAGCGATCCATTTGTTGGCATGTCCTTGTATAGTGAACGCCTGCCTCCCCACTCCTCCCTCAGCCCTCTGTGCTTTTGGACCCGAGGCCAGAGGAGTAACCACATTTCTACCCCTACGCTGAGCTGGGAGGGCCTCAGGTCCCTGGCACCCAGACCCAGTGCTACTAACAGCTCTCATGCCCACAGGCAAAGGAACGGCAGCACTCACACTGTCCTCCCTCCCAGGACAATCACTGGGTGTGGGGAAGTGAAACCTGGGAGAAAGAGCAGAAACAGAGAGCCAGGAGAAAGAGGAAGCGGGAGGGAATTAATTCACGAGCAGGACCATAGCAGATGGGAAGAAACAGAGACTGCAGAGGCAGACCCACCCATGGCTGCTGCCATTTCTTGCCTGGACAGCTGGTCTCTCTGTGCTCACCCTCACCCTGACACTTCTGTCCATGCCTAACCATGAGCCAGACGGCGAACCCTCTGAGCACCTAGGTCAAACCCTGCCATGGCTCCTGTCTTCCTCAAGTACAAGTTCTTTGTTTGCTTGTTTGTTTTTTGAGATGCTGTCTCACTCTGTTGCCCAGGCTGGGGTGCAGTGGCGCGACCTTGGCTCACTGCAACCTCTGCCTCCCCTGTTCACGCGGTTCTCCTGCCTCAGCCTCCTGGGTAGCTGGGACTACAGGTGTGCACCACAATGCCAGACTAATTTTTTTTTTGTATTTTGCATTTTTATTTATTTATTTGAGATGGAGTCTCGCTCTGTCACCTAGGCTGGAGTGAAGTGGCACGGTCTTGGCTCACTGCAACCTCCACCCCTTGGGTTCAAGTGATTCTCCTGCCTCAGCCTCCTGAGTAGCTGAGATTACAGGCGTGCGCCACCATGGCTAATTTTTGTATTTTTAGTAGAGACTGGGTTTCACCATGTTGGTCAGGCTGGTCTTGAACTCCTGACCTTGTGATCTGCCCGCCTCTGCCTCCCAAAGTGCTGGGATTATAGGCATGAGCCACCACGCCCAGCCTTTTTTTGTATTTTTATTAGAGGCGGGTTTTCACCATGTGGTCCAGGCTGATCTCAAACTCCTGACCTCAAGTGATCCCCCTGCCTCAGCCTCCCAAAGTGCTGGGATTGCAGGTGTGAGCCACCATGCCCAGCCTTTTTTTGTTTGTTTTTGTTTTTGTTTTTTAAGATGCGGTCTTGGCTGGGGCACTGGCTCATGCTTGTAATCTCAGCACTTTGGGAGGCCGAGGAGGAGGGCGGATCACCTGAGGTCAGAAGTTTGAGACCGGCCTGAACAACATGGTGAAACCTCGTCTGTACTAAAAAAAATACAAAATTAGCCAAGCGTGGTGGCGCATGCCTGTAATCCCAGCTACTCGGGAGGCTGAGGCAGGATAATCGTTTGAACCCAAGAGGCAGAGGTTGCAGTGAGCCAGGATCTCGACATTGCACTCCAGCCTGGGCAACAAGAGTGAAACTGTCTCAAAAAAAAAAAAAAAGGTGGGGTCTTGCTTTGTCACCCAGGCCTGCATACAGTGGCACAGTCAGGGCTCACTGCAACCTTGACCTCCCAAAAAGTGCTAGGATTACAGGCGTGAGCCACCCTGCATGGCCTGAACTACCGTCTTTTACTGTCTTCCTCACCATCCCCCGCTAAAGCAGGTTCCTAGTGGGCAGGAACTCCTCCCTTAACCTCTCTGGGCTTGTTTCCTCACCTTTAGAATGGGTGTTATCAGAGTCCCTGCATCTCAGAGTGTTGCTAAGGTGACTGAATGAGTTCATTAATGTAAGGCACTTCAACAGTGCCCAAGGTGCTCAATAAATAGATCTAACTACAGTAGTGTTCTCCACTGGTTCCCTGTGCCCTGATGCGGGGCAAAGGAATAGTGCAGACAGGCAGGAGGAGGCAGAGAGAGACAGAGATGGGGTGGGAGTAGGGGAACGTCAGGGAAGGAGACCCCAGGCAGGCGCCCAATGACACAGAGATCCGCAGTCCTCTCTCCATCTTTAATGGGGCCCCAGGTGGGCTTGGGGCACGGGTGTCCTTAAATACAGCCCCCAAGGGCAAGGCAGCGGGGGCGGGGCGGGGCGGGGCCGGGCCTGCCGGGGTGGGGCGGGGCGGGGCGGGGCCTCAGCTGCATTTGCAGGAGCGCACGATCATGTTGGACAGCTGCTCCACCTTGGGCTTGCGGCCCACGTAGTACACGATGGGCAGCGGCTCCAGCGCCTGCGGCACGCAGCACGGCGCCGCCGAGGCGCCCGGGTTATGCTGGTTGTACAGGGCCAGGACCTGCGGGCGGCGGGCAGGGTCAGGGCTCAGGGCTAGCGGAGGGAGGAAGATGGCCCTCCACTGCCCCATTCCCCCACCTCCTACCGCGCCAGCCTCTCCCCGCATCCCTGTCCCCCTCTTCCCATCTCCAATTCGGTCTCTCTTATCTTCTAACATCCTCTCTTATTCTGTCTCTCCCCATCTGTCTGATTTTCTTTTTGTGTTGAGACTGGCTCTCGCTCTGCCACCCAGGCTGGAGTATAGGGGCGGGATCAAGGCTTGCTACAGCCTCAACCTCCTGAGCTTAAGTCATCCTCCCGCCTCAGCCTCCGGAGTAGCGCGAATCACAGGCAAGCGCCACCACTCCTGGCTTTTTTCCTTTTTTTTTTGGTAGAGATGGGATCTCACTCAGCTGCCCGGGCTATTTTCGAACTCCTGGGCCCAAGCGATCCTTCTGCTTCAGTGTCCCAGAGTGCTGGTATTACCAGCGTGAGCCGCCGTGCCCGTCTGATTTTCTTTCTCAATCTCTACCCTTCCTCGTCGTCGCCTCTTGCCTTGTTGTATGTCTTTGTCTCTCCTTGCTCTAACTCTGTGTTTGTATCTGCCTCTCTCATTTTGTCTCTCCATTTCTCTGCCTTTTTCCTTCCATCTCCCTGTCTTTTCCCCTTTACCCCCACCCCTCTGTTACTTCAGTTCTGTGGGCCTTCATATCTCATCTCCCTCTGCCCCCTGCTCAGAGCCCTTCTCTAGCTTCCTGCCTCTCTCCCCATCTCTTTATCCATTCCCTTTCCCACCCCATCCCTCTTTCTCCCCATCCTGCCAACTCACCTCTCTGACTTGACTTCTCTTTCTCTCTCCTCTTCCTCTGTCCTGGCTCCCCCCAAGCGCACCTCCTAGCCCGCTGGGCCAGACGTACCTTGCTGTACTGTGTGTCCAGGCTCCAAATGTAGGGGCAGGGCCCCAGGCAGAAGTTGGCGTGGTAGCCCTTGGGCTCGTGGATCCACTTCCAGCCGAGGTCCTTGCGGAAGTCAATATACAGCTGCCGCACGCAGCAGTTCTTCTCCGTGGAGCTGCAGGCAGGAGAGACGGCGCGTCAGGGGTAGGGAGGGGCTACCACCACAGGAGCTGTGTGCCCCTCCTCCCCAGGTGTGTGTCACCCTAAGTTGCCCCCCCAGCCCTATCTCCATCTGGGTCTCCCTTGCACCCCATGTTAATAACAACACAAATAGTCATGATAATCACTAACACAGATTAAGCACTTCCTCCGGTCAAGCACTGTGCTAAGAGCGATGTAATAATCTCGTGCAATGCTTAAGACAAGCCTGTAAGAAGCCAGATGACCATCCCCCGGGGGGCTAAATAAATCATGGCATGCCCACACCCTGGAACATACAAAATAACACGGCTCCATGTAAACTGATCTGCTCTGTTTGTGCAACAAATGTTTATTGAGCTACTACTGTGTGCTGGGCTGGGATCTACTGGGGGCTGAGGACAAATGAAATAGATAGAAATAGGCTAGGCATGGTGGCTCACGCCTTTAATCCCAGCACTTTGGGAGGATGAGGTGGGAGGATCGCTGGAGTCCAGGAGTTCGAGGTTGCAGTGAACTGGGATCACACCACTGCATGCCAGTCTGGACAACAAAGAGCAACACCCTGTCTCTAAAAAATTGTTTTTCAATTTTTTAAAAAGAGACAGAAATCTCTGCTCTCCAGGGTCATGCTATAAATTGTCATGTCACTCCTCTGCTCTGAACCTGGCTCCACCTCACGGCAAATGCCCAAGTCCTCACCGTGAGCCACAAGGTGCTAGCAAATCTGGCTGATCTCAACTCCCTCTCTCACGCCTACTCCACTCCAGCCACACTGGCATCCTGTCTGTTCCTCAGACAGTCTTATCTCAGGGCTCCTGCATCTGCTGTTCCCTCTCCGTCTTGCTAGTCCCACAGATACCCACTCCAGCTTGTTCCTTCACTTTTTTTTTTCTTTTTTTTTTTTTCGAGACAGAATCTCACTCTGTCTCCCAGGCTGGAGTGCAGTGGCACGATCTCGGCTCACTGCAACTCCGCCTCCCAGGTTCAAGCGATTCTCCTGCCTCAGCCTCCCGAGTAGCTGGGATTACAGGCGTGTGCCACCACGCCTGGCTAATTTTTTGTGTGTTTTTAGTAGAGACAGGGTTTCACCATGTTGGCCAGGCTGGTCTCGAACTCCTGACTTCGTGATCCACCCACCTCGGCCTCCCAAAGTGCTGGGATTACAGACCTGAGCCACCGCATCCGGCCCATTTATTCTTTTTAATTTGTTACTCTTTTTAGAGACACGGTCTCACTATGTTGCTCAGGCTGGTGTCGAACTTGGGCTCACGCGATCTGCACGCCTTGGCCTCCCAAAGTGTTGGGATTACTGGCATGAGCCACCGCACCTGGCCCCTTCACTTCATTTAAACCTTAGCTCAAATATCCTTCACTCAAGGACCCTTAACTCCTAAAGCGGTGCCTGGAATGCAGTAGGTACTCAGTAAACATCAGTTACATGACTGAACATCACCTCCTCGGAGATACCATTCTGAGCCATCCTTTCCAAAATATCCAAGTGACTGTTAGTTCCATTTAGTGCAATATGGTATTGCAGTTATGTAAGAAAATATAAAAATGCATGCATTTGAAATGGGGCAAAATCTTAATCACCGATGACGCTGGATGAGAGTTTACAGGCGTTCATTATCTTCATTGCTTTTGTATACATTTGAAATTTTCCATAATAAAGCAATTTAAATCAGAATAGGAAAAATAATAGTTCCCAATATCTATTACTCTCTGTCTGCCTTCTTCTGATTTGTTTTACTTCTTAGAACTGTCAAAGAGGCTGGGTGCGGTGGCTCACGCCTATAATCCCAGCACTTTGGGAGGCCAAGGCGGGTGGATCACCTGAGGTCAGGAGATTGAGAACAACATGGCGAAACCCCGTCTCTACTAAAAATACAAAAATTAGCTGGGCGTGGCAGTGCTTGTCTGTAATCCCAGCTACTCAGGAGGCTGAGGCACAAGAATCGCCTGATCCCAAGAAGCAGAGTTTGCAGTGAGCCAAGATCACACCACTGCACTCCACCCAGGGCAACAGGGTGAGACTCTGTCTCGAAAACAAAAGAAAAAAAGAAAAGAAAAGAGAAAATGAAAGAAAAAGTTGACAGTGCTTTTTTTTTTTTTTTGTGAGACAGAGTCTCGCTCGGTCACCCACGTTGGAGTGCAGTGGCACGATATTGGCTCACTGCAACCTCCACTCATAGATTAGTGGGGCCAGCCAGGTGCGGTGGCTCACACCTGTCATCCCGGCACTTTGGGAGGCTAGGGCAGGCGGACTCGAGGACCCTGTCTCTACTAAAAATTCAAAAATTAGCTGGACGTGGTGGCAGGCACCTGTAATCCCAGCTACTCGGGAGGCTGAGGTAGCAGAATTGCTTGAACCCAACTTCAAGTGGCATCGGATAACCTGGAGGCAAGATAAAGCCTTTCCAAGAGCCACAGAAGCCTGAGAAGGAAGGTCAAGAAACTGAGATCCCTGTGAACTCAGCCTGTACCACCCAGTTTGGTTGGACCTCAGTTTCCTCATCTGTTCAGAGGTAGGTGCTACCAGATCAAATACGGTGTTAACCTGAGGGCCAAGGGACCATCATGGGCAGGCTTGAGGAGGGTCCTGAGTGCCTGAGATCATATGCACATGTGTGTATGTGTGCATGTATTTCTGGGGAAAAGGTTCCTGGTTTTCACTTTCTCACAGGAGGTTCTGAACTCACGAAAGGGGAAGAACTAGTGTCCAGGATCATCTTTTTTTTTTTTTTTTTTTTTTTTGAGATGGAGTTTCACACCTGTTGCCCAGGCTGGAGTGCAATGATGTGATCTTGGCTCACTGCAACCTCCGCCTCCTGGGTTCAAGCAATTCTCCTGCCTCAGCCTCTCAAATACCTGGGATTACAGGCATGCGCCACCACGCCCAGCTAATTTTTTGTATTTTTAGTAGAGGCTGGGTTTCACCATGTTGGCCAAGCTGGTCTCGAACTCTTGACTTCAAGTGATCCACCCAACTCAGCCTCCCAAAGTGCTGGGATTACAGGCATAAGCCACTGTGCCCAGCTCAGAATCATCTTTAATGCCTAGTTCAACCCTAGCTGGCGTTCTGAGGTCCTAGGATTTGAACAGTCTGTGATACTGTTGTCCAAGTCAGCAGCTCTCCACATGGGCTCCCAGGACCAGCGGCAGCATCACCTGGGAACTGTGGGAAATGCAGATTCTCAGGCGGCACCCCAGGCCACTGAAATCAGAAACTGTGTGTGGGACTGGGAACAACAGTCTGTGTTGAACAAGCCCTCTAGGTGATCCTCTGACTTATTTTCTCAGGACGCATTCGGGGCCTACCCTGCACTGGGCCTTGGGATACGCACAGCCCTTGCCCTTGCCAAGCCTCTTCCGTCCAGTCGCACAAGACCTAGGCTGGGTGCAGTGACTCATGCCTGTAATCTCAGCACTTTGGGAGGGCAAGACCGGTGAATCGCTTGAGCCCAAGGAGTTTAAGACCAGCCTGGGGAGCATAATGAGCCCTGTCTCTACAAAACTTTTTTAAAATAAAAGTCCCAACAGAGACTGTTGAGTAAAAGATCTACTTAGGGCCCCAGGGGAGGCCCAGAGGCCTCACATTCACCTTGGATGTTGGAGAAAGGGGTTAGGAAGGAGGTAGTGTTCGAGCTGCCTTAAGAACAAATTTTCCTTTGAAAGTTTTTTTTTTTTTTTTTTGAGATGGAGTCTTGGTCTGTTGCCCAGGCTGGAGTGCAGTGGTGCAATCTTGGCTCACTGCAACCTCCACATCCCAAGTTCAAGCAATTCTCCTGGCTCAGCCTCCCGAGTAGCTGGGATTACAGGCACGCACCACCATGCCCAGCTACTTTTTTTGTATTTTTAGTAGAGACCGGGTTTCACCATGTTGGCCAGGCTGGTCTCGAACTCCTGACCTCATGTGATCCACCTGCCTCAGCCTTCCAAAGTGCTGGGATTACAGGTGTAAGCTACCACACCAGGCTGGAAAGTTTCAAATGTACACAAAAGCAGCTTCAACAATGATCAACTCATGGCCAATTTCCATTGCATCTCTACCCCTATCCACTATCTCTTTTTTTTTTTTTTTTTTTTTGAGACAGGATCTCACTCTGTCACCCAGGCTGGAGTGCAGTGGTGCAATCACAGCTCACTGTAGCCTCCACCTCCTGGGGTTCAAGCCAACCTCCCACATCAGCCTCCTGAGTAGCTGGGACTACAGGTACACACCACCAGGCCCATCATATAGAGAGATATATATATTGTTTTGGGGAGATGGGGTTTCACCATGTTGCCCAGGCTGGTCTCCAACTCTTAGGCTCAAATAATCCTCCTGCCTTGGCCTCCCAAAGTGGTGGGATTATAGCTGTGAGCCGCTGCACCCAGCCGACATTGGTTTATCTCAAAGCACATGCAATCCACCAATGTTGCTTCATCCATAAATATTTCAAATGTATCTCTAATTAAGACTACTTTAAAACACAGTCACAATCCCATGTAAGAAAATTAACAATTCATTGATATCATCAAATGTCTAGACAGAGTTCATGTTTACCCAACTGTCTCATAAATATCTATTTCTTTAAAAGCCTGTGTAAATAAAGATTCAAGTAAGGTCTACACATTGCAATTGGTTGATATCTCTTTTAGGAATTTTTTTTTTTTTTTGAGATGGAGTCTCACTCTGTCACCCAGGATGGAGTGAAGTGGTGCAATCTTGGCTCACTGCAACCTCTGATTCCCAGGTTCAAGTGATTCTCCTGCCTCAGTCTCCCGAGTAGCTGAGACTACAGGTGCCTGCCACCATACCTGGCTACTTTTTGTATTTTTATTTTATTTATTTATTGAGATGGAGCCTCACTCTTGTTGCCCAGGCTGGAGTGCAGGGCCTTGATCTCAGCTCACCTCAACCTCTGCCTCCTGTGTTCAAGCGATTTTCCTGCCTCAGCCTTCCTAGTAGCTGAAATTACAGGTCCCCACCACCACGCCCAGCTCATTTTTGTATTTTTAGTAGAGACGAGGTTTCACCACATTGGCCAGACTGGTCTTGAACTCCTGACCTCAGGTGATCTATCCACTTCGGCCTCCCAAAGTGCTGGGATTACAGGTGTGAGCCACCACACCCGGCCTAATTTTTGTATATTTGGTACAGACAGGGTTTCACCATGTTGGCCAGGCTGGTCTCCAACTCCTGACTTCAAGTGATCCACCTGCCTCAGCCTCCCAAAGTGCTGCGATTACGGCCATGAGTCACCATGCCTGGTCTCTCTTAGAACTTTTTTCAAAATCTACAGAATCATCTCTCTCTCTCTTTGTATATATATTCAGGGTCAACTATATATAGACTGACCCTTGGACATCATGGGTCCAATTACACAATTCACCACTGACAGGTGAATTATTCTTCCACCTCTGCCACCCGTGAGATAGCAAGACCAACACCTCTTCTTCCTCGTCCTCAGCCTACTCAACGTGAAAACCTTTATAAGCCACTTCCACTCAATGAATGGAAAATAGACTTCCTCCTCCTCATGATTTTCTTAAGAACATTTTCTTTTCTCTCTTATTTTATTTAAAAAACACAGGCATAGGCTGGGAGCAGTGGCTCAAGCCTGTAATGCCAGAACTTTGGGAGGCCAAGGCTAATGAATCACCTGGGGAGTTGGAGACCAGCCTGGCCAACATGGTGAAACCCTGTCTCTACTAAAAATACAAAAATTACCTGGGTGTGGTGGCATGCGCCTGAAATCCCAGCTACTTGGGAGACTGAGGCAGGAGAATTGCTTAAACCTGGGAGGCGGAGGTTGCAGTGAGCCGAGATCACTTCACTACACTCCAACCTGAGCAACACAGCTAGACTCTGTCTCAAAAAACAAACAAACAAACAAAAGAAACAAAAAACAAAGAATACGGCCAGGCGCGGTGGCTCACTCTGCAATCCCAGCACTTTGGGAGGCCGAGGAGGGTAGATCACTTGAGGTCAGGAGTTCCAGAGCAGCCTGGCCAACATGGTGAAACCTCACCTCTACTAAAAATACAAAAGTTAGCCAGGCATGGTGGCAGGTGCCTGTAATCCCAGCTACTCAGGAGACTGAGGGAGGAGAATTGAACCCCTGGGAAGTGGAGGTTACAGTGAGCCGCGATTGTGCCATGACACTCCGGCCTGAGTGACAGCAGCAAAACTCCGTCTCAAAAAAAAAAAAAAAAAAGGATATAGGACATAATACATAAAATATGCAAAATATGTATTATTCAGCCAGGCGCAGTGGTTCATGCCTGTAATCCTAGCACTTTGGGAGGCTGAGGCAGGCAGATTGCCTGGGCTCAGGAGTTCGAGAACAGCCTGGGCAACACGGTGAAACTCTGTCTCTACTAAAATACAAAAAATTAGCCGGGCATGGCGGTGGTCACCTGTGGTCCCAGCTACTCAGGAGGCTGAAGCAAGAGAATCACTTAAACCCGGGAGGCAGAAGTTGCAGTGAGCCAAGGTGGCGCCACTGCACTCCAGCCTGAATGACAGAGTGAGACTCCATCTCCAAAAAATTTTTTAAAAAGTATTAATCAACTGTTTATGTTATGGATAAAGCAGAATTCCGGTCCACACTAGGCTATTAGTAGTTAAGTTTTTGAGGAGTCGAAAGTTGAATTTTGGCCAGGCGCGGTGGCTCACGCCTGTAATCCCAGCACTTTGGGAGGCCGAGGCGGGCTGATCACGAGGTCAGGAGATCGAGACCATCCTGGCTAACACAGTGAAACCCTGTCTCTACTAAAAATACAAAAAATTAGCCGGGCATGGTGGTGCGCGCCTGTAGTCCCAGCTACTCGGAGGCTGAGGCAGGAGAATGGCGTGAACCCAGGAGGCGGAGCTTGCAGTGAGCCAAGATCGCGCCACTGCACTCCAGCCTGGGAGACAAAGCGAGACTCCATCTCAAAAAAAAAAAAAAGTTGAATTTTGGCTGCATGGGGGGTCAGCACTCCAAACCCCTATTGTTCCAGGGTCACTGTGTGTGTGTGTGTGTGTGTGTGTGTGCGCGCGCACGCTTTCCCCTTCTTTGCATTGTATTTGATGAAGAAACTGGGTCAGGTTTCTCGCAGTCTGAGTTTTGCTGACCATTTCCTCTGTTCTTGTCTTTCTAGAAAACTGTTAGGATCTACAGTCCTGATCAGATTCAGGTTTGATTTTGATTGTGTGTGTGTGTATGTGAGACGGGGTCCTGCTCTGTCCTGAAGTGTAGTGGCGTGATCCTGGCTCACTGCAATCACAGCCTCCTGGGCTCAAGCACTCCTGCCTCAGCCTCCCAAGTAGCTAGGACTACAGGCACACACCACCCAGCCCAGCTAGTTTTTTGTATTTCTTGTAGAGAGACGGGGTTTACCATGTTGCACAGGCTGGTCTTGAACTCCTAAGCTCAAGCAATCTGCCTGCCTTGCCCTCCTAAAGTGCTGGGCTTACAGGCATGAGCCACTGCACCTGGCCTTCAGTTTTGATTTTTCGGCAAGACTTCCCAGGCGACGTTGGGTTCCTCCCTACAGAGGCTCACATGGCTGGCTGTCTCCCTTTGTAATGTCAGCTGCTGTTGGCACTCAAGACCTCAATTTGTGGCAGGGTGCAGTGGTTCATGCCTGTAATCGCAGCACTTTGGGAGGCCGAGGTGGGCGGATCACGAGGTCAGGAGTTCGAGACAGCCTGACCAACATGGTGAAACCCAGTCTCTACTGAAAAAAAACAGAAATTAGCCGGCTGTGGTGGCACGTGTCTGTAATCCCAGCTACTCAGGAGGCTGAGGCAGGAGAATCGCTTGAACCTGGGAGGCAGAGGTTGCAGTGAGCCAAGATCACACCACTGCACTCCAGCCTGGGCAACAGAGCAAGACTCCGTCTCAAAAAAGACCTCAATTTGTTCATTCACAGGGTTGCTGGGCTGATGGCGCTAAGATCTGGTGGTGAAGGAGCCTGGAAGCAGGGCTGATTTTCTGGCAGGGAAACAGCAGGTAACAAAGCCCAGAGACACCACCAAAATATTTTAAGCAGGGGAGGAATAAAGTCAGATGATCACTCTAAATTTACAACATACTAACTCTCCATTTCAACTTTCTAGGAATCCAACATTTCAGCTTTCTTTTTTTTTTTTTTTGAGACGGAGTCTTGCTCTGTCGCCCAGGCTGGAGTGCAGTGGCCGGATCTCAGCTCACTGCAAGCTCCGCCTCCTGGGTTTATGCCATTCTCCTGCCTCAGCCTCCCAAGTAGCTGGGACTACAGGCGCCCGCCACCTCGCCCGGCTAGTTTTTTGTACTTTTTAGTACAGACGGGGTTTCACCGTGTTAGCCAGGATGGTCTCGATCTCCTGACCTCGTGATCCGCCCGTCTCGGCCTCCCAAAGTGCTGGGATTACAGGCTTGAGCCACCGCGCCCGGCCACATTTCAGCTTTCTTAGATTGCAGTATTAGCATTCCAGCATCTTATGATTCTAACATTCTGACAGCATCTTCAACTCTCTAGGATTCATACTTTTCAACCTTTGAGGATCTTGGCATTCCTGAATTCCAGTATGCCAATATTGCATCCCAACATTCCAAAGTTCCGAGCCATCACTCAAGAGGTTCAAGCTGCCACTTTTTTTTTTTTTTTTTTTTTTGAGATAGAGTCTCGCACTGTTGCCCAGGCTGGAGTGCAGTGGTGTGATCTCAGTTCACTGCAACCTCCGCCCCCCAGGTTCCAGGGATTCTCCTGCCCCAGCCTGGGTACCTGCAGAGCTACTCAGCTGGGATTACAGGTGCTCGCCACCACACCCGGCTAATTTTTGTATTTTTAATAGAGATGAGGTTTCACCATGTTGACCAGGTTGGTCTTGAACTCCTGACCTCAGGTGATGCACCCACCTCAGCCTCCCAAAGTGCTGGGATTATAGGCGTGAGCCACCGCGCCCAGCCTGCTGCCACTTTCTATTAATAAAATCCCGGCATACTAATATTCTAACATTCCAACATTGAGTTCCAGCATGCTGGGATACCAATATTCTGCTTTCTCCAATTCCAACATTTGTGGATGTGAATGTTTCAAAACAGAATTCTACCGCTGTGAGCCCAATATTCCAGGACTCCAACCTGCCAACACTGGTATCCACAATCGGCCAGCGGTGCAGGAATTCCACATGGGCCATCTTCCCATTCTGAATTCCCAAATTCTAGGATCCCAATATTTCAGCTTCCCTTGAGTCCGACATTCTCCATTTCCATAATTAACACCAAATTCTAGCATTCTAGAACCTCAACCTGCCAACAGTTTAGGGATTCACAATGGTGACCTTCCAACTTTGAATTCCAACAATCTCAGGGTTCAACTTTCTAACATTCTGTGATTCCAGCACTCCAAAAAGAAAGCAAGGCTGGGCATGGTGGCTCACGCCTGTAATCCCAGCACTTCGGGAGGCTGAGGCAGGTGGATCACAAGGTCAGGAGATCGAGACCATCCTGGCTAACATGGTGAAACCCTGTCTCTACTAAAGATACAAAAAATTAGCTGGGCATGGTGGCACATGCCTGTAGTCCTAGCTACTCGGGAGGCTGAGACAGAAGAATCGCTTGAACCCGGGAGGCAAAGGTTGCAGTGAGCCAAGATTGCACCACTGTACTCCAGCCCAGGTGACAGAGCAAGACTCTGTCTCAAATAAAAAAAAAAAAAAAAAAGCAACCTGATCCCAACATTACAAGACTCCCAGTTCTTTTTTTTTTTTTTTTTTGGGGGGGGGGGGGGTTTTTTTGTTTTTTGTAGCTGGGATTATAGGCGCCCACCTCCACACCTGGCTAATTTTTGGATTTTTAGTAGAGACGGGTTTCACCATGTTGGCCAGGCTGGTCTCTAACTCCCGACCTCAGGTGATCCACCTGCCTCGGCCTCCCAAAGTGTTGGGATTACAGGTGTGAGCCACCGCACCCAGCACAAGACTCTCGGTTCTTACACTCAGACCTCATCCCCTGAGCCCTCCAAGCTAAAGGAGACAGACGCCCAGCCCAAGCACGGCACCAGCCAGGTGTCCAACCTGGAGCACCTGGTCAGCAGATGGCAGTCATGCCGCCAGCCTGGAAGGTCTCCATCCAAGGATACAAGGCTCACCTGAAGCAGTAGTTGGTGTCCAGGGCTCGGCGGTGCCGGGAGCTTTGCAGATGTTGGGCCCTCTCCAGCGGGGTGGCCATGAGAAGCAGGAAAGGCCGGTTCATGCCATGAATGGTGGCCAGGTCACCTCGGCGGCCGGTAGTGAACCCTGCTTTGGAGTGGGAGTCAGGGGATAGAGGACATACACACACACTCTCAGAGGGATAGATAAGTGGGGCGTGGGGCAGATGGGGACACACACATGCACACACGTCACAGCTGGGCACGGCCAGGGAAGCAAGCCTCACCGTTGATGTCCACTTGCAGTGTGTTATCTTTGCTGTCACAGGAGCAGTGGGCGCTAAGGCGAAAGCCCTCAATTTCCCCTGTAGGAGTGGGGAGAGGGAAGCCAGTCTGAGAGTGCAGCTCACCCAGCCCCTGGAGGAAGACGAAGGAAGGAGCAAACCCCAGGGGGTTCCTTCCTGCCTCCCCTACCCACCCCACTCTGCCCGCTCGCTGCAGCTCTTTTTTTTTTTGAGACAAGGTCTTACAGCCTCAACCTCCCAGGCCAAAGCAATCCTCCCATCTCAGCCTCCCGAGTAGCTGGGACCACAGGCACGTGTTATCATGCATGGCAAATTTTTTTTTTTTTTTTTGAGATGGAGTCTGGCTGTGTTGCCCAGGCTGGAGTGCAGTGGCGTGATTATCAGCTCACTGCAACCTCCGCCTCCCAGGTTCAAGCAATTCTCCTGCTTCAGCCTCCCAAGTAGCTGGAATAACAAGTGTGCACCACCACGCCTGGCTAATTTTTTGTATTTTTAGTAGAGATGGGGTTTCACCATGTTGGCCAGGCTGGTCTTGAACTCCTGACCTCAGGTGATCCACTGGCCTCAGCCTCCAAAAGTGCTGGGATTACAGGCATGAGCCACTGCACCTAGCCTACACGGCTACTTTTTAAATTTTCTGTAGAGACAGAGGTCTCGCTATGTTGCTCAGGCTGGGCTCAAGCAATCCTCCCGCCTTGGCCTTCCAAAGTGCCAGGATTACAGACATGAGCCACTGCACCCGGCCAGCATCAATCTCTTGAATGAATGAGTGAATGATATTTTCTAAGCTCCCACGATGTGCCGAAGCCTGTGCTGTGTGCTTGGGACTCAGCATTGACCAAGACAGATGAAATCCTTCTAGGCCTTTATCGAACAGCCCAGGACACTCCTCTCGGTGCCCACCTGCTCCCTAATCCCTATTTTTTGTTTCTTAATTCTTTTTTTTTCTTTTTTGTTGAGACAGAGTTTTGCTCCTGTTGCCTAGGCTGGAGCACAATGGCGCGATCTTGGCTCACTGCAATCTCCGCCTCCTGGGTTCAAGCAATTCTCCTGCCTCAGCGTCCCGAGTAGCTGGGATTACAGGCATGCGCCATCACGCCCAGCTAATGTTGTATTTTTAGTAGAGACAGGGTTTCTCCATGTTGGTCAGGCTGGTCTTGAACTCCCGACCTCAGGTGATCCACTCACCTTGGCCGCCTCTCAAAGTGCTGGGATTACAGGCGTGAACCACTGTGCTTGACCCACTAATCCTTATTTTTTCTTTCTTTTTTTTTTTTTTTTGAGACTGAGTCTTGCTCTGTTGCCCAGGCTGGAGTGCAGTGGTGCGATCTTGGCTCACTGCAAGCTCCGCCTCCCGGGTTCACACCATTCTGCCTCAGCCTCCCGAGTAGCTGGGACTACAGGCGCCCACCACCATGCCTGGCTAACTTTTTCTTTTTTTGGATTTTTAGTAGAGATGGAGCTTCACCTTGTCAGCCAAGATGATTTCGATATCCTGACCTTGTGATCCACCCTCCTTGGCCTCCCAAAGTGCTGGGATTACAGGTGTGAGTCACCGTGCCCCCTAATCCCTATTTTTTCATGTGGCCAAACTACTATTTATCCTGTGAGTCTCCACATAATCACGCTCACCCAGCAAGCCCTCCTAGACTCCCCAGATGGGTCTGGGAGCCTTCTCTGGGCTCCCAGCAGCGCTTAGGGCATCCCCCATCCTGCATGCCTCTCTGTCCCAGCCTTGTCCTCTCTGCCCGTGCCTCCCCGTCCCATCCTCAATCATTCTAGGTCATTCCTGCCTGGTGGGGCAAGATCTCTTCGGTGTCCAGAAGTGACTGTGGGCCCCATGAGGGCAGAACTGAGGGCTGTCTTGGTTACCACTATGTCCCCCACACCACCCAGCACAGGGCCAGACACACAGCAGGAACCTGTGGGCAATGATTGAATAAAAGCATAAATGAGAGGGAGGTGAGGGAGAGAGATATGGGCACCATGGCCCCTGCTAGGAACTGGACAGAGACAATCATCTCTGGGACAGATCAAATGAGTTAGGCTCTCTGGCCTCTGGGCCTTTGCACAAACTGTTCCCCTTGCCTGGAACACTTTTTTTTCTTTTTTTTTGAGATGGGATCTCACTCTTTCGTGTAGGCTGGATTGCAGTACTGTGATTATGGCTCACTGCAGCCTCGACCTCCCAGGCGCAGGTGATTCTCCCACCTTAGTCTCCCAAGCAGCTGGGACTATAGGCGCGCACCAGCAGGCATGGCTAATTTTTGTATTTTTTTGTAGACACCGGGTTTTGCCATGTTACCCAGGCTGCTCTCAAACTCCTGAACTCCAGCGATCCATCCTCCTCAGTCTTCCAAAGTGCTGGGATTATAGGTGTAAGCCACCGTGCCCAGCCCCAGAATACTCTTACACCTCTCCTTTTCCTGACCATTCTACTCATCCCTTCAACATCAGCTATGGTGCCCCTCCTCCAGGAAGCCCTCCCTGATTCTGGGCTGGGTCAGGTACCTTCTTTGGGCTCCCCATCCCGGTCCCACCCACTCTGGGTCATCACTGCCTTACAGGTCTGTTCCCCAGCTACCCACCCAATGAACTATATGAGCTCTATGAGGGCAAGGATGGGGCTGATTTGGTCATTGCTCTGTCCTTAGCATCACCCATCACAGGGCAGGGCAGAGAGGTGCTCAGGAAACAGATTAGCCAATCACTCGGGTTTCCAGGCCACAGAGGGGAGCCAGGTCTCAGTACTTTCACACCAGTATGGGGCGGAGAGGGATCTTAGGTAAAGTGACCCCAAGACAACACAATGGGGTACACCCCATTGAGAAACAGGGGTGGGACACACAAGTGATCCTCACCTCCGCGGCTCAACCACTGCCGCACAACTCCGGTGACATCAAAAGACAACCACTCCGGCGAGTCGCTGGGCGCCAGCAGCCGGTTGCTGAGGTATCGCCAGGAATTGTTGCTGTATTTCTAGAGGATGATGAAGTTGGGAGAGAGACAGTGGGTATGTGCTGCCACGCCCCCTCATATACTAACTCAACCCTTCACCCCATCTGCTTCCAGAAAGTTCCCATGCACTACCTTCTCAGACAGCCACGCTGTGTGGTCCTGTGGCACCCATCCTCCCCCACAGCACCCGTGAGAGGAAGGGTGGAGAAAACGCCCCAGCTGCGGTCAAGTCACCTTCACACAGCTCAGTCGAATGTGTTTTCTTGCCTTCTCCGGCCTGTTTCCTCATTGGTGAAATGCTAAGCCCCACTCAGCGTGGACAGCCCACAATGCTAAAATTCCGCTGCTAACATTCTGGGCCGGGCACAGTGGCTCACGCCTGTAATTCCAGCACTTTGGGAGCCCAAGGCGGTGGATCACTTGAGGTCAGGAGTTCAAGACCAGCCTGGCCAACATGGTGAAACCCCATCTCTACTAAAAATACAAAAATTAGCCAGGCATGGTGGCGTGCGCCTGTAGTCCCCACTATTTGGGAGGCGGAGGCAGGAGAATTGCTTGAGCCCGGAAGATAGAGATTGCAGTGAGCCAAGATCCCGCCACTGCACTCCAGCCTGGGTGGCAGGATGAGACTTCGTCTCAAAATAATATAAATAAATAAATAAATAAATAACAAATACAATAAAATTCTGCTGCAAATATTCTGGGGTTTGCTGAGCATGCAGTTCTGCAAATTTGACACCCTGAATTCTAAGTCAGTAACTTAGAAGTCATTTTGTGATTCAAATGTTTGATGATATCCCAAGATTTCCACATTTAATGAGCCTGAGAAGCTTTAGAAGACTAATGTTCTATAAACCCAAGAGTCTGCCAAGCCGCACCTAGATGCTGGAGGCACCCAACATCTGTGTAGTATAATTTTCTGGGCTGGGCGCAGTGGCTCACGCCTGTAAACCCAGCACTTTGGGAGGCCGAGGCAGGCAGATCACCCGAGGTCAGAAGTTCAAGACCACCCTGACCAATATGGAGAAACCCCGTCTCTACTAAAAATACAGAATTAGCTGGGCGTGGTGGTGCATGCCGGTAATCCCAGCTACTCGGGAGGCTGAGGCAGGAGAATCGCTTGAACCCAGGAGGCAGAGGTTGCAGTGAGCTGAGATCGTGCCATTGCACTCCAGCCTGGGCAACAGCAGCAAAACTCCATCACAAAAAAAAAAAAGAAGAAGAATTTTCTGGGGCTGGATAGACCACTCCAGGGCCTGCAGAATAAAGCTGAATTCCCCGGACTCCAAGAGGCCAAGCTAACATAGGACAAAGTTCTCTCACTATGAAAGTCTGAAATCTACCATCCTATGAGTTTAACATTCCCTCTGATGTGGATTCTAGCTCATAGAAACTGCTAGAGCCTCCAGCCCTTCCAGATGCCCCGGTCCTCTTGGAAGCTCCCTATCTTCTAGAGCTGTCCTAAAGAACTTTCTGGAAATGTTCTTTATCTGCAACATCCAAAATAGTAGCTGCTAACCACATGTGACTATAGAGCACTAGAAATACAACCAGTGAGAATGAGGATTTGTTTTTCATTTTTATTTTTTGAGACAGAGTCTCGCTCTGTTGCCCAGGCTGGAATGCATGGCATGATCTCCGCTCACTGCAGTCTCCACCTCCCAGGGTCAAGCGATTCTCCCGTCTCAGCCTCCTGAGTAGCTGGGATTACAGGTGCCCGCCACCACTCCTGGCTAATTTTTGTATTTTTAGTACAGATGGAGTTTTGCCATGTTGGCCAGGCTGGACTTGAACTCTTGACCTCAAGTGATCCACCCACTTGGCCTCCCAAAGTGCTGGGATTACAGGCATGAGTCACCACACCTGGCCTATATATATATTTTTTGAGACAGGGTCTCGCTCCATCACCCAGGCTGGAGTGCAGTGGTGCAATTACAGTTCACTATAGCCTCGACCTCCTGGGCTCAATCAATCCTCCCACCTCAGACTACTGAGTAGCTGGGACTAGAGGCACGCATCACCGTTAACAGGCTAATTTTAGTATTTTTTGTAGAGACCAAGTTTCAAAATGTTTCCCAGACTGGTCTCAGACTCCTGGGCTCAAGCAATCTGCCTGCCTCGGCTCCCCAAAGTGCTGGGATTAGAGATGTGAGCCACTATGCCTGGCCCTAAATTTTTAATTTAATTTTAAATACTTTAAATTTTAATCAAGTGAAATGTGACTAGCGGCTGTCACATTGGACAGAATGAGTCTAGAGTCCCCAACCTTTTCAGAGATCCCAGCTTTCAAGAATCTGTGTCCTGGCCGGGCGCGGTGGCTCAAGCCTGTAATCCCAGCACTTTGGGAGGCCGAGACGGGTGGATCATCCTGGCTAACACGGTGAAACCCCGTCTCTACTAAAAAAATACAAAAAACTAGCCGGGCGAGGCGGTGGGCGCCTGTAGTCCCAGCTACTCGGGAGGCTGAGGCAGGAGAATGGCGTGAACCCGGGAGGCGGAGCTTGCAGTGAGCTGAGATCTGGCCCCTGCACTCCAGCCTGGGCGATAGAGCGAGACTCTGTCTCAAAAAAAAAAAAAAAAAAAAAAAAAAAGAATCTGTGTCCTTAAAGAGTCTAACTCCTAAGATTCCAGGCTTCTAAGTGTTTAACGTCCTAGGATGCAAAGAGTCTGAACGTTTAAAAGCGCTCTAGATTCCTGGTGCGGAGGCTCACGCCTGTAATCCTAGCACTCTGGGAGCCTCAGGTAGGAGAATCACTTGAGGGCAGGAGTTCGAGACAAGCCTGGCCAACATGATAAAACTTTGTCTCTACTAACAATACCAAAATTAGCCCAGTGTGTTGGTACATGCCTGTAATCCCAGCTACTCAAGTGGCTGAGGCAGGACAATCACTTGAAGCCAGGAGGCGGAGGCTGCAGTGAGCCGAGATCAAGTCATTGTACTCCAGCCTGGGCGACAGAGCAAGACTCCATCTCAAAAAAAAAAAAAAAAAAAAAGGCAAGGCACAGTGGCTCACGCCTGTAATCTGAGCACTTTGGGAGACCAAGGCAGGTGGATCACGAGGTCAGGAGTTCAAGACTATCCTGGCCAACATGGTAAAACCCCGTCTCTACTAAAAATACAAAAATTAGCTGGGTATGGTGGTGCACGCCTGTAATCCCAGCTGCTTGGGAGGCTGAGGCAGGAGAATCACTTGAACCTAGGAGGCGGAGATTGCAGTGAGCTGAGGTCGTACCACTGCACTCCAGCTTGGCAACAGAGCGAGACTCTGTCTCAAAAAAGAAAAAAAAAAAAAAAAAGAGTCCTAAGACTGTATGGTTTGTATTCCTCTATCCTTCAGGGACCATCTAGGTGGACCTTGTAGCCAGCCCACCCACAGCCACCCCGCTGGTCACAGCTCACCCTCTCCAGCCCATGCCCTGACCTTCCTTCTGGCTCATGTCCTCACCTGGTACAGCTCCACATGCTGCTCCACTTTTAACTTGAGCCTCAGCAGACGCAGCTCTGCCCGGGAGAGCAACACAGGTTCAGGTACCGCTTCTCGGAGCTCTGATGTGTTGAAGAACATATATATGCTGTGTGTGCTCTGCTTGAACTTGTCATAGATTTCTAGCAGGGAGAAATGAAGGAAGGTGATCAGGGGTTTGGCAGAGGTGAGGGGAGCTGGTGCTCCCAAGTCTAGGAGTTTTGGAGCTGACAACTCTGGGGTGGAGTCAGTCTCTGATACCTTTTATTTATTTATTTATTTATTCTTTATTTTATTTTTTTTTTGAGATGGAGTCTCGCTCTGTCACCCAGGCTTGGAGTGCAGTGGTGCGATCTCTGCTCATTGCAACCTCTGCCTCTCCGGTTCAAGCAATTCTCCTGCCTCAGCCTCCCAAGCAGCTGGGACTACAGGCGCCCGCCACCACGCCCAGCTAATTTTTGTATTTTTAGTAGAGATGGGATTTCACCCTGTTGGCCAAGATGGTCTCGATCTCCTGACCTGGTGATCCACCTGCCTCGGCCTCCCAAAGTGCTGGGATTACAGGCGTGAGCCACCGCGCCCAGCCCTGACTGTGATACTTTTTAGCTGTGTGACCTTGAATAAGTGGTTTCTCCCCCTGGGGGTTTGTTTCCTCCTCTGTAAAATGGGTCCTAACCATACTCCTCTCTCATGTAGCATCATCTGTCAAGTCGACTAAGGCTGGCACTAAGGGGAACCACTCTGTTTGCTCTGGCCTTCCTTGCCCCAAATGCAAGAGCCCCTAAAATGCAGAGTAAGGATCAAGGGCACAGGCTTTGGACTCAGATAGTGCCTCTGCTCCCTCTCGGCTGTCTGACCATGGGCAGTTAACACCCTCTTTCTGAAGTCAGTTTCCTGTTATTCTTTGAAAACCAGCAATAACATTAAGCTCCCTGCACGCCCACCCAGACTCTGTGTAACCTTGGGCAAATGAATTCCTCTCTGAGCCAGGTGCTCATCTGTAAGGCAAGACAGAGCGACTCTAGAACCCATTCCAGGATTATAGTGGGAAATTAGATGACCCAGGTCAAGCCATGTGGCACCAATTCTGTATACACTGGTCACTCAATCATGTATACATTTAAGAGCACTGGCTGGGCACGGAGGCTCACACCTGTAATCCCAGCACTTTGGGAAGCCGAGGTGGATGGATTACCTGAGGTCGGGAGTTCGAGACCAGCCTGGCCAATATGATGAAGCCCTATTTCTACTAAAAATACAAAAATTAGCCAGGCATGGTGGCGGGCACCTGTAATCCCAGCTACTTGGGAGGTTGAGGCATGAGAATCACTTGAACCTGAGAGGCAGAGGTTATAGTGTGCCGAGATTGAGTCACTGTACTCCAGCCTGGGTGACAGAGTAAGACTCTGTCTCAAAAAAAAAAGCAACAACAATTTAAAAAAAACCACAAACAGCGCTATTTACCAGATGCTATTTAAAGCACTTTACAAAGATGAAGACATTTAACCTCACAACCTTATACTATTATTATACCCATTTAATAGATGGAGAAACTGAGGCACCAAGATTAAGTAATTTGCCCCAAGGTCACATAGCTGCAGACTGGGACTCAAACTCAAGCTGTCTAGTTCCAGAGACTGTGCTTTTTTTTCCCACCCCCCCACCAAGAGACAGGGTCTCACTCTGTCCCCCAAACTGAAGTGCAGTAGCACAACCATGGCTCACTGCAGGCTGGAACTCCCAGGCTCAAGGGATCCTCCCACCTCAGTCTCCCAATATGTTGAGATCACAGGCATGAGCCACCGCACCCACCCAGCTAGAGACTGTGCTCTTATCCCCTAAGTGATTGTTCTACTTCTTTTTATTATTCGTTTTCCACCCTTAACTCCCTTCCCCAGCTGGTTAGGGAAAGTGAAGTTCATTCTGGGTAGGAACGGCTGTAGTGGGGACAAAAGGAATTAAGGTGTTTTCTTTTCTTTTCTTTTTTGAGACGGAGTCTCTGTCGCCCAGGCTGGAGTGCAGTGGCACAATCTCTGCTCACGGCAACCTCCGCTTCCCAGGTTCAAGTGATTCTCCTGTCTCAGACTCCCAAGTAGCTGGGATTACAGGCGCCGCCCGCCACCCCGCCCAGCTAATCTTTGTATTTTTAGTAGAGACGGGGTTTCCCCATGTTGGCCAGGCTGGTCTCGAACTCCTGACCTCAGGTGATCCACCCGCCTTGGCCTCTCGAAGTGCTGGGATTACAGGCGTGAGCCACGGCGCCCAGCCCAGTTATTTTCTAGTTTAGGAAAAGTTTGGGGTTGGGGATGAGGGAATAGACCATGAACTCCTGGATCAACTGGGGCAACTGCTTCTAGCCTCCTATAGTGGGGGTGTGAAAAGAGACTGGTGAGAAAGGCAGAGGAAACCGCTTCCTAGGGCGCCCTTAGATCCTCCTCCTCTTCCCCAGTCTCCCTCCCCACCCAGCCCCAATAAGCCCTATTCTTGGCCCGGAGGTTACTCAGCAAACCCCAAAGGAAAGGCAGAGCCTTGGCTGGGGAAGACAGATAGGGAGGAAGAGAAAGAGGAGGGAAAGGAAGGGTTGGAGGGTGCTGCGGAGAGGGAGAGGCGGTCAGATGCTAGAGACAGAGAGGACCGTGGAGGAGAAAAATAGAAAGGGAGAGAAAATAGTCGCAGAGACAAAAACCAGGAGACCCATGCGTGGACAGAGAGACTAACGGAGACGAAAAGAAAGAGGCAGATGGGGACACACGTGCGAGAAGAGACACATGTGCATTTGTTGGGGAGAAGAGGATTGGAGGTGCCAGTGTTAAAGGAGCCTCTACAACGAAGGTGAAGCACGGAAGATAAGGCAAGGCTGAGACTTGGGTGCAGTGTGCGCGTCATTGGGCTGGAGCCGTAAACTGGCGCAAGAATGGGCCGGCGACCTGCAAGCCCACACCGCCCAAAAGTCAGTGAAACCTAAGGGATCTTCCCCAAAGCTCTGAACCACGCAGGACGCCTGGGTCCTCGCATGGATGGACGGGGCCGGCTCAGTGGGAGCCCCGCCCGTAGCTGGGGTGAGGAGGGCGGGAGGCGCCGCAGCAAGGAGGGCGGGGACCAGACCTGCCCCGTCTCGCCCCGGGCTCCGCGCGCGATCCCCGCCCCCGCCGGGGGCATGGGAAGGAAAGGGAAGGGAGGAGAGCGAGGCGGCCGGACGCTGGGGTTTCCCCAGCCACCTCGAGAGGAACTGGGGCTTTGGGGTCCAGACTGCCAGCATTTAGCGCAGCGGGGTCCTCCTGCCCCTTGGTGGAAGCGCAGGCTCCTCCCCCCGCGCGTGGCACCCACGTGGGGCTTTCTCACTCCTCCCAGCTTGGTTTTCTCACCTCGGTCTTGTAGAGTCACTCCCCACCCAGCACTTCCCCTGCGGCTGGACTCAGCTCAGCCCATTCCCCTGCATCCTGCGGCGAGTGGCGGGACGGGCGGGGGGCGCTCAGTGCTCGCGGCGTGGATGGCGCTGGGTATCTCTCCTCCGCCCCGCTCACACCACCTTTCCCACGCTTATCTCCCCTCTCGGTAAAGCTCTTCCCATGACCCAGGATTCTAGGTCTTCTGGAAGCTCAATTCCTCCTCTGGGCTCCCCACTCTGTCCCTCACATCCCCGTGTGAAACACCGAGGACACCTCTGCATCCCAGGCACACTCCTGGGTCTCCGCTCCTCTCCCGCTTGCCTCCTCCTTCCAATAACCTCCCGTCCCTTTCTCCCCACATTTATCACACCCACCTCTGTTTCTCTTTCTATGACTCTCCCCCACCCCCGCATCCCGCGTGTTCCTCGCAGCCTCTGGAAGTGGGTCCGCTCTCACTTTCCTCGCACCCCCTAGGGTTGCCTTCATCCAGCTTTTCTGTCCTTGAATCTTTCCACCTCAGGACCCCCAAGCTCTGGGTCAACTTGCCCCAGTGCCTCTCCTTTCCCAAATGCTGAGGTCTTCGCTTCTCCCACACCGGGCTCCCCTCTCCCCCCTCTCCTACCCCACGACCCCCTCCCCAATTCAACGCGTCCTGGAGGAGGGAGCCTTCTACCGTCCCCCTATTGCTTCTATCCCTCTAGGGCACTACCCCCACGACCCCGCATGTTTCTGTCGCCCTCTAGAAGCGGTCCACTTCGCTATCTCCTCCTCTCCAAGACCAGATACCTGGGGGGTAGGGGACTCAGTGCCATCCTCTTTCGGACACCCCCCTCCCACCATCCCACGTTCCCTTTGCCCCGGGGGGTCCTCTTCCTCCAGCCAGTTTCCTCTGCCAGTCACTTCCTACCCGTGGCCCCGGCACTCCGGCGCCCCCTGGGGGCCCCCCTCCCGGCTCCCCTGCCCCTCCGAGCTCACCGTTGTGGGTTTCCACCATTAGCACGCGGGTGACCTCCTTGGCGTAGTAGTCGGCCTCCGGTTCGGGCTCCGGCTCCGCACTCTCCCCGGCCACCCGGTCGCGGGTGCTGTTGTACAGGGCGAGCACGGCCTCGGGCAGCGGGCCGGGCGGCACCTCCCCCTGGCTCGGGGGGCTGGCGAGCCGCAGCTTGGACAGGATCTGGCCGCGGATGGCCTCGATGCGCTTCCGCTTCACCAGCTCCATGTCGATAGTCTTGCAGGTGGATAGTCCCGCGGCCGGCCGGCCAGGCGTCAGCACCAGTAGCCACAGCAGCGGTAGCAGCAGCGGCAGCAGCCGCAGCCCGGAGGGCGGCATGGGGGAGGCGGCGCCCCCCGGCACTGCCGAGAGCGCGAACAGGGCTAGTGTGGTGGGGAGGCCCCGCCCCTGCAGGGGCTGGGGGTCTCCCGGGAAAAGGTAGGAGGGCCTCGAGGGAAAGTTGAGGTCCTCAGGGAGAAGGGCGCAGTGGTGGAGGGGAGGCTTGGACCGGGGGTGTCTCAGTATCCCACGGAAATAACCTAGATGGGCGAGATCTGGTACCAGAAGGTGGGTGGTCTTGAATAGGGGATCTGTGGCAGGTCGGAGAGAGATCCGTCTCCTGGAGGAGAAAAGGTCTAGGATGCGCGGGGGCTCAGGAGACAGGCCGGGGATGAAGGCGGCGTGCAGGGGGTGCGCCCGAGGTCTGGGGAAAAGTATTTGCGGGAGGCCGGGTCGGCGACTCCCGAGGGCTGGTCCGGAATGGGGGCGCCTGAGGGACGCCGTGTAGGGGGCAGGGAGGGAGCAAGCGTCCCCGGCGGCAAAGGGAGGCGGTCTGGGGTCCCCAAGTCCTGCCTCCTCGCGGGGCAGCGTCGCGCCAAGAGGTCCCCGCGCCTCCGGCTCCCAGCGGCAACGGAAAAGTCTCAAAAGTTTTTTTCCTCTTCTCCCGACCAGCTCGTCCCTCCTCCCGCTCCTCCTCCCCCTCCTCCCCGCAGTGGCGGGGGCGGCGGCGGCTCGTCTCAGACTCTGGGGCCTCAGGCTGCTCCTCGGCGACTCCTTCCTCCGCTCCGGGCCGAGGCCGGCCCCGCGGGCGGCTCAGAGCCGGGGGGGTGCCCCGGACGGGGCGTCCCCCCTGCCCCCGGCCGGGGCCCTCGCTGTCTGGCTGATCCGCGGAGGGAGGTGGGAGGGAGATGGCCCAGGGCGCGAAGGGCGGCGGCGGCGGGGACCGGCTGGGTCGGCGGGGGGTTTTGAAGCCGCCCCGGCCCCACCCAGGAAGCGCACGGGGCGGGAGCGCGGGCGGCCCCCAGGGGGAGGGCATGGGGGGGGCTGGGCCACAGTCCTCATCTCGCGTGGGCGGGCTCTGAGGGGGGTCCCTTCAGCCCTGGGGGAAAGGGGCGGGCACCCCGGCTCCGCCCCGCAAACAGGGTGCTGCCTCCTGGCGGCCAAGAGCCACCAAAGCAGGTGATCCAGATGCGCTGTGGCTTTGCGGGCGGTGTGGGTCACCAGAGAAAGAGGACCAGGCGAAGGCTTAATCCGCGGGATGAGACACAGGGGAGCCGACCAGAGGAGGGGGACCCAGAACGGGAGGACAGTGTGAGGCTGGGACACAGGGTAGGGGAAGAGGGTCTGTCAAGATGGGGGCCTCCGGAGGGTGTCAGTGGGAGGAGGGGGCAACAGGACACCTGAGGGATGGAAGGGTCAGGAGGCAGACACCTGTAAGAATTGCTCTCCTTTACTGAGCACCTCCCATGTGGCTAAGCAGCCTCTTGTCATCCAACATCCTGCGACCCCATACATTTACTCTCCCCAATTTACAGATAGGGAAACTGGGCCCAGAGGGACCCAGAGGTCCTAGCAAGGACAGGAGTCCTTAGCTGGGGTCCAGCTCTGATGGTCTCCAGAGTCCGTGCTCCTGACCACGGTGCCTCACTGGGTGTCCAGGGTGTGGATGGTGGTGGCATTGGAGACAGGGTCCCTCAGCACTCAACGCCATAGCGGTCGAAGTTGCGGAGCAGCAGGCTGATCTCCAGGTGCACGGTGCCACCAGCAGCTGTGTGCAGGCGATAGCGGTCGGCCCCACTGTAGATGGTGTCCCCATGCAGCAGCTGTGGCCCACCACCCACGAAAGCCCGTGCCAGCTGCTCTCGCCAACTGCCCAGGGGCCGCCAGGTGGGGCAGGCCAGCTGGTGTGTGCCCGGGCTGCTGGGCACATGGCAAAATCCATAGCCTGCAAGCTGGCAGCGGCCAAAGCTGTCCTGGGACCACACCTGGAAATGGAGCCGGGGCCAGCCTGCAGGAAAGCAGGGAGAGGGGAAAGGAGGGATGGGTGGGGACCAGACTCCTGCTCCTGATTCCCCCCTCCCTGATACTCACCGGAGACCCCCGGCCCAGTCCTTTCCTTTCTGGGTTTCTGTCCCAGGGTTTCCAACCCAGCCTCCTTTCTAGACTCCCATCTTCTCATCTGTCCCCACACAACTGCCAGACATCGTTCCACATCCATGTTACTCCCCTGCTAAGGATCCTTCCATAGCTCCCCAGTGCCCTCAGTATAAAGTCCAACCTCTTCAACATTCAAGGCCCTTCTAATCAGACCTCTGCTGAATTTCCTTTCTGTGTTATCCTCCTCCATGACCCCATGTCAGGGCAGCCCATTGCTCCTCCAGTCCCCAGGTAACCATCGTGGGTCTTGTCAGGGTCACCTCCTGCCTTCCCTCCTCATGTCCCTGCCCTGCTCTCTTTGGGCCCAGGGCCGCCTTTCTTGCCCCTCTCTAATCCACCTTCCACCTGGCATCTGGAAGCATCTTTCCTTCCATAGATAGCTTTGCCCATGTCCTCAGAACACAGTTCAGCTCCTCAGTCTAGTAGTCAAAACCCTTGGAGATCCAGCCCCATCTCATCTCATCTCATCTCATGCTGACCCCTTCCCCTGTGCCAGGCCCTGTTCTAGCTAGCTGGGGACACGGCGGACATGAACATGGATGGCAGACAAAAATTCCTGCCCCCGTGAAGCTGATATCCTAGACAACAAATGTAGTAAATAAGCAAATTATAGGTTAGATCGGATGGTGGTAATTGCTGTGGAGAAAAACAGAGCTGGGTAGGGTGAGGGTAGGGATATGGCTGTAGAAGGGGATCAAGGAAGCTTCACTAAGAAGGTGACATTTAAGCAAATGCTAAAAGGAAGGAAGGGAGTAGGCCATGTGGCCATCTAGAGGAAGAGTGTTCCCAGCCAGAGGGAACAGCAAGTGCCAGGGCCCTGAGAGGGGAGTGTCTGGTGGGGACAGCATGGCCGGAGCCCCAACAGAGTGTGCCTGGTGGGGATAGCATGGCTAGAGCAGAATGAGGTGAGGAGAAGGGAAGGAGGTGCCAGCCAGGTTGCGGAGAGCCTTGTGATGCATGCTAAGACTTTGGCTTTTACCCTGAGTGAGATGGGGACGACTAGAGGGTTCCGAGCAGAGCGGAGACAGGACCTTAGGTGTTCACAGGGTTCCAGCTGCATGTGGGGTGCAGATTAGCGGGGGTTGGGGAAGGGGGCCCCAGAGACAAGATTACTGTCATAGTCCAGGTGAGAGATGAACTTGGACAGATCAAGGTGCTGGGCGAGAAAAGGGTGAGAAGTGGGATTTAGGGTGTATTTCAAAAGTAGAGGCAGTACGATTTCCTAATGGACAAAATGAGGGCTTGAGAAAAGAGAAAGCAAGGCTGGTGCCACCACTGGGGAACCGGAGGCCCCAAGAACTGAAAGATTAGAGCTGCCCACCTCACCCGCACAGCACCGGAAAGTTTTTCTTTCCCCAGCTCCAGCTTAAAGGACAGAAAGATTATTTAAGAGTGAAATCTCGGCCAGGCGTGGTGGCTCACACCGATAATCCCAGCACTTTGGGAGGCCGAGGCAGGCGGATCACCTGAGGTCAGGAGTTCGAGACCAGCCTGACCACCATGGTGAAATGCCATCTCTACTTAAAAGGAAAAAAAAAAAAAAAAAGGCAAAAATTAGCTAGGTATGGTAGAACACAGCTGTAGTCCCAGCTACTCATGACGCTGAGGCAGGAGAATTGCTTGAACCCAGGAGGCGGAGGTTGCAGTGAGCTGAGATCTTACCACTGCACTCCAGCCTGGGTAACAGAGCAACACTGTCTCAAAAAAAAAAAAAAAAAAAGTGAAATCTCACTTGTCCATCACCTGCTCTGGCTCCCAACTGCCTTCAGGAGATGGCCTCAGCTCCTCAGCCTGGCACTCGAGGTCCTGCATGAACTGTCCCCTGCTACCTTTCCCTGCTGCCGTCCCGCTCTCCCTCAATCCGCTAGACACCCTTGGTTCACTCTCCCCTTTGAGTCTTCCACATGTAGCTCCCTCTGCCTAGAACCTTCTTCTATCCCTCTGCCTTATTAGCTTCCACTGGCCCTTCACAGCAAAGCGCAGAAGCCCCCTCCTCCAGGAAGCCCTCTGTGACCTCCCTGACAGAGTCAGGCACTTCCTGTGGGCTCCCACGGCCTCTCCAAATTGCCTATCTTAGTCCTGCCCACTCTGAGGTGCCACTGTCTGGAGAGAGGTGTGTCCCCTCCATAGGATGGTGAACTCTGTGAGGAGAAGGCTAAGGGGCACTGCCTTGATCCCCAGTGTCTCCCTGGCATCACCCAACACAGGCTGGACACAGGGCAGGCACCAGGTAAACATTCTTTATATTGGTGAAATATAAGGCACATTTACCCAGGTAATTTCTCAGAATCGACTCATCTTCAGGAACCCACATTTCCTACCAAAAGGTTTTCTGATGCCGCTCCTCCCCCAGTACTGATTTCCCCTTTGAGCAGTGGCTCTACTTTTAAGCCGAGGAGCCCTTCCTGGAGAAACAGCCCTTGCCTCTCTCAGACCCTGCCTCCCGGCTTCCTCTTTATTGGAAACTCTCGGTTTGTCTCTTTACTTGAATGCCCCCTTCCCTCCCACCCTGACCCCCACCTTCCCATCTCCCGCTCCACCCTGGACTCTGCCCTAATCCTACAAACTTGGGATCGCCTATTGAGCAGGCCTGGGAAAGTCTTAGCTCAGCCTCTCCAGGGCCAGACTTGCTGCAAAAGGGACCCACGTGGTATGGGGAGCAGGGACAGGTCTTGGTGTTCCCAGACCGAGGGGCCTCAGAGGCTACTCGTCCCCTCCCCTCAGCCTGGACCCGGGACCAGGTGTGGTACCCACCTTGAAGACCTTTGGTGGCGAAGTGCAGATCGATGGGGTGGGACCAGTAGGCCATGTCCCCTATCTGGGGGGTGTCCACCTGCGTTTGGCCCTCCCGCACGCCTGACAGGAGCTTCCACGCCGCCCCTGCAGTGACAGCGGGGACATAGAGGGGTGGGAGGCAGCCACTGGGAAGGGGATGCCACTGTGGCTATAGGACTGTTACTCTGTGGCATCTACTGGTAGGGGTTATGAAGGGTGGACTCTGGAACCAAGTATCTGGGTTCAAATCCTGGCACTACCTCTTCCTGCCTCTGCAACCTTGGGCAAGTCATCTATGACTTGGTCTCCCCATCTATAAAAAGGGCTGAGCAATAATGCATTCCCCATTGTCTTCATTTGTTTTCTGTTACTCTTAATATCCGAAACTGGGTAATTTACAAAGAAAAGGAATTTCTATCTCACAGTTAGGGGAGACTGACCAAGGTGGAGGGGCCCCATCTGGTAAGAGCCTTCTTGGTGGGGGGACTCTCTGAAGAGTCCCAAGGCTAGTGTGCTAACATGCCACTCACATCTCTCTCTCATTTTATAAAGCCACCAGTTCCTCTCCCATGATAACCCACTAATCCATTAACCCATTAATCCATGAATGGATAATGAGCATAGTGAGCGCAGGATAAGTCTTCAGTATCATTTTATTACTATTCTCACCCCACATTTACAAGCCTAGTCCAAGGATTAAGATGAGGCCAAGGGTACCCTCCAGGAGCACATCCTGAAACACACATAACAATTTCGATCCTACTGAGGGGTGATAATGATAGCTAAAATGCACTAAGTAGTCGGACACAGTGGCTCACACCTGTAATCCCAGCACTTTGGGAGGCCAAGGTAGGCAGATCGTTTGAGTCCAGGAGTTCAAGACCAGCCTGGCCAACACGGCAAAACCCCATCTCTACGAATAATATAAAAATTAAGGCTGAGCACGGTGAGCATGGTGGCTCATGCCTGTAATCCCAGCACTTTAGGAGGCTGAGGCGGGCGGATCACCTAAGGTCAGGAGTTCAAGACCAGTCTGGCCAACATGGCAAAACCTCGTCTCTACTAAAAATACAAAAATTAGTCTGGAGTGGTGGCAGGTGCCGGTAATCCCAGGTACTCAGGAGGCTGAGGCACAAGAATCGCTTGAATCTGGGAGGGAAAAGTTGCAGTGAGCCGAGATTGCACCATTGCACTCCAGCTGGTGTGACACAGTAAGATTCCATCTCAAAAAATGAACAAACAAGCCGGGTGCAGTGACTCACGCCTGTAATCCCAGCACTTTGGGAGGTTGAGGCGGGCAGATCACCTGAGGTCAGGAGTTTGAGACCAGCCTGGCCAACATGGTGAAACCCTGTCTCTACGGAAAATACAAAAATTAGGATGGGTGCGGTGGCTCACGCCTGTAATCCTAGCACTTTGGGAAGCCAGGGCAGGTGGATCACTTGAGGTCAGGGGTTCGAGACCAGCCTGGCCAAAATGGCAAAACTCCGTCTCTACTAAAAACACACATACACACACACACACACACACACACACAAATTAGCCCCAGGTATGGTGGCGCACGCCTATAATCCCAGCTACTCGGGAGGCTGAGTTAGGAGAATCGCTTGAATCCAGGAGGTGGAGGTTGCAGTGAGCTGAGATCGCACCACTGCACTCCAGCCTGGGCAACAGAGAAAGACTCTGTCTCAAAAACTAACAAACAAACAAACAAAAACCCAAGCCAAACCAAGCCAAGCAAAGAATATAAAAATTAGCCAGGTATGGTGGCTCATGCCTGTAGTCCCAGCTACTTAGGAGGCCAACGTGGGAGGATCACTTGAGCCCAGGGAGGTTGAGGCTGCAGTGAGCCATGATCATGCCACTGCACTCCAGCCTAAGCGACAGAGTAAGCCCCTGTCTCAAAAAAAAAAAAAAAAAAATCTAAGAAAGAAAGAAATTGTACCGAGTATGGCCGGGTGTGGTGGCTCATGCCTGTAATCCCAGCACTTTGGGAGGCCGAGGCAGGCAGATCATGAGCTCAAGAGATCAAGACCATCCTGGCCAACATTCTGAAACCCTGTCTCTACTAAAAAAAATAACAAAAATTAGCTGGGCATGGTGGCGCACACCTGTAGTCCTAGCTACTCAAGAGGCTGAGGCAGGAGAATCGCTTGAACTCAGGAGGCGGAGGTTGCAGTGAGCCAAGATGTTCCCATTGCACTCCAGTATGGGCAACAAGAGTGAAACTCCATCTCAAAAAAAAATAAGAAAATACACCGAGTACTTACTAAATCCCAGATGCTATGCTAAGCACTTTAGGCAATGCGTTCATTTAATCCACCCTCTAGGACTCTTAATTCCCTCCTCACTCCCCAGTTTACACTCTCCACCATGGCCCACATGGCCTGGCTCTTGCTCCCGTCCCTGAGTTCATCTCCCATCACTCTCCCCATCCCTCATCACCCTCTGGCCTCACTGTCCCACTTCTGTCTTCCCACCTCAGGGCCTTTGCACTGGCTATTCTCTCTGCCTAGAAAGCTCTGCTCCTGGATGTCCCCATCCCTAGCTTTTGTTTTCATCCTTCAGGGCCCAGCTCAAGTGCCACTTCCACAGAGGGGTTCTCCCTGACCCTCTTCTCCAAACACTAGTTCCTGTCACATCATTTCTTTTCATCCTAGCACTTACCACTGTCTGTAATCACGGTGCTGCTTTCTTTTTTTGAGGAGGAGGAGGAGACAAGATCTCCCTCTGTCACCCAGGCTGGAGTGCAGTAGCACAATCACAGCTCACTGCAATCAACCTCCCAGGATCAAGCAATCCTCCCACCTCAACCTCCCGAGTAGTTGGGACCACAGGCACACATCACTATGCTCTGCTAATTTTTGATTTCTTTGTAGAGACGGGGGTCTCACTATGTTGCCCAGGCTGGTCTCAAACTCCTGGGCTCAAGTGATCCTCCTGCTCCAGTCTCCCAAAGTGCTGGCATTACAGGGGTGAGTCACCACACCCAACTGCACTCATTTATCTGTTTCTTTTTTTTTTTTTTTTTGAGACAGAGTTTTGCTCCTGTTGCCCAAGCTGGAGTGCAATGGCACCATCTCGGCTCACTGCAACCTCCGCCTCCCAGGTTCAAGTGATTCTCCTGCCCCAGCCTCCCAAGTAGCTGGGATTACAGGCACATGCCACCATGCCCAGCTAATTATTTGTATTTTTAGTAGAAATGGGGTTTCACCATGTTAGCCAGGCTGGTCTCAAACTCCTGACCTCAGGTGATCTGCCTTTCTCAGCCTCCCAAAGTGCTGGGATTACAGGCATGAGCCACCGTGCCTGGCCTGCTTATTTATTTTCCGTCTCCCCTACCGTATGGCCCAGGAAAACAGGGACCTTGCACACTGCTGGATCTCCAAGACCACAAACCCAGCTCTTGGTATACAGAAGGTGCTCAATAAATGTTTCTTGGACAAATTAGTGATCCTAGGAGTTGGGAGCTAATATAATCCCCATTTAACAGGTAAAGAAACAGGCTCTGAAAAGGTAACTTCATGAACATTTATTGAGCACCTGCTGTGTGGCAAGCACTGTTTTCCATGCTGGTGACATAGCTGTGACTATAGCAGACCAAGGTCCCATCATGGAACTGGATTCAGACTCAGCTCTAACTGCAGAGCCCAAGCCATTCATCCAACTGCCTCAGTATTCTTGGCTGGGTCAACACCCCCAGCAACTCCCTGAAGTAATAAAAATCAGGTTAGTCATTACTCCCTTCTGGGCTGAGTGAGGGAAGCACCAGGCCCTCAGTCAGGCTGCTTAAAAGCAAGATTTCCCAACAGCCCTATGAAGAACAGATGAGGAAACTGAGGTTCTAAGGGGGGATGGCATCTGCCCAGGGTCACAGAGAAGGTGAGTGGTGGGGTGGAACCTGGAAACCAAGTCTGACTCCAGAGTCTGCCTCTCTTCCATCAACTGGAGGGTCCTGATTTCCTGGGAATCTCAACTTCTACCTCACTTACCTGTAGAATCAAAAAGGACCAGAGGCCGGGGCAGTGGCTCACACCTGTACTCCCAGCACTTTGGGAGGTCTACGTGGGCGGATCACTTAAGGCCAGGAGTTCGAGACCAGCCTGGCCAACATGATGAAACACCATCTCTACTAAAAATACAAAAATTAGCTGGGTGTGGTGGTGGACGCCTGTAATCCCAGCTACTCGGGAGGCTGAGGCAGGAGAATCACTTGAACCCAGGAGGCAGAGACTGCAGTGAGCCGAGATCGTGCCATTGCACTCCAGCCTGGCGACAGAGACTCTGTCTCAAAAAAAAAAAACGGCCAGGCGCGGTGGCTCACGCCTGTAATCCCAGCACTTTGGGAGGCCGAGACAGGTGGATTACGAGGTCAGAAGATCGAGATCATCCCGGCTAACACAGTGAAACCCTGTCTCCACTAAAAATACACAAAAAAACTAGCCGGGCGTGGTGGCGGGTGCCTGTAGTCCCAGCTACGTGGGAGGCTGAGGCAGGAGAATGGCGTGAACCTGGGAGGCGGAGCTTGAAGTGAGCCAAGATTGCGCCACTGCACTCCAGTCTGGGCAACAGAGCGAGACTCCATCTCAAAAAAAAAAAAAGGGACTAAGACTCAGGCCTGAAGACGTGATAATGCCAAATGGCCACATCTGTTTCATGGACATTTATCTGTGCCAGGCAACAACATACCCCAGGCTTTACAAACAAGACCCCATCAAAGTCTTGTATGAGCCAGGCAAACACTGAATGGGCACTTCATATTCCAGCCCTATTCCTATTCTAAGTGCTGTTGATATTTGTTTAGTACTCATGACAACTTCAACAGGTAAATATTTCTATTACTCCCATTGTACAAACAGAGAAGTCGAGGTGAAGAGAAGTGCCCAAGGTCACATAATCAGCCCAAGGGTGCATTAACAAGCAATAACTAGTTTTGAACCCAGGCAGTCTGTGCTCTTAACCTCAAACCTGTGCTGCTTCTTGGCTGCTATTAGCTTCACTTTCAGACAAGGAAACTGAGGCTCAGAGAGGTCAAGTCCAAAGGTCTCCAATTAATAGAAGGGAGAGTTAGTATTTAAATCCAGATCTGGCAGCCCATGGTCCTAACCATTACACTATACCATGACTCTACAGGGCCTCATTTGGGGAAGCATGAACAAAATTACTTTCCTGGGATGTGGTGGCTCATGTTTTTAATCCAAGCACTTTGAGAGGCTGAAGCGGATGGACTGCTTGAGCCCAGGAGTTTGAGACCAGCCTGGGCAACATAGCGAGACCCTGTCTCTATAAAAAGTTTAAAAATTAGCCACACTTGGTGGTGCGTGCCTGTAGGCCCAGCTTCTCAGGAGGCTGAGGTGGGAGGATCACTAGAGCCCAAGAGTTCGAGGCTGCAGTGAGCGATGATCACACCACCTTACTCCAGCCTGGGCGGCAGAGAGAGACCCTGTCCGTAGCCCCTGCACAAACGAAAAAACAGATGGGAGCTTGAGACTCACGTGGACAGGGTGTGGGCTAAGCCTGGAGTACAGAGAGCTGATGGAAGATGATGTTAAGGCGCTGCGTTAACAGGTCGAGGAAGGAGCATGCAGCCTCTAGGCTAGGGGTCTTGGTGTGGAAATTAACCAGGCCTGGGGGAATACCTGTGTGAATGCCCCACTTGCAGAACAGGCTACTTTCCGAGAAACCGCTGGCCCCCATGATCTGCCCGATCACGTGCACCTCAGCCATGGCCCTGGGATGAGAAAAAATATAATCACAACCCTGTGAGGTAAGTATATTATCTCCATTTGACAGGAGGGGAAACTGAGGCCCAGCAAATAAAGGGTAGTACTAGGATTCCAAGCTAGCTTCGTCACACCCCTGAGGCTGAGGTCTTGACCACAGATCCTAATTGCCAACCCATGAAAGCCTGGAAAAAATGGGGGGAACCTTGTCTGGGGAACCAGCATTTAACTTTGCGAGGTCTAAAATACCTTCTTTGAGTTCAGGTCTGCGGAAAGCCCCGCCCACGAGCGAAAAGACCCGCCTTCCGCGTCATGTCAGCCACCCCGCTTCCCTCACCCAGCAAGCTCTATAAGGCGCATGCGTTGAGTTCCGGGCCGACTTAGCCACGCCTCTAAGCGCAGCGCATGCGTTATTCCTACCTTAGCGCACTTAACGGTTAGGAGGGGCGAAAGCGGCAACGGGGTTTGTAGTTCATGGGGTTGAGTTGACTCGTTTTTTTTCTCCGCGGCCGCCTACCAGGCCTGGCTCGCGCCTTTCCCAGGACCTTCCCGGCTGCGAGAAATGGAAGCCGCGATATTCCGCGTCCGCGCTCGCCTTGGGTTCCGTGGTTGTTGCTGGAGCAACAGCAGGCTCCTCCCCTGGCTTTGTACTCGCCCTCTGCGCCACTGATTGGTGCTAGCCGTCCCCGGGAGGCGGGGTGAAACTGTGATGGACATTTTCCTCCTCTCGCTCCATTTTGGGAAAATAGCGTCTCTCAGCTACGGCAAAGGGTTCCGCCATTTTGGCCGTGGCTAGGAAGCTGCCATGTTGAGTGTGGCTGAGGAAGTTTGAGTGCAGTTTCTCCCAGATGTCCTCTTTACCAAAAAAAGCAAATCCGTAACTCCTCCGTGCTGCGTGAGGACGCCACCGAAGAGCTCTCTATGGTCCGGGATCACAAATCAGAGACTGAACTACGACCAAGGAGGAATTCCTTCCAGGACCTCGTGTACATCCCCTACCTCGTAACTGGAAAACAAAGCAAAAAAAAAATCACTCCTCATTCACAGAGAGTGGAGAAATTGGGGAGTGGGTTCTGCTTCCGTTTTCGAGTTCCCCTAGGTTTTTCAAGGACAAGGAAGGAAGTTGGACTTACCCAACTTCTACCAAGCTACTACCAAGTTCACTGTTAAACTGCTTGAGTCTGAGCAAGGAACCGTTGGGGTAGCGAAGAGAAATGAGGAACTGGGATCCCCTTATTTGCAGAAAATTCTCTTTTCTATTGATTGATTTCTCAATCAAGAAATGGAGATGTCCCTGGATGCCATCATAGATGCCATCATTTCCCACATCAAGCCAGTCATCAGGTCCCATCAAAGACTCCATAAAAGGGTCGCACTGTGTAACCCAGGCTGGAGTACGGTGGCTTGATCACAGCTCACTGCAGCCTCTGAACTCCTGGGTTCAAGGGATCCTCCTACCTCAGCCTCCCATGTAGCTGGCATCACACACATGCGCCACCATGGCTGGCTAATTCTTTTTTTTTTTTTTTAAGAGATGGAGTCCTGCTGTGTTGCTGTGTTGCCCAGCCTTGTCTTGACCTCCTGGGCTCTAGCTAGCCTCCCAGTTTGCTCTCCCATACTGCCGGGATTACAGACCTGAGCCACCCAGCCAGGCCAATAGACACGAGTATTTAAAAGCCACCCTTGGCTAGGCTCATGACTGTAATCCCAGCCCTTTGGAAGGCTGAGGCGGGAAGAGCTGTTGAGGCCAGAAGGTCGAGTATAGTGAGACCCCATCTCTACAAAAATAAAAAACAAAATAATGCATATATCAACTAGTGAAATATTCCATTGAATTGTTTAATATAAATGTTATCCTACTGAAATGTTGCCCCCTCCTTATAATTTTGGATTTTTGTTAGTTTTTTTTTTTTTTTTTTTTTTTTAGATGGAACCTCGCCTTGTCGCCCAGGCTGGAGTGCAGTGGCGCGATCTCAGCTTACTGTAACCTCTGCCTCCCGGTTCAAGCAATTTTCCTGCCTCAGCCTCCCAAGTAGCTGGGACTACAGGCACACACCACCACACCCAGCTAATTTTGTATTTTTAGTAGAGATGGGTTTTTTATGTCTTTCTGGATGCTGTGTGGGTGAGGAAGACAGCTCTAACCTTTCAGCTCTTGGGGCCTCTGGTCCCCTAGTGGTGGCACCAGCCTTGCTCTCTCTTTTCTCAAGCCCTCATTTTGTCCATCAGGAAATCTTACTGTCTCTACTTTTGAAATACACCCTAAAATCCACTTCTCACCTCTTTGTCGCCCAACACCTTCATCTGTCCAAGTTCATCTATCACCTGGACTATGACAGGGACCTTGTCTCTGGGGTCTCCTTTCCCAACCCTCCTAGTCTGCAGCCCACATGCATCTGGAACCCTGTGAACAGCTAAGTCAGGTCCCATCTGCTCAAACCCCTCTAGTGGTCCCCATTTCACTCAGGGTAAAAGCCAAAGTCTTACCATGCATGACAAGGCTCTCCACAACCTGGCTGGCACCTCCTGCCTCCATTTTGTATTTTTAGTAGAGACAGGATTTTGCCATGTTGGCCAGGCTGGTCTCAAACTCCTGACCTCAGGTGATCCACCCACCTTGGCCTCCCAAAGTGCTGAGATTACAGGCATGAGCCACTGCTCCCAGCTGGGGTCTTCATTCTGAAGGCTCCCATGTATACATGTTAAATAAGAGAAAAAAAAAATTATTGTCAACCATAAATAACGAGATTCAGAAAATATGATTGAGGCCGGATTCAGTGGTTCATGCCCGTAATCCCAGCACTTCGGGAGGCCAAGGCGTGTGGATACCCTGAGGTCAGGAGTTCGAGACCTGCATGGTCAACATATAGTGAAACCCCGTCTCTACTAAAGATATCAAAACTAGATGGGTGTGGTGGCACATGCCTGTAGTGTCAGCTACTTGGGAAGCTGAGGCAGAAGAATCACTTGAACCTGGGAGGCGGTAGTTGCAGTGAGCCGAGATCACACCACTGCACTTCGGCCTGGGTGACAGAGCAAGACTTCTACTCTCTAAAAAGAAAAAAAAGTCCGGGCGCAGTGGCTCACGCCTGTAATCCCAGCACTTTGGGAGGCAGAGGCGGGTGGATCACCTGAGGTCAGGAGTTCGAGATCAGCCTGGGCAACACGGTGAAACCCCGTCTCTACTAAAAATACAAAATTAACTGGGTGTGGTGGCACATGCCTGTAATCCCAGCTACTCGGGAGACTGAGGCAGGAGAATTGCTTGAACCTGGGAGGCGGAGGATGCAGTGAGCTGAGATTGCGCCATTGCACTCCAGCCTGGGCAACAAGAGTAAATCTCCATCTCACCAAAAACAAACAAAGAAATAAATAAAAAAGAAAAGAAAAAAAACAAGAAAAGGAAAGAAAATATGATTAACTATAGAGTTTATTCCAGGCTACAAGGCCAGTACATATGTTACAGCGATTTCGTTAGTACATCTTGCTATGCTGCAGGGAAGATTGCGTTAACATTCTGTGAGGAGGAGTACTCTTTCTTTCTTCTTTCTTTCTTTTTTCTTGAGATAAGATCTTGCTCTGTTACCCAGGCTGGAGTGCAGTGGCACAATCACAGCTCACTGCAGCCTCGAACTCCCAGGCTCAAGCCTCCCACCTAAGCCTCCCCAGTAGCTGGGACTACAGGCGTGTGCCACCATGACCAGCTAATTTCTTAATAAATTTTTCTGTAGAGACGTGGTCTCACCATGTTGCCCAGGCTTGTCTCAAACTCCTGGGCTCAGGTGATCCTCCCACCTCTGCCTCCCAAAGTGCTGGGGTTACAGATGTGAGGCCACAACGCCCGGCCTAGGAGTAATGTTCTGAGGCGATCTTATCTCTGGCACTGCTTGGTCATTCTTAATCATTTACAGGAAAAAGCAGAAGTTGTAACTGCATGCTACGTGACTCAGGCTACAGAGCAACATTCCTGTCAAGGCTCGGAATAATTTAAAGTTCCAGCAGCTTTAAGTTTGAATTATCTAACCACATTGTCGGAAGTTGGCCAGGCCTGGTGGTTCATGCCTGTCTGTAATCCCAAAACATTGAGAGGCCAAAGCAATAGGATCACTTGAGGCCAGGAGTTCCGGACCAGACTGGGCAACATATTGAGACTCCATTTCTACAAAAACATTTAAAATTAGAAAAATAAATAAATAAATAGCAGGGTGTGGTGACACATGCCTGTAGTCCCATCTACCTAGGAGGCTGACGCAGGAGGATCATTTGAGCCCAGGAGTTTGAGGCTGCAGTGAGCTGTGATCATGCCAAGGTACTTCAGCCTGGGTAACAGAGTGAAAACCTGTCACCTTTTTTTTTTTTTTTTTTGGTTTTTGGGTTTTTTTGAGAAAGAGTCTCGTTCTGTGGGTCAGAACAGAGTGCAGTGGTGGGATCTTGGCTCACAGCAACCTCTGCCTCCTGGGCTCAAGCAGTTCTTCTGCCTCAGCCTCCCAAGTAGCTGGGATTATAGGCCCATGCCACCACACCCGGCTAATTTTTGTATTTCTAGTAGAGACAGGGTTTCACCGTGTTGGCCAGGCTGGTCTTGAACTCCTGACCTCAAGTGATCCACCTGCCTCAGCCTCCCAAAGTGCTGGGATTACAGGCGTGAGCCACCATGCCCGGCCTGAAGCTGTTTTAAAATATATCTACAGAGGCCGGGCGCGGTGGCTCACGCCTGTAATCCCAGCACTTTGGGAGGCTGAGACGGGCGGATCACGAGGTCAGGAGATCGAGACCATCCTGGCTAACACGGTGAAACCCCGTCTCTACTAAAAATACAAAAAATTAGCTGGGCATGGTGGCAGGCACCTGTAGTCCCAGCTATTCAGGAGGCTGAGGCAGGAGAATGGTGAGAACCTGGGAGGCGGAGCTTGCAGTGGGCGGAGATCACGCCACTGCACTCCAGCCTGGGCGACAAAGCGAGACTCCGTCTCAAAAAAATATATATATATATATGTGTGTGTGTGTGTGTGTGTGTATGTGTATATGTGTGTGTATTTGTATGTATATACATATGTGTGTGTATATATATCCACAGATTCTTGGGCAGCCCCCTTTTAGTAGGTGGAGCCTAATTCTCTTTCACTTCAGTGTGGCTAGTTTTCGTAATTTGCCTTTAACCAATAGAATATGGGGCTGGGCACAGTGGCTCACACCTGTAATCCCAGCACTTTGTGAGGCCAAGGCGGGCAGATTGCTTGAATCCAGGAGTTTGAGAGCAGCCTGGACAACATGATGAAACCCCATCACTACAAAAAATTAGCTGGGTGTGGTGGCATGCCCCTGTAGCCCCAGCTACTCTGGTGGGGGAGGTGGGAGGATCGCTTAGGCTGAGAGTTGGAGGCTACAGTGAGCTGTGATTGTGCCACTGCACTTCAGCCTGGGCAACTAACTGTGAGACCCTGTCGCAAAAACAAAATGCTTTTAAGCCAAGTATGGCATACAGCTGGCAGTCCCAGCTACTTTGTTTTTTATTGTTGTTGTTGTTTTGAGACAGAGTTTCACTCTTGTTGCCCAGGCTGGAGTGCAATGGTGCCATCTCTCCTCACCACAACCTCTGCCTCCTGGGTTCAAGTGATTCTCCTGCCTCGGCCTCCCAAATAACTGGGATTGAAGGTGCCTGCTGCCATGCCCAGCTAATTTTTGTATTTTTAGTAGAGATAGGGTTTCACCATGTATGGCTGCGCCTGGCCATCCCGGCTAGTTTGGAGGCTGAAGCGGGAGGATGACTTGAGTGCAGGAAGTCCAGGCTGCGGTGAGTTATGATGGCACCCTGCACTCCAGCCTGGTCAACAAAGTGAGAGGGCACCTCTAAAAAAAAAAAAAAAAAACCAACAGGCTGGGCGCAGTGGCTCACGCCTGTATTCCCAGCACTTTGGGAGGCCGAGGCAGGTGGATCACTTGAGGTCAGGAGTTCGAGAGAAGCCTAGCCAACATGGTGAAACCCCGTCTCTATTAAAAATACAAAAAAAAAAAAAAATCAGCTGAGCATAGTGGTAAGCGCCTGTAGTCCCAGCTATTTGGGAGGCTGAGGCACGAGAATCACTTGAACCCAGGAGGTGGAGGTTGCAGTGAGCTGAGATTGCATCATTGCACTCCAGCCTGGGTGACAGAGTGAGACTCTGTCTCAAAAAATAAAAAAATTAAAAAATAAGCCTTTTAATTGTAAAATATACATTTACCATCTTAACTGTTTAAAACTGTATTGTTCAATAGTGTTAAGTACATTTAAATTGTTGTGCAACCAATTTCCACAACCATTTTCATCTTGCAAAATTAAAATTTTTGCAAACTAAACACATTTTTGAAACAAAACAACTCCCCTATTCCCCCCTCTTCCCCAGCTCGTGGTAATCACCATCCTATTTTCTTTCAGTTTATTTATTTCACTTTATTTATTTATTTTTTGAGACGGAGTTTCGCTTTTCTTGCCCATGCTGGAGTGCAATGGCGTGATCTTGGCTCACTGCAACCTCCGCCTCCCAGGTTCAAGCGATTCTCCTGCCTCAGCTTCCCAAGTAACTGGTATTACAGGCATGTTCCTCCACGCCCAGCTAATTTTGTATTTTTAGTAGAGACGGGGTTTCTCCATGTTGGTCAGGCTGGTCTCGAACTCTTGACCTCAGGTGATCCGCCTGCTTCAGCCTCCCTAAGTGCTGGGATTATAGGCGTGAGCCACCGTACCCTGCCTATTTATTTATTTTTAATTAATTAATTAATTAATTAATTTTGAGACAGAGTCTTGCTCTATTGTCCATCTCAGCTCACTGCAACCTCTGCCTTCCGGGTTCAAACAATTCTTCTGCTTCAGCCTCCTGAGAGCTGGGACTACAGGCGCATGCCACCTCGCCCAGCTAATTTTTATATTTTTAGTAGAGACGGGGTTTCACCATATTGGCCAGGCTGGTCTCGAACTCCTGACCTTGTGATCTACCCGCCTCGGCCTCCCAAAGTGCTGGGATTACAAACGTGAGCCACTGTGCCCGGCTGCGTATTTATTTTTTTGAGACAAAGTCTCATTCTGTTGCCCAGGCTGTAGTGTAGCGACGTGATCTCTGTTCACTGTAACCTCTGCCTCCTGGCTTCAAGCGATTCTCCTGCCTCAGCCTCGTAAGTAGCTGAGATTACAGGCATGTGTCACCACCCCTGGCTAATTTTTGTATTTTTAGTAGAGATAGGGTTTCACCATGTTGGCCAGGCTGTACTCGAACTCCTGACCTCAGGTGATCGGCCTGCCTTGGCCTCCCAAAGTGCTGGATTACAGGCATGAGCCAACGTGCCCAGCCTGTTTTTTATTGCTTTTTTTTTTTTTTTTTTTTTTTTTTGAGGCGGAGTCTTGCTCTGTCGCCCAGGCTGGAGTGCAGTGGCCGGATCTCGGCTCACTGCAAGCTCCGCCTCCCGGGTTCACGCCATTCTCCTGCCTCAGCCTCCCGAGTAGCTGGGACTACAGGCGCCCGCCACCTCGCCCGGCTAGTTTTTTGTATTTTTTAGTAGAGACGGGGTTTCACTGTGTTAGCCAGGATGGTCTCGATCTCCTGACCTCGTGATCCGCCCGTCTCGGCCTCCCAAAGTGCTGGGATTACAGGCTTGAGCCACCGCGCCCGGCCTTATTGCTTTTTTAAGACAGGGTCTCTCTGTGTCACCCAGGCTAGAGTGCTGTGGTGAGATCTCAGCTCACCACAACCTCTGCCTCCCGGGTTCAAACAATTCTTGTGCCTCAGCCTCCCGAGTAGCTGGGATTACAGGCATGCACCACCATGCCCGGCTGACTTTTGTATTTTTAGTAGAGACAGAGTTTTGCCATGTTGGCCAGGCTGATTTCGAACTCCTGACCTCAGGTGATCTGCCCACCTTGGCTTCCCAAAGTACTGGGATTACAGGTGTGAACCACCGCGCCTAGCCCACTATCCTATTTTCTTTCTTTCTTTTTCTTTTTCTTTCTTTCTTCCTTCCTTCCTTCTCTTCCTTCCTTCCTTCCTTCCTTCCTTCCTTCCTTCCTTCCTTCCTTCCTTCCTTCCTTCCTTCCTTCCTTCCTTCCTCCCTCCCTCCCTCCCTCCCTTCCTTCTCTCTTTCTTTCTTTTCTCTTTTCTCTCTTCTTTTTTCTTTCATTTTTTGAGACGGATTCTTGCTCTGTCTCCAGGCTGGAGTGCAGTGGCACAATCTCGGCTCACTGCAAGCTCCACCTCCAGGGTTTCAGCAATTCTCCTGCCTCAGCCTCCCAAGTAGCTGGGACTACAGGCACGCACCACCACGCCCGGCTAATTTTTGTATTTTTAGTAGAGACGGGGTTTCACCCTGTTGGCCAGGATGGTCTCGATCTCTTGCCCTTGTTATCGGCTCGCCTCGGCCTCCCCAAGTGCTGAGATTACACGTGTGAGCCACCGCACCCAGCCACTATCCTATTCTCTATCTCTGTGAATGTGACTACTCTAAGTACGTCATGTAAGTGGAATCCTACGGTATTTGTCTTACGACAGGATTATTTCACTTAGTATAGTGTCCTCAAGGGTCATCCAGGTCGTAGCATACAACAGGATTTTTTTCCTCCCTGACCCCCCTTTTTTTGACTTGGAGTCTTGCTCTGTCACTCAGACTGTAGTGGAGTGGCCATCATAGCCACTCCTGGACTCAAGTGATCCTCCCACCTCAGCCTCCCAAGTAGCTAGGACTACAGGTGTGTGCCACCATGCTCGACTAATTTTTTTTTTTAAGTTTTGGAGAGACAGGGCGGGCTCAGTGGCTCCCACCTATAATCACAGCACTTTGGCAGGCTGAGGCAGTAGGGGTCGGAGGAGGGGATCACTTGAGGCTAGGAGTTCGAGACCAGCCTGGGCAACATGGTGAAAACCTGTCTCTACTAAAAATACAAATATTAGTCGGGTGTGGTTGTGCGTGCCTGCAATCCCAGCTACTCGGAGGCTGAGGGAGGAGAATCACTTGAACCTGGGAGAATTTGTAGTGAGCTGACATCGTGCCACTGCACTCCAGTCTGGGCGACAGAGTGAGACTTCCTTTCAAAAAAAAAAAAAAGTTTTGGAGAGATGGGGATCGATCTTACTTTGTTGCCCAGGCTTGTCTGGAAATCCTAGGCTCAGGCAATCCTCCTGCTTCGGCCTCTCAAAGTGCTGGGATTACAGGCACGAGCCACTGTACCTGGCAAGCACTTTATTTTATTGTTATTATTATTATTACTTTGTTTTTTCATAACATTGATGTTTTGAAGGTTATAGGCCACCTCCTTCGTAGAGTGTCCCTCATTTTGGCTTTGTCTCATGTTTCTTATTATTAGATTTAAGTTATGCATTTTGGCAGGAAAACCAAAGAAATGATATGTGTCTCCCTCTTTGCTTCACGTCAGAGGCAACTAAGGTCAATTTGTCCTGTTAATGGTGATATTAACTTGTATCATCTGGTTAACGTGATGTTTGCCAATTTTCTCCATGAATACTTTTTTTTGTTATAATAAGTAATCTAGGGGAAGATACTTTGAGACTAAATAAATATCCTGTTCTTTATCAAATCAAATTAATAGTTTCAGTCTCTGTTGACAATCCTTGCTGGAATCTCATGATTTTTTGTTTGTCTTTTTAGTTTTGAGACTGGGTTTCACTTTGTTGCCCAGGCTGGAGTGCAGTGGCACAATCATGGCTCACTGCAGCCTCTACCTCCTGGGCTCAACCAATCCTCCTATCTCAGTTTCCCGAGTAGCTTGGACCACAGGCATGCATCACCACACCCAGCTGATTTTATTTTTTGTAGAGACAAAATCTCACTTTGTTGCGCTGGCTGGTCTTGAACTTTTGGGCTCAAGTAATCCTCCCACCTTGGCCTCCCAAAGTGCTGTGATTACAGGCTTGAGCCACTGTGCCCAGCTGGAATCTCATGTTTAATATTCCAGACCCATGGCAAACACTAAGAGGTGTAGCCTCTTAGACTGTACGAGGCTAACAGCAGCCAGAGAGCTCTAACTGGAAGTGAATTAATCTCCAGGATGGTCTAGAGGGATAAGAGGACCCAAAGCTCAATGATTTGGTGAAAAACTGAGGCTGGAGGCTGGTGGTAATTCATGCCCCCATCCCATACATATGTAATAAAGGCCCACTTTCTGCCAGGTACTGTTTTAGGCCCTGAGGCACAGTAGTGAAAAAAACAAGATCAAATCTCAGCCCTTGTTGTGTCGACACTGATGTGGCAGGATTCAAACTACAAACAAGAAAAATATGTGGTATGTTTCTTTTCTTTTTTTTTTTTTTTTTTTTTTTTTGAGACAGAGTCTCGCTCTGTCCCTAGCCTGGAGTGCAGTGGCATGATCTTGGCTCACTGCAACCTCTGCCTCCCGGGTTCAAGTGATTCTCCTGCCTCAGCCTCCTGAGTGGCTGGGATTACAGGTGCGCACCACCATGCCTGGCTAATTTTTGTATTTTTAGTGGAAAGAGGGTTTCACCATGTTGGTCAGGGTGGTCTTGAACTCCTGACCTTATGATCTGCCCACTTTGGCCTCTCAAAGTGCTGGGATTATAGGCATGAGCCACCATGCCTGGCCGGTATGTTTCTTTCTTTCTTTCTTTTTTTTTAAATCGTTTTTGGTCAGGCGCGCTGGCTCATGCCTACAATCTCAGCGCTTTGGGAGGCCAAGGCGGGCAGATCACTTGAGGTCAGGAGTTCAAGACCAGCCTGGGCAACATGGTGAAACCCCATCTCTACTAGAAGTACAAAAATTAGCCGGGCATGGTGGCGAGTGCCTATAATCCCAGCTACTTGGGAGGCTGAGGTGGGAGAATGGCTTGAACCCAGGAGGCAGAGGTTGCAGTGACCTGAGATCATGCCACTGCACTCCAGCCTCGGTGACTGGGGTTTTGCTATGTTGCCCAGGCTGGTTTCGAACTCCTAGGCTCAAGCAGTCTTCCCTCCTCGGCCTCCCAAAGGGCTGGGATTACAGGCGTGGGCCACCACACCCGGCCTATAGTATACTTCATAGAAATATGAAAAGAATGAGAGCAAGGTTGAGATGGACAGTAACAGGGCATCCCTCCTGGGTGAAACAATCCTGCCCCCTCACGCTCTTGTCTACCCTCCCTGCTTCTGTCATCTGCCAGAAACTGGCTGAGCCAAGTGCACTTGCAGACACCATCTGTTCTCCCCGGGAGTGGGGCCAGTGCCAGCGCCAGCATCTGGACTCTTGGCACGGAGCCCTGGAGCCCTGGAGCGAGGGAACTCCGGCCCCACAAAGGCCAGGGAATCCTCCAGTCTGGTGAGACGGAGGGCTTCTGGGAAGGGAGGCCTATACAAGGCTCCATGAAGGAGGTGGAAGCTTGCAAGACAGGGAGAGTCTTGTAATCAGTCCGATGGAGATGGATGTAAATAATAATATTAATAAACACCATCAAATATGTTCAGAGTGCTTTCTTTGCCCGGCTTTGGATAAATGTTGGATATTTGTTCATTTTTTATTTTTCTATTTCCTAGGCAGCACCTGAACCAAAATAGGTTCAGAGAGGCTCCCAATGTTGGACATTTGTTGTTACAGCAACTCTAAGTACATAGAGTATCACATAAGAGGCAAGGAGCATTATCCCCATTTTGCAGGTGAAGAAATCAGGGGTCAGAGAGGTAAAGGCACTGTCTAGAGGCCACACGCTCAGTGCCTTAAAGAGCCTGGAAAGGGGCCGGGAGCGATGGTTCACGCCTGCAATCCCAGCACTTTGGGAGGCTGAGGCTGGTGGGTTACCTGAGGTCGGGAGTTCGAGACCAGCCTGACCAACATGGAGAAATCCTGTCTCTATTAAAAATACAAAATTAGCCAGGCGTGGTGGCACATGCCTGTAATCCTAACTACTCGCAAGGCTGAGGCAGGAGAATCGCTTGAACCTGGGAGACGGAGGTTGAGGTGAGCAGACATCACGCCGTTGCACTCCAGCCTGGGCAACAAGAGCAAAACTCTGTCTCAAAAAAACAACAAACAAAAAAAAAGAGCCTGGAAAGGAAACGAGGTCTATGTGGGTCCAAATGTTGACTCATGAACATCACTGTACCACTTGACAATCGAAGCATCACCCCCTACTGGACCCCACTCCTCAGCCTTCTTTCCCTAGAAACTCCCACCCCACCTGTCTCTGCTTCCTCCTCACCCATTGGCTTAGCAAGGGCCACAGGAACACAGCCCTGGGTTACAGTCTGCTGGGCTTGGTACCAGCTGTTTACTGTGGCCAAGTGAGCATACAGGTGAGTCTTTTTCTCTTTTTTTTGAGACGGAGTCTCGCTGTCTCCCAGGCTGGAGTGCAGTGGCGCGATCTCGGCTCACTTCTAGTTCCCTCTCCTGCGTTCATGTCATTCTCCTGCCTCAGCCTCCAGAGTAGCTGGGACTACAGGCGCCCGCCACCACGCCCGGCTAATTTTTTGTATTTTTAGTAGACACAGGGTTTCACCGTGTTAGCCAGGATGGACTCGGTCTTCTGACCTCGTGATCCACCCGCCTTGGCCTCCCAGAGTGCTGGGATTACAGGCATGAGCCACTGGCCTGGCCCGTGAGCCTGTTTCTTTATCTGCAAAACAGGGATGAAAAACAAGCCAACACCCCCCCGCCCCCCGCCCCCCCCCCCCCCCCCCCCCCCGCCGGGCAAAAAAAAACACACCAAAACAAAATAGGCCAGGCGCGGTGACTCACACCTGTAATCCCACCGCTTTGGGAGGCTGAGGCTACAGTGAGCAATGATCGTGCCACTGCATTCCTGGGCAACAGAGCAGGACCCCGTCTTTTAAAAAATAAAAGAAACCTGGCCAGGCGCAGCGGCTCATGCCTGTAATCCCAGCACTTTGGGAGGCTGAGGCGGGCGGATCACCTGAGGTCAGGAGTTCGAGACCAATCTGGCCAACATGGCGAAATCTCATCTCTACTAAAAATACAAAAATTAGCTGGGCGTGGTGGCTTGCCCCTGTACTCCCAGCTACTCGGGAGGCTGAGGCAGGAGAATCCCTTGAACCCAGGAAGCCGAGGTTGCGGTGAGCCGAGATCATGCCACTGCACTCCAGCCTGGGCGACAGAGCAAGACTCCGTCTCAAAAACAAAACAAAACAAACAAGCAAAAACCCCAAACTAAAATAGCAGCGACAACAACAACAACAACAACAAAACGCGGAGCTACTGAGAGGAGGAATGAATGCGATGATGAATGTAAAGCGTTTCACACAGGGCTTGGGTACAGTCTGCTTTCAATGAACCAATGATATGCCCTTAGGCAATTTACCTAACCTCGGCTTGCAGTTTACTCCCGCGTGAAACGGACAATAAACAATTATGCCTCTTAGGGTTTTGCTGAGGAATACATGTGTATGTAAGTTTATTTGCAAAGCACTTAGAACAGGGCGCACTGTCCTTGTTGCTGTTATTATTATTGGCTATTATTGCGCAAAGGGGAAGGGAGGCGGGGCCAAGCCAGGAAGGCCCTGGAGAATCAGGGGTGCCCTCTACTCCGGCAGAGCTTGGGCCTGGACTCACGAGGAAGGGGCTACCGTTCTCCGAGGATTCCCGCCTGCTCCCAGACCCCTGGGAGTCGTAGAAACCCGCTCCTGGACGCTGAAGTCGGCTTTCAGGGTCCCCTCGCCGGACGCTGCGGAGGGACAGAGCCTGGGAGGCCGTCGCCCCGCCCCGTCCCCGCCCCCGCACGCAGCGGGCCCGGGGCGCCGAGACCCGCTAAGAGCAAAGCGCCAGGTCCCCGCGCCCCTCGGACCCTCGGTGGCAGGGTCTGGGCGGGTGACATTGCGGGGGTTCAGGAGGCCCCCGGCCTGTGATCGTGAGCGGTGAGCGAGGGGCGTAGGTGGGTGGGGGTCACAGCCCCTCCCCTGGGTCCTGGCGTTGGGGATGAGAGGGCAAAGCTTTGGCGAGGAAATCGGCTCAGTCAAGGTTTGGAATGAGCGGGCAGGAGGCTTGGGGACCTCCCAGGGGGATCGTAGGACAAGAAGAATATTCTTTCTGGTTGTGTTGCGTGCGTACGTGTGTGTGTGCTGGGGTTGAGGGTGTTTGTGGGGCGAGGTGTGCCAAGGATTCTGGAGAGCTGGTGCGTGTGTGGGAGTTGTGTGGAGTCATGGGTGTGTGGGTGGAGTAGGGCAGGGGTGCCTGGGCCTGATGAGTGAGGCAGGCATGCAAGAGGTCATGAGAATAGGGGAAAGGGCCAGGGTGCGTGTGTGTGCACAGGTGTCTGTGGTTTGTGATGCAGTGGGGAGTAGGGTTGTGCATGGAGTCAATTGGGATAAATGTGTAAGGAGGTTGGGGGCCTGAAAGGGATGCTGACGTTTGGGGCAAATATGCAAGGAGTCCTTTGGGAGATGAATGTGTGGAGGTGGAGGCTGGGCTTGCCTAGATGGGGCTGTGTGGCAGGGGACTTCGGGGGGCAGGTCTCGGGGACAGAGGAGGGGGAATGTAGACTAGAGTGAAGTTCCAGGCAGCACTGGGGGTAGGGGATGGGTGTGTGTGTGACTGGGAGGGGTGCGTGGACCTGGATAGGTGGCCACAGGGTATGAACCTGGGATGGGTGTTGGGGGTGTTCATGGGGCAGGTAAGTGTGTAAGGCATGGTTCAACAGGTGCAACTTACTGGGATAAGTGTGATGGGTATGTGACTTTTGCCTGAGAGAAATGCCCAGAATTTGGTTGGGTGCAGTGGCTATGCCTGTAATCCCAGCACTTTGGGAGGCCGAGGCTGGTGGATCCCCTAAGGTCAGGAGTTCGAGACCAGCCTGTCCAACACAGTGAAACCCTGTCTCTACTAAAAATAATAATAATTTTTAAAAAATTAGGCAGGCATGGTGGTGGGTGCCTGTAATCCTAGCTACCTGGGAGGCTGAGGCAGGAGAATGGCTTGAACCCGTGAGGCAGAGGCTGCAGTGAGCTGAGATCGCACCACTGCACTCTAGCGGATCTGCAGTGGTGGATCTGCCTGGGCAACAGATCAAGACTTTGTCTCAAAAAAAAAAAAAAAAGAAAAAGAAAAAAAGAAAAGAAAAGAAGAGAGAGAAATGCCCAAAATTGAATGTCCTAAGTTCTCTTTGTAACCTGAGGCCAATCTTTTTTTCTCTCTGGGCCTCAGTTTCCCTATCTGTAAAATGGGTCTGAGGACCACTGCACTCACTGGTCTCTGCCTGCGTCTCTCTAAAGCAAGGGGTCAGAAGTTGAGTGAAGTGAGACTTTTACAACTTGTCTTTTTCTTCCCCCTACCCCTAGGAAACCCCTCTTGGAGTTTTCCCAAAGCCATGGACAGTCCTAGTCTTCGTGAGCTTCAACAGCCTCTGCTGGAGAGCACAGAATGTGAGACCCCTGCCCAGAAGCCTGGCAGGCATGAGCTGGGGTCCGCCTTAAGAGAGATAGCCTTTGCCGAGTCCCTGAGGGGTCTGCAGTTCCTGTCACCGCCTCTTCCCTCTGTCAGCGCTGGCCTGGGGGAACCAAGGCCCCCTGATGTTGAGGTAGGAACAGCAGACCTTAGTGGAAGGCATGGGAGGGGGCTGGAGTGAGCCCCACTACGGCCAGCATCTGGCAGGCTGACAGCTGTGCCGATCTGCCTTAGGCCTGGAGTCTCACTTCCCAGCTGTGCGTGGGCTTCTGAGATTTCCAGTTACGGTTCTTCTTGTTTTATGTCTCTCCTGGTTTCTTTACCTTTTTCTCTCCAGATTTGTCTCTCATCTTTGTTGCCTGGCTTTTGGCTTTGTCTTCCCTCTGATCTCTGACTCTGCTGTTTGGTGTCTTCACAGTGCATGCATCTCTGGCTTTTGTCCACCCTGCTCTTTTTTCTGTGTGTGTGTGCGTGTGTGAGGGTCTCGCTCTGCTGCCCAGGCTGGAGTGCAGTGGAGCGATCATAGTTTACTGCCACCTTGACCTCCTGGGCTCAAGCAATCCTCCCACCTCAGCCTCCTGAGTAGCTGGGACCACAGGCATGTGCCACCATGCCTGGCTAATTTTTTGGTATTTTTTGTAGAGAAGAGATTTTGCCATGTTGCCCAGGCTGGTCTCAAACTCCTGCCCAGCCTTCCCTTTTTTTTTTTTTTTTAAGTTAATGTCACTTTTTATAATTTCTCATTCCAGGCCAGGCACAATGGTTCACACTGGTAATCCCAGCACTTTGGGAAGGCGAGGCAGGAGGACTGCTTGGGCCCAGGAGTTCTAGACTAGCCTGGGCAACATAGCGAGACTCCATCTTTATTTTTATTTAATTTTTCATTTTGTCCTCTGAAAATTAGCAAGACCCCATTAAAAAAAAAAAAATTAACCAGGTGTGGGGGCGTGTTCCTGTAGTCTCAGCTACTCGGGAGGCTGAGGTGGGAGGATCACTTGAGCCCAGGAGGTAGAGGCTGCAATGAGCTATGACCATACCACCTTACTCCAGCCTGGGCAACAGAGCGAGACAGACAGAAAGAAAGAAAGAGAAAGAGGGAGAGAGAGAAAGAGAAAGGGAGGGAGGGAGGGAGGAAGGAGAGAAAGAAGAGAGAGAAAGAGAGAAGGAAGGAAGAAGGAATGAAGGAAAGAAGGAAAGGAAAGAGGGAAAGGAAGGAAGGAAAGAAAGGAAAGGAAGGAAGGAAAGAAAAAGAAAGAAGGAAAGGAAGGAAGGAAAGAAGGAAAGAAAGAAGGAAAGGAAGGAAGGAAGGAAAGAAAGAAGGAAAGAAGGGAAGGAAGGAAGGAGAGAGAAGGAAGAGAAGCAAGGCAGGCAGGCAGGCAACAATCACGATGAACTCTTATGGTTTCTGTTGGTCAGGAATTTGGGACTCAGTTGCATGGTTCTGCCTCTGGGTCTTTCATGAGGTTGCATTCAGCTGGTGGGTGGAACTAGAACAGTCAGGAGCTGGCTGAGTACTTTTCTCTTTCTTCATGGTGTCTTAGGGCTTCCTTTTTTTTTGAGATGGAGTTTTGCCCTTGTTGCCCAGGTTGGAGTGCAATAGTGCAATCTCAGCTCACTGCAACCTCCGCCTCCTGGGTTCAAGCGAATTCCCCTGCCTCAGCCTCCCGAGTAGCTGGGATTACAGGCTTGTGTCACCATGCCCAGCTAATTTTGTATTTTTAGTAGAGACAGGGTTTCACTGTGTTGCTCAGGTTGGTCTCAAACTCCTAACCTCAGGTGATCCATCCACCTCAGCCTCCCAAAGTGCCGGATTACAGGCGTGAGCCACTGTGCCCAGCTGAGTCTTAGAGCTTCCATATGTGGTCCCTCCATATAAGCTGCTTTGGGATTCCTTACAGCATAACAGCTTCAGGGCAGTCAGGCTGCTTATGTACCTCCAGCCTGCAGCATGAATGTTGCAGCAAAGCAGAAGCTGCCTCACCTTTTCTGATTTCGCTTTGGAAGTCACGTAACATGACTTCCACCACATTCTATTAATTACAAGTGAGTCATGAGTCTGCTCAAATTCAAGGGGAGGGGACACAGAACTCATCCCTTGATGGGAGGGATATCAAAGTCACATGGTAATAAAAGCATGTGGGACCAGGCGCTGTGGCTCATGCCTGTAATCCCAACACTTTGGGAGGCCAAGACAAATGAACGGCTTGAGGTCAGGAGTTCAAGACCAGCCTGACCAATGTAGTGAAAGCCCATCTCTACTAAAAATACAAAAATTAGGCTGGACTCGGTGGCTCACGCCTGTAATCCCAGCACTTTGAGAGGCTGAGGCGGGCGGATCACGAGGTCAGGAGTTCAAGACCAGCCTGGCCAACACGGTGAAACCCAGTCTCTACTAAATAAAAAAATACAAAAATTAGCCAGGTGTGGTGGTGCACACCTGTAATCCCAGCTACTCAGGAGGCTGAGGCAGGAGAATCACTTGAACCTGGGAGGTGGAGGCTGTAGTGAGCAGAGATCAAGCCACTGCACTCCAGCCTGGGCAAGAGCGAGACTCCCGTCTCAAAAAAAAAAAAAAAAAAAAAAAAGGTTTAAAAATCTCGACTCTACATTAGTTTCCAGCAGGCAGGTTTGCCCTAATCATTTAGGCCATTGGAGCATTTTATAATCTCAATCTTTTATTTATTTATTAGAGACAGGGTCTTGCTCCATTGCTCAGGCTGGAGGGCAGACATGTGATCATAGCTCACTGGAGTCTCAAACTTCTGGGCTCAAGCCATCCTCCTGCCTCAGCTTCCCAAGTAGCTGAGACTGTAGGCACAAGACACCATGCCTAGCTAATTTTTTTTTTTTTTTTTTTTGAGATGGAGTCTCACTCTGTCGCCCAGGCTGGAGTGCAGTAGCGCAATCTCGGCTCTCTGCAAGCTCTGCCTGCCGGGTTCATGCCATTCTTCTGCTTCAGCCTCCCGAGTAGCTGGGACTACTGGTGCGTGCCACCACACCCAGCTAATTTTGATTTTGTGTTTTTAGTAGAGGTGGGGTTTCACTGTGTTAGCCAGGATGGTCTCCATCTCCTGACCTCACGATCTGCCATCCTTGGCCTCACAAAGTGCTGGGATTACAAGCGTGAGCCACTGCACCCGGCCCATGCCTAGCTAATTTTAAAATTTTTTTGTAGAGATGGGGTCTTGCTATATTGCCCAGGCTGGTCTCAAACTTCTGGCTTCAAATGGTCCTCCCGCCTTGGCCTCCCTAAGTGTTGGGATGACCGGTGTGAGCCACTGTGCCCGGCCAATAATCTCCATGTTTTTGCAGTTTCCTTGTTTCAGTGGCGTTTGTCCCCGTTCAGGGGCTTTTCTTTTTGAGACAGAGTCTTGCTCTGTCGCCCATGCTGGAGTGCTGTGGCTCCATCTCAGCTCACTGCAACCTCTACCTCCTGGGTTCCAGTGATTCTCCTGCCTCAGCCTCCTGAGTAGCTGGGATTACAGGGGCACCCCACCATGCCCAGCTAATTTTTTTATTTTTAGTAGAGACGAGGTTTCACCATGTTGGCCAGGCTGGTCTCCAACTCCCGACCTCAGGTGATCCACGCACCTTGGTCTCCCAAAGTGCTGGGATTGTAGGCATGAGCCACTGCGCCCGGTCATTCAGGGGCTTTTCACTCAGACATTATAAACAACTGTAGCATCCATGATTGGATCCGTGAACCCCTTGAAAATGAACTGAAAACTCTGGGTGTGGTTGGGGCTCTTCTCTGGAGACCTGGTCCATAGCTTCCCTTCAAAGGGCTCCAGGATACAAATGTCAAAAGTCCATCTCTGGTGTGGTGGCTCATGCCTGTAATCCCAGCACTCTGGGAGGCTGAGATGGGTGGAGCACCTGAGGTCAGGAGTTCAAGACCATCCTGGCCAACATGGTGAAACACCGTCTCTACTGAAAATACAAAATTAGCCAGGTATGATGGCGCGTGTCTGTAATCCCAGCTACTCTGGAAGCTGAGGCAGGAGAATCATTTGGATCTGGGAGGCAGTGAGCTGAGACTGTGCCATTGTACTCCAGCCTGGGTGACAGAGCGAAACTCTGTCTCAAACAAACACCAAAAGCCCATCTCTGAACATTTTTTTCTTTTTGTATCTCTGGGGAAGCCCTGGGGGCAGGTATTGGCCTTTGAGGGCTATGGACAGCAGAGCAATGGGGCAGGAAAGGTGGCTGGAGATGCCTACCTGGGCACTTTCCTGCCTGTAGGACATGTCATCCAGTGACAGTGACTCGGACTGGGATGGCAGCAGCCGTCTTTCACCATTTCTACCCCACGACCACCTCGGCTTGGCTGTCTTCTCCATGCTGTGTTGTTTCTGGCCTGTGGGAATCGCTGCCTTCTGTCTAGCCCAGAAGGTCAGTCTGTGTGTGGGACTCGGAGGGGACTGGGCATAAAAGAGAAAAATGCCCCACACAAACAAAAAGCCATATACCTGAGGCGGGAAGGTGGAGGGCAGCCCAGAGTGTTAGTTAAGAACCTGAACTCAAATCCTGAGTCTGCCACTCTCTGCAATATATATATATTTTGAGTCTCACTTTGTTGCCCAGGCTGGAGTGCAGTGGTGCAATCTCGGCTCACTGCAACCTCCGCCTCCTGGGTTCAAGTGATTCTCTTGCCTCAGCCTCCTGAATAGCTGGGATTACAGACACGCGCCACCATGCCCGGCTAATTTTTGAATTTTTAGTAGAGACGGGGTTTCACCATGTTGGCCATGCTGGTCTCGAACTCCTGACCTCAAGTGATCCTCCTACCTTGGCCTCCCGAAGTGCTGGGATTACGGGCGTGAGCCACGGTGCCCAGATCTCTGCAAGATTTTGGGCAAGTCACTTAACTTCCCTGTGCCTCACTTTCCTCATCTGTAAAGTGGGAATAATTGCTACCTCTGGGCCAATGTGAGAATCAAATGAGTTAGAACAGTGGCATATACCATTTTAATGTTTTTATTAATCACTTAGCATCCCCAGTGCCTGACCTATAGTAGGTGCTACATATCTGCTTTTGGAATACATGCATGAATTAATGAATGGGTATGTTGGGTGGGGGAGACCAGGGGAAGGGTCTGGGACTGAGGGGATGCCTGGGTCACTGCTGCCCACTGCCTCTACAGACCAACAAGGCTTGGGCCAAGGGGGACATCCAGGGGGCAGGGGCCGCCTCCCGCCGTGCCTTCCTGCTGGGGGTCCTCGCCGTCGGGCTGGGCGTGTGCACGTATGCGGCTGCCCTGGTGACCCTGGCCGCCTACCTTGCCTCCCGAGACCCGCCCTAGTTGCCCCTACAGCCCTCACTGTGAACCCTGAGGCCGGCAGCCCAGCAAATCTGTGGGCAGAGAGTGGAGACTCTTGGTGGATGAGGCTGCGGCGGCGGCAGGAGCATCTAGAAACGGGAGCGAGCTGGACTGGAACCCCTCCCCTTCCTGGCCACCGCTCATCGGGCGGCAGCAACGTGAGATTAAACACCAGACACTCTTGCAGCAAACCAGAGTCTGTTCATGTGTGTGGGAGGATGGAAGGGGTTGGGGGTGCTTGAGACCAACAGGGGACTGACTGGTCAGGGTGACGGGCTATGGTGGGCATCCCCAGGGTGCTTGCCCCCTGAGACCTGAGCTGGAAAAGGGGAAGAGGAATTTTTTTTTTTTTTTGAGAGATGGTCTCCCTGTTGTCCAGGCTGTAGTGCTGTGGCACAATCATGGCTCACTGCAGCCTTGAACCCCTGGGCTCAAGCAATCTTCCTGATTGAGCCCAGGAGCCTCCCAAGTAGCCAGGACTACAGGCACCTGCCACCACACCCAGCTGATTAAAAATTTTTTTTTTTTGTAAAGATAAGGCATCATCGCTACATTGCCCAGGCTGGTCTGAAACTCCTGGGCTCAACTGATCCTCCCGCTTTGGCCTCCCAAAGCTGAGATTACAGGCATGAGCGACCATGCCTGCCGGTTTCTAAACAGCAGGATGTTCTCATTCCAATATTGGTGGTTAGCAGAGAACTGGAGAGAGCTGAGTTCCAAGCCCTTACTCCTCTACCTGTTAGCTGTGTAAGCTTGGCCCAAGTGACTTCTCTTGAAGCCTCATTTTTTCTCCTCTGCAAAATGGGACTTTCTGCACACCTCGGGCTGTAGTGAGGATTAAAGGCATCATATATGGAAATGACTGCTGTTGCTGTCTCCCTCTGAGCTTTTTTTTTTTTTTATTTTTTTGAGACAGGATCTCCCTCTGTCACCCAGATTGGAGTGCAGTGGCATGATTTTGGCTCACTGCAGCCTCAACCTTCCAGGCTCAAGTGATCCTCCCTCCTCAGCCTCCCAAGGAGCTGGGACCACAGGCGTGTGCCACAATGCCTGGCTAATTTTCTGTATTTTTTATTTTTTGGGGGGACGGAGTCTTGCTCTGTTGCCAGGCTGGAGTGTAATGGCGCAATCTTGGCTCACTGCAACCTCCACCTTCTGGTTTAAGCGATTCTCCTGCCTCAGCCTCCTGAGTAGCTGGGATTACAGGCGCGCACCACCGCACCTGGCTGATTTTTGTATTTTTTAGTAGAGATGGATTTTCACCATGTTGGTCAGGTTGGTCTCGAACTCCTGACCTCAGGTGATCCACCAACCTCAGCCTCCCAAAGTGCTGGGATTACAGGCGTGAGCCACCGAGCCTGGCCTTTGTTGCTTGATAATATCTAGCCCCTCTTAGTGTGCTTAGTGAGTACTTCCTCTGTGCCTCTGCTAAGTGCTTGTGGCAGATGTGTTTTCCCTGTCCAGGTGCCAACACTTCCATGTTTCCTTAAGGATGCATCCATTTCCCTATTGCAGGCCATTTGGTTTGAATGGGACTGCCTCCAACTCCAGGCAGGCTTTGGCCCCGTCTCTACTAAAAATACAAAAATTAGGCTGGGCAGAGTGGCTCACGTCTGTAATCCCAGCACTTTGGGCAGCCTAGGCAGGCAAATCACCTGAGGTCAGGATTTCGAGACCAGCCTGGCAAACATGGTGAAACCACGTCTCTACTAAAAATACAAAAATTAGGCCGGGCACGACGGCTCATGCCTGTAATCCCAGCACTTTGGGAGGCAGAGGTGGGCAGATCACCTGAGGTCGGGAGTTAGAGATCAGCCAGACCAACATGGAGAAACCCCGTCTCTACTAAAAATACAAAAATGAGCTGGGTGTGGTGGCCTGCGCCTGTAGTCCCAGCTACTCAGGAGGCTGAGGCAGGAGAATCACTTGAACCTGGGAGGCGGAGGTTGCAGTGAGCCGAGATCACCCCACTGCACTCCAGCCTGGGCAACAGAACGAGATTCCGTCTCAAAACAAAACAAGACAGAGACTATAACAGCAGCCCCATCTCACAGGGTTGGTGGGTGAGACTCCCCCCCATGGCTTACAAGGTCCCACCTGCGTGCTTGCCCGTTCCCCGCAGCCCCATCTGCTCTCCTGCTCTTGCTCACTGGCTCTGGCCACCCTGTTCACCAAGCTGGTCCCCAGTCCCTGGGGGCTCCTTCCCCACGTTATCCAAGAGCTCATGCCCTTTCCTCCTTCAGGGCCCCTCTGAGGTGCCCTGCTCTGTGGAGGCACTGATGCCTGATGTACTGAATTTGCCCTCCATAAAGGGACTCTCCCAAACTCCTGTTCCCTGCTTTTTACTTTGTTATAGATTTACTACCACCTGACAAATTCCAGTTTACCTCCCTGCTCCTCTGGGATCTCACTAGCAGGGCCTGCACACAATGGGTGCTCAACAGACATTTGTTAAAGTGAATTAATTTATTGACTCATCTATTCCATAAATGTGAGCTCCTCTGAATGTTATCCTTGCTGGGGGCTGTCACAGGCCAAGGCCTCCCCACAGAAGCCCTGTGGTTACAGAGCTGCAGGCTCACAGGAGCCCACAGGACAGAGAGGCAAGGCTGGGCCGCTGGTTTGCTTCAGGCTACAGGGGGTGAGTGGGTGGAGGCAGTGGGAGCGGCCCTTTGCCCCAGCTTGCCTCAGCTCTTGGAGTAACGCCTCTGCAGCGATTCCCGGTAGAAGCGGAAGACGTGTTGCGAAGCGGCCTGGGCCGCAGCCAGGCACTGCTGGAGCTGTGCGGGAGAGACCGGTCAGTGCTGGGGGCTGAGCCCTGCATGCACACGTGACTTAGTTGACCCAGGAGTTTCTGCTGACCCCACCTGACTCCCTTAACCTCCCATCACTCCCCTGCCCCGAAGTGAGGCAGGTGGTGAGGGATTATTTCCCATTTCATGAGCTGTTTTTTAGAGATCAGGAGAAGGGCGAAGGGCTTTAAGATCAGATTCTGACAGCAACAGGACTCAGACCAATCAGGTATCCTCAGACCTTGGAGGCCCCAGCTTTGCAGAGCTATGGAACTGGAGAGTGCACAGAATTGGAGTGGTCTTGGGATTTTACAGCCATGGGCCCCTTGAGCCTAAATAATCTAAGAGCCACGGAATCAAGAGACTCCCAGTCTTCACTGCCATGTATTCCTAGATTCCTGAAGTCCAGGTTGGACATGCTTTTGCAGACAGTCTGGTCCAAGAGTTTCCAGGCTCTGTCTTTTAGCCTGAGACCTGGAATTCCCGTGGCTCACCACTCTGAGCTGGGAGCTGGGGGACCATCACAGGCCCTCTTCTGACTTCAAACAGAGCTCATCCTCTTTTTGCCTGTCTCATAAATTGGGCTTCCCTTAAACATTTCCGCAAAGGTTTCTGGGACCATGAAGTTTGAAAACTCCCTCTTTTTTACAAGAAGAAATGTAAGAGGCTCTCCTGAAGCCTCTCAGAATCCAGGGCAGAGTTGGGACAAGACCGTATATCAGTGGGAAGGAAGGTTCTGGCTTTTCGCCTCGTCCCCATGCTGGTACCTCAGAGTCCGAGTAGAGCCCCTTGGTGCTGGACATCAGCAGCTTCCGTTCCACGCTGTCCAGGGCAAAGGTCAGGACTGCCCGGGCCTCCTAGGTACAAGGAGTAGAAGGTGGTGGGGGACCTAGGACCTTCCCCCCAGATAAAATCTCAGCCAGTCCTTTGGCCAGGCACAGTGGCTCATGACAATACTCTCAGCACTTTGGAAGGCCGAGGCAGGACACTGATTGAGGCCAGGAATTCAAGACTAGTATGGGCAAAAGAGGAAGACCCCATCTCTTAAAAAACAAAACAAAACAAAAAACAAAAACAAAGAAAACAAAAAAAAAAGTAGCTGGACATGGGGGTGCATGTCTGAGTTCCCAGCTACTCAGGAGGCAGAGGTGGGAGGACTGCTTGAGCCCAGGAGTTTGAAGCTTCAGTGAGCTGTGATTGTACTACACTCCAGCATGGGCGACAGTGAGACCCTGTCTCAACAACCCGCTTCCCACCACACACCTGCAGCCAGTCCCACTGAGGGGACTCCGGACCCTTGGCCTCCAGGCCTCTCCCTTTCCATAGCCAGGTGCTCACCTATCAAGCATGAAGCGCAGTCATTTTTTGTCTACACCACTCCTTCCCTACTTCCCCGGGTATAGCCCTCTGCCTTTCCTTTGTAGAACTGTACTCCATGCCCCTTATTCCAACCACGCGGTTCTGACAGGGGCTTCCAAGCTTAGTATTCCTGCCCCAAGGGGCTAGCCACAGTGCCACTCACTTATCTGGTGCCTCTCGGCCTCCCAGTCACCCTTCCATGCTCTGCCCCACAGGGGCTGGAAGCCAGCAAGCTGTATGTCCCAGACTCCCTTACCAGCTAGTTTCCAGCAGTAATGAGGTGGGAGAATGGAAGAAGAGCAGCACCCTGGTCCTCACTGACAATGGCAGGCGCTGATGGCCGTGGCTGTGTGACAGCCATGGAGGTGGGGTGGGTTCTGGACCTCAGTGGCCAGGGCAGAGGCAGGACATGCTATGTGCATGCAGAACCAATTGAGATGATGTCTCCAACATGACAGAGCAGGAGCTGGCTCGCAGGTGCAGCCCAGGTCTGGGAGGGGTTTCTCATCTTTGGGTGTCACTCCTGGTTCCTTTTTCCTCCTCTAGCTCCTCCAACACTGTTGTTACAAAGTCCCTGCATTTAACTCCCTCCATCTGAAACTCTCCAAGTGGTTTCTGTCTTCTTGACTGGAGGGGACCATTATAGCACTGGGCAGAAAACTCAGAATAACCTGAGCTTAGGACACTGCACCTGAGCCAACGAGGAAAGCTCTCTTGTCTTCTTGTTTGCTTTTGAGCCTCTTAGGATGGAAATGGAACGTAAGGGGTCAGTCCCAGCCTCAGGAGAGATGCTGGCCGAGAGAATGAAGCTGACGTGGAGAGAAAGGCAGGGATGAGAAGTGAAGCAAGGACATCCTGATGCTGTTTAAAGTCCTGGTTTTATTTTTTTTTGAGATGGAGTTTCACTCTTTCACCCAGGCTGGAGTGAAGTGGCACGATCTCAGCTCACTGCAACCTCCACCCTTTGGGTTCAAGTGATTCTCGTGCCTCAGCCTCCTGAGTAGCTGGGATTACAGGCACGTGCCACCATGCCAAGCCAACCTTTGTATTTTTAGTAGAGACGGGGTTTCGCCATGTCGGCCAGGCTGGTCTCGAACTCCTGGCCTCAGGTGATCTCCCGCCTCGGACTCCCAAAATGCTGGGATTACAGGTGTAAGCCACCACACCCGGACATACATTTCCTTTCTAGTTTATTTATTTATATTTTGAGATGGAGTTTCACTCTTGTTGCCCAGGCCGGAGTGCAATGGTGCGATCTCGGCTCACCACAACCTCCACCTCCCGGATTCAGGTGATTCTCCTGCCTCAGACTCCTGAGTAGCTGAGATTACAGGCATGCACCACCACACCTGGCTAATTTTGTATTTTTAGTAGAGACGGGGTTTCTCCATGTTGGTCAGGCTGGTCTTGAACTCCTGATCTCAGATGATCTGCCCACCTCGGCCTTCCAAAGTGCTGGGATTACAGGTGTGAGCCACCGCACCCGGCCCCACATTTCCTTTCTAATTAAGCAAGTTTGAGCTGGGTTTCTAGCACTTGCTGCTAAATGAACCACGATGATAAGAGCAGCCCTTGCTAAGTGGGATCGAGGTGGCATGAGCCTATTGTCTGCAGAGAAGTGAGGCCTGGAGGAAGGGAGGGGGAGCTGTCTGGCCTCTGCCCTTCAGCCACCCCGATCTTCACACCTACCTTTTCTTGCTTGGATGTAGGATCCAGTACGAGAGTCCCATCAGAGTCTAGGGCGCAGGTGACCCCACAGAAGAGAGCCCGCATGGGCACACCTGCATCCACCAATGCCATGCAGGCAGCATTCAGACAACAGGCCAGGAGCTGAGCACCACAGGCAATGGTTAAGTTTCTTTTTTTTTTTTTTTTTTTTTGGGAGATGGAGTTTTGCTCTTGTTGCCCAGCCTGCAGTGCAATGGTGTGATCTCAGCTCACTGCAATCTCCACCTCCCGGGTTCAAGCGATTCTTCTGCCTCAGCCCCCTGAGTAGCTGGGATTACAGGCATGTACCACCACACCCGGCTAATCTTTGTATTCTTAGTAGAGACGGGGTATCACCATGTTGGCCAGGCTGGTCTCAAACTCCTGACCCCAGGTGATCCACCTGCCTCGGCCTCCCAAAGTGCTGGGATTACAGGCATGAGCCACTGTGCCCAGCCTAAGAAGTTTCTACTGTAGGCCTGGCCAGCAGAGCAGATCCATGCCTCCCCCGACCAGGCTGATGCCTGTGGCAGACATCACTAATCGGTCACAGAAGGGCAGTATGGCAGAGTGCTTAAAAGTGGTCCGGGGATCAAGTAGCCCTGGGTTCCAGACCCAGTTTTGCTCTCTCAGCTGTGTGACCTTGAACAAATGACTTAGAGTCTCAATCTCCTCATCTGTGAGACGGGGAATATAATATTCAATAGGTATGTACTGAAGTACGTACCACACATTTGTTGGCAAGTAGGGTCAGGGAAGGGAAGAAACCTTCCAAAGTCACATGGGGGAGGCACTGGCAAAGCCAGGCTCAAAACTTGGGTAGCAGCCACTTAGCGGTGACAGAGCTGGCAGGGCAATGGAAGAAGAGCCATTGCGCTGCTGCCTGCAGGGAGCTCACAGTGGAAAGACAGCACAGGTTGGGAGTCAGTTGACTCTGCCTCAGTTTCCTCATGTGTGTCTTCTCCAGGCAGAGCAGGCCACACAAAGGCCACAGCTTTAGAGTCAACCGCTTCCAGCTCTGCTGCTGATCCTCCACCACTTCCTCTGGGCTTTACTTTCCCCTTCTGTAAAATGGGGTCACAATACTTTCTCTCTCTGCCCATCCATAAAATGTCTGTCCAGTTCAGGGCCATGTTCCAGTAAAGCCTTCTACAGTGCCTAATTCTGGTCCTCAACCTCAACCTCCCTCACCTCAGACAGGGAGATATTTCAAGGCCAAGCTTCTGACTCAGCCGCTGTCTGCTCAGGGCGCCCCCAGCACTGAGGGCCTGAAATCCACTGAGGTGCCGAGTAGAAGTGATTGCCAGCTGGGCACAGTAGCTCACGCCTGTAATCCCAGCACTTTGGGAGGCCAAGGTGGGCTGATCACTTGAGGTCAGGAGTTCGAGACTAGGCTGGCCAACACGGCAAAACCCCATCTCTACTAAAAATACAAAAATTAGCCTGGTGTGATGGCGGGCACCTATAACTCCAGCTACTCAGGAGGCTAAAGCATGGGAATCGCTTGAGCCTGGGAGGTAGAGGTTGCAGTAAGCTGACACTGCACCACTGCACTCCAGCCTGGGCGACAGAGTGAGCCTGTCTCAAAAACAAACAAACAAAGAAAAAAACCAAAAACACAAAAGTGATTGGCACAGGCTCTGGAGTCAGACGGGCCTGGGCTTGAGTCCCGCCTGTGCGGCCTTCCAGCTGTGTGACCTTGGGCAAGCCCCTTCCCCTCTCTGGGCCTCAGTTTTGTCACCGAAAACATGCGAACATAAGAACACTCATCTGCCAGGGTCCTTGGGCTCTAGAACTAGATGGTCTGGGTCTAAGTCTTGGCTCTGCCACTTCCATGGGGATCATTAAGGGCATGTGCTATATTAAATGAGTTAATGTGTGTAAGGCACACAGAACAGTGCCTGCCACATAAGTAAGCACCCAGGGTGTTTGCTCTCCTTCTTCAGTGAGCTGGTACCTGTTAAGTGTTTGAAGTCTTTCTGGCTAGCAGACAGCATATATATAGCCACCAGAAGGGAAGCAATCAGGAGACTTCCTGGAGGAGGAGGCCTGGGAGAAAGGATACAGAGCCAGCATCGCTGACAACCTGCAGCACCACAGTGATGGAGGTGCGGGGGTGCAGTGTGCCCAGGACCACCGCCTCGCACGTGTTCCTGATCAGCCGCTCCCGGCTCTTCTCTGCAACACCTGGGGAAATTGAAGAGCGGTTGTCAGGGTCTTCCCCTTCATGTGACTCACCTTCCTCCATACGCCCCACCCAAACCCCTGGAAAGGGCCCACAGTCTCAGCCTGGGATGGTGCAGGTACCTGGGATGATGGAAGATTCCAGTAGGAAGAAGGCAAGGCCTGACTGCTGTCCACCGACCCCTGCTACCTCCAGCATCCACCAAAGGAACCATCCAGGGGAAGAAGACCTGGGAGTTCCATGTCTATGCTGCTACCCACGCCCACTCCCACCCTAGTAGGCCCAGCCAGTGGGGATTGAAGGATATGAGGGTAAAAGGGTGGAAAAACAGGTTAATGGGCCAGGCACAGGGGCTCATGTCTGTAATCCCAACACTTTGGGAGGATGAGGCGGGTGGATCACTTGAGGTCAGGAGTTTGACACCACCCTGACCAACATGGTGAAACGTCTCTACTAAAAATACAAAAATTAGCCGGGCATGATGGCTCACGCCTGTAATTCCAGCTACTCGGGAGGCTGAGACAGGAGAATTGCTTGAACCTGGGAGGCGGAGGTTGCAGTGAGCTGAGATCAAGCCACTGCACTCCAGCCTGGGCAACAGAGCGAGACTCCGTCTTAAAAATATGAAATTAAAATTTTAAAAAAATGGCTAAGCGCAGTGGTTTATGCCTGTAATCCCAGCACTTTGGGAGGCCAAGATGGGCGGATCACGAGGTCAGGAGATCAAGACCATCCTAGCCAACATGGTGAAACCCCATCTCTACTAAAAAAATACAAAAAATTAGTGGGCATGGTGGCGTGCACCGGTAATCCCAGCTACTCGAGAGGTTGAGGCAGGGGAATTGCTTGAGCCCGGGAGGCAGAGGTTGCGGTTAGCCAAGATCGCGCCACTGCACTCCAGCCTGGGTGACAGAGCGAGACACCGTCTCAAAATAAATAAATAAGTAAATAAATGAAAAGAAAAACAGGTTAATGGAATGAACGAGAGTGGAGGCAGAGAGAGGGAGAAAGAAGGAGGGAGAAATTAGAGGCAGAGAGAGAAGCAACAGAAGATGATTTACAGGGCAGAGAGTTAAAGACAGAAACAGCTGAGCAGAGACCAAAGCGGGGAGTGGGGACTCGGGGCAGCTGGTAGGGAGGAGCTGGGGGGTGGTTATGATAAACTGGGCACTATTCAGAGGTTCAGCAGGGCCCAATTACCAGGCAGCCCGATCTTCGGCCTCAGGATCACTTCGAGTGTGGCCTTGTTGAAGATCTCTTTGCTGACCTTCACCTCGGCCGGACCGTACACACCCGCCAGGACAGAGGTGTCACCTGAGGAGACAGCAGGGCGGGAGGGCCTCACTCACAGCTTCCCTGCTCCTGGGGCCCCATTCGTGGCACTGAGCGTGATGGCCAGGGCTCCCCATGTCACCCCCGCCATTTGTTGGCAGTGATTCTTTGAGTACTCACTTCATTTATCTGCCTGCGTATCCTCATTTGTAATATGGGGAAAATAGCAGTCGCTCCCCGCTAGTGTCTTGTGAGGATCAAAGGACACAATTCAAAGAGAACACTTAGAACACTGCGGGGCTCATGCTGAGTGCGCAACAGACTTTGGCTGATATTATTAACATTCACCCATTCAGGCATTCAGGCATTCAGGCAGGGTCTCACTCTCATTGCCCAGGCTGAAGTGCAGTGGTGCCATCACAGCTCATTGCAGCCTCAACCTTCTGGGCTCAAGCGATCCTCCTGCCTCAGCCTCCCAAGTAGCTGGAACTCCAGGCACGTGCCACCATGCCTGGCTAATTTTTGTATCTTTAGTAAAGAGGGGATTTTGCCATGTTGCTCAGGCAGGTTGCGAACTCCTGGGCAACTGTAATCCCAAAGTGCTAGGATTACAGGCGTGAGCCACCATGCCTAGCCCTGATATTAGTAACTTTCTTTTTTATTTGAGACGGAGTCTCGCTCTGTCGCCCAGGCTGGAGTGCAGTGGCGTAATCTCGGCTCACTGCAACCTCCGCCTCCCGGGTTCAAGCAGTTCTCCTGCCTCAGCCTAATGAGTAGCTGGGATTACAGGTTCGTGCCACCATGCCCGGTTAATTTTTTTATTTTTAGCAGAGACTGGGTTTCACCATGTTGGTCAGGCTGGTCTTGAACTCCTGACCTAGTGATCTGCCCGCCTCGGCCTCCCAAAGTGCTGGGATTACAGACGTGAGCCACCGTGCCTGGCCAGTATTAGTAACTTTTAACAGGAAGTTCTTCCTGAAAGCTAACCATCCTCCCTCTTACTGCAGCTGCTCTCAACTTCTCTTTCCAAAGCTTCCCCAGCCCAGCTCTTCCCTTAGGCACTGGCCCCCAAATTCTGCACCACCTGAGAAAGGAGTAATATCTGAAATGAATCCTGATTCCTGCTTATTTCCCCAGAAGCTATGAACGGGGTACAGGAGGTAAGACCTAAGAAATAAATAGCCTGGCTTCTAGTACTGTCTGCTGTAATCCCAGCACTTTGGGAGGCTGAGGTGGGTGGATCACCTGAGGTTAGGAGTTTGAGACCATCCTGGCCAACATGGTGAAACCCCATCTCTACTAAAAATACAAAAATTGGCTGGGCATGGTGGTGGGTGCCTGTAATCTCAGCTACTCGGGAGGCCGAGGCAGAACTGCTGGAACCAGGGAGGTGGAGATTGCAGTGAGCTGAGATGGCACCACTGCACTCCAGCCTGAACGATAACAGGAAGACTCCGTCTCAAAAAAAAAAAAAAAAACAAAACAAAACAAAACATTTGAGATCAGACATGGTGCCTCACACCTGAATCTCAGCACTCTGGAGGCCCAGGTGGGAGGACTGCTTGAGGCCAGGAGTTTGAGACCTGCCTGAGCAACATAGCAAGACTCCTGTCTCTATTTTCTTTTTTGAGACAAAGTTTCCCTCTGTCACTCAGGAGGCTGGAGTGCAGTTGCGCAATCTCAGCTCACTGCAACCTCCGCCTCCCAGGCTCAAGTGATTCTCGTGCCTCAACCTCCAGAGTAGCTGAGATTACAGGTGCGTGCCACCTTGTCTGATTAATTTTTGTATTTTTAGTAGAGACGGGTTTTCACCATGTTGGCCAGGCTGGTCTCACAACTCCTGACCTGGACTGGGCGAGGTGGCTCACGCCTGTAATCCCAGCAATTTGGGAGGCCGAGGCGGGTGGATCACGAGGTCAGGAGTTCAAGATCAGCCTGGCCAACGTGGTGAAACCCTGTCTCTACTAAAAACTACAAAAATTAGCTGGGCGTGGGGGCACGCGCCTGTGGTCCTGGCTACTCGGGAGGCTGAGGCAGAAGAATCGCTGGAACCTGGGAGGTGGAGGTTGCAGTGAGCCGTGATCGCTTCACTGCACTCTAGCCTGGGTGACAGAGCGAGACTGTGTCAAAAAAAAAAAAAAAAAAAAGAACTACTGACCTCAGGTGATCTACCCTCATCAGCCTCCCTAGGTGCTTGGATTACCGGTGTGAGCAACCCGTGTGAGCAACTGCGCCCGGCCCCTTCTTAATTCTTAGGTTCGAAGAAACTTTAGGTATCTCAATTCAGCATAAGTGCTAAGCCTGAGGGAGGGTCCGGGAAGGTCCCTGGTTAAGGCGGTATTTCCTGGGATGCCCAATTTGCCCTTACACGGAAGGTGTGCTTAGTTCCAGGAAAAACTGCCCTGAGGACTGGAGAAACCAAAATAGAACTCGCCTCTGGCTCCAGATGAACTGCCTGTGTTTCGCCTGAGCACAAGAGTGCCTCCCCTCTCACCTTCTTCAAGACGTGGCTCCAGCAATTCTCTCCCCTGTTGACCCCACAACCATCTTCAATTCCTGCCCCACTTATCTGATCCTCTTACAGCAAAACTCCTGAACAGCTGTCTATCCTTCCTTTTCTGTGACCCCACCACTCCACTGCGGCAGCTCAACATCGTCACCACTGACCTCCAAATGATCAACCCTCCATTGACCCGGCTGTCAGTAAGGCCGAAACAGCTGTCAGCCCTCACATCTCAGACATGCTCTTCTCTTGGCCCCAGGTCACCACCCTCTCCCAGTTTCCCCCTAAGTCTCTGGGCGTTCCTTCTGAGTCTCCTTTAGCTTGCTTGTCACAAGTCCCTGACTGCTCAAGTTGGAAGGCCTAGGGCTTGGTCCTGGGACCTCTTTTCCATCTACACTGACTTCGTTCAGTCAATAGGCTGAAATACCATATATACAGCCAGAGAGTTCCAAATTGCCTATGTCCAGCTTGGGTCTCTCTCCTGATTTCCAGACTTTTACAGATCTGGGCAGAAACCTTAGTTATGCCTGACTCTTTTTCCTCGCACTCAAACCAAACTATAGGTAAGTTTTGTCCGTTTTACTTTCAAACTACATCCAGAATCTCATCACCTCCACTACTCCTGTTTTGGCTGGAGCCACCATCACCTCCCTGTTTTCCCCCATACTCCCCACAATCAACACAGCAGCCAGATTTTGTTAAAATGTATTGGGGCTGGGCGTGGTGGCTGGTACCTATATGAGCACTTTGGGAGGTGGACTGCTTGAGTCCAGGAGTTCTTTTTTTTTTTTTTTTTGAGACGGAGTCTCGCGCTGTGTCACCCAGGCTGGAGTGCAGTGGCGCGTTCTCGGCTCACTGCAAGCTCCGCCTCCCAGGTTCAGGCCATTCTCCTGCCTCAGCCTCCGAGGAGCTGGGACTACAGGCGCCCGCCACCACGCCCGGCTAGTTTTTTTGTATTTTTAGTAGAGACGGGGTTTCACCATGTTAGCCAGGATGGTCTCGATCTCCTGACCTCGTGATCCGCCCGCCTCGGCCTCCCAAAGTGCTGGGATTACAGGCTTGAGCCACCGCGCCCGGCCGAGTCCAGGAGTTCAAGACCAACCTGGGCAACATCGTGAGACCCTGTCTCAAAATTTTTTTTTTTTTTGAGACAGAGTCTTGTTTTGTCGCGCACACTGGAGTACAATGGCACAATCTTGGCTCACTGCAACTTCTGCCTCCTGGGTTCAAGTGATTCTCCTGCCTCAGCCTCCCCAGTAGCTGGGATTACAGGCGCCCACCACCACGCCTGGCTAATTTTTGTATTTTTAGTAGAGTTGGGGTTTCACCATGTTGGCCAGGCTGGTCTCGAACTCCTGACCTCAGGTGATCCACCCGCCTTGGCCTCCCAAAGTGTGGGGATTACAGGCATGAGCCACCGTGCCCAGCCTCCTGTCTCAAACGTTAAAGATAAATATTCTTGGAGTTAATCTGGTTCTGAGAGTTATTTAGCTAGGGGAAGGGGATATTTGCCCTACAGGTAAGACTTGCCCTAATCTTAGGGATATTTACTCCTGTGGAGAGATGCAGTGAGGTAGCGGTGGGGATGTATTTTTCAACCCAGGGCAGTGACATTATCTTCAATTTGAGGAGTATTTACGTGGGTGAAAGATCCGCCACAGTCCAGAGTATGCAAATTGACAGGTTTGCGTCAGTCCGGGATGCAAGGACCTAGCGGGCGTGTGTGTGTGGGGCAGGCGGGGGCGGGGGTGAGGAGGAGGAATCTAGTTAAGGGCGATACTTACCCTGGTGAGGTGATTTTCCCTATTCTGAAACATCAATTCTTGCGGGGACGGTCTGCCCCGCCTGTCCTTCTCAGACATATTTACAAAGATGGAGCTATCTTCTCCTTTCTAGTCGTGAGGGAGAGATGTATGTATCCCTGCGTATGTAGTAGTATTCAATCGGACAAGAAATCATGTATCAACGCAGGAGTGACATTTACCAGCTGGTATCGTGGGGAGATGGGCACTCCGTTGCACGGTACATGGTAGTCCCTCTCCAAAAGACCTGGGTAAGTTCTTACCTTGCAGGAAGGAAGCAGAGCCATCTGGCCGCGACAGCAGGTTCTGTTCGCAGGCAAAGTGCCGGAGGCTGCAGCCGGGACCCCGAGGGCTGCACCCTGTTCCAATTTCAGCGCGGATTTTGGCGTCAGTATGCATCTCCTCCTCCATCGCGCCGACCCCACGTGCGGCTGCGATTATCACTTCCGCCCGGCAGCGCGCGCTGCGAACACTCTGCGTAACCATTGCGCACGCGCTGGGCTCGGCCGTCAGTCCTGGCGTCCGCACGTGGCTTAGCGTTTACCAACAATCTGGCTCCGCCCAGTCCCACCTCCTAACTCTGGCAACGCCATTGGACAGTTGAGAACAGGAGGCAGGCCTTGGCAGTGACCTGTTTTACTCTGGGCCCCCGGGCCCTAAATCCCTGAGGCCGTGGTCAGATTGCCCTCTTCTTTGCCTGTTACAGGAGTAACTACAATGAGGCGACTGGGGAAAATTTTGGGTAGATAGGTTTTCTTCTCCAAATCTCTGTGCATTCTATCTACAACAGAATGGGAAGAAGGTGATTTTCTTGTCAGATGGTGCTGGAGTTTGTGTCAGGCACATAAAGGGGCAGCCCCGAATCTAGCCTACGTGAGTGCCCGACCGCTGAGTGGTTGCTAGCCAAGATGGCGGTAGCGATCGCTGCAGCGAGGGTCTGGTGGCCAAACCGAGGCCTGAGCCAGGCTGCTCTCTTGCTGCTGTGGCGGCCTGGGGCTCGGGGACTGGCTAGATCTGTGAGTACCTGGGCCCCAGGGGGTTTTCCCAAAGGGAATTAGGGATGTAAAGGCTATCTTCAGAGTGTGGGGTCCCTGAAGGATATGAAGGAAGGGCTGTCACAGAAGGGAAAAAGAGTGGGAGACCCCTTGGAGAAGACACCGAAGGGAAGATCTGCCACTTCCTTAGAAGAAAAGAACTTCCACTTCTTCAGGAGAGGACAAAACCCGTTTGCAACTTCTTTGTGGGCTCTGAGGGAGGGAGACGACTTGAAGAGAGGGATGGGAGTTCCTTATTTATTTAGTTAGTTAGTTTTTGAGGCGGAGTCTCGCTCAGTCGCCCAGGCTGGAGTGCAGTGGCCGGATCTCAGCTCACTGCAAGCTCTGCCTCACGGATTCACGCCGTTCTCCTGCCTCAGCCTCCCGAGTAGCTGGGACTACAGGCGTCCGCCGCCACGCCCGGCTAATTTTTTTTTTTTTTGCATTTTTAGTAGAGACGGGGTTTCACTGTGTTAGCCAGGATGGTCTCGATCTCCTGACCTCGTGATCCGCCCACCTCGGCCTCCCAAAGTGCTGGAATTACAGGCGTGAGCCAGCGCGCCCGGCCGGGGGTTCCTTATTAACTGCCACTCGTATTCAGGGGAGGTTCCTTGGAGGGACAGGGGAAGACCGCGAGACCTTTTCCCTCAGAGTTTGGAGAATGAAACTGACTTTATAAAGGAGAGACTTTCTTCTGGGCAAAGATCCCTCTTCAAGAAGAGGAAAGAAGAGAGCAAGTCCCCTTATCGCAGGCTGCATAGGGCCTTGTATTTCTTTGCTCCTTTGCCACAATTCTGATTTTAAAATGAATTGTGTAAAAATTTTGTTTGGTTCCTGTGTCTCCTGATCGAATATCAAGACAGGGAACTCGTGTGTTCTGGACACTGTACAGAGGAGATGATTAATATTTGTTGAGTTAATGAGGGGAAAAACGGAGGGACAGAGGTACAGATAGGGCACTTTGCCCACATTTCTTAGAAACACTTGAGAAGGCTTTGTTTCTTGTCAAAAAGGTCACAATCCCTTCAGGTGGATGCTGTCAAAATTACACTGCAAAAAACCTAGGTGGAAGCCTGTCTTTAGAGGGGGAGAGGCAAGGGGTTGCAGAAGAGCTTTGAACTACATTTGACAGATAGGAGAGTAGTGGTTACATGGGTGGGTTCATGTCCTTGCTCTGCCACTTTCCACTTGTGTATTGGGCAACGGACTGCACCTCTCTGGATCTATGGACCTAATTTCCCTCTCTAAAATATTAACAGTGGCCACCTCATAGGACTGTGAAAAATTAATATGTAAAATGCTAAGGACTGGACCTGGCACATCATAAGGGCAATAGGAATGTTGGTCATTGTTGATAGTGAGGGTAGAGGGAAAGGACAGAAACTGACGTTGGAGATGGGGAGAAGAAAGGGGTGACCTTGGGAAGGCCTGGATTGGTGAGGCCCTGCGGAAAAAAATCTTAAAAGATCTTGTGAGGTTGAGTCTGATCCTCTGATCCCCAATCCATAAGGAGGAGAAGATGGAATCTGTAGAAAGAAGCTCTGGGTAGGGGGACAAACGGGAGGAGGGTGAAGAGGATGGGCCAGGAGTAGGACGTAGTAGGTATCTAGGAATGGAGTCACTTGAAACAGGTAAATGCAGAAGGGCTACAGGAGCAAGATGTGGGTAGGGCAGTCTCCTGCCTTTGGGCTGGAGACCTTTTCACTTTTTTTTTTTTTTTTGGAGCAGTTCATATCCTCCACAGCTGATCTCAGTCCCAGGAGCCCATTGGCTGAGCAACTGGGGCGGGAAGTGGGCAGGACTGGGGCAGGGTAGGGAAAGGTCATTTAAGGCTGATTAAATCTTTCTCTCCTGTCTCAATCTCCTGATTACCTTTCCTCTTGCTTCCCCTCCTTCATTTGTGGTGGGGAATGGGGAGGGAAGAAGTCCCTACTTTTAATTTTTTAATATATCTTTAAATTTGTATTATCTTAGAGTTATTGTTTTTTCCCCTTTATTTCTCCCACCTGTTCTTTCTCTCTTCTTTCTTTCCTCTCCTTCTCTTCTCCTCTCCTCCTCCCCTCCCCTCTCCCTTTTCTTTTCTTGTCTTGTCTCATCTTGTCTCTTCTCTTTTGTCGCTCTCTTTCTTTCTGTACCTCTTTCTCTCTTTTCTTTTTCTTTTTTTTTTTCTTTTTTTTTTCCTTTTTTTTGAGACAGAGTTTCGCTCTCTTGCCCAGGCTGGAGTGCAATGGTGTGATCTTGGCTTACTGCAACCTCTGCCCACTGGGTTCAAGCAATTCTCCTGCCTCAGCCTCCCTAGTAGCTGGGATTACAGGCGTGCACTATCACGCCTGGCTAATTTTTGTATTTTTGGTAGAGATGGGGTTTCACTATGTTGTCCAGGCTGGTCTCGAACTTCTGGCCTCAAGTGATCCGCCTGTCTTGGCCTTGAAAGTCATGAGCCACTGCACCCAGCCTTTTCTTTCTTTTTTTGAGACAAGGTCTCACTCTGTTGCCCAGGCTGGAGTGAGTGCAGTGGTATAATCATGGCTCACTGCAGCCTCAACCTCCTGGGCTCAAGCAATCCCCCCACCTCAGCCTCCTAAGTAGCTGGGACCACAGGCACATGCTACCATGCCTGGCTGATTTTTAATTTTTTTTTTTTTTTTTTTTTTTTTTTTTGAGATGGAGTCTTGCTCTTTTGCCGAGGCTGGAGTGCATTGGCACAATCTTGGCTCACTGCAACCTCCACCTCCCAGGTTCAAGTGATTCTCCTGCCTCAGCCTCCTGAGTAGCTGGGACTACTGGCGTGCACCACTGTACCCAGTTAATTTTTGTATTTTTAGTAGGGATGGAGTTTCACCATGTTGACCAGGCTGGTCTTGAACTCCTGACCTCAGATGATCTGCCCGCCTTGGCCTCCCAAAGTGCTGGGATTACAGGCATGAGCCATCGCGCCCGGCCGCGCCCGGCTAATTTTTAAATCTTTGTAGAGATGGAGTTTTGCCATGTTGTCCAGGCTGATCTCGAACTCCTGGACTCAGGCAATCTTCCTGCCTCAGCCTCCCAAAATGCAGGATGACAAGCGTGAGCCACCTTGTCTGGGCATATTATTGAATTATGAGTTTAAGTAGCCACAAGTGGGCTGGGCACGGTGGTTCACGCCTGTAATCCCAGCATTTTGAGAGGTCAAGGTGGGCAGGTTGGTGAGTTCAGGAGTTCGAGACCAGCCTGGCCAACATGGTGAAACCCTGTCTCTACTAAAAATACAAAAAAATTAGCCTGGCATGGTGGTGTGTGCCTGTAATCCCAGCTACTTGGTAGGCCAAGGCAGAAGAATTGCTTGAACCTGGGAGGCGGAGGTTGCAGTGAGCTGAGATCGCGCCACTATTCCCCAGCCTAGGTGACAGAGCAGCCCTCTGTCTCAAAAATAAAATTAATAGCCCAAGTGGTTGGTGGCTGCCATATTAGATGGTGCAGGGTTTTTTGTTTTGTTTTGTTTTTTGGTTTTTTTGCGATGGAGTTTTGCTCTTATTGCCTAGACTGGAGTGCAATGGCAGGGTCTTGGCTCACTACAACCTCCTTTTCCTGGGTTCAAGCGATTCTCCTGCCTTATCCTCCTGAGTAGCTAGGATTACAGGCAAGCACCACTATGCCTGGTTAATTTTGTATTTTTAGTAGAGATGTGGTTTCTCCATGTTGGTCAGGCTGGTCCCGACCTCAGGTGATCCACCCACCTCGGCCTCCCAGAGTGCTGGGATTACAGGTGTGAGCCACTGCGCCTGGCTAAGATCATGCAGTTTTTTCCAGGTGGAGATGAAGAAATAGTCAGGGAAAGGTTGAGAGGCTATATAGTTGTGGACAGATTGGATTGAATTACTGGGTTCACTGAGGTAGGTCGGATTAGAAGGAGGGGTGGGGCTGCTTTACTTGTCCTGACTTCTTTTTTTTTTTTTTTTTTTTTTGAGACGGAGTCTCGCTCTGTTGCCCAGGCTGGAATGCAGTGGCCGGATCTCAGCTCACTGCAAGCTCTGCCTCCAGGGTTTACGCCATTCTCCTGCCTCAGCCTCCTGTGTAGCTGGGACTACAGGCGCCCGCCACCTCGCCCGGCTAGTTTTTTGTATCTTTTAGTAGAGATGGGGTTTCACGTGTTAGCCAGGATGGTCTCGATCTCCTGACCTCGTGATCCGCCCGTCTCGGCCTCCCAAAGTGCTGGGATTACAGGCTTGAGCCACCGCGCCCGGCCTGTCCCTGACTTCTTGCCCCTCCTCTGCCCACTCCTTCATTGAATACCATGCTGCCCTGCAGATGTGTTTGCCTGATTTTCACCTCCCTTCCTGTCTCTGTTATCATAGCAGATGTTTTAGTGCTCAGGGAAAGGAGGAGGAAGGAAACTCAGATTGTCAAGGAATCGTGAGTCAGTTTCTCAGCCACCACCCCAGGCCTGGGCTTGGCTAAGTCATTTCACCTCTCTGACCCTGGCTAGTGGGGTGAGTAGAGTCCCTACCCTGTTGTAAGTCAGGAAGCACCTGGAGCTCGGTCTGTGCTAATTATCAGTGACTTTATTTCTGTGACCCAGCTCTTCAGGGGCAGCCTATCTGGGGGTTCCAGTGCCCTGTGCAGTATCTCTAAGTGGTAGGTACTCAATGTGTGTATTAGTCCGTTCTCAGGCTGCTAATAAAAACACACCCAAGACTGAGTAATTTATAAAGAAAAAGAGGTTTAATGGACTCACAGTTCCACATAGCTGGGGAAGCCTCACAAGCATGGTGGAAGGCGAATGAGGAGCAAAGTCACATCTTACGTGGTGGCAGGCAGACAGAGTGTTTGCAGGGGAGCTCCCCTTTATAAAACCATCAGATCTTGTGAGACTTATTCACTATCACGAGAACAGCACATGAAAGATCCACCCTCGCCGGGCGCGGTGGCTCAAGCCTGTAATCCCAGCACTTTGGGAGGCCGAGATGGGCGGATCACGAGGTCGGGAGATCGAGACCATCCTGGCTAACACGGTGAAACCCCGTCTCTACTAAAAAATACAAAAAACTAGCCGGGCGAGGTGGCGGGTGCCTGTAGTCCCAGCTACTCAGGAGGCTGAGACAGGAGAATGGCGTAAACCCGGGAGGCGGAGCTTGCAGTGAGCTGAGATCCGGCCACTGCTCTCTAGTCTAGGCGACAGAGCGAGCCACCGTCGGAACACTTTTCTAAAAAAAAAAAAAAAAAAGAAGGATCCACCCCCATGATTCAGTTACCTCCCACTGGCTCCCTCCCACGACATGTGGGAATTATGGGAGCTACAATTCAAGATGAGATTTGAGTGGGGACATAGCCAAACCATATCAGTGTGTATTGTGGGATGAATGGAGATGGTCATTACGGTCTTCTAAGTGTATGATGGGTCCATCTCTTACTTGGTAGTGTGTTAAGAAACCTGGCCTCCTTTTTCACATCTTGAAGTGCTGTATGGTTTACAATGCCAACTCTAATTTTTTATTATGTTTAATACACCAATAGTGCAAGGCCTTTATTGGTAGTACTCGCCTATTACAGGTGGAGAGACTGAGGCTCAGAGGTGAGGTCTGAACTTGGAGCTCTGGACTCCAAAGCCCAGTTTCTTTTCATGGTACCAGGCTGCCAGGAGGAGAAAGGATGGAGCTTAGATTCAAGTCTTGCAGCATCCTTCTTAGTCCAGTATTGGCTTATTTTATTTTATGTTTTTTTGAGATGGAGTCTTGCTCTGTCACCCAGGCTGAGTGCAGTGGCGTAATTTCTGTTCACTGCAACCTCCACCTCCTGGGTTCAAGCGATTGTCCTGCCTCAGCCTCTCGAGTAGCTGGGACTACAGGTACATGCCAGCATGTCCAGCTAAATTTTATATTTTTAATAGAGACACGGTTTCGCCATGTTGGCCAGGCTGGTCTCGAACTCCTGGCCTCAACTGATCCACCCGCCTTGGCCTCCCAAAGTGCTGGGGTTACAGGTGTGAGCCACCACATGTGGCCAGGCAGGTGATTTTTCTTGTCTTTCCCTCTTTCCACTTCAGTCCCCCTGGCCATCTTTCCCTTCCTTGAATGTGCCTCCTCCCGCCTGGAGGCCTTTGTAGGTATGAGGTCCTTCAGATGATGGCTGACATGACACTTCCTCAGGGAAGCGTTCCAGACCCCAAACACCAGGTCTCTGTCTGTGAAACAGGGACAGTGGCACCTGCCTAATCTGCACGCCTTTCCCTTCTCATGAGATATCCTGGGAAGGGGGGCTCAACTCTTCACTCTGTTTTAGGGCAGGGTGCCTTTGAGCTCCGGAGAGAGTGGGTTTGGATGGCCTTAGCTACCCTCGATACAGAGGACTTGGAGTTAACTGGCACCATCCACAAAGCCTTGCATGCACTGGACCTGAACAAGTCGCTTAGCCCTTCGGAGCCTCACCTACCACCTGTCTTTGATGGAGTTGTGATAACAGTGCCTGCCCTGCCTGGATACCTTATGGGTTCAGTGAGCACATAGGCGTAAATAAAGTGTTGAGTGGCACCTCGGCATGTAGTTATTCTCTGATTGACCTGTAGCAGCCGTGCCAGTCTTCAGGGTCCCAGGCTGCCAGGCTTTCTTCTCTTGTCTTGGAGCGTTTGTTGTTCCCTAGGACTGAAATGTTCTGACCCCTCGGCTTAACTGCCCCTTCTCTAGGAAGCTTTCCCTGGTGTGCCATCTGATGCTGGTGCTTGCTGGAGGGGTACTATCTGATGCTAGCTGGTGAGGCATTCCTGCCAGAGCTGCGGCAGATACTTTCCCCACGTCTCCACCAGCCTGTGAGGTGGATGCCATCTCCACGAGGGCATGCAGGTCCACAGAGACTGGCTCCTGTCCAAGGCCACGTGACTGGAAAGAGACAGAACCCAAATCAAACACCGGCAGTTTAGCCCTGGAGGCCCTCATCCTACCTCCCACATGGGTAACCACTATACATCTTGCCGCCTCTGAAATCTCCCGTTTTTTTTTTTTTTTTTTTTTAATTTTAAAATTTTGTGTGTATGTATGTATTTACTTATTTATTTGCTGTTGTTGTTATTGTTTTGAGACAGAGTCTTGCTTTGTTGTCGCCCAGGCTGGAGTGCAGTGGGGCGATCTTGGCTCACTGCAACCTCTGCCTCCTCAGCTCAAGCGATTCTCGTGCCTCAGTCTCTCGAGTAGCTGGGACTACAGACATGCATCACCATGCCTGGCTAATTTTTGTGTCTTTAGTAGAGATAGGGTTTCGCCATGTTGACCAGGCTGATCTTGAACTCCTGGCTTCGAGCGAACTGCCTGCCCTGGCCTCCCAAAGTGTTGAGATTAACGTGAGCCACTGTGCTTGGCCAAAATTTCATTATTTATTTATTTATGTATGTATGTATTTATTTATTTATTTATTTGAGATGGAGTCTCACTCTGTCACCCAGGCTGGAGTGCAGTGGCACCATCTTGGCTCACTGCAACCTCCACCTCCCAGGTCCAAGCGATTCTCCTGCCTCAGCCTCCTGAGTAGCTGGAACTACAGGTACATGCCACCACACCTGGCTAATTTTTGTATTTTTAGTAGAGATGGGGTTTCATCATCGTGATCAGTCTGATAGGCTGGTCACAAACTCCTGACCTTAAGTGATCCACCTGCCTCAGCCTCCCAAAGTGCTGAGATTAAAGGTGTGAGCCACCGCGCCCAGCCATATTATTTCTTTATTTTCATTTGGCTTATCTGTCAGCTTGACACTTATTTATTTTTTTAGGCTACTCAGGTGAAGCAATGTGAGTAAGATCACCTCTTGATTGTAACTTGTGTGTTCAGTGTTTGTCATTCATCCCTTCCTGTCTCCAGCCCTCAGTTCAGGGCATGATTTGGAGCAGATGTTCAGTATCTGTTTAACAAGAACAATCATGAGAAATACTTATTCGCTACTCATGTTTATGAAACACTTGTTATGTGCCAGGCACTGGGCTGAGCAGTCCACACAGGTCACCTCAGTTAATCCTCACGACAACCCGTGAGGTAAGTACTTATACCACCCTCGGTGTACACAGGAGGAAACTGAGGCTCAGGGAGTTTTTCTTTAAAAAAAGTTTTCCTTTTTTTTTTTTTCCTTGAGACAGGTCTTACCTTGTCACCCAGGCTGGAGTGCAGTGGCGTGATCTTGGCTCACTGCAGCCTCTTGGGCTTCAGGGATCCTCCCACCTTAGCCCTTCGAGTAGTTGGGGAGTGCAGGTGTGCACCACCATGCCCAGCTAATTTTTCATAGGGCCCCCTTGGCCTCCCAAAGTGCTGGTATTACAAGCGTGAACCACCACACCCGGCCTTAAATTTTATTTATTTATTTATTTATTTAATTGTTTTGTAGAGATGAGGTCTCACTATGTTTCCCAGGCTGGCCTCGAGCTCCTGGACTCAAGTGATCCTCTTGCCTCAGCCTCCACAGTAGCTAGAATTACAGGCGTCTGCCACTGCTCTTGGCTCAGGGAGTGTAAGTCACACAATCAGGCAGCGGTCTGCTCAGTTAGAGTCCATGCGCTTAGCCATGGTGCCTTCAAATGACTCCACCAGGGCCACCCCAGTACTTCCTGGGCAGACCAGACCATCCAGGGCGGGCAGGTTGTGCTTTCCTGCGTGGTGGGAGAGGACATGGCATGAAGCTTTGTGTAAATCTGTGCAGCCTCTGCCATTGTAAATCACTGGGCCACCAGGACAGACTACCCCCATCCCCTACCCAAAACTAGAAGAACGGATGGGTGGAGTCGCATCCTTCCTCTGTAGGCATCTGACCACCCACTCCCATTATGGAGCATTTCCTCAGGACCAGGGCGGTGCGGAGCCCTTTGCATAGCTCACTGAATTGGTGCAGCAACCTGGGCCTGGGGACTACTGTCGTCTCCACCAGCCCAGCAAAAAGGGGAGGAGGGTACAGCCAAGGTCCAGCTCCAGTATATGGAGCACACTGGGGTGCCATGAAGATAGCTGTCCAGCCTCTAGAGGCTGACAGTCCTGCCCTGACACCCTGGTTTGTTATCAGACTCTGGCCTCCCCTCTTAGTGCCCATCTGAAGACTTCAGCCTTCAGTCTTCTTCCATCAGCATGCCGTCTCCCCTGTGCCTCAGTCTCCCTCTCTGGAGTATCTGCTGGTGCCATAGTTTGGTTTTATTGTTCTCTGAGACAGGGTATCACTTTGTTGCCCAGGCTGGAGTGCACTGGTGCAGTCATGGCTCACTGCAGCCTTGACCTTCTGGGCTCAAGCCATCCTCTCACCTCAGGCTCCTGCAACTCCAGTATCTAGACTACACGTACATGCCACCATTTCCAGCTAATTTTATTTTATTATTTATTTATTTATTTATTTATTTTTAGATAGAGTCTCACTCTTGTCACCCAGGCTGGAGTGCAATGGCGCCATCTCGAATCACTGTAACCTCTGCCTCTCAGGTTCAAGCCATTCTCCTGCCTCAGCCTCCCAAGTAGCTGGGATTACAGGCGCCTACCATCATGCACGGCTATTTTTTGTATTTTTAGTAGAGACAGGGTTTCACCATGTTGGCCAGGCTGGTCTCGACCTCCTGACCTCAGGTGATCCGCCCTCCTTGGCCTCCCAAGGTGCTGGGATTATAGGTGTGAGCCACCATGCCCAGCCTTCCTGGCTGATTTTACAATTTTTCAGAGACGGGGGTTTTGCCTAGGCTGGTCTCGAACCCCTGGCCTTAAGTGATCCTCCTACCTCAGCCTCCCAAAAGTACTGGGATTACAGGCATGAGCCGCTGCACATTGCCACAGTTTGATTTTAAAATCCACTTTAAGGTGCAATTAGTTCTCCCCAGCTCCTCTTTTCCCCATCCTCATAAAGCGTAGTCACTTCCCTTTCTCCCACTTCTCACCTTCCTAGGTTTTGTTTTTCTCTCTTACCAAGTTTTGAGTATGTAATACATCCCAGATCGGTGCTGAACCCCTTGTGTGAGTTAACAGCTTTTCATGTGGCATTCTGCAGCCTTCTTACAGATAAGGAAATTCAGAGATGAAGTGTTTTTGCAGAGAGCCACACGATGAGCTAAGGAATTGGAACCCAGGGCATTTGAACTCCAGAGCCAGGGAACTTAACCGCCCATTCATGCATTCACTCAGGAATTCCCTCTTGAGTGCCTGCTGTGAAGGCAACCTGGACGCTGTCTCTGCCTTCCTGGGATTGTGGTGTGTGTAGGAGAGAGACACGAAACAAAAGAATCTTCTAAGTCAGTTTCTGGCTTGCTAGGTACTCAGAAGGGGGAAGCAATGTGCTGCAAGAGGCCGGCTGCTTCCTCCTCACAAGGGGAGGCCTACGGTGACATTGCCAGGCCTGAATCTGCCTCGCCATTGGGAGTGTAATTTCCTCACGACTACAAATGCAAATAAACACACACACTGAACATGCTACCCCGCTGGAACTGTTGACGGCTTGTTCACTGCAGTTAAAGGAAGATGGAGGAACACATTTGAGCACCCATGTGTGAGATCTAGCTCGTGGCAAACCCCGCCCTTCTTTAACGTCTGTGGGAAGTGAAGCCACCATTACTGACCTCGGAGGAATCCCGGGAGTAGTGGGAAGAAAAGTCGCAGATATTTGAAAATCAGGCTGCAGGGGTAGTTGGGGTGAGGAGCATGGACGTCTATGAGCCTGAATCTCAGCCTCGCCCAGGTTAGAAGCCCAGTCCTGATGTAATTTTTTTTTTTTTTTTTGAGACAGGGTCTCACTTTGTCCCCTAGGCTGGAGTGCGGTGGCACACTCTCAGCTCACTACAGCCTCATCCTTCCAGGTTCAAGCATTCCTCCTGCCTCAGCCTCCCAAGTAGCTGGGACCACAGGTGTGTGTCACCACACCTTTCTAATGTTTGTATTTTTTTGTAGAGACCAGGTTTCTCACTGTTGCCGAGGCTGGTCTCAAACTCCTGAGCTCATGTGATCCTCCTGCCTTGGCCTTCCAAAGTGCCAGGATTACAGGCGTAAGCCACTGTGCCCAGCCCAATTTTTTTTTTTTTTTTTAATTTGTGGTCTGGTACAGGTTATTTTACCTCCCCAGGCCTCAGTTTCCTCATCTACTCAAGGGCAATGGTAGCTAATCCCCCTCACAAATTCCCCGGGGAGTCAGTAGGCTTGTGCATGCCAGACACAGCTGGCTTACAACAGGTGCTTCATAAGGGGGAGCTGTTGCAACGTCTTGGCAAGTTCTAGGCTGCCTAGCTCCAGAGCTAAGAGTCACAGTGAGTTCATATCCCTTTGAGCATTTATAGGCTTCTGACAGGTCCCCTGGACTTTCTCAGCCACTCCTCATCTGACCTGAGGAGGTGTGATGTCCTTGCAGGACTTCTCTAGCCCCTCTGAACTTTTCTTTTGTTTGAGACAGCATCTTGCTCTGTTGCCCAGGCTGGAGTGCAGTGGTGTGATCAAGGCTTACTGCAACCTCCACCTCCTGGGCTCAAGCGAGTCTTCCACCTTAGCTTTCCAAGCAGCTGGAACTACAGGTGTATGTTACCATGCCCGGATAATGTTTAAAATTTTTTGTAGAGATACTATCTCAGGCCGGTCTTGAACTCCTGGGCTCAAGTAATCGTTGAGCCCAAAGTGTTGGGATTACAGATGTGAGCCACCTTGCCAGGCACTGAGCTCCTTCTGTCTTCCATGAAGGATACACTGTTTCTCGCCTTTTGTCTTTTTTTGTGTGTATGTCGCAGGGTCTCTGTTGCCCAGGCTGGGATGTGGTGGTGTGATCTGGGCTTACTGCAACCTCTGCCTCCCAGATTCAAGTGATTCTCCTGCCTCAACCTCTTGAGTAGTTGGGATTACAGGTGTGCGCAAGCCCGCCCAGCTAATTTTTGTATTATTGGTAGACGTGGGGTTTCACCGTGTTGACCAGGCTGGTCTCGGCCTCTTGAAGTGTTAGGGTTACAGGCGTGAGCCACTGTGCCTGGCCACTTTCGTCTTTTGCATGTTCTGATCCCCTTGCCTGGAATGCGCTTTCGCTGCCTCCTGGTTATCCCTCAGGTTTCAGCTCTAACATCACTTCCCCAGGGAAGCCTTACCCTCCCTCTCTTCTGCTGTAGGATAATATGAACCACTGTCATCGTTACTTGTTCAGCGTCCGCCCTCCCTGTTAGGCAGCAAGGACAGATATCTTGCCTGTCTTAGGTCCCCAGAACCCAGCACACGGCTTGGAACATGTCAGGTGCTCCAACATTTGTTGAATGAGTCAGTCTGGGCTCGCAGAGGGAGCTGGGACCAGAGTAGAGTGGACACTGAAGCGTGTGTAGCAGTTTGCCAGGCAATAGGGAAAGAGACCTTCTCGTGAAGCAAGCAGAGATGAGAGGGAGAAATGAGAATAGCTAAGATTGTTTTGAGCATTTGTTATGTGACTTACAGATACTTTGCTGAACATTTTATTCACATGATCTTGTTGAAGCCTCTCATTTCCATGAGGGGTTCTCAATTTTTATAGACAAGGAAGAGGACACATGAAGAGGGAAGTTACTTTGCCATATCACCCACTAAGGGATTTTTTTTTTTTTTTCTTTTGAGATGGAGTCTCACTGTCATCAGGCTAGAGTGCTGTGGCGCAATCTCGGCTCACTGCAACCCCCCGCCTCCCGGGTTCAAGTGATTCTCCTGCCTCAGCCTCCTGAGTAGCTGGGACTACAGGCATGTGCCACCACATCCGGCTAATTTTTCTATTTTTAGTGGGTACAGGGTTTCGCCATGTTGGCCATGTTGATCTCGAACTCCTGACCTCAAGTGATTCGCCTGCCTTGGCCTCCCAAAGCCAGTAAGGGATTTGAAGCTAGGCAGTCTGACTCTTAAAAGCTCAAAGACTTAAGCTCTGTCCTGAGTAGCTTCGCTGGTGTATGGTATAGGGGTCAGAAGAGAGCCTGTCTGGATGCCTAGAGGGCATCCTGCAGTGGGCATGTGTGTCTGTGATCACAGTGGGAGAGAGAGAGGAGGGGGCATCTGTGGCCAGAATGGGGAGGCCTTGAATACCAGGATGAAGAGTTTGGGCCTATGATAATGAGAATAGAAGTAGCTGCCAGTATGAAGAGTTTGGGCCTATGGTAATGAGAATAGTAATAGGTACCAGTTCTTGACTTTCCGGCCACTTTATTGAGTCATTTAATCTCACAACAGTTCTATGGGATAGGTGTTACTGTTTTCATCCCGGTTTTTCAGATGGGGAAACTGAGACACAGAAGTTGTAGTCAGTTGCCCAAGGTGTCGCAGTGAGAAAGTACTGGAGTTGGGCCTCAGACCCTGCGAGTCAGGCCCCAGAGTTCACTGGGGCCATGTGCTCAACTACCATGCCGCCTGCCTGCCGCCGGGGTTGAGCCAGCTGAAACCTGGGTGCTGCTTCTAATGTGGGTGTTCTCCTTTGCTCTCTCCCCCAGCACCCGCACAGGCAGCAGCAGCAGTTCTCATCTCTGGATGACAAGCCCCAGTTCCCAGGGGCCTCGGCTGAGTTTATAGACAAGTTGGAATTCATCCAGCCCAATGTTATCTCTGGAATCCCCATCTACCGTGTCATGGACCGGCAAGGCCAGATCATCAACCCCAGCGAGGACCCCCATGTGAGAGGCGACCTTCCCCACTTCCCATGCCCCCCATGCCCAGGCCCCTTGCCTGTCTCCTCTCTGGTCCCAACCGCCCCACGTCTGTCTGCCTCCACCCACAGCTGCCAAAGGAGAAGGTGCTGAAGCTCTACAAGAGCATGACACTGCTTAACACCATGGACCGCATCCTCTATGAGTCTCAGCGGCAGGTGCGTGGGGACAGGCCTGGGGGCAGGGGGCTGGAATTACCTGAGGTCCCCTACCTGTGTTTGGGCCAAAGGATGGCTCTCAAGGAGGAGAGATTCTTTTTTGGGGGGGTTCCATAGAGTTCGGAGGGTTCTCTCGGGACTCTGGAGGAAAAGTGTGAGAGCAGTCCTGCCCTAGGGCAGAAGGATGGACCTGATCACTAAAAACACCTACTGTGTGCCTGGCTGGGCGCTTGCCTGTGTGGGGAGAGGGCAGGGAGAAGGCCTGACAGCCCTTCCTCTTGGAAATACACGGTCCTGAGAAACAGGGTGGGTCCCCAGTGCTTCCTGGAGTGCTCCAGGGGACCACCCAAGGCCCATGTGGAATGTGCTATGATCCCCTGATAAATCCTAGTATCAGGGGACAAGGATCCAGTCAAGCCAGTGTCAACAAAGAGGGAAGTTATTGACTCCAATTACCATACCTCCAGAGGGTCCTCTTTTGGGGCACAGCTGGATCCAGGGGGCTCAAAAGCTGTCATTAGACCTTCTCTCGCTCTGTTCTCCTTTGCCTTGGCTTTCTTCCTCTCCAGGTGGTGGTAGGCTCTGGCAGCTCCTGGCTCATGCAGAGTAGGTAGGCAGAGAGAAAGGGTGTAGGGTACAGGCTCTGAAGCAAGTCTGTAAGACTGAAGTCCTAGTGCTGCCCCTTTCTAGCTCTGTGGTCTTGGGAAAGTTGTTTAAAACTTCAGTGCTTCAGTTTTCTATTTTATTTTATTTTATTTTTAAAATTGTATTTATTTCTTATTTTATTTATTTTATTTTATTTTGTTTATTTTTATTTATTTTATTTTATTTTTTGAGACAGAGTCTAGCTGTGTTGCCCAGGCTGGAGTGCAGTGGCACGATCTTGGCTCACTGCAACCCCTGCCTCCTGGATTAAAGCCATTCTCCCGCCTCAGCCTCTTGAGTAGCTGGCACCCACCACCACACCCGGCTAATTTTTGTATTTTTAGTAGAGATGGGGTTTTGCCATGTTGGCCAGGCTGGCCTCAAACTCCTGACCTCAGGTGATCTGCCTCCCTCAGCCTTCCAAAGTACTGGGATTACAGGCATAAGCCACTGCACCTGGCCTAGTTTATTTTGTTTATTTCATTTTGTTTTATTAGTTTATACGGGGGTCTCACTCTGTCTCCCAGACTGTTGTGTGGTGGTGCACTTGTAGCTCACTGTAGCCGTGACCTCCTGGTCTCAAGCGATCCTCCTGCCTTGGCCTCCCTAACAGCTGAAACTATAGGCATGGACCACCATCCCCAGCTAATGTTTTTAATTTTTTGTAGAGATGGGATCTTGCGTTGTTGCCCAGGCTGGTCTTGAACTCCTGGGCTCAAGTGAGCCTCCCACCTTGGCACCTCCCAAAGTGCCATTGCGCCCAGCCAGTGCTTTGGTTTTCTTATCTGCACCTGCCTCATGAGGTTGGCATGAGGGTTGATGGTGGAATATGTAATGGCCTTAGGAACAGCAAAACTGGCATTTAGCTACCACTTAATATTAGCTTCTTCTTATTTACGATGATCCTATCCATCTTGCAATTATTATCCTTTCCACTTAGCAGTGGAAAGAGAATCGTCTTTGACAGTTCAGCACAAGGCCCAGAGCTGGCACTCATTGGCCAAGCTTTGGTCATAGACCCTGTCATGAACCAATAACTGTGACTGATTGGCCAAGCCCAGGCTATGTGCCCCGCCAGGAACTGAGGGAGAAGAGGAGTAGAGTCCATCTCCCAGGCCACAGAGATGGAAGGTGGGGCTGAGGGTTCCTCTGAGAAAAGTGGGAAGCTTGTTGGGCAGGCAGGCCCTTGGATGTCCACCATTCTCATGGGGTCAGGACCTCTCCAGGGCTTGGGGGGTCAGGACCTCTGCCAGGCTTGGGAATTTGCATTTGTGTCAAGTGCCCAGGTGACCCTGTTGTGGGCACTGCGTGGATTCGGGCAGGCAGCCCACTCCCAGACTTTCTCATTCACAGGAATCCTATGCATGGGTTCGCCGAGTTAGGGTAGTGTCTTCACTCTGCCCAGAAACTTCCCTGGGCGTCCAGCGGCCACAGGAGCAAGTCCAGCCCTTCCTGGCCACCCTGCCTGCCTGTTCTCCTGTGGCTTGGTGCTCTCTGCTCCTCTCTCCACAGCCGCAGTGCCAGGCCACACCACCCCTGCACGCATAGGCTCCCTCCTGCCCCGCTGTGAGTTACACACACGGGCTTTGGAATCCAGTGGGCTTGGGTCCAGTCACACCTGTGACTTCGGACAGGTGATTTTTCTTGTCTTTGCCTCAGTTTCCTCATTGTTTTAAAGAATGAGGCTAACGATAGAACCACCCTAAAGGGCAGGGGTAGAAATTCTGTGAGACACAGCAAGTAGGGTTCGTGCCTATTGGCTGACACAGAGGAAGCTCTCAGTAAGGTCACCTCACCTGTCATCGTGCGGCCTGCTTCTGTTAGGACGGTGTTCAGCTGTGAGTTACAGACCTCTTTCCCACTCCAAAAACAAAACAAAACAAAACAAAAAACGAAACAAAACAAAAACACACACACACACACACACACACAAAACCCCAAACCCTAACAAATAAAAACAAAAGTAGTAGCCTATACAGACGAGTAATTTCTTCTTTTGAATGAAAGAAACCTGGGCCGGGCCCAGTGGCTCATAGTAATCCCAGCATTTTGGGAGGCCAAGGTGGGTGGATCACCTGAGGTCAGGAGTTTGAGATCAGCCTGGCCAACATGGCAAAACCCCATCTTTACTAAAAACACATAAAATAGCCTGGCATGGTGGTGCATGCTTGTAGTCCCAGCTACTCAGGAGGCTGAGGTGGGACAATCACTTAAGCCTGGGAGGCAGAGGTTGCAGTGAGCCAAGATCACACCACTGTATTCCGGCCTGGGCTAAAGAGTGAGCCTTTGTCTCAAAAAAAAAAAAAAAAAAAATCTGGAAACAGGTGGTCTGGGGCAGGTCTGGTGGCACCATGATGTCATTGGAGTCATTGGACACCCAGTTTTCTTTCATTGCTTAGATCTGCCACTCATAGCATTGGCTTCTACCTTCTCTGAGGTCCCTTCATGAGCCAAAATGGTTGCTGAAGCTCTCTCCATCACATCTCATTCTAGGCAGGAAGTAGAGGGAAGGTGGAAGGCCAGACATGGCACATCCCAGCTATCACACCCCACTACCTTTTTAGAGCTTTCTGGGTAGTCCCACCTAGTAACATCTGCATACATTTCATGGGCCACTCCTAGCTGCAGGGGAGACAGAAATGTATTAATAATCCTTTAGTCCAGGCAGTTGCTGCCTGCGGGAGATTGAGACCTCTGTTAACAGAGGAGGGGAATAGGATACTGGGAAGGCAATCACGAGCCTCTGCCAGTAGCCCGGAGTCCTGATCCTCAGGGGGCTGGTCGCAGGCTCCTCCCCACGCTAACCTGGACAGTCCTGCCAGGCCCTCAGTACTCAGCACCGCCCACTCACTTGGCACTGGAATGTGCATTAACTTTTAATTGGCTCCCCACTTGGAAGAAAGCACACATTCATCAGTTTCCCCCACAGCAACGGGAAAGCCAGGCCTGGGAACACACGGGGGAGGGCACTGCCCAACCATGAGGTGCACTGACCCCGGGGTGTCCCTAAGGTGCTGTCCAGGCTGCCTTTGTTGTGCTTTACACGTGGCCCTGTGTGATCTCATGTGCATCCGTATGCCAGGGCTGCCCAGAGCCCTGTCCAGACTGCTTGTCAGAGCCCTGCTTGGCTTCTCGCCCTGGATGTCCCACAGCAAACTAATCCTGTCTGAACTTGACCTCGACATCTTCCTCCCAGGCGTGCTCCTTTGCCTCATCTAGTCTGTTTCTCAGTGAAGGGCACCACCATCCACCCGCTCGCCCACACCAGAAACCTCATCTCATGCCTGTCTCCTCCCTTCCCTTGCTATCCCTTTCTCCCCTCTCATTCCCTCTGTAGATATTTCTTTTTTTTTTTTTTTTATTTTCGAGACGGAGTTTTGCTCTTGTTGCCCAGGCTGGAGTGCAATGGCACAATCTCGGCTCACTGCCTCCCTGGTTCAAGCAAGTCTCCTGTCTCAGCCTCCTGAGTAGCTGGGATTACAGGCATGCCCCAGCACACCTGGCTAATTTTGTATTTTTAGTGGAGATGGGGTTTCTCCATGTTGGTCAGGCTGGTCTCAAACTCCCAACCTCAGGTGATCTGCCTGCCTCGGCCTCCCAAAACGCTAGGATTATAGGTATGAGCTACCGCACCAAGCTATAGATACTTCTTTTCTTTTATGTTATTTTTATTTATTTATTTAGAGACGGAATCTCTCTCTTTCGCCCAGGCTGGAGTGCAGTGGCGCAATCTCGGCTCACTGCAACCTCCACCTCCCAGGTTCAAGAGATTCTCCTGCCTCAGTCACCCAAATAGCTGGGATTACAGGCGCCCATCACCACATCCGGCTAATTTTTGTATTTTTAGTAGAGATGGGGTTTCACCCTGTTGGCCAGGCTAGTCTTGAACTCCTGACCTCAAGTGATCCACCTGCCGTGGCCTCCCAAAGTACTAGGATTATAGGCGTGAACCACCACGCCTAGCCTGTCTGTAGATACTTCCTTAGGAACTGCTCAGCTGCTCAGCAGCACACTCTGGGACCCAGCCCCATCCTCTCTCTGCTTCACTGTTGTTGGTGAGCTGGTCTTCGTGCTCTGCTTGTGACCTTGTGTTCTCAGCGTGGCTGCTGCATGTCCAGGCTTCTTGACTGTCTGCAAGGCAGGAAGAAGTTGGGAGTGGATGGGGCTGGCACCAGCAGCAGTGGTCTCTTCTATCCAGAAAGCAAAAGCAGATTTCCACCGAAATCTCTGGCTAAAACTGTGTCGCACGGCCACCTCTGGCTGCAAGGGAGGCCAGTAACCTGAGCGCGTGTCTTTTCGAGGCTCAGGATAGGGGATTTGGGAGAAGGAAGCTGGGCACTGATGTGGCCAGCTGACAGGGTCTGCTGCCCCCTAGCACAGCCAACTCAGCTGCCTCAGACACATCCACCTGCTCCTCTCCCACCTCCCCCTGCTACCAAGCTGGGCCTCTGTCCCCTGTCTCCTGGCTCGCTGCAGTCAGCCTTGATGGTTCCATCCATTTCCCTCACTGCAGCCTGAGAGCAATTCTAAAACACAGGTCTGACCACATTGCTCCCTTGAGAAGACCTGCTGGCAGGTTACCACCATTCTCAGAGTAAAATCAATGTATCGTTCCCTTTGTTATCTGGGTGCCACCTTCCTCTCCCTCATCTTTCCCCACCCCTACCACTATACGTCCCAGCCCTTTGGTCCTCACGGTCTATCATTCCCTCTGCCTGGATCCTCCACCCACCCCATCTTTGTTCATTGGTCCTTGCTGATGCCCTTCCGTGGTGGAAAAGGTGCTTCCTTTGGGCTCCTATCACAGCACCTCGATCCCTCTGGCAGTTCTAAGCAGTCTGGCAGCATCTCCATAAAGGCAGGAACCCTAGCATGGCCTGGCCCAGGACTGGCCTTCAGGCAGGCTGCAAATTCACGGAGGTGTCAGAAGCTGGGTAGGGTTTGGATGGCTCTCTGTCATTGCCCAGCATAACCAAGTGTGGGCCCCCGGTCCTCCCTCCACCCCCAGGGCCGGATCTCCTTCTACATGACCAACTATGGCGAGGAGGGCACGCACGTGGGGAGTGCCGCCGCCCTGGACAACACAGACCTGGTGTTTGGCCAGTACCGGGAGGCAGGTACGTCTGTCTGTGGTTTGGCCCTGTGGTCCCCATTGAGGTGTACAAGTTAGTCTTTCTGAGTGTTCTTCCAGGAGCAGCACAGTGCCAGGAAGGTCTAAGGAGCTGGAAGAAGAGCTTTCCAAGCAAGAAAGAGACAAGCCAGGGTCAGGACTCTGGAGGGGGCGGTCTTCCCACTCTGAAGGCTGGAAAGTGTAGTGGCTCAGGGTCTGTGCTCTTAACCCTTTGTTACCAGTTGTCAGGTTTCGGGCACATCACTTCCCTTCTCTGAGCCTCAGTTTTCTAATCTCCAGAAGAGGGATTATGATGGTATCTGCATCCAAGGGTCGCTGGGAGGATGCAGTGAGGTCGGCGCTCGCTGTGGGTGTGGTCTCTGCTGGAGACCCTGTCTGCCTGGTGCAGGGATCCTCTGGCCCCTCCTCAGGTGCTGTATCCTTCAGGGAGCAGGAGCAGGTGGAAGAACCTTGACGGACCTGAGTGCGGTGCAAGATCAGAGGGGCCCGGCAGGCCCGGATGAGTGAAAGGAAGGAAGGGTCAAAGACCAGGAATGAAGAAAATCATTGAGCAGGAATGAGTGCCTGGGAGCGAAGGAGTGAGCCCAGGGAGCAGTGAGTAGGGTGTTCCAGGGAGCTTGTTGGTGTGGGGCCCTGCAAGGGGACTACCCTCTGAGTGTCAGCGAGCACTGGTAGGGCTAGGAAGGCACATCTTAACCCTTTGTCTTAGACGCTGCACAGCCTGGGGCAAGTTGCTTAACTGCCCGGTGCCTCTGTTTCCTCATTCATAAGGGGGATAGTAGCCCTTCCCAAGACAGCTGTTGAGGGGAGTCTTGGGGCAGTTGGCACAGTGCCCTCAGCACAGAGTGAGCGCTCGGGGCAGGGGTTGGTGTCATGATTGGGGCCTCACCCTGGGACCGCCCTTCCGCCAGGCCAGACCACGTGGCTGTCCAGAACCCCCATGGACCAGTGTGACTTGCAGCCTGCTCCTGGACTGTCTACTGCTCACAGCTGGACCAGGCCCCTGGCCCCACATGCTCTAGGAGGGCAAATGCCCTGTGATGTTTGTCAGGTTGAGTGTCATCCATGCGGAAAATGAGATTTCCAGACGCTGGGCAGCAAGCTGGGGCCCCACCAGCTGTGCTGAGCACTGCACCTGTTTTTGCTGAAGGGGTCTCTTTTGTGAGGGCACCAGGCAGGACTGAGCAAGCCTCATGGGAATCATGGGAGCCGCTGAGCTCTCCACACGGGAGAGAGTGACTGTCCAGCACTGAGGGTCAGCAGAAGTGTCTGGGCAGCTGCAAATGGGACTCGTGCAGAGGTAGCATGGTGCAGGCTAAGGAGTTGAGTCAGACCCACTCTAGGCTTCACTTGGCAGGCTGCTTGCCTTGGTGACGCTTCTGTCATCTGTGAAGTGAGAAGAGTGGTCTTCATCATGATAGGTAGCGTTTCCCTGGGCTCTTGACACCAGAGTGCTGTTCTTTTATTCTTCTCGTTTATTTTTATTTTATTTTTTTTGAGATGGAGTCTTGCTCTGTCGCCCAGGCTGGAGTGCAGTGGTGTGATCTCGGCTCACTCTGGGCGAGCTCTGCCTCCTGGGTTCATGCCATTCTCCTGCCTCAGCCTCCCGAGTAGCTGGGACTACAGGCACCTGCCACCACACCTGGCTAACTTTTTTGTAATTTTAGTAGAGATGGAGTTTCACTGTGTTAGCCAGGATGGTCTCGATCTCCTGACCTCGTGATCCGCCCTGCTTGGCCTCCCAAAGTGCTGGGATTACAGGCATGAGCCACTGTGCCTGGCGGTTTTTTTTTTTTTTTGAGGTGGAGTCTCACTCTGTCACCCAGGCTGGAGTGCCATGGCGCAGTCTTGGCTCACTGCAGCCTCTTGTCTCCCAGGTTCAGGTGATTCTTCTGTCTCAGCCTCCTGAGTAGCTGGAATTACAGGCATGCACCACCATGCCTGGCTAATTTTTGTATTTTCAGTAGAGACGGGGTTTCACCACGTTGGTCAGGCTGGTTTCAAACTCCTAACCTCGAGTGATTCATTTGCCTTGGCCTCCCAGAGTGCTGGGGATTACAGGCGTTAGCCACCACGCCCAGCCAGCCAAGGTGCTGTTATAAGTGCTCTTTAGCCTTGGAGATTGTCATTTCCCCTCACCACACTGCAGAGCAAGGGCACACTGGGTGAGGTTAGGGCAGGCCCCGATGGTGTTGCCTCATTGAGGCACCTCCCGCATCCATGTGAGGCAGGAGAGGCAGGCATTACCGTCAACTCTAAAAGCCAGGTAAGAACCTGAGTCAACAGAGGTGAGGTCACAGGCTCAGGCCATGTTCTCCTAAGGAGTGGAGCCAAGTCCTTGCATGGCTGTCTGACCCAGAGATAGCTCTCGCTGTTTCCCACCCTTGGCTGTCCTCCCAGAGCTATACATGGTGTGTCAGTGGTGGCACCGGCAGGGAGTGGCACCCAGTGAAAAGGAGTGTTAAGAGGAAGCAGGTGTGGTGGCTCACGCCTGTAATCCCAGCACTTTGGGTTGCCGAGGTGAGAGGATTGCTTGAGCCCAGGAGTTTGATACCAGCCTAGGCAACATGGCGAGACCCCCATCGCTGAAAAATTCAAAAATTAGCCAGGCATGGTGGTGCACACCTGTAGTCCCAGCTACTCAGGAGGCTGAGTGGGAGGATTGCTTGAGCCCGGGAGTTCAAGACTGCAGTGATCTATGCTTCCACCACCGAACTCCAGTTTGGGTGACAGAGTGAGATCCTGTCTCTGAGACCAATAAGAAAAGAGGTGGCAGGTGTCAAGCAAGAGCAGCAGTTCCCACTGGACTTGGAGTTTCCTGGTGCAAATCAGCCTGTGAGTCTGTATTTTCTTTTTCTTTGAGACGGGGTCTCACTCTGTCACCCAGGTTGAAGTGCAGTGGCATGATCTCGGCTCATGCAACCTCTGCCTCTTAGGATCAAGTGATCCTCCCACCTCAGCCTCCTGAATAGCTGGGACCACAGGTGCACACCACCACACCTGGCTAATTGTTTTTTTTTTAATTTATTTTTGGTAGAGATGGGGTTTCACCGTGTTGCCCAGGCTGGTCTCAAACTCCTGAGCTCAAGTGATCCACCTGCCTCACCCTTCCAAAGTGCTGGGATTACAGGCATGAGCCACTGCACCTGGCAAGTTTGTACTTTTAGCACCTTCCCTGCCCCTACCCAGTCCTTCTCATGTGGGTGGACCCAGTACCACATTCTGAGAAAGCCTGATTCCAAGATCCTGTATCAGTGCCTTGGACCTTCTTTGGCCCTCTACAAGGCCTTTCTTTCCCTCTTTAACCAGAGCAACTCCTGTTTCCATCTGTTACATATGCACCACAGCCACATGTTATGTGGATTTGTGTTATGTCCATTCAAAAGCATATGTCAGAAAATACCAATAAACCTGTATTAAAGTTGAATGTTGAAGTAATGCTAATCACCCTCAACTGTAACTAAAATATTAACAAGTGGGCCGGGCGCGGTGGCCCATGTCTGTAATTGCAGCACTTTGGGAGGCTGAGGCGGGTGGATCACCTGAGGTCGGGAGTTTGAGACCAGCCTGACCAACATGGAGAAACCCTTTCTCTACTGAAAATACAAAAATTAGCTGGTTGTGGTGGCGCATGCCTGTAATCCCAGCTACTCAGGAGGCTGTGGCAGGAGAATCGCTTGAACCTGGGAGGCAGAAGTTGCAGTGAGCCAAGATTGTGCCATTGCATTCCGGGCAACAAGAACAAAACTCCATCTCAAAAAAAAAAAAAAAAAAAAGCCAGGTGTAGTGGTGCACACCTGGAATCCCAGCTATTTGGGAGACTGAGGCACAAGAATTGCTTGAACTAGAAGGCGGAGGTTGCAGTGAGCTCAGGTTGCACTACTGCACTCCAGCCTGGGTGGCCGAGCCAGACTCTGTCTCAAAAACAAAACAACAAAAAAAAAACGGTAACTGCTGTGTGTAATGTGATCACCATTAAATTTGTATCTAAAGACGGGGTTCTGCAGTAAAGAAAGGGTTTGGAAAGCACTGTACTAGAGAGCTCCCTCTGAATAATGTTCCTGGTCTGAGTGCTTGCAGCATTGATCCACAGTGCTGCCCCTAAGGTGTGGATGTGAAGATTGTCCCACTATCCAGGTGGGGCAAAGAGCTTGTCCGAGGGCAATCCCAAACCCCCTTCTGTCTTCTAACTCAGGAGGAAGGGCCGCCTTCACCTGGAGCGGTTCCCTTTGATGGGCAGGTGGGTGTTCACCAGAGGTTTTGTTTGAAGAAAGGGTTTTACTGCCATATGTGGGTTAGAGTACTTCTTCTGTAGTCCAGAAGTTGTAAATTAGTGGTCTATGCTGTTATTTGGTTCATAATGATGATGTTTTTCTTTTTTTTTTTTCGAGACAGGGTCTTGCTTTGTAGCTCGGATTGGAGTGCAGTGGCACAATCTCAGCTGCCTGCAGCCTTGAACTTCTGGGCTGAAGCAGTCCTCTGTCTCAGCCTCCCAAGTAGCTGGAACCACAGGCGCACATCACCATGCCTGGCCAATGTTTTGAATTTTTTTTTTTTTTTTTTGTAGAAGCAAGGCCTCACTTATGTTGCCCAGGCTGGTCTCCAACCCCTGGGCTGAAGCGATCCTTCAACGTCAGTCTCCCAAAGTGCTGGGATTACAGGCATGAGCCACCATGCCTGGCCATAGTGATGATTTATGGTTAGAATATTTCTTAAAGGTAATTGAATTATTTGAAAGCACTTAAAGACCAGACAGTGTCTCACTAAGAGGAAGAAAGAAAAAGGCTAGATTTCTGCTTTCTTTTGAAAAATCAGATTGGCCTTGCTGGGCAGTCAGTCAGTCTGAACATCAGTCTCCCTCTTAAAAACAAGCCCGAGCTTTCCTGTCTGTCTGCTGGCATGCTGCGGGTCACCCACGGGGCCGATCTGACCCCCTGCACTGCCCACTCAGCTAACCATTGCCTCCTCCCCTCCTAGGTGTGCTGATGTATCGCGACTACCCCCTGGAACTATTCATGGCCCAGTGCTATGGCAACATCAGTGACTTGGGCAAGGGGCGCCAGATGCCTGTCCACTACGGCTGCAAGGAACGCCACTTCGTCACTATCTCCTCTCCACTGGCCACACAGATCCCTCAGGGTGAGGATGCATGCCCTGGACCTTGCACACATGCAGACCAGTGTCACACCCCGGTCCAGGCCTCAGCTCTTCTGCCTCCCTTCTGGGTGGAATTCTGGGTTGGTGACACCACCAGAGCCCTGGTCTGTGCTCCAGACTTATTACTATTTTCTTCTTTTTTGAGACGGAGTCTTGCTGTGTTGCCCAGGCTAGAGGGCAGTGGTGCAATTGCAGCTCACTGCAGCCTCCTTCTCCCGGATTCAAGCAATTCTCCTGCCTCAGCCTCCCAAGTAGCTGAGACTATAGGTGTGCACCACCACGCCCAGCTAAGTTTTGTATTTTTAATAGAGACGGGGTTTCACCGTGTTGGCCGGGCTGGTCTCAAACACCTTGCCTCAGCTAGTGCTAGGATTACATGCATGATTCACTGTGCCCAGCCCACTTTTTTTTTTTTTTTTGTCTGAGACAGGGTTTCACTCTCGTCAGCAAGGTTGGAGTGCAATGGTGTGATCTCGGCTCACTGTAACCTCCACCTTCCAGGCTCAAGTGATTCTCCTGCCTTTATCTCCTGAGTAGCTGGGATTATGGGCATATGCCACTGCACCTGGCTAATTTTTTGTATTTTTTGTAGAGATAAGGTTTCACCGTGTTGGCCAGGCTGGTCTTGAACCTGAGCTCAAGTGACCTGCCTGCCTTGGCCTGTCAAAGTGCTGGGATTACAGATGTGAGCCACTGCACCCGGCCTGTGTTCCAGACTTGGAATGCACCTCTTGTCTGGGACCCTTCAGAAGAGGGCTCTGTTGCTGTCCCCACCCCATTCAGGGGCCTGAAGCCTGTGCGACCACACTCTGGATTTCCCAACCACATGCCCACTGCATTTGTCTGCTCACAAACACAGCCAACATGTGCACGAGGTTCCACTGTGCCGGTGCTTCACATTCATCGTCCAATAGGACCCTCATTGTGGCCATGGGGACAGAGGTTATTATTTGCTCTTGTTCCTGTTTTTGAGAGCAGGAGGCCCATGTTTTGTGTGTGAGAGAGTGAGAGCAAACGAGTGGGAAAAAAAAGTGCAGGAAGCCTGGCTAACATGGCAAAGCCCTGTCCCTACTAAACATACACAAATTAGCTTGGTGTGGTGATGCACACCTGTGATCCTAGCTACTTGGGAGGCTGAAGCAGGAGGATCGCTTGAACCTGGGAGGCAGAGGTTGCAGTGAGCTGAGATTGTGCCGTTGCACTCTAGCCAAAGTGAGATCCTGTCTCAAAAAAAAAAAAAAAAAAAAAGGAAATTGAAGTCAAAGAGGGAAGTCACTCGCTAACGGTCATATGGCACAGAGGGAGAGGAGCAGGGACTCAAGTCATGGACTGTGTACCTCCAGAGCCTGGGTTCTTGGCCCTGACCTTTGTCTGCCTCAGTCCTTAGAGTCAAGCAAGCTTCCCCAAAGCTTACTGTAGGTGCCCTGAAGCCCCTTCCCTTATAAGAGGCTTGTTTGGGAAGCAAACCCACCAGGTGCCAGGCCTGCACCCTCATAGCGTGGAGAACAAGGAATCGGAGCCCCTTCCTGCCCTCTGGGGCCTGTAGCCTGATCTAGGGTTGGTCTGGGCTCTGGCTTCTTTGCCCTAGGGCAGCTAAGATGCATGAGTTTGTGTCTCTCCAGGCCTCAGCACTGTGCCCGGCACAGTAGAAGGCTCCACACCCCTTAGCTCATAGTGTTCTTCTGTTGGGAAACAAGAAGCAGTTTGAGCCTTTTAGGTGGGACGTGGGCAGGGAAGCTTTCTCAGACGAGGAGGCATTTAGGGGGCATTTGAACTAAAGGTAATAGGGTTTCCACAAGGCTGGCACCTGCCCCTAACCTTCCCTCTGGGTCCCTGCTAAGTCACTTCAAATGTAAGAAGTTCCTGCCGTGTGCCGGTGCCACTCCAAGTACAGGGAACAAAAGCAACGCAAACCTCAGCCTTCCAGGTGCTGCCATCGTGGTGGGGGAGATGGACAGTAACAAAGATGGAGAGGGAATGCCTGGAGTATATGAGGGTGGGGGTTCTGTAGGGAGCAGCCAAGCCAGTGGGGCGTGGTACACCGTGGGGGTAGCTGGGGGCCGTCACTAGAGTGACACTGAAGTATGGACCAGAGGAAGTGAGGGAGGGAGCTGTGTGGTGTCTTGAGGCAGGTGTGAGCCTGGTGTGTTTGAGGAGCAGGGAGGAGCCCAGAGGGGCAGGTGTGGAGTGAGCGGGTATGGGGTGAGCAGGTGTGGGGTGGTTGGAGGTAAAGTCCAGAGGTGGTGGGAGGGGTGCAGATGGTGCAGGTTGGGTGGGGCCTCAAGGCCTTTGCCTTTTGCAGGGATGTTGACTTTTACTTACACTGGGACAGGAGCCGTGGGTGGGGAGGAGTCTGCTCCTCCTTGGCCTGGCTCACCTCTTCATGGAATCCGCAGGCCTCCCTGTAGGTAACAGATTGGGCAGTGTGTGAAGGGCTAGTAAGGAGGCTGCTCGGTAACTTGGGCTTGACAAGGGTGGTGCTGAGGAGGAGGTGAGAGGGGTCAGGTTCTGAAGGTGGAGCAGATGTGGGGAATGGTGGGAAGTCTTGTTGGAGATGATGCTGGAGTCTTCAGCCTGAGCAGTTGGAAGGGTGGAGCTGCTCTCAGCTGAGCAGGAGGAGACCTGGATGGGCAGATGCTGGGGGCCTCAGGAGCTCAGGTGTTTTCTTTCCCCTTGAAACCTGGTGACCGCTGGCCTGAGCCTCAGAGCCCTGGGTCGTGTGAGGGTGAATGAGTGTGAGTGAGTGCGTGTAAGTCTTCGCCCCTGCTCACCACCCTTTCATCCCCTGCAGCGGTGGGGGCAGCCTACGCAGCCAAGCGGGCCAATGCCAACAGGGTCGTCATCTGTTACTTCGGTGAGGGGGCAGCCAGCGAGGGGGATGCCCACGCCGGCTTCAACTTCGCGGCCACACTTGAGTGCCCCATCATCTTCTTCTGCCGGAACAATGGCTACGCCATCTCCACGCCCACCTCCGAGCAGTATCGCGGCGATGGCATCGGTATGGACTCTACTGGCTGCTCCCCACCCCGCCGGGATCATCTCCTTCCCTCCCCCATCCCCTCACCTTCCTGCCACCCCTGCCCTCCTTCCTGGTCCTTCCTGTGTCCTGTGGTGTCTGGCACTTGGTCAGCCACAGGAGTCGAGGTCCTGAGCACTCAGCCTTGCTCTCTCTGTCCTCTCCCTGCTCATCCCCTTGGCCTCGTGCATGTTCCTCATCTCAGCCCTGGCCTGACCTGCCTTCTCTGTGTCCCCACAGCGGCACGAGGCCCCGGGTATGGCATCATGTCAATCCGTGTGGATGGTAATGATGTGTTTGCTGTGTACAACGCCACAAAGGAGGCCCGACGGCGCGCTGTGGCAGAGAACCAGCCCTTCCTCATCGAGGCCATGACCTACAGGTACCCGCCGCTCCCCCATCAGCACCCCCACAGCGCTGACAGCCACTGTAGCATCTTCCTCATATCGATCACTGTCTCCAAAACATGGCCTTATCACCTGATGTTGCATTTCCCCTTGCCTTGATTCCGTTTCCACTCCTCCTTCCCTAGTCCATCCCCCATCCTCCCTCCTGACCCCCACTCCAGGGAGCCCCACACTGACCTGGGGCCTTTTGCCCCTATGCAGGATCGGGCACCACAGCACCAGTGACGACAGTTCGGCGTACCGCTCGGTGGACGAAGTCAATTACTGGGACAAGCAGGACCACCCCATCTCCCGGCTGCGGCACTACCTGCTGAGCCAAGGCTGGTGGGATGAGGAGCAGGAGAAGGCCTGGAGGAAGCAGTCCCGCAAGAAGGTGAGGGCACCCTGCCCGGGAGGGTGTGCTGGGGGCTGCTGTGGCCTGCAGAGCTCAGGAAGGATTTGCGGGACACTGAACTGGGAGGCTCAGGGATAACCCCAGTGATGTCTCAGATGTGGCCTGTGGAGCCAGGCTGCTGGGGCCATGTGTGTCCTGGCTCTGTGTCCTCGGCACATTGCCCTCCACTTCCTTGTCTTTGAAGGGGGATGCTGGTGGTGCCCATTTCAGAAACTGGTTTGAGGCTGGGCCTGGTAGCTCATGCCTGTAATCCCAGCACTTTGGGAGGCCGAGGTGGCAGATCACTTGAGGTCAGGAGCTCGAGAACAGCCTGGCCAACATGGTCAAATCCTGTCTCTACTAAAAATACAAAAATTAGGGCTGGGCGCGGTGGCTCATGTGTTTAATCTCAGCACTTTGGGAGGCCAAGGCGGACGGATCACCTGAAATTAGGAGTCTGAGACCAGCCTGGCCAAGATGGTGAAACCTTAAAAATACAAAAATGAGCCGGGCATGGTGGCGGGTGCCTGTAATCCCAGCTACTTGGGAGGCTGAGGCAGGAGAATTGCTTGAACCTGGGAAGCAGAGGTTGCAGTTAGCTGAAATCGTACCATTGCACTCCAACCTGGGCAACAACAGTGAGACTCCATCTCAAAAAAAAAAAAAAAGAAAAAAAAGCCAGGTGTGGTGATGCGCACCTGTAGTCCCAGCTACTGGGGAAGGTGAAGCAGGAGAATCACTTGAACCTGGGAGGCGGAACTTGCAGTGATCCGAGATGGCGCCACTGCACTCCAGCCTGGGCAACAGAGTGAGACTATCTCTTAAAAAAAAAAAAAAGAAGAAGAAGCAGCTGGTTTGAGGAGTAGGTGGCGAACCGTGTGCAGTGTACGTGCCCTGCCCAGAATCAGTGTGCCACCCTCCCTGGCCTGGTCATTAGGAGCCAGGAGCCTTGCAACCCAGCGGTGAGGGCAGCACCCAGCATAGGGCAGCACTGTGCGTCCAATCCCTGCCTTTCTCTGTGCCTCAGTTTCCTCATTGCTCAGCTGCCTACCTCTTAGGGCTGCTGAAAGTCTTAAATGAATCCACACACTTGCATAGCACCTGATCCCTGCTAGGATTTGGGGTTTTTCGTTACACCTCTGCTAGGATGATCATTTCCATTGTCCAGGTGGGAACACAAAGGCTTGGAGTGGTTAACTCCTTGCCGAGGCCCCGCAGGAGGAGGCAGGGCCCTGCATGGGAGGCCGGCTGCCTGCCCACTGCCCCATGTCCCCACAGGTGATGGAGGCCTTTGAGCAGGCAGAGCGGAAGCCCAAACCCAACCCCAACCTGCTCTTCTCAGATGTGTATCAGGAGATGCCCGCCCAGCTCCGCAAGCAGCAGGAGTCCCTGGCCCGCCACCTGCAGACCTACGGGGAGCACTACCCACTGGAGCACTTTGATAAGTGAGGCCTGCTCAGCCCACCCCCACCCGCCTTCAGCTACCCCGAGAGGTAGCCCACTCTAAGGGGAGCAGGGGGACCTGGCAGCACACTACCCTCTTTCCCAGTCAGCTCCCTCTAAAACACTCGGCGGCCCGGGCGGCTGCCGCTCTTCACCCCTGCTCCTCCAGGCTGTTACATTGTCGGGGGATAGTATCTGCTGCAGTTGCTGGGGCTCCGTCAGCCCTCTTTTCAGCTGTTGTTACAGTGCCTTCTCCCAGGGGCTGGGTGAGGGGGTGTACAGGACTAGAAGCCCCTCTGGGTATGGGGTGGACATGGCAGGTCAGCCTGTGGAACTTGCGCAGGTGCGAGTGGCCAGCAGAGGTCACAAATAAACTGCATCTCTGCGCCTGGCTCTCTACCACCTCTGGTCTCTACCACCTCTGGAGTTTGGGGGTGATTTGAGGCCACCCCCAGCTTCTCCACCTTAGATAAATAAGGTCAAGGCCCTTGAGATACCTACTTCCCCCGGAAGCTTTCGCAAGCTGGAAGGTTAGCTCCAGCAGACAGGATGGGGGTGGGGGGATCCTCCAGAGATGGTCTCCTGCTCTCTCACAGAATGGGGCAAGCCTGCTGTCCAGCAGAGTAACAGGGAGCCCAGCAGAGCTAGCCCTGCCCAGCAAGGGTGCAGGGGAGCGTCCAGGATGAAGGTCAGGGTGTGGCCAAGCCCTGCTCCCCACCACTCCAGGGCCCCACAGTGAAAAAACAACCCCAGGCCTCAGAGTGGGGAGTGCATGTTTTTCAAAAACAAAAGTAGGCAAAAACAGCTCACCAGCCCATCTTTCCTGCCCAGGCCCCTGGCTGGGGAGGCCAAGGAGTGGCTTAAGTTGTCCAGCTTCTAAGCCCTCCTCCCTCCCATCAAGACCTGGAAGGAGGGGCTGAGCCAGGGGCAGGCCCCAGAGGCCCAGGCCAGGGCCCGGGCCAGGTCAGCACCTCTGCCCTCCCCACCGAGAGTCAGCACTGGAGCCTTGGGTCTTGCAGTTGCTTCCAGAGCCGAATGCTGGCCTGAGGGCCCAGGGGCCGTACTAGCAGCAGGTTGCGGAAAGCGCAGTGGTCCGCAGTGCGGTCTGCTGGCCAGGCTGTGAGGAAGCCTGGGTGGGCCTGGGGCACCAGGCCCAGGGCTCGGATGCAAAGGCCAGTGTAGACGTCCTCAATGGGGAAGGGTGCCACACGGGCTGCCGCCCGCAGTAGCCAGGGTGCCAGGCGCCCGGCAATGACGTAGCCACCCCCGCTTGCATAGGCTGGGTAGCCACCTTTGAAGAAGGACTCGGGCACGTAAAAGGGTCCTCCTGGCTTCCGGAGAGGCATGGCCTGCGTAAAGACCTCACCCAGGTAGAGGTTTCGGGCCGAGGCAGGTGGCAGGGCCCGCAGGTGAGCCAGCAGGGCAGGGGTGTGCACAAAGGCATCATCCTGGGCTCGCAAGACAAAACTCACGGCGGGGCAGTGGCGGCCCAGCCAGGCCAGCAGCAGCAGGTCTTTGAGCGTCTGGTTGAATGGGACGTCGAGGAAGTCCCAGAGCAGCAGGTCACTGTAGCGACGGCTCTCCCAGGCCACTAGTGAGTCTAGGTCAGGCCCTGCCTCACCCACCGGAGACCCTAGCAGGAAGAGCAGCCGGATCCCTGGAGCTGGACTGCCCCACGTCTCCCTCACGGCCTGTCGTTCTGCAAAGCGCCCTGGTTCTGACTTGACGGCCAACAGCAGGTAGGGGACATCAGTATCCGAGCAGCTGGAGACTTGGCCGCCACCACCTCCAGGCAGCCACTGTGGGAAGCTCCGGCAGGCTGCTGACAGCAGGAAACGGCGGAGGTCCTTGGGGTAGGAGGTGAAGTCAGGGATCTCGGCGGCAGCGGCTGCCCCCCAAGCCTGGCAGCCCCCCGTTTCAGTGCTGTCCCCACTGGGCAGGGACCCCAGCCGCCACTGCTGCTGGTTCCAGTAAGCGAAGGGCAGCGGGCCAGTCTGGCCTAGGCGGGCGGAGAGGTTGGCAGGTAGGGTGGGCTCAGGATTGGCTGGTGTGGGGCCTGGCGGGGTGCCCCGAGGGCTGGGGTAGGCCTTGCTGAGCCGGGACTCGGATGTCCACTCGATGTACACTTTGAGGCCCAGGAGTGTGAGCAGTGCTGACAGGCAGAGAAGGCACTTGGGGCAGCGCATGACCTGGCCCAGGGAAGGGGCGGCCGCGGGAGCTACAAGGGAGCCACAGGGGAGCCACGGAGGCCATTGGGGTGTGGGGATGGGCCTCCAGAGAGGGCCCAGCCAGGCCCCAGGCAGACAGCTTCACAATCTCCCATAGTCCCTGCCAACCCCCATAACAGCTTCTCTCAGTCCCAGATCCTAAACAGCTCCCCTGACCCAGGGACCCCGTTGGTCCTTATTCCTAGACCTAGGAATCCCCCATTCCAATCCCATTCCAGCACCCTGTTCTTCCCACTCCGTCCAAATGTTTCCACCTTCCTAAGAGCCCAAAGGTCTACCTCTTCCCTGTCTCCATCCAGGACAAGGGACCCTGCCGCCTATCTCCTCCCTCTCCCTCCATTTATCGCCCTCACCAGGAAATCAGGAGCACGATTCCTAGCTCCCTGGGGTTAGAAACCCAGCCTGCCTCCCGCAACATCCCCACCCCAGGGACAGGGGAACCAGGGATCCCACGCCTTTTTACCTCTGGCTCTGGCTCCCACCAGCTCCGGGTGCTGGCCTCAGGTCAGGCCTCCCTCAGCTCCCTCTGATCTGCCTGCCCCAGCCCCTGCGTTGTCGACCGGCCAGGCCCAGCCCTGCCCAGCCAGTCCAGAGGGGCGGGGAGGGGAGCGGAGCGGGAGCAGGGAGGGCCCCAGGGGCCGGGGCGGGGCTGAGGCAGAAGGGAGGGAGGGAGGGAGGGAGGAGGGCAGGAGGCCGACCTGAGAGATGGAGCTCTGGCGTGTTAGGGCTGGTTTCTGGTAAGACAGCTGGGAAGGGTGCAGGGGGCAGCCACAGAAACAAGACGGGGGCGTTGCGAGGCCTAGGAGGGGAGAACCAGGGCCTGGGGAGGGAGGGGGTACCAGGGAGGGTGAGACTGAGGGCTGGGCCTGGGCTGGGGAGTGTCAGAGTGACCAGGGTGAGGCAGGGTCCCACTGAGGCAGAGTTGGGGAGGCTGAGAGGCTGGCACCCGGCGGCACCCATGGCCAGGAGGCGGCAGTGAATGTGCTGAGTGGGAAGGGATCGGCGGGCCCGCCAGAGAGAGGGATGTTTGTTGTAGCTGCCCAGTCAGGGTGGTGGGGGGAAGGGGCTGGTGAGGAGGAGGAGAGACAGAGACATTGTGGAGAGGGAAGGGACGGCCCGGGAGCAGAGAGAGGAGAACTGGGGTGAGACAGGCGATGGAGAGAGCTGAGGGGGAGAGAGAGAAGACAGGAAAAGTGGGAAGGTGGCCAGGAGGGAGAGGGGGAGGGAAATGGAGATCCGAGAAAGATAAGGGGTTGCGGAAGCCCTGTGGGGTGCTCACTGGGGAAAGAGAGGTTGAGAGAGGCAGATGGAGGGCAGAGGGGAGGGACTCAGGCTTCTGAGCCAGACCCGGGGAGTGAGTGGCGGAGAGGGAGCCAAGGGGAAGAACAGGAGAGGAAAAGATTGGAGCTTCAAGGGCAATAGAGGGTGACAGGGTGGGGCCCACAGGGAACCGGGAGCTAAGCTGACCCCCTGTACCTCCTCCATCCTAAGCTGACCCCTGTACCTCCTCCACCCGGGCTGCCTGCCAGCAGGGTGGGAATCCGTTCCTACCTTACCCCCAACCTCCAGCCCTGGAGCCAGCCTCGCCCTGGGCCCCGCCCCTCCCCCAGGGGCGCTGTGACTCTGGGAACACTCACATCCAGCTCCCTGGGGCAGGAGAGGGTGTCTGCCTGTGTTTGCGTCCCTGCCCTCCAGAGGTCCCTGCTGTTGGTACTGCATCAGCTCTCTGAAGACCTCCCAAGACATGGGGTGGGACTAAGGGGCTCCCACTAAGCCTGGGCTGACCCCTTCACTCCACCCTCGTTTTGGGGCAGTCCTGTCCCCATCATGGCAGGAACCCAGTCTGTCAGCAGCAGCAGTTGATCTGTCCAGCCCTGATTTCCTCCCCCCAAGTTTGAATAATGGAGCCTGTGGGAACAGCTGGAGGAAGAGAGTGGGGAGGAAGTGGTGAATGTTAATGGAATAATAGCTGGAGTGGGAAATGACAGCTAGGGGCTGGGGGCAGGAGCCTGAGCACCTCTTGAGGGAGTCTGCAAGTTCACTCTACCCTGGGGCTGGGAGAGAGGGACTCCAGACCCCTGAGCTCATCTAGCTTCTGGGGGCAGGGGGTGCTGCTCTTCCTGGAAGCATTAGGAAGCTTCGGAGAGTGCCTTTCTTTTTGCCTTTGCCGTGTGCCTCAGTCTGGGTCCAATCAGGAGAGAGAAACCACACAGGAATGGGAATAGGGAAAGTTCAATATACAGAATGATTAACTCTACCATGGGATTGGCCAGTAAGGGGTGCCTTCTTGGGGAACATGGTTGGAGGGTGAACATGCTGGTGGAACATGATCATTCCAATCCAACACTTCCATCTCCCCAAGCCTTGGGACTCCCCTCATCCATCTTACGCTAGGGCAGTTCTGGTCTCTCTGCCTCATTAACTTTAGGCCACTATTGGATCCAAGTTCCGGTTAGGTACCCAAGCAAGCTATTAGAACCATGTCCAGCTGCACAAGGTAACCCATGAAATCCAGAAGCTCTAGAAGGCACACTCATGCCAGTAAATTTGGCCTGAGCTAGTGTTACATCCACCCTCATTGGTGTCACATCCTTAAAATCCACTTCTGCATGCATTCCCCAAGTTTCTGACTCTATATTATTTGCGAAGTCTTGTCATTCTCATCGTGTAAAAGCTGGCACCTGTCCACCTGGAGCAAGCTGATTTGACCCTAGGTATTTATGGGTCTAGAGGCAGCAAGGAGCGCTTGTGGTGAGTCTTAAGAAGAAAGGGGGCTGGGCGCGGTGGCTCAAGCCTGTAATCCCAGCACTTTGGGAGGCCGAGATGGGCGGATCACAAGGTCAGGAGATCAAGACCATCCTGGCTAACACGGTGAAACCCCGTCTCTACTAAAAAATACAAAAAAAAAAAAATCTAGCCGGGCGAGGCGGCAGGCGCCTGTAGTCCCAGCTACTCGGGAGGCTGAGGCAGAATGGCTAAACCTGGGAGGCGGAGCTTGCAGTGAGCTGAGATCCGGCCACTGCACTCCAGCCTGGGCGACAGAGGGAGACTCCGCCTCAAAAAAAAAAAAAGAAGAAAGGGGTGTATCCATTATTTCTGTGTAAGAGCTGGCCATGAGAAAAAAAAACTGGGGTGGGACAGTGGCTCACCCCTATAATCCCAGTACTCTGGGAGGCCAAGAGGGAGGATCACTTGAGCCCAGGAGTTTGAGACCAGCCTGGGCAACATAGTGAGATCTTATCTCTAATTAAGAAAAAAAAAAAAAAAGAATGGACAACCACTTTCAAGGTGTCTGCCCCTGGTGAGGTCATCACAAGGTTTCTTCTTTTTTTTTTTTTTTGAGATGGAGTCTCACTCTGTCACCCAGGCTGGAGTGCAGTGGTGTGATCTCCGCTCACTGCAAGCTCTGCCTCCCAGATTCACACCATTCTCCTGCCTCAGCCTCCCGAGTGGCTGGGACTACAGGCGCCTACCACCATGCCCGGCTAATTTTTTTGTATTTTTAGAAGAGATGGGGTTTCATCGTGTTAGCCAGGATGGTCTTGATCTCCTGACCTCATGATCTGCCCGCCTTGGCCTCTCGAAGTGCTGGGATTATAGGCATGAGCCACCGCGCCCGGCCTCTTTTTTTTTTTTTTGAGATAGAGTCTTGCACTGTTGCCCAGGCTGGTGTGCAGTGGTGTGATCTCAGCTCACTGCAACCTCTCTGCCTCCTGGGTTTAAGTAATCATCCTCCTCGGGAGGGTTCAGCCTCCCAAGTAACTAGGATTACAGGCACCCGCCACCACGCCCGGCTAATTTTTTTGTATTTTTAGTAGAGATGGGGTTTTACTATGTTGGCCAGGCTGGTTTTGAACTTCTGACCTCATGATCCACCTTCCTTGGCCTCCTGAAGTGCTGGGATTACAGGCGTGAGCCCCTGCGCCGGGTCACATCACAGGGTTTCTAAGCAAAGGAAGGCTGGTAGGTTTCTCAGACACTGATAAGTCACTCGCTTGAAGTGACTTGGGGGTTCAAGATTGTCTGTTTACTCTGGGTCCAATTAGATGACCCCATTCCAAAGAAGTAAAAACTTTTGGGCCGGGCATGGTGGCTCGTACCTGTAATCCCAGCACTTTGGGAGGCTGAGGCAGGCGGATCACCTGAGGCCAGGAGTTTGAGAACAGCGTGGCCAGCATGGCAAAATGCTGTCTCTACTAAAAATACAAAAATTGGCTTGGTGTGGTGGTGCGCGCCTGTAATCCCAGCTACTTGGGAAGCTAAGGCAGGAGAATCGCTTGAAACCGGGAGGTGGAGGTTGCAGTGAGCCAAGAGATCGCACTACTGCACTCCAGCCTAGGCAACATAGCGAGACTCTGTCTCAAAAACAAAAAAACAAAAAACAACAAAAATTTGGGGGCTGTCATGGAAGCTGTCTAGTTCTCAGACTGTGACTTGAGCTGAGTTAGCAGAGCCACGCTTGTCACTGTCTGTGGGCACTCAGGGGCACTCTGGAGAATCCATCCAATACCCTGGTCTTTAGAATTGTCACAACTACCACAGCTGTTGAGCGCAGCAGCCACAGGGGGTCCCAAGGCACGTGCCTCATCTCTGTCAACCACAGGCGCTTGTGGGATTATGATGCCATTGCATGCAGTGGGCCTCTGGCATCTGGTTTCCCATCAGCAAGAGCTCAGCACTGCGCCCAAGCCCAAAGGCACAACCAAACCAATCCTGGAATCCTATCTTAATAGTCTATTCCTGGGACACTCCAGGTATCAACTCTGTATTCATCAGGATGCAGTCAGGAGAGAAAAACCACAGAGTAACTTGAACAGGGAAAATTTAATATAGAGAATTACTGGCTTTAACAGTGAACTGGAATAATGAGGGCTTCACTGGTGAAATGCTTCTGAATTGACTGGAAATCCATCTGGGGTGCTGGGGAATGTTATTCCCAGAGAGGTGCCTCAGTGGAGGTGCTGTGTCTCCTACGCAACTTCTGGGGGCTGGAGGGTGCCAAGGGCAGCTGCTGACTGCCTGGTGCTTCAGGAGCTGGGTGCTGGGGAAGCCACACGTACAGCGGGGTCCAGAGGCAGAAGCACAACCAACAGGAACCAGGAAGGAGGCGCCTTTCCTCCTGTAATGCCTGTTTGGTGCCCTCTACTGACAAAGCTTATCCCCTTTCTAAAGAAACGCAGACCAAAAAAGCTGAATTTGGAATATAAAGTCAATAAATCCATAACCAGCAATACCATGGGGCCTGGGGGTGTGCTGGCCTTTAGTGAGTGGGGCAAAGGATGCTGCACATCCTATAGTGAGCAGAGTGGCCCTGTATGGGGGAGCACCATCCCTGTAAAGTGTCAGAAGCAGCTCCTGTGTCAGTCAGGGTCACTGCAAGAAATGGCAGTGCACTCACATAAGGACAGTTTGAGAAGAGTCTCTTGACAAGGTGAGTGTGGCTCTCTGCAGCTACTGACAGCCTGAGACTTTACCTCCCCAGGCCTGAAGAGGGGCATGGAAAGGGCTGTCTGAAAGAGTGACAGGAGCTGTGACCTTTAGCCAAGGGCAGTCAGGAATAAATACTGGGACTTCATGCTCTCTCCCTGTGATTGGCCAGCACCATTCCCCCACCCCCATGTTGAGTGAAGACAAATGGAAGCCAGAAGTGTGGCGAGCTACCAGACATTCCATGCAGCCCGCTGAGAAGCCACTCGAGTGGGGACAGGGCTGAAGGCTAGGCAGGGACAGGGCTGGCTGTATCCTGAGGCTGCTCCTCTGGCCCCAACTTCAGGCCCTCAGCCCAGTCGACCCCCACAACCTGGCAATTGGGCAGCATCTCCTCCACCAAGATCTGAGTGAGGCCTGGGTTGGACACGGCAGGGAGGTCCGAGATGTCCAGCCTGCGGAGGTTCCTGAAAAAGGGGGAGGAGGACAGGAAGCCAGTGTAAGGACAGTGTGTGTGTGTATAGGGAGGTACTGGCCAAATTTCAACCTTAGCTTCCTAAAATAAAATCTTTATAGCTGTCCAGGCACACGAAGCCCAGTGTGTTAACTGCAAATATGCAACTCTAGCTCCTACTGTTCTGCAACAGCATCGATATCATAGAGTTTTGACTAAAACAAAAAGGAAGAAAAACCAGGAGTCATTTAATTCTTCCAGAGACTCACTGTGACTGCTCATCTACCACAAATACTCTAGGTCTGTGATGGAGGCAGGGGGATATGAGAACTGCCCAACACTGCTCCTCCCCACTTCCTCTCCTGCATCTGTGTGAGGTGGGAGAGGTGCCTGCATACGGGGCCCAGCCCGAGCTGAGATCTCACTGGAGGTGGTGGAGGCAGGCAAGGCCCCGTTCGGAGACGCGGGGACAACCGGCCAGCGAGAGCTCCTGCAACGAGTCGGCCAGTGGGTAGAGGCGGCTGAGACACCAGTCGTCCACGTGGGGGCAGCGCTGCAGCGACAAGGACTGGAGCTCCTTCAGGAGGACTGTGGTAGGGAGAGGGCAGGATGGCACCAGGGGCCTTTCTGGAGCCCATCACCAAAGGGAAAACGTGGAGGCCTGTCCCATCTCCACTCCACCGCACTCACGGAGGTTGTCCAGGCCCTCGTAGTTGATTTCACAGTCACTGGCATCCACAGCTTCGACAGGCACTTCCCGGAAATTCCAGAACTCTGGAGAAAAATGGCCATACTTATCGGGCCTGATCCACTCCTTGTCTCGAAACCTGGAAACGGGAGAGGGAGTGTCAGTAGGGCAGCCGAACCTGCCCCAGGCCTCCAGCCTCTTCGGAACCTTCCCCAGCCCTATATAATATGTATAGGTCACCCCTGACATAACTAACTCCATCTTAGAAAAAGACTCCATCTGGCTGTGCGCAGTGGCTCACGCCTGTAATCCCAGCACTTTGCGAGGCTGAGGCGGGAGAATCACTTGAGTTTAGGAGTTTGAGGACCAACCTGGGCAACACAGTGAGACCTCGTCTTCACAAAAAAAATACAAAAATTAGCTGGGCTTCGTGGCTTGCACCTGTGGTCTCAGCTACTTGGGAGGCTGAGGTGGGAGGATTGCTTGAACCCAGGAGGTCGAGGCTGTAGTGAGTTGTGATCATGCCACTGTGTTCTAGCCTGGGAGACGCTGTCTCAAAAAAAAAAAAAAAAAGAATGTTTTGCCAATTTTACATACCTAGAAACTGAGGGTCAGCGAGATTACAGATAACATAAGAGCAAAAAGGTAAATGCAAGAATCCTGGTAGATGGGCAAAAGTTAAGGGACATTTTCAAACATGTATACTGTTTCTAAAGAAGTTGCCAGAGGAAGTGCTCAAATCAGACGGAGGGGTAGATGAAGTCTATGTGAACTGTCTTTTCCGAAAAAGAAAAAAGCAAAGGAAAGAGAAAGGGAAGGAGAAAGGAGGCGGGGAAGGAGGAAAGAAAGAAAAACAGTATTGAGCACAGGCCAGGTGCTGCCGGTGGCTCACGCCTGTAATCCCCAGCACTTTGGGAGGCCGAGGTGGGTGGATCACTTGAGGTCAGGGGTTGGAGACCAGCCTGGCCAACACGGTGAAATCCTGTCTCTACCAAAAATACAAAAAATTAGCCAGGCATGGCGGTATGCGCCTATAATCCCAGGTACTTGGGAGGCTGAGGCAGGAGAATTGCTTGAACCCAGGAGGTTGCAGTGAGCCGAGATTGTGCCATTGCACTCCAGCCTGGGCGACAGAGCAAGACTCTGTCTCAAAGAAAAAATATATATATATTGAGCACATAAGCATTGCTAGGCCTCTTACATTGCAAAATCACAGTCAATCTCTCACTCTCTCTGACAGGGTCTCACTGGGTAGCTGGGATTACAGGCATGCACCACCATGCCTGGGTAATTTTGTATTTTTGGTAGAGACGGGATTTCACTATGTTGCCAAGGCTGATCTTGAACTCCTGGCTCAAGTGCTGTACCTGCCTTGGCCTCTCAAAGTGCTTGGGACTACAGGCGTGAGCTACCACGCCCAGCCATTATTATTATTATTTTGAGACAGAGTCTTGCTCTGTTTATGCTGGAGTGCAGTGGCTGACCTCGCTCACTGGGTAACCTCTGCCTCCCGGCTTCTAAGGGATTCCCCTGCCTCAGCCTCCTAAGTAGCTGGGATTAGAGGCGTGCGCCACCATGCCAAGCTAATTTTGTATTTTTAGTAGAGACAGGATTTCGCCAAGTTGGCTAGGTTGGTCTCAAACTCCTGACCTCAGATGATCCATCAGCCTCGGCCTCCCAAAGTGCTGGGATTATGCAGGGCCACCTGCCTCAAGCTTCATTATTATTTTTTTAGACAGGTCCTCATTGCCCTGTGGCTAGAGTTCAGTGGTGTGACTATAGCTCACTGTAGCCTGGGCTGAGATCTTCCGCTCCCCAGCCTCCTGAGCAGTTGGGACCACAGGCATGTGCCACTGCACCTGGCTAATTTAAAATATTTTTGTAGGTCTCACAAAACTGCTGAGGCTGGTCTCAAACTCCTGGCCTCAAGTGGCCTTCCTGTCTCCCCGCCTCCCAAAAGTGCTGGGATTACAGACATGAGCCACTGTGCCTGAACACCACTTTTGACTTTTGAGACAGGTCTGCCCTGTCTCTAGGGGCTGGAGTGCAGTGGTGGTCTCGCTCACTGCAACCTCCTGGGCCCTGTTGTTTATCTTCCTGCTCAGCTCCTCCCCAGTAGCTGGGATTACAGGCTTCCTACCACCACAATAACCTAGCCAAATTTTGCAGGTTTTAGTAGAGATGGGGTTTCAGTCAAGGTGGCCAAGCCTGTAATCCCAGCACTTTGGGAGGCCTAGGACGGGCGGATCACGAGGTCAGGAGATCGGTGATCATCCTGGCTACCAGGGTGAAACCCCGGCCTCTGCTAAGAAATACAAAAACTAGCCGGGCTAGGTGGCTACTGTAGTCCAGCTACTTGGGAGGCTGAGGCCGGAGAATGGCGAACCCGAGGCGGAGCTTGCAGGAGCTGAGATCCGGCCACTGCACCTCCAGCCTGGGCTGGCAGCCAAACTCCCCGCCTCAAAAAAAAAAAAAAAAAAAAAAGAGATGGGGTTTACATTTTGGCCAGGCTGCTCTCGAACTCCTGACCTCAGATGATCCGCCCACCTTGGCCTCCCAAAGCGTTGGGATTACAGGCTTGAGCTACCATGCCTGGCCCCCATTCAGTCTTTATAGCAAAACTTGTAGGTTAGAAATGATCACCATCCCATTTTACACATGACAAAACTGAAGCTCAGGAACAAGTCTCAAGCCACACAGCCAGAAGGCGGCAGAGACCAGGGGACTCTGAAGCCTGTGTGACTGCAGAGCCTGGACGTTAGAGAGATAACCCACCACCTGCCCCCAGCCCGTTCTAACACCTTAGTGGTCATACTTGACTGCGCCTCCTTGCTTCAGGATGAAAAAGGCACCTGCACTGTATGGACCATGTTGCTCCTCCAGCCAGGTGAAGGATCTGCAGAAAAAACGGTAGCTAAGGGTGAGGCCTGGGGAGCACCACAGCCCTCACGATGCCCCAGTGCTGTTAGGAGGGGCAGAGTCCAGCAAACCAGGCATGCAGACAGACTGAGTCAGGCTGAAAATATATATTGGCCACCTACTAAGTGCTGGGCACTGGGGGCAAAGTGGTGACCAAGGCAGATAACATCCCTGCCCAGTCTGGAGATTAGTGCAGTAATCCAAGCCATTATACAGGGAGAAACAGGTAACAACCCAGGAAATAACAGCAAATTGCAGAGAATGTCAATTCCATGACCAAATAAAGCAGAGAGGCTGACTGGGAGGGGTGGGGAGCAGAGGGGTGGGGACGGTGGAGGCTGAGTTTGGGTGTTAATTGGAGGAGGTAACATTTGAGCAGAGATTTGAGTGGTGAGAAGGAACACAGTATAAAGGCTCAGAGACTCGAATTAGGATGGCTGAATAAATAAGAAGTAGGGATGTCGCCGGGCGCAGTGGCTCACACCTGTAATCCCAGCACTTTGGGAGGCCGAGGCGGGAGGATCACGAGGCCAGGAGATCAAGACCACGGTGAAACCCCGTCTCTACTAAAAATACACAAAAAATTAGCCAGGCGTGGTGGCGGGCACCTGTAGTCCCAGCTATTCAGGAGGCTGAGGCAGGAGAATGGCGTGAACATGGGAGGCAGAGCTTGTAGTGAGCCGAGATTGCGCCACTGCACTCCAGCCTGGGCAACAGAGCGAGACTCAGTCTCAAAAAAAAAAAAAAGAAGAAAAAAAAGAAATTGGGATGTCATGCTGACAGGGGGCCAGTAGAGTCCTGGTCAGGGGGTCTCAAAGCTCAGTAGGGGCTATGTTTTAGGCCTTGGAGATTGGTTCTCATTTGAAGGTTTGGAGCTGGTGATGGTAAGATTCATTGAGCTGCTTTGTAGATTATAAAAAAGTATGGGACAGGCCAGGTGGTGTGGCCTACACCTGTAATCCCAGCACTTTGGGAGGCTGAGGCAGGTGGATCATCTGAGGTCAGGAGCTCGAGACCAGTCCGGCCAACATGGTGAAACCCCAGCTCTACTAAAAATAGAAAAATTAGACATGGTGGCGTGTGCCTGTAATCCCACCTACTTGGGAGGCTGAGGCGGGAGAATTGCTTGAACCCGGGAGGCGGAGGTTGCAGTGAGCCATGATCACACCACTGCACTCCAGCATGGGAGACACAGCGAGACTCCGTCTCAAACAAAACAAATTTTGGCCAGGTGTGGTGACTCATGCCTGTAATCCCAGCACTTTGGGAGGCCGAGGCAGGCTGATTACCTGAGGTCAGGAGTTTGAGAGCAGCCTGGCCAACATGGCGAAAACCTGTCTCTACTAAAAATACAAAAATTTGCCGGGCCTGGTGGCAGGTGCCTGTAATCCCAGCTACTCAGAAGGCTGAGGCAGGAGAACTGCTTGAACCCGGGAGGCAGAGGTTGCAGTGAGCTTAGATTGTGCCACTGCACCCCAGCCTGGGAGACAGAGCAAGACTCTGTCTCGGGAAAAAAAGAAAAAAAAAAGAGTACAGGAACTAAAAACCAGTTATTGAGTGATTCAATTATAAAACAAAGGGACTTGGATCAGGTTATGAATGGTGAAGGCAGTGAGAACTGGTCAAATTAGAGATATTCTAGTATTTTATTGATGGTCTGGATGTGGAGGGCAGGGAAGCAAAGAGAGGAATTAGGGATGACTCCTTAGAATTTGGCCTGCAACAGGCCGGGCACGGTGGCTCAGGCCTGTAATCCCAGCACTTTGGGAGGCTGAGGCAGGCAGATCACAAGGTCAGGAGATCGAGACCATCCTGGCTAACATGGTGAAATCCCATCTCTACTAAAAATGTAAAAAATTAGCCGGGCGTGGTGGCGGGCACCTGTAGTCCCAGCTACTCGGGAGGCTGAGGCAGGAGAATGGCGTGAACCCGGCAGGCGGAGCTTGCAGTGAGCTGAGATTGCACCTGGGTGACAGAGTGAGACTCCGTCTCAAAAAAAAAAAAAAAAAAAAATTTGGCCTGAACAACTGGGTGGGCAGCACTAGCGTTTACTGGGATGGGAAGGCTTGGAAGTGAGCAGATGTTTTTTGGGGAGAAATCAGGGTTTGGTTTTAGCCATGTTAGGTTTGAGATGCCAGTTAGACTCTGAGTGGAGCTGGTGGGTGGCAAGCTGCCTATGTGAGCTGGAGTCCTTGAGAAGGGTACAGGTTGGAGATGGAGCTGCAAGAGACAACAAGGCTGGCACTGGAAGCCACAGTGCTGCCTGGGAATGGCAAGGACAGGACCTGGGCTCTGGTGGGCCAGGGTCTCCGCAGGGTCTTGCAGGCCAGGGATTCTCACCGATTTTTCAGATGCACCTTGCACATCTCCCTTTGGAGCAAGTAACCCCTCAGAGCCTCCACATCGTAGAAATGGTCGGTCAGGAACTGGAGCATCGTCCTTTCCTTCTTCTGATTGCCCTCTGGGACCACTGCCCCACCCAGGCGATGGATGCCCCGGGTCCCATTCCACATGGGGGCCACCAGGCGCAGGGACTGGGGAGGGGGAGAGGAAAGGAGCTGAGCCTGGAGCCTCCTGGGAGACACAGAGCTGGATTCCCCAGTTCTTGCTCCATGAACCTCAATCCCTCTGATTCCCAACTCGCCCTAAGTTCTTCCTTCAAAACTTCAAAATTGTCTGAGATTCCAAAAATTTCCCCATGTTTTTTCCAAGTTCCTCCTCCCCTTAGTCAACCCTAAATTCTCTCCTTGACTAGCCATATACTGTTGATTTTCCTAAATTCTTCCTCTAACTTTCCCCCAAACTCTTATTACTCAAAACCTGCATTATTTGACCTCTTAATTTCCCACAGATTTGCCCCTTAATTACCCAGTTCTTCTCCTGGGGTTTTCCCGTTTTCCCAAATGACTTCTTTCCCCAAAATATAATCTTAAAAACGTATCTCCAAACCTCATGGAGAGGGCGCTCTGAGCAATCCAACCAAGCTTGTCCAATCCGCCGCCTGCATGCCACCCAACACAAACATGCAAACTTTCTTAAAACATTAGGAGGATTTTTTTGTGTGATTTTTTTTTTTTTTTTGACTCATCAGTTATGGTTAGTGTATTTTATGTGTGGCCCAAGACAATTCTTCTTCTTCGAACAACGTGGCCCAGGGAAGCCAAAAGATTGGACACCCTTGAACCGATAAGGGTAAAAAAAGCATGAGCTTTGAAGAGGAGAGTAAAAAAGTGGAGGGGTGTGGCCACAGGGAAGAAGCCCCCAAACGCTTCAATTTTGCTTTCAAGGTCTCCTCTTAATCTACCCCAGCTTCTCTTTGCTTTAACCAATTTTTTTCAAATTTTGTCGATAATTTTACCCACACCTTTATTTTCCTTAAAAATTTGAAGCTGCCAACCTCTTTAATTTTCCCTAAATTCATTCCTTGATTTTACCCAATTCTTTCTAAATCCTCTGAAAGAATATCTCAAATTCTGCTCTTAATTTCACCCAGATGATGCCCTTGGAACCCCCAAATTGATCTCTCGGTTCCCCCGCCCATCATGCTTTTGAGTTTTCTGTAAAAAATAGGCAATTTCCCACGAACTTTTCTTACATTTATCCTTCGGTCTCCTAGGACCAAATCCCACATCCTTAAACAATCCCTTTCAAGCCCTCTTGTCGTACAGGCCCCACCCTTGCCTGTCCATTAGCTCCTTGTGTCATCCCTCCCTCTGATTGGTTAGTCGCGTCGCTCTTCGGAGGTCACTCCCTCATCCCCACTGGATACTCTCAGTCAAGTCCCTCCCTCGCTAAAGCGTCTCCTCCGCCTGCGACCCCCACAGATCCTTCCTGGCCCCCAATAGCCACAGGTTTGCACTCCCAGTACGGGGCTTGCCAGTCTCAGCCCGCTGCCTCACGGCTCTTTGCTCTCGTGGCCGCCAACAGAGGCTTGAATGCGGAGGCTGCAGAGCGGACTTCAAATTTAGGGCTCTAGAACTCCGGTCACTTACCAGCCAGGAAGCCGCCATCTTGCTAAGATTACGTAACCGGAAGGGGTCGGTCTTATCCCACTAGCCTGGGCCAGGGCGAACTTATTCTCCTGTGGCCACGCCCCGCGTTTTCTAACCGTCCCCTTAAAGGTGCACGCACTTTTTACTCTCCTAGGGTTTAGGGATTGCTCCCAGCGCCCTCTCTCTGAGCTTCAAAACCAGACACAGGTCGGGCGCGGTGACTCACGCACCTGTGAGCCCAGCACTTTGTGGAGGCTGAGGCGAGAGCATCGCTTGAAGCCAGAAGTTCAAGACCAGCCTGGGCAACATAGGGGAGACCTTATCTCCACAAAAAAATAGGGAAACAAAAAATAAGATATTAGCCAGGCATGGTGGTGCATGCCTGTGGTCCCAGCTACTTACGAGGCTGAGGCAGGAGGATGCTTGAGCCAGGGAGGTCGAAGTTGCAGTGAGCTGTGATTGCGCCACTGCACTCCAGCCTGGGCGACAGAGCAGACGCTGTCTCTTAAAACAAAAAGTTGAAAAACAAAACAAAAAAACAGGACTCCACAATCTTTCCCTAGGAGAAGATGGGGTGTCCTTCCCGGCAGAGTCTCTTTCTTTCCTGACTGCAATTGCAGTCTCCCTGAGCTTTCTTGTTCTTCCAGCTTCCTCTTTAAAACAGGGAATGAGGGGGCCGAAAAGCTGACCACGTCATTTTTTAAAATTAGGGTCAGGTAAGAGAAAGAGTGGGTGAAGAGGTTAGACTTCAAGGTTAGAGACTGAGGTGAGATCTCAAGACCAGTTCGGAGTTCAAAGCTAGATAGCAGCATGCAGAGCCATTGTGAAGTCTTGTGGATAGCAGTATTCATTCATTCATTCCAAGAATATTTACTGAACACTTACCACATGATGGCAGGCACTGTTCTAGCTGCTGAGATTACCAGAGTGAGCAGGACAGACCCAGTCCCTCTCTCAGGGAGTCAACATTCTGGGCTGGGACAGCATGGATATGGGAGAGGATGGATAAGAAACAAAGGAATCAGCAAGATAATTTTGATAATAAGCAGATAAAAAAAAGTGACTGAGGCGTAGGGCCATCAGCAAAGGTCTCTCTGAAGAGGTGACATTGAAGTGGAAGTGAATGATAAGGAAAGAGCCATTCAAAGATCTAAGGGAAAAGAGCTGCAGGAAGAGGTAGCCTCTAGAGCAGAGAGGCCTTGAGGTGGGAACCAGCTTGTAGACAGAGATAGGAGACTGGGTTAAGAGGTGGGCAGGGGCTGACGGTGCAGGCCTGGTAGGGTTTTATTCTATTCACAGTGGGAAGAAGGGAGTGTTAAAATCGGATTTACGTTTTTTAAAGGTCATTTCTGCCAGGTGGAGAATGTACCTTAGAGCAGTGGTCCCCAACCGTTTTGTTACCAGGGACTGGTTTCGTGGAAGACAATTTTTCCATAGACCAGGGGGCAGGATGTGGAGTGGGGATGGCTTTGGGGTGAAACTGTTCCACCTGAGATCATCAGGCATTAGATTCTCATAAGGAGCAGGCAACCTGGATCCCCCACAGGCACAGTTCACAGTAGGGTTTGCCTCCTATGAGAATCTAATGCCACCGCTGATCTGACAGGAAGCGGAGCTCAGGCGGTAATGCTCACTTACCTGCTGCTCGTCTCTTGCTGTGTGGCCCAGATCGTAACAGGCCAGGGGCTGGTAGTGGTTCTCGGCCCAGGGATTGGGGAACCATGTCTTAGAGGGCAAGGGTGGATGCAGGGGACCAGTACAAGAAGCTACTGTAACAGTCTAGGCAAGAGATGAATGGGGATGGGGCAGAGGAAATGGTGAGAAGTGCTCAAATCCTGGATCTGTTTTGAAGGTTAAGCCAATAGATTGAGAAACTAAAAGCAGACTGGCATGGCTGTGCACATGAGGAAACTGAAAGAGCAGCAGGTTTAGGAGGGTGGGTGTGGTGGCTGAATAACAGACCCTTTCCGCCAGATACTCATACTTGTGAATCCCCGGATACTGTGGCTATGTTACTTTCTATGGTAAAAGGGACTTGGGGCTGGGCACGGTGGCTCACGCCTGTAATCCCAGCACTTTGGGAGGCCGAGGCGGGTGGATCACCTGAGGTCGGGAGTTCCAGACCAGCCTGGCTAACATGGTGAAACCCAGTTTCTACTAAAAGTACAAAAATTAGCCGGGTGTGGTGGTGCATGCCTGTAATCCCAGCTACTCTGGAGGCTGAGGTGGCAGGATCGCTTGAACCCAGGAGGTGGAAGTTGCAGTGAGGTTGCAGTGAGCCGAGGCTGTGCACTGCACTCCAGCCTGGGGGACAAAGTGAGACTCTGTCTCCAAAAAAAAAAAGGGGGACTTTGAAGACACGACAAAGTTAAGAATCTTGAGATGGGAGATTACCCTTACCATGGGCAACTGGGTAGGTCCAACGTAATCACAAGGGGCCTCTCAGAGGGAGACAGGAGGGTCAGCATCAACAGGAGATGTGATGATCATAGATAGAGAAGGTTGGGGTGATGAAGGAAGGGGCTAAGAGCCAAGGAAGGCAGATGGCTTGCAGAAGCTGGAAGAGACTAAGAAATAGGCAGTCTTCTAGAGACTCAAGAAGAGACCCAGTCCTGTGCACCCACCTTAGACTTCTGACCTCCAGAACTGTAACGGTGACTTTGTGTTGTTTTAAGATTGTGGTCATTTGTTACAGCAGCAACAGGAAATGCATCCAATGATGGGGCTCCCAATTGAGAGTTCTGTGTTGACCACATTCACGTTGAGGTGTCTGAGACACCCTGGTGGAGCTGAAGTAGAGGAGCGGCAGGACTCATTTCCTGGTCCTGACAGGATAGAATAAATAAAGTCTCCGGAACCAGCAAATGACATAAAGGCAACCTCTAGTTGCCCTCACTGCTCATCGGCTTAAGGCACTCCCACCAGCGCCATGACAGTTTACAAATGCCATGGCAACACCCAGAAGTTACTACCCCTTTTCTAGATTTCTGAATAGCCCACCCCTTAATTTGCATGTAGTTAAAAGTGAGTATAAATACTGCCAGCCCACAGCCCACGTGCTGCTACTCTGGGTAGCCTTACTCTGCCAGGAGCTGTCCTTCTGCTGTACACAGCCGCTTCAGTAAACCTGCTTTCTTCCACGGCTTGCTCCCTTGCTCTTGAATTCTTGGCTGAGTGGAGCCAAGAAACCTCCAGGGCTAAGCCCCAATTTGGGGACTCACCTGCCCTTCATCAGGGCTGCAGAATTAGGGTGTGGAACTCAAGGGAGAGATCAGGACTGAGGCCAAACATTTGGAAGCCAGTGACATATACATGAAATTGGCTGGGACTGGTGGCTCACGACTGTAATCCCAGCACTTTGGGAGGCCGAGGTAGGCAGATCACCTGAGGTCAGGGGTTTGAAACCAGCCTGGCTAACATGGTGAAACCCCGTCTCCACTAAACATACAAAAATTAGCCAGGTGTGGTGGCGTGCACCTATAACCCCATCTGCTCAGGAGGCTGAGGCAGGGGAATCGCTTGAACCCGGGAGGCAGAGGTTGTAGTGAGCAAAGATTGCACCACTGCAGTCCAGCCTGGGCGACAGAGCGAGACTCTGTCTCAAAAAAAAAAAAAATTATCTATATAATTTAATTAATTCATTCATTTATTTATTTTGAGATGGAGTCTTGCTCTGTCGCCAGGCTGGAGTGCAGTGGCGTGATCTCGGCTTTCCGCAACCTCTGCCTCCCGGGTTCAAGCTATTCCACTGCCTCACCCTCCAGAGTAGCTGGGACTACAGGCGCACGCCAGCATGCCTGGCTAATTTTTGTATTTTACTAGAGACGGGGTTTCACCCTGTTGCCAGGATGGTCTAGATCTCCTGACCTTGTGATCTACCATTATATATATATATATAAGCACTTTGGGTCTGAAGGAAGGGTTCAAGGCCGAGAGAGGCCTGCAGTGCTTCCCAGACTTTTCCACAGCAGAAGCCCCACCCTCAGCAAGGATGATATACCCATAGGCAAGTCCAGGGTCAGCAGAATTGGCTGCTCGGCCCTAGGCCAGCAGCCTGGACACAGGCACTCCAGCTGAGGGATTGCTCTGTTGGTGCCCCTGGGAGCCATTCCTGCCCCCAAAGGCACACTGGTGGGAAAGCCCTGGGATGACCTGTGCTGAGAGGACAAGCAAGAACCAAGCTATGGGGAAGCCAGAGGTCAAATGGAGGCTGAGGAGAGGCTGGAGAGGCGGTGGTGGTGGGGGGCAGGTGGAAGGACAGAGGGTGCCAGGCATCTACAGACACTGAGCGCCCCTGAGGGGTCAGACCTGAGATAGACAGGGAGGGGCAGAGTTTGACCTCTGCAAGAGACTGTGTTTGAACCCTTTGAGCAGAGTTGAGGTTAGACTTCAGAAGGAAAAACAAAAGCACAAGGCCAGCTGATTTTCTCTGAAGAGTGGACTTTGGGATACCTTTGCCAGGAACCCCATCCCACTCCCTCTGCCCTTTACTCTCCACCACGCACACAGCTCCCCGGGGGACCGGGCCACCCTGGACCTTGCTACTTCCTGCTCCTGGCAGCCATAGCTCAGAGACCATGGAGCTGTGGAGGCAGCTGAGTCAGGCTGGACTGGTGCCTCCGGGGCTGGGCCCACCCCCCCAGGCCCTGAGGGAGGTCCCACCAGTGGAAATCCCTGGTCAGACCCTCAGGACTGCAGGGACAGACACTGGAGGTGCCTGGGATAGTCTGCTGTGGATCAGGGAGGAGCTGGTGAGTGAGGGGTTTGGAAGGGAAAGAGAGAGAGAGAGAGAGAGTAAATGAGAATGAATGGAAATGAAGGAAAATAGAGAGGGCCAGAGACTGAAAGACAGAATCTGAGAGACAGAAGCAGAGACATGAGAGGCATGTACAGACAGAAAGACAGACATAGAGTGAGGGACAGGAACAGAGGTGGGACAGGGAGATCCCAAAAGAGAGGGACAGAGGTGGGAAGCAGAGACTGAGAGCAGGAACAGAGACAGAGGGACTCAGACTGAATTTGAGAAAGTTGAGGAGGGCAGAGACAGGGCGAGCGAGAGAAAGAGAGCCAAAGGCAGGGGCAGAGAAATAGCAAAACAGAGACAGAGAGACAGGGGCATGGAAAGACAAAAAATAAATGGGGACAGAGACAGACAAAGGGAAACAGAGACAGAGATAGATAAGAGAGGGAGGAGACATATTACTGAGAAACAGAGAGAGAAGTCAGGGACAATGAAATGGAGAGACAAAGACAGAGTTACAGATCAAGATACACTCTGAGAAGCAGGAAGGCAGTTAGGATCCATTGGCACAGTGAGGACCCTGCCCAGGCACCATGGCCAGGACATGAGTTGGGACCTGCTCTCATCCAGGCCCTGGCGAGACCCTTGCTCTCTGGGGTGGCATCCCTGTGACGTCCCCTTCCTACCGGCAGGAGAACCTGCGCCGAGTTGATGTCCAGCTGCTGGGACAGCTGTGCAGCCTGGGGCTGGAGATAGGGGCGCTGCGGGAGGAACTGGTCACCATATTGGAGGAGGAGGAGGAGAGCAGCGAGGAAGAGGAGGAGGATCAAGAGCCCCAGTGGAAGCAGGAGGAGGAACACCTGGAGGCCTGCCCAGCCCCACACCCCCCTGACTTTGAGATGATGATCTGAGGCTCTGCCAGTGCATTTAGGTTGACATACAAATTAGATGCAAATGTATGCAAAGGGGAGGGGAGATTTGCAGGTCAAATCAGATGTGGAATCAAGTATACCCCTTTAGTAAGTGCTTTCTCTGAAGATGCCTGCAATGAGATTTAGACATTGGCCTGTGAGCTATGGGTGTGTTGGCAGATGACATGAGGATGTGTTTGGAGGTGATGTGGGAGGTTGTAGAGAAGTTGCAGGTGCTTTTGCAGATGAGCCTCAGCTGTGCTGCTGAGATGGGGTCTCTGCAAATGTGATGGTGATGCATACAGATGGGATTTCAGATCAACGCTGTCCAGTATGGTAGACGGACAGCAGACACACATGGCTATTTAGTGCTTGAAACATGGGGAGTCCAAATTGAGATGTGCTGTGAGTGTAAAATACACAACAAATATTAAAGGCTTAGTATGATGAAAATAACGTAAGACATCTCAATCATGTTTAGATTAATTACTTGTTGAAATAATAATGTTTTGATCATATCAGTAGTAGTAAAAATATTACTAAAATTATTTTCACCTGTTTTTAAATTTTGTTGTGTGTGCTGTTTCCCTCCCTGTGTCCAAGTGTTCTCATTCTTTTTTTTTTTTTTTTTTGAAATGGAGTTTCGCTCTGTTGCCCAGGCTGCAGTGCAGTGGCGTGATCTTGGCTCATTGCAGCCTCCACCTCCTGGGTTCAAGCTATTCTCCTGCCTCAGCCTCCTGAGTAGCTGGGATTACAGGCACGCGCCACCACACCCAACTAATTTTTGTGTTTTTAGTAGAGACGGGGTTTCAGCATATTGGTCAGGCTGGTCTCAAACTCCCGACCTCGTGATCTGCCCGCCTCAGCTTCCCAAAGTGCTGGGATTACAGGCATGAGCCACCTCGCCCAGCCTCATTCTTGTGTTTACAAAGCACTTTGTAGTTGGAAGTGCGGGTCTTTTCAGAGAAGTGAAATGTTGACAGAGGAGGTGCTGATTCCTTTCCATGGGAGTTTTCTCCTTAAAAATAAGCCACTTCCACTTTGGGAGGCCGAGGCTGGGGAATCAGTTGAGGTCAGGAGTTTGAGACCAGCCTGGCCAATATGGTGAAACCCCGTCCCTACTAAAAATACAAAAATTAGCTGGGTGTGGTGGCGCACACCTGTAATCCCAGCTACTGGGGGGGCTGAGGCATGAGCATTGCTTGAACCCAGGAGGCGGAGGCTGCAGTGAGCCAAGATCACGCCGCTGCACTCCAATCTGGGAGCCAGAGAGATACTCTATCTCCAAACAACACCAACGGAAAACCAAGCTGCTTCCTTTTGTCCAGTGGAGACCCCAGGATTAGGGTGGGGTGCAGGACTGGGGTTTAGGGATTCAGGCTTCATTCCCAGCCTGGTCCTCATTAGCTAACCTGAGCCAGGTCTGCAGCTTTTATCAGTACTGCTGTTTGGGGGTTGGGGAGAACATTGAAGTCACGCCCAGCAGCCAGGGAAGGGGGAAGGAGACCCCACAGAGCATGCAGTGGCACGGCGTTCTCGCCTTCTCTTGGCATTCTAGACAGAGGCCCGGGGAGTCTGGGGGTCTCTTGGCAGCTACATCTAGACAGTAGGAGTCGTAGGGAATGAGGATGTTGGATGCCACGGCCCCAGGGTCTGGGTCATGCTTCACAAGTGCCAGAGTCCCGTGTCTCTTGGGGAGAAAGACATGAGTGGAGGGTACAAGGGAGAGGCTGGTGTAACAGGTGCTCCCTATTCAAGAACAGAATGGAGGATGGACTCGATGTTTAAGCAGAGTTGCCCTAAGCCATGGCCTGGGCCACAGAGGTGAAATCTATGGAAGAGAGTGGGAGTTTGGGTGAAGGGGGCCAGCCCCACCAGTGCTGTCCTCAGCACCACACTAACTGAGCTCCTTCCAGCAGTGACCAAGTCTGCACCAGGCAGACTGGGTCTCCCAGACCAGTGGGAGAAGATACCCATCCCTACCCAGGGACAGCGAAGATGGTCAGAGTGGGGACAGAGGAAGTATAATCTGAGGGATCAGGGCTGAGATGATGGAGGCGCAGGAGGCTGAGGGGACCCAGAGAAGGCAACAGGCCCAGGCTGAAATGTCAGGAAAGTGATCTTAGAGGAGAACTGAGGCAACAAGGAAAAATGAGCCAAGTAAAGAAAGGGAATGGAGCTGGGCATGGTGGCTCACGCCTGTAATCCCAGCACTTTGGGAGGCCAAGGCGGGTGGATCACCTGAGGTCAGGAGTTTGAGATCAGCCTGGCCAACATGGCGAAACCCCGTCTCTACTAAAAATACAGAAATTAGCCAGGCGTGGCGGTGCATGTCTATAGTCCCAGCTACTCAGGAGGTTGAGGCACAATAATTGCTTGAATCGGAGAAGTGGAGGTTGCAGTCCGCCAAGATTATACCACTGCACTCCAGCCTGGGCAACAGAGTGAGACTCTGTCTCAAAAACAAAACAAAACAAAACAAAAAAACAAAAAAAAAAGTGAAAGAAAAGAATATAAAAGTAGAAAAATAGCATATACAGAAGCCATGGGGGTTATCTAGTGATCTAGCCCCCTGCTACTCAAAGTGCAGTCATTCATGGAACACAGCAGTAATAGCATTGTTACAGCTGTCTAGTGCTACATAACAAACAGCCCCCAAACATTGTTGTTTCAAAACAGTGACAGTGTGCATTTTGCTCATCTCTGCTCCATGCGGTCTGAGGCTTCAGCTAGAATCACTGAAGGTGCATTTGCTCTCCTGTCTGGCAGCTGATGCTGGCTGAGGCCTGGGGGGCCTCTGTTTCTCTTCTTGTCTTGTCTCTGTATGGGCTAGGTTGGGCTCCCAAGGAGCTTAGAGAATGGGTTCCAAGGGCATGTATCCTGAGAGGGAGCCAGTCAGAAGCCACATCACCTTGTGTAGCCCAGCCTCATCAGCCATGCAGGGTCACTCTCACCATGTTGATGCCATTGCAAAGTCCTGATCAGGTTCAAAGGAAGGGGAAATAGCTTGGTGTGGTGGCTCACACCTATAATCCCAGCACTTTGGGAGGCCAAGGCAGGCGGATCACCTGAGGTCAGGATTCGAGACCAGCCTGACCAACATGCAGAAACCCCATCTCTACTAAAAATACAAAATTAGCTGGGCGTGGTGGCACATGTCGGTCATCCCAGCTACTTGGGAGGCTGAGGTTGGAGAATTGCTTGAACCCAAGAGGCGGAGGTTGCGGTGAGCCGAGATAGTGCCATTGCACTCCAGCCTGGGCAACAAGAGCAAAACTTCATCTCAAAAAAATAAATAAAGGAAGGGGAAATAGACTCCACCTTTTCATGGGCGAGTACAACGTTCTGGAGGAGCATGTGGGACAGGAAACACTGCTGAGATCATCAGTGGAAAACACAAGCTACCCCAGCAGCCGCTTGCTTGGTAGATGTGCTCACTCCCAGACCCATGCCAGACCAACCAAATCAGCTTCTGTGCATAAGAAGAGTTCCAGCTGCTGCCTTCACAAATTAGGTTTGAGAAATACTGTTCTAAATCACAAATGTGACACGGCTTTGAGCAGGGAAACAGAAACAGTAATTACATTTAGAGGGCTCCCTCTGGCTGCCGAGTGGAGGTTGGATTAGAGGGCTCAAGAGTGGTGGTCCAGTAGAAAGAACCAAAAAAAAAAAAAAAAAAAAAAAATTGGATGAATTGAACATTATCAAAATTCCAAACCTGTGTATACATAAAAAAAAAAACACTATTGAAAATAGATTGCTGGGCACTGTGGCTCACCCTTCCAGCACTTACGGAGACCGAGGCTGACAGATCACTTTGAGTCAGGGAGTTCAAGACCAACCTAGGCAACATGGCAAAACCTCAGCTCTACTAAAAAATACAAAAATTAGCTGGGTGCGATGGCAAGTGCCTGTAACCTCAGCTACTCAGGAGGCTGAAGTGGGAGGATTGCTTGAGCCTGGGAGGTCGAGTCTGCAGTGAGTCGAGATCATGCCACACTGCACTCCAGCCTGGGTGACAGAGTGAGACTGTCTCAATGAAAAAAAAAAAAAACAAAAAAGAGAAAAGAAAATAAAGAAAAAGGCAACGTATACATTAGGAGAAAATAGTTGCACAAATATATCTGATAAGGCTCTAATATCTAGAATATATAAGGAACCCTTACAACTCAGCAATATAAAGAAAAATATTAATAGTTCAGTTACAAAATGGGCAAAGAACTTGAATAGCCATTTCCCCAAAGAAGATATACACGTTATTAAGTCAATAAGCAGATGAAAAGATGCTCAACATTTGTATCAGTAAGGATTCTCCAGAAAAACAGAATAAATTATATATATAATTATATGTATAATTTAAAGTATAATTTAATTTAATGATACGTATAATTTAGGTATATATACCTGTAAGTTAGGTATCTATATAATTTATTCTGTTTTTCTGGAGAACCCCATTTGTATATTCAAATTGGCTCATGTAATTATGGAAGCTGAGAAGTCTCACGATCTGCCATTTGCAAGCTGGAAACTGGGAAAGTTGGTGGTGTATTCAGTTCAAGTTTGAAGGCTTCATAACCAGGAGGGCAAATATCCGAAGTCAGGAGAAGATGGATGTCTCAGCTCAAACAGAAACAAATTCGCCATTGTTTTCTCTTCTCTGTCTCTTTTTTTTTTTTTTTTTGAGACAGACTCTCGCTCTGTCGCCCAGGCTAAAGTGCAGTGGCGTGATCTTGGCTCACTGCAGCCTCTGCCTCCCGGGTTGCAGCGATTCTCGTGCCTCAGCCTCCCGAGTAGCTGGGATTACAGGCGTGCACCACCTGTCCGGCTAATGTTTTTGTATTTTTTAGTAGAGAGGGAGTTTCACCATGTTGGCCAGGCTGGTCTTAAACTCCTGTCCTCGTGTGATCCACCCGCCTCGGCCTCCCAAAGTGCAGGAATTACAGGCGTGAGTCACAGCGCCCGGCCAGAAAATTTTAAACATTACCCATGGGGCTTGGTTGTGCTTCTACTGGGCTCCAACCTGCTGTGATGCCCTATCTCCACAAGGTGGCGCCAAGACACACCGCTGCAGCCCCTCCAGCCAAGGCGAAGACCGTACACAGGAGTGGGACGGGACTGTGAGGTCCTTTGAGGAAGCCGGTCCCTATAGCGGGCGTCGTTGAGACAGGCTATTCCCACACAGGGGGCTCCTGTTGAGACAGAAATTCCAAGTTCTGGTGAGCAGGAGATAGGCAGTGTTATGGGCTGAATAATCACTCCTAAAGCTACCCATGTCACAATCCCTGGAACCTGTGAATGGTAACTTTTATGGCAAAAGGGCTTTGCAGATGGGATGAAGTTAAGGATATTGAGGTGGGGAAATTCTCCTGGGTTATGTGGGTGACCCTCAATGGAATCTCAAGTGTGCTTGCAAGAGAGACAGAGGGAGCCCTGAACACAGAGAAGGGGAGGATGTGATAACAGAAGTATGAGGGTGAGTGGTGTCAGGAAGGGGCTGGAGCAAGGGAGGCAGCAGCCTCTAGAAGGTGGAGAAGCAGCACAGATGTTCCCCTGTAGGCCTCCAGGTCAGCACAACCCTGCCAGCACCGTCCGTTGACACTTCTGACTCCAAAACCACAAGAACATCATTTCGTGTGGGTTTAAGTGACACATTTGTGACCACTTGTAGCAACAGCTGTGAGAAACTTCTACAGGCAGGAACGAGGCGCAGAGGCAATGGTAATTTTCCTATTAAATATAACTTAAGCTAAAATGAAACTATCAGCAATAGAACTGATGAGACTGTGGGACGGCTGGAGCAGTCACACAGGTGCTGGGAGTATGCCCTGGTACAAGTGCTTTGGAAAATCCCGCGAAAGTGTGTGTGACCCTGAACATATAGTATCTAGGAGCCAGCAGTTCCCCTCCTGGGCATATACTAAAGAGAAACACGTGTAGGTGCTCACCAAAGACACCTGCTAGAATAGTTACAGCAGCCCAGTTTTTTTTGTTTTTTGTTTTTTGTTTTTGAGATGGATTCTTGCTCTGTCGCCCAGGCTGGAGTGCAGTGGCACGATCTCGGCTCACTGCAAGCTCTGCCTCCCGGGTTAGCGCCATTCTCCTGCCTCAGCCTCCTGAGTAACTGGGACTACAGGCGCCCGCCACCACGCCCGGCTAATTTTTTTTTTTTTTTTTTGCATTTTTAGTAGAGAAGGGATTTCATCTTGTTAGCCAGGATGCTCTCGATCTCCTGTCTTCGTGATCCGTCTGCCTCGGCCTTCCAGAGTGCTGGGATTACAGGCGTGAGCCACCGCGCCCGGCCACACAGCCCAATCTTAATAGCTTCAAACAGGAAGTTACCCAAATGCCCATCAGCAGGAGAATGGTGGTGTTCCCACCCCTTCCACTGAGAGTGGCATCTGTGTGCCAGGTCCCCAGAGTATGGGTGGGCTTGTGACTTCTAACACTAACAAGTGTGGGGAAAGTGACCCGATGTGACATCTAAGGCTGAATCATAAAAAGTGTGAGCTTTGGCCGGGCGCAGTGGCCCACGCCTGTAATCCCAGCACTTTGGGAGGCCGAGGTGGGCGGATCACCTGAGATCAAGAGTTCAAGGCCAGCCTGGCCAACAAGGTGAAACCCCGTCTCTACTAAAAATACAAAAATTAGCTGGGCTTGGTGGCGTGTGCCTGCAATCCCAGCTACTTGGGAGGCTGAGGCAGGAGAATCGTTTGAACCTAACCTGGTAGGCAGAGGCTGTAGTGGGCTGAGATCGCGCCACTGCACTCCAGCCTGGAGGTGACAGAGCAAGACTTCATCTCCAAAAAAAAAAAAAAAAAAAAAAAAAAAAAAAAGTATGAGCTGCTGTGTAAGAGACCCAACTGTTTCAGGATCACCACATTGGAGAGGTCCTGTGTAGAACTCAGGCGACCGTCGCAGCTGAGCCGAGCCTTCTGATTGTCCCCACCATAGTTTCAGACCTGTGAGTGAAGAATCATCTTATACATAGAGGCCTCATCCCCAGCTGTTCCAACCCTGAGCTTTTCAGTTACCCTGAGCCATTTGCCTCACCCCTGCGGAGGCTCCGGCATCATGGAGCAGAGACAAAACTCCTTGGTTTTGACTTCTCAGAATTTTTGATCCACAGAACCATGACATCGTCACACCATTTAGTTGGGAGTGGGGTTGTTACATAGCAGCAAATAAGCAAACACAAATAATAGGTAAGTTATGGGATATTCATGCAATGGAATGTTTACACAGTATCTACTTATAGATGATATGTCTTCTCCCCCAAACAGAAAGTAAGGGTTCAAGAGCTAAGCTATGAAGATGCAAAGGCATAAGAATGATACAATGGACTCTGGGGACTCAGGGGGAAAGGGTGGGAAGGGGGTGAGGGATAAAAGACCACAAATTGGGTTCAGTGTATACTTCTTGGGTGATGGGTGCACCAAAATCTCACAAATCACCACTAAAGAAATTATTCATGCAACAAAATACCACCTGTTCCCCAAAAACCTATGCAAATAAATTTTAAAAAAAAATCATACCTAGGCAGGGCGCAGTGGCTCACGACTACCATTCCAGAAACTTGGGAGGCTGAGGCAGGCAGATTATTTGAGGTCAGGAGTTCAAGACCAGCCTGGCCAATATGGTGAAACCCCGTCTCCACTAAAAATACAAAAATTAGTTGGGTATGGTGGCGCACTCCTGTAATTCCAGCTACTTGGGAGGCTGAGGCAGGATAATTGCTTGAACCTAGGAGGCAGACTTTGCAGTGAGCCGAGATCACACCATTGCACTCTAGCCTGGGTGAAGAAGTGAGATCCATCTCAAAAAAAAAAAAAAAAAAAAAAATGTGTATAATTGGCATTAACTTCTTTTAGTTAAAAAAAATGGAACTCCAAAACATATTGAGATATGAGAGGATGATCACCCTTATATGCTTAAATCTGTTATATATATGAAATTTGTGCCCAGGCATGTGATATTGGTTTTGATTATTTGTATTTTCTTGAGAAATATACATAGGCTTTTCTTTTTTCCTTTTTTCTTTCTTTCTTTCTTTTTTTTTGAGATGGAGTCTCACTTCTGTCGCACAGACTGGAGTGCAGTGGCGTGATCTCGGCTCATTGCAATCTCCACCTCCTGGGTTCAAGCGATTCTCCTTCCACAGTCTCCCAAGTAGCTGGGATTACAGGCATGAGCCACCGTGCCCTGCCCTTCCTGCTCCTCTTGAGTATGTCTAGTAATTGACACACTTGGCTGTCCACATGTCTTGGCCTTACAGACACTGTGCTCTATAACATGACTCAGGTCTCTGCAGGGCAGCCCCACTTGCTGCAGGCTGCTGCTGCTGCCTCCTCCTCAGGCCCACCTTGCTTCCCATGGCATAGTGCTGGCCTCAGCCACTCCCAGATACTTTCATCACACTGGTACTATGAAGCTCTGCCCTGTAACTGTCCCCTGCTTTGAGCTTTGACCTATGAAAAATGACCATTACTTGCATCTCCGTGATGCTCGTGTCGCTCTCACTACTGCAGTGCTCACCAGCCCGCCTCACCATGCTAGTCAGCTGCTGGGTTATTTTCTTCTGTAAAAGGCACATTCTGGCCGGGAACGGTGGCTCACACCTGTGAGCCGAGCATTTTGGGAGACCGAGGCGGGCGGATCCCGGGGTCAGGAGTTTGAGACCAGCCTGACCGATATGGTGAAATCCCATCTCTACCAAAAATACAAAAATTAGCTGGGCGTGGTGGTGCGTGCCTGTAATCCCAGCTACCCAGGAGGCTGAGGAAGGAGAATCACTTGCATCTGGGAAGTGGAGGTTGCAGTGAGCCGAGATGGTGCCACTGCACTCCAGCCTGGGCGGCAGAGTGAAACTCTATCTCAAAAAAATAAAAAGCCACGTTCCAAAATGCCCATGTCTGAACTTTTTGATCCTTTACCTCACTGCTGTATTGCAGTGCAATTCACTTCTGATGCTAACTGGTAAAGATAACCCGGAGTCAGCCCGGAGTTAGCCCGGAGTTAGCCCAGAGTCCGCTCTTTGTGGAAAAATTCTGTCACAAGACTGAGCACATCATGTGTAAGCCCCAGGTTTAAGGATCTCAGGCTACCCACATTTCTGACCAACTTGCTGTAAATTCAGGGGTTCCCATGACCCTCTCAGGATGGATGGTCTGCTACTGTGTCTCACAGAACTCAGGATAGTACTATACTTATTTTTTAAAGTTTTATTAGAGCAAAAGGATGCAAATCAGAATGAGCAATAGGAAGGGATACATAGGAGGCCGGGCGCGGTGGCTCACACCTGTAATCCCAGCACTTTGGGAGGCTGAGGCGGGCGGATCACCTGAGGTCAGGAGTCCGAGACCAGCCTGACCAACATGGAGAAACGCCGTCTCTACTAAAAATACAAAATTATCCAGCGCGTGGTGGTGCATGAGCTGGTCAATCCCAGCTACTGGCCGGAGCTTGAGGTAGGAGAATCGCTCTGAACCCGGGAAGCGGATGGTTGTGGTTGAGCTTTCGAGAATCTGTGCCATTGCACTCACATGCCTGGGCAACAAGAGTGAAACTCTGAAAGCAAAGCATGAGGAGGTGATTCAAGAGGTGCATTGGGCCAGGCGCAGTGGCTCATGCCTGTAATCCCAACACTGTGGGAGGCCAAGGCGGGAGGATCAACTGAGGTCAGGAGTTCAAGACCAGCCTGACCAACATGGAGAAACCCTGTCTCTACTAAAACTACAAAATTAGCCTGGCGTGGTGGTGCATGCTTGTAATTCCAGCTACTTGGGAGGCTGAGGCAGGAGAATCACTTGAACCTGGGAGGCGGAGGTTGCGGTAAGCTGAGATTGCACTATTGCATTCCAGCCTGGGTAAGAAGAGTGAAACTCCATCTCAAAAAAAAAAAAAAAAGAAAAAAAGAGGTGCATTGCAGGAGTGTGCTGGGGAGCTCAAGGAAAGCACCAAAGACCAGATCTGGCTGGAGACCCTCAAGTCCGATCCCAGGGAGGCTCTGGAGCATGCACCACAGCACAAAAGTGGCCTCGCCTTGGTCGCCCTTAGATCTCTGTGCTAGCACGTCCCTGGCTGTTGGCTGTTCTCGGGAAGGAGCTGAACAGCAACCACCTGGACCAGGTGACTGCCCTTCAGCTGAGGTCAAATCTCTGCAGAAAGATCATCTATGAGGTAGGAATGAGCATCCTGGGGAAGGGGATCTGAGCAGTGCACCCACAGTAATTCCTACACTGTGTAAATGTCTTTAAAGAAAAGTACCAGGGCTGGGCATGGTGGCTCATGCTTGTAATCCCAGAACTTTGGGAGGCCAAGGTGGGAGGACTGCTTGAGCCTAGGAGTTTGAGGCTACAGTGTGCCGTGACTGCACCACTGCACTCCACCCTGGGTGACAGAGTGAGACCCTGTCTCTAAACAAAACAAAAAACAAAACAAAACAACACCCCCAAACCCCCCAGAACATCCCGTTGTGAACAGGCCTATGCAAAACTACTCCCAAAGGCCAAAGAAGCTGAGCGTCTGAAGAAAGAGGCTGGCAAATCAAATTTCTGAAGTACAAAAATTTAATATTGCTTAGGGAAGAACAGGCATGTTTGGGTGGCAGGGAGATGAGATGGTGGAGTCCCACACTGTTACCTCCCAGACCCAAGGCTTACATGCAATAGGATAGAACGGTATAAAAGCCCTTTTATACTGTGGGTTATACAAGGAAGAGAAGGATTTGACTAAGGGCAGCGTTTAGGTGAAAGGAGAAACTGTAGGCACATTTCTGGAGCTGGCTTTCATCAGAAGTCAATTTGGCAGGTAAGTAACCAAGATGAAGTGTCCTTATCCTCCACACTCCGTCCCCCTAATTTGGCTCTTACAATCTCACGCGCCTTCCTCTTCCGCGATGGTCCCTGAGCCTTTAGGGAGGAGGTTGGGGTGAACATGTTGCATCAATGTGTTTTCTACAGCAACAATACAGCAGGCTTTGTAGAAATCATCAGCAGGCTTTGTAGAAAACAGCAGGCTTTATAGAATCATCTTCAGAATACTGTGATTTTGGTTAATTCGGAAGTACTACAATGAAAGATCTATAACATTAATAATTTGAATAGTAGGAATAGAATGCACACAGGATACAATAAAAATTGTTGTTGCATTAGAAGCCAACTAAAACTATCATAAAGAAAATGAAAACCCATTTATTCTTTGGATACTTGTAGTCAGGAAATAATTCAGAATTTAGTCCAAATTGCAGGTAAATAATAAAAACCTCAAAAACAATGTTTAGGACTAGAATCTAATAACAGGTGTACTAGAGTTTTCTTCTGAAACCTATTTTTTTTTTATCTTCAGTTTCCACATTTCTACAAAAGATAAATTATAGTAGGACCAGTTTATTTGCAAAATAAATTTTAATCTCATTATACTTGGTCTGATTATTATTGTTTGAGACAGAGTCTCACTCTATTGCCCAGGCTGGAGTGCAGTGGTGTGATCTCACCTCGCTGCAATCTCTGCCTCCCAGGTTCAAGTGATTCTCCTCCCTCAGCCTCCCAAGTAGCTGGGATTACAGGTGCATGCCACCATGCCCGGTTAATTTTGTATTTTTTGTGGAGATAAGGTTTTACCATGTTGCCCAGGCTGGTCTCGAACTCCTGATCTCAGGTGATCCACCTGCCTCAGCCTTCCAAAGTGCTGGGATTGCAGGCGTGAGCCACCGTGCCCAGCCGTAACCTGATTATTTGCAATGATGTGCAGAAAGAATAGTGATTGGCCATATAGCCTCTTTTAAAATTGGCTTTGCTGGACATTTCACGAGTAATTTTGGACTAGATGTTTAGAAACACCAAGGGCAGGAAGCAAAACCAATAATTTGCCATCAGCCTGTGCTTGTAGTACCTGTATAACCACCCAACGGGTTCTTGTTGCCCATTGCACAGACAAAACCAATTCACTGAGTCTGTGGTATTGCAGTAGAGGTTTAATTAAATCAGAGCAATCCAAGGGGCAGGGCTGGGATTATTAATCAATCTCCTTAATAACTCAGGCGCCAGGATTTTTATGGATAGTTTGGCAGGCAGGGGGCTAGGGAATGGGTGCTGCTGATTGTTTGAGGATGACATCATAGGGGTGTGGAAAATGGTCCTCATGCACCAAGTCCGTCTCTGGGTGGGGGTCACAGGACCAGAAATCTCAGGACCTCTGGCCATGTGACTCCTGAGGAGCAAGAGATTATAGAAAGGCAAGCTGTGGGACAATACTGGTTATCAGTCAGCTACACCTGCGTTTTAGCATAATTCAGGCCCCTCTCATAATCCTAATCTTGTGGGCTTTCATTTGTCTTACAAAGGTAGTTTCAGTCCCTGAGCAAGGAAGGGGTTCATTTTAGGGAGTAAGTATTATCATCCTTGCTTCAAAGTTAAACTATAAACTAAATTCCTCCCATGGCTAGCTTGGCCTATGCCCACGAGTGAGCAAGGGCAGCTGGCCTGAGGCCAGACATGAGATGAAGTCAGCCATGCTAGACTTCTCTCATATTCATAATCTTTGCAACAACAATTTCACCTGTACGAACTGGGTGAATTCCCCCATCTTCCTGAGATCCCCACATAACTTGAGGTTCCTGGGCCTGTCAGAAAGTGACATTTTTTACTTTCCACAGGTAAGGGACCTTAAAAGGAAAGTGTATTGAAAATATACCCAGTCTTTTTTTTTTCCAAGAAGATTCTTATCAGCTCCATAAAGTCAACTTCAATTCCTCAAATAAGTCGTATTTGAATTCATTCCACTGTAAGCCTTCAAAGAGTAACGAGCATCTCCAATGGTTCCTGTTACAAAAGAAAACCGAATCTGATTGAGCTTGTGCCAATAATTATATTGTCATAAGTGAAAATACTCACAAATAGTTTCCAAATGTTGGAGAATTCTTGTAGGGAGAAAGGTCAATTTTACTCACAAAAGTATACTTGGTCAATTGTTGTTAGTTGTAAATAGCTCAAAAGAAAGGTTTTCCTGATGCTGCTTCTAACAGAGTGTCAGTCTTCCAAACAAGATATTGTCTGTTCACTTTGGAATTGCTATGCAGAAAGCAAGCAGCTCTTTGTCGGTCAGGCGAGAGCTGTTTATTAGGCACTTGTAGAATCCAGCAGCTCCTTAAGATGGAGCAGGGACCCCTCTTGCAGGCTTACTCGGTCCCCATCAGCCAGTATGGAGATAAAGGAAAATCTTGACTTCCTTCAAGGGAAATTCCAGGCATCTAGCTAGCCTTGAGAAGTATATGAGCAACTTGATCAACAAGAAGGTAATGGTAGCTTAAAACAATAGCCAAGGAAATTGGAGTCCTAACGTATTTGGTTTCCTATGAAAACTAAAGAAAGATAACATCTTAACATATGTCTCTGAGTTGTTTTCAGAAACCTGGACCCCACCAGAAAATACTAAAAACACAAAAATTAGCCGGGCGTGGTGTTGTGCGCCCGTAGTCCCAGCTACTTGGGAGGCTGAGGCAGGAGAATTGCTTGAACCCGGGAGGTGGAGGTTGCAGTGAGGCGAGATCACGCCATTACACTCCAGCCTGGGCGACAAGAGTGACACTTCCGCTCAAAAAAACCACAAAAAACAAAAAAACAAAACAAAACAAAACAAAACAAAAAAAAAGAAAGAAAAGGAAACCAAAAGCTCTGCTCCCCAGTTAGTTACTCTCATCGTTACTCTCATCATCCATTAGTTACTCTCATCATCCATTAGCTACTCTCATCATCCATTTTACTCTCATCATCCATTAGTACACTCGCAGGGAGTGTACACCCCCTTTGTACACTCTCATTATCCAGTTAATCTCATTATCCATTTTAGTAAAGGCTCCTCTGGAAGCTGCTGATAGCAGTCTCCTTCAGACTGTACCCTCTGGTTTCTCTACTTTGTTTTGCTCCTCCACCACAGTTACTAGGTTTTTGGTAACCACAATTCTCAGAAGTACTTTCTATTGTCCCTACATGATTTCATCCTTGGGAGGTGGCTGTGAGCTAGTGGCTGAGACTTACATTCACTGAAATCTAAGCTTAGTGTAGCGTCAAGATTGAAGCCAGCATTCTGTTTTAATTTTGCTTTAGCTGTGATAGGTAACAATAACTATGGCATTGAATATTACCCTTTTTTCTTATTTTGTGTGTGTTTTCTTAGGCCTCCAGTAAACTGACTCCTCCAAGATTTGGATCCATTTCTAAATTCCACTGCAAACTTTACCTTCAGTAACTGCAGCTCTGTGCCATGGGTAACTACGTGGCCACCCAGGAATCAGAGTTTCCTCATTTCCATCTTTTTAATTTTTTGCTTTCTATACATTTAATTGTATCTATTTCACTGTGAAAGAAAACAGAATCTCCCGGCCCCAAATCTCCCGGTCACTATGGCTAAGGGCAAGTGAAGTTTGGGAACATAGTCACACAATACTGCTTTCCTTTTTTTCCCCAAACACATAGCTGTGATTTCACAACCGTGTGTCATTGCCTTATCACCAGGGTAAAGCAGAATACCCCAGTGACAGAAGGCCACATATCTTCCCGGATGGCTTTCCTCACAAGTTGTTCACAAGGAAATTCCTTGTGAGCCCCTAACTCTTTCAGGAGAAATATTGTAAACAAAAAGTAAAATTCTAAGCCCCCCAACCAACCGAATAGAGCCCCTCTTGTCCAAGGGGATCCCACCTAAACCTGAAAAACGAATTCAGGTCATGATGAGAAGGGAGGGGGTCAGACACACCTCATTATATTTCTTCCCTTTGGAGTTCAGGCACAAGTGACCAGCGTTAACATTAAAACAGAGCTCCTGGCTGGGCACAGTAGTTCACATTTGCAATCCCAGCACTTTGGGAGGCCGAGGTGGGCAGATGACATGAGGCCAGGAGTTCAAGGCCAGCCTGGCCAACATGGCAAAACCCCGTCTCTACTAAAAATACAAAAATTAGCTGGGTATGGTGGCGCACACATGTAATCCCAGCTACTCAGGGAGCTGAGGCAAGAGAATCACCTGAACACAGGAGGCAGAGGTTTCAGTGAATGGACATTGCACCACTGCACTCCAGACTGGGTGACAGAGTGAGACCATGTCTCAAGAAATAAGAATAATAATAGAGATCCCAAGACTGACGGAACAGACTCTTTGTAGCAATAAGATAACCGACTCTAACCTGACTCTGGTATGGCATCACATAATAGATAACATGCCCTAAAGGAAATCAAAGTATTTTATCCCCAGATGTATTTCTTTGACATATTTTGGAATGGCCCTGCAAGGCCATCTCTTGTGGGGAAAATCTATAGAGCATCCTCTTTCTGGTCTGGGCGCAGTGGCTCATGCCTGTAATGCCAGCACTTTGGGAGGCTGAGGCGGGCAGATCACGAGGTCAGGAGTTCAAGACCAGCCTGGCTAATGTGGTGAAACCCCGTCTCTACTAAAAATACAAGAAAAAAAAATTAGCTGGGTGTGGTGATGTGTGCCTGTAGTCCCAGCTACTCAGGAAGCTGCGGCAGAAGAAACACTTGAACTTGGGAGGCAGAGGCTGCAGTGAGTTGAGATCACGCCCCTGCACTCCAGTCTGGGTAACAGAGCGAGTCTCTGTCTCTCAAAAAAAGAAAAAAAAAAAGTGAACATGGTGGGTCAGCATCCAAGATGGAGTTGCTTTAGCCTCCAGAGAATCTCTGGGATGTGGGAAGTTAGAGGTGGAGAGTGAGGGCAAGGAGAGAAAGGGTGCTGGGCAGAGGGGAGACTGGAGACAGTGAGAGCTCTGGAGCATTGTGCCTGTGAAAATGAGTTCATTAAGGGAAAGAAGGATTCCCCAGATCCAGCTGAGAAGGAAGTGGCTTTAAGGAGGGCCCCTGTAAGCCTACTCAGAGCCATGGGAAGAAGGCCTGGAGCTTTATTTTTAAAATTTTTATTTATTAAAAACAATTTTTTTTGAGACAAGGTTTTATTCTGTTGCCCAGACTGAAGTGCAGTGGCACAATCACAGCCTTGACCTCCAGGGCTCAAGTGATTACTCGACCTCGACCTTCCAAGTGTCCATCACCATGCCCGACCCTCTCAGTCTTTTCAGGGAGCCAGGCTCATAGATTTTTAGACAGAAAGATCTTGGGGCTCAAGCATCCAAGGGTTAGATCAGGGACAGCAGATGAGCTGGCACACAGTGGAGAGGGAGGTTAGAATTCCACCGGGGCAGAATATTGTGAGAATGAGGAGGAAGTGGAGGGCATGCATATATTGCAGAGGCAGCAGTGGAGCTGAAGGCAGGAAACCTGCAAAAGAGGAAGGGAGTTTGAGGGCAGGAGGGTGGGAGGTGGTGTCTGAGCAGAGGAGGGTTCTGAACATCAGGTTGGGGGAAGGGAGGAAGATGCAGGGCGACTTGGGTGGGAATTAGACATGGGGGAAAGAGGTTTCCAAAGTGAAGGCTGGTGTTTTCCTTTGTCTGACAATGACCTGGGAGCGATTTGGGCAGTTTGCTCTGAAAAAGGGGTGTGGGTGGGGCTGTGGCAGCATTGTGGGGGTGGATGAGGGGTGCTGTGGAAAAACAAAATCTCCACTATCACTCTCTAAGACCTCCTTCAGTCCTGCTTGCCCCTTAGTAGGACTCCAAGTGAGTTGGTGGTTCATGAAAATACCAGATCCTAGCAAGAGGCTAAATAGGAGCCTGGGCATGGGGACGGGAAGGAGGAGGGAATCGAGGGCCCTGACAGAGTGGGAGGTGTGGGAGAGAGCTTAGCCCCAAGAATGGAAAGGACAGGTTGGGGAGGACGGGCATCCAGGACCCTAAACTTTGACAGCGGGGAGCTCCAAAAATCCAATAAATCAATCAGAGGCAACAAGGCTCCCACTCAAATTCTTGCAGTGCCTGGAGTCCCCCGTGACTGCAGAAGCGGGGGTCGGGAATTGAGGGCCTGGAAGACCTTGGAGTATGTGCTGCCCAGAAGAATCAAGAAAAGGGGAGTGAGAAATGAGGGTTCAAATGCTCAGAATGCAGAAGGTTGCAGAAAATGGGTGTGCTGGAGCAGGTTAGAAGTTCCAGCCTCTCAGAGTGTGCAGGGCCCCTCCAGCGTCACTTTCTCCCTGCCAGGGCTTTCTCCCCAGCTGCAGAGCTTCAGCTTTCCTCTGTCCCAACCAAAAATTGTCCCTTCATGGCTTCTTCCTCAATGAACTCGTTGTGAATCCTGTTTATTCCCCAACCTCAGTCTTTAAGGAGGCCATAGCTACTCCATCCTTGGTTTGATTCCTCTCAAATTAGGATATGCCCCTCAAGACACCCAGAGTTTGTCTTTATTCTCCAGGCATCTTCCCCTCCTGAGGCAAGAAGTTCTCAAATATTCCTAGGATTCAACCCCAGAATCCTGTGCTCTAAACCCGGGCAGGCTCATGGCCCCTCAGCCCCGTGGAGGTCTCCCCAACAATGGGTTCTCTCCAGATCGAGAGACTTCCTCCTCAGCACACAGCCCACAGCCCACAGTCTCACCCCAACATGAGCAGGAAGTCACCCCAGAAACACAACATAACGTCACCCCAGCTGAGTAACACTTCATTTCCATAGCTTAAAGACAATTTTTTTTTTTTTTTTGACTGGAGGAGGAGTTAGTGAGATGAAAGTAATACTAACGATGTAAATTGCTCTGCGGTGATATGTAAGACCACAGAAACATCGTCAATTCAGGAAGAAAAACTTTAGTGTGGTCGCAGAAAGATGGGTATGAGTTGCAGAATTGGGCTGGGCATGGTGGCTCATGCCTGTAATCCCAGCACTTTGGGAGGCCGAGATGGGTGGATCACCAGACGTCAGGAGTTTGAGACCAGCCTGGACAATATGGTGAAACCCTGTTTCTACTAAAAATACAAAAATTAGCCAGGCCTGTTGGTGTATGACTGTAGTCTCAGCTACTCAGGAGGCTGAGGTAGGAGAATTGCTTGAACCCGGGAGGTAGAGGTTGCAGTGAGCTGAGATCGTGCCACTGCATTCCAGCCTGGGTGACAGAGCAAGACTCTGTCTCAGAAAAAAAAAAAAAAATACAGAATTTATCATTAGTAATGCATTCACAATCTGCTAATTTTTTTTAAATTTAGTTTTTCAATTCACAAATAGCAATTGGACATATTCATGCTGTTACTTTTTCATGTCGCATCATCTTTTTACCATTAGTATGTGATGTTGTCTTTTAAGATTTCCCTACTATAATGCAGAGATCATCCTAGATTTATAAATAGAAATTAAGCAACACTTACTTGTTTTGGTTGGTGTCCCATAATCTTTTTGAAGAAATGTATGTCGTCTTTAGAATGCTTTCTTATGTACAACAGGTTGCATGTAAATGAAGCTGTTTTCCTTAGTACACATACCAGTATCTTCTTGACTGGAAACATAAACATCAGCCTTAAGATAGTCGCCTCGATCATTCCATATGCCATTAATTTATCTTCTAGCAATTTTCCTATCTCTTGGGTGAAATAATCAGCTCCCAACTCTGCTAAACTTTCCATGATCCTGTTCTGTATATATGACATACATGAATCCATGGAAAACATAATAGGCGGTTTTGTTGGTTTCACACCAAGTTACGTTATGACTAACCCCTGAAGAGAAGTTACGTGGGATTTACGTCGATCTGACAGAAAGTGGCCTGTCAATGAGTGTACGATGTGGTAAAATGGCACCAATTTCAGACGTCAGAGCTGGGGAGGGGCAAGGGAACCCATCTACTTCCGGGGCAGCAGAAGGAGGTATGAATAAGAGGAAAAGACTTTACCATGCTCTAGCATGCAGGCAGGAAATGGAGGCTTTTATTCAAATGCTTCTGTGTATGGACTGAGTATTCTGAAGTTTCTCTTGTGCGGTGGGCTGAATAAGGGCCCCCCACATAAACGGGAATTATAGCTTGTGACCCGTGAAAGTGACTTTCTATGGCAAAAGGGCTTTCACATATATGATAAGGTTAAATACCTTTTTTTGTTTTGTTTTGTTTTTTGAGATGGAGTCTGCCTCTGTTGCTCAGGTTGGAGTGCAGTGGGGTGATTTCCACTCTACAACCTCTACCTCCCGGGTTCAAGCGATTCTTGCGCCTCAGCCTCCTGAGTAGCTGGGACTACAGGTTCATGCCACCATGGCTGGCTAATTTTTGTATTTTTAGTAGAGACAGGGTATCACCATGTTGCCCAGGCTGGTCTTGAACTGAACTCAGTAGATCTTCCCAGCTCAGCCTCCCAAAGTGCTGGGATTGCAGCACCATGCCTGGCTAGGTTAAATATCTCAGGGTTGGGAGATTCTCCTGGATTATCTGGCTATACCCTAATGGAATCACAAATGTCCTTTATAAAAATATTTATTTATTTATTTATTTATTTATTTTTTGAGATGGAGTTTTGCTTTTGTCGCCCAGGCGAGTGTGCAATGGTGCATCTCGGCTCACTGCAACCTCTGCATCCTGGGTTCAAGTGATTCTCTTGCCTCAGGCTCCCGAGTAGCTGGGATTACAGGCATCTGCCACCACATCTGGCTAAATTTTTTGTATTTTTAGTAGAGATGGGGTTTCACCATGTTGGCCAGGCTGGTCTTGAACTCCTGACCTCAGGTGATCCACCTGCCTCAGCCTCCCAAAGTGTTGAGATTACAGGCATGAGCCACTGCGCCTGGCCTACAAGTGTCTTTATAAGGGGGGAGGCAGAGAGAGATTAAGTTCACAAGAAGGTGATGTGAGCCTGAATTTGGGGAGAAAGGGCAATGCGATATGTGGGCATGAGACAAGGAATGTCATAGCCTCCACAAGCCAGAAGAAGCGAGAGCTCATCACCTTAGCAACCCCTAATGGCAGCCTTGTTTTAATTACACTTTTGTAAAATGGAAGGAGTCTTTCCAAAGCCAGCAGTGTGAAGGGTCGCCCTCTACTGGACACACAGATCCTGGCTGCTGTCAACCCAAATGGCCTTCCTAGGCTCCCTGCCCCAGCACCGGCCTGGGCATCCTCCTAAAGGCAGACATTTGTGTTCTCACCTCTTGGCTTTCTTTGTTGTTCTCACAAAGTCCCTGTGCGTGTCCTACAGAGAATCAGGTGGAAGAGAGGATGATATTGCTACCAATATCGTAGGGAGTGTAAACCCTGCTGCGATATTGTTTTCAATATCTAGGGGGAAGAGGATGATATTACTCCCAATATCTCAGGTGGTGTACACCACCCCTGTGATATTATTCCTAATATTTAGGAGGGGGGAAGAATGATATTACTCCCAATATTGCCAGGGGTGTACACCCCACCTGTGATATTGTTCTTAATATACAGGGGGAGAGAAGATGATATTACTCCTAATATCGCAGGGGGTGTACAACCTCCCCCCCTCCGTAATAGTGTGTTAAATATCCAGGGTGGGTGAAGATGATATTACTCCCAATATCGCAGGGAGTGTACACTCCCTTTGTAATATTGTTCCTAATATCCGGGGGGGGGGTTGATATTACTCCAAATATCACAAAGGGTGTACACCCCCTTGTGATATTGTTCCTAATATTTAGGGGGGAAAACGATATTACTTCCAATATCGCAGGGGTTGTACAACGCCCCTGTAATATTGTTCCTAATATTCATGGGGGGAGAGAATGGTATTATTCCCAATATCGCAGGGGGTGTACACATGGGGTATTGTTTCTAATATCCAGAGGGGGATGGGATAATATTGCTCCCAATATCGCAGAATGTGTACACCCCCCCGTGAAATTGTTCCTAATAACCAGAAGGAGAAGGATGATATTACTCCCAATATTGCAGGGAGTGTACACCCCCTGTGATATTGTTCCGAATATCCAGGGGTGAAGAGGATGATACTACTCCCAATATCCCAGGGGATGTACTACACTCCCCCGGTATATCGTTCCTAATATCCCGAAAGAGAGAAGATGATATTACTCTTTTTTTTTTTTTTTGAGACAGAGTCTTGCTGTGTGGCCCCATCTGGAGAGCAGTGGCACAGTCTTGGCTCACGGCAACCTCCGCCTCACGGGTTCACGCCATTCTCCTGCCTCAGCCTCCCGAGTAGCTGGGACTACAGGTGCCCACCACAACGCCTGGCTAATTTTTTGTATTTTTAATAGAGATGGCATTTCACCGTGTTAGCCAGGATGGTCTCGATCTTCTGACCTCATGATCCGCTCGCCTTGGCCTCCCAAAGTGCTATGATTACAGGCATGAGCCACCGTGCCCAGCCTTTTTTTTTTTTTTTTTTTTTAAATAATTTTTTATTTTTTAAGAGACAGAGTCTCGCTCTGTTTCCCAGGCTGAAGTGCAGCGGCATGATCTCGGTTCACTGCAACTTCCGTCTCCCAGGTTCAAGCAATTCTCCTGCCTCAGCCTCCTGAGTAGCTGGGATTACAAGCGCAGGCTGCCACGACCGGCTAATTTTTTGTATTTTAGTAGAGACAGGGTTTCACGGTGTTTTCCAGGCTGGTCTCAAACTCCTGAGCTCAGGCAATCCGCCTACCTCAGCCTCCCCAGGTGCTAGGATTACAGGCGTGAGCCACCGCGCCCGGCCGATATTACTCTTAATATCAGAGTGGGTGTACACCGCCCCCATAATATTGTTCCTAATATCCGGGGGGGAGAGGATGATACTACTCCCAATGTCGCAAAGGGTGTACACCCCCATTATGATATTGTTCCTAATATCCAGGTGGGAAGATGATTATATTACTCCCAATATCGCAGAGGGTCTACACAGCCCCTGTAATATTGTTTCTAATATCCACGGGAGAAGAGGATGATATTATTCCCAATATAGCAGGGGGCCTACACCTCTCACCCTGTGATATTGTTCCTAATATCCAGAAAGAATTGGATGATATTACTCCCAAAGTCACAGGGGGTGTGCACATCTGTGTTGTTTTTCTAATATCAAGTGGGGGAGAGGATGATATTACTCCAGTATTGCAGGAGGTGTACATTCTTCTGTGATATTGTTCCTAATATCCAAGGGAAGAGAGGATGGATGATATTATTCTCCATACCACAGCAGATGTACAGCTTTCCTGTGATATTGTTTTTAATATCCAGCGGGGGAGAGGATGATATTACTACCAATATTGCAGAAGGTTTAGACACCCCCTGTGATATTGTTCCTAATTTCCAATGAAGGAGATGATGATCTTACTTTCAATATCGCAGGGGGTGTACACACCCTGTGATATTGTTCCTAACATCCAGGGGAAGAGAAGATAATATTACTCCCAATGTCACAGGAACTGTACACCCCCCTCTGATATTGTTTCTAATATCCGGGGGGTAGAAAAAAAATGATACTACTCGTGGGGCGCAGTGGCTCATGCCTGTAATCCCAGCACTTTGGGAGGCTGAGGCAGGTGGATCATGAGGTCAGGAGATCGAGACCATCCTGGTTAACATAATGAAATCCCATTTGTACTAAAAATACAAAAAATTAGCCAGACATGGTGGCACGAACCTGTAGTCCCAGCTACTAGGGAGGCTGAGGCAAGAGAATCTCCTGAGCTTGGGAGGTGGAGGTTGCAGTGAGCCAAGATCAGGCCACTGCACTCTAGTTTGGGAGACAGAGCGAGACTCCATCTCAAAAAAAAAAAAAAAAAGAAAAAAAAGAAAAGAAAATGATATTACTCACAATGATATTACTTGCAGGAGGTTTACACCCCCCCGTAATATATTTCCTAATGTCCAGGGGTGGAGAGGATGATATTACCCCCAATATCACAGGGGGTGTACACTACCTCTGTGATATTGTTCCTAATACACAGAGGCTGGAGAGAATGATATTACTCCCAATATCTCAGAGGGGGTACACCATCCCTGTGATATTGTTCATAGGGGGAAAGTGTGGTATTACTCTCAATATCTCAGGGAGTGTACACCCCCCCTTTGATATTGTTGCTAATATCCAGGGGAAGAGAGGATGATATCACTCCCAATATCGCAGGGGGTGTACACCCTTCATATGATATTGTTCCTAATATTCAGGGGAGGAATAAATGATATGAATCCCAATATCGAAGTGGCGTACACCCCCCTGCCGTGATCTTTTTCCTAATATCCAGAGGGAAAAAGGATATTACTTCCAATATTGCAGGGGATGTACACTCTCAATGTGATATTGTTTCTAATATCCAGAAGGGAAGAGGATATTACTCCCAGTATCACAGGGGGTGTACACCCTTTCTGTGATATTGTTCCTAATATTCAGAGGGGGAGAGGATGGATATTACTCACAATATTGCAGGGGGTGTACACTCCCGTGTGATATTGTTCCTAATATCCAGGGGAAAAGAGGATGATACTGCTTTCAATATCACAGAGAGTGTACACCCACTCTGTGGTATTGTTCCTAATATCCAGGGGAAAAGAGGATGGCAATAACCCAAATATCGCAAAGGGTGTACACCCCCTTGTGATATTGTTTCTAATATCAAGGGGGGAAAGAATGATATTACTCCCAGTTTTGCAAAGGGTGTACACCACCCCTGTGATATTATTCCTAATATTCAGGAGGGGAGAGGATGGTATTATTCCCAATATTGCAGGGTGTGTGTGGGGGTGATCGGACCCAACACCAGGTCGTGGGGGTGACGGAAGTCTGGCGGAGTCAAAGGAATGAGAAAAGACAGTTTGGGAGAGAAAGTAGGTCCAGGGGGCCATCGCGAGTGAGGAGGCTGTGAAGGCCCTGAGCTCTGGAAGCCCAGACTATTTATTGGTGATCAAACAAAGAAACAGGTGGTGAGAAGGTGGAGGTCAAAAGGGCATGTTGCATTAAGCACATGATTGACAGTTGTGACAGTTTAACATATGTTCTGCACATGAGATAATGGAGAGCAGGTTCTTTTAACTCAAGATACAATGGATCCTGGGAGAGCAAGGAGCAAGGAGCCAGCAAGTCTATTCCAGAGCCACGAGCCCTGGATTCTATCCAAGCCACAAGGGGTTTTATGCCCTGGGCTTAGGTTATGGTGTATCAGGGTAGCCTTCCACCCTTTAGCACAGAGCTTGGTGTTCCAAAGACCACAAGGGGTTTTAGACCCTGGATCCCGGACATGTTCCAAGACTTTTTTACATTATGTCAGACATGGAAGCCCTGCCTCAGCTTCTCCAAACACTCAGCTTTCCCAAACAGGGTGTACACCCCGCCTGTGATATAGCTCTTAATATACAGAAGAAGAGACGATTATATTACTCCCAATATTGCAGGGGGCATACACCCCCCTGTAATATTGTGTTAAATATCCAGGGTGGATGAATATGATATTACTTCCAACATCGCATGAGTGTACACTCCCTATATAATATTGTTCATAATATTGTTCCTAATATACAAAGGGGAGAGGATGATATTACTCCAAATATTGCAAAGGGTGTACACTGCCTTGTAATATTGTTCCTAATATTTAAGGGGAGAGACGATGATATTACTTCAAATATCGCAGAGGATGTAAAACGCCCCTGTAATATTTTTCCCAATATTAATGGGGGAGATGATATCATTCCCAGAATCACAGGGGGTATACACTGCCCCTGTAATATTGTTCTTAATATTCACAGGGGGAGAGGATGATATTATTCCCAATATCACAGGGGGTGTACACCCCCTATGTGATATTGTTCCTAATATTCAGAGGGAGATGGGATATTATTCCCAATATTGCAGAAGGTGTACACCGCCCATGTAGTATTGCTTTTAATATCCAGAGGGGGATGGAATGATATTACTCCCAATATCGCAGAAGGTGTACAGCACCCCTGTGATATTGTTCCTCTCCTCCAGGGGAGGACAGGATATTACTCTCAATATCGCAGAAGGTGTACACCCCTCCGTGATATTGTTCCTAATAACCAGAAGGAGAAGGATGATTTTACTCCCAATATGGCAGGGGGTGTACACTCCCTCTGTGATATTGTTCCTAATATCCAGGAAGGGAGAGGATAATATTACTTTTAATATGACAATGGGTGTACACTACCCCTGTAATATTGTTATGTAAATATATGTGTGTATATGTATTTAAACATGGAGTCTCGCTGTTTCTCAGGCTGGAGTGCAGTGGTGCGATCTTGGCTCACTGCAGCCTCCGTCTCCCAGGTTCAAGCAATTCTCCTGCCTCAGCCTCCTGAGTAGCTGGGATTACAGGCGCACGCCGCCACGACCGGCTAATTTTTTGTATTTTAGTAGTGATGGGGTTTCACCATGTCGTCCAGGCTGGTCTTGAACTCCTGAGCTCAGGCAATCAGTCAGCCTTGGCCTCCCAAAGTGCTAGGATTACAAGCGTGAGCCACTGCCCCTGGCCAATATTACTCTTAATATCGCAGTGGACGTACACTCCCTCTGTAATATTGGTCCTAATATCCGGGGTGGGAGGGGGGAAGGATGATATTTCTCCCAATATGGCAGGGCATGTACACCCCTCTGTAATATTGTTTTTAATATCCAGGTTGGGAGAGGACGATATTACTTGCAATACCGCACGGGGTGTACACACCCCCTGTGATATTGTTCCCAATATATAGGGGGAAAAGGGATGATATTACTCTCAATATCACAGGGAGTTTACACCCTTCCCCAAGATATTGCTCCTAATATGAAAGGATGAAGAGGATAATATTACTTCTAATATCGCAGGAGGGTGTACATCTCCTTGTGATATTTTTCCTAATATCCAGGAAGGGAGAGGATAATATTATTCTTAATATCGCAGTGGGTGTGCACCTCCCCTGTAATATTGTTCCTAATATCCAGAGGGGGAGAAGATGATATTACTTTCAATATCGCAAAGGGTGTACACCCCAATCTCTTAATATCGCAAAGAATGTACACCCCCGTGATTTTGTCCTAATATCCAGAAAGAGAGAGGATGATATTACTGCCAATATCGCAGGGGATGTCCCGTCCCCATGTGATATTGTTCCTAATATCCAGGCGGAATGAGGTGATATTACACCCACTATCGCAGGAGGTGTACACCCTCCTTGTGATATTTTTCCTAATATTCAGGGGGTGAAGAGGATGATATTACTCTCAATATCGCAGGTGGTGTACACCAACTGTATGATATTGTTCCTAATATCCACGGAGGGAGAGGAAGATGTTACTCTTAATTTCGCAGGAAGAGTGTACACCCTTCCTGTGATATTGTTCCCAATATCAATGAAAAGAGAGGATGATATTACCGCCAATAACGCAGGGGGTGTACACATTCCTGTGATATCGTTCCTAATATCCAGAAGGGGAGAGGATGATAATACTCCCAATGTTGTAGGAGGTGTACACACCCCCTGTGACATTGTTCCTAATATCCAGGATAAAAGAGAATAATATTACTTCCAGTATCAAAGGGGGTGAACACCCTCCCTGTGATATTGCTTTTAGTATCCAGGAAGGGAGAGGATAATATTACTCCCAATATCGCAAGGGGTGTACACCCCCCCCCCATGATATTGTTCATAATATCCAGGCTGGAAGAGGATGATACTGCTTTCAATATCTCAGGGAGTGTACACCCACCCTGTGATAGTGTTCCTAATATTTAGAGGGGGAGAGGATGACATTACTTTCATTACACGCCCTCTGTAATATTGTTCGTAATATCCAGTCGGGGAGAGGATGATATTACTCCCAATATCGCAGGGGGTGTATACCCTTTCTGGAATATTATTTCTAATATTTAGAGGGGAAAGGGTGATATTACTCCTAATAGCGCAGGGGGTGTACACACTCCCCCCACCCCCCGTGATATTATTCTTAATATTCAGGGGAGGAGGAGATGATACTGCCTTCAATATCATATGGAGTGTACACCCACCCAGTGATATTGTTCCTAATATCCAGGGTGCGAGAGGATGATATTACTCCAAATATCGCAAAAGGTGTACACCCTCTTGTGATATTGTTTTTAATATCCAGGGTAAAAAGGATATTGCTCCCAATTTCGCAGGGGGTTAACACTACCCCTGTGATATTGTGTCTAATATCCAGTAAAAGAAAGAACGATATTACTCCCTGTAATATTGTTCCTTGTATCTAGCGGGGGAGAGGATGATATTACTCCCAATATCATAAAAGGTGTACAACCCCCCTGTGATATTGTTACTAATACACAGGGCGGGAGAGGTTGATATTATGAGCAATATCGCAGGGGGTGTACACCGCCCCTGTGACATTGTTTTTAATATTTATGAAGGGAGAAAATGATATTACACCCAGTATCGCAGGGGGTGTAGACCCCCGCGTGATATAGTTCCTAATATCCGGGGGGAAAGAGGATGATATTACACTCAACATCGCAGGGGGTGTACACCCTTCTTCTGATATTGTTTCTCATGTCCAGAAAAGGCGAGGATATTATGCCCAATATCTTAGGGGGTGTACACCGCGCCTGTGATATTGTCCCTAATATCCAGGGAAGGAGAGGATTATATTACACCCAATATCGCAGGGGGTGTAAACCCTCCTGTGATATTGTTATTTATATCCAGAGGGGGAGAAGATGATATTTCTCCCATTATCAGAGAAGTGTACACGCCCTCTGTGATATTGTTTCCAATATTCAGGAAATGAGAGGATGATATTACTTCCAATGTCATAAGGGGTGAACACCCCCTCCTAGATATTGTTTTTAATATCCACAGTGGGATAGGATAATATTACTTCTAATATCGCAGAGGATGTACACCACCCCTGTGATATAGTTTCTAATGTCCAGCGGGGGAGGGAGAGGATGATATTACCCCCAATATCGCAGAGAATGTACACCCCTCCTGTGATATTGTTTCTAATATCCAGGGGGTGAAGAAGATATTGCTCCCAATATCGCAGGGATTGTACACCCCCCCCCCACGATATTGTTCCTTATACCCAGAAGGGGAAAAATAATATTACCCTCAATATCGCTGGGAGTGTACACTCACCGTGATATTTTTCCTAATACACAGGGAAGGCGAGAATGATATTACAGTTTCTCAGGGGGTGTACCCACCCCTTGTAATATTATTCCTAATATTCAAGAGAGAGAGGATATTACTTCTAATATCGCAGAAAATGTACAAACCCCCTGTGATATTGTTGCTTATATCCAGTGGGGGGAGATCATGATATTACTTGCAAAATCGCAGGGGATGTACACCATCCCTGCGATATTTTTCCTAATATTAATAAAGCGAGAGGATGATATTACTCCCAATATCGCAGGAAGTGTACACCACCCCTCTGATATAATTTCTAATATCCATGTAGGGAAGGGATGATATTATTCTTAATATTGCAGGGGAGTGTACACCCTCCCTGTGATATTATTCCTAATAGCAATGGGGAAGAGGATGATATTACATCCAATATCGCAAAAGGTATACACCCTTCCTGTGATATTGTTTCTAATATCCAGAGGGGGTGAGCACGATATTACCCGCAATATTGCAGGGAATGTACACCCCCCTGTGATACTGTTCCTAATATCCAGAGGGGGAGAAAATGATATTACACCCCCAAATCAAGGGAATGTACATCCTCATGTGATATTGTTCCTATATCCAGAAAGAAAGAGGATGATATTACACCCATTATGGAAGGGAGTGCACATCCGCCCTGTGATAATATCTCTAATATTCAGGGGGTGAGAGGATGACATTACTCCCAATATCGCAGGAAGTGTCCACTCCCCTGTGATATTGTCCCTAATATTCAGCGGTGGAGAAAATGATATTGCGACCTATATTGAAGGTGGCATACACTCCTCCTTTGAAACTGTTTTTAATATGCAGGCAGGGAAAAGAAGATATTACTCTCAATATCGAAAAGGGTGTACACACTGCTGTGATCTTGTTCCTAATATTATCCAAAAGAGGAGAGTATGATATTAATCCCAATATCGCAGAAAGCATACACCCCCATGTAATATTGTTCGTAATATCCAGAAGGGGAGATGATATTACTTAATATATCTTAAAGATCCTGGGTGTCCACCTCCTGCGGGAGAGGGGGGTGATTTACTCTCCATCTCATGGGGGTGCTCACCGCCCTGTGATATGGTTCGTGATATCCGGGGAGTGGGGGAGAAGGGGTGATATGACTCCCCATATCGCAGGAACTTGTGATGTGGTTCCTAATATTTAGAATATTACAAATATCCTGGATTAAGTAATATCCTGGATATTAGGAACCATATTATAAGGAGGGCAGACGCCTTTTTTGATATGGGGAGTAATATTATGCTCTGCCCCCCGAATATTATGAAAAACTTCACAAGGGGGAGTGTACATATCCTGTGACAATGGGAGTAACATCAACCTCTTTTGAAAAATATTAGTATCGATATCACGGAGGGGTGTACACACTCTGCAATATTGGGAGTAATATTATTCTCTTTTCCCCTGGATATTCACAAGAATGTCACAGAGGTGGTGTACAATTTCTGTGATATTGGGAGTAATATCGTCTTCTCTACCCCTGGATATTAGAAACAATATCAAACGGTGGGTGTACACACTCTGCGAAATTGGGAGCAATGTCATCCTCTCCCCCCTGGATATTAAAAACAATATTACCAGTGTGTGTGTATGTGTAGACTTTCTGCGATATTGGGAGTAATCTCATCCCATCCCGCTGTGGATATTAGGATCAATATTACAGAGGGTGTACACCCTTTGTGATATAGGGAGTAATATCATCCTTCCCCCATAAATATTAAAATAAACATCACACAGGGGTATACACCTCCTGCGATATTGGGAGTAATATCATCCTCTCCCCTCCCTGCATATTAAAAAACAACATCACAAGGGATGTGTACACCTCCTGTGATATTGGGAGTAATATCACCTTTATTATCTTTGTATATTAGGAGCAATATCACAGTGAGGGGTGGGCAGCTTCTGCTATATTGGTAGTGATATTATTCTCTCCCTCCCTGGATATTAGGACCAATATCACAGAAGGAGTTTACACCTGTTCTGATATTGGGAACAATATTATCCTCTTCTCTTCTGAACGCTAAAAACAATATCAAAAGGTCGGTGTACAGCCCCTGTGATATTAGGAGTAATATCATCCTTTTCCCCCATAAATATTAAAATTAATATAATTTTCTTCCCCCCTGGATATTAGGCACAATATCACAAGAGTGTATACACCCCCTTTCATATTAAGCGTAATATCATCCTATCGCCCTCTGGTTATTAGAAACAATGTTACGGGGGGGCATACATCCCCTGTGATATTGGGAGTAATATCATCCTCTACCTCCCTGGATATCAGAAACAATATCCCAAGGGAGTTGTAAGTAAGCTTCCTGCGATGTTGGGAGTAATGTCATCCTCTACTCCTCTGGATATTAAAAACAATATCACACGTAGTTGTACACCCCTATGATATTGGGAGTAATATTATCTTCTCTTCCTTGGATGTTATGAACAATATCACGGGGGGATTTACATTCCCTGTGATAGTGGGAGTAATATCATCTTTACCCCCCCTGGAAACTAGAGACAATATCACTGGGGGGTGTACACCCCTGCGATATTGGAGCAATATCATCTCCCACCCCTGTATATTAGTAACAATATCACAGGGTGTATGTGCACTTGCTGTGATATTGGGAGTAATGTTATCCTCTCCCCTTCTGGATATTAGGAACAATATCACAGGGAAAGTGTACACCTTCTGTGATATAGGGAGTAATATCATTTTCTCCTCCACTTGATGTTAGAAACCTTATCACAGGGAAGGTGTACAAAGCCTGCCACATTAGGAGTAATATCATCCTCTCCCCTCGTGGATATTAGAAGCAACATCACAGGGGAGTGTACACCCCTTGTGATATTGAAAGTAATGTCATTGTCCCCTACTTTGGATATTAGGAAAAATATCACAGGGGTTGTGTACACGCCCTGCGATATTGGGAGTAATATCCTTCTCTCCCCCACTGGATATTAAAAACAATATCAGAGGGGTTTGTACACCCCCCTGCGATATTGGAAGAAATATTATCTTTTCCCCCTGTATATATAGGAAACAATATCACAGGGGGGTGTACACACTCTGCGATACTGGGAATTATACTATCCTCTTTCCCCATACATATTAGGGACAATATCAATACGTGGGTGTACATCCCCTGTGATATTGTTCTTAATAGCATCCTCTGCCCCCTTATATAATAAAAGCAATATCACAGGAAAGGTGTACATTTCCTTTGATATTGGGAGTGATATCATTCTCTTTCCACTTAAATATTAGAAATAATATCACAGGAGGGGTGTACAACCCCTGCAATATTGGGAGTAATATAATCCTCTACCCCCCGAATATAAAGAACAATATAACAGAAGGGGTGTACACCCTCTGTGATATTGACAGTGATATTATTCTCTGCCCCCTAGATATTAGGAACAATATCACAAAAGAGGTGTACACCCCCTGTGATATCGGCAGTAATATCATCCTCTTTACCCCTGGATATTAGGAACAATATCACCGGGGGGTGTACCACTTCTGTGATATTGAGTGTAATAACATCCTCTCCCCTTCTGGATATTAGAAACAATATCCCAGGGGGTGTACACCCCCTGTGATATTGAGAGTAATATAATTATCTCCCCCACTAGATATTAGAAACAATATCACAGGTAAACAATATCACTGTGATATTGGGAGTAATACTCTTTCTCCCAGCCTGAGTATTAGAAACAGTGTCACGGAGAGGGGTGTACACCCCCTGCAATATTGGGAGTAAAACCATCCTCTCCCCACTTGGATATTAGAAGTAATATCACAGGGAAGGTATACACTCCCTTAGATATTGGGGTAATATCATTCTCCTTTTTCCTGGGTATTAGGAGCAATATCACAGGGGCGGTGTACACCCTGCAATATTGGGAGTAATATCATCCTCTTCCCTTCCAAATATTAGGAACAATATCATAGGGAAAGTGTACACCTTCTGTGACATTAGGAGTACTATCATACTCTTCCCCCCTTGATATTAGCAACAACGTCACAGGTTTACACCCAGTGTGATATTCGGAGTAATATCATCCTCTTTTCCCCTAGATATTGGAAGCAATATCACAAAGGGGTAATTAATTCCCTGCTATACTGGGAAGAATATCAACTTCTTTTTTCCCCTGGATATTAGGAAAAATATCCCAGGGGTGTGTACCCCTTCTGCTATATTGAGAGTAATATCACCCTCATTTCCCCTGGATATTAGAAACAATATAAAAGAGGGGGTGTACACTTCCTGTGATATTGGGAGTGATATCATCCTCTTCCTTTTTGGATATTAGGAACAATATCACAGGGAGGTGTGTACACCCTTTGAAATATGGAAAGTAATATTCTCTCCCCTCTGGATATTAGGAACAATATCAAAGAGGGTGTATATACCCCCTGCAATACTGGGAGTAATATTATCCTCTCCCCTACTAAATATTAAGAACAATATCACGGGGAGGGGTTTACAACCCTTGCAATATTGGGAGTAATATCATCCCTTCTTTCCCTGGATATTAGGAACAATATCACAGGGGGTGTACACACTCCCTGCAATATTGAGAGTAATATCATTCTCTCCCTTCCTGGATATTAGAAACAATATCACAGGTGGGGTTCACAAGCCCTGTGATATTGGGAGTACTATCATCTTCTTTCTTTCTGGATATTAGGAACAATGTCTATTGGGGGAACCAGCCCCCAATATTTCAATGTAGGTTCTTTTCTATTTTTTCTTAAGTGTCAGCTGGTCTGAGAAATAAAGAAAAAGAGTACAAAAGCAAGAAATTTTACAGCTGGACCTCCGAGGGTGACATCACGTATCGGCAGGTTCCATGATGCGCACCTGAGCTGTAAAACCAGCAAGTTTTTATTAGGGATTTCGAAAAAGGAGTGGGGTACGAATAGGGAGTAGGTCATAGAGATCACATGCTTCAAATGGCAATAAAAGATCACAAGGGCAGAAGGGTAGAGCAAGGTCACAAGGCTAGGGTGAAATTAGAATTACTAATGAGGTTCCGTGTCCCGCTGTGCATGCATTGTCATTGATAAACAGCTTAACAGGAAACAGGGTTCAAGAACAGAGAAATGGTCTGATTAGAATTCACCAGGCTGGAATTTCCTAATCCTAGCAAGCCTGAGGGCACTGCAGGAGACCAGGGCATATTTCATCCCTTGTCTTCAACCATATAAGGCAGACACTCCCAGAGCGGCTGTCCATAGGCCTCCCCTGGGAATGCATTCCCTTCCCAGGGTTATTTTTATTTTTATTTTTTTTGAGATGGAGTCTCGCTTTGTCACCCAGGCTGGAGTGCAGTGGCGCGATCTTGGCTCACTGCAAGCTCCGCCTCCCGGGTTCACGCCATTCTCCTGCCTCAGCCTCCGAGTAGCTGGGACTACAGGTGCCACCACCACACCTGGCTAATTTTTTGCATTTTTAGTAGAGACGGGGTTTCACCGTGTTAGCCAGGATGGTCTTGATCTCCTGACCTCGTGATCCACCCGCCTCGGCCTCCCAAAGTGCTGGGATTACAGGCGTGAGCCACCGCACCTGGCCTCCCAGGGTTATTTCTTACTGGGAAAAGAATTCAGCAATATTTCTCCTACTCGTTTTCTGCAGTAAGAAAAATATGACTCTGTTCTGCCCAGCCCTGCAGGCAGTCAGACCTTATGGTTATTTCCCTTGTTCCCTGAACATCATCGTTACCCTGTTCTTTTTCAGGGTCCCTAGATTTCGTATTGCTCAAACACACATGTTTTACAAACAATTTGTGGAGTTAACTCAATCATCACATGGTCCTGAGGCGACATACATCCTCAGCTTATGAAGATGACAGGATTAACAGATTAAAGTAAAGACAGGTATAGGAAATTATAAGAGTACTGATTGGGGAAGTGATAACTGTCCATGAAATCTTCACAATTTATGTTCAGAGATTGCAGTAAAGGCAGGTGTAAGAAATTATTAAAGTATTAATTTGGGGAACTAGTAATGTCAATGAAATCTTCACAATTTATATTCTTCTGCAGCAGCTTCAGTAGGTCTCTTTGTTCGGGGTCCCTGACTTCCAACAACAAATGTCACAGGGGCATGTAAACTCCCTGCAATACTGGGAGTAATATTATCCTCCTCCCCTAGATATTAGGAACAATATCCCAGGGGGTGTACATTTTCTTGATATTGGGAGTAATATCATCCTCTTGCCTTCTGGATATTAAGCACAGTGTTACAGGGAAGGTGTATGCCCCCTGTGATATTGGAAGTAATATTATTCTCTCCCCCTGGATATTAAAAACAATATCATGGGATGTTGATAAGTAATATCATCCTTTTCCCCCCTGGATATTGGGTACAATATCACAGAGACGGTGTACACCCTCTATGACATTGAAAGTAATATTATCTTCTTCTTCACTGGATATTAGAAACAATACCACAAGGGATGTGTACATACCCAGTGATATTGGGAGTAATATTATCCTTCCTCCCCCCCCCGGATATTAAAACCAATATTACAGGGGGATGTACACATCCTGCGGTATTGGGAGTAATATTATCCTCTCGTCACCTGGATATTAGGAACAATATCACAGGGGACGAGTACACCTGCTACTATATTGAGAGTAATATCATTCTCTCCCCTTCGAGATATTAGGAACAATATCACAAGGGGGGTGTACATCCCTTGCAATATTGGGAGTAACACCATCCTCTCCCTCTTGTATATTAGGAACAATATTACAGGGGGGTGTACACACCCTGTGATATTGGGAGTAATATCGTCATCTCCTCCTCCAAGAATATTAGGAACAATATCAAGGGAGGGGGTACACACTCTGCAAATTGAGAGTAATGTTGTCCTTTCTCTCCCTGAATGTTAAGAACAATATCAGTGTGTGTGTACACACCCTGCATTATTGGAAGTGATACTCTTTCTGTCTCTGGATATTAAAACAATATCAAAGGAGGGGTGTACACCCCCTGCAATATTAGGAGTAATATAGGTCTGTCCCACATTGGATATGAGGAACAATATCACAGTGGGGGGTGTACATCCCCTGTGATATTGGGTCCTTATCATGCTCTTTCTTCCCAAATATGAGGAACAATATCACGGGTGTGTGTGTACACACTTGCGATATTGGGAGTAATGTCCTCTTTCCCCCTAGATATTAGGAACAATGTCACTGGAAGGTGTACAGGCCCCGTGATATTGGAAGTAGTATCATCCTTTCCCCTCCAGATATACCAAACAATATCATGGGGGTGTGTACACTATCTGTGATATTTGAAGGAATATCATGCTCTCCCTGCTGGATATTACAAACAATATCACAGGGGGATGTACACACAGGGTGTTTATGATATTGGGAGTAATATCGTCTTCTCCCCTTCTGGATATTATGAACAATATCATATGGGGTTCTACACCTCCTGTGATATTGGGGGTAATATCATCCTCTTTCCCCCTAGATAATATGAACAAAATCACAGGTACACCCCCTTAACCAAATCACAGGGGGGTGTACACCCTCTGCAATATTACAGGGGGGTGTACACTCTCTAGGATATTGGAAATAATATCCTCTTTTCTTCCGGATATTACAAACAATTTCACAGCGGGGTAAACACCCCCTGTGATATTGAGGCTCATATTGTCCCCTCCCTCCCTGGATATTACAAACAATATCACAAGGGGGTGTACACCTCCTGCGATATTGGGAGTAATATCATACTCTACTCTTCCGCCATAAATATGATGGACAATATCACAGGGAAGTGTACACCCTCTGCAATATTAAGAGTAATATCATTCTCTCCCTTCGTGGATATTATGTAATATCATCTTGCTCTCTTCTTGATATTACAAAAAATATCACAGGGTGGTGTACACCCTCTGTGATTTTGGGAGTCACATCATTTTCTCTGCCTCGGGATATTAGGAACAATATCACAGGGAGTGTACACTCTTTGTGATATTTGAAGTAATATCATTCTCTACCCCCCTTAATATTACAAAAAATATAACAATAAGTGTACACCCCCTGTTTTATTGGTAGTAATATCATCCTCTTCCCCTCTAGATATTACAAAGAATATCACGGGGGGTGTACACCTTCTGTGATATAGGGAGAAATATCATCCTCTTTTCCACTGAATATTACAAACAATATCATCAGGGGATGTACACACCCTATGATATTGGGAGCAATATAATCCTCTCCCCCCAAATATTGCGAACAATATCACAGGGGGTTTTGCACCTTCTGTGATATTGGGAATAATATCCTCTCCTCTTTTTATATTAGGAACAATATCACAGGGGGTGTGTACACCCTTTGCGATATTGGGAGTACTATCATCTTCTTCTCCACTGAATATTAGGAACAATATCATCGGGAGGTGTACACGCCCTGTAATTTTGGAAGTAGTATCATCCTCTCTTGCCTTGGATATTATGAACATTGTTACAGAAGGATGTACATCCTCTGCGATATTGAAAGTAATATCATCCTCTCCATTGCTGGGTATTGGCAACAATGTCACAGGGTGGATGTGCACTCCCTGTGATATTAGGAGTAATATTCTTTCTCCCCATGAGTTTTAAGAACAATATCATAAGGGGAGTGTACATGCCCTGCAATATTGGGAGTAATATTATCTTCTTACCCCCTGGATATTAGGAACAATATTACAGCGGGGTGTACACCCCTTGTGATACTTGGAGACATATCCTCTCCCCTCCTGGGTTTTTTTTTTTTTTTTTTTTTTTTTTTTGAGACGGAGTCTCGCTCTGTCGCCCATGCTGGAGTGCAGTGGCCGGATCTCAGCTCACTGCAAGCTCCGCCTCCCGGGTTTACGCCGTTCTCCTGCCTCAGCCTCCCGAGTACCTGGGACTCCTCCTGGATATTTTGAACAATATGATAGGTGGTGTACACCCCCTGCCATATTGGGAAGAATGTCATTTTCTCCTTTCCCGGATATTACAAACAATATCACAGTGGGGTGTACACTCCACCCTCTCCCTAAATATTATGAACAATGTACAAGGGGTGTACATTCCCTGCAATATTGAAATTAATATCATCCACTTCCCCCCAGATATTATGAATAATATCCGGGGAGGTGTACACCCCATGTGATATTAAGAGTAACATCCCCCTCTTTCTTCTGGATGTTACAAACAATATCACAGGAGGGTGTACACTCCCTGAGATATTAAGAGTAATAACATCCTCTTTTTCCTCTGGGTATTTGGAACTATGTCACAGGTGGTGTACACACTTTGCGATATTGGGAGAAATATCATCCCCTCCCCCCTTAATGTTACGAACAGTATTCAAAGGTGTACATCCCCTGTGATATTAGAAGTAATGTTATCGTCTTTACTTCTGGATATTACGATCGATATCACAGGGAGATGTACACCTACTTTGATATTGGGAGTAATATCATTCTCTCCCTTCCCGAATATTGTGAACAATATCACAGTGTGGTATACACCCCCTGTAATATTGGGAGTAATATCTTTCTTTCCACTCATGAATATTAGAAACAATATTACAGAGGGAGTGTACACCTCCTGCGATTTTGGAAGTAATACCATCCTCTCCTCTTCTGAATATTAGGAACAATATCAAAGGGGGGGTGTACATCCCCTGAGATATTGGGAGTAATAGTATCCTCTCCCCTCCCTGGATATTACAAACAATGTCACAGGGGAGTGTACACCTCCTGTGATATTGGGAGCAATACTTTCTCTCACTCTGGATATTATAAATAATATCACAGGAATGTGTACACCGCCTGCGATATTGAAAGTAATATTATCCTTTTTCCCTCTGAATATTATGAACAATGTCACAGGGAATTGCGATATTGAGAGTTATGTCATCCTCTTTCCCCTAGGATATTATGAACCATATCACAGGGTGGTGTATACCTTCTGCAAGATTAAGAGTAATATATTCTCTTCTCCTGAATATTATGAACAATATCACAGGGAGTGTACAGTTTTTGTGATATTGTTAGTAACATCATCCTCTCCCCTTCTTAATATTATGACAATATCACAAAAAGGTATACGCCGCCTGCATTATTGGGAGTAATATCATCCTCTCTACCTCTTGATATTACAAACAGTATCACCGGGGGAGTGTACACTTCCTCTTCTCCTCTGGATATTATGAACAGCATCACAGAGTGATGTACACACCCTGCGATATTGGGAGTAATATAATCGTCTCTTCCCCTGAATATTACAACCAATAAAACAAGGAGGTGTACACCCCCTGCCATATTACGAGTAATATCATCCTCTCCCCATCTGGATATTACAAAGAATATCAGAGGAAGGTGTACACCTTCTGTGATATTGGTAATAATATCATCCTCTCCCCTTCTGGATATTAGGAACAATATCATAGGGGGGTGTACACGCACTGTGATATTTGGAGTAGTATCACCCTCTCTTTCCCTAAATATTATGAACAATGTCACAGGGGAGTTTTCACCCCTTGCTATATTGGGAGTAATATTATCCTCTCTCCCCCTGGATATTATGAACAATATCACAAATGGGTATACACCCTTTGTGATATAGGGAGTAACATCGTCCTCTTTTTCCTTGGTTATTATGAACAATATCACATAGGGGTGTAAACCTTCTGCAATATTAGAATAATATCATCCTCTCCTTTCCTGGATATTACAAAAAATGTCACAGGAGGGTGAACACCCTCCCCGATAGGGCGAGCTATATCACCATCTCCCCTCTTGGATATTATGAACCATATCAAAGAAGGGAGTATACCCCCCGCGATATTGGGAGCAATATCACCCTTTTCTTTCCTGGATATTACCAATCATATCACGGGGGGGTTACACCCTCCACGACATGGGGAGCAATATCACTTTCTCCTCCCCTGGATATTTCAAACCATATAACAATAAGGTGTACACCTTCCTTGATATAAGAGCAATATCATCCTCTCCACTCCTGGATATTACGAACCATATTACATGGGGGTGTACGCTCTCGCGATATGGGGAGCAATATTACCTTTTTCTTCCCTTGATATAACGAATCATATCACAGAAGGGTGTACATCCCCCGCAATATGGGGGTAAATATCACCCTCTCCCCCCTGGATATTACAAACCATAACACGGGGGGGTGTACACACAGAATATTTACGATATCACAGCAGGGGTGTACACCCTTTGTGATATTAGGAGTAATATCATTCCCTCCCGTTCTGGATATTAGGAACGATATCACAGTGGGGGTGTACATGCCCTGCGATACTAGGAGTAATATCAGTCTCTCCCCATCCCCCAATATTAGGAACAATATCAAACGGGGGTTTCCACCTTCTGTGATTTTCAGACTAATAATCTCTCCCCCACTGGGTATTAGGAAAAACATCACGGGGGAGGTGTACAACTTCTGTGATACAGAAAATAGTATCATCCTCTCCCCCTCTGAATATTAGGAGCAATATCACATGGGGAGTGTACACCTCCTGCGATATTGGGAGTAATATCATCCTCTTTTTTCCGGAATATTAGGAAGAATATCACTGGGAAAGTTATGCCTGTAATCCCAGGACTTTGGGAGGCCGAGGCGGGTGGTTACTTGAAGTCAGAAATTCAAGACCAGCCCGACCAACATGGTGAAACCGTGTCTCTACTAAAAATACAAAAATTAGCCGGGTGTGGTGACAGGCGCCTGTAATCCCAGCTACTCCGGAGGCTGAGGCAGGAGAATTGCGCGAACCTGGGAGGCAAAGGTTGCAGTGAGCCGAGATTGTGCCATTGATCTCCAGCCTGGGCGACAGATCAAGACTCCGTCTCAAAAAAAAAAAAAAAAAAAAAAATCACAGGGTGGGTGTACACACCATTCGAAATTGGGAGTAATATCATCCTCTTTTCCCCTGAATATTAGGAGCCACATAACAGGAAGCATGTACATCCCCTGCGATATTGAAAGTAATATCATCCTCTTTCTTCATGGATATTAGGAACAATATCACAAAGGTGGTGTACACCCCCTTTGATATTGGGAGTAATATTATCCTCTCCCCCCATGGGTATTAGGAACAATATCATAGGGTTGGTGTACACCCCTTGCGATATTTGGAGAAATATCATCGTCTCCCCAACCTGGATACTAGGAACAATATCACAGAGGGGAGGACACCCCCTGGAATATTCACAGTAATATCATCATTTCATTTCCTGGATATTAGGAACAATATCACAAGGGGGGTGTAAATCCCCTGTGATATTGGGAGTAATATTATCCGCTTCCCCCTGGATATTAGGAACAACATCACGAGAGGGGTGTACACCCTTTGTGATTTTGGGAGTAATATCATCCTCTCCCACCCTGGATATTAGGAACAATATCACAGGGAGGGTGTACATCCCCCTGAGATATTGAGAGTAATATCATCCTTTCCCCCATGGGAATTAGGAACAATATCACGACAGGTGTGTACACCCCCTGTGATACTGGGAATAATACTATTTCACCTCCCCCGGATGTTAGGAACAATATCACAAGAGGAGGGTGTACAACCCCTGAGATATTGGGAGTAATATCATCCTTCCGTTTCCTGGATATTAGAAACAATATCACGGGCGGGGGACGCTCCCTTTGATATTAAGGGTAATATCATTCTCTTTCTTCCTGGATATTAGGAACAATATCACAGGGTGAATGTACACCCCTTGCAATATTGGGAGTAATATCATCCTCTCCTTTTCTGGATATTAGGAACAATATCACGGGGGGGGGTGTACACCTTCTGCAATAGTAGTAGTAACATCATCTTTTTCCCTAGATACTAGCAACAATGTAACAAGAAAGGTGTACACCTACTGCGATGTTGAAAACAATATTATCCTCTCCTTTGCTAGATATTACGAACAATATTACAGGGAAGGTGTACATGCCCTGTGACATTGGGAGTAATATCATCCTCTCCCATCCAGGATATTAGGAACAACATCACAGGTGGGGTGTAAACCCCCTGCGATATTGGGAGTAATATCATCCTCTCCCTTCCTAGATATCAGAAACAATATAACAGGAAGGGTGTACACCTCATGCGATATTGGGAGTAATATCATCCTCTCTCCCTCTGGATATTATGAGGAACATCCCAGAGGGTTTACATACAGGGTGTTTAAGATATTGAGAGTAATATCATCCTCTCCATAACTGGATCTTTTGAGCAATATCACAGAAGGGTGTACACTTCCTGTGACATTGAGAGTAATATTATTCTTCCCCTTATGGATATTACAAATAATATCACAGGTTGGTGTACACTCTGTGATATTGGGAGTAACATCATTCTCTCCTCCTCCCCGGATATTATAAACAATATTACAGTGGGGTGTACACTCCCTGTGATATTAAGAGTAATATCTCCCCTCCTGTGTATTAGGAACATTATCACAGAGGGGCACGTCCCCTGAGATATTAGGAGTAATACAATTCTCTCCCCCCCGGATATTATAAAAAATATCACAGAGGCTGTACACTCAGGGTGTTTAGAGTATTGGGAATAATATCATCCTCTCCCTCTCCCTGGATATTATAATGAAGTGATAACATCCATTACTGCTGCTACAATGGAGGTACAACTGATGGTATTTGCATTAGTTTCCTGCCATCTGCCATCATCCTTCTGGATTCTGAAGATATCAGACTGGTGAATTCCATGAAAGAGATGACCGAACCAACAGTACTGGTCCTTGAGGTTTTGATGGTGGTGCTCATGTCTCCCATCTATTTACAGGAAATAATTTGCCTTGGGATTTGATATTGGTTTTTATTGATTATATTGTCTTGGGTGAGCATTGATAGACTTAGGCTTCCCATTCACAATTGGTTTTTTCCTAGAATTATAAATTATAGCTCACAGGCCACGGAAACACTCTAAGTATTTTTCCCGTTTCTAAGTCTATGACTCCTGATTATACATGAGATCCTAGGAACATACCCGTAGAGGAGAGAGGTTCAGGAACAGAGTGCACTCACTTAGAGGCAGAAGTTGGCAAGGAATACATCAATTTCCTGACCCCCACCCTTAAGCCATTACTCTAACAGGGGTCATGGTGATGTTTCCAAACCATGGGTTTTATGCCAACAAGGCCTTCATGGCCAAGAGCTTCTGAAAGATAACAACACTCACCTTTTTTCAGTGTTCAGTTACCTAAGCAAACGACTCTAGGTCTTTTCCAAGGGATACTGGAGAATCCCAGAGTTATATACTTCCCTTGGTTTTGCATGAACCTGCCTCATGAGAACCCAGCCTGTTTTTGAGTTAGACCTTCTTGTGTCAGAACTGTCTCGGGTTTTAACTGGATGAAGGATGATGACTGTATATGGGGGCTGGTGACATCTGACTTCTGTTCATCTTGATGATTTTTATTTCCTGTTAATGAAGGGACACACTTGTCTGCCGTTTGTATCTATTTTCCATAATGAAACATGCTCTAAGAGGTAAGTCCTAGATATTGCAGGTCAGTCCTGCTCTGATGCACTCTCACACTGCTGCCAGCTCCTTATGCATACCTTGCATTGATGGCAAAGTGCTGGCCTCTGCCATTCCCACATCCTTTCACCACTTTGGTGCCATGAAAGGAGCCCATCTCTGTAACAGCGTCCCCTGCTTTGAGCTCTGACCTATGAACAATGTCCAGCGCTTACATCTCAGCAATGTTGGTGTCCCTCTCACTGGTCATAGGCAGTCTTTTTTTTTTTTTTTTTTGAGACAATGTTTTGGTATTGTTGCCCATGCTGGAGTGTAGTGGCGCGACCAGGGTCACTGCCACCTCCACCTCCCGGGTTCAAGCAATTCTCCTCCCTCAGTCTCCAGAATAGGTGTGATTACAGGTGTCTAGTACAACACTTGTCTTTTTTTTTTTTTTTTTTTTTTTTGTATTTTTAGTAGAGACAGGGTTTCACTATGTTGGCCAGGCTGGTCTCAAACTCCTGACCTCAGGTGATCCACCCACTTTGGATTCCCTAAGTGCTGGAATTATAGGCATGAGCCACCCCGCCTGGCCATCATGGGTAGTCTTAAAAATCATAGTCAGCTCCTGATTCTTCTTCTACAGGAGACACAATCCAGGATGCTCACTGGTCGAGATTGGATCTGTGTCCCCACCCACACCTCATGTGGAATTGTAATCCCCAATGGTGGAGGTGGGGCTGGTTGTGCTGGTGAGAGTTGAGTGGATCATGGGGGTGGATCTCTCATGAATAATTTAGCACCATCCCCTAGGTGCTTTCTGGTGATACAGTTCACAAAAGATCTGGTTGTTTGAAAGTGTGTAGCACCTCTCCTACCACTTGCTCCAGCTCTAGCCATGGAAGATGAGCCTGCTTCCCTTGTAATTTTTGCCATGACTTTATTTTTCTGAGGCCTCCCTAGAAGTTGAGTTGATGAAGCACCATGCTTTTTGTACAGCCTGTGCAACCATGAGCCAATTAAACCTGAGTTTTTATAAATAATTACCCAGGCTTAGGTAATCTTTATAGCAGCGCATGAAGAGACTAATACATGCGCTTTTGAGCTACGTTATTCTTTACCTCAAAGCTCTACATCCATGCAATTCTGTTCTGATCCTAACCACCTGCAGTGAGCCCACACTCCCCAGGTTCTGGGCAAATTTTTCCACTTGCCTAACCTCACATCCAATGCTAGTCCCAATTTGGCAATCTCAGGTCATTCACACTGCTCTAAAACTTGCCGCAAATTCAAAAGCTCTCATCACTCTCAGGATGACTATTCAGTTAGCATCACTCATGGAACTAAAAAAAATCACTGGGTTGGAGATCAGATCCCGGCATTTGTGGAGTGACTACAGTCCAGAAATGTGAAGAAAACTGAGGAGGGGACCCTGAGGGCTTGAAAGGCCTTGCCGAGTGTGGAGCCCTGAAGTGCGCAGACCACTCCGTTGTCCCTCAGGGCCCCCGGAACCTTGCGGAGTGCGGAGTCTCTAGAGCAGAATCCATGAGGCTGGGGAGGTGGATTTCCGGCCAGAAACCTTCAGGGACTTGGAGTCCCAACACATGCTAAAAACATGGATGGGGACACATATCTGAAAGATTTTCTAGTACTTGGAGGCCAGCAGAGAAACGTGAAGGTGGCAGCCTAGAGTGCTCAGAAGTTGGCGGAGAAGGTGGAGCCCGAAAAATCCAGAAAAAGAGGCCGGGACTGGGCATGGGGACTCGGAAGCATTCACAGTGCACAGGGCCCCTCCAAGGCCGCTTTCACACTGCCGGGTTTTCCTCCGCAGCTGCAGAGCTGCACTTTCCCTCTGTCCCAACCAAAATGTGTCCCTTGCAGGTCTCATAGGCCATGGACGGGATCTGAGCCTCATTTATTCAGGGGTCTCAGTCCTCAAGGAGGCCATAGTCACTCTGCTTCCCGATAGAGTTCTCTCAAATTAGTAAATACCCCTCAAGGCGCCCAGGGTTTGTCTTTATCCCTCCCTGAAACTTCTCCTTCAGAAGGAAGAAGTTCTCGAACATCCCCAGTATTTACTGCCAGAATTTCAGCCTCTGAAACGTCCTCCTTCCTTAGACCTAGTCCGGCTCCTCATCCTCAGACCCCGTGGAGGTGTCCCCTGCAATGGATTCTTTTCTAGCTTGACGGCCTCCCCTCCTCAGCACACAACCCAGAGACTCACCCTGTCCTGAGCAGCGACCCACTGCATAAACAACCATGAGACCTCATTCTATTCAAATAACACTTTATTTTTTTAGTGTTGATGCTTTTGTTTCTCCGGGGAAAGAGAGGAGCTCCGGAGAGAATGGTAATCAAAATTTCCTGGTGGTTGTTTAAACACCAAAGCCGAGTAGTTCGGGAAACTCTTCCGGATCACCCTCTTCATCCTAAAATTAAAGGAAACATGCAAGACTCATTTTCTGATAAGGTTTCCGACAATTGTGCAAATATCGTGCTATATTTATGAACGGAAAGTAAACCTTACCTGTGCCGCTTGTGAAGGCATCATCTTCTTCAGGAAACATAAGATGTTTGGAAGTGTTTCAGAAGCAAGGGAAGCTATTTTGTTCAATATATAGAAGAGCATCTTCTTGATTCGAACCTTCAACCCAGCGATTAAGAGTCTCATTACTAGTTTTGAGACATATGTCATTAATTGGTTGGCACACCAATTTTCTATCACATCCGTCAGAAAATCGACCAGTTTATCCACTAGCGTCTCCATGGCCGCTTTCATTATACGTGAAGTAAATGAGCCCATGAAAAGTGTAATGAGCCTGCTTCTGAGTTCAGGTAAAGATATATAATGATGTCATTCCTGGAGAGGGGGGCCATTTTACAGAAGGTGACATGGAAGAGGGGGGCCAAGATGGCCAATTAGAAGTGGCCATTTTGTAGGAAGTGACGTGAAGGAAGTGGCCGAGATGGCCAATTAGAAGTGCAGAGGTGACATGGAGGGGACGGCCAAGATGGCGAATAAGAAGCGGCTGCCTTCCCCTGAATGAAAATCGCAGTGAATTTCACCATAAGCGCCTCAACTGAAATATTCACCTTCTCACATTGGGACTGACTAGGTAAACAGCTTGACCCAGGAGAACAAAGAAAACGGGGGTGGGTGATGAACCACGCCATATCAGAACAGAGCCAAAGGAACTTTCTCGCACAGCCAAGGGAAGCAATGAGTGTGTGACCCCGCCCCAGAAGCCATGTTTTTCTCATGGATCTTTGCATCCAATTAATCAGGAGATTCTCACGTGAGCTGATGTCACAACTCTCGTGAGTTGGCAGAGCAGTCGCTCAGACAGACTCAGACCCAGGAGGTTTACACAATCCAGCCTTGAGAAGCCAGGAAAGGCAGGAGTTCCGTTGGTACATTTCCCCAGGAAGGGGGCTGAATTCAGGTGTTACAGGAGTTTTTAAGAAATTATTTCAGGCAGATAGAGAGGAAAAGGGGTCCTTGGGAAGTTTTGTTTATTTTTAAAGCAGCTCCAGAAATGAGTCTTGTCTAGCAGGAAAGCCCCGTCTTTTAGAGTTTTCTGGTAACACTTGAGCGGCAAATGCTGGCCATTAGAAACTGAATCCACCCAAACATGGTGATTCCCGCCTGCTTCTGGCCCTTGCCCCTACCTGTGCCTGACGACCTGGCCACCCCCACATATCCCCATGTGTGTAGGAAATCAGGGTGCCTGGAAAGTGCCTATTCAAAGGCTAGGGTGGAAAGGCCAGTTTTGTCATGGGCTACCTAAAAGACATGCCTGGTCAAACCAATCCCCTGAACCCTATGCAAATCAGACACCACCTCTTCCAGTTTCTTCATATAACTCATCGGTATCCACAGCACTCTGGGTTTCCTCTTTTGGCTTTGGAGCCCCCCCTCCCTCTGTCTCAGTATGGGGAGCTTCTTTCTTCTTTCTTGCCTATTAAACTGCATGACTAAATTCGGTGTTGATGGAACATATCTCAAAATAATAAGAGCTATTTATGACAAACCCACAGCCAATATCATACTGAATGGGCAAAAACTGGAAGCATTCCCTTTGAAAACCGGCACAAGACAGGGATGCCCTCTCTCACCACTCCTATTCAACATAGTGTTGGAAGTTCTGGCTAGGGCAATCAGGCCAGAGAAAGAAATAAAGGGTATTCAGTTAGGAAAAGAAGAAGTCAAATTGTCCCTGTTTGCAGACGACATGATTGTATATTTAGAAAACCCATTGTCGCAGCCCAAAATCTCCTTAAGCTGATAAGCAACTTCAGAAAAGTCTCAGGATACAAAATCAATGTGCAAAAATCACAAGCATTCTTATACACCAGTAACAGACAAACAGAGAGCCAAATCATGAATGAACTCCCATTCATAATAGCTTCAAAGAGAATAAAATACCTAGGAATCCAACTTACAAGGGATGTAAAGGACCTCTTCAAGGAGAACTACAAACCACTGCTCAGTGAAATAAAAGAGAACACAAACAAATGGAAGAACATTCCATGCTCATGGATAGGAAGAATCAACATTGTGAAAATGGTCATACTGCCCAAAGTAATTTATAGATTCAGTGCCATCCCCATCAAGCTACCAATGACTTTCTTCACAGAATTGGAAAAAACTGCTTTAAAGTTCATATGGAACCAAAAAAGAGCCTGCATTGCCAAGGCAATGCTAAGCAAAAAGAACAAAGCTGGAGGCATCACGCTACCTGACTTCAAACTATACTACAAAGCTACAGTAACCAAAACAGCATGATACTGGTACCAAAACAGAGATATAGACCAATGGAACAGAACAGAGCCCTCAGAAATAATACCACACATCTACAGCCATCTGATCTTTGACAAATCTGACAAAAACAAGAAATGGGGAAAGGATTCCCTGTTTAATAAATGGTGCTGGGAAAATTGGCTAGCCATAAGTAGAAAGCTGAAACTGGATCCTTTCCTTACTCCTTATACAAAAATTAATTCAAGATGGATTAGAGACTTAAATGTTAGACCTAAAACCATAAAAACCCTAGAAGAAAACTTAGGTAATACCATTCTGGACATAGGCATGGGCAAGGACTTCATGTCTAAAACACCAAAAGCAATGGCAACAAAAACCAAAATTGACAAATGGGATCTAATTAAACTAAAGAGCTTCTGCAGAGCAAAAGAAACTACCATCAGAGTGAACAGGCAACCTGCAGAATGGGAGAAAATTTTTGCAATCTACTCATCTGACAAAGGGCTAATATTCAGAATCTATATAGAACTCAATCAAATTTACAAGAAAAAAACAAACAACCCCATCAAAAAGTGGACAAAGGATATGAATAGACACTTCTCAAAAGAAGACATTCATACAGCCAACAGACACATGAAGAAATGCTCATCATCACTGGCCATCAGAGAAATGCAAATCAAAACCACAATGAGACACCATCTCACACCAGTTAGAATGGCAATCATTAAAAAATCAGGAAACAACAGGTGCTGGAGAGGATGTGGAGAAATAGGAACACTTTTACACTGTTGGGACTGTAAACTAGTTCAACCATTGTGGAAAACAGTGTGGTGATTCCTCAAGGATCTAGAACTAGAAATACCATTTGACCCAGTCATCCCATTACTGAGGATATACTCAAAGGATTATAAGTCACGCTGCTGTAAAGACACATGCACACGTATGTTTATTGTTGCACTATTCACAATAGCAAAGACTTGGAGTCAATCCAAATGTCCATCAGTGACAGACTGGATTAAGAAAATGTGGCACATATACACCATGGAATACTATGCAGCCATTTAAAAGGATGAGTTCGTGTCCTTTGTAGGGACATGGATGCAACTGGAAACCATCATTCTCAGCAAACTATCACAAGAACAGAAAACCAAATACCGCATGTTCTCACTCATAGGTGGGAATTGAACAATGAGATCACTTGGACACAGGAAGCATCACACAGGGAGCATCACACAGGGAGATGCACACAGGGAGCATCACACACCAGGTCCTATCGTGGGGAATGGGGAGGGAGGAGGGATAGTATTAGGAGATATACCTAATGTAACTGATGAGTTAATGGGTGCAGCACACCAACATAGCACGTGTATATATACGTAACAAACCTGCACGTTGTGCACATGTACCCTAGAACTTAAAGTATAATAATAATAATAATAATAATAATAAAAACAACCACAGTATGTGTTTTTGTGTCATTTTCTCCAATTCGGCGTGAGACATGAGCCCTCGTGTTCCTCTACTTATCGGAGCCATATCACAGGGAGCCAGAGAGGCTCATTCTGTTGGCCCCACTTTCACAGCACCTCTCAAGTTAAGTCCCACTGGCTTGGCATACCAGCCAAGCAGTGGCAAGATACCAAGCCAAGTGCCTGAGACTACCGAGTTCTGGAAGGTTGGGGCGGCTACCATCTCTGTGTTTCCGTGGACTCAGACACTCTAACCTTTGGGCTCAAGGGAGTCCAGTTGGTCTGGAGCAGGAGGGGTACCCCACAAGGCAGCACTGCTGCTGTGCCTGATAGTGGCCAGACTGTTTCTTTAAATTTGACCTTGGTTCATACCTCCTCACTGGGAAGGTCCTCTCTGTTGGAATTTCAGGAAGTCCAGCCAGGGTTACAGGGTTGGTGGAAAGCCTGATCTCTTTCTGGGATGGAGGCCCTCTGGGAATGGCAGCTGTCATCTCTGTAACTGTCAACTCAGCCTTTCCAGCCGAATCAAATGAACAAAGCTGGGAGAGTCACGTTTCCTAACTTTAAAATATGTGACAAAGCCATAGTCAACAATACAGCATGGTAGTGGTATAAAAATAGACACGCAGATCAATGTAACAGATGAGATAACCCAGAATGAAAGCCACACATTTACAGCCAACTGATCTTTGAGAAAGTTGCCAAGAATACACTGTGGGGAAAGCACACCCTTTTCAGTAATTGGTACTTGGACAATTGCATTGTCATACGCAGAAGAATAAATCTGAACTCCTATTTCTTACCATGTTTACAAAAATCAATTTAAAGTGAATTGTAGACTTTAATGTATGTACTGAAATGGTAAAAATGTGAGAAGAAACTTAGGGAAAACTCTTCTGGTGATTGTCTAGTAAAGAGTTCATGAGTAAGACTTTAAAAGTACAGGCAATGAAACAAAAAATAGGCCACTGCAAGCTTAAACCAAACTAAAATTTCTAATTAATTAAATTCAAAAGCTGTACACCGTTTTCCTGTCTCATCCCTAAGAAAATGGACCATTTCATCCACTAGTATTTCCATGGCGTGTTCATTATAGGTGAAGTAAGTCAGCCCATGATAAGTGTAATGAGTCTTCTATTTGTTTCAGGTGAAGTTATGTAATGGTGTTATTCCTGGAGAGGCAGGCATTTTATAGAAAGTGATGTGAAGCAGGGCGGGCCAAGATGGCCAATCTGAAGCAACTGCCTTCTCCTGAATGGAAAGCACAGTGAATTCAGTACCTTGAACTGAAATATCCAGGTTCCCACATTGGGAGTGACTAGGCAAACTAGTTGACCCAGGAAAAGAAACAAAGGGGGTGGGTGATTACGCACCTGGTATCTGCACAGAGCAAAAGAAACCTTCACCTATAGCCAAGAGAAGCAGCGAGTGAGTGCACGACCCCTACTCGCAAACCATGCTTCTCCCATGGATTTTTGCAACCCATGGATCAGGAGATCCTCCCATTAGCTCATGTCGTAAGGGTCTGTCTTGGGACAGATACACAGAGCCATGTAGAATGTTGCCAGAGCAGCCGCTCAGAGACTCAGAGAGACATAGGAGTTTTATATACTCTGGCCTTGGAAAGCCAGGCAAGGCAGTAGTTCCTTCTGTACCTTCCCTTAGGAAGGAGGCTGAATCCAGGGAGCCAAGGAGCCTCATTCTGTGGGCCCCACTTCCACAGCACCTCTCAAGTTAAGACCCAATGGCTTGGAATACCAGCCAACCAATGGCAATAGGCTGGAGACTCTCTGAGACTAGTTTTCTGGGGCGGTGAGGGTGGCCTCCATCTCTGTGTTTCCACGGACTCAGACACTCTAGCCTGCAGGCTCCAGGGAGTCCAGGTGGTCTGGTCCACCACAAGGTAGCACAGTTGCTGTGCCTGATTGTGACCAGACTGTTTCCTTAACTGGGACCCTGCTTCATCCCTCCTCACTGGGTGGGGCCTCCCTTTGGGAATTTCAGGAACTCCAGCGGGGTTATATGGTCGGTGGGAACCATGATCTTTTTCTGGAAGGAGCTCCTGCGAGGAGGGGGAGCTGCTGCGAGGAGGGGCAGCTTCATCTCGGCAGTTGTCGACTCAGCCTTTCCAGCTGAAGCAAATGAACAGAGCTGGGAGCATCACATTTCCTGGCTTCAAATTATATTACAAAGCCACAGTCACCAGTACAGCATGGTAGTAGTATAAAAATAGACACACAGATCGATGTAACAGACTAGAGAACCCAGAAAGAAAGCCACACATTTGTAGCCAACTGATCTTTGACAAAGCTGATAAGAATAATTATTGGGGAAAGCACACCTTTTTCAATAATTGGTGCTGGGACAATTGAATTATCATATGCAGAAGAATAAAACTGGACTCCTCTTTCTCACAATATTTACAAAAATCAATTTAAGGTAAATTATAGACTTAAATATATGTGCTGAAATGGTAACAATATGAGAAGAAACCTAAAGAAAACTCTTCTAGTCATGTCTAGTAAGGAGCTCATGAGTAAGAATTCAAAAGTACAGGCAACAAAACCAAAAATAGACCAATGCACATTTAAACCAAACTGAAAATTTTAATTATGTAAATTCAAAGCTTTACTGACACAAAAAGCTGCTGCACAGCCAAAAAGATAATCCTCTCAACAGAGTGAGCAGACCACTTGCACAATTGCAGAAATTATTTGTAAACTCTTCCTTTGACAAAGGACTAATATCCAGAGTAAACAAAGAACTCAACTACAACAGAAAATTCCAAAGGATCCCATTAAAAAGTGGCCAAAGGACATAAAGAGACATTTTAAATTTTAAATTTTATTTATTTATTTGTTTGTTTATTTTTTTTTTTGAGACAAGTCTTGCTCTATCACCCATGCTGCAGTGCAGTGCCATGATCTTGGTTCACTGCAACCTGTGCCTACTGGGTTCAAGCAATTCCTGTGCCTCAGCCTCCTGAGTAACTCACACCACAGGCACGAGCCACAGCACGTGGCTAATTTATTGTATTTTTAGTAAGGACGGGGTTTTGCCTTGGCCAGGCTGGTCTCTACCTTCTTGCGTCAAGTGATCCATTGGCCTCAGCCTCCCAAAGTTCTGGGATTACAGGTGTGCGCAACCGCACCTGGACAAGAGATAGTTTTTAAAAGAGCACATACCAATGGCCAAAAGATATTTCAAAAAAATGCTCCAAACCATGAGTCAACAGAGAAATGTTCATTAAAACCACAATGAGGCCGGGTGCGGTGGCTCACACCTGTAATTCCAGTACTTTGGGAGGCTGAGGCGGGTGGATCATGAGCTCAATAGATTAAGAACATCCTGGCCAACATGGTGAAACCCTGTCTTTACTAAAAATACAAAAAAATTAGCCGGGCATGGTGGCACATGCCTATAGTCCCAGCTACTCAGAAGGCTGAGGCAATAGAATCGCTTGAACCCGGGAGGTGGAGGTTGCAGCGAGCTGAGATGGCACCACTGCACTCGAGTCTGTCAACAGAGTGAGACTCCGTCTCAAAAATATCAACAACCACGACAATGAGATATCTTACTGCAGTCACAACGGGTATTATCAAAATGACAAAAACATAACGTATGTTGGTGCGAACGTGGAGAAAAGGGGGAATCTTACAATTTTGTTGGGAATGTGAATTAGCACAGCTTTTATGGCAAACATTATGGAGGTTTCTGAAATAACAAAAAATAAAACTATCATTCAGTCCTGCAATTTCACTAGTGGGTACATACTCAAAGGAATAGATCAGAACGATGGCTGCACACATATATTTGCTGCAGCATTTTTTACAGTAGCAAAGACATGGAATCACCCTACATGTCAATCAACAGATGAATGAATGAAGAAAATGCCATATATATCCACACTGGAATACTATTCAGTAATAAAACAGTAGAAAATCATGTCTTTGGCAGCAACATAGAAGGAACTGGAGGACATTATTTTGGATAAAACAAGCCAGGCATAGAAAGTCAAATCTCACATTTTTCAGGACAGGCAGGGTGGTTCACACCTGTAATTCCCATGCTTTAGGAAAACAGTAGGAAAGAATGAGAGAATTACTTGATGACTGGGTGACAGAGTGAGACGCCATCTCTACAAAAAATTAAAGAGACAGAGAGAGAGAGAGAGAGAGAGAGAGAGAAATCAGTTTGGAATGGAAGCTGGGACTACAGCTGCATGCCACCACACCTGGGTAATTTTTTTTTTTTTTTTTGTATTTTTAGTAGAGACTAGGTATCACCAGGTTGCCCTGGGGGGTCTTGAACTCCTGAGCTCAGGTGATCCGCCCACCTCGGCCTACCAAAGTGCTTGGATTATAGGCATGAGCCACCACACACAGCCTTCATTCCTTCCTTCCTTCCTTCAGGTGATTGCTCAGATGCCACTTATTCTTGGAGGATATCCCTGACCAACTTATAGAATTAGAGGGAACCTTATGGTTGACACACTCCGTATGTCCCTCACCTGCTTTCTTTTCTTGTGGAGGACTTACAGCTATCTGAAATACGGCATGTTTCTTTCTTGATTGCCTTTCCTTCTTCCCAAGAATATCAGTTGCATGAGGGCAGTGACTGTTTCTCTCTTCTCTGAGTCTCCTGTAACCACTGTGAGCATACACATAGTGTATCCTCAATATCTCCTTGTTCAAAAGATGAATTTCTTGAAACGGGGGGGCAGAGGCTGCAGTGAACCAAGATCGTGCCACTTCACTCCAACCTGGGCATAAGAGCAAAACTTCATTTCGGGGGGAAAAACAAGATAAATTTCTTTATTTGTGAAAAATTGGACATTTGGAATCAAGTATAGCCATCTTAGTTTCCCTGTGATAATTCCAGCCCTGTCAACTTGCAGGGCACAACAGCAAATATTGGTGCCTGATTCTTCCTCTGAAAACTTCATCTCAGAGGGGCACCTGGCTGTATAAGGTGTCAGTTGGCCCCTACTGGGAGGTGTCTCCCATTTAGGTTAGACAGGGGTCAGGGACCTACTTGAGAAGGCAGTCTATCCGTTCTCAGAGCTCAAACACTGTGCTGGGAGAGTCATTGCTTTCTTCAGTGCTGTCAGACAGGGACGTGTAAGTATACGATGGGTCCTTTTGCTGGAGTCTATTGCTGTGTAATAAAATATCCCTAACTAGTAGAAAAAACAATCATCTTTGATTTGTGCTCACAAATTCTGTAAACTAGAGGTTCTGATGAGGAGAGTGGAGATGACTTGTCTGCGTGATCTCAGCTCACTGCAACTTTTGCCTCCCGGGTTCAAGCTTTTCCTGCCTTAGCCTCCCAAGTAAACTGGATTACAGTCACATGCCACCATGTTCGGCTAATGTTTGTATTTTTAGTAGAGACAAGGTTTCATCATGTTGACCAGGCTGGTCTTGAACTTCTGACCCCAGGAGATCAGGTTGTCTGAGCCTCTTAAATTGCAGGAAATACAGGTGTGCACCACTAAGCCCAGTCTTAAGTTTTTACTTATGAATAGTAAAGCTGACAGTGTTCTAAATTCTCCAATTAAAGCCACTGTGTGGTCAAATGGGTAAAGAAATGACTCAACTATATGCTAACTTAAAGAAATCTAATTCACCTATAAAGACACTGAAAGGGAAGTGGAAACAGAGAAATGGAAAAGGATATTTCATGAAGCTGGAAACCAAAATAGTGCAAGAGTAGCTATAGTCATATTAGATAAATAGACTATAACCACAGACTGCAAAAACAAAAGACAAGGAGGGTCATTAGCTAATAATAAACAGGTCAATTCAGCAAGAGGATACAACAATTATGAATACCTAGGTACCAGACGCCAGTTATTTCAAATGTAAAAAGCAAACATTGATTGTCACTCCAAGATGGCCGAAAAGGAGCAGCTCCAGTCTACAGCTCCCATCCTGATCCATGCAGAAGATGGGTGATTACTGTATTTCCAACTGAGGTACCTGGTTCATCTCATTGGGCTGATTGGACAGTGGGTGCAGTCAAGGATGGCTAGCTGAAGGAGGGTGGGGCATCACCTCACCCGGGAAGCACAAGGGGTCTAGGGATTTCCCTTTCCTAGACAAGCGAAGCCATGACAGACTGTACCAGGGAAATCTGGACACTCCCACCTGAATACTGTGCTTTTCCAATGATCTTACCAGGAGATTATATCCTGTGCCTGACTCAGTGGGTCCCATGCCCATGGAGCCTTGCTCACTGCTAGTGCAGCAGTCTGAGATCAAACTGCAACTCAGCAGACTGGCTGGGGGAGGGGTATCTCTCATTTCTGAGGCTTCAATAGGAAAATAAAATGGCCTGGAAGCTCCAACTGGGTGGAGCCCACCACAGCTCAATGACGCCTGCCTGCCTCTGTAGATTCCACCTGTGGGGGCAGGGCACAGCTGAATAAAAGGAAGCAGAAACTTCTGTAGACTTACACGTCCCTGTCTGACAGCACTGAAGAAAGCAATGACTCTCCCAGCACAGTGTTTGAGCTCTGAGAACGGATAGACTGCCTTCTCAAGTAGGTCCCTGACCCCTGTCTAACCTAAATGGGAGACACCTCCCAGTAGGGGCCAACTGACACCTTATACAGCCAGGTGCCCCTCTGAGATGAAGCTTTCAGAGGAAGAATCAGGCAGCAATATTTGCTGTTGTGCAATATTTGCTGTTCTGCAGCCTCCGCTGGTGATACCCAGGCAAACAGGGTCTGCAGTGGACCTCCAGCAAACTCCAACAGACCTGCAGCTGAGGGACCTGACTGTTAGAAGGCAAACTAAAATACAGAAAGGAATAACATCAACATCAACAAAAAGGACATCCTTTCCAAAACCCCATCTGTAGGTCACCATCATCAAAGACCAAAGGTAGATAAAACCACAAAGATGGGGAGAAACGAGAGCAGAAAAGCTGAAAATTCTAAAAATCAGAGCACCCCTTCTCCTCCAAAGGATCACAGCCCTCCCCAGCAATGGAACAAAGCTGGATGGAGAATGACTTTGATGAGTTGACAAAAGTAGGCTTCAGAAAGTTTTTAATAACAAACTTCTCTGAGCTAAAGGAGGATGTTTGAACCCATGGCAAGGAAGCTAAAAACCTTGAAAAAAGATTAGATGAATGGCTGACTAGAATAACAGTGTAGAGAAGACCTTAAATGACCTGACGGAGCTGAAAACCATGGCATGAGAACTACGTGATACGTGCACAAGCTTCAGTAGCTGATTCAATCAAGTGGAAGAAAGGATATCAGTGATTGAAGATCAAATTAATGAAATGAAGCAAGAAGAGCAGTTTAGAGGAAAAAGAGTAAAAAGAAATGAACAAAGCCTCCACGAAATATGGGATTATGTGAACACACCAAATCTACGTTTGATTGGTGTACCTGAAAGTGATGGTGAGAATGGAACCAAGCTGGAAACCACTCTTCAGGATATTATCCAGGAGAACTTCTGCAACCTAGCAAGGCAAGCCAACATTCAAATTCAGGAAACACAGAGAACACCACAAAGATACTCCTCAAGAAGAGCAACCCCAAGACACATAATTGTCAGATTCACCAAGATTGAAATGAAGGAAAAAATGTTAAGGGCAGCCAGAGAGAAAGGTCAGGTTACCCACAAACGGAAGCCCATCAGACTCACAGAGGATCCCTCAGCAGAAACTCTACAAGCCAGAGGAGAGTAGGGGTCAATATTCAACATTCTTAAAGAATTTTCAACCCAGAATTTCATATCCAGCCAAACTAAGCTTCATAAGTGAAGGAGAAGTAAAATCCTTAACAGACAAGCAAATGCTGAGAGATTTTGTCACCACCAGGCCACTAAACATGGAAATGAACAACTGATACCAGCCACTGCAAAAACATGCCAAATTGTAAGGGTCATTGATGCCAGGAAGAAACTGCATCAACTAACGGGCAAAATAACCAGCTAACATCATAATCACAGGATAACATTCACACATAAAAATATTAACCTTAAATGTAAATGGGCTAAATGCCCCAACTAAAAGACATACACTGGCAAATTGGATAAAGAGTCAAGGGCCGGGCGTGGTGGCTCAAGCCTGTAATCCCAGCACTTTGGGAGGCCAAGACGGGTGGATCACGAGGTCAGGAGATCAAGACCATCCTGGCTAACACGGTGAAACCCCATCTCTACTAAAAAATACAAAAAAAACTAGCCGGGCGAGGTGGCGGGCGCCTGTAGTCCCAGCTACTCGGGAGGCTGAGGCAGGAGAATGGCGTAAACCCAGGAGGTGGAGCTTGCAGTGAGCTGAGATCCGGCCACTGCACTCCAGCCTGGGCGACAGAGCCAGACTCCCTCTCAAAAAAAAAAAAAAAAAAAGACTCAAGGCCCATCAGTGTGCTGTATTCAGGAGATTGATCTCACATGCAGAGACACACATAGACTCAAAATAAAGGGATGGAGGAAAATCTACCAAACAAATGAAAAGAAAAAAAAAAAAAGGGAGGGATTGCAATCCTAGTCTCTGATAAAATAGATTTTAAACCAATAAAGATCAAAAGGGACAAAGAAGGCCATTACATAATGGTAAAGGGATCAATTCAACAAGAAGAGCTAACTCTCCTAAATATATAAGCACACAATATGGGAGCACTCAGATACATAAGGAAAGCCCTTAGAGACTTACAAGGGGACTTAGACTCCCACATAATAATAATGGGAGACTTTAACACCCCACTGTCCGTATTAGACAGATTAAGGAGGCAGAAGGTTAACAAGGATATCCAGGACTTGAATTCAGCTCTCTACCAAGCAGACCTAACAGATATCTACAGAACTCTCCACTCCAAATCAACAGAATACACATTCTTCTCAGCACCATATTGTACTTATTCCAAAAATGACCACATAATTGGAAGTAAAGCACTCCTCAGCAAATGGAAAAGGAAAGAAATCACAATAAACTGTCTCTTAGACCACAATGCAATCAAATTAGAGCTCAGGATGGAGAAACTCACTCAAAACTCCTCAACTACATGAAAACTGAACAACCTGCTCCTGAATGACTACTGGGTATATAACAAAATGATGGCAGAAATAAAGACGTTCTTTGAAACCAATGAGAACATAGACACAATGTGCTAGAATCTCTGGGACATATTTAAAGCAGTGTGTAGAGGGAAATTTATAGCACTAAATGTACACAAATGAAAGTAGGAAAGATCTAAAATTGACATCCTAATATCACAATTAAAAGAACTAGAGAAGCAAGAGCAAACGAATTCAAAAGCTAGCAGAAGGCAAGAAATAACTAAAATTAGAGCAGAACTGAAGGAGATAGAGACACAAAAATCCCTTCAAAAATCAATGAATCTAGGAGCTGGTTTTTTGAAAAGATCAACAAAATAGATGTACCACTAACAAGACTAATAAAGAAGAAAAGGGAAAAGAATCAAATAGATGCAATGAAAAATGATAAAGGGGATATCACCACCAATTCCACAGAAATACAAACTACCATCAGAGAATGCCATAAGCACATCTAGGCAAATAAACTAGAAAATCTAGAAAAATTGGATAAATTCCTGGACACATACACCTTCCCAAGACTAAATCAGGAAGAAGTTGAATCCCTGAATAGACCAATAACAGGCTCTGAAATGGAAGCAACAATTCATAGCCTACCAACCAAAAAAAGTCTAGGCCCAGACAGATTCACAACTGAATTCTACCAGAGGTACAAAGAGGAGCTGGTACCATTCCTTCTGAAACTATTCCAATCAATAGAAAAAGAAGGAATTATCCCTATCTCATTTTATGAGGCCAGCATCATCCTGATACCAAAGCCTGGCAGAGACACAACCAGAAAAGAGAATTTTAGACCAATATCCCTGATGAACATCGATGCAAAAATCCTCAATAAATTACTGACAGAGCAAATCCAGGAGCACATCAAAAAGCTTATCCACCAAGATCAAGTTGGCTTCATCTCTGAAATGCAAGGCTGGTTCAACATATGCAAATCGATAAATGTAATCAATCACATTAACAGAACCAAAGACAAAAACCACATGATTATCTCAATAGACACAGAAAAGGCCCTCAACAAAATTCAACAGTACTTCATGCTAAAAACCCTCAATAAACTATGTATTGATGGAACGTATCTCAAAATAATAAGAGCTATGTATGACAAACCCACAGCCAATATCATACTGAATGGGCAAAAACTGGAAGCATTCCCTTTGAAAACAGGCACAAGACAGGGAGGCCCTGTCTCTCCACTCCTATTCAACATAGTGTTGGAAGTTCTGACCAGGGCAATCAGGCAAGAGAAAGAAATAAAGGATATTCAATTAGGAAAAGTGGAAGTCAAATTGTCCCTGTTTGCAGATGACATGAATTGTATATTTAGAAAACACCATAGTCTCAGCCCCAAATCTCCTTAAGCTGATAAGCAACTTCAGCAAAGTCTCATGATACAAAATCAATTTGCAAAAATCACAAGCATTCCTATATACCAATAACAGACCGAGAGCCAAATCTTGAGTGAACTCCCATTCACAATTGCTACAAAGAGAATAAAATACCTAGGAATCCAACTTACAAGGGATGTGAATGACCTCTTCAGGAAGAACTACAAACCACTGCTCAACAAGATAAAAGAGGATACAAACAAATGGAAGAACATTCCATGCTCATGGATAGGAAGAATCAATATCATGAAAATGGTCATACTGCCCAAGGTAATTTATAGATTCAGTGCCATCCCCATCAAGCTACCAAGGACTTGCTTCACAGAATTGGAAAAAACTACTTTAAAGTTCATATGCAATAAAAAAAGAGCCCGCATTGCCAAGACAATCCTAAACCAAAAGAACAAAGCGGGAGGCATCACGCTACCTGACTTCAAACTATACTACAAGGCTACGGTAACCAAAACAATATGGTACTGGTACCAAAACAGAGATATAGACCAATGGAACAGAACAGAGCCCTCAGAAATAACACCACACATCTACAACCATCTGATCTTTGACAAACCTGACAAAAACAAGAAATGGGGAAAGGGTTCCTTATTTAATAAATGGTTCTGGGAAAACTGGCTAGCCATATGTAGAGAGTTGAAACTAGATCCGTTCCTTACCTCTTATACAAAAATTAATTCAAGATGGATTAAAGACTTAAGTGTTAGACCTAAAACCATAAAAACCCCAGAAGAAAACCTAGGCAATACCATTCAGGCCATAGGCATGGACAAGGACTTCATGACTAAAACACCAAAAGCAGTGACAACAAAAGCCAAAACTGACAAAAGGGATCTAATTAAACTAGAGAGCTTCTGCACAGCAAAGAAACTACCATCAGAGTGAACAGGCAACCTGCAGAATGGGAGAAAATTTTTGCAATCTACCCATCTGACAAAGGGCTAATATCCAGAATATACAAAGAACTTAAACAAATTTACAAGAAAAAATCAAACAACCCCATCAAAAAGTGGGTGAAGGATATGAACAGACACTTCTCAAAAGAAGACATTTATGGCTGGGCGCGGTGGCTCAAGCCTGTAATCCCAGCACTTTGGGAGGCCGAGGCGGGCGGATCACAAGGTCAGGAGATCGAGACCACAGTGAAACCCCGTCTCTACTAAAAATACAAAAAATTAGCCGGGCGCGGTGGTGGGCGCCTGTAGTCCGAGCTACTCAGGAGGCTGAGGCAGGAGAATGGCGTGAACCCGGGAGGCGGAGCTTGCAGTGAGCCGAGATCGCACCACTGCACTCCAGCCTGGGCGACAGCGTGAGACTCCGTCTCAAAAAAAAAAAAAAAAAAAAGAAGACATTTACGCATTTACGCAGCCAACAGACACATGAAAAAATGCTCATCATCACTGGCCATCAGAGAAATGCAAACCAAAACCACAATGAGATACCATCTCACACCAGTTAGAATGGCAATCATTAAAAAGTCTGGAAACAACAGGTGCTGGAGAGGATGTGGAGAAATAGGGACACTTTTACACTGTTGGTGGGATTGTAAACTAGTTCAGCCATTATGGAAAACAGTATGGCGATTCCTCAAGGATCTAGAACTAGAAATACCATTTGACCCAGCCATCCCATTACTGGACATATACCCAAAGGATTATAAATCATGCTATATAAACACACATGCACACGTATGTTTATTGCAGCACTATTCACAATAGCAAAGACTTGGAACCAACCCAAATGTCCATCAATGATAGACTGGATCATGAAAATTTGGCACATATACACCATGGAATTCTATGCAGCCATAAAAAAGATGAGTTCATGTAGGGACATGGATGAAGCTGGAAAACATCATTCTGAGCAAACTCTCACATGGACAGATAACCAAATAAAACATGTTATCACTCATAGGAAATGAACAATCACACACCGGGGCCTGTCATGGGGTTGGGGGAAGGAGGAGGGATAGCACTAGGAGATATACCTAATGTAAATGATGAGTTAACAGGTGAAGCACACCAACATGGCACACGTATACATATGTAACAAACCTGCACATTGTGCACATGTACCTTAGAACTTAAAGTATAATAATAATAAAAAGAGCCCCTGTGGGCACACTCAGAGTTCAGGTAAAACTCCTGGGATTTTGTCTAATTCCAGTGTGACTGGGGTAGGGGTAGACTTTTGGTAATGTGAGCTCCTGCGTATCAGATGAAGGGGCCGAGAAACACCTGGACGGGATTCATGAGATGAGACAGAGGGTAGGATTCTGAAGAAGCTGGTGGTCAAAAGAATGAGGATGAAGAGGAAGGTGTCCTGATACCTCGGAGGCAGAAGTGAGGCTGAAGGCAGGAAGCTGTTCAAGAGAAGAAGGGAGTTTGGAAAGAAGTGGATCTCAGGCCAGAAACCTTTAGGGAGCCCCAAAGCATCCTAAAAATCAGAGTGGGACACAGAGGAGGTTGTCTGAGCAGAGGAGGATCTCGGAAGCCAGCGTGGGGGAAAAAGAGGGGTTGGAGGGCTGCAGAGCTGTACTTTTCCTCTGTCCCAACCAAAATATGTCCCTTGAAGGTCTCATGGGGGCATAAATGCCATGGGGGCATTTATCCTCCATGGACTGGATCTAGGCCTTATTTATTCAGGGGCCTCAGTCCTCAAGGAGGCCATTGTCACTCTGCTTGCCATTAGAGTCCTCTCAAACTAGTAAATGCCCCTTAAGTCACCCACGGTTTGTCCTTACCCCTCCCTGAATTTTCTACTTCTGAGGGAGGAAGTTTTCAAACACCCCCAGTATTTACTGCCAGAATTTCAGCCTCTGAAACGTCCTCCTTCCTTAGACCTAGTCCGGCTCCTCATCCTCAGCCCTTCAGACCCCATGAGGTGTCCCTAGCAATGTTTTCTCCAGTTTGAGAGGCTCCTCTCCTCAGCACACAGCCCAGAGACTCACCCTGTATTGAGCAGCAAGCCACCACATAAACAGCCAGGAGACCTCACTTCAGCCAAATAACACTTTATTTTCATATTTTCAATGCCTTTTCCTTTGTCAGGGAGTGGGAGGAGCTTGGGAAATCACCATCATCAAAATTTCGTGTTGGTTTTTGAATCACAGCAGCCGGGTAGGTCAGGAAACTCAACGGATTACTCTTTCCTTCTAAAATTAAAGGAAAGGTGCAGGACTCATTAACTGATAAGATTTCTTGACAATCATTCGAATATCATGCTGGATTTATGAAGAGAAAGTAATCCTTGACAACTTGTGCCAGTTGTCCAGGCATCATCTTCTTCAGGAAATATGAGATGTTGTTTTTGAAGCATTACAGCAGCTCATAAGCAAGGGAAGTTGCATTGTTGAGTACATAGATAAGCATCTTCTTGATTAGTAACCTCGACATGGCAATTAAGGTTCTCATTGCTAGTTTTCAGACATATGTCATTAATTGGTCAGCAAACCATTTTTCTATCTGTCAGAAAATGAACCACTACATCCAGTAGCACATCCATGGCCACGTTCATTATAAGTGAAGTAAAAGAGCCCGCGATAAGTGAAATGAGCATTCTGTTGGTTCCAGGCAGTTATATAATGACATCCTTCCTGGAGATCGGGGCATTTTATAGAAGGTGACATGGAGGGCACAAGCCAAGATGGCCAATTAGAAGCAAGACGTTTCTGCTGAATGAAAAGCGTGGTGAATTTCAAAATAAGCACATGACCTGAAATATCCAGTTTGTCACATTAGGATTGACTAGGCAAACAAGTTGACCCAGGCGAACAAACAAAAGGGGGGTGGGTGATGATCCATCCGGTATGGCACAGAGTCAAAGGAATCTTCACCCACATCCAAGGGAAGTAGTGAGTGAGCCTGTGATCCCACCCTGGAAACCATGCTTTTCCCATGGATCTTTGCAACCCATGGATCAAGAGATCCCTGTTAGGCAGGAATCTAGATGATGCAACATGGTGGTGTTACCCGGAAGGCCCTCAAACTCCCATCCAGGATTTAGTCAAACTGGCCTTCAAGGTCTACAACTCCAGGGAGGAGGCAGCTGAGGCCCAATGACAGGCCAGTCTAAAACAGAAGGTACAACTCCAAACCCAGACCTTGGTTGCAGCCCTGAGGCCAGTCGGCTCCAGGAGCTCCCAGAAAGGAGGTACTCCCCGAGCGCCATCTGGTGCCTGCTTCAAGTGTGGCAACGAAGGCCACTGGGCCAGGCAGTGCTGTAACCCAAAGGAGCCAACTCGCCACTGTCCGAACTGTTGGCAGATGGGCCACTGGAGGTCAGACTCGCCCAACCTAAGGATGGTCACTGCACCTCCACGTGACGACCCTCCTCCGGGTATTGGAGGCGCTTTCCAACTCCTCGACACTGATGAAGATTGAAGAGGCCCAGACTCAGGCACCCCTCTCACTCTCGCCGAGCCCAGGGTCATGCTCCAGGTAGCAGGTAAGTCCATATTCTTCCTTGTGGATACGGGGGCTACCTACTCTGTTTTGCCTTCATTCAGTGGCCCCAGCCACCCCTCCACTGTCACAGTCATGCGAATTGATGGTACTCCCTCCACCTACCGCCAGACTCCTCCTCTGTCTTGCCGCCTGGATGGCTCCCTCTTCTTGCACTCATTTCTTATCATTCCTTCATGCCCAGTCCCCTTGTTAGGATGAGACCTCCTCTCCAAGCTAGGGGCCTCAGTTCACTTCTGACCCAACCCCTCCCCACACCTTGTGTTCCTTTTCCCCCTCCTCTCACCTGACAAACCCTGCCAGGCTGACCCCCTACTCCCGTTCCAGTCCCCATTAACCCTAAGGTGTGGGACATCTCCACCCCAATCATTGCACGACACCATACTCCGGTCCGCATCCAGCTAAAAGACGCTTCCAAGTTTCTCTCTAGACCCCAGTTCCCTATCTCCCTTGAACATCGACAGGGATTAAAACCTATCATTACACGCCTGCTCCAACAGCACATTCTAGTTCCCACCAACTCACCATGCAATACTCCTATCCTGCCTGTATGGAAAAGCTCTGGGCCCTGTCCCTTCGTGCAGGACCTACACCTCATCAATGAGGCAGTAGTCCCTACCTTTCCAGTTGTTCCTAATCCATATACACTCCTCTCACGTGTTCCCCCTGACACCACTCATTTCACTGTCCGTGACCTGAAAGATGCCTTCTTTACCATCCCTCTACACCCAGACTGCCACTTTCTGTTTGCCTTCACATGGGAAGACCCAGACACTCATGTTTCTTCCCAGCTGACCTGAACTGTCTTGCCTCAAGGGTTCTGAGATAGCCACCATTTTTTCAGACAGGCATCAGCAGGGGACATCCTCCTCTGTCCCCTAACCCATAGCACCCTTCTACAATACGTAGATGATCTATTACTATGTAGTCCTTCCTGGGAGTGCTCCCTTGCAGACACTGCTACATTTTTAAATTTCCTAGGTGACCGAGGTTATCGGGTTACCCCGGCTAAGGCTCAACTTTGCACCCCTTCTGTCACCTACCTAGGCATACTACTCACACCCACTACAAAAAGCCTTACGGCAGATAGAATAAGCCTCATTAAAACTCTCCAGCCTCCTCAGGATGCGGAAGAGATCTTGTCCTTCCTAGGACTGGTAGGGTATTTCAGGCATTGGATTCCCAACTTCGGGGTCCTAGCCAAGCCCCTCTACCAGGCTTCCAAGGAGACACCCACCGGACAGCTGTCCAACCTCTCCTTGGTTGCCAACTCTTTCAAGAAGCTTCAGGACTGTCTCCTTTCTGCCCCTGCTCTCTCTCTCCCCACCCCCCTTAGCCCTTTCATCTATTCACCCAGGAGCGCCAGAAAGTAGCCACTGGCCTCTTAGCCCAGCCGGTTGGATCCACATACTAGGCTGTGGCCTATCTCTCCAAGCAGTTAGATCCCACAGTCCAGGGCTGGCAACCTTGTCTGTGAGCCCTGGCGGCTGCCACAGAACTTACCCAAGAGGCCCTCAAGCTTACCCTAGGACATCCTCTCACAGTCTACTCTTCTCACCGACTGTCAGATCTCATCACACACGTGTCTCAGCCATCTCACCCCATCCTGGCTTCAACAGTTCCACCTGCTATTCATTGAAAACCCTCACATCACTCTCAACACCTCACCCCCTCTAAATCCTGCTACCCTCTTGCCCACTCCAGGATACGATTCCGCCCCCACACATTCCTGCCCGGAATTTCTCACCACCTTGCCATCCGCCCGCCTCGGTCTTTCTGAACAGCTGTTAGAACACACAGACCGTACCCTGTTCATCGATGGGAGCTCTGTCTTAACCCCCAGTGGCCGCAGACAGGCGGCATACGCTGTTGTAACAGCAACCCAAACGGTTGAAACCAGGCCCTTGCCTCTAGGCACCACCTACCAGAAGGCTGAACTCACTGCCCTTACCCGTGCCTTACTTCTCTCCGAAGGGCAGAGGGTTAATATCTATACAGACTCTAAATATGCTTACCTTATTGCACATACTCACTCCACTCTCTGGCAAGAGTGCGGGTTTCTTATCACCAAAGGGACGCCAGTAGTCAATGGACCACATATAAAGAGGTTTCTTGATGCTCTCCAGGCCCCCAAAGAGGTAGCCATCATCCACTGCAAAAGCCACCAGCATTCTAAGGACCTGTGTTGCAAGGTAACAGCCTAGCTGACTCCACCGCACGGGCCACTGCCCTCACTTCCTCCCCTCCCCGAGTGCCTTTACTCTTTCTTTCCCCCCACATATTCCCCGACTATTCTTCCCAGGAACTTCAAACCCTGATGGCCCACCCCAGTGTTACCTGAAACAAGGATGGGTAGGTGTTCATTGACAGCTGAATGACACTCCCTCAGACTCAGGCAGTACATATACTGACCGACACACACCGCTCTCTCCACATAGGACCCAAGGCTATGTATAACTTATTAGAACCCATCTTTCACCTTCTCTCACTGCAGGCCCAAATTAAGAAAGTACATCAGCAATGTGCCACCTGTTCAGCCACTAACCCCCAAGGTAGGCCCAGACACCCAGGGCCTACTCATCAGCTAAGAGACCACCAGCCAGGAGAAGATTGGCCACCTGATTTTACCCACATGCCCCAACATAAAAAATTTCGCTACCTGCTGACCTTAGTTGACACCTTCTCAGGATGGACTGAGGCTTTCCCCACCACTGGAGAGACTGCAGAAGTCGCGGCAACTATTCTCCTAGAGCACATTGTCCCCAGGTTCGGTCTCCCCCAGAAACAACCAATCAGACAATGGTCCGGCTTTCATTTCCAAACTTACCCAGCAGGTGGCAGCCGCACTCCAGATTACCTGGAAGCTCCACATTCCCTACCATCCGCAGTCGTCTGGTAAGGTAGAACGCGCAAACGGCCTCCTTAAACTGCATCTAACCAAGCTCACTCTAGAAACCTGCCTCTCGTGGATAACTCTCCTTCCCTTGGCTCTTACTCGTCTCAGGGCAGCTCCTTGGGCCCCCACAGGGCTCAGCCCTTTTGAGCTACTGTACAGATGCCCGTTCCTCTTCCAGGAGCTGCCAGCCCTCTCCCCTCCCTTAGGCTCCTACCTCCCTTACTTAACCCTCCTAGGCGAGCTTCTAAGAAAACATGCGGACCCGTGTCTCCCCACACTCACTTCCCCAAACCCTAAAAATCCCGCCATTGTAGCACCAGGAGACCTGGTACTGGTCAAGCAGCTGCAGCCCCGAGTCTTATCTCCCCGGTGGGAAGGACCGTATACCGTGATCCTTACCACGCCCACTGCGGCCAAGCTCCTCGGCCTTCCCTCCTGGTATCATCTGTCCCAGCTGAAAAAAGCACCCACCCAGCGTGATTCCAGGTGGATGGTTCAGGCTGTTGCCCCTACTAAACTACGACTTATGCGTGCCGCGTGCCGGTAATGACCCTCTGCCTAACCTTCCTCAGCTATCCAGTACTCCTGAGCCTAGGTAAGACTCCTACCCAAACTCCCCCCGTCAACCCATTCCGCTGGAGATTCTATCTGTCAGAGACCTGGACCCAAAACAATCACATAAGTTCCCACATCTTAGCCACAGTTGACTGCCGGTCCCAAGGGTGCCAGAGTCAGGTTACCTTTAACTTCTCTGCCTTTAATAGTTGCCCCGACTGGTGGAACCCGGTCATATGCTTTCTCTATGATCAGGTAGAATATAACTGTCTCAATTACTGGGTAGAAACCAACGGCGGGTGTCCATATCATTATTGTAACATGCATTTTACTTACCTTGACATGTCGTACACCAAGTGGCAGCAACCTGCATCAACAGTTCAGTTAGTCAGATCATACGGACGAGGAGAAGTGCCTACATTCTTCTTCACCATTCCTGACCCGTGGGACCCTCGGTGGGCATCAGGTATAGAGGCTCGCCTTTACCGGCATGGCTACGAATCTTATCCCATAGCCTGACTCAAGATTTATAGAGCCTATGTCAGGGTCACAAGCAGCCTCATCAGCCTGGCCTCCAACATCAAACAAGAAAAAGTCATCTCAGCTCTAGCCAACCCAGACAACATAGCCAACTCAGACAACAAGCCTCAGGGCAGTGGTAACCCTTTTTCTTGGCTAACCCTAGTCAGAGAAGGGGCCCAGGTAGTACATATGGTCAGAGTGCACAACATCTCCCATTGTTTCTTGTGTGCAGCATTAAATAAGCCCCCACTGGTTGTGGTACCTTTACCTAGCCCATTTAACTCCTCTAACCTAACCCTCTCCTTTTCCCATCCCGGCCAAACCCTGGGGGAAGTTCCTTTGTTCCAAGGCCGGCTTAGACAACAACTCCCCTTTTGCTACTCCACCCCTAATGCTTCCTGGTGCAATTGGACAGGATCGGCACCTCCAAATCTCACTGCGCCCCCAGGTGGGTATTTTTGGTACAACTCCACCCTGTCAAAAACTCTCAAGGCTTCCAACACTACCCTATGCGTTCCCATCTCCCTAGTCCCCAGCCTCACCCTGTACAGTGAAGCTGAGCTATCCTGTCTTCTGCCCATTACCCACCCCCACCAGGTAAGAGCAGTATTCCTTCTGCTAATGATTGGAGTCTCTTTAGCCGTATCCCTCATGGCCTCTGGCCTTGGAACTGGAGCCTTAACTCATTCTGTCCGATCCTCTCAAGACCTTTCAGCCCGATTACAGGTAGCAATCGAAGCTTCAGCAGAATCCCTGGCTTCCCTCCAACGACAGATCACCTCAGTGGCCCAGGTGGCAGCCCAGAATCACAGAGCACTCGATCTCCTTACGGCTGACAAAGGCGGGACCTGTATGTTCCTCAATGAAGAATGCTGCTACTACATCAATGAGTCAGGACTAGTAGAAACCAACCTCCTCACTCTAGAAAAAGTCCGAGAAGAACTCCACAAAAAAACCTCAGGATTAGAGTCCCCACTCAGGTAGTGGCTGTCGTCCATGGCCGGCTGGTCCTACCCTTCCTAAGCCCCTTACTAATCATTGGCTTCTTACTGCTCATAGCTCCCTGTATCCTCCGCTTCATCCAGAACCGCATAAAAGAAGTCTCCCGGATCACTGTCAATCAGATGCTGCTCCACCCCTATACCCAAGTTCCGACCTCCGAAAAACCCCACGATGACCCATAACAGCAGGAAGCAGCCAGATAAACACATCGCCCCTTTTTTCTTATTAGAAAGAGGTTGGAATGTTAGGCAGGGATCTAGACCCGACATGGCGGCGCCACTTGGCGTAGCAGGCCCTTTGTTCGAGCAGGCCCTTTGTTTGAGACTTCCTTTCCTCTTTGAACACGCCTTCAGACTTACATAGGTCAGAGGTTCCAGCTGGGCAACCACACTCCCCCATGACCTGCAGCTCACCTGCATTCCACAAGTTTGTAAACAGCAGTTTTGGTTAACAGTTTCCAAAGACCCCTTCCTCATGACCCTTACTCAACTCCTGCCCTAGTAGTTTCAAGACCTCCCATGCCCTGTTTGCACAACCAGCTTCCCTACCTCTCAGGCTATAAGAAGCCCCTACCCTCCTTCCTCAGCGCGATTTCCTCAGGCTACACTTTTGGACCGAGGAACCTCGCCTGCAAGCCCTAATAAAAGCTGTTCTCACTGCCATTTGCCTTGTGTCTTCGTTCCTGGTTCGACTCCAGCCTCAGTTTTCCTTTACAGTAACACCCAAGTCATTTCAAATATGTGAAAGATCATTCCAAGAAAGATGGCTGCACATAAGCCTAGACAGGGAAGACTACAATAATATATAACCCTCCAGTGCCTGGACACCGGGGAACATCTACTAGCATCAACACCATCCAGGAAAACAGGAACTCACCAAATGAACTAAATAAGGGACTGGGGGTCAATCCTCAAAAAACAGAGGTATGTGACCTTTCAGACAGAGAATTCAAAAGAACCATTTTGAGGAAACTCAGAGCAATTCAGGAGAATGCAGAGAAGGAATTCAGAATTCTATCAGATAAATTTAACACACAGATTGAAATCATTAAAAAGAATCAAGCGGAAATCCTGGAGATGAAAAATGCAATAGGCTTAGTAAAGAATGCAGCAGGGTCCTTCAAAGGCAGAATGGATCAACCTGAATCAAAAACAGGCTAATTGAAAAACACAGTAAAGGGAGACAGAAGAAAAAAGAACAAATAACAATGAAGCATGCCCATAGAGTCTAGAAAATAGCCTCAAAAGGGTCAACCTAAAATTTATTCATCTTAATGAAGAGGTAGAGACGGCGATGGAGGCAGAAAGTTTATTTAAGAAGATAATAACAAAGAACCCCCCAAGACAAGAGAAAGATATCAATAACCAAGTACAAGAAGGTTATAGAACACCAAGCAGATTTAACCCAAAAAAGATGACCTCTAAGCATTTAATAATCAAACTCCCAAAAGTCAAGGATAAGAAAAGGATACTAAAAGCAGCAAAATAAAAGACACAAATAACATACAGTGGAGCTTCAGTACATCTGGCAGCAGTCTTTTTGGTGGAAACTTACAGGACAGGAGAGACAGGCCTGACATATTGAAAGTGCTCAGGGAAAATAACTTTTACCCTACAACAGAATATCTGGCAAAAACATCCTTCTGATATAAAGGAGAAATAAATACTTTTACAGACAAAACAAAAACTGAGGGAATTCATCAATGCCAGACGTGTCCTATAAGGAATGCTAAAGGGAACACTTTAATCAGAAAAATAAAAACATCAGCGAGCAATCAATAATCATTTGAAGGTACAAATCTCACTGGAAATCATAAGTACACAGAAAAATGCAGAATAGTATAACGCTTTAACTGTAGTGTGTGAACTACTGTTATTCTAAGTAAAAAGACTAAATGATGAACCAAGAAAAAAAATACCAACTGCTGCAACTCTTGAAGAAATAGACAATACAATAAGATATAAATAGAAATAACAACAAATTAAAAAGCAGTAGGATGAAGTTAAGGAAAAGCGTTTTTACTAGTTTTCTTCTTGCTTGCCTGCCTTCCTTCCTTCCTTCCTTCCTTCCTTCCTTCCTTCCTTTCTCTTTTCTTTCTTTCTTTTCTTTTTTTTTTTTTATTTAAGGCAAATCACATAGAGTTGTTGTCAGTTTCCCCAAGGGCTTGAAAGATCTTGCCCAGTGCGGATTCGCTAAAGTGGAATCCGCCGCGACTGGGGAGGTGGATTTCAGGCCAGAAATTTTCTGGAACCTGGGACCCCACATATGCTAAAAACAGGAGTAAAGATACAGATCCGAAAGATTTTGGAATACTTGGAGCCCAGAAGAGAAACCTGAAGAGGGCAGCGTGGAGAGCTCAGAAGATGGCAGAGACCACGGAGCCCAAACAATCCAGAAAAAGAGGCAGGGACAGGGGATGGGGGCTCCCAAGCATTCAGAGTGCACCGGCTCCCTCCAAGGTCGCTTTCACACTGCCAGGGTTTCCTCTGCAGCTACGCTTTACTCTGTCCCAATCAAAATGTGTGCCTTGAAGGTCTCAACCCCCATGGACTGGATCTGGGCCTCATTTACTCTGGGGCCTCAAACCTCAAGGAGGCCAATGTCACTGTGCTTCCCATTAGAGTTCTCTCAAATTAGTAAATGCCCCTTAAGGCACCCACAGTTTGTCCTTATTCCTCCCGGAATCTTCTCCTTCTGAGGGAGAAAATTTTCAAACAGGTCCAGGATTTACTTCCAGATTTTTGCCCTCTGAAACCTCCTCCTTCCCTACACCCAGTCCAGCTCCTCATCCTCAGTCCCTCAGATCCCATGGAGGTGTCCCCTGCAATGGGTTTTCTCCAGATTGAGAGTTTCCCCTCCTCAGTGCACAGCCCAGAGACTTACCCTGTCCTGAGCAGCCAGCCACCGCATAAACAGCAATGAGACCTCATTCCAGCGAAGTAACACTTTATTTGCACAGTTTCAATGATTTTGTCTTCCCTGGGACAGGGAGGAGCTCAGGAGAGCACCATCATCAACATTTCCTGGTGGTTATTGAATCACGGCAGCTGGGTAGCTCAGGAAACTCAACTGAATTACCCTCTTCCTCCTGAAATGAAAGGAAACATGCAGGACTCGTTACCTGATAAGGTTTCCTGACAATTGTGTAAATGTCGTGCTGAATTTATGAACCGAAAATAAACCTGAACGACTTGTGCTGCTTGTCCAGGCATCATCTTCTTTAGGAAACATGAGATGTTGTTTTTGAAGCGCTTCAGCAGCTCAGATGCAAGGAAACCTGGGTTGTTGAGTACATAGATGAGCATCTTCTTGATTAGAAATGTAAACACGGTGATTGAGGTTCTCAGTTGCTAGTTTTCAGACATATGTCATTAATTGGTCAGTACACCATGTTTCTACCTCATCCTTAAGAGAATGGACCACTTCATCCACTTGCATTTCCATGGCCACATTCATTGGAAGTGAAGTAAATGAGCCCATCATAAGTATAATGAGAGTTCTGTTGGTTTCAGGCAAAGTTATATAATGGCATTATCCCTGGAGAGCAGGCGTCGTTTTATAGAAGGTGATGTGGAGGGCACGTGCCAAGATGGCCGATTAGAAGCAGCTGCCTTCCTGTGAATGAAAAGCGCTGTGAATTTTGAAATAAGTATGTGAACAGAAATATCCAGGTTCTCACATTGGGGCTCACTAGGCAAACAACTTGTCCCACCAGAACAAAGAAAAGGGAGGTGAGTGATGATCCACCTGGTATTGGCACACAGCCAAAGGAACATTCTCCCTCAGCCAAGAGAAGCATTGAATCACTATGTAACCCCGCTCTGGAAACTATGCTTCTCCCATGAATCTTTGCAACCCGTGGATCAGGAGATCCCCTCATGAGCTCAAATCATAAGGGCCTTGGGCCCAGTACACAGGGCTGTGTGGAGTGTTTTCAGAGCAGCCACTCAGACACACACAGAGACCCAGGAGTTTTACATACTCTGGCATTGGGAAGCCGGGAAAGGTGGGAGTTCTGTCTGTACATTCCGCCAGGAAGGGGGCTGAATTCACGTGTTATAGGAGTTGTTAAGAAACTATTTTAGGCAGATATAGAGGAAAAGATGTCCTTGGGAAGTTTCCTTTCTTTTTGAAGCAACTCCAGAAAGGATTCTTGTCTAGCAGGAAAGCCTGGGCTCTTAGAGCCCTCTGGGAATCTTTGATCTGCAAATGCCGGCCATTAGAAACTGGGTCCACCTAAACATGGCGATTCCCGCCCTCTTCTGGCCCTTCTCCCAACCTGTACCTGGCAACACGGCTGCCCCACATATCCGCATGTGTGTAGGACATCATTTCCCCAAGCATGTGCATATTCAAAGGCTAGGGTGGGAGCGCCAGTTTTTAGGCGGGCTTACTTAAATGACATGCCTGGTCAAACCAATCCCCTGAGCCCTGTGCAAATCAAACACCACCTCCCGCAGCCTCTTAATATAACTGGCTGGTATCCCCAGCACTCCGGGTTTCCTCTTTAGGCTTCGGAGACCCCACTCCCTTTGTCTCTGTATGAGGACAGCATCTTCCTTCTTTCTTGCCTGTTAAACTCTGTGCTCATTAAAACCACTGCACGTGTATTTGTGTAATTTTCTTCAATTCAATGTGTGAAACAACAGCCCTGGTGTTCCTGCACTCATCGGAGCCATATTACAGGGAGCCAGGTAGCCTCATTCTACTGTCCCCACTTCCAAGACCCCTCTCAGGTTAAGACCCACTAGCTTGGAATACCAGCCAACAAGTGGCAATAGGTTGGAGGCTACCTGAGACTACCGAGATCTGGGGGGTTGGGGCGGCCACCATCTCTGTGTTTCCCTGGACTCAGACACTCTAGTTTGTGGGCTCCAGGGAGTCCAGTTGGTCTGCAGCAGAAAGGATTCCCCCACAAGGCAGCACTGCTGCTGTGCCTGGTAGTGGCCAGACTGTTTCTTTCAGTTTGACGTTGATTCATCCCTTTTCAATGGATGGGTCCTTCCTGTGGAAATTTCAGGAACTCCAGCCAGGGTTATATGGTTGGTGGGAAGCCTGATCTTTTTCTGGGATGGAGGCCCTGGGGGAAGGGTCAACTGCCATCTGTACAGTTGTCAACTCAATCTTTCCAGCGGAAGCAAATGAACAAAGCTGCCAGCATCACATTTTCTGACTTCAAATTATATCACAAAGCCAGTCACCAATATGGCATGTTACTGGTATAAAAACAGACACACAGATCATTGTAAAAGACTAGAGAACTCTTTGGCACAGAGTCAAAGGAACCTGTACACACAGCCAAGGGAAGCAGTTACTGAGTGTGTGACCCCTCCCAGAAACCATGCTTCTCCCATGGATCTTTGCAACCCAGGGTTCAAAAGATCCTCCCATTAGCTCATGCTATAAGGGCCTTCTGTTTGATAGACAGAGCTGTGTTAGGTGTTGGCGGAGCAGCCACTCAGACACACACAGAGACCCAGGAAGAATATATACTCTGGCCTTGAAAAGCTGGGCAAGTCAGGAGTTCCATCTCTACTTTCCCTCAGGAAGGCCCCTGAATCCAGGGAGCCAATTCTGTGGGCCCCACTTCCAAGGTACTTGTCATGTTAAGACCCACTGGCTTGGAATACCAGCCAATCAGAGGCAATAGGATGGACACTACCTGAGACCACAGTGTTCTGGGGAGGTGAGAGCGGCCACCATCCTTGTGTTTCTATGGACTCAGACACTCTAGCCTGCAGGCTCCAAGGAATCTAGGTGGTCTGGTCCCTTACAAGGCAGCACAGCTGCTGTGCCTGATTGTGGCCAGACTGTTTCTTTAAATTTGACCTTGATTCATCTTTCCTCACTGGGTGGGGCCTTCCTTTGGGAATTTCAGTAACTGCAGCCAGGGTTATGTGGTCGTGGGAACCCGGATGTTTTTTCTGAGATGGAGCCCCTGCAGGGAGGGGCAACTGCCATCTCTGCAATTGTCAACTCAGTCTTTCCAGCTGAAGCAAATTAACAAATCTTGGGGCATCAAATTTTCTGACTTCAAATTATAATACAAAGCCATAGTCACCAGTACAGCATGGTATTAGTTTAAAAATAGACACACAGATTGATGTAACATACTAGAAAACCCAGGAAGTAAACCACACATTTATAGCCAACTGATCTTTCACAAATCTGACAAGAAAATATATTGGGGAAACACACCCTTTTTCATAATTGGTGTTGGGACAATTGAATTGTTATATGCAGAAGAATAAGGCTGGACTCCTATTTCTCACCATACTTACAAAACTCAATTTAAGATGAATTATAGACTTAAATATATGAACTGAAATGGTAACAATATGAGAAGAAATCTAGAGAAAAGTCTTCTGATCATTGTCTAGTAAAGAGTTCATGACTAAGACTTCAAAAGTACAGGTAATAAATAAAAAAATAGACCCATGCAAATTTAAACAAAACTGAAAAATTTCATTAATTAAATTCAAAAGCTTTGTTTAAACGAAAAAGCTGCTGCACAGCCAAAGAAATAATCCTCTTGACAAAGTGAGCAGATCACCTGCAGAATGGAATAAATTATCTGTAAACTCTTCATTTGACAAAGGACTAATATTCTGAGTATACAAGAACTCAGCTACACAGAAAATTCCAAAGGATCCCATTAAAAAGTGGGAAAACAACATAAAGAGACATTTTTTATTATTTATTTATTATTATTGTTATTTTTGAGATGGAGTTTTGCTGTTGTTGCTCATGCTGGAGTGCAGTTGGTGAGATCTCGGCTCACCGTAGCCTTTGCCTTCCAGGTTCAAGCGAATCTCCTGCCTCAGCCTCCATAGTAGCTGGGATTATAGTCATGCACCACCACACCTGGCTAATTTTGTATTTTTTGTACAGACGGGTTTTCTCCATGTTGGTGAGGCTGGTCTCAAACTCCCACCCTTAGGTGATCTGCCCACCTGGGCGTCCCAACATGCTGGGATTACAGGCATGAGCCACCAGACCTGGCAGAATTATTTATTTTTTTGAGACAGGTCTTGCTTCATTACCCATGCTGCAGTGCATTGGCATGATCTTGGCTCACTGCAACCTCTGCCTACTGGGTTCAAGCAATTCCTAAGCCTCAGCCTCCTGAGTAACTTGTACCACAGGCAGGTGCCATTGCACCTGGCTAATTTTTTGTATTTTCTGTAAAGACAAGGTTTTGCCTTGTTGGCCAGGCTGGTCTCGACCTCCTTCGCTCAAGTGATCCACTGGCCTCTGCCCCCAAAACTTCTGGGATTACAGGTGTGAGCTCCCGTGCCTGGAGAGGAGACATTTTTTAAAAGAACACATACAAATAGCCAAAAGATATATGAAAAAAAATGCGTGGTGGCGGGCGCCTGTAGTCCCAGCTACTTGGGAGGCTGAGGTGGGAGAATGGCGTGAACCCGGGAGGCGGAGTTTGCAGTGAGCCGAGATCACGCCACTGCACTCCAGCCTGGGAGACACAGCGAGACTCCGTCTCAAAAAAAAAAAAAAAAAATGCTCCACCGTATGAATCATCAGAGAAATGCTCATTAAAATTATAATGAGATATCTTATTCCAGTCAGTATGAGATATCTTACTGCAGAATGAGATGTCAATGAGATATCTTACTCCTCATCAATAAGTATTATTAAAGATAAAAACATAACAAATGTTAGTGAGAATGTGGAGAAAAAAGAACTCTTTTACATTGTTGTTGGGAATATAAATTAGCACAACTTTTATGGCAAGCATTATGGAGATTTCTGAAAGAACTCAAAACAAAACTAGCATTCGGTCCTGCAATTTCATCACTGGATATCTAATCAAAGGAATAGATCAAAACGACAGCTGCACGCATATATTTACCACAGCATTATTCACAGTTACAAAGATATGGAATCACCTTACCTGTCAAACAACAGGTCAATGAATAAAGAAAATGTGGTATATATACACAATAGAATACTATTCAGTTATAAAACCGTAGAAAATAATGTCTTTTGCAGCAACATGGATGGAACTGGAAGTCAATATTTTCAGTAAAACAAGCCAGGCATAGAAAGCTAAATATCACATTTTTCAGTACAGTCATGGTGGTTCACACCTGTAATTCCCATGCTTTGGAGACAAGTGTGAGAGGATTGTTTGATGCCAGGAGTTCAAGAGCAGCCTGGGCAACATAGTGAGCCCCCATCTCTGCCACAAAAAATAAATAGAAAGAAAAAAAGAGAAAGAAAGAAGGAAAGAAGAAAAAAAGAAAAGGAAAAAAAAGAAAGAGAGAGAGAGAAAGAAAGAAGAAAGAAAGAAGGAAGGAAGGAAGAAAAGAAAGAAAGAAAGAAAGAAAGAAAGAAAGAAAGAAAGAAAGAAAGAAAGAAAGAAAGAAAGAAAGAAAGAAAGAGAAAGAAAGAAAGAATCAGCTGGGCATGGAAACATTTGCATATAATCCAGGCTACTCAGGAGGCTGAGGCAGGAGGATCATTTGTGCCTAGGAGTTCGAGGCTACTGTGAGCTATGATCACACTCCAGCCTGGATGATAAGAAGGGATAGTGTTTCAAAAAAAAGCAAGACGATTCTGTTCCAAGATACCTGAATAGGAACAATTCCAGTCTGTAGCTCCCAACATGACGGATGCAGAAGATGGGTGTTTTCTGCATTTCCAACTGAGGTACATGGTTCAACTCAGTGGGACTGGTTGGACAGAGGGTGCAGCCCACAGAGGGCAATCTGAAGCAGGGTGGGCCATCGCCACACCCAGGAAGCACAAGGGGTCAGGGAATTTTCCTCTCCTAGGCAAGGGAAACTGTGACAGACAGTACCTGGAAAAACGGGACACTCCCACCCAAATACTGTGCTTTTCTAATGGTCTTAGCAAATGTCCCACCAGGAGATTATATCCCATGCCTGGCTTGGTGAGTCCCATGCCCACGGAGCCTTGCTCAATGCTAGCCCAGCAGTCTGAGATCTACCTGCAAGGCAGCAGCCTGGCAGGGAGAGGGGCATCTGCCATTGCTGAGGCTTGAATAGGTAAACAAAGCAGTGAGGGAAGCTCAAACTGGGCTTAGCCCACTGCAGCTCAGCAAGGCCTGCTGCCACTGTAGACTCCACCTCTGGGGGCAGGACATAGCTGAACAAAAGGCAGCAGAAGCTTCTGAAGACTTAAAAGTCCCTGTTTTACAGCTGTGAAGAGAGCAGTGGTTCTCCCAGCATGGTGTTTGAACTCTGAGAATGGACAGACAGCCTTTCCAAATGAGTCACTGACCCCCGTGTAGCCTAACTGGGAGACACCTCCCAGTAGGGGCCGAGTGACACCTCATACAGGTGGGTGCCCCTCTGGGACATAGCTTCCAGAAGAAGGATCAGGCAGCAATATTTACTGTTCTGCAACATTTGCTGTTCTGCAGCCTTCACTGGTGATACCCAGGCAAACAGGTTCTGGAGTGGACCTCCAGCAAACTCCAACAGACCTGCAGCTGAGAGACCTGACTGTTAGAAGGAAAACTGACAAACAGAAAGGAATAGCATAAACATCAACAAAAAAGGACATCCACAACAAAACCCCATTTTTAGGTCACCAACATCAAAGACGAAAGGTAGGTAAAACCACAAAGATGGGGAGAAACCAGAGCAGAAAAGCTGAAAAATCTAAAAACCAGAGCACCTCTTCTCCTCCAAAGAATTGCAGCTCCTCACCAGGAGTACAGCAAAGCTGGATGGAGAATGACTTTGACAAGCTGACAGAACTAGGCTTCAGAAGGTCAGTAATAACAAATTTCTCTGAGCTAAAGGAGGATGTTTGAACCCATCACAAGGAAGCTGAAAACCTTAACAAATATCAGATTAATGGCTAACTAGAATAAACAGTGTAGAGAAGACCTTAAACGATCTGATCGAACTGACAACCATGGCATGAGAACTACATGACACATGCACAAACTTCAACAGCTGATTCAATCAAGTGGAAGAAAGGGTATCAGTGATTGAAGATGAAATTAATGAAATAAAGTGAGAAGAGAAATTTAGAGAAAAAAGAGTAAAAAGAAATGAACAAAGCCTCAAGTAACATGGGACTATGTGAAAAGACCAAATCTACATTTGATTGGGGTACCTGAAAGTGATGGGGAGAATGGAACCAAGTTGGAAAACACTCTTCAGGATATTATCCAGGAGAACTTCTGCAACCTAGCAAGGCAGGCCAATGTTCAAATTCAGGAAATACAGAGGACACCACAAAGATACTCCTCGAGAAGAGCAACCCCAAGACACATAACTGTCAGATTCACCAAGGTTGAAATGAAGGAAAAAATGATAAGTGCAGGTAGAAAGAATGGTTGGATTACCCACAAAGGGAAGCCCATCAGACTAACAGTGGATCTCTCAGCAGAAACCCTACAAGTCAGAAAAGAGTAAGGGCCAACACTCAACATTCTTAAAGAAAAGAATTTTCAACCCAGAATTTCATATCCAGCCAAATTAAGCTTCATAAGTGAAGGAGAAATAAAATCCTTTAAAGACAGGCAAACACTGAGAGATCTTGTCACCACCAGGCCTGCCTTACAAGAGCTTCTGAAGGAAGCACTAAACATGGAAAGGAACAACCAGTACCAGCCACTGCAAAAACATGCCAAATTGTAAATACCATCGATGCTAGGAAGAAACTGCATCAACTAACAGGCAAAATAACCAGCTAACATCATAATGACAGGATCAAATTCACACATAACAATATTAACCTTAAATGTAAATGGGCTAAATGCCTCAGTTAAAAGATCCACAGTGGCAAATTGGATAAAGTGTCAAGAACCATCAGTGTGCTGTATTCAGGAGACCTATCACATGTGCAGAGACACACATAGGCTCAAAATAAAGGGATGGAGGAAGATCTACCAAGCAAATGGAAAGTAAAAAAAAGCAAGGGTTGCAATCCTAGTTTCTGGAAAAACAGACTTCAAACCAACAAAGATCAAAAGAGACAAAGAAAGCCATCACATAATGGTAAAGGGATCAATTCAACAAGAAGAGCTAACTATCCTAAATATACATGCACCCAATACAGGAGTACCTAGATTCATAAAACAAGTCCTTAGAGACCTACAAAGAGGCTTAGACTCCCACACAATAATAATGGGAGACTTTAACACCCCATTGTCAATATTAGACATATCAATGAGACAGAAGGTTAACAAGGATATCCAGGACTTGAACTCAGCTCTGCACCAAGCAGACCTAATAGATATCTACAGAACTCTGCACCCCAAATCAACAGAATGTACATTTTTCTCAGCACCACATCACACTTAATCCAAAATTGACCACATAGTTGGAAGTAAAGCACTCCTCAGCAAATGTGAAAGAACAGAAATTATAACAAACTGTCTCTCAGACCACAGTGCAATCAAATTAGAACTCAGGATTAAGATGCTCACTTAAAAGCGCACAACTATATGGAAACTGAACAACCTGCTCCTGAATGACTACCGGGTAAATAATGAAATGAAGGCAGAAATAAAGATGTTCTTTGAAACCAAAGAGAACAAAGACACAATGTACCATAATCTCTGGGACACACTTAAAGCAGTGTGTAGAGGGAAATTTATAGCACTAAATGCCCTCAAAAGAAAGCAGGAAAGATCTAAAATCGACATCTTAACATCAAAAATAAAAGAATTAGAGAAGCAAGAGCAAACACATTCAAAAGCTCTCAGAAGGCAAGAAATAACTGAGATCAGAGCAGAACTGAAGGAGACAGAGACACAAAAAACCCTTCCAAAAATCAATGAATCCAGGAGCTGGCTTTTTTAAAAGATCAACAAGATTGATAGACTGCTATCAAGACTAATAAAGAAGAAAAGAGAGAAGAATCAAATAGATGCAATAAAAAATGATAAAGGGGATATCACCACCAATCCCACAGAAATACAAACTATCATCAGAGAATACTGCAAACAAGTCTACACAAATAAACTAGAAAATCTAGAAGAAATGGATAAATTTCTGGACTCATACACCTTCTCAAAACTAAACCAGGAAGAAGCTGAATTCCTGAATAGACCAATAACAGGCTCTGAAATTGAGGCAATAATTAATAGATTACCAACTAAAAAAAGTCCAGGACCAGATGGATTCACAATTGAATTCTACCAGAGGTACAAAGAGGAGCTGGTACCATTCCTTCTGAAACCACTCCAACCAATAGAAAAAGAGGAAATCCTCCCCGACTCATTTTATGAGGCCAGCATCATCCTGATACTAAAGCATGGTAGAGACACAACAAAAAAAGAGAATTTTAGGCCAATAATCCTGACGAACATCGATGTGAAAATCCTCAGTAAAATACTGGCAAACCGAATCCAATAGCACATCAGTAAGCTTATCCACCACGATCATGTCAGCATCATCCCTGGGATGCAAGGCTGGTTCAACATATGCAAATCAATAAACGTAACCATCACCTAAACAGAACCTATGACAAAAACCACATGATTATCTCAATAGATGCAGTAAAGGTCTTTGACAAAATTCAACAGCCCTTCATGCTAAAAACTCTCAATAAACTACGTATTGGTGGAACGTATCTCAAAATAATATGAGCTAATTATGACAGATCCACAGTCAATATATTGAACAGGCAAAAACTGGAAGCATTCCCTTTGAAAACCGGCACATGGCAGGGATGCCCTGTCTCACCACTCCTATTCAGCATAGTGTTGGAAGTTCTGGGTAGGGCAATCAGGCAATGGTGCTGGGAAAACTGAAAGAAATAAAGGGTATTCAATTAGGAAAAGAGGAAGTCAAATTGTCCCTGTTTGCAGATGACATGATTGTATATTTAGAAAATGCTGTCGTCTCAGCCCAAAATCTCCTTAAACTGATAAGCAACTTCAGCAAAGTTTCAGGATACAAAATCAATGTGCAAAAATCACAAGCATTCCTATATACCAATAACAGACTGAGAGCCAAATCATGAGTGAACTCCCATTCACAATTGCAACAAAGAGAACAAAATACCTAGGAATCCCACTTACAGGCGATGTGAAGGACCTCTTCAAGCAGAACTACAAACCACTGCTCAACGAAATAAAAGAGGACACAAACAAATGGGAGAACATTCCATGCTCATGGATAGGAAGAATTAATATCATGAAAACTGGTCACACTGTCCAAGGTAATTTATAGATTCAATGCCATCCCCATCAAGCTACCAATGACTTCTTCGCAGAATTGGAAAAAACTACTTTAAAGTTCATATGGAATGAAAAAAAAGCCCACATTGCCAAGACAATCCTAAGCAAAAAGAACAAAGCTGGAGGCATCACGCTACCTGACTTCAAACTATACTACAAGGCTACAGTAACCAAAACAACATGGTACTGTTACCAAAACAGATATATAGACCAATGGAAGAGAACAGAGGCCTCAGAAATAACATCACACATCTACAACCATCTGGTCTTTGACAAATATGGAAAAAACAAGAAATGGGGAAAGGATTCTCTATTTAATAAATGGTGCTGGGAAAACTGGCTAGACATATGCAAAAAGCTGAAACTGGATCCCTTCCTTACACCTTATACGAAAATTCATTCAAGACAGATTAAAGACTTAAATGTTAGTCCTAAAATCATAAAAACCTTAGAAGAAAACCTAGGTAATACCATTCAGGATACAGGCATGAGCAAGGACTTCATTACTAAAACACCAAAAGCAATGGCAATAAAAGCCAAAATAGGCAAATGGGATCTAGTTAAACTAGAGAGCGTCTGCACAGCAAAAGAAATTACCATAAGAGTGAACAGGCAACCTACAGAATGGGAGAAAATTTTTGCTATCTATCCATCTGACAAAAGGCTAATATCCAGAATCTACAAAGAACTTAAACAAATTTACAGGAAAAAAACCAAACAAACCCATCTAACAGTGGGCAAGGGATATGAACAAACACTTCTCAAAAGAAGACATTTATGCAGCCAACAGACACATGAAAAAATGGTCATCATCACTGGCCATCAGAGAAATGCAAATCAAAACCACAATGAGATACCATCTCACACCAGTTAGAATGGCGACCATTAAAAAGTCAGGAAACAACAGATGCTGGAGAGGATGTGGAGACATAGGAACGCTTTTGCACTGTTGGTTGGAGTGTGAACTAGTCCAACCATTTTGGAAGACAGTGTGGTGATTCCTCAAGGATCTAGAACTAGAAATACCATTTTATCCAGTGATCTCATTACTGGGTATATACCCAAAGGATTATAAATCATACCACTATAAAGACACATGCACACGTATGTTTATTGTGGCACTATTCACAATAGCAAAGACTTGGAACCAACCCAAATATCCATCAATGATAGGCTGGATTAAGAAAATGTGGCACATGTACACCATAAAACACTATGCAGCCATAAAAATGAATGAGTTCGTGTCCTTTGCAGGGAAATGGAAGCAGTTGGAAACCATTATTCTGAGCAAACGATCACAAGAACAGAAAACCAAAAACTGCACGTTCTCACTCATAGGTGGGAACTGAACAATGAGAACACTTGGACACAGGGTGGGCAACATCACACTCCAGGGTTTTTCCTGGGGTGGGGGGCAGGGGGAGGGATAGAATTAGGAGAAATACCTAATGTAAATGACGAGTTAATCGGTGCAGCAAACCAACATGGCACGTGTATACATATGTAACAAACCTGCACATTGTGCACAGGTACCCTAGAACTTAAAGTATAATAATGATAAAAAACACAACAAACAGAAACAAAAAGAAGAAAACAAACAAGGATGACAAAAGAAAGGAAGAAAGAAAGAGAGAAAGAAGAAGGAAGGAAGGAAGGAAGGAAGGAAGGAAGGAAGGAAGGAAGGAAGGAAGGAAGGAAGGAAAGAAGGAAGGAAGGAAGGAAGGAAGGAAGGAAGGAAGGGAGGGAGGGAGGGAGGGAGAAAGAAAAGAAAAGAAAGAGAAGAGAAGAAAAGAAAGAAAAGAATGAAAGAAAGCAAAGGAGAAAAAAGGCAAAAAGAAAGAGATGAATTTTTGGGGACATGGGAGGCGCAACCTCGCTTGCACCAACAGAGAGTGAAGATTGAGCCACACTGTCACTGCCCGGGGTGTGTTCTGTTCCTGCCAGGGTCATCCACTTCAGTTCTGACTTTACATTCTCATTCTTTTGCTTTCTTTATCACTTTCACAAACTCAGTGTGACTTTGTGAAACCAAGTATATGAACAGGACAGGGGATGTGGGAAATAGAATCTACCATCTGGGTTCACCGGCCGTTGTGACTTCTCGTGTTGAGCTCAGGGTGCTTTAATGAATTCTTGAGAGACATGCCCATGAGGTGAGGTGTGGAAACTAGAGGCGGGCAACAAGTGTAGGATGTCTTGGAGGTCTGGGATCCTAGGCAGTGGATGCAAATCAAATCATAAGGATTGAGTGAAGAATTTTGGTGTTTGGCATGATTGGGGATGAGGAGAATGTAGATTGGCAAGTAAGTGGCTTTGGGAAAATCCTAGGAAGGGCTGAGGACTCTGAGTGGGGGATGACCTACCTGTTCCTGGGAGAATAACTCAAGCTGGCAGAGTGAAGTTGACCAGCCACTCTTCCAGGTGCAGGTGGGTATGAGAGAAGGAATGGAGTGTTGAGAGTGAGGTTAAAATTCATAATTTTCAGAGACCAAAATGTAAAATTTTCAAAGGGAAGAAAGCCCTACTTTTAGAGTTTAAAACAGTCAGAGCTCACCATTTCCATAGGTGTCCCATGGCTTGAGTTTGACATGCTATTTGCATGGAAGATCAAGCTATTATTTGTCCTTTTAGGCAAAGATGGCAGAATCATGAGCTGGCAAATTGTGCAGTCACAAAGTCACTTTGAAAGGTGTGTGCTTAGTTTACAACTGGGTTTCGCCATTTTAAGATCATTAATGAGTCTCGACAAAGAGCCGTATATGTTCACTTTGCCCTGCGTCCTATTATTTTACTTTACAGTAGGTTGCTAATTCAAGTTGTAAGAATGTCACTGGATGGATGAGCTTCATTCGAGTACGGAAAAGTCGGAGGCTTTACAGGGCTACAATCTGGTCTTTGGTCACCAGAGGGAGGCAGCCCATCAGGGCAATCTGGAGTGGCTGTTATTCATCCTGGATGACTGGCTGTTCTACAGTATTGTGTCACTATGAGTCTGTAAATTGCTCCCTGGGAGCTCAGAGCAGGCTCTTCTGGAGCCATGATGTGCTTCAGGGATACACATTTTTGAACCTACAATACAAGTAGGGTACGGGCAGAAGAAATCGCAGCTAATTAACTGGAATATGAATAACATTACATAGACATTTATAAGTAAATATTGTTCATAGGAAAATATTGGAAAGACAGAAATGGAAGGATATGTTTTTATTCTGCCGGACATGATGGAGGCTGAATCTTTGTTTTCCAAGAGAGAAGACCTTACATAATGGGTGTAAATAGAAAATCAGTTGGCAACTGTAGAAAATATCATATAAAATGGGTTTAGTTCCACTCAGAGAAGGTTACTTGGTGTAGATCTCATGAGTGGTGCTCCATAAAGGAGAATTCAGGAACTTTCCAGTTTTCACTTGGACATAAAACACAGAAACCCAGGGACTATCATGGCAAACCGCAGTGGTGTTTCACTATACAAGAGGTGACACCATCTGGCTGGAGAGGGGATAAAAATGGATGCATTCACAGTGTTGCTCTCAGGGATAGAATAAGAATCTTATGTTCCAGCTGCAGTGGGGCTGTAGGACACCAAGTGAACACCTCCTTGGAGTTGCAGGTGACCACATCACAACACCCAGCCTGCTCTGACACCTAACCATCAGAACAGCCTCCCTCTTCAACATCTTTTATGTGTAGGTCTGCTGACTGTCCATCAGGGCTTGCTGTCTTCAGCTAGCTACAGTTTGAGCCCCAGCATTGATTAAATCCATGAATATTTGTCAATTAGTGTATTTAGCAAATGTGAAGTTAAATTAGATCCTATGTTGTAGAGGCACAAAAGCAAATTGGTGCCCTTTTAAAAATATTTTTTACATAAATTCCTTAATATATGTTAATAAATGAATTTTGAATTTCCAATAGAATCAAAGTATGAAACTTTACTCTGATTTAGTTACATATTATACATACATAATTTAACTATTTAGTATATATTTATATTAAAATATTGTATATGTATATATTTAATTACCTTTTATTTTTTCCTCCTATATCTAGGGGTTTGTTGTAAATGAATAAGTAACCTAGGGCTAGCATTATGTTTGCTAGACCTGTGGTTTGCTCAGTACTTAAAGTTTAAACTTTCTCTTTTATTTTTCTTGGATTTGTAGTCAATCAAAGTGGTAGCTTCTTTTCTTGGGGGGTGGGGTTAGCCACCTGAAGCTGAGTTTTCTGTCTCTAGAATGATAAGAGGAAAAGAGGGAGGAGGATGTAGCCTCCCTCTGGGATGACTCCACAACAACAATGAAACAAGCCCGTCTTTTTTTTTTTTTTTTTTTTGAGACAAAGTCTCACTCTATCACCCAGGCTGGAGTACAGTGGCGTGATCTTGGCTCACTGTCACCTCTGCCTCCCAGGTTCAAGCGATTCTCCAGCCTCAGCCACCCTAGTAGCTGGGATTACAGGCACCTGCCACCATACCCAGCTAATTTTTTGTATTTTTAGTAGAGACGAGGTTTTCCTACGTTGGTCAGGCTGGTCTTGAATTCCTGACCTCAGTGGATCCACCCACCTTGGCCTCCCAAACTGCTGGGATTACAGGTGTGAGCCACTGCTCCCAACCCAGGCCCATCTTTTAAGCAAAATCTTTAAAATGGCTTGTATTTCTAGACAGCATATCTATATCTATATCTATATCTATATCTATATCTATATCTATCTATCTATCTATCTATCTATATCTTTTTCTTCTTTCTGTCTTTGGATTTTTTTTGACAAACTCCTGATGGTACCCAAAGCCCCCTGTTGTTTTAATCTTACAACTTCCAGATACAGCCTGTGTGACTGCCCCACTGACTCTACACCCTCCGTGCTTCAGTGACCACCTCTAATCACCTGGATCTCATGTTTGCTTACATTAAACCCACCAATTAAAACTCTGAGAAAAATCTGTTTGGATAATATTCTGTACCCCAGAATCCAAAGACAGAAAGAAGAAAAAGGAGAAAAAGGAAAAGACATATATATACATTAGCCATCTAGAAATACAAGCCATTTTAAAGATTTCGCTTAAAGGAGAACCACAGCTCCTCCACATGCTGTCACCCATTTGTTTTGCTAACAGTAATGGTACCCTGCTCTGGTCCCAATAGCTCACCTTGGCTCAACCTTGGGACAGTGAAAGAAAAAGTCAATGCATGGCACCTCCATGGGGAAAATAAACGGGAAATGTCACTCCTCATTCCAAGGAGGGGTGGAGTTCACCCTCTGTGGATGCCTTCCCTATTAGGATTCCAGGAACACACCTAGCCCTTGCCCTAGATGGAGAGTCCCCCTTCGCATGGGGTAGACCACTTTGAAAGCACATTACAAGTTCCTACTCAGTAACAATTTGGGGAGAACAACCTGGCTGCACCCTACAGCAGCAACACAGCAGCACAAAGCGGAGCAACTGAATTGCGCTGGAGAGAACAGCCTCACCAGTGAGGCGGTCACACCAGCTAGGATGTTAAAAGCCTCAGTATCTCTGAGATATCTTGTACTAATCAGAAGAGGTACTCTCTATTGTGCCGACTACACCAATTGCTTAAATTTGCAATCTTTAAGATGCAGAGCTCTTGCCAATGATTGTGAGAGACATAAGATAAAAATAAAGATTTATTACTTACAGGTCCTGGGGGATATAGGTCCTGTCTGGAGGACACACACACACACACACACAGAGGTCAGGGGCAGTATGGGGAGGACAGAGGGGAAACCCAAGGGCCAAGGCCTTTATTGGGGTACAGAGTATTATCCAAACAGATTTTTCTCAGAGTTTTAATTGGTGGGTTTAATGCAAGCAGACACGAGATCCAGGTGATTAGAGGTGGTCACTGCAGCATGGAGGGTGTACAGTCAGTGGGGCAGTCACACAGGCTATATCTGGAAGTCCCATAGGGAGAAGGTCACCAGGAGGCAGTTGTATAAAGCAGATATCTGATCAGTCACATTGAGGAACTGGAAGGAGGTGGAGAACTGGAAGCCATTTCAAGGGTGACTGAGCCCTGCTTCTGGTAGGAGAAAGTCCAACTTCTATCCAAAACGGATGCCAAGGCATTGTAAAATTGTAAACATTCTCAAATACTTTCTATGCATTCTTATTTTGCTGATTTCTAGTTTTTACGGCCCAAATATCATCAACTTTCATTCTTACTTGGCAACATTCTGTTAGGTACAGCATGTGTGGAGGGCACCTCCTTCATTAATCCATGTGGATTTGCTCTAATTGTGGTTTTTCCATTGGTTTCATTGCATGGCTACACTATGATCTTTTACCCACACTGCTGTTGCTGGATTTGAGGCTTCTCCTCACTTGTCACACTGACAAGACATTCTGCAGTGAACATCCCCGTGCACTTATCTCTACCATGTGGAGTACTGTTCCCGGAGCTCATTCATTCAACATGTATTTATGAAGTACCCTGTGCTGGGTGGGCTATTGGCTGGTCTCTGGCTTTAGCAGAGACAGAACAGGCAAGCCCGGACTTCTCAGAGCTCACAGCACAGGGAGGTCTTCAGAAGTAGGATAGTGGTCACAGAGTGTGCACATTAAACATGATGAGGCCAATGTTGCTGTAGGGACTAAACTGCAGTCCCATCAGAAGTATATGGGAATGTCCATCTCCATGTCCTCACCTTTCTTGGCATAATTATTTGAGTACTGCATGTGTTCCTGTGTTCTTCTCTGCCCATACATCAACCATATTTACCCTCTTAACTGTCCATCCTCCACCTGTCCCTAAGTGCTGTTGTTAATATTTCTGTGGTAGACCAGATGCCAGGATCCCTGAGATATCCTAAGCAGTTCCCTCTGCCGGTCCTTCCAAGAGTTCTGGTTCCACAGGTGACACCCCCGAACACAGGTAACCCCTGCAGAACCTGTGATTAACACGCAAGGCTGACAGTGAGTGGTGGGTGTTCTAGGAGGGGTCATCACCTCCATATGCAGGGTCAGAGAAGACTGAGGGGAGCAGGAGGCTGATGACTTTGACCACAAGGTAGGTGGGTGGGTATGTTTGGGTTTATAGGGAAGGGAAGAGAAGATAAGGGAAGAGGAAGGGACAGAGGAGGGGAGGGAAAGGGGAGGGCGGAGGGGAGGGGGAAAGGGGAGGGGGAAAGAGAAGGGGAAGGGGACGGGGAAAGTGAAGGGGAAGGGAAAAGGTGGGCATTGCAGGCAACAACACAAAGGTTGGAACCTGCCTATTAGAACAGCAGGGAGGCCACCCAGACTGCAGCTGGGGAGGGAAGATGCGGGGAGCAGTGGGTCTAGGGGAGAAGCAGACTGTGATTGACCTTGGGGGCTGGGCGGTGAGCACAGGTGTGTTACGTGTGTCTGTCCCAGTCATAGATATGAGGAGGGGTGGGGCCGCGAGTGGCCCCTTGTTCGGTGAGATTTCCTACTGCCTGCTGTTCATCAGAGCCTCTCCATGCAGCAGGTCAGTATAGATCTGAGGCTGTGTATGGGAGGGGGAGCTGGTGGTCCAGGGCAGCCTGTGGTGCTCACTGTCCCTAGGGGTGGGAGGAGAGGGATGAGGACACCCCTGTGTAGTGAAGCCTCAGGTGTGTGGAGCCACAGGTGTCTCACCTGGTGATTCTCGTCAGACACGTGCCTTGGATGAGGATGTCAGGGCCAGAGTCATTGTCATTTTTTTTTTTTTTTTGAAATGTGCATGGCATGGACCCAGGTATCCAGGGACCCAGAGAACAAGGCCCCTGGTGAGAGAGGGTTGCGTGGGGCTGAGCTCAGAGTGGGAGGGACTCCGGAAAAGACAAAGCCTCAACCTCACCTGTCAAAAGCCATGCCTGTTTCCAGGAGAGATGACAAGGGTGACCCAGGACAGACATTGAGTGTGAGGACAGGGCAGAGAGGACCCTGGTGACTTCTCAGGTGTGGGATGTTAGGTGGGGTTTGTTCCCGTCCAAGGCACAGAAGCCCTCCAGTGTACCCCGAGTGCTGTGTGTGACCAGCAGGGACACTGGAAGGGTTGGACTTGTGCCTCTTGAAGGCAAGGCTGGGTCTGTAGGACCAGAGATACCTCTGTGGGTAGGAGGTGATGGGAATGAGGAAGATGAGGGTGACTATGAACCTATTTTAGTTCCCTGGGGATGTGTGCTGAGGAGGAAGTGGCCTAGAACATTCCTTTTCTGGGCAAAGTGAAGTGGGGAAGAGGTGTGGATTGTGTGTGTGTGTGACAGAGCCTCGCTCTATCTCCCAGGCCGGAGTGCAGTGGTGCAATCTTGGCTCACTGCAACCTGTGTCTCCTGGGTTCAAGCAATTCTGCCTCAGCCCACCGAGTAGCCAGGACTACAGGCATGTGCCACCAAGCCCAGCTAAATTTTTTTGTATTTTTAGTAGAGATGGGGTTTCACCATGTTGGTCAGGCTGGTCTCAAACTCCTATCCTCAAGTGATCCGCCCCTCCTTGGCCTCCCAAAGTGCTGGGATTACAGGCGTGAGCCACTGCCCCCGGCCGCGGTGTGGATTCTTCAGTGTGTTCTGATAGCCGTGTGTCACTACACACTTGTTCTTTGTGTCATCTCCTCCTATTGCATTTTAAAACATTTTCATAGTATGTGGTTTTGCCTAATAAAGTATTCTCATGATATATATATATATATTTGGATAGATAGATAGAAAGATAGATATATAGATAGACAAATAGATAGATATTCAGACAGATCTTCAGGCCCCAGTTGTCCCTGAGGAGGATTATTTGCCTATGGGAAGAACAAGCAGATGGCAAAGGCCTCTGACACCAAGCACAAGACTCAGCCTGGAGGAGCTGGCAGAGGAGCCCAGGAGATCCCCTCAAGCATCTCCCCAAGGGCTCAGCTGGTGATGGAGGAGCAGGATGCTGAGCTCAGCAGATGCTCCAGGTTGAGTGATGGATGTGCTTCAAAGGTCAGGCACAGAGAATCAGACGTTAATCATGGAAGGTTCCCACCATGTTGGAGGCAGAGACAGTGGCCTAAATGTCAAGGGCAGAGAGACTCTCCCTGAGGCCAAAGCAGGCTCTCAGCCCCTCAGAGACCACATCCTGGGTGCAGCAATCAGTCCTGCAGGGAATGGCAGCAGATGTGCTAACAACCATGATGTCCAGACATGCAAATGTTTTGCAATTTGTGGATTGGAGAATAATAGATAGCATTATCTCTGTAATAGCTTCCTCTTTCTTACAGTCCTTCTCATATAGAATAGAATGGGCAGTTTTTCCTGCAGTTCCTTCCTATCTGCAAGCTCCCTGCTGCCACCCCGGAAAAGAGCCTCACTGGGTCACTGTCCGTGGTGCTGATGTCCAGGAACTACTGAAGGGCCGGTGAGTTGTGATCTTTCAGTCACCTCTGCTCTCTTTTATTCTTAGCAACCGAGCATGTCACCAAGAAGAAGGTGGAGAGGTACTAGGGGCATGGAGAGCCCTCCGTCTTCCTCTCTCAGGACCTGGAGGGTGCTGGGGATGTCACTGCAGAAACTGACGCCACAGTCAGGATGACCCCATCCCGGTGCCCGTGTGTGGTTTGTGGTGAACGATGATGAGAAGATGGCCTTGAGAAGAGTGATGGACAGAACAAGGGCATTTCAAACATGTGCACATCCTCATCCCCAGATCTGTGGACATGTCGCATGGTAAAGGACACTTTACAGATTAAAGGAAGGATCATGAGATGGGGAGGTTATTGTGGTTTATCCCAGGTGCATCCAAAATAACAAGGCTCCTTCCTTTTAAGTGACAGAGGCAGGCAGGAGGAGGTGGAGATGTGGGGTTGGAAACGGCACAGAACGGTTTCAAGATGCTGCACTGCTGGCCTTGAAGATGGAGAAAGAGGACACAGTCAAGTTTGCAGGGGGCCTCTAGGAGGTGGAAAAGGAGAGGAAACGAGCTCTTCAGAAAGAACAGTCATGTGGGCACCTTGGTTCAGGTTTCTATGTCACTAAGCTTGTGGGAATTTGTCACAGCATCAACAGGAAACTAAAGACGCCTCATCTTGTCTCATCTGATGCTGTGTGCAGGTGGGATCGGGGGTCATTTACAGCTAAATCCCGATGCAAATCCTGATGTAAAACAACCCATTGCCGATTGTTTTCTTACGTCTCATATGATGAAGAACCCGTGGCAGTGGCAGAACACCCTTGGGAACCGTGTGGTTCTGTGCTTTAGTGCAGGGACTGGCTTGTCTGTGGGAAGGTGGCACTTGGTTCAAGTGAACCTACATGAGACCATCACCCTTCCAGGGGCCCTCAGGGAAGGGCTGAGAACCGCTGGCCCAGGTGTGTGGAGGAGCTGCAGGTGAGGCAGGGCTGTGGGCCAGGGAGAGGAGCAGACAGGTTTTCCCATCACCATGGGAACCTGCACGAGCTTTAGATGGGGGAGCCCTGCTCCTCTGACCTGGACGCTCCTGTGTAAAGAGTTGACTTGCTCAGTCAGATCCATGCCGGGGGGTAAAGTGGGAACTGATGGGCAATGAGGGGCTAGAGTCCTTGGTAGTGTTCAAGGACTGACTTATGGGTCTATATTCACCTTGGTTACTCTGACAGCCCCTCTCTGTGTCCCACCAGGGATAAAGATGTCCTGAGCCAAAGCCACTGGGACAGAGGAGAACCTGGTGGCCAGGGCTAAGCACACAGGATCCTGGATTTGGGGACAGGTAAGCTCATTTGCAGAGGACAGTGATAGATGGGCCACCAGGGCCCGGGTGAAGAGGGCAGGAGGGCTCAGGACACTGGAGGCTATGTGGGGGTCACACCCATGATCTGCACCACCCATGGATGCTCCTGCATTGCTCACCTTTGTGTGGACGTCAGATGGCCCCAACTTCCGCGCTCCTGAGACACCTCGTGCATTCACAGAGGGAGCCAGGCTGGGGCTGTGCATGGCCTTGGTCCCTGGGGCAGTGTGAGGACAGCCGAGCACTCGGTTGGCTGGGCAGGGCTCCTGTGAATCCCACCCTTTCCTGTGTAGGGTCCACTCCAGCCTGACCCTCAACCCCCTATTTGTGCCTCCCAGGGAAGAGAGACTGGGGTTGAGATATGGTGAAGATGATATTTTCCCTGTGTGACCCGGGAGAGAATGGACATGGAGTTTCAGGTGAGTTTCTGCTAAGTTCCCATGAGCAGAAAAAGAGCCAATGAGAGGAAGGGTCCTCTTTATTCAGATCCTTTCCAGGTGACTCTGGGTGGGCCACCGGCCCATTCACTTTCCCTGCAAGACCCAGGTTCCTGTGGTGATGGGAGGCCTTTTTCCCAGCCCATCCAGAGGCCAGGGCAGCCTGTCAGGGTCTCCAGATATTTAGGAGAGGCCCCTTTCCTCCCTGTCCCCAGGCCAGTGTCTTCTCAGGACTCAGAGCTGGTTCTCTGGCTCAGGCTTCATGTCCTTCCCTGTCCCCAGGGCTGGAGTCTTTGGGTACCTCTGTCAACCCACAGGAGCAGCTCCTGGGGGAACCTAAGAGACCACATCTGCTTTGTGGTCAATCCGGCAGTAAATGTTTGCGTCAGAGTGTAGCAATTCCTGTAAAAACAGAGAAGAGGCCTCGACCCCTGTGGCCTTCTAAAACAGGGTCTGGCATCTCCCAGGCTCTGGGCCCACCCAGGGCTGCTCTGGTGCTGAACCTGGCTGTGCTCAGGGGATTCCTGCTCCCAGCCCCCTCCCTCCTCTGCTCACCACCCCCTGTTCTCATTTTCACTGTGTTTTCCTGAATCTCAGAGCTCAGCCAGGTGCTGTTGGGAGTAGATCCTGGGTCCCTTGGGGCCTGTGGGACCAGAACATCCATGGCCCACACTCACCTCATACAGGGGAGTGGCTGTCCTGGGACCAGGTAGAGGAGCCTGGGCAGGGGAGAGAGGGGATGTCAGGGGACTGCGAGGGAGATCCATGGAAGCCCAGCCCAGGACTTACTTCCCTGCCTCTACTTCCAGGCATTTTCCCTCAGGAGTGACCAGCTCTGCCCCTGAGCTCAGCCTCCCAGTGTGGACACAGTACCCTGACCCCTGTCCTGGCTGGGCCCATCCCACACCCTTGTGAATGTGGGCCCCTGACTGATGCTCCCAGTGTCCACTCTGCACCTGCTGGACTCCAGGGGTCTCCTCAGGCAATGGAGGGTCCCAGGGTGGGGTCAGCACAGAGTGTGGGTGGTCCTGGCTCCGTAGGGAGGCCGGGACCTTGGCCAGAGGGGCTTACTTTGACCTGACTGTTTGGGGAAAGGTGGGGCTGTGCTGTGCTATGGGGTTGATGGTCCCCCTGCCCTGAGCCTGCACTACTGGGACCCCAGTAGAAAGGGGCTGGGGAGGGAACAGGCTTACCGAGAAGGCAGATCTGTGAGAGGGACCGTGGCCTGGGGACAGAGACAGGAGTGAGCAGCAGGGTGGGAGGAGAGCCTGGACCCCTCCTGCAGGAGGATGTGAGGGTCCTCAGCTCCCAGAGAATCAGGGAGAGGGAGCCTCTTCCCAGGGGAAACCTGAGCAGCTGAGGTTGAGGAGGTGACCCACGACCCAGAGCCCACAGATCAGTCTGACTAAGCCAGTCGGGGTCCCCTGTGTCATGTTTCCTGATATCCTCCTTGCAGCCCCAAGGAAAGGGTCAGAGGCCCCCAGAGGGTGACTGGCAGGAGTGGACACTGTAGGGCAGACCTAGGGGCTTCCACATGTGGGCTGAAGGGACACTCACCGGGGGTGGAGGCTGGGGGCCTCTGCTCCCTGAGGTCACGCCGGATGCTGGCCCTGGGAAAGGTCAAGGGTTATTGATGAGGGTGCAGGGAGAAATCACACGTTTAGGGGCAGAATAAGGACAAGGAAGGGATTCCATTTTCAAGGACTGGAGTGAAGGCCTCCTGTCTCCATCAATTTCATGGTAGGAGCGGCTGAGGAGGGGAGCTGAGGAAAGGCCTTAAGCAGCCACATCTGTCCTGGCCAGAGAGGAAGGACCCCCAGGCAGACTCCGGGTGAGGAGAACATTGACCCAGAGACCCAGGAAAGGGTCTGAGGATCCAGGGAGGGAATCAGACCACCTAGGGGGTTTGCCTGAGAGGAAGGGTCAAGGCCCCAGAAGGAAAGCAGGGCCGTCCGTGTGTGCAGGACACTGGGGGAGCTGGGGGCACGAGGAGGCAAGGAGCATGCATTAGATTCTCCCAGAACTCAGTGTCTCTGCCTTGGCCAGACCCTCCTTTCGGGCCTGGAGATGCTGAAATGGGGCAATGGGTTTTTCCTCTCTCTCTCCACCCCTTGGCAAGAGACATAAAGGACAGCAGGTCCTTAGGTCCAGGTTCTCCCGTCTCACACCTCATGTAACAGCAGTTACAGCATCAATCATGGCTGCTGACCCCACCCAGCCTGTCCAGGCTTTGCCACTCCCCACTGCGTGACCGTTTCCAGGACCCCCACCTTGGATCTCAAGCCTGCAAATCGCCCCCTCACTGGGTGGGTAAATTCAATGAACAGCAGGAGGTACCAGGTTCTGAGCACTCCCGTCCTATCTCCCTCCCTTCCTTCCTCCCTCCAGGCAGCTGTGACTTTGCTGTGTTAGGGAACTAGGACCACACTCAGGGGTGCAAACTTAATGGTGGCACATTCATAAAGGAGGAGGCAGCCTAGGATCAGCAGCTGGCAAGGGAGGAGCCATGGAATGAGAGGGAAGGATCCCTTGGGAGGACAAGGAGAGCCTGGCCCTGAATACAGGGCAGGGTCTCCCTCCTCCCGGACTGGAATCAGCCTGGGGGGTGGGAGGAGGCTGCAGAAAAGCTGTGGTACCTTCCAGTCCTGGCGAGGAGCAGGAAACACACCAGGGCGGCCACCAGAGCCACCCCGACCAGGACCCCAGTCACGATGCCAGCGACAGCCCCCACAGGAAGGCCTGGGACGTTGTTTTCTGCAGAAAGCGGAAGGCAAAGGGGACAAGGCCCAAGTCTGTTCCAAGGGAAACCATGAGGCGGCCTTGCAGGGCAGGGGCACGGTCAGGGAGGAAGGAAATGCTCCAGAGCCTGAGTGCGGTCTCTTGTGCTGTCCTCATAGCTGACTCCCTTGCTCTCCACGGTTGCACCATTTTCTGTGTCTCAGGCTTGAAACATTGGGATGCACTGACTCCTACATTCTCCCACAGGTGCCTGCACCTCGCCCTGCTCCTGTGCCTTTAAATCCCTTCTTCCTCTCACTTCATGCCTCTTTCCTCTGTTTTTTTGTGTGTTTGTTTGTTTGTTTGTTTGTTTTTGGATAGAGTCATTCTCTGTCGCCCAGGCTGGAGTGCAGTGACGCAATCTTGGCTCACTGCAACCTTCATCTCCCAAGTTCAAGTGATTCTCCCGCCTCAGCCTCCCAGGCAGCTGGGATTACAGGTGTGTGCCACCACGCCAGGCTAATTTTTGTATTTTTAGTAGAGATTTCACCATGTTGTCCAGGCTGGTCTCAAACTCCTGATCTCAGGTGATCTGCCCGCCTCGGCCTCCCAAAGTGCTGGGATTACAGGCGTGAGCCACCACGTCCAGTCATCTTTCTGCTTCTTCTTTTCCATGCCATGATTGTCATAGACAGCGAGCCCTCACCATCAACTCAATGCTGATGAGTGGGGATGATGCTCTTTGACTGTTTTCAGAGGCCTTCCATGTGCCAGGCCCAGTGGGAACCAAGCTACCTACAGCTCATCTCATCCTCGCATCACCTTGAGGGAGGGGGCGTCACCTCCAGCTGCAGAGTTAGCATCTGAGACTTACAGTGCCTCAGTAAGTCAAGGAAGGTCACAGAACTCGTACATGATATAACCAAATTTTTACTGCATTGTTCCTGATTTTATCGCTAACAACAACAATATCAAAAAATAAGAACCCTAGTTGACAGCATCAAGGGAGCTCACACCCTGTGTGTAACTCTGCTTTAATCTCTTTAATCTCCTAATAAACATCCTCACAACCACCCTGAGATCCAGGTGTTACAGAGAGTTTGATCTCTAGCATATATGTAGTTAGACAGACGATAGGTGATAGATAGATAGACAGATAGATAAATAGATAGATGGATGGATAGATGGATGGATAGATAGATAGATAGATAGATAGATAGGTAGGTAGATAGATGGATGTTGTTATTCTTTCTTAGCCTGTCCATCTCTCTGCTCACATCACCCTCTGTTCTGCGCATTGTCTGTGCTCTCCATTGCAGCCTTTAGCATATTAGCCAGAGTTGCCTTTTTGTTCGTTTATTTGTTTTTGAGACAGAATCTCGCTCTATTGCCCAGGCTGGAGTGCAGTGGTGCGATCTCGGCTCACTGCAACCTCTGCCTCCCCAGTTCAAGCAATTCTCCTGCCTCAGCCTCCTGAGTGTCTAGGATTACAGGCTCCCACCACCATGCCTGCCTAATTTTTAGTAGAGACGGAGTTTCGCCATGTTGGCCAGGCTAGTCTCGAACTCCTGACCTCAGGTGATCCGCCCACCTCGGCCTCCCAAAGTGCTGGGATTACAGGCGTGAGCCACCGCACCTGGCCCTAGAGTTGTTTTAAATTCTTGGTCTGATAATTTCAACATCCCTGCCACTTCTGCATCTGGTTCTGATGCTTGTTCTATCTTTCGAACTGAATTATTATTTTTTCTTTTTGCTCTAGTTTGTCTCGTAGTTTTTGTTGAAAGCCAGGACATGATATACTGGGCAACAGGAAATTGGGTGAGCAGACGTTCAGTGAAGCGGTGGTGAGTGTGGGGAGGGAGGGGTTCTGTGGTCCTGGATGGAGTCTGTGCCCTGGGCTGTGAATGTCACAAGTGCCTCTCGGTTTTTTCTTCCCCTTAGGTGGGACATGATGGCTTGAGGGGACTGGAGTTGGATATTTCCCCTCCCCTCAGTCAGTTAGGCTCCCATAAACCCCCAGCAGGTTAGACTCTGGTAAAATAACAATTTATTCCTGCCAGCTAATAACTATCTGGACTTGCTAAGAAGAACAGATGCTCTGGCATATTTTTAAATATGTACTTTTTTCTACTCCCCAGAAAGGATGGAGGGATTATTATGGGATATTCACAGTGAGAACCAGGTAGAACTGCAGGACGGAAGGCAAAAGTGTGGGGCTCCCCGCAATCCCGATCTCTCCCCTGAAAACCTTCCCACAGCCCTGCAGCCCCAGAGTCAGATGAGACTCCGCTCCCAGGCACAGATTTAGGGGAAAGGGGCCAGAGGAATGGGACATGGGTCTTAGCCCCTAGAGGGACAGAAAACAGGTGTGGCAGCTAGAACCTCCTAGGATCTTGTATCCAGGTCTCTGTCTCTGAAGAAGTTATAGATCATTCCTTCATTCAATCCCTCCCTCCTTCATAAGAGAACTACGGAGTATGTGTCTCACCCTGGGCCCTGGCTGGTGCAGGGTGTGAAAGGGGGAGAAAGCAAAGTCCTCCCCTTTATCCTCCCATCGGAATGATACCAACACATCAGGAAACACACGATTTCATGTCCAGAGATGGGGATGTGGACCTGAGCAAGGAGGCCTGAACTTCCCCAGCACTGACTGATTGTTGAGGTGGGTGATTTAGTCAAGAAAAAACTGATTAATTCGGTATTTACTCGTAACTCTCCAGACCAGAATCTCCCCCTTTGAGCTGTAGACACCTAAGAAGAAAACATCTGAACCGGTGGCTGCTCTGAGGTCCACGGACACCTAATAAGGCACCAGGGAGGAAGGAGAGGACGTGGCAGTAGCTGCAGACAGTCCTCCCGTGACTCTGCCAGCTGCGATCTGCCCCACCCTGGCCGGTGTCTGTATCTCTCTGTGCCTCAGTTTCCCCTCCATACAATATGTAAATGGGAAATGGTCTGTGGCTTGCCACTTTGTCTGTGGATGAACTTTAAATTATTCACAGGATCTGACATGAAGCTTGGCACAGAGGAGGTGTTCACATCAACAGCCTCTGTTATTATTTGCCTCCATGGGAAAGCACCCCTGGGCATGATCCCTGGTGGACAAGAAGCTGCCGGGAACATTTTCTCACCTCTGTTCCTACCCCTGGGCCACTGACTGCCCAAGGGCATCTCTTAAGCTCCCCATTCAGAGGGCCGATGCCCTAGTAATCCTATCCACCTGTCCTCTCCGGACTGAGTCCCAGGTAAAGTGGTAGGCTCTGTCCTTGTCCAGATGAGACTCTGGGAGTTGAGCCGGCGCTGGTGAGAAGCTGCAGGAACCACAGCCCACGGACAGCTTGTAAATCCTTGCTCCCAGTCAGCCCTGCCCAGGAGACCACACCCAAGCCCTGGCCCAGGCTTCCCGGGGTCACCTGGAGTCAGGAGCCCTGGGGCTGAGCTTCTCTGTGAGGATCCCAGGACCCCCTCAGGCCAGGCCCTGACCCAGTTCTCCAGAGTCTTTCTCAGGGTCAGGTTCATGGGGAGGGCACGGGGTGCTTGGCTGAGACTGACCTCCCCCTGCTGAGGCCCCCGCACTCTGCCCCCATTCAGCGAGTGTCTGCTGGGTCTGGATGCAGGAAAGGAATTCTGATCTGTTGGAGTTTACCTCCTATGTGTGTGTCCTGCACTAAATGCTCAAATCTCAACACAAAATGCAGAGGGGAATGCAGGCACAGCCCAGGCCTGACAATCTCATGTGTGTGAAGCGGAACTGACCCCCAACACCCAGAGGTATGGGGGAATCACTCACGGTGTACGTGGAGCTGGCCAGTTGCTTGGTCGGAGTCATACTTGGCGTTTATGGTTCGGAGGGTGTAGGATCCTGCGTCCTCCAGCGTGACGTTTTGGAACAGCAGGGATCCGTTGGAGTATATTGTCTCTCGACCGCTGTATGCAGTCCCCGGGATATTTACTTGAACGTCTATCAAATAACCAGCAATGAGAGGGCTCCCTTCTGCCGTTTTCCCCTTGTGCCAATAATAGGCTTGAATAGTCTCTGAAATATTGCAGGCCCGTAGAAGAACATCCTTTCCCTCTGCAGCACTGGACGGCAGGGCTTCGATAGTGAACTGGACAGTGGGGGGCAGGTCCCAGAAGGTTAAAAGTGAGGCTAGGAGGTGAAGAGAGCATCAGTCAATACTGGGACCTAGGTAGTGGGATGGAAAGATAAGGCCCTGGGTCCTCAGCGGGTCTCCTCATCCCTCAGCCTTGGAGTGTGTGTGTGTGTGCGCGTGTGTGTGTGTGTCCCCCCCTGGGTCAGCAGCACTACCCCCATTCCTTCAACACCTCTGACCTTGGCATTTTCTGGTGTGGAATCCTCTTCCCCAGGGGTCTGCATGGCTCCCTCCACGCTACTCTCAGATCCTGCTCACATCAGGGTGTTTTGGGGAGACCTCTCCCCTGACACCTCCTCTAGAGACCCTGGGTCTTCCCTTTCTGAACTTGCCCTGCTCTGCTCCCTCCGGAGCTCTTGTCAACACCTGACCTCACATTCTAGATCGCTTTGCATGTCTGTCTTCCTCCCCATGAGAGTGTGAGCTCCGTGAGGACAGGGACTTGTGTGATCTTGGTTGCACCCCAGTGCCTGGGACAGGCTGCAGACTCCTGTGGATGAATTCATAGCATTCCCAGGGCCTCCAAGTCCTGAGGTTTATTTCCCAGTGGCTGAGGTTGTTGGCTAAGAACAGTGTTTTATGCCCTGGTTGTGTTTTTATTTGAAGTGTCATCAGATAATAGTTGTTATTCTCATTTTTCAAAATGTAGTGGCCAGTGATGATTAACTAGGAAACAAGAACACTTGAGATTTTCCTGCCTTTTACCAATTTCAGTTCACTGAGATTTTCCTGTGGTGACCCCTGCCCCTCTATGATGTTCTCTCTCTTATCTAGCCTCCAACAGAAGCCCTCAGTCCCCTCTCAGAGCCCCAGGAGACCCCAGCTAGAAGCCCTCTGTCCCCTCCTACCCAAGAGACTCCAGTCAGTCTCCGTGCTCCCTCCTCCCACCCACTCCCAGAGAGTTCTCCCCTCACCTGTGATCAGGAACCCCTGCCAGGGCCTGTGCCCTCCATGGGGAGCAGCTGAGGGGGGGCCCATGGTCTTTGCTGCCTGCTTGTCCTCCGTGGAGGGGAGCTTGGGCTCCAGGAATGCTCTTGTCAGAGCTGCTGTGACTGTTAGGTCTGCTGACCTTCCTCCTTCTGTGCTGAGCCTCCTCCAGGGCAGAAGCACTTCCCAGGGCCAGGGGCAGAGGCGGGGCTCTGCCCAGGTTACCCCTCTGCCCCCTCCCCTCTCATTTCTGCCTTTTTTTGTCCCTCCTTCCCCTTTCTCTTCTGTGTACATTACAGTTTCCTAACCACAATTTGAGAAGCAGGGTTGATGGAGTCCGCTGTCCCCAGAGAGGGTGACCTGTCACCCCTGCACTGACCCTTTGGGAATGTCACCACACACAGAGGTACTCTGGGGTCTCCCAAACTCGGAGAACTGTTTCCCTTTGTGACACAGAAACCCAGCTGGGCCCTCAGGTCTCCTCAATCTCCCCAATTCTCAGGGAGTGTGGGATGATACCCAGCAAGGAAGTGACAGAGGTGGTTCTGTGGGATAGAAAGTGGGGGGCACCTGTGGGGGACCCGTCCTCTCTCTCCAGTGTCACCAGCCTTGCCTCTGACCCAGGGACACAGATCCAGGCCTGGGAATCTTCGGAGGATCCCCAGCTCCTGGATGTGGAGGGAGGTGTCCTGCATGTCCTGGGAAGAGAGGACTGTGGTGGAGGGAGGTGGGTGGCTCTGGGTTCTGCTGTCCTCGAGGAGGGATTCAGGGAGACCCTCCTTCTCCGTGTCTGTTGGCTGTGCTGTGGCTCAGGGCCTGTCCATGTTCTCCCTGACCATCCCAGGTGGCCTCTGTCCTCTGTGAAGCTGACTGTCCTGTTGTCACTGTGCCTTCCCCAGGCATGGTGCCAGGAGAAAGTGGAGAACTGAGCAGAGAATCCTGGCAGAGCAGGATCCTCAGAGGCTCCAGGAAGGAGCGGGAGAGACAGAGCAGACACATGGGAGGGACTGGAAGGGCCTGCTGGAGCAAAGGATGGAAACCAGGCTTCACCTCCACCTCCTTAGCAAAGCCAGCTTCCTGTCCAGGGGAACCCATTTCCTGTGTGTTGTCTGTGAGCAGTGTTGCTCCTGGAGGGCAAGAAGAGACCTGTGGTAAAAGTCAGAGACTTCCCCAGGGATGCTGACCAGGGTTCATGTGGTAGGAGTGGCCCTGGCCCCTGGGCAGAGATGGGCTCTGACCTCCAGACTGCAGGGTCAGGTTACCCTTGGTCCTGTTTACTGAGGGTCCCCAGGGTGCCCAACTCCACGCAGTGCAGAATGAGCTCAGGGAGAGGACCAGAGTTGTCCAGAGCACTCCTGGTCCTGATTTGAGAGAACTGTCCTGCAGGCAGATGGGCTGCCTCAGAAACAGCCATCCGTCCCCAAAGTTTCAAAAAAAGGGCCCAGGAAGGTGTCTCTGGGGGCTTTAGAGAGAAGACACTGGCCTGGGAGGTGGTCCCCAGAGTGCCCTGTGTTCCTCCATCACAACACTGGGGGTTCCGCCTCCAGGTTGTCTGTGTCCCTGTCTGTTTTCTGCCCCAGGCCTCCCCACAGGGCCCAGGAGCCGGGGCAGTTCCCACCTGGAGACTCCACAAAGGGATACCTGGTTCCTCTATTAGAACAGGGGAGGCCCCATGACCCTCAGTCCCTCTGAGATGGAAACAAAGGCAGATCCTGGGTTATCCTGTCCCCTCCTTCAGGAGAAGTTTCCCTGGATCCCCTGGTGAAATGTCTGCAGGGACCATAGGCAGATGTCCCAAATACTGGGGACCTTGAGGGTGGGGAGTCACTCCCTGACTTTCTTGTGATCATTCTGCCCTGGTGGAAGATCCACCTGGGATCGAATATCCAGAGTTTGTGCCAGTTTCAGTGTGTTTGTAAGAAGGACATATGTTAGAGGCTAGAGGGGAAGTCAGTGAATGATGTCAGGGAATTAATTGGGTTTGACCCCTCACTGTTAGAAAGACCCTGAATTCCCTCCCGATGCTACTAGGGTAAAAGCCTTGTTCTTGTGTCATTTCTCTACGTTAATGCAAATAGAGTTTATTAAGGGTCTGCCCCAGCCCTGCCCTTGGACCACTTTAAAGCAAGATTCCAGCCCCTGTGGGTGGGTCCCACTGAGGCCATGTGCAGCCCACAGAATTGACGTCCCAAGCCCAGGAGGACAGAGAATCAAATCATCCCCTCCTGCATGCCACGATGGCACCAGCTCTAATTGCCAAGACATCAACAAGTCCTGTCTTCTTAGGGCCACTCAGTCATCCAGAGACACCAGGACATCTCACACTCCCTAAGGCGTCAATCTTTGTCCACCAGACTTCCTTGCATACCATGAGCCCACTGAGAAACCTGGAGCACCTCCTGCTCTGGGCATCAGAACTGTCCCAGGCTGTGTGCCCAGGGCATCCTCCATCTGCAAGACCTCGATTCCTCCCACGAGTGCAGTGTCTACATTTTGGCTCCCCCAGAACATGCTTTGAGAAGCAACTCTTATTTGGATCCCTGTCCCATAACAGGATGAGCTGCGTTCCTCTGCGCTGACCTCCGCTGTGTCCTGGGTGTGGATCTCTTATGCACCACACAGAGAGTCCCTAGGGTCCCCAAACCCAGTTTTTTTCTCTGTGACACAGAAGCCCCTCTGTGCATTCAGAGTCTTCCTAGTGTTCTGTAATGGCGGGGAAGGTTGGATTGACTCCCAACAAGGAGGACACAGAGATGTCCAGGGAGAGGGTTCCTAGAAATGGACACACGGGGCTAACATCCATGTCTAAGATTCTTAGTTTTCCTTTCTGCAGCACTATGAGACTTTAATTTTATAGATGTAACTGAAGATGAAGCCTGGTACTACAGTATTATGTCTCCCAAGCCTCAGATACTTATAGACCATCTCTATAATGTTTTCTACAGTTTGTACCACCTTTATTATTATTGACTTCATACATTATTCTAAATAAATTTACTTTACAAAACATCCTGTCCCAGCAGCGTGCAATGGCTTACACTGTAATTCCAGGTATTTGAAAGGCTAAAGTGGGGGGATCACTTGAAACCAGGAGTTTGAAACAAAACATCCTTGTCCTTTGCAATATTGTCCATGAAATTAGAGGTTTTGTGGATTTGCTTAAAATTGTTTCTAACATGCATTAAAATAAACATATAACTATTAAAGTTTCTTAAAAGCTTATTTATCTTCTACCTAAAGTCAGTTTTGGGAAACACTGATACAGTGGAATAACCTTGGACTTTATATCCAGAGAGACCTGGGACTCGCTTGGTTCTGTCACTTAACTGTGCCATCTTGCACGAGTCACTTGGCTTCTTTGATACTCGATTCCACAATTTTAAAAATGATGATGGTAAAATCCACTTTGCAGAGCTGTTAGGAATAAGGATTGCATCAGCCGGGAGGTGGAGGTTGCAGTGAGCTATGATGACACCACAGCACTCAAGCCTGGATGACGGAGCAAGACTGTCTCAAAAAAAAAAAAAAAGAAAGAAAGAAAGAAAGAAAGAAAGAAAGAAAGAAAGAAAGAAAGTTACTTCCACTTGTTAGGACTTGTGGTGCATCTGTCATTGTTTTCATTTCCTAGTTCCACTACCTATGTGTTCTGTGATTTTGATCAAGTTGCCTAACTTTTCTTGTTCCTCATTTACCTAATTTGTAAATGTGGATAACAGTACACTAGTGTGAGTGTGTGTTATTTCCCAGCTCTGACCACTAGAGGGCCTAGAAGCACGGGCACCCACTGGCAATGGACGTGTCGGTGCCCATGGTTTACAAACATTATTCTCCCATGAAAGGGTTCCCTGGAGAAATTAGCTGATCCAGGGCTGGGGCAGGAAAGCACAAGAGAAGCCTGGAGCTTTTTGTGAGGCCAGAAAGTAAGGAACCACTGGAAAAATTATGGGAATGTTTCAAAAGATTACAGATGTCAACAGGGAGCTTAGAATTACCAATTTTGGGACATGAGCAACATAATAAATAATGATAGCAATGGATTCCAACCCATAATTATCCATGAGTCCATGCTGATATAAATAATTGAACAAAGAAATAAATAAAAAAGAAGAAATAGCTCTTTCTTATAGCAGAATTCCAGTTAATAAATGTAGAAGGAATTATGGAAATAAAAAAATCACTATCTGGCTAACACCTCAGTAATAATTGTTTATAGGCAAGAATCAAGAAACATCCATAGATTCTAAAAATTAATGGGTAATAGTAAAATGATGCTGTAAGTATTGAGTACCAAGAAGGGGTGGGAGGAAGTATGGTGAGAAGAAACAGGCTACTTGCTTATTCCCAAAGTATCTGTCCACAAGATACTTATTAATTACAATGAGATGGATGGTAAATTTATAGTAGAGAAACCTGGCAGACACCACCTGAACCAAGGGCTTAAAGTGAACTTCATCAGTAATGAGAGATATGGACATCCTGCGCCTCCGGCTGGGATGTCCTGAGAAAGACACATCACTTCTGTGCTAATCTTGCCCAAAATACACAACCTGAAACATCCCAAGGGAACATGAGACAAACACAAATTGAGGGGCATTCTACGAAACAGCGGACCAGACCTCCTCAAAAGTGTCAACGTCCTGAGAGAGGGAAAGAGTGGGAACCTCCCCCAGGTTAGAGGAGGCCTAGGAGATGTGACAATGTTATTCAGTGTCAGATCTTGGATTGGAGTCGGGACCAGAAAAAGGACATGAGTGGGATGATTAGCAAAATTTGAATATTTGCAGATTAGTTAATATTATTGCACCAAGGCTAGTTCCCTGATTTGAACAATTATGTTGGTTATGTAAGATGTTGTTTGAAAAAAAAAAAAAGCTGGATGAAGGATAAACTGGAACTCTATTTTTAAAGATTTTTGTTAGAAATAAACGTGATAAATGAGAAGTCAAAAATTTTTTAAAATGCTTTAGATTTCTTTAAGGCCAAAATGAGTGTATAGTGCTTAGAACAATGCTTGTGACGTAGGAGTTCTTAACACGTCAGCTATTATTATAAGTACTTTTATAATTAATAAGTAAGGTTATAAGGAATGAGTAATCTAAGTAATTTATTGCCTAATGTCCTCATATATTCTCATATTTTTTCCTCTCTGCTGTGAAATCCATACTGAGCATGTACGTGGTTATTTTAAGATATAAAATAAGATTAGGCCTGGCATGGTGGTTCACACCTGTAATCCCAGCACTTTGGGAGGTCAAGGCAGGCAGATCACTTGAGGTCAGGTGTTGGAGAGCAGCCTGGCCAACATGGTGAAACCTCGCCTCTACTAAAAATACAAAGATTAGCTGGTGCGGTGGGTGCGCACCTGTAATCCCAGCTACTTGGGAGGCTGAGGAGGGAGAATCACTTGAAAGTGGGAGGCAGAGGGTGCAGTGAACAGAGATGGCACCTCTGCACTCCAGCCTGGACAACAGAGTGAGACTCCGTTTCAAGAAAAAAAAAATGTATATAATAAGATTGGGTTTTATTTTGAGAATTATTTTGGGGATAGAGGAGCTATTATTTCCTTTAGCCGCTAATAGCAGCTCAGACTCAGGCCGGTTTGCAAAACTTTGGCTGGGAAACAAAGCTTGAGCCAGGCTGCCACCCACCCAACGTGGTTTGTGATGGCGCCCCCTGGCGGCGCAGCGAGCTTTCCCGGTTCCTCACCCTCGTGCTTTAGGAGCGACTTTTAATTTAATTTAATTTTATTTTATTGTTATTTCAATAGTTTTTGGTTCTATGGATAAGTTCTTTGGTGGTCGTTTCTGAGATTTTGGTGCACCCATCACCCAAGCTGTGTACACTGTACCCAATGTGTAGGCTTCAATCCCTCACCCTTCTCCCACCCCTTCCCGCTAAGTCCCCAAAGTCCATCACATTATTCCGATGCCTTTGCATTCTCATAGCTTAGTTCCCACTTGTAAATGAGAACATATGGTATTTGTTTTTCCATTCTTGAGTTTCTCAGAATAATGGCCTCCAGCTCCCTTCAAGTTGCTGCAAAAGACATAATTTCTTTCCTTTTTATGGCGGAGTTAGTAGTCTACATTGTATATATACCACATTTTCTTTATCCACTTGTTGGTTGATGGGCACTTAGGCTGGTAGGAGCGACTTTAGAAATTCCACTCGGTCTATTTATTGAACCCTTTCCAGCTCACATTGTGGATCTTTTAATCTTCACAACATGTCTCTGTTGAGACTTGAGAAATGATGTTTTTAGTATTTATTTTATTGATTATTTATTATTATTATTTATTCATTTATTTTGACAGGGCCTCGCTCTGTCACCCAGGCTGGAGTGCAATGGTGTTACTATACTCACTGCAGCCTCAACCACCTCCAGCTCAAATAACCCTCTGCCTCAGCCTTCCAATAGCTGGAACCTCAGGGGCACACCACCTCACTCAGCTAATTTTTAAAAAATTTTTCTAGAGACAGGGTCTCACTTTGTTGCCAGGGCTGGTCTCAAACTCCTAGCTTCAAATGCTTCTCCTGTTTCAGTCTCCCAAAGTGCTGGGATTACAAGTTTGAGCCACCAAAACTGACTGAGAAGGAGCATTTACTCATCTTAAGATGAGAAAACTGAAGTTCTAAAGAGTAAAGCAACTTGCCTTGCCCAGGGTTTCAAAGGGAGTGGCAGAGCCAGAATTTGGATCTAGGTCCCCTTGACTTCCAGGCTGAGTGTAAATGTCTAGGTGAATCTAAATGTGTATCCAGGTGGAGAAGTATTGGTGTAGAGCAGGTATTGTCAATTGGGAGTGGTTTCCCCTGGGGAGACAAGTGGCAATGTCTGGAGATATTTTTAGCTTTCATAACCGGGGTGGGGATGGGAGAGATGGAAGACTGCTGTTGGCATCTAGTGAAGAAAGGCTACGTGGATGCTACTGAACAATGCACAAGGCACAGAACAGCCCCCACCACAAGGAATTGTTCAGCCCAAATGTCAGTAGAGCTGCTATGAAGCCCTGGTTGGACTTAGAAACCTGAGGATGCATTCTTGCAGTGAGCTAATGTTTGCCAAGTGCTGAGCTGGACAGCATGAGGGATATGGAAACAGTGCACCATTTGTGCTGCCAAGGAGGCTGCGGCCTAGAAGGGCAGGGGGTGGAGGCAGGAGAGGCACATGAAGGCCTTCAACATCAGGCAACATCAGGCAGCACATGATAAGTGCCAAGAACAGAGCGTCCAGTAGGGCTAAGCCAGCTCTCAGGAGGGAGACCACATGTCTGGCTGTGGGAGGAACTGAGGGAAGCTGTGGGAAGGTGGTTTTGAGCTGGGTGTGTGAGCAAAGTTGAGCTGATGGGAAAACACAAGACCTGTAGAGGGAAGGGCAAAGAGTCTAGTTTGGGTGGGGAGAGAGTATTTTTTTAGTGAGTAGAGAGGGACATGCTGGAAAAGCAGGTTGGGGCTGGACCTTTGAGTCCAGGCTGAGGACTCAAGCCAGGGTGTCTGTTATAGAGATAGAAAAGCATTTCCTCTCCGAATGGTGGTCTAGGCCGTAGGGCTACAGGGCTCAGCAGCTTCCCAAGTGCTCTCTCTACAAAGAAGGGGACGTTGGAAATCGTCGTGTAGAAGGGTGAACATCTCTTGATTTTAGGACCAATTTCATGCTGAGTATGTGACAAACCCATTTCATATCAAAGTGGCCCTTGGGTAGATGGTGTTCCCAGGTGAAAATATACATGGGGTGAGCTCTCTTCTGCATGGTTGCTCTGTGAAAGGCTGGACCACTTTATAGTGAAAACCCAGAGCAACTTGAGACCCCTAGGCAAACGTTTGCTACCCAAAAGGTGAGCTGCTACAGCAGGGCTTGCTATGGATAAAGTTATAAATATGGACACTACCTGGTGACAGGATTTTTCTAGTTTATTACTTTACCATTAAATAGCATTAAGACATGTTTGCGGCATGTATGGTGCACTGTAAAGAATATAAGCAAGGACTTCCTGATCTTCTATACATGTACAGTTGCCTTTAACCCCCCTCCCACCACTGCCACCAGGTTTGGCCCCAGAGAAGTGCATTACTCTTCTGGGGGGTTAGAGGAGAAGGCAAGAGAGCAAATCTTTGTTGAGCCAAAGATTTGCTGTGTGTGTGTATTTGCCAGCTACAGTTGTGGACACTTTCCCACACATTATCTTATTTAACTCTCTTAACACCGTTTGTATATAAGTACAGTTTTCTTCTTTTGGTAAAGGGGAAGCTGGCACTGGGAAAGGCTAACTTGCCCTAAACCCCTGTAACTGAAAGAGGCTACATTTTTATGCATATGTGGCCCACTGTGCCACATTTTCTCCTCCCTTTTTTCCATTCATAGGCAATTAATCTTATTCACCTGGACTTGGGCTGCTAGAGACTGTGGACATTAGCATTAGTGGCAGCAACAGAAGGAGGAAAGAGATAAGAACTTTCATTGCGATTGTTGGTGCAGCTATAAGTCACTTGGAGAGTGTATGAAAGTTTCCCGGTTGGAGGCTCCTGATATCTGGGGATGGCTCAGGCCAGGGTACTCAGTCTGGTGGTCTACGCTTTAGTCCCAGGTCAGTGTTTCCATCTGAGGGCGAGAACAGGTGAGGTGATGCTGGCTTTACTGTTAAGTAACAAATTAGACCGTGTGTTTTCCAGAAATGTGGGAGATAAAATTTCTCAAACAAAAAAATGAGACAGTAGGTGTTGCAGCAGAGAGTTTAATACTTGCAAGGTGGCCAAGCAGAGGATGGGATATATTTCTCAAATCTGCCTCCCCAAGAATTTGGAGACTAAGATTTTAAAGGATTGTTTGGCGAGCAGGGGACTAGGAAATGGACACTGCTGATTGGTTGGGCTGGAAATGAAATCAGAGGGTGTCAAAATTGTCTTGTGCACTAAGGAAGTTCCTGGGTGGAGCTCACAGGACGAGTTGAGCCAGTTTCTTAGCATAGGTCAACAGTCTGGGTGGTGTCAATTGGTCCACCAGAATGCAAAGTCTAAACAACATCTCAAACTCCAGCCTTAAATTTCACAACAGCAATAGAATCCACAGGAGCAATTAAAGAACATATAAATCTTGTGCCCACTGGCTACGTGACTCCTGAGCAGTAGGCAATTATAAAAACGAAACAAAACAAAAGATGGGGAGCAATGACTGTTTCCTGTTTAACTCTACCTATATCCTAGCTGAATTCAGGCCCCTACCATAATTCTAACCTTGCGACATTTCATTTGGTTTACAAAGTTGGTTTCAATTCCGGAACAAGAAAGGGATTAGTTAAACTATAAATTCCTTTTATAGTTAGGCTGGCCTATGTACAGGAATACGCAAAGGTGGATAGTGTGTGAAGTTAGAAGCAAGATGGAGCCAGTTACATTAGATTTCTCTCGCTATTATAATTTTGCAAGGGTGGTTTCAGTCCCTCCTGGGCTTCAGCATTCCTCATTCCTGAGGTGTGAGCAGATGATGAGATGGGAGGGGTTGATAACCACTCTAACTTCTTCCTGGTGATAGGGGACATCATTGGGGTTTATTCCAGGATGGGAGAAATGAAACTGTCTTGCTGTTTTCTTCCTATATTCATGAGTGCCTGGTTGGGGACCCAAGTTTTGCATGACAAGGATATTAGTATTCACATCCCCAGCCCCAGCATAGTACTTAAGTGAACAGCAGACTGTAAGTATTGAGCCCTAATATAGGGAGTGAAAGCCCAAGTCTCAAGAGTTCTTGTGGAAGTGATCTGAAGTTTTAAGGCATCCAGATAAATAACACCAAGAACCAACCAATCAGACGTGGGGTCACTGGTAGAGACCTGCGGTAGCCGTCAAGTTTCTTGGAAATTTCTTTCTATCCAGATTTCAACTTCTCCTGAGGTGTTTATGTAGGTGCAGCAAGTGATGTTTCAAATTGCACAAACTCCCCTTTGTGTAGCCAACAGATTGTCTAGGACTACGCGAGCTAGCAAATTGAGGGACCTTTGTTGAACCCTAAGGCTTCTTGCAGTTTCTTCTCAACAATCAATCCAAAGGTAGCAGACAAATTCCTGATCATGTCTCTGTTGCCTTAAACTCCATAACTAGGAACCAATATCCCTAGAAGGCTCTGCCACCAGGTATCTTGATATCTGCCTGAAGTCCTCTTTTTGCTCTATGGGGAAATAGGTATAATTTTTCACTGTGAAGATAGGCTGAGAAGGGAGTTACAAAATGTCCCAGTAAGCAGGAGCCCTTGATATGCAGGCTGTTGAAACACAGGTGGGCTCATCCTAACAGAGCCTGCAGATACCTGTATGAACTGGGTGAATTCCTCTCTTTGCAAGGTCCCAAAGTAACTTGGGGTTCCTGGGCCTGTCAGAAAGTGGCATTCTTTACTTACCTCACATCAGAAATCCTGTAAAGGGACTACATAGACAAGGTACAAGACCAGGTTTTCCAAGGGGCTTTTATTGGCTCTATAAGTCAACTTCAATCTCTGAATGCAGGTTGCTCATTCCAAAGATAGCTCACTGAAAGAGAAATTCAAGCCAAGAAATCAGAAGCTGTCCATGAAAGGGGATAAGATCAATAAATGGCAAAAGGCACACAGATATCAAACCAGAAAAATCTGCCAGAACTAGACATCAAACCCAGGCCACTGCAGTGAGAGGGCAAACCTTAGCTCCTGAGCTACAGTGTGGGGCAGTCTCCATCGCTTTCCCAGAAGGAATCCAAAGCAGGCAGTGTTCAGCTTACAGAAGATTTTTTTCTAAAATTTTGTATTATTTAAAACATTATAGAGGAGACAAACAGTTGTTCTTACCATTTGCTCAATTGATTTGCACACAGAGATAAAGGCCAGAAGCCTGACTGGTTAAAAAAAAAAAAATCTTACCCTTTTGCCAGCTTGTCAGGTTCCTTCTGGGTTCCCTTTGTCTGTGGCTTCCGGAAGACCAGAGTTGGGGTCAAGCTACTTTATAAAAGAAAATCATCCTTTTCCACTTCATGGAATCATAAGCAAAAGGCCTCCCAATTTTGCAAGATGCAGTCACAGGAGAGAGAAATTAACCTTTCCCACTCTGGCTGAAGTGGTACACACATAACAAAATACAGACGCTAGTCACCCGACTCAGCACCCACGTATCAACCTGACAAAGCTCAAACTTGCCCATGTTGGCCCCATCATCTTTGATCCATTCAAGGTATGAGGATATGACCTCTGACCAGGAGTTCAATGGGTGGTCTCTGGGAAAGATGGAAAAGTGACTGTCACCCTGAGTTAGGCTGGCTGAGTTTCCACTAGCGATTCCTTCAGAGCTCACCAAATGTGACTAGCCAGACAAACAGAGCTCCCAGAGTTAGGCCTGCTGAGCTTCTGATAACAAGTCCTTCAGGGAATCCCCTTCATAAACATAAATGTACATAACAAGAAAAAGACAGATGAATAAAAATTCAAGAAGGGAGGGAAAAACTGGCAGTGACCCCATGATCAGGGCTGAAGGCAGCGAGTGCACTACGAGCTTTGGGTTTCTGTGGTCGGCAAGCCAGAACAGCACCTCTCCGGTGGGCTGAGCCCACTGCACACCCTCAGTGTGCTGAAACACAAGAGTTTAGCACTAAAGGGGATGCCCCAAATGCTGTCAGTGCTGTCCCTGGACAGGACAGTCCTCCAGCACATCCTCAGCCACGGAGGAGCCATCAGCTTCAGCTCCAGCTCCATGTTCTTCAGCTGTCCCAATTCTTGGCAGCTATCTCAGAGGTGTGGAGCTATCTCCTATGACAGTTCTGATCCCACTGCATTATACATCATGTGCTAGGAGATGTACATGTAAGGAGCCAAGCAGGATTTGAATCTGAAAGAAGAGATTCTGACCTATCTATTGATTTTCATGTTTTCCACTTGGGCTGTTCGTACCAGAATAAAAAAAATTCCCCAGATATTATCTGTCACTAAAAGGTATTTATGGGAAGATGGTGGATAGGAAGCAGGACTACATTGCAGCTCCAGCTCAGAGGGACAGAGCAGTGTGTGGAGAATCACGCTGGGAACTCTTGCTCCAGAACAATTACAGGAATATACCAGGAAAGCTGAGAGAATCCACAGACCCTCTGAAGGAAGCAGATTGCTCCTGCAGGACCCAGGAGACAGCCCAAATACTATGCTGGTATCCATAGATGAGAGACCTGAAGATGGTTTACAGTACAGGACTCTGTGCAGATACCACAGTAACAGCCTGGAGCCTGGTAGCCCTGCTAGGTGGCTAGATCCAGAAGAGAAATAACAATCACTACAATTCAGTGCTCAGGAAGCCACATCCCTCAGAAAAGGGGGAGAGTGCTACATCAAGGGACACCCTGTGAGACTAAAGAATCTGAACAGTGGCCTTGAGTCCCAGATCTTTCCTCTGACATGGGCTACCCAAATGAGGAAAAACAAAAAACAAAAGACAAAAACAAAACAAACAAACAAAAAGAAAACAGAAAAACAACTCTGGTAACATGACAAAACAAGATTCTTTAACAACCTCCCCCCATCCCACCAAAAAAAATCACACTACCTCACCAAAGATGGATCCATACCAAGAAGAAATCCCTGATTTACCTGAAAAAAAAATCAGACCATAGATTATTAAGCTAATTGAGGAGGCACCAGATAAAAGCGAAGTTCAATTCAAGGAAATCCAAAAAATGACACAAGATATGAGAGAAGAAATCATCGGTGAAACAGATAGCATAAATGAAAAACAATAAAAACTTCAGGAAATAAAGAAGACACTTAGAGAAGTGCAAAATGTACTGAAAAGTCTCAGCAATAGAATTGAACAAGTGGAAGAGAGAACTTCAGATATCAAGGACAAAGTTTTCAAATTAATCCAACCCAACAAAGACAAAGAAAAAAGAATTTTAAAAATGAATAAAGCCTCCAAGAAACTTGGTATTATGGTACACAACCAAACCTCAGAATAATTGGCATTCCTGAGGAAGAACAGAAATCTAAAAGTTTGGAAAACATATGTGGGCAAATAAACAAGAAAAACTTCCCTGACCTTCCTAGAGACCTACACATCCAAATACAAGAAGCTCAAAGAACACCTGGGAGATTCAATGCAAAAAGATCACCACCTAGGCACATTGTCATCAGGTTATCTAAAGTCAAGATAAAGAAAAGAATCTTAAGAACAGTGAGGCAAAAGCACCAGGTAACCTGTAAAAGAAAACCTATCAGATTAACAGCAGATTTCTCAGCAGAAATCCTACAATCTAGAAGGGATTGGGGCCCTGTCTTCAGCCTCCTTAAAAAAAAAACAATTATCAGTCAAGAATTTTGTATCCAGCAAAACTAAGTCTCATAAATAAAGAAAATATACAGTCTTTTTCAGATAAACAAATGCTGAAAGAATTGCCACTACCAAGCCACCACTATGAGAACTGCTAACAGGAGCTCTAAATCTTGAAATAAATACTGGAAACACATCAAAACAAAACCCTTTTTAAAGCATAAATCTCACAGGACCTATGAAACAAAAATACAGTTTAAAAAACCCAGCTATACAGACAACAAAGGGCATGATAAATAGAATAGCACCTCACATCTCAATACTAACATTGAATGTAAATGACCTAAATGCTCCACTTAAAAGACACAGAATTGCAGAATTGATAAAAATTTACCAACCAAGTATCTGCTGCCTTCAAAAGACTCACCTAACACATAAGGACTCACATAAACTTAAGGTAAAGGGGTGGGAAAAGACATTCCATGCAAATGGACATGAAAAGCAAGCAGGAGTAGCTATTCTTGTATCAGACAAAACAAACATTAAGGCAACAGCAGTTTAAGACAAAAAGGTACATTACATAATGATAAAAGATCTTATCCAACAGGAAAATATCACAATCTTAAATATATATGCACCTAAATTTATGCTCCCAAATTTATGAAACAATTACTACTGGACTTAAGAAATGAGATAGACAGCAACACAACAATAGTGGGGACCTCAATACTACACTGTCAACACTAGACAGGTCATCTGGACAGAAAGTCAACAAAGAAACAATGGATTTAAACTATACCCTGGAACAAATAGACTTAACAGATATTTACAGACCATTCTACCCAACAACCACAGAATATACATTCAATTCACCGGTACATGGAACGTTCTCCAAGATAGACTATATGATAGGCCACAAAACAAGTCTCAATAAACTTAAGAAAATTGAAATCATGTCAAGTGCTCTCTCAGACCACAGTGAATAAAATTGGAAATCAATGCCAAAGAGAACCTTCAAAACCATGCAAATGCATGGAAATTAAATAACCTGCCCCTGAATGATCGTTGTGTCAACAATAAAATCAATAAGGAAGTCTGTAAATTCTTTGAATTGAACAGTAGTGATGCAACCTGTCAAAACCTCTGGAATACAGCAAGGGTGGTGCTAAAAGGAAAGTTTATAGCCTTAAATGCCTTCGTCAAAAGTCTGAAACAGCACAAATAGACAATCTAAGGTCACACCTCAAGGAACTAGAAAAACAAGAACAAACCAAACTCAAACCCAGCAGATGAAAGGAAATAACTAGGATCAGAGTAGAACTAAATGAAATTGAAACAAACAAACAAACAAAACACAAAAGATGAATAAAACAAAACCTGATTCTTTGAAAAGATAAATAAAATTGATAGGCCATTAGCAAGATTAACCAAGAAAAGAAGAAAGAAGATCCAAGTAAGCTCAATTGGAAATAAAACAGAAGATATTACAACCAACACCACAGAAATACAAAAGATCATTCAAGGCTACTATGAACACCTTTATGTGCATAAACTAGAAAACCTAGAAAGGATGGATAAATTCCTCAAAAGATACAACCTTCCTAGCTTAAATTAGGAAGATTTAGAAACCCTGAACAGACCGGTAACAACCAGCAAGATTGAAATGGTAACCAAAAAATTACCAACAAAAAATAAAGTCCAGGACCAGACAGATTCACAGCACAATTTTACCAAACATTCAAAGAATAATTGGTATAAATTCTACTGACACTTTTCCACAAGATAGAGGAGGCAACCCTCTCTAAATTATTCTATGAAGCCAGTATCACCGCAATACCAAAACCAGGAAAGGACATAACAACAACCAAAAAAAAAAAAAAAAAAGCTACAGGCCAATATCTCTGATGAAGATAAATGTAAAATTTCTTAACAAAATGCCAGCTAACCAAATCCAACAGTTTATCAAAAAGATATAATCTATCATGATCAAAGGGGTTTCATACTAGGGATCAGGGATGGTATAACCCTTCACAAGTCAATAAATGTGATGCACCACATAAACAGAATTAAAAACAAAAATTACATGATCATCTCAATAGATGCACCAGAAAAGTCATTTACAAAATCCAGCATTGCTTTATGATTAAAACCCTCATCAAAATCAGCATACAAGGGACATACCAAAATGTAATAAAAACCATTTATGACAAACCCACAGTCAACATAATACTGAATGGGAAAAAGTTGAAAGCATTCCCTCTGAGAACTGGGAAAAAAACAATGATGCCCACTCTCACCACTTCTATTAACATAGTACTGGAAATCCTAGCCAGAGCAATCAGACAAGAGAAAAAAATAAAGGGCATTCAAATCAATAAAGAGGAAATAAAACTGTTGCTGTTTACTGATGATTTAATTGTACACCTAGAAAAACGTCAAGACTCCTTCAAAAAGCTTCTAGAACTGATAAATGAATTCAGCAAAGTTTCAGGATACAAAATCAATGTACACAGATCATTAGTTCTGATACATCAACAGTGACCAAGCTGAGAACTGAATCAAGGACTCAACCCCTTTCACAATAGCTGCAAAAATAAAATAAAATAAAATACTTAAGAATATACCTAAGGAGGTGAAATATCTCTGAAAGCAAAACTACAAAGCACTGCTGAAAGAAGGAAATCACAGAATGCACAAACAAATGGAGACACATCCCATGCCCATGAATAGATAGAATCAATATTAGGAAAATTACCATACTGACAAAAGCAATTTACAAATTCAATGCAATTCTCATCTGTATTTGTCCATTTTCATGCTGCTGATAAAGACATACCTGAGGCTAGGCAATTTACAAAAGAAAGAGGTTTAATTGAGGGCATGGCAAGGTGGCCAAATAGGAAAAGCTCCAGTCTGCAGCTCCCAGTGAGACCAATGCAGAAGGTGGATGATTTCCGCATTTCCAACTGAGGTACCCAGCTCATCTCATTGGGACTGGTTAGACAGTGGGTGCAGCCCACGAAGGGTGAGCAGAAGCAAAGTGGGGCACCACCTCACCCAGGAAGCACAAGGGGTTGGGGAACTCCCTCCCCTAGCCAAGGGAAGCCATGAAAGCCTGTGCTGTGAGGCATGGTGCTATCTGGCCCAAATACTACTCTTTTCACATAGTCTTCACAATCCACAGTCCAGGAGATTCCCTTGGATGCCTACACCACCAGAGCCCTGGGTTTCAAGGACCAAACTAAACGGCTGTTTGGGCAGACACTGAGCTAGCTGCAGGAGTTTTTATGGTACCCCAGTGGTGCCTGGAACACCAGGGAGACAGTACCATTTACTCCCCTGGAAAGGGAGCTGAAACAAGGCAGCTGAGTGGTCTTGCTCAGTGGAGGCCACCCCCACAGAGCCAGGCAAGCTAAGATCCATGAGCTTGAAATTCTCGCTGCCAGCACAGCAGTCTGAAGTCTATGTGGGAAGCTTGAACCTGATGGAGGGAGGGACGTCCATCATTACTGAGGCTTGAGTAGACAGTTTTCCCCTCACAGTGTAAACAAAGGCTCCAGGAACTTCAAACTGGGTGCAGAACCCATAGCAGCGTGGCAAAGCCGCTGTAGCCAGGGTGACTCTCTAGATTTCTCCTCTGTGGGCAGGACATACCTTAAAAAAGGCAGCAGCTCCAGTCAGATGCTTATAGATAAAACTCCCATCTCCCTGGGAAAGAGCATCTGGGGGAAGGGGTGGCTATGGGCACAGCTTCAGCAGACTTAAATATTCCTGCCTACCAGCTCTGAAGAGAGCAGCAGATCTCCCAGCACAGCACTTGAGCTCTGCTAAGGGACAGACTGCCTCTTCAAGTGGGTCCCTGATGCCCATACCACCTGACTGGGAGACATCTCCCAACAGGAGTCGACAGAGACCTCATACACCTGGTGAGTGCTCCTCTGGGATGAAGTTTCCAGAAGAAAGAGCAGGCAGCAATCTTTGCTGTTCTGCAGCCTCTGCTGGTGATACCTGGGAAAACAGGGTGTGGAGTGGACCTCCAGCAAGCTCCAGCAGACCTGCAGAAGAGGGGTCTGACCATTAGAAGGAAAACTAACAAACAGAAAGCGATAACATCAACATCAACAAAAAGGATGCCCACACAAAAGCCCCATCCAAAGGTCACCAATATCAAAGACCAAAGGTAGATAAATCCACAAAGATGAGGATAAACCAACACAAAAAGGCTGAAAATTCCAAAAACCAGAATGCTTCTTCTCCTCCAAAGGATCACAACAAGGGAACAAAACTGAACAGAGAAAGAGTTTGACAAATTGACAGAAGTAGGCTTCAGAAGGTGAGTAACAACAAACTCCTCTGAGCTAAAGGAGCATGTTCTAACTCAATGCAAGGAAGCTAAAACTCTTGATAAAAGGTTACAGGAACTGCTAACTAGAATAACCAGTTTAGAGAAGAACATGAATAACCTGGTGGAGCTGAAAAACACAGCATGAGAACTTCATGAAACATACACAAGTATCAATAGCTGAATTGATCAAGTGGAAGAAAGGATATTAGAGATTGAAGGTCAACTTAATGAAATAAAGCATGAATGCAAGATTAGAGAAAAAAGAATGAAATGAATGAACAAAGCCTTCAGGAAATATGGGACTACATGAAAAGACCAAACCTACGTTTGATTGGTGTACCTGAAAGTAATGGGGAGAATTGAACCAAGTTGGAAAACACACTTCAGGATGTTATCCAGGAGAACTTCCCCAACCTAGAAAGAGAGACCAACATTGAAATTCAGAAAATACAGAGAACACCACTAAGATACTCCTTGAGAAGAGCAACCCCAAGACACATATTCGTCAGATTCACCAAGGTTGAAATGAACGAAAAAATGTTAAGGGCAGCCAGAGAGAAAGGTCGGGCTACCCACAAAGGGAAGCCCATCAGACTAACAGCAAATCTATCTGCAGAAACCCTACAAGCCAGAAGAGAGTGGGGGCTAATATTCAACATTCTTAAAGAAAAGAATTTTCAACCCAGAATTTCCTATCCAGCCAAACTAAGCTTCATAACTGAAGGAGAAATAAAATCCTCTACAGACAAGCAAATGCTTAGGGATTTTGTCACCACCAGGACTGCCTTACAAGAGCTTCTGAAGGAAACACTAAATATGGAAAAGAAAAACCGGTACCACCCACTGGAAAAACAAACCAAAATGTAAAGGCCATTGACACTATGAAGAAATTGCATCAACTATGGGCAAAATAACCAGCTAGCATCATATGACAGGATCAAATTCACATATAACAATATTAACCTTACATATAAATGGGGTGAATCCCCCAATTAAAAGACATAGATTGCAAATTGGATAAAGAATCAAGAACCACAGGTGTGCTGTATTCAGGAGACCCACTGCACGTGCAAAGACACATATATGCTCAAAATAAAGGGATAAAGATTTACCAAGCAAATGGAAAGCCAAGAAAAGCAGGGGTTGCAATCCTAATCTCTGATAAAACGTACTTTAAACCAGCAAAGATCAAAAAACGCAAAAGAGGGCATTACATAATGGTAAAGGGATCAATGGAACAAGAAGAGCTAACTTTCCTAAATGTATATGCACCCAACACAGGAGCACCCAGATTCATAAAGCAAGTTATTAGATAACTAAAAAGAGACTTAGACTCCCACGCAATAATAGTGGAAGACTTTAACACCCCATTGTCAATATTAGACAGATCAAAGAGATAGAAAATTAACAAGGATATTCAGGACTTGAATTCAGCTCTGGACCAAGCAGACCTAATAGACATCTACAGAACTCTGCACCCCAAATCGATAGACTATACATTATTCTCAGCACCACATAACACTTATTCTAAAATCAACCACATAATTGGAAGTAAAACACTCTTCAGCAAATGCAAGAGAATGGAAATCATAACAAACAGTATCTCAGATCACAGTACAATCAAATTAGAACTCAGGATTAAGAAACTCACTCAAAACTGCACAACTACATGGAAAGTGAACAATCTGCTCCTGAATGACTACTGGATAAGTAATAAAATTAAGGCAGAAATAAATAAGTTATTTGAAACCAATGAGAACAAAGATGCAACGTACCAGAATCTCTGGGACACAGCTAAAGCAGTGTTTAGAGGGAAATTGTAGCATTAAATGTCCACAAGAGAAAGTGCAAAAGATCTAAAATCGACATCCTAACATCACAATTAAAAGAACTAGAGAAGCAAGAGCAAACAAATTCAAAAGCCAGCAGAAGGCAAGAAATAAGTAAGATCAGAGCAGAAATGAAGGAGATAGAGACACGAAAAACTCTTCAAAAAATCAATGAATCCAGGAGCTGGTTTTTTGAAAAGACTAACAAAATATATAGACCACTATCCAGTCTAATAAAGAAGAAAAGAGAGAAGAATCAGATAGACACAATAAAAAATGATAAAGGTGATATCACCACTGATTCCACAGAAATACAAACTACCATCAAAGAATACTATAAACACTTCTATGCAAATAAAGTAGAAAATCTAGAAGAAATAGATAAATTCCTCGACACATACACCCCCCAAAACTAAATCAGGAAGAAGCCAAACCCCTGAATAGACCAATAACAAGTTCTGAAATTGAGGCAATAATTAATAGCCTAACAACCAAAAAAAAAAAAAAATAGACCAATAAAAAGTTCTGAAATTGAGACCTACCAACCAACAAAAGCCCAGGACCAGATGGATTCACAGCTGAATTCTACCAGAGGTACAAAGAGGAGTTGGTACATTCTTCTGAAACTATTACAAACACTAGAAAAAGAGGGACTCCTCCCTAACTCATTTTCTGAGGCCAGCATCATCCTGATACCAAAACCTGGCAGAGACACAACAAGAAGAGAAAATTTCAGGCCAATATCCATGATAAACATTGATGCAAAAATCTTCAATAAAATACTGGCAAACCAAATCCAGCAGCACACAAAAAGAGCTTATCCACCACGATCAAGTCAGCTTCATCCCTGGGATGCATGGCTGGTTCAACATATGCAAATCAATAAATGTAATCCATCACAGAAACAGAACCAGTGACAAAAAACACATGATTATCTCAATAGATGTGGAAAAGGCCTTTGATAAAATTCAACACACTTTCATGCTAAAAACACTCAATAAACTAGGTACTGATGGAACATATCTCAAAATAATAAGAGTTGTTTATCACAAACTCACAGCCAGTATCATAATGAATGGTCAAAAGTTGGAAACATTCCCTTTGAAAACCGTCAGAAGAAAAAGGTGCCCTCTCTTGTCACTTCTATTCAACATAGTATTGGAAGTTCTGGTCAGGGGAATCAGGCAAGAGAAAGGAAAAAAAAGGTATTTATATAAGAAGAGAGGCAGTCAAATTGTCTCTGTTTGCAGATGACATGATTACACATTAGAAAATCCCATCATCTCAGCCCCAAAACTCCTTAAGCTGATAAGCAACTTCAGCAAAGTCTCAGGATACAAAATCAATGTGCAAAAATCACAAGCATTTCTATACACCAATAATAGACAAACAGAGCCAAATCATAAGTGAATACCCATTCACAATTGCTACAGAGAGAATAAAATACCTAGGAATGCAACTTACAAGGGATGTGAAGGACCTCTTTAAGGAGAACTACAATCCGCTGCTCAAGGAAATAAGAGAGGACACAAACAAATGGAAAACCCTCCCGTGTTCATGGATAGGGAGAATCAATATTGTGAAAATGGCCATACTGCCCAAAGTAATGTGTAGATTCAATGTTATTCCCATCAAGCTACCATTGACTTTCTTCAATGATATGCACTTCCTAAATATATATGCACCCAATACAGGAGCACCCAGATTCATAAAGCAAGTCCTTAGATAACTAAAAAGATACTTAGAAAAACTACTTTAAATTTCATATGGAAACAAAAAAGATCCCACATAGCCAAGACAATCCTAAGCAAAAAGAACAAAGCTGGAGACATCATGCTGCCCGACTTCAAACTATACTACAAGGCTACAGTAACCAAAAGAGCATGGTACTGGTACCAAAACAGGTATGTAGACCAATGGAACATAACAGAGGCCTCAGAAATAACACCACACATCTACAACCATCTGATCTTTGACATATGCAGAAAACCGAAACTGGATCCCTTATTTACACTTTATACAAAAATTAACTCAAGATGGATTCAAGACTTAAACATAAGACCTAAAATCATAAAACCCCTAGAAGAAAACCCAGGCAATATCATTCAGGACATAGGCATGGGCAAAGACTTCATGACTAAAACACCAAAAGCAATGGCAACAAAAGCCAGAATTGACAAATAGGACCTAATTAAACTAAAGAGCTTCTGCACAGCAAAAGAAACTATCAGCAAAATAAACAGGCAGCCTACAGAATGGGAGAAAATTTTTACAATTTATCCATCTGTCAAAGGGCTAATATCCAGAATCTACAGAGAACTTAAACAAATTTACAAGAAAAAAGTAAGCAACTTCATCAAAAAGTGGGTGAAGGATACGAACAGACACTTCTCAAAAGAAGAACACATTTATGCGGCCAACAAACATATGCACAGACATAGAGCTAAACCACCACTGGTCATTAGAGAAATGCAAATCAAAACCACAATGAGATACTATCTCATGGCAGCTAGAAAGGTGATCATTAAAATGTCAGGAAACAACAGATGCTGGAGAGGATGTGGAGAAATAGGAATGCTTTTACACCGTTGGCAGAAATGTTCAACCATTGTCAAAGACAGTGTGGTGATTCCTCACAGATCTAGAACCAGAAATACCATTTGACCCAGCAATCCCATTATGGGGTATATACCCAAAGGATTATAAATCATTCTGCTATAAAGACACATGCACACGTATGTTTATTGCAGCACTATTCACAATAGCAAAGACTTGGAACCAACTCAAATGCCCATCAGTGATAGACTGGACAAAGAAAATGTGGCACATATACACCATGGAATACTATACAGCCATAAAAAATGAGTTCATGCCCTTTGCAGGGACATGAAATGAAACCATTATTCTCAGCAAACCAACAAAGGAACAGAAAACCAAACACTGCATGTTTTCGCTCATAAGTGGGAGTTGAACAATGAGAACATATGGGCACAGGGAGGCAAACATCACACACCAGAGCCTGTCAGGGGGTGGAGGGCTAGGGGAGGGATAGCATTAGGAGAAATACCTAATGTAGATGATGGGTTGAAGGGTGCAGCAAAACACCATGACACATTTACACCTACGTAACAAACCTTCAAGTTCTGCATGTGTATCCCAGAATGTAAAGAATAAGTTTTTTAAAAGAAAGAAAAAGAAAGAGGTTTAATTGGACTCACAGTTTCACATGGCTGGGGAGGCCTCAGAATCATGGCAGGAGTCAAGGAGAAACAAGTCACATCTTATGGGGATGGCAGCAGGCAAAAAGATAATGAGAGTTAAGAGAAACAGATTTCCGTTTATCAAACCATCAGATATCATGAGACTTATTCACTATCACAAGAACAGTATGAAAGAAACTGCCCCCATGACTCAATTGTCTCCCACTGGGTCCCTCCCACAACACATGGGAATTATGGGAGTATGATTCAAGATGAGATTTGGGTGGGGACACAGAGCCAAACCATATAATTCCACCACTGGCTCCTACCAAATCTCATGTCCTCACATTTCAAAACCAATCATTTCTTCTCAACAGCCACCCAAAGTCTTAACTCATTCAGTATTAACTCAAAAGTCCAAATTCCAAAGTCTCATCTGAGACAAGAAAAGTCTCTTCCACCTATGAGTCTGTAAAATCAAAAGCAGATTAGTTACTTCCTAGATATAGTGGAGGTACAGGCATTGGGTAAACACAGTCATTCCAAATGGGATAAATTGGCCAAAACAAAGGGGTTACAGGGCCCATGCAAGTCCGAAATCCAGTGGGGCAGTCAAATCTTAAAGCTCCAAAATGATCTCCTTGGGCTCCATGTCTCACATCCAGGTCATGCTGATGCAAAAGACAGGTTTCCATGGTCTTGAGCAGCCCTGCTCCTGTGGCTTTCCAGGCTACATCCTTGCTCCTGGCTGCTTTCATGGTCTGGTGTTGAGTGTCTGCGGCTTTTCCATACACACAGTGTAAGTTGTCAGTGGATCTACCATTCTGGGGTCTGGAGGATGATGGCTATCTTCTCACAGCTCCACTAAGCAGTGCCCTGGTAGGGACTCTGTGTGCAGGCTCTGACCCCACATTTCCCTTCCGCACAGTCCTAGCAGAGGTTCTCCATGAGAACCTCACCCCTGCAGCAAACTTCTGCCTGGACATCTAGGCATACATTTGATACATCCTCTGAAATCTAGATGGAGGTTCCCAAACCTCGATTCTTGACTTCTGTGCTCTTGCAGGCTCAACACACAAGGAAGCCACCAAGGCTTGAGGTTTTCACCCTTTGAAGTCATAGTCTGAGCTCTACATTGGCCCCTTTCAGCCATGGCTGGAGCGGCTGGGATGTAGGGCACCAAGTCCCTAAGCTGCATACAGCACAGGGACCCTGGGCCCAGTCCATGAAACCACTGTTTCCTCCTAGGCTAGGCCTGTGATGGGAGGAGCTACCATGAAGACCTCTGACATGCCCTGAAGACATCTTCCCCATTGTCTTGGGGATTACCATTTGATTTCTCATTACTTATTCAAATTTCTTCAGCCAGCTTGAATTTCTCTTCAGAAAACGGGATTTTCTTTTCTTTTCTTTTTTTTCTTTTCTTTTCTTTTTTTTTTTTCTTGAGACAGTCTCACTCTGTTGCCCAGGCTGGAGTGCAGTGCAGTGACATGATCTCGGCTTACCACAACCTCTGCCTCCCAGGTTCAAGTGATTCTCCTGCCTCAGACTCCTGAGTAGCTGGGACTACAGGTGTTCACCACCAGGCCCAGCTAATTTTTGTATTTTTAGTAGAGGTGGGGTTTCACTGTGTTGGCCAGGCTGGTCTCAAACTCCTGACCTCATGATCCACCTGCTTCAGCCTCTCAAAGTACTGGGATTACAGGCGTGAGCCACTGTGCCCGGCCAGGATTTTCTTTTCTGTCACATTGTCAGGTTGCAAATTTTCTGAACTTTCATGCTCTGCTTCCCTTATAAAACTGAATGCCTTTTAATAGCATCCAAGTCACCTCTTGAATGCTTTGCTGATTAGAAATTTCTTTCACCAGACACCTTAAATAATCTCTCTCAAGTTCTAAGTTCTACAAATCTCTGTGGTAGGGGCAAAATGCTGCCAGTCTCTTTGCTAAAGCATAACAAGGGTCACATTTGCTCCATTTCACATTAAGTTCCTCATTTCCATCTGACACCACCTCAGCCTGGACTTTATTGTCCATATTGCTATCAGCATTCTGGGCAAAGATATTCAACAAGTATCTAGGAAGTTCCAAACTTTTCCACATTTTCCTGTATTCTTCTGAGCCTTCCAAACTGTTCCAATCCCTATCTGTCACCCAGTTCCAAAGTCGCTTTCACATTTTTAGCTATCTTTTCAGCAGTGCCTTACTCTACTCTACTGGTACCAATTTACTGTATTTGCCAGCACAGTATCCTCTTGCTTAAAAAGCCTGGTGATAGAAATTGTGTTCACTTTCCTACTTCATGAAATTTACACCAGAGTCTTTCCTCTCTTACTTCAGAAGAGATGAAGGACAAAAGACCAGATGGGGAGGACAAGGTTGTTTAGGAGAGGTTGTGTACCTCTGACCTGGATTCCGTGATGTTCATTCAATCATACCTGGAAGTGTGCATATTTGCATGTGCAGTCATACATTTCTATCATATGCTTCATAATTCCCTCCCTGTTAGTGGCAATTAGGAACTCACATAAAGCTTAGGATAGTAAAATTATATGGTGTGTTGTTTCACTGCAGCAAAGATTTCTCTGAGGTTTAAGGAAACAATGGGACAAGAGGGCTGGACACTACTTGATGTCCTGCCTTCTCTTTTTATTGAGCAGCAGTCTACTCACCCATCATTTTTGACCTTCCCATTCTCCTACCGTGGGTTCAGATATAATTACTGAAGTCCAGATATAATTACTTGTGCCTGGAACTTGATGTTATTTTTTAAAAGAGGGGCCTGAGGAACGGTTTCCTAGCTGATTTCCAGGTTTCTAATTTTCACTGAATAAGTTGTTGGTTTTCAACTGTGGCTACTGGTTAGAGCCACCTGTGGGAATTTAAAACATACCAATGCCTGTGCCTTCCTCAAAAAGAGTCTAATTTGATTGCTCCATGGTGCGGCTTGGGATTTGGTCATTTAAAAATGCTTCCAAGGAAAATAGTCATTTTACAGTGAAGGAACTTTAGCCCAGTACTCAAAGTTAACATTCCCAATAATCAAAGATAAAGAAATTCTGGGCATCTTAATATGACAGACGTAGAAGGTGCAGCATTGCCTCTGTGGCATTTTTGCCCAAAATGGATAACCTGAGTTTAATCAGGAGAAAATATTAGGTAAGCTCAAACTGAGGGTCATTCCACAAAAAAACTCACCAATACTCTTTTAAAATGTTAAGGTCATGAAGGCAAAAGTAATTCTGAGGAACTGTCCCAGACTGAAGGAGACTGAAAGGACAGAACATTGAGATGCAGTGTGTGTTCTTGTATGGATCCTGATCCAGAAAAAGGACATTAGTGGGAAGACAGAGAGGATTTGAATAGGGTCTGCAGATTCATTCGTTGTAAGATGTCAGTGATCATTTTACTAATGTTGATGATTATACTCTGGTTATCTATAAAGTTAATACTAGGGAAAGTTGAATGAAAAGAATATGGGAACTCTGACTATATTTGGAACATTTTTGGAAGTGTAAGATTATTTCAAAATGAAAGTTATAAAAAAGAAAGGGGAAAAAACTTCCAGATAATCCTGAGTCCCCAGAGTTGAAGACCACTTCCCTAAGTTATCTTGCCCAATACTGTCAGAGTAATCCTCCTGGAAATATTGTTTGTGATGTTACTTACCCTCTCAAAGCTTTCCAGTGACTCCTATCATCTATAGGATGAAATTCCAATTTCTTAAGTTCTCATTCAAAGCCCCCATAACACGACCCCTATCTACTTCCTTGATCTACATGGAAGGACTTGACCCACATTTGACTTTCTCATGTCTAAACACTTTCCAATTATTTGACTCCTTCATATAAAATGCCTACCTGCCTGCTCGCCTCCTAAATTGTTCTTCATCTTAAAGCTCATTTCAGTCCCTGTCTCTTCACTGAAGCTGGTATGGTTATTTCTGTTAGAAGCCGTCATCCTTTGTTTATTTGAATTCTGGGAGGTACAGTGGTGTGGACTGAAATATAAGCTTTAGATTCAGAAATATGTGAGTCTGAATTCTGATTCCACCTTTCACCAATTCTGAGATAAAATACTAGTTAATGATGTCTTGGGATAGAGGGATAATAGTACCTACTTAAAGGGTCGTTGTGAGCATTAGATGAGGTGCAAACAAAGGTCTCCAGCACATAACAGATTTCTTCTTCATCATTTTTGTTGCTCAGTGATCCCAAAGGTGTTATGGGTGATGTAAAGGCTTTTATCAAAATTTTCTGCAGGGCCTTTTAAAAAGTCTTGTGTCTGGCCATCACTAAGATGAGAGACAACCTTGAACTGAACTGAATGTTCGGAACTTTAAAAAATTCAACCGAGATTTGTTTTTCCTGGAACACAACTCAGTAAACAAGTGGATAGAAAAATGTAACCCAACAGAGGGAGAAGGGAAGCACAGTGGTTTCAAATAACACCCATGCCTTCATAGGAAAAAGCTGTGATGCCTTCTGAACCTACCTGTTTGCTCTCAGTCAGGCAGGATCAAAGAAATGCAACTTCTTAGTACAATCCCTTAAACCATGAGTCCTGCACAGCACCTCACTAATCCATTCTCTGCCCAGGTGATGTGTGCACGGGTGAGTCAGATCTCCATGAGTGAGATACTCTTCCCACTTGTCAGCTCCCCTACCCTCACTACTGTGTGCTCTGGTCTGGCCCCAGTTCCCAGGCCATTAATATTGGTCTAAGAAAGCAAGGCCAGGACGGGCAGCTGAGAGGAAAGTCAGAGGCCACCAAGCATGAAAAGAGAGAGGTGAGGCTGTCATTGCTCAAAGCCATCCACTCTGGGTATGTTTTATGACTGTTTCTGGGTTTTGGAATCTTCTCCCCTTTGTCATCATTCCAGGGACTCACCCTCCTCCTATTTCCTTCTCCCTAGTGCACCCTTTTTATGTCCCTAGTGCACCCTCTGTCCCTAGTGCACCCTTTTTATGGCCAGTGACTGGCTGTGTGACTAGATGACAATTCAGTAAAAGTTACTTTTTGTGAGTAATTTGACTGACAGCCAGGCCCGCCCTGTGTTTTCCCAGAAGAGACTGGAGGTTCATAAAAGCTATCTTTAATGCAGGGCTGTGCAGTTGTGAGTGTGGTGTTAGGAAACAGGTGCATAAGTGAAGAGTGAGACCGAAAACAAAATGCTGGCTGTTCATCAAATCCTGAAAGTAGATCAAATCCTAAAATAATCCAAAAATTATTCTGGAAGGTGAATGTCATTCAGGAGACCTTGGAAGCCCTAGGGTGTCCTCTGTACAAATGAAGTGGAGGATGAGGTTAAATTATGGAGTTGGATGACACTCATCACATGACTTCACTTCTCTGCCTCAGTTTTTTTATATCTGTAAAAATGGGGATGCTGACACTCAGGATTTTTTATGAGGACTGTAGCTACCTGAAAACCCCTTAAGATAGTGCCTGGGGCCGGGCGCGGTGGCTCAAGCCTGTAATCCCAGCACTTTGGGAGGCTGAGGCGGGTGGATCACGAGGTCAGGAGATCGAGACCATCCTGGCTAACATGGTGAAACCCCATCTCTACTAAAAATACAAAAAACTAGCCGGGCGAGGTGGCGGGCGCCTGTAGTCCCAGCTACTCGGAGGCTGAGGCAGGAGAATGGCGTGAACCCGGGAGGCGGAGCTTGCAGTCAGCCGAGATCGCGCCACCGCACTCCAGCCTGGGCGACACAGCGAGACTCCGTCTCAAAAAAAAGATAGTGCCTGGTGCATAGTTAGTGCTGCATCAGTGTGAGCTATTATAATTATGGAAATAGGCGAAGGTGCCACCCGGAGCATTCAGAGTGCCTTCCAGTCAGGGTCCCCGCAGGTAGCTGGAGATGAAGATGGTTAAGGGGGCTTAAACTCCACAGTGGAAGGATTGGGGGGCAGTGCTGAGAAGGAACTCAGAAGCCAACAGGCATGGAAAGAGGCCAGTGGGACTGTCATTGCTCAAAGGCCACACACTCTGGGTGTGTTTTATGACTGTTTCTGGATTTGAAATCTTCTCCCCTTTGTGATCATTCCAGGGACTCGCCCTCTTTATATGTTTCTGGATTTGGAATCTTGAGCAATATTCATGACGCACAACATTCTGTGAAAAATACCTTTACCCTACAGCAGGAACAGCCAGAGTGGGTGTGGCTTCTGTCACAAATATTGTCTCCTAGTAGTCTAGGAATTTGTCCTAGGATCAAATGGTTTTGCTGAAAGTCAAGTCTAGAAATGGGCTTTAGGGGTGCCTTGTGACTAGCATTTATGTTGCCAATGGAAAGCATTCATCTTTTTAAAGGAAAGCATTCATCTTAATGAAGAAATCCCCTCTTATGGTCTGGGTCAGGGTTTTTTGCCTCTGTTCTATCCTTATTTATAAATTATAAAGAGAAAGACCGAAGAAGAGTGACATAAGGAAGTGTATGTATGAATTAACAGGGCAGAAGTGCGACTAGTATGTGTAAATTAAGGGAAAGCATGTATATATTTTATGTGAACATAAAAAGGACTTCTTGTTGGCCCAGTGCGGTGGCTCTCGCCTGTAATCCCAGCGCTTTGGAAGGCCGAGGCGGGCAGATCACGAGCTCAGGAGATCGAGATTATCCTGGCTAACATGGTGAAACCCCGTCTCTACTAAAAATTAGCCGGGCATGGTGTCAGGCGCTTGTAGTCCCAGCTACTCCGGAGGCTGAGCCAGGAGAATGGCGGGAACCCGGGAGGCGGAGCTTGCAGTGAGTGGAGATCTCGCCACTGCACTCCAGCCTGTATGACAGAGCGAGACCCTGTCTCAAAAAAAAAAAAAAAAAAGAACTTCTTGTTTTAAACAGACCTCTGCATAAAAATAAAAATAATATCCACTGCCTTGAGTGGATAGCAGACTGCATGACCAGAACATTCCAGCAGAGTCGTGAGAGAAGGGATTGTGTGGCTTCTTTGCTAAATAGAAGGTTAGATTGAGTAAGTCACTGAAGAGAAAGGAGGTGAAGGAGAAGATGGGTGATGGTGAGAGAATGTAGGATGCCAAAAGGAAAAGACTGAAAGAAAAGTTTACTAAGGGCTCATCAGGTACTCGGCTGTGTGTCTAATGCCTTCCACATATTAATGTATCCATTCACTGTCATTTTCTGATGCAGTAAGAGTGACCCTTGTGCTGCAGATGAGAAGAGGCTGAAGGGGGTGAAGTGAAGTCCAGGGTCATCCAGCCAGTTCATAGCAGAGCTGGTGTGTTTCACCTCGAAATGTGTGCTCTTTGTGATTCAGACAGAAAAGTGAGACACAGAAGAAAGGCAAAGCAATTTTTTGTTGTGGGTAGAGTTTACAAAAGGTACCTGTGTTGAGCAGAATAATGGCCTCCTGAAAATATCCACATCCTAATCCCTGGAACCTGTGCATGCTACTTTATTTGGCAAAAAAAAAAAAAAAAAGACTTTGCAGGTGAGATGAAGTTAAGGGTCTTGAGATGGGAGGTTATTCTGGATAATCTGGGTGGGCTCAGTGTAGTCAGAAGGGTCCTTGTAAGTGAAAGAGGGAGGTGGAAGGGAAGAGTCAGGGTGAGAATGACGCAGCCAGAGAGATCCCACTGGCTGTCCCTGGCTGTGAACATGCATCAGAAGACAAAATTACAACAAAATCAATTATAGATCCAATTGGCTTTTATTTGTGATTCATGAGTCAGGGCAGTTTCCATTCTGCAAAATACAGTGATAGCTTCCACTGGGCAATACAATAGTGGAACAGTGGGTTTTGTAAAATGGGAATCCAGGAACAGAAGAATATAAATAAACTCATTTAAATAAACTGATTGGTTAATTTCAAAATACTTCATATTACTTTTTTCTAAGAGTTAAAGCAGAAAGGACTTTCTTACTGTGCTGACATAGCCTGGACTCTCCTGTTTTTAGGAAAAATGTGTCTGTTCTGAGATCTACCTGCTTCCTCAATGTTTCAGTGTGAGTATGTGGCCTTTAGAATGACAGGCTCCATTCTGGAGTCACTAGGCTCTCACCTAGATGAGAGTTTGACTAAATAAGGCATTAACACTACTGTCAGTTACCATCATTTTGGACTTCCATCATTCATAGGTTATGATGTCCTCCTAATCACACATTTATTTGAGTTTTTGTCATTCCAGTCAAAGAGAGAATATTTGACATTTGACTAATGACTGCCTACAAACATGTAAAGGTTTTAGAGAATACAGCACACCAGGGTAACTAATATTGTGACAATCAGGAGGATAACACCAAGAGTTTGGAGTATGATCCATAGGTAGAGACCCCATGAGCCAAACCAAATCAAATAGAATAGATTAAAGAATGAGCCACATGAGGAGCCTACCCATTTTAACCAAGCAGCATGTTTGTTAATTTTTGCAACTGAGTATCTATAGTACCCGCTGTATTTATCCATGTGCAACAAGAAGTGTCAGCAACTGCACAAACTCCTCACTGTTCAGCTAATAGGGAGCAATTCTATTATCTAGCATCCCATGGCTGGGTTACATTAAAATAGTGAGTAAGAACAGGTGAGTCTAGAGGTCTAACTCTAAAAGGGACCACTGTACATTTGAACAAACAGTTGTATTAGGGATGTTGTTAAAGTTAGCCACTGGGTGGAATAAAGGATCCGTTAGGTCATGTAAAGATTTGGGTTTGACATGACATGACAGACCCAACACTCTGTCAAATTACCTATACAAGGCACTGATGGTGAAATTGTAGTTACAGCATTATCTTGCCAAATTAAAGAGGCAGGCATAAGCAGGGAAAAATTGAGTGGGATAAGAGCCTCATCACGATGGGAAGTCTTGTTCCGACATCTTGGGAAAAACTGTCCACAGCATGAAGTCATCAACTTCTCGTCCTGGTTGGCAATTTGAGTGTCTCTAGTTATGGTGTTGAACATTTTGGTGAGCTCTGAGTGGCTCACATCTCAGGCATGAGGGTTTTCCCTTGAAATTTACATTGAGTTGTCCACCTCTAGCTTATAGGTCTTCAGGACGAGAGCAGGTCTTATAATTAGTGGTTCCACAGGAGAAAACGACATTGAAGGAACAGGCAGTCCGGTCTACAAGTAGACAATAAAAACTTGAAAACAAAATACAGGGCTACAATTCAATAACAGTTGTATTACAGTTTTTCTTCTGAACATAACTTTTCTCCATCTCTCCCTGTTTCTAAGTTAATCAGAGTAAGACTAACCTGTTTACAAAATAGGTAGAGTCTCATCAAACATGGTCTGATTCTTTATATAGGAAGTATAGCAAGAATAGCGATTGACTACATAGGATCGTTTTAAGGTTGCTTTGCTGGAAGGTTTGATAAGGAATCTCAGATCAAACTTTTAAAAACCTCTCAGCACTAGGCAGCCAAACCAAGGCTGACTTCAGACTTTGCCTGCAGCATCTCAGTACCTATGGGTTCATTCTACGTATATTTCCAAATATGGCATCCCAGCCAAAGTCTTGGTAATATAACCAGTATTTTTTTAAATGTATCCTGTTATAAACAGAGCAGATTCTTATCGAACTTATGAAAACAACTATTCTCATAACAATGTGAACAGCCATGAACAGTTGCCTGATTCTGGATGGAAAATGTAGGGAGAAAAATTAATGTTTCAATTTTTGTTCACAAGTTGTATTTTACCAAATTTCTGTAAGCTACATAGATAGCTTAAAAGAAAAATGTTTCTTCAAATCCGGAAAACAAAACATTTAAAGAATCATCAAAACTTCAACTAAAAATTCATAAAAACATTATCCTCATTAGTTCATTTAGTCCCATGAAATTAATTTTTTGTTCTGCTTGACCTTGGTTGGCAGTTTCATGAAGATGTCTCTTCATTAAAGTTTTGGAAATTCTTAGCCCAACGGTATGATTCTAAAGTTATCAGAAACCTGTATTCAAGACAACTTGTCAGAGTCTTATCCATACATATCCTTGGAAAAGAAGCAGTTTTGGACTGTAACCATTTCCAAATGCTTTTAGAGAAGAGTCAAAACAACTATCTGTGAATGACAAAGACTTAAGATGACAATGTTAAAAATCTGATGGGACTTCAGATTTGATAGATTTGATGATAATGACACCACTCACAAGCAAATTTGGTTAGTTCTGTGGCGTGTAATACTATGACTGATAACATATTAGATTTCTAGAAATCTCATGTAATTTTTGAAACATTCACATCAATAACATACCCGCAAATATAACTTAGAGAAGGTGGCATCACGTCATTTGACAGTGTTTTCCATATAATTTAACAAATCAAATAAGGTGAATTTCCATTTCGCTTCTGTTTCTCAACTGGATTACTGAGTTCAGGGCATCGCCCATTAACAGACATGACCAACAATGTATAAGCTTATGTATGTTGAAAAAGTTCCAGAGGTAATTTTTGATACATAACCCTAGCTACAAACCATTGATTTAAGCCCAAGTTCTCCCTATAAGAGCAGGGTTTCTGCATCCTGTCTGCACATTAGTAGCATGTGGGAAAGCTTAAATAACAATGCCTTGGTCCCACTCTAGACCATTAAATCAAAATGTATGAGTGGAGCCTGGGAATCAGTTGTTCTTTCCTAGTGATTTCAGTGTGTAGCCATATTTCCCATTAGATTTCTCTTTCTTCTCATGGAATTTATCTTTTTCTATTTTGGTATTACAGTTCTTTTTCATATCTTATTTTCTGGAGACAGGGTCTTGCTCTGTTGCCCAGGTTGGAGTGCAGAGGCACAATCACAGCTCACTGTAGCCTTGAACTCCTGGGCTCAGAGGATCCTCCCACCTCAGCTTCCCAAAGCACTGTAACGACGGTTGTGAGCCAATGCACCTGGCCTTTTGTCTTATCTTCTGTCTTAGGCTTTATGTTCCCAGGAGTAAGGACCTTGTCTTCTTCAATTCTGCATCTTTCATGAACGCATGAATTGGTTATCAGGAAAAGATTCTCAGCCACACTTAGGTTGTTTCCTCTCAGGTTCACATGTTCATGCTACAGTCTTTGTCCTCCACAAGGTCAGAGGTTGCTTGTGACGAAGGGTGTGGGTAACTCCACAGTGCAGGTGGTGGAGGAAGGTTACCTCATTTTTAGGCATAACATTGGAACTAAGAATTCTATGTGTATATGGGGCAGAGGGGCAGGGATGTATAGGAAGACAGATCTAATTAGGATGGAGAAATTATACTCGGGAGTAGTGGTAAAGGAAGTAAAAAGGATTCGTGAAGAGAAGAAAAGTGAACTTATCTAATAGGAGAGAGTAGGCCCCTGCAGGTTCTTGAGTAGGTGATTTTAGGAAGGTAATGAAGCAGTCATATGCTAGGAAGCATTCAAAGACTGGAGATAAGAAGTTAAGCAGGACTTCAAGCAGTTGTTGAGGTTTATGGTAATGGAGAGAACAGCACAAGTGAAAGATGTTTTAAAAAGGACCAAGAAGCTTTCACAGTGTATTGAACTGGGGAAACAAATGAGCAGAGGCTGGAAGTAGTCATGTCCAAGATACAGTGGAGTACAGGAAGAATGAAGACCAGGGAAAAAGAGACCTGCAGGAATGAGTGCTGAGAAGCAGGAGTGTAATAGGAGGAGGAGGAGATCTAGTCCCAGATACAGGTGAAGAAGTCCTTTCCCTCTCCCAAGCATGGCAGTCAGTCCTGCAGGAAATAGGATAAAAAGAGAGATCATAATATCTGCCACTCTTCCTGAAATGCAGAAACTACACCAGGTCTGCTATATCAGAGCCATCCCAGCCAGTACTCCAATCATGAGGCTGACAGCGGTCCCAGCTGAGAGGTCAGGAGAACTTCCTGGTACTGATTCATCTGTCATGGAAAGAAGAGAGAAGGAATGAAGGTGATCTTATTTTACAGTGGGGTACCCCAGGAACCAACTCTCAGCATGAAGTCGTTTCTATTTGTTCCTTCAAGGAATACATTATTTCTGTGGGAAGGTTGCTGGGAGATGATTTGCCAACTAAATTCTTGCAGGTTTTTCATCTCACCAGGTTTCCAGGTTGATGACCAGTCTTCTGTCTATTTTATCCTGACCTTTTTACACTCAGATATTTTTGAAGGCTTTGAAATTTGAGAAAGACTGATTGCTAATCTTGTATGTCATTAAAACTTCCCACTTTTTCATGGTTGCATTTTTTTTCTTCGTGTCTCAGTTGTGGCAGTTAGTGCATTCTGAATCCACCACCTCCTTTGCACAGAGACCTCGCTTCCCACAGGCTCCCAGCAGGTGTGTGAAAGCCAGTCAAGTTCTGTAAGACTCTGTTTTGCTCTGAAGGGCGATGGGCTTGAAGAATTCCCAACAGTCTTGCACAAACTCTCTTAGAACTGCACTGCAATCTAAAACTTTCTTTTTTTTCTCTTTCTCCTCCACAGGCATCACATCTGCATCATGATCTGAGGACTCTCCCAGGTTCCTCCCCCTCCCAACCCACTTTCCCTCACAGGTGTTTTTCTCTCAAAATTATATTGTGTGTCTAATCCCATCTTGGCTGCATCTCACTGAATGAAAACTCACATACCAGGCTTGAGACTTCATATTTAACTCTGTTCTTTTCCCTCTCCCATATCAATCAGTAACCATATCCAAGTGGATTTTTTGTGTAAATGCCTCTTTCTCCCATGTATATGTATATGTATATATGTGTGTATATATGTGAATATATATATAATGTATATATAATACCTTCTGCCTCTGTTTCTTCTTTATTTCTGTTGCAATAATTTGGGCTTAATTTCTCATCAGTCATCAGTCAACTCAGACCGATGATTAATAATCGCTAATATTAGCTACTGTTGAGGGGTACTTCCTATGTGTCAGTCCCTATGTTAAATTATTTACATGTATCTCATTTGAGCTGTAAAATAACAGTGTCAGGTAGAAAACAGAGGTGGCTTAGAGTGATGAAAAAACTTACCCAATGTCATACAGCTAGTGACAGGTGGATCTAGGATTTGACTCTAAGACTACCTGACTTCAAGGCTAATAATAATGGTAGCTTTAACAGTAGCTAACATTTATGAAACATTTCTTCTGCATGTGGCACTTTGCTGAATGTTTCATTGATCATTACATTAAATCTTCAAAACAGTACTGTGAAGCAGGCACCTTATTGCAATTTTCAATTGTGGAATCTAAGGCTCATAGAAGTTAAGAATCTTGTGCAAGAAATGTATAACTATAAATACTTACATTTAAAAAGAAGAAAGATATCAAATCAACAACTTGACTTCACAACGTAAGGATATATGAGAAAAACAAATGAAACCCAAAGATAGCTAATGAAGGAAATAATAAACTTTCGAGTGGACTAGAAAAACAATAGAGAAGAGCAATGAAACCAAAAGGTGGTTCTTCAAAAAAGTTCAACAAAATTCACAACCTTTAATTGGATCAACTAAGGAAAAAAAAAATGAGAAGATAGAAATTACTCAAATCAGAAATGAAAGTGATTACTACCAATTTTACAGAACTAGTAAGTGTTATGAGTATTATGAATAATTATGTGCCAACAAGTTAGAGAACCTGGATAAAATAAATTCCTAGAAACATAAAACCTTCTAAATGGAACCATGAAGAAACAGAAAATCTGAATAGACTAATAACTACTAGGGAGACTGAACCAATAAAAGAATTTGACAAAGTTCAACATTCTGTCATAATAAACACACTCAGATTGTAAAAAGAAGGAAACAACCTCAACATAATAGAGGCAATATCTGAAAAGTCCAACACTAACATCATACTCTAGGGAGAAAAACTGAAAGCTTTCCCTCTAAGATAAAAAACAAGACAAGAATACCTACTTTTGCCACTTCTATTCTATGTAGTATTGGAAGTTCTAGTAAGAAAAAGTAGGCAAGAAGAAAGAAATGGCATCCAAATCAGAAAGAAGTAAAATTAACTCTGTTTGTAGATGACAGGAACTTATGTGTGGAAAACCCTGAAGATTAAAACAAAATTTTAGAACTAATTAACAGATTCAGTATAACTGCAGGTACTAAATCAACAAGCAAAAATCAGTTGAAATCAGCTGTATTTCTTTTTTCTTTTTTTCCTCTGTCTCTCTTTTTTTTTTTTTTGAGACAGAGTCTCATTTTATCGCCCAAGCTGAAGTGCAGTGGCACGATCTCGGCTCACTGCAACCTCTGCCTCCCCAGTTCAAATGATTCTCCTGCCTCAGCCTCCCAAGTAGCTGAAATTACAGGCATGTGCCACCACATCTGGCTAATTTCGTTTGTTTGTTTTGTTTTGTATTTTTAGTAGAGATGGGGTTTCACCATGTTGGTCAGGCTGGTCTCGAACTTCTGACCCTAAATGATCTGACGACCTCAGCCTCCCAAAGTGCTGGGATTACAGGTGTAAGCCATCGCGTCCAGCCAAAAAACAGTTGTATTCCTATGTACTTACAATGAACAATCTGAAAAGAAATTAAGAAAAGAATTGATTCATATTACCATCAAAAAGAATAAAGTTCTTAGGAACAAACTTAACCAAGGAGGTGAAAAACTTGTAAGCTGAAAATGATAAAACGTTGCCAAAAGAAATTAAAGAATATATTAATAAATGGAAAGAAATTCCATTTTCATAGTGGAAGATCTAATATCATTAAGATGACAATATTAATGCAATCCCTACCAGAATTCCAGTGGCATTTTTTGCAGAAATAGAAAAATGTATCCTAAAATTCATATGGAATATCAGTACTCTAAATAGTCAAACAATAGGAAAGAATGAAGCTGGAAGACTCACACTTCCTGATTTCAGCATTTGCCACAAAGCCACAGTAATCAACACAGTGTGGTACTGGCATAAAGGAAGACATAGAAATGAATGGAATAGAATGGAGAGCCCAGAAACAAATGCTTGCATATATGGTCAAATTATTTTTGACAAGAGTACCAAGGTCATTCAATAGGGAAAGAGTTGTCTTTTCAACAAATGATATTGGGAAAGCTGGATATCCATGAACAAGAATGAGTTGAATCTTTACCTAACACCATATACAAAACTTAACCCAAAATGAATCAAAGACCTAAATGTAAGAGCTAAACCTGTAAAACTCTTAGAAGAAAACATAGGGGGAAAACTTCATGACATTGGATTTCACAATGACTTCTTGGCTATGACACCCAAAGCACAGGCAACAAAAAAAAAAATAGATAAATGTGACTTCATAAAAAGTAAGATATTTTCTATATCAAAGGACGTTATCAAGAAAGTGAAAAGGCAACCCATGGAATGGGAGAAAATATTTGCAAATCACATACCTGATAAGGGATTAATTCTCAGAATATATAAAGAACTAATATAACTCAACAACAAAATTCCAAAAACCCAATTTAAAAATGGGAAAAGGACTAAAACAGAGATTTCTCCAAGTAAGATATACAAATGGCCAATAAGCCCACACAAAGATCCTCAACATCACTAATACTTAGAGATATGCAAATCAAAACCACAATGACACACCACCACACACACATTAGGATTTAATAAAAAAAGAAAGAAAGGAAAACACAAAACATGTGTTTTGAGGAGGTAGGAAAATTGGAACTCTTGTGCATTGCTGATGAGAGTGTGAAATGGTGCAGGCACAGTGGAAAATGGCAAAGCTGTTTCTCAAAAAAATTAAGCAAAGCATTACCATTTGATGCAGCAATTCCACTGCTGGTCATATGCCCAAAATAACTGAAAGTAGGGATTTGAAAAGATATTCATACACCCACGTTGATAGCAGCATTACTCACAATAGCCAAAATGTGGAAACAGCCCAAAAGTACACTGAATGATAAGTCAAGAGGCAAAATGAAATATATTCACACAATGGAAACTCATTCAATCTTAACAAGTAATAAAATAAAATAAAATGCCAAGCATTTACACAGTCATGAGACTCAAATTCTGATACATACTACAACGTGAATGAACCTTGAAGACACTATGCTAAGTGAAATGTGGCCAGACACAAAAGGACAAATTTTGTATAAGTCTATTGATGTGAGGTACTTATTAATAAAATAGTCAATTACAGGAAGACAGAAAGTAGAATAATGGCTACCAGGGACTAGGGTTAGAAGGAGTGGAGAGTTATTGTTTATTGAGTGCAGAGGTTTAGTATGGTAAGTTGAAAAAGTTCTGGAAACGGATAGCGGTGATGGTTGCCCAGCAGTATAAACATAATTGGTATCACTAAACCATACTTTTTTTGGAGACAGGGTCTCGCTCTGTTACTGAGGCTGGAATTCAGTGGCACAATCAAGGCTCACTGCAGCCTCAACATTCTGGGCTGAAGTGGTCCTCCCGCCGCAGCCCACCAAGTAGTTGGAACCACAGGTCATGTGCCACCATGTTTTGCTAATTTTTTGTGAAGACAGGGTTTCACCATGTTGTGCAGGCTGGTATTGAACTCCTTAGCACAAGCGAGCCACCCACCTCAACCTCTCAAAGTGCTGGAATTACACGCGTGAGCCCCTGCACCCAGCCCTAAACCGTACATGTAAAATGGCTAATATGATAAATTTCAGGTTATGAGGGTTTAACCTTTATGAATATATAGTGGCTGGTACTCTTGCCCTCGCTATAAATACACATCTTGTGGCCCTGCCCCTTCCCTCCCATGCAGAGCCCCAGTGGCTAAATCTCCCTATTTCTCCAAATGTTCATCACTAGCTGTGCTCTATGCTGTGTCCACAGCCTCATAAAGCCAGTGACTTCAGAGCCAGGCCATAGCTCAAGAGTCTGCCCCAGGGCTCCCTCTCTTCCCAGTTCCCTGAAGCCTAATCCAGGAGAGGCTCTGCCTTTTATTGGCAGCTCAATTTAGCCAGATTCAGGACAGGTCACCCAAGCACCTTCTCCACACACCCAGGTCCCACCCCAGGTGGAGTCAGGGCAGGACCAGTCACCAGGTGAGCCAAGAGCCGAGCAGGGAGCAGAGTCTGAGCTGCTCCTCCCTCATCCAAGGGGGCTTCCTCCTCTCATCTGGGGAAAAAGTGTGAGCCTGTTTCAAAGCCTCCTTGTTCCTTGTAGATCATGAATTAGGCAAAAGAACACAAATTGGTGACAAAAAGGGACGTATTGGTGGCCGAGAGAACCCTTAAGGACCCTTCCTGCTTTCCCCTCTGTGAAGCTCCTTCCACTACATGGGGCTTTGGGACTGAGGGAGCCCCCTCCCCACATTCCAGGCTGGATCCGTAATCAGCCATGAGAAATTACTGAAGCACAGGGAGGAGGGTCTGCAGAGACACAGTGAGAGGGTTCAGAGGGGAGAATTTGGGATCTGCTTGTGCCCTTGGGACACAGGCTGGAAAAGAAAATTTTCTTCAGCTCTTCCTTAACACCAGAGAGACCCCATCTCAAAATACGATGCCAATGGTCCAGGGATCTATGTACCACAGACTGTGATCATCTTGGCTGTGGTCCTATTGTGGCCAGTGGCCAATCTGTGGGCATGGCAGGTATAGGATACACTATTCTTTGCAGTGCTTTGGGAATAAAGAGCTCTTGCATGTGTTGCAGAAGCTTTCCATCATTCAGCCAAAAATACTGTGTGGGTGGGATGAAGAGCCTGAGGTTTGCTCCTAACTGGTAAGATATGTCTGGGGTAGAAATGGCAGGGGTGTCCAAGCCTCCTGGAGCAAAGAGAATAAAGGCGTAAGTGATATCCTCAGAGGGAAGCGGAAGCTCCTGGTCTGTGGAAGGGCCGTGGTATCCCCCTTACCCAAATCACAGTACTGAAGTCCCAACCAAACCCCGACTGTGTTCACTGAGGCAGAGCCTGAGACATTCACTTGTTTCTCCCATCACAGGCTGTGGACCCTGAGCCTCCCAGGGCAGGAGCAGCCCCTCCTCTCATACTCTTCGTCAAGGCTGGGTCTGCCCAGGCTTGCTTGGGGCTGGAAGTCATGGCCAGCCTGGGTGACTAGAAGTGAGGGTCTGTGTACTTGGACCCGAGAGGGACTGAGAGGCCTGGCCTCTGGCTGCGTGGATTTGGGCTGGCAGCCTGGGCCACAGAGGAACAGAAGATACTCACGGCGGACATTCAGGGTGACTGGGTCACTGCGCCTGGCACCCACTGGGTTCTGTATTTCACATTCATAGGGTCCTTTGTCATTCGTTGTGACGCTCAGTAGAACGAGGGTCCTGTTGTCAACGGAGAGCAGCCGCCTGGGACTGACCTGGAGGCTCTGATTGTTTACCCACCACAGGTAGGTTGTGTCCTGAGTTTCAGGTTGACAGGTTAAAGCCACAATATCCTTGTTCTCCACCGGATTGAAGGTGTTGCTGGAGATGGAGGGCTTTGGTGGCTCCGCTGTGCAGATAACAGAGAGAAGATTGCCTTGTGTGGCACCCTTGGTTTCCCTACAGGTATCTTTCAATCAGAGTTCGCATCTCCCACCTCTAAGCCCACTCAAGTCCTTAAAAGCCCATGGCAGGTGTGTGTATCACAAGACAGGTGCACAATGATCTGAGAGCTCAGAGACTGTGAGGCTGCCTGATTTGTCTTAGAGAAGCACAGACTTTCTCAAGTGTAAATTGTGCAGCAGCTTTGGGTCATGGACATACCCAGGACCATGAGTCACAGCCCCTGGTGCCTCTCCTGGTCCTTTCCTGATGACTGCCTACCTGGCCTTTTGGGGTCCTCACCTGGAATGTGCAGGAGCTGAGTTCCTTCCAGCTGAACACTCCTATACCACCCAGCCATGGCGTGTTTCTCTGAGCCTTTTTTTTTCAAGGGTATCCCAGAGACGGGTGATGATAACAATGGGTGTTTGAGGAGACATAGCAGAGGAAACCAGGAAAACGTCTAGCGGTGAGTTTAGTACTCAGACTGCAGGGCCTCCAGGTGGGGCAGGCGTTTGATGATGCCCGGGTGTTTGATGGTGACTGACAAGAGCTAGTGACCGCCAGGAAAGCACAGCAGAGTCCAAAAGAAGATAAAGGGTGAGTGAGGCAAGCAGGGGCTGGCTGAAAATCTGAGGATTCTCAATGACATAACAAGAAAAATGAAGGCAAATTAGAAGAAGAGATGTGTGTTATATTAGGAAAGTTACAAAGAGCTCCCTGTCCCCAGCTCTCCTGTGCAGAGTCAGCAAAACGGAGGAAAGCCCAACACAGGCATGAGAAATACTTTCTTCCTTTTCTCTCAACCTAAGGAAACACAACTAGAGTTTGATCAAATTCATCCAAACTAGACAGAGTCTAAGTGAGACGGGGCTGGTGCAGTTCCCATTCCAAGGGGCCCCACCATATGATGATAGTGTCATCATGAGGACACAGGTGTATGTGGAATGGGGAGCAAACCCATCAGACAGCACACACCTGGCCCGCTGCACCTGGAGGAGGTCCCGGGAATGACTGGAGGACCTAAGCCCCACAGCAAGACGAGGATGGAGTTGGTAGTAAAATGGGTGGAATGAACCTATGGGCTTTGGGGACTGCACACCTGTCCTGCCTCTGGTCCCCTGGTGAGTCAGTGTAGAGAGCGAAGAGAGGAGTTGCTCATCCCCGTCCCATGACCAAGCATTTACACAGTCATAAGAATCAACACCTGGGTTGCTTCTTTGTTTTTTAAGAGCCAGGGATCTTGCTATGTTGCCCAGGCTGGTCTTGAACTCCTAGGCTCAAGACACCCTCCTGTCTCAGTCTCCCACTGGGATGGCTTTAGAGGCAGGGGATAAAAGGGGTGGAACATGGGTCTCAGCCCCTTGGAGGGTCAGGGAATAGGTGCCAGAGCCTCCTAGGATCCTGCATCAGGTTCCAGTCTCTGAAGAGATTATGGATCATGCATTCCTCCATTCATTCCCTCCCTCCTTCATGAGAGAACTACTGTGTCTCACGTTGGGCCCTGGCTTGGGCAGGGTGTGAGTGGGGAGAGAAAGTAAAGTCCTTTCCTTTATCCTCCTGTGGGAGTGACACCAACACATCAGGAAGCACAGGATTTCAGGTCCAGGGTGGGTAGGAGTGTGAATCTAAGGGAGAGGCCTGGACATTCCCAGCACTGACTCTGATAGTTGAGGCAGGAGATTCAGTTCTAAGTAAAAACTAATCCTCCATTTGTTCCTCACTTCCCAGACCAGAATCTCCCACTTCTGGCATGGATGCCTAGGAAGGAAGCTCTGTAGCTACAGACACAGACCTGGGGATTCTGATGTGTCTGTCCGGTCTGTGAGAGCCTGCCTCAGTGGCTGTATTTCCTTCTGCCTCAGTTTCCTTTAACAAAATGAGATAAAGCGTAAATGGTCTCTGGCTTGCCTTGTTGTCTGTGAATTCACCTTGAAATAATCACGATTACCTGGACGAGAGCCCTGCGTAGAAGAGCTGCCCAAATAAGCAGCATCTCTGATTGTTTGCCCCCAGGAGTGGGTTATTTGGACCTGATTCCTGGTGTACAAGGAACTTAAAGCAGAATCTTTCTTCTTCCCTTTCTCCCCCTGAGGACACTGACTCCCCTAGGACCTCTCTTAAGTTCCTCATCCAGGGGGCTGAGGTCCTAGTAATCCTGTTCATCTGTCCTTTCCAGGCTGAGTCTCAGGTGAAGGATGAGGCTCTGTCCTTGCCCAGATGAGGCCCTGGGGTTGACCAGGCTGGTGACCAGCTCCGTGAGCCATGATCCTCAAACAGCTCAAATCCTTGCTCTCAGTCAGTTCAACCCAGGAGGCCACAACCCAGCCCTGGCACAGGTTCCTTAGGGTCACCTGGAGTCAAGAGCCCTGGGACAGGGATCTGGGACTTGTGCTTCCAGGGCTGAGCTTCTCTGTGAGGATTCCAGGGGACCCCTCAGGCCAGGCTCTGACCCGGTTCTCCAGGGTCTTTTTCAGGGGGAGAGCACAGAATCTTGGTTGGGACTGATCCCCTCCTGCTGAGTCCCCCGCCCCCCATCAGACTGTCCTTCCTTTGCAGCAAGTATCTGCAGGGTCTGGATGCAGGAAAGGGATTCTGATCTGTTGAAGTTTGTCTCCCCCGTATGTGTCCTTCACTAAATGCCCAAACCCCGACACAGGATAAAGTGTAGATGGGGACACGGGCACAACCCAGGCCTGACAATCCCGTGTGTATGAAGTAGAACTGACCCCCAGCACCCAGATGTCGTGGAGGAATCACTCACAGAATACGTAGAATTGCCTGGTTACTTCTTCAGTCACAAGATCTTCGCTTATAACGTGTAGGGTATAGATTCCTGGGTCACTGAGGCCGACGTTCTGGATCAGCAGGGATCCATTGGAGTATATTGTCTCTCGACCGCTGTGTGCGGGCCCTGGGGCATTTTCTCCTTGGTTTACTACATATCCTATAATTCGATAGTTGGCGTGCACCCTTTCCCCTTTGTACCAGTTGTAGCCATAAAGATTGCGGGACACATAACTGACTAGCAGAATGACCTCCTTCCCCTCTGCAACATTGAACGGCACAACTTCAATGTTAGTCTGGGCACTGGTGGGCAGGTTCCAGAAGGTTAGAAGTGAGGCTAGGAGGGGAAGAGAGCATCAGTCAATATTGGGTGGAAAGATGGGGCCCTGGATCCTGAGCAGGCAGGTTTCCTCACCCACCCCCATCTTGAAGAGTGTGTGTGTGCGCGTGTGTGTGTGTGTGTGTGTGTCCTACTGGGTCAATGTAAGCACCATGACCCCATTCCTTCAGCATCTCTGACCTTCACATTTCCCTGTTTGGAATCCTCTTCCCCAGGGATCTGCATGGCTCTCTCCACACTGCAGGACCTGCTCACATCAGGGCATCCTTGGGAGACCCCTCCCCTGACACCTTCTCTAGAGGCCCTGGGTGTTCCCTGTCTGACCTTTCCCTGCTCTATTCCCTTTAGGGATCTTGTCAACACCTGACTTCACATCCTAGATCTCTTTGCCTGTCTGTCTTCCTCCCCATGAGAGTGTGAGCTCTGTGAGGGCAGGGACTTGTGTGATCTGGATTGCACCCCAGTGCCTGGGACAGGCTGCAGGCTCCAGTGGATGAGCTCATGAGAGTTCCCAAGGCCCTCCACATCCTGGGGCTTATTTTCCAATGTCTGAGGTTGGTGGCAAGGGACAATGTTTTATGCCCTGGTTATGTTTTTATTTGAAGTGTCATTTGATATAGTTATTATTACCATGTTTCAAAATGTAGCAACTAGTGACAATTAACCAGGAAAAGAGAACACGTGAGATTTTCTTGACCCTTTCCAATTCCAGTTCAATGTGATTTTCCTGTTCTGGTTTCCTGTCCCTCTCTGGTGTCCTCTCCCATATTCATGCTTCAACAGAAGCCCTTTGTCCCTCTCAGAGCCCCGTTCCCCCAAGGAGACCCCAGCCAGTCTCTCTGGCCCTCCTCCTACCCACTCCCATGAAGTCCTCCCCTCACCTGTGAGCAGGAGCCCCTGCCAGGGGATGCATGCTCTGTGTGGACAGGCTGAAGGGGACCCCATGGTCTCTGCTGCCTGCTTGTCCTCTGTGGAGAAGAGCTTGGGCTCCAGGAACGCTCTTGTCAGGGCTGCTGTGATTGTCAGCTCTGCTGTCCTTCCTACCTCTGTGCTGAGCCTCCTCCCAGGACAGGAGCACTTTCCAAGATCACATGGTCCAGGGGTGGGGTCTCTGCTCAGGAGTCCTTTGTCCCCTCCCCTCTCATTCCTGCCTCTTTTGTCCTTCTTCCTCTTTCCCTTTTGTCTATATTCAGTTCCCCAGACAAAGCTATGAGAAGCAAGGCTGATGGACCCCTGTCCCCTGGGAGGACAACCAATCTTTCCCAGCGCTGACCTCTGCTGTGTTCTGGCCTTGGGTCTGTCACACCAGGGGGATTATTTCCCTTGTGACAGAGAAACCCAGCTGGGCCTTGGGTTTCTGCTGGGATGATGCCCAGCAGGAAGGTGACAGAGGTGGCTCTGGGGGATAGAAGGGAGTTCACTGGGGGATGACTGGGGAGAGACCAGCCCTCTGTCTCCAGTATCACCAGCCTGGCCTCTGGCCCAGGCACAGAAACCAAGGCCCAGGGGTCTCAGGAGGAGCTACAGCTCCTGGGTATGGAGGGAGGCACCTGGCGTGTCCTGGGAAGAGAGGGCTGTGGTGGAGGGAGGTGTATGGCTTTGAGGTCTGCTGTCCTTGGGAAAGGCTTCAGGGAAACCGTCCCTCTCCCTGTCTTTTGGATGAGCTGTGGCTCAGGTCCTTTCCATGTTCTACCTGACCTGGAAGCCTCTGTCTGGCTGACAGTCCTGTGGTCACTCCGCCTTCCCCATGGGTGGTGCCAAGAGGGAATGGGGATCTGCACAGAAACCCTTGGCAAAGCGGGGTCCTCAGAGGCCCCAGGAAGGAAGAGGTGGGACACAGCAGGAACATGAGAGACAAGAAGGGTCTGTTGGAGCAAGGCATGGCGCTCAGTGAACGTCGTGGGACTGAGGAGCTAACGATAATGAGAGTGGAGCTGTGAATGTGCTCTGAGGATCACAGGGACCTGCCCTGGGAGATGCCCTTTCGGCTGAGCCCTGGGGAGGAGAGGATGTAGGGGCAGGAGCTGCCTGCAGAAAGAGTGACTTTAGTTGGGTTGCTGCGGGGCTGTAGGGAGGAGCTGACAGAGTCCGTCTGGGGAGCTTGGAGGGCGTGGAGGAGGTGGGTCGAGGTGATCCTGGTGAGGGTGAACCCTGGGGGAGCTGTGGGTCCAGCTGAGGGAGGCCAGCAGACCCTGGGGAGGCTCCAGGCCGGGAGGGACTCTGCCGCCCTCTGGTGGACAATGAAGAAAGTGTAGACGGAAAAAGGATGGGTTTAACTCAGCATGATCTTTAAGCGTTGATCACATGTTTGCTGCATGCTTTACATTCTAGGTGTCTCTCACGCAAGCTCTTCTCTAGTCTATCCCCCAACGAATCATCAAAATCAGATTTGTAGTCTTATGTCAGGCCAAGTTCTGTGTGCACTTAGGGGAATCTTGCACAGTATTCACACCTGAGGGCTGGCTGGAGCATGTGTGGGTAGAAGGGAGGATTCGTGTCCGTGTATCCTCACAAGAGGCAGGGTGTCCGAGTGGATAAGGCTCCACTTGACCCCAAAAGTCCTCAGAATAAGGGAGCAGAGGCTGATGAAATCAGAATCCAGGGATGGGGCTGGGGCTCTGTGCCTCCTCCTCCTCCCTCTCTCTGGGGAGTTCCCCCTCCTCTTCCTCAGCAGAATTCCTGGGCCTCCTTAAGGACCCACCCAGAGATTTTTTAGCAGAGACATCAGGTTTCAGGGCCACCTGTCACCCCTCAAGTCTCCCCACACCCATCCTCAGAGACAGATATAAATATAGCTACTCCTGCTCACTTTTGGTTTCCACTTGCATGGAATATTTTTTCTACCCCTTTACCTTCAGTGTGTTAGTATCTTTATGAATAAGTAGAGTCTCTTGCAAGCAGCATATGCTTCCCAAAATAGGACGCTGATTCTCCCCCATCATAGATTTCTCCCTCGTTCCCCGAGCCTTTCCTGCCCCCTATGATCTGGGCACTCCTGACACACACCTCTTCTCTGGTGACACATCAGGGTCCCTCACTGTTAAGCGGTCCGGAAAGGACAGGACCTTGGACAGCACCCATCTCAGCTTCACCCTTCCTCCCGCACAGGGTTCAGGGCAAAGAATAAATGGCAGAGGCCAGTGAACCCAGAGATGGTAACAGGCAGTGACCCAGGGGCAGATGCCCGGAGCAGGAGCAGGTGGGGCCACAGGGAGGAGGTGATGCAGGAAGGGAAACCCAGAAATGGGCAGGAAAGGAGGACACAGGCTCTGTGGGGCTGCAGCCCAGGGTGCGGCTGTGAGTGTGAAGCCATCTCAGCAAGTAAGATGAGGTCCCACGAACGAGAGTGGGAGCATGTGGCTTCCTGCTCTGTATATGGGGTGGGGGATTCCATGCCCCATAGAACCAGCTGGCCAGGGTTCAGCTAGAGAAGGAGCAGGACAGGGGATCCCAGGATAGGAGGACCCCAGTGTCCCACCCAGGCAGGTGACTGATGAATGGGCGTGCAGGGCCCTCCTGGGCTGGCCTCTCCCTTTGTCCATTGGGATTCCCTCAAGGAACATCTGGAATCCGACCACATCTATCCGGTGGGTTCTGGGGAGTCCATGTAAAGCCAGGAGCTTGTGTTGCTGGGAGGGGTCATGGCATGTACTGGGGGCACCCAAGAGAGAAGCCTAAGGGCAGGCAGGACCTGGTCTGAAGAGGCACAGGAGCCCAGATGGGGAGATGGATATCAGGAGAGGCTGCCCCATCAGAGAGGGTGATAGGAATGGGGGGTCTGTGGGAGTGGGCACATGGGATTCCCTGGGCTCTGCCGCGTTCCCTCCCATAGTCACAACCTAGGGACACTGCCCAAGAAGGGGTGCCTCTACCCAGCCAGATGCTGCTGGTTCTGCCCACCTCCTACCCTCTCTGCTCCAGCCACTCTGGGTCTTTCTCCAGGTGCCCTGGACAGCCCTGACCTGGACCTGTTCCCTGAGAGATGTTGGGAGAAGCTGAGTCTCTGGGGACACTCTCATCAGAGTCTGAAAGGCACATCAGGAAACATCCCTGGTCTCCAGGACTGAGCAATGAGGACAGAACCCCAGCTCCTCCCTTTGCCACTGAGAGGGTCGACACTGGGTGGCCACAGTGACTTCTGCATCCGTCCCAGTCACCCTGAAACCACAACAAAACCCCAGCCCTAGGCCCTGCAGGTACAGTACGTGTGGGGACAGTCCGTACCCAGGGGAAGCCAGTTCTTTCTTCCTGGGAGACCAGGCCTCAAGGCTGTACCTGGGGCAGGCAGGGGCAGCACATGCTTGTCCTTGAGAACTCAGGACCTTGAGGGTCTCTGCTTTGTGAGGCACAGCAAGGATCCTTCTGTCCAGAGATGAAAGCAGCTCCTGCCCCTCCTCTGACTTCCTCCTCCTTCCCAAATCTCAACCAACAAATAGATGTCTCAAATCTCATCATCAAATCTTCATCCATCCATATGAGAAAGCTTAAAACTCAATGAATTGACTACACCAAGAGTTGGAACAACTGGACGTGGAGATGTTGCTTGTGGAAATTTAGATGTGTTCAGCTATCGGGCAGGAGAATCTGTGTCAAATTCCAGCATGGTTCAGAAGAATCAAAAAGTGTAACAGTCCAAATGTGCAACAGTGCAGGGGATAAAACTGTGGTGCATTCAAACTGAGGGATATTTTAGAACATGAGAAAGGGGCCAGGCGCAGTGGCTCAAGCCTGTAATCCCAGCACTTTGGGAGGCCACGACGGGCGGATCACGAGGTCAGGAGATCGAGACCATCCTGGCTAACACGGTGAAACCCCGTCTCTACTATAAAATACAAAAAATAAGCCTGGCGAGGTGGTGGGCACCTGTAGTCCCAGCTACTCGGGAGGCTGAGGCAGGAGAATGGTGTGAACCTGGGAAGTGGAGCTTGCAGTGAGCTGAGATCCGGCCACTGCACTCCAGCCTGGGCGACAGAGCGAGACTCCGTCTCAAAAAAAAAAAAAAAAAAAAAAAAGAACATGAGAAAGGAAGGGATTGCTGCTGCACAGAACATGGATGATCTCACACATAGAGTTGAAAGAAAGGAGTCAATCGCTGATAGAAAATGATCACCAATTCCACCTCTATAAAGTTTCCAAGAGGAAAATCCAACTCTGCTGCTAGAGATCAGAGTGGAGGTGACCTGTGCCCTGCAATGGCTGTGAGGGTCATGGGAGTGTCACTTAGTGCAGGCAATGTGCCATATCTTAATCTGGGCAGGGCTTTCATGAGCACAAAGGAATGCAGACATTACTGCTATGTTCATTTTACTTCACTGGAAAAGAAGTGTAAAATCAGCTGGGCGTGGTGGCTCATGTCCGTAATCCCAGCACTTTAGGAGGCTGAGGTGGGCAGATTACTTGAGGTCAGGAGTTCGAGACCAGCGTGGCCAACATGGTGAAACCCCCCCTCTACTAAAAATACAAAAATTTGCTGGGCATGGTGGTGTGTGACTGTAATCCCAGCTACTAGGGTGGCTGAGGCTGGAGAATCGCATGGACCCAGCAGGCGGAGGTTGCATAAGCATATTGCACCACTGCACCCCAGCTTGGGCGACAGAGCCAGACTAGGAAAAAAAAAAAAAAAGGATAAAATCTCTTTGGGTTAAACAAAAAAAGATCCACAAAACAAACACCAGCTCTTATCAAACTTACACAATTCTCCCAGAGGACAGGAAACACAAATACTCATTAACTCACTTTTGTGGCAGTAAAACCTTCATGTCAAAAGCAGACCAGGACACAATGAGGAAGTAAAATTGCAGGCCCTACCTGGGAACAGAGGGAAAATCCACAAACAAAACATGACCAAAAGGAGCCAGGATTTACTGCGTTGAGTTTATTCCCCAGGTATGCAAGATGATTTTAACACCGGAAAATCAGTCATTGCCTTTACTACATAGACAGATTAGCTAGAAAAAAATTACAACTAGCAGAACGGAAGCAATTTGGCCTTGCCTGAAATTCCACATCATTCCATCATGACGGAGACAGTGCAGATGCCAATGGCAAATAATGAAAACAGGGACCTCTGTCACCTGGTAAACATGTCCACACAGCTCTAGCAAGCACCCATCTTCCCAGTGAATCACCATAACGTCTCTTTAGTCAGCCCCAGGCAAGGCTGCCTGTGATGGCCACACAGGCTCCAACCTATGGGCCTCAACCTCCCGCAGAGGCTCTCCTTTGGCCACCACATGGGGAGAGTATGAGGTCAGGACAGAGCCCTGTGATGCTCACACATGGCAGGAGCTGAGGCCAGAGCCATGGGGGCTGGAGAGCAGAGCTGCTGGGGTCAGAGTTTCCTGAGGACACCCAGGCCTAAGGGTAGGCGGCTCCCCGGATGGGGGCAACCAGGCTCCGACCTCAGAGCCTGCATGGGAGGAGTTGGCACTCTAAGCCTTTCCTAGGGTGACTCTGAAGGGACCGCAGGGGTGTGACACACAGCAGGATCCCTGAATGCACCCGAGATGAAGGGGCCACCAGGGGACCCTGTTCTCGTGGCAGATCATGAGAGAGTGGGGACACCATGCCAGGCCCCCATGGCAAGGCTGTGACTGACCCAGACCATTCCTCTGCCTGCATCAGCCTCGGTAAGTCACATGGCCAAGCCCAAGACCAATGTGGAAGGAGGGGAACAGCATCCCCTTTAGTGATGGGACCCAAAGTCAGTGCAAAGAGAGGCCATTAGCAGTTAGGAAGGGTGGTCCAACCTACAGCACAAACCATCGTCTATCATAAGAAGAAGCCCTGCTCCATGATTCCTGCATTTACATAAATGTTTGTTAAATGACTCAAATTCCCTCACCCTGAGAACTCACCTGTGTGTAGGCCCATCACACATACAAACACACACACACACACACACTCACACTCAGGGAAAGTGCAGGATCCTGGACAGCACCAGGCAGGCTTCACGGGCAGAGCAAACAGCGTGAATGACCCACACAGTGCCCTGGGCCCCATCAACTCAGAGACCCTGGGTGGGCTGAGATGGGGCTAGGCAGGGGGGAACTCAAAGAGGGTGGGGCCTCCAGGGAGGGGGCTGCAGGGAGCTGGGTACTGCCCTCCAGGGAGGCAAGAGCACTCTTCCCAACAGAGAGCACATCTTCCTGCAGCAGCTGCACAGACACAGGAGCCCCTGTGCCCGCCCTGGGCCAGGGTGTGAATTTCATGCCCCAGTGGGTGGGACTGCGGTTGACAGTGACATACCAGGGGAATCTGTGATTCCAAACTTAAACTACTGTGCCTACGAAATAGGAAATAACCCTCCTTTTTCTACTAAATCTCAAATTCCCTAAGCACAGGCTAGCACCCTCTAAATCAGGAAGTTCAGTCACTCCTGGGGTCCTCCCACTCCCCCACTCTGACTTGCAGGTGCACAGGGTGGCTGACACCTGTCCCTGCTCCTCCCCTCAGCACAACTGTCGCCCCTTCTGGGGGTGACTGATGGTCAGGACGAGGGAGCCTAGAGCTGGCCCCATGACTGACAGGAAGGCAGGACTCGGCCTCCATTCTGAAGACTAGGGGTGTCAGGAGAGCTGGGAGTCCCACAGAGCCTCACAAGATGACGGGGGCAGAGGGTGACACAGGGCTCAGGGCTTCAGACGGGTCAGGAGGCTCAGCTGAGAGTTCAGGGACAGACCTGAGGAGCCTCAGTGGGAAAGAAGTACTGAAGTGGGAAGTTCTGGAATGTTCTGAACAAGGCTGAGTGCTTCAAGGAAATGCTCCCACCCCTGATGAAGCCTGCAGCACTAGGTGGGCTGTGCGCCTCCCCGCTGCCCATCCTCTCACAGCTCCCACCTCCAGGGACACAACTGTTGCCCCAGCGTGCATCCTTCCTGTCTCACTCCACACAAAAGGGCCTCTGGGGTCCCTCTCCTGCATTGCAAGGAGTGGAGGTCACATTCCCACAGACCACCCAGCAACGGGGTCCTGTGGAGGTGGGGTCGGGAGGATCACACGCCCCCCATGCCCGGGAGCCTGACTCTCGGGGTAACGGATTGGCCTGGAGGCCACCGGTTCCCTCTGTCCCTGAGGGGATCCTGCACCCTGGAGGCTGCCACATACCTCCTGATTCTTCCAGCTGAGGGCCCACCTTGAAATCCCAGGGAAGACTCATCCCCCACTGGGAAAGTCCCAGTGTGAAAGTTTCCACAGCAGCCTAGCTAAAGCCATTGGACACAGATCCTGAGTGACAGAATTTTTAGGGACACAGGCGCACGGCTATGTCCCCAGTGCCCACACAGAGCAGGGGCATCTGGACCCTGAGTGTGTAGCTCCCGCGCCTAAACCCAGCCCCTCCCCAATGACATGAGCTCTGGGGTGGCTCCGGGTCTCCAGTCCATGCCACCAAAATCTCCAGATTGAGGGTCCTCCCTTGAGTCCCTGATGCCTGTCCAGGAGCTGCCCCCTGAGCAAATCTAGAGTGTGGAGGGCTGGGATTGTGGCAGTAAAAGCAGCCACATTTGTCTCAGGAAGGAAAGGGAGGACGTGCGCTCCAAGAAGGGCCAGGGCGCCCTCTAGTGGGCGCCTCCTGTTAATGAGCAAAAAGAGGCCTGGAGAGCTGAGAGATCAGGGCTGGCCTTGTACTAAGGCTCAGGTGGAGATGACTGAGGTGCAAAGAGGGGGCTGAGGTAGGGGAGTGGTCTGGAGAGAGCAAGTAAGGGGAAGCCCTAGGGAGGCCGGGAGAGGGTACAGCAGAGCTCTCCACTCCTCAGCATTGACATTTGGGGTGGTCGTGCTAGTGGGGTTCTGTAAGTTGTAGGGTGTTCAGCACCATCTGGGGACTCTACCCATTGAATGCCAGCAAGACTTTCTCCCCAAGCTCTAACAACCAACAATGTCTCCAGACTTTGCCAAATGTCCCCTGGAGGGCAAAATTGCCTCTGGCGGAATCACCGATCTACATCAGTCTCTAAAAGTGACTCACCAGTGAAATCCTTCACCTCTTGGGAGAAGAATCACAAGCGCGAGAGGGGTAGAAACTGAAGACTTCAACATCTTTCAAAACAGTTTTACTTAATCAGCAGTTTGCTGTCCCAGGAGAAGACATATTTAGAGTTGATGCCACGCGGCTGCCTGTACCTCACAACAGAAACAGAGTGGGGTTTCCAAGGGCCTGTAACCACAAACTGGAATGACACTCACTGGGTTACATTACAAAGTGGGATGTGGGGAATTCTGTAGACTTCGGTAAGAGAAATGTGTGACATGAGCCCACAGTCCAAGGCGGTGGACTGTCCACTTTGATGCTCTCACCATCTAGGAGACATCTCAGACATGAACATAACCACATCTGTCATTAGAAAACATGTCTTATTAAGAGGAAAAATATAGGCTAGAAATGCTTTATGCTTTTTTTCTCTTTATGTTCAAATTCATATACTTTTAGATCGTTCCTTAAAGAAGAATCTATCCCCCTAAATAAATGTAATCACTGACTGGACAGTGTTGGCATCTCACTCCCAGCGCCTGTGTGGTGACAGTGTCCTGCGTCCCCAGCCCTGGTCCCTCTCTGATTCCTGAGAGCTTTGGGTGCTCCCTCATTAGGAGGAAGAGAAGAAGGGTGTTTTTAACATTCTCACCATTCACCCGTCCACCTCTTACACACCGGGAAGAATCTGTTGCCCACTCTTGGATTTGATCCTCGAATTACTGACCTCTATTTCTGTCCCTTATCCATTCTAACAATGTGACAGGCCTAAGAGGTGCCTTCTGCATGTGACTTTGAGGAGCAGGTTCTCAAGATAAGTTTTCTCACACCTCTTTGAATTATCTCCACCTGTGGCCCCATCATCATTACCTTACCAGTATTTGGACCCTTTTTCTGGTAGTCAGATGCTTTCCACCTCTTGGGGAAAATGTGACTGTAATCTGTGTATAGGAATAAGCAGAGGAAATAGAGAAAGAGACTCTGCATTACTACTCAGAGAGAAGAAGACCTTTATGTAAATGAATGAGAGTCTAAAATCCTAAGAGAGCCCACAAAAAATTATTACCAGTGCTAAAACTACAAAAGTTACATTAACAGCAAACCAGAATAGTAAAGCATGCATCACAGTTGCTGGTAAAACTAAATCAGATACTTTTTTTCTTAGAAAAAGCATTCTATGTGTGTTGCAGTGATGACAGGAATGCCCTTCAGTCAATATGCTGCCTGTAATTTTTGTTCCCTGGCAGAATGTATTGTCCTTTCTCCCTTTAAATCTTAAATGCAAAACTAAAGGCAGCTCAGGGGCCCCCTCCCCAAAGTTAGCTGTCTGCAACCAGCATCACGAAGAGCAGAGGCCTGAACTTCTCTGGTTAAAGTAGGGGGCTAGGGAGCCTAACCTTAGTAGAGCTGTGTTCCCAGAATGTCGCTCCTGTTCCCAGGGGCACCAACCTGGAGGGTGGTGAGCCTCAGCAGTGCCCCTGATGCTTACGTTGTGCCCTCACACCAATGGTCGCTGAAATCTTGAACACTTGGCTGTCGCCCAGATCTGCAGACGTCAGGAATTTCTGGAAGTCAAATTACTGCCCACTCCTGTGGGGCAGATATCCGTGAACATCCGAAACTGCACCACAGAACCCTGCCTGGGGTCTACAACACATATTTTACACAGAGACTGTGAGCACCAGGTCCAACCCTGAATCTGTGACCACCTACTAAGAAGCCCCCAACTGGGATCCACCAATCACTGCACATGGCAGGCAGCGAGGCTTGGAGGTGCTTTGCCACAAGGCAGCCCCAATTTGCTGGGAGTTTCTTGGCACCTGGTAGTGGTGAGGAGCCTTGGGACCCTTAGGATTACTTCCCCTGAGCGTGGTGGGGGCCCCTCTGCATCCCCAGCAGGTGTCCAGCTCTGCAGAGCCTCTCTCTCTGAGGCGTATCCAGACCCCTGCACCAGGAGCGGGAACACCAGTGTCTAAGCTTTGCAGAGCCTCTCTCTCTGAGGTGTATCCAGACCCCTGCACCAGTGAAACCATGCTGAGGCCTCAGAGAGAGAGATGGAGCTTTGACCAGGAGCCACTCTTCCTTGAGGGCCAGGCAGCACCAGGAGCGGGAACACCAGTGTCTAAGCCCCTGATGAGAACAAGGTGGTCTCTCCCATGTGCCCATACCGGGCCTCTGCAGTGACAGTGCCTGAGAAAACCATATGTTTTCCAGCCTAATGTGCGGCCATTCCCATCTACCCCCTGCCTACTGCAGGACAGCACCAACCCAGGAGCTGGGAAGCTGGGAGAAGACATGGAATACCCATGGCCTCTCACCTTCCTCCAGTCCAGTGGGCACATTTGTGCCTAGGACACCTACCTGCTGGCCCAGGCTCTTAACAGTTAGGCCATCTAGATGCCTCTGGGTCCCAGCTACTTTCACACCACAGAGCCCTTCTCCCTACAGGGGTCACTGCCCTGCCAGGTGTCTCCTCCAGCTCCGGCTGACAGATCGAACAAAACCCAGACTCCAGAAGATAAACAAGGATTTCAGCATCTACTATGTCTAGTGGAGACACAGGCAATAAGGAGAAACAAAGGGGTAGAGATGCGTACAGCTCCACCAACAACATTGTGTCCCAAACAATGTCCTCTGTGCCCATCATCATGAAACTCACTGTCCGTCACCATGTGGACAAGCGCTTCCAGGGTCTCTCAATTCTTCCATGGGAGGCAATGCACGCTTTCACCTAGCAACTCAGCAAATAAACGGAAGATATTTTATCTACTTAGATAAAGGTTTCTAAAATTGTCTCCAGGCACTGCCAAATTCTCCTGAAAGGGGGAAATGGCCCCTGATTAAAAACCATTAAACTTGAGCTACACCAAAAAAATAAATAAATAAATAACTGAAATAATCTTGGGGGGAAAAAAAACAAAAGCGATGGACTCACACTTCCCAGTTTCACATCTGACTACTAATCTATACTAATTAAAACAGTGTGGGTGCTGGCATAAGCCTGGGCATATAGACCAATGGAATTGACTTAAGAGACCAGAAATAAACCCTTACAACTGCTGTCAATTGATCTTTGACATGAGTGGCAAGGTTACTCGATGGGGACAGAATACTCCCTTCAAATGGTGCTGGGACAAGTGGATAACCACATGCAAAGTCATGACACTGGACACTTCCCTTGCAGCCCATACAAAAATTAACTCAAACTGTATCAAATACCAAAATGTAATAGAAACATGTATTAAGCTTTTAGAAGAACAGATAAATAAGGATAAAATTTCATGACCTTGGATAAGGCAATGATTTCTTAGATATTGCATCGAAAGCACAACTAACAAAAGAAAAAATAGATAAATGAAATTCATCAAAGTTAAAAATGTGTTGTGCTTCAAAGGACACCATAAAGTGGAAAGAAAAGCCACAGAATAAGAAAAAATCTGCAAATCATATATCTCATAAGAGATTTGTATCAAGTATATATAAAGAATTACCCCAACTCAATAATAAAAGGATAACCAGTTTTTTTGTTGTTGGTTTGTTCTTGTTTTTGTTTTTTGTGGGTTTTTTTTTTTTTTTGCTTGTTTGTTTGTTTTTGAGACAGAGTTATACTCTGTCGCCCAGGGTGGAGTGCAGTGGCATGATCTCAACTCATTGCAACCTCTGCCTGCCAGGTTCAAGCAATTCTCTGCCTCAGCCTCCTGAGTAGCTGGGATTACAGGCGCCCACCACCGTGCCTGGCTAATTTTTTGTATTTTTAGTAGAGAGGGGTTTCACCATCTTGCCCAGGCTGGTCTTGAACTCCAGACCACCAGCCTTGGCCTCCCAAAGTGTTGGGATTACAGGTGTGAGCCATCGCACCTGGACAACCAGTTTTTTAAATGAGTGAACAACTGGAATAAACAGTTATCCAACAAAAGATGCGAAAATAGCCAATAAACACACAAAAACATGTTCAACTTGATTAGCCATCAGGGAAATCAAAATTCAACTCACAGTAGGATACCACTTCACATCTACAAGGACAGCTGTACTTTTTTAAGATGTTAAATAACAAGTGTTGACAAGGATGTAGAGAAAATGGAACTCTTGTACATTACTGGTGGGAAGATAAAATTGCGCAGCAAGCTGTGGAAAACAATTTGGCTGTTTCTCAAAAAAATTAAACATTGAATGATATGACCCAGCAATTCTGCTCCTAAGTATACCCCAAAGAAATAATCACAAAGATTCAAAAAGATACTTCTAGGTATATGTTTATTGCAGCACTATTCACAGTAGCAAAAATGTAGGAAAAAAAAACATGCCCTTCAACTGATTAATGGGTAAAGAAATGAGGTACGTTGGAATATTACTCACCCATAGAGAGGAATGAAGCTATAATGTGGGTGAACCTTAAAGTCATTATGCTCAGAGAAATAGCCAAGAAGCAAAATGATACCTGTGTATGATTTCACTTATATGAAACATGTAGACTATGCAGATTCATAGAGATAGCATCAGTGGCTGGGCGCGGTGGCTTATACCTGTAATTCGAGCAGTTTGGGAGGCAGAGGTGGGTGGATCACTTGAGGTCAGGAGTTCGAGACCAGCCTGGCCAACATGGTGAAACCCCGTCTCTACTAAAAACACAAAAATTAGCCAGCCATGGTGGCACATGCCTGTAATCCTGGCTACACTGGAGGCTGAGGCAGGAGAATTGCCGGAACCCAGGAGGCAGAGGTTGCAGTGAGCCGAGATCATACCACTGCCCTCCAGCCTGGGTGACAGAAAGAGATTCTGCCTCAAGAGAAAAAAAAAAATAGAGGTAGCATCAGTGGCTACTAAGGACTAGGGGCAGGGGAAAGTGGGGAGTTATTGATTAATAGTATGAAGTTTCTATGTGAGGTGATGAAAATTTTCTGGAAAAAAATATAGTGGTGAGAAAGTAGAATATTGTGAATGTAATTAATGGCATTTAATTGTACACTTAACATGATTAATGTGGCATATTTTATCTTGTATATTTTACTACATCTAAAAAACACTGGGAGAGGGAAAGTCCACCATGTAAAATACATCCGTCTTAATCAGACGGTCCTCATTGTACCCATGTACAGGCCCCTCATGACCTTCTGCACAGAAATAACCAAGGATGTAAGGACATGAGGCTTCCCAGCCAACTGCAGATGCACAACACAAATATATCTGCAAAGAGACTGAGGCACAAACCTCAGCACTGCCAGGACATACCCCCTTCTCATGGATTCTGACTTTATCTGACCCAGCCCACTGTCCAGATCTTGTTGTGGGGTTGGGACAAGGGAGGTCATGAAGCCTGTTCCCGGGGCATTCTGTGTGAGCACACGAGACCCCCCGCCCCATTAAGTCTCCACACACAGCTCTGACCATCAGGCATTGTGAGGAGGACTCTAGCACGGGCTCAGGGATCACACCAGAGAATCAGCTACAGAGAGGAAGACGGGCTGGAGGAGCTGATGGATGACACAGAACGGGGTCCCTGCAGTTCACAGGTCCAGCTCACCCTGGCGTAGGTGCCCCCACCCCCTGATCCAGGCATCCCTGACACAGCTCCCTCCCGAAGCCTCCTCCCTGCTGACACATCAGGGTCCCTTACTCAGGCTATCCAGAGAGGGCAGCACCTTGGACAGCGCCCACCCCCTCAGCTTCACCCTTCCTCGCTCACAGGGCTCAGGGCTCATGGCTCAGAACAAATGGCAGAGGCCAGTGAGCCCAGATATGATGACAGGGCAAAGATCCAGGGGTAGCTGCCTGGAACAGGGGCAGATGAAGCCACAGATGGGAGAAGATGGCGCAGGAAGGAAAACCCAGGAATGGGCAGGAGAGGAGAGGAGGACACAGGCCAGTCTGTGGCTGCAGCCCAGGGTGGGACTGTAAGTGTGAAGACATCTCAGCAGGTGAGGCCAGGTCCCATGAACAGGGAACAAACTCTCACCTCCCCTGATGCAGGGACACAGAGAGTGTGTGGTGCTGTGCCCCCAGAGTCGGGATCCCCTGTTCTGGTCCCCAGGGAATAAGAAGTGAGATTGACTTGCCCCTGCCCCTCTCTGCTCCCCTGACATTCACCTTCCCCTCATGCCCTTCCCTCTCTAATATGATTTGGATCTATGTCCCCGCCCAAATCTCATGTCAAATTGTAAACCCCAGTGTTGGAGGTGGGGCCTTGTGAGAAGTGATTGGATCATGTGGGTGGATTTTCTGCTTTGACACTGTTTCTGTGATAGAGGTTTCACGTGATCTGGTTGTTTAAAAATGGGTAGCACCTCTCCCCTCTCTCTCTCTCTTACTCATGCTCTGCCATGTAAGACGTTCCTATTTCCCCTTCACCGTTCAGAATGATTGTAAGTTTCCTGAGGCCTCCCCAGGAGCAGAAGCCACTATGCTTCCTGTACAACTGCAGAATGATGAGCAAATTAAACCACTTTTCTTTATAAATTACCCAGTCTCAGGTATTTCTTGATAGCAATGCGTGGACAGACTAATACAATCTTCTACTCCCAGATCCCCGCACAGTGCTCAGCCCCAGACATCACTGCCCCTGGGGGCATGCACAGTGCAGCTTCCTGCAGACAAAAACAAAGTCACAACACGTGCATGACCCGTGTTCAACGTCTACAGATCAGTGTTGAGTAAAACAGCCTGGTCTGGGGTCGCTGCTGTCCTCACTTCCCTCCCCGTCCACCAGAGGGCGGCAGAGTTCCTCCCAACCTGGAGCCTCCCCAGAGGCTGCTGACCTCCTTCAACCGGTCCCACAGCCCAGCAGGGTCCACCCTCACCAGGGTCACCTCGGCCCACGTCCTCCTCGCCCTCCGAGCTCCCCACACAGACTCTGTCAGCTCCTCCCTGCAGCCCGGCGGCCGCCCACCTGAGGCCGCTCCCTCTGCAGGCAGCTCCTGTCCCCGACACCCCCTTCTTCCCAAGGCTCAGCTGAAAGGGCATTTCCCAGGGCAGCTCCCTGTGATGTCCAGGACAGCTCAGTCTCTCACAGGCTCCGACGCCCCCAATGCTGTCATCTCACAGCCCTTCTCTCATTACCATTAACTCCTCAGCCCCACGAAGTTCACTGAGCGCCTGCCTCCCTGTTACAGGAAAACTCTGTGGGTGCAGGGTCCACGCCTGTCCTGCTCTCTGTGGAATCCCAGGGCCCAGTCCAGTGCCTGACATGAGACAGATGCTCAATAAATACTGGTTAAATGTGTGGGAGATATCTAAAAAGAAGCATATCACCTCCGTGTGGCCCCCGGAAGTCAGAGTCTGTTCCTTGTGGATACAGGGGCACTGGCACCAGCTCGGGAGGAGGCCAGCAAGTGCCCACGGCTGCTCCAGGGACGAGTCCTCAACTCCTGGGGCTTCAGAAGGGAGGACAGAGGCCTGCATGGAATAGAACCTGGGCCGCCCCGACCCTGCAGCCTAATCCAGGGTTCAGGGTCAGCTCACACCACATGGACCCTGGTCAGCATCCCTAGGGCAGTTCCAGACAAGGCCGCAGGTCTCGTTTTGCCCTCCAGGGGGCGACATCGCAGACAGACAACACTCAGAAAAAGGATTCCCCTGGACAGGAACCTGGCTTTGCTAAGGAAGTGTAGGTGGAGCCTGGTTTCCATCCCTTGCTCCAACAGACCCTTCTGATCTCTCCCTTGTACCTTTCTGGGTTCTATGAGTACCATGTTCTGCCAGGGGTCCCTGTGCAACTCCCGACTCCCTCCTGGTACCACCACAGGGAACGTGGGGTGACCACAGGACAGTCAGCCTCGCAGAGGACGGAGACCACCCAGGACAGTCAGGGAGAACACGGACAGGCCCTAAGCCACAGCTCAGCCCACAGACACGGAGAGGGAGGGTCCCCCTGGAGCCTTCCCCAAAGACAGCAGAGCTCAGAGCCACCCACCTCCCTCCACCACAGTCCTCTCTTTCCAGGACACACAAGACACCTCCCTCTCCACACGCCGGAGCTGGGGACTCCTGAGACCTCTGGGCCTGGGTCTCCATCCCTGGGTCAGAGGCCGGGCTGGTGGTACTAGAGACAGAGGGCTGGTCCCTCCCCAGTCACCACCCAGTGAGCCCTTTTCTATCTCCCAGAGCCACCTCCGTCACCTTCCTACTGAACATCATCCCACCTTCCCAGGGCACTGGAGAGCGTGGGGAGACCCGGGGCCCAGCTGGGCTTCTCTGTGACAAAGGAAAATAATCCCCCTGGTGTGACAGACCCAAGGCCAGAACACAGTAGAGTTCAGCACTGGGGAAGGCAGGTTGTCCTCCCAGGGGACGGGAGTCCATCCACCTTGCCAAAAAGCTTTGTCTGGGAAACTGAAAATAGAAGGGAAAAAGGAGGAGGGACAAAAGAGGCAGAAATGAGAGGGGAGGGGACAGAGGACACCTGAATAGAGACCACACCCATGACCCACATGATGCCAAGAAGTACTCCTGCTGTAGGAGGAGACTCAGGACAGACGGAGGAAGGACAGCAGACCAGGCAGTCACAGCCGCCCTGACAAGAGCGTTCCTAGAACTCAGGATCTTCTCCACAGAAGAGGACAGAGCAGACAGCAGAGACCATGGGGTCTCCCTCAGCCCCTCTTCACAGACGGTGCATCCCCTGGCAGAAGCTCCTGCTCACAGGTGAGGGGAGGACAACCTGGGAGAGGGTGGGAGGAGGCGGCACAGAGACTGGCTGGGGTCTCCTGGGGAGGATAGGGCTCTGAGACGGACAGAGGGCTCCTGTTGGAGCCTGAATAGGGAAGAGGACATCAGATAGGGACAGGAGTCACACCAGAAAAATCAAATTGAACTGGAATTGGAACAGGGCAGGAAAATCTCAAGTGTTCTATTTTCCTAGTTAATTGTCACTGGCCACTACATTTTTAAAAGTCGTAATAACTGCATCAGATGACACTTTAAATAAAAACATAACCAGGGCATGAAACATTGTCCTCACCCGCCTACCGCAGACATTGGAAAATAAACCCCAGGCCGTTGAGGGCCCTGAGAAGGCTCATGAGCTCATCACAGGAGTCTGCAGCCTGTCCCAGGCACTGAGGTGCACCCAAGATCACACAAGTCCCTGCCCTCATGAAGCTCATGCTCTCATGGGGAGGAAGGCAGACAGGCAAAGAGATCTAGAATGTGAGGTCAGGTGTTGACAAGAGCCCTGGTGGGAACAGAGCAGGGAAAGGTCAGAAAGAAAAGAACCAGGGTCTCTAGAGGAGGTGTCAGGGACGGAGTCTCCCCAGAATGCCCTGATGTGAGCAGGACCTGAGGCCAGTGAGGAGGCAGTCACGCAGACCCCTGGGGAGCAGCATTCCACAGAGGGAAATGCCAAGGTCGGAGGTGCTAAGGAAATAGGAGTCATACTGCTGACCTTGACCCAGTAGGACACACATATACACACACACTCACTCACTCACTCCGGGGCTGGGGGATGAAGAGACCTGCTCAGGACCCAGGGCCCCGTTTTTCCACCCTAATGCATAGATCCCAATATTGACCAATGCTCTCTCCTCTCTCTTAGCCTCACTTCTAACCTTCTGGAACCCGCCCACCACTGCCCAGCTCACTATTGAATCCAGGCCATTCAATGTCGCAGAGGGGAAGGAAGTTCTTCTACTTGCCCACAATCTGTCCCAGAATCTTCTTGGCTACATCTGGTATAAGGGAGAAAGAGTGGATGCCAACCGTCGAATTGAATCATATATAATAAGAACTAATCAAACTACCCCAGGGCCCGCACACAGCGGTCGAGAGATAATATACTCCAATGCATCCCTGCTGATCCAGAACGTCACCCAGAATGACACAGGATCCTACACCCTACAAGTCATAAAGGAAGATCTTGTGAATGAAGAAGCAACTGGCCGGTTCCGGGTATATCGTGAGTGATTCCCCATGACCTCTGGGTGTTGGGGTCAGTTCTACTTCCCACATACGGGATTGTCAGGCCTGGGCTGTGCCTGTGCCCCCTCTGTATTACGTGCCGTGTTAGGGTTTGGACATTTAGTGCAGGACACACACAGAAGAGACAAACTTCAACAGATCAGAATTCCTTTCTGGCATCCAGATCCTGCAGACACTCACTGCAGAGGAAGGACAGTCTGATGGGGGCACACAGCAGGGGGAGGTCAGTCTCAGCCTAGCACCCCGTGCCTTCCCCGTAAACCTGACCCTGAGAAAGACCCTGGAGAACTGGATCAGGGCCTGGCCTGAAGGACTTCCTGGGATCTTCACAGAGAAGCTCAGCCCCAGGGCTCCTGACTCCAGGTGACCCAGGGGAGCCTGTGCCAGGGCTAGGTTGTGGCCTCCTGGGCAGGGCTGACTGGGAGGAAGGACTTACCAGCTGTCCAAGGGCCGTGGCTCCTGGAGCTGGATTCTGGATGCAGAATTGGAGTTTCTGGCCACACCTGTTCCCTGTCCCCAGAGTCTCATCTGGGCAAGGACAGAGCCTTGTCCTTTACTTGAGACTCAATGTGGGGAGGATAGATAGACAAGGTTACTAGGGCATCAGTCCATTGCCCTGGGGACATAGGTGACTCCATGGGAAGTTCAGTGTCCTCAGAAGGAGGAACAGAGGAGAGAAGATGCTCCCAGCAGCTCCTTGTCCACCAGGGATCAGGCCCAGGGCCCTCTCTCTTGGAGGCAAATCAACATAAATGCTCTTCATTTGGGCAGTTCCTCTGTGCAGAGCTGAGATCAAGTGATCGTAAATATTTTGAGGTTAATTCACAAACAATCTCACAGCCAAATAACACTTATCCTACTTATTGAAAGGAAATTGAGGCACAGGGAGACAGTCACGAACAAGGGTCACAGAGGCCATAGGCAGCAGATTAGAGACATATGAGGTCTGTCTGCAGCCAGGGCCCCCTTCTCTCCTCAACCCGGGGTGGGTGGGGCTGTTTGTTGTCAGGCATTTGCAGACCTGAGACCAGTCATGGGTCTGCTTCCTTTTGTCTTGTGCATCCACAGCTCAGAAGTGGAGATTCTGGTCCGGAGAGTGAGAGGTGAATGGAGAGCTAATCAGTTTTACTCTAGAACTAAATCACCTCAACTGTCAGGGTCAGTGCCAGGATTGTCCAGGCCTCTCCCTTAGATCCACAGCCCCCTCACTGGACCTGAAATCCTGTGCTTCCCGAGGCAGTGTCACTCCCATGGGAGGATAAAGGAAAGGATTTCACTTTCTCTCCGCACTCATACCCCTGCGCCAACACAGGCCCAAAGTGAGACACACTCTTGCTCAGTAGCTCTCTCATGAAGGAGAGAATGAATGAAGGAATGATCCATAATCTCTATAGAGACTGGATCCTGGATGCAGAATCCTAGGAAGTTCTGGCCGGTTCCCTGTCCGTCAGGGGCTAAGATCCGTGTACCATTCCTCTGACCCCCTGTCCTGAAAGTAATCCTATCTCATGTGACTCTGGGGTTCCTTGGCTATGGGAGGGTTTTCAAGGCTCCCTGGTCCTGGTCGGGACAGCCAAGGGACTCCTGCTCCTGGGGTCTCTGAGGTCACTATACCCCGCATGTCTCACTGCCATGGGCATTTCTGTCTGTCTCCTGTTCCTCCGTGCTCCTCCCTCTTCATTCCAGCTGAGATGCCTATCCCTGAACATCTCCCTCCACTCTTAGGCCTTCCCCAGACACTCCCTCGAACGAGGCTGGCTGTCCTGCTTTCTTCCCGCTCACACTGTGGCCCGGCCCACTTCCCAGGCAATAGGGAAGGCACAGAAATCAGCTGGAGCAGCCGCTCCTGCCAGGCTCCATCACAAGCCAATGTCAACAGGTCACCAGGAGAATGAGCTTCCGCTGTGTCCCCGCCCAGGGCTCTTTACCTCCATGAGGCCAACACACGGAACAGGCAGCAGGACAAGGATGAGCGACTCCTCCATCCACTTCCTACACTGACTCACCAGGAGGTCAGAGGCAGAAGGACAGGTCTGCAGTCCCCAAAGCCCACATGCTTATTCCACCCATTTCACTACCTACTCCATCTTCATCCTGGTGTGGGGCTCACATCCTCCAGTGGATCCTGGGGCCTCCCCCAGGTGCAGCTGGCCAAGCAGGTGCTGTCTGATGGGTTTGCTGTCCATTCTACATATACCTGTGTCCTCGTGATGATGCCATTGTCATAAGGTGGGGTCCCTTGGACTGAGAAGTGCACCAGCCACTGGCGTCTCACTCAGACTCTGCCCAGTTATACAAACTTAAACTCTAGTTGCGCTTTCTGAGGTTGATAGGAGAGGAAGAAAATCTTTCACATGCCTGATTTGGGGCTTCTCCTCTTTTCGCCTAACTCTGCACAGGAACCAGGGGCAGGGAGCGCTTTCTAAACTTACTAACATAACACACATCTCTTCTCCTAATTTGGCATCATTTCTCCCTTTATGTAATTGACACACCTAAGACTTCCTCTCTGACCGGTTCTGTCCTCCTAACAGGACTCATACTCTTCTCTCTACTCAGGGAGTCACTGATTTCAAACCGCCTTCAGCATCTGCCTTTGAGCATAATGTGATCCCACTGGAATTGAGAGCAGACCTAAACCTTCGTATAATATCAAGAGAAGTACTACTTCCAGCAACTGATCTTAGATCTTTAAGCCATTAACAACAATTTCTACTTCTGGAAAAAATTTAATGTTTTCCCCAAATGTCTTTCATTTTTTTTAACTGTAGTCAGAAAATAACATGAGATCAAAACTACTGACAAACTTTTAAGGGCAAATTATAGTATTACAGGTTGAGTATCCCAAATCCAAAAATCCAAAATCTGAAATGCTCCAAAATCCAACATTTTTTGACCACTGACATGATGCTCAAAAGAAATGCTCACTGGAGGCTGGGAGTGGTGGCTCACGCCTGTAATCCCAGCACTTTGGGAGGCCGAGGCAGGAGGATAATGAAGTCAAGAGATCAAGACCATCCTGGCCAACATGGTAAAATCCCATCTCTACTAAAAATACAAAAATTATCTGGGTGTGGTGGTGCGTGCCTGTAGTCTCAGCTACTTGGGAGGCTGAAGCAGGAGAATAGCTTGAACCCAGGAGGTGGAGGTTGCAGTGAGCTGAGATCGTGCCACTGCACTCCAGCCTGGCAACAGAGTGAGACTCCATCTCAAATTTTAAAAAAGGGGGCGACGGAGAGAAATGGAATGGAAAGGAAAGGAAAGGAAAGGAAAGGAAAGGAAAGGAAAGGAAAGGAAAGGAAAAGCTCACTGGAGCACTTTGGATTCTGTATTTTCAGATTTGGGATGCTAAACTGGTAAGTATACTGCAAATATTTTCAAAACTCAAAAACACTCAAAAATCCAAAACACTTTTAGTCCTAAGCCTTATGCATGAGAGATACTCAATCTGTATGAACTATAGGCACCAAGCTGAACAGCAGATCTCTAGCACCTCCTCATCCTGCGTAACTGAAACTGCAGAGCCATAAACAACTCTCCATTCCCCCACCTCCCAGGCCCTGATAACCACCATTCTACTCTCTGATTCCACGAGTGTGGCTACTCTAGGGACCTCATATAAGTGGAATCCTACAGTATCTGCCCTGTGAGTGGCTTATTTCATTTAGCATAATGTTAAATGGGAGAAAATAATTGCAAAATTTCTTCCCAAAGTTCTATCTCATAACTGTCAAACACACATGGTCCTTGAGAGCCAGATTTCCAGCAGTTCATGCTTTCCCTTTTCCACCAGTCAGTTCTGCATTTGCAAATGTCCACATGTATTTATGGAGAGATCCACAGGTCCTCGCCTGCCCTCTGCAAGGGGAGAAGGGACATTAAAGACTGAAGACAGGCTGGGCATAGTGGCTCATGTCTATAATCCCAGCCTTTTGGGAGGCTGAGGTGGGCAGACCACCTGAGGTCAGAAGTTCAAGACCAGCCTGACCAAGATGGTAAAACCCAATCTCTACTAAAAGTACGAAATTTAGCCAGGCATGGTGGTGGGCGCCTGTAGTCCCAGCTACTCGGGAGGCTGAGACAGGAGAATTGCTTGAACCCGGGAGGCAGAGGTTGCAGTGAGCCAAGATCTTGCCTGGCCGACACAGCAAGACTCCATCTTGAAAAATAAACAAACAAAAAAAAAGACCAAAGACAAAGAACATACATATGGTTCTGCTATTAAATCCAGGCAGCTCCTGCCTGTCACCTCACTCTTTTCTAGATCATTCCCTGGACTCCACTCTATCTTTAGGGGTCACTGGCTCAAGTCAGTCATCATCAAACACCTGGGGAAAATTGCCCCACCTTGTGCCTCCACTGCCTGATGACTGAGCTGACCTCCAGGCTTGCCTCTGGTGTCCCCTGTCTTATTTCTGCTGAAACATCCAGTCCCAGGCCAGCCTGTACAATATCTACAGGGTTTAAGGACAATGGGAAGTCCTATCGTCATCCATTTCTAGGATGTCCTTAGATAGGGAAGCTGCAGAAAAAAAACACCTAGGGAAACAAAGCAGGACTGAAGGTGGAAGGGACTCAGCACCTGCACGTTCCAGGTGAGGACCCCAAGGTGGGCCAGGCAGTCAGCTGGTCAGGGAGGAACCAGGAGAGGCACCAGGAGCTGTGACCCTCCCCCCAGTCCTGTGTCTGTCCACAGCCCAATGCTACTGCTCAATTCACAGAAAGTCTGTGATTCTCCCACACAGAGCAGGTGGCCTCAGAGCTCTCAGATCACCATGCATCTGTCTTGTGACACACACACCTGCCGTGGGCTTTTAAGGACTCAGGTGGGCTGAGGGGTGGGAGATGCCAACTCTGATTGAAAGATGCCTGTGGAGGAATCAAAGGTGCCACACAGGGCAATCTTCTCTCTGTTATCTTCACAGCGGAGCTGCCCAAGCCCTACATCTCCAGCAACAACTCCAGCCCCATAGAGGACAAGGATGCTGTGACCTTAACCTGTGAACCTGAGACTCAGGACACAACCTACCTGTGGTGGGTAAACAATCAGAGCCTCTGGGTCAGTTCCAGGCTGGAGCTGTCCAATCACAACAGGACCCTCACTCTATTCAATATTCCAAGAAACGACACAACATCCTACGAATGTGAAACCCAGAACCCAGTGAGTGTCAGACGCAGCGACCCAGTCACCCTGAATGTCACCTGTGAGTATCTCTGCTCCTCTCTGGCCCAGGCTGCCGGCCCAAATCCACAGGGTCAGAGGCCGGGCCTCTCAGTCCCTCTCAGGTTCAAGTACACAGACCCTCACCCCTGGACATCCAGACTGTCTGTGACTTTCTGCCCCAGAAAAACCTGGGCAGACCAAGTCTTGATCGAGAATAGGAGGGGAGGGGCTGCTCCTGTCCGGGGAGGCTCGGGGTCCACACCCTGTGATGGGAGAAACAGGTGAATGTCTCAGACTCAGGCTCAGTAGATACAAGAGGAGTTTGGTTGAGACTTTAGGATTGTGACTCAGCTTAGAGGGACACCGTGGTCCTTCCATAGACCAGGAACTTCCACTTCCCTCTGACAACATCACCTGTGACTTTATTCTCTTTGCTCCAGATGGCCCGGATGCGCCCACCATTTCCCCTCTAAACACACCTTACAGAGCAGGGGAAAATCTGAACCTCACCTGCCACGCAGCCTCTAACCCAGCTGCACAGTACTCTTGGTTTGTCAATGGGGTGTTCCAGCAATCCACACAAGAGCTCTTTATCCCCAACATCACCGTGAATAATAGCGGATCCTATATGTGCCAAGCCCATAACTCAGCCACTGGCCTCAATAGGACCACAGTCACGGCGATCACAGTCTACGGTAAGTGGATCCACGAGCGCCGACATCACGTTTTGAGGTGGAGTCTGTCTGGTTTTCAGAGAAGAGCCAGGAAGAAATTTTCTATCCCAGCCTGTGTCCAATGGGCACAAGCAAATCCCAGATTCTCCCGCTGGACCTCCCCAGTGTGTCTCTACAGGCTCTCTTCTCTGTGTTGTTCTGATTTCTCATGGCTGACCCCGGGTCCGGCCTGGAATGTGGGGAGGAGGCTCCCTCAGCCCCCGAGCCCTGTGTAGTGGAGGAAGCTTCACAGAGTGGGAAGGAGCAAGGGTTCTCAAGGTCAAGTTGCTTCTCTCTGTCACCAATCTGTCCCTTTCTATCACCTCTTTGTGTTCTTTTGCCTACTCCGTGAACTGCAAGGAACATTCGAGGCTTTGAAACAAGCTCATACTTTTTCCCAAATGAGAGAAGGAAGCCCCTTGGGTAAGGGAGAAACAGCTCAGACTCTGCTCCCTGCTCTGCTCTGGGCTCCCCCCCGTGACTGGCCTTGTCTGACTCCACCTGGGGTGGGACCCACGTGTGTGGAGAAGGAGCCCGGGTAGTCTATCCTGAATTAGGCTAAATCAAGCTGCCAATCAACACCAAAGCCTCCTGTCGTCTCAGTCAGGCTGCAGGAAAATGGAAAGAAAGGGAGCCTCAGGGCAGGCTCCTGAGCTGTGTCCTGGCTCTGACGTCATCAGGTATATGAGGCTGTGGGCACAGCACATGGGACACAGCACAGGGGACAGCGAGCGACCCACACTTGGAGAAATCAGGAGATGTACCACAGGGGCTCTGCATGGCAGGGAATGGGCAGTGTCAAAAATTGTGTATTTATACAGAGGGTAACAGTGCATATCTAACACAGACTTACCATCTTAACCTTTCTACATGTGCAGTTCAGTGGTATTAAATATATTCCCCTTGTTCTGCTACCATCACCACCATCTGTCCACACAACTCTTCTTCCTCCCAAAATGAAACTCTGTTCCCATCAAACTCCTGGGCAGAGCTGCCCCACCTGTGGCCCACAGTCTGACCCCTGACTTGTCACCTTTAGACTTGCTCCTAGTCTCCTGCACTATTTCTGCTCAAACACACGTCCCCATCATCACCCATCTCCAGGATGTCCTTAAATAGCAAAGCCTCAGAGAGAACACACCTTGGCTGGGTGGTGTGGGACCGTGCAGCTGGAAGAAACTCAGCTCCTTCCAATTCCAGGTGAGGACCCCAATGGGCCAGGCAGCCAGCCAGTCAGGAAAGGACCAGAAGTGCTGGGGGCTGTGACCCCCAGTCCTGTGTCTGTCCACAACCTAATGCTACTGCCCAATTCACACTTGAGAAAAGTCTGTGCTTCTCCCACACAAAGCAGCCGGCCTTACAGTCTCTGAGCCCTCAGATCATTGCGTATCTGTCTTGTGACACACACACACCTGCCCTGGGCTTTTAAGGACTCGGGTGGGCTGAGGGGTGGGAGATGCCAACTCCGATTGAAAGATGCCTGTGAGGAATCAAAGGTGCCACACAGGGCAATCTCTTCTGTTATCTACACAGCGGAGCTGCCCAAGCCCTACATCACCAGCAACAACTCCAACCCCATAGAGGACAAGGATGCTGTGACCTTAACCTGTGAACCTGTGGCTGAGAACACAACCTACCTGTGGTGGGTAAACAATCAGAGCCTCTCGGTCAGTCCCAGGCTGGAGCTGTCCAATGGCAACAGGACCCTCACTCTACTCAGTGTCACACGGAATGACACAGGACCCTATGAATGTGGAATCCAGAACTCAGAGAGTGCAAAACGCAGTGACCCAGTCACCCTGAATGTCACCTGTGAGTATCTTCTGTTCCTCTGTGGCCCTGGTTTCCAACCCAAATCCATACAGCCAGAGGTTAGGACTCTCAGTTCTCCTCAGGTCCAAAGATTCAGACCACCACTCCTGGACACCCAGGCTGGCCATAACTTCCTGCCCTGGGAAAACTAGGGCAAACCCAGCCTGGACCAAGAATAAGAGGGGAGGAGCTGCTCCTGTCTTGGGAGGCTCAGGGTCCACAGCCTGTGATGGGAGAAACAAGTGAATGTCTCAGACCCAGACTCAGGGAACATGAGGGTTATGGTTTAGACTTTTTAACACAGGATTGGGACAGGACTCAGAAGGACACTGTGGCCCTTCTACAATCAGGAGCTTCCTGTTTCCTCTGATGACATTACCTGTGGCTTTGTTCTCTTTGTTCCAGATGGCCCGGACACCCCCATCATATCCCCCCCAGACTTGTCTTACCGTTCGGGAGCAAACCTCAACCTCTCCTGCCACTCGGACTCTAACCCATCCCCGCAGTATTCTTGGCTTATCAATGGGACACTGCGGCAACACACACAAGTTCTCTTTATCTCCAAAATCACATCCAACAATAACGGGGCCTATGCCTGTTTTGTCTCTAACTTGGCTACTGGTCGCAATAACTCCATAATCAAGAACATCTCAGTCTCCTCTGGTAAGTGGCTTCCCTGGAGCACCAGCATCATGTTTTGGGGTGGAGTCTATCTGGTTCTCACAAAAGAGCCGAGAAGACATTTTCTTGCCCAGTCTGTGTTCCATGGGCACAAGGAAATCCCAAATTCTACCCTGAGCCCTCTCACTCCATCTCGGCCGACTCTCTCCTCCCCGGCTTCTCTGATATCTCATGGCTGACCTCGGGTCCAGCCTGGAATGTGGGGAGGGGGCTCCCTTAGCCCCAGAAGGCCCCCTATAGTGAAAGGGGCTTCATAGTCCAGGAGAAAGAAGGGTCTTTAAGGTCGAGTTTCTCCTCTCTATCACCAATATGTCCCTTTCTGTCACTTCTTTGTGTTTTTTTAACCTACTCTATGAGCTACAAGAAACAAGGAGGTTTTGAAACAAGCTCACACTTTTTCCCCAAATGAGAGGAGGAAGCCCCTTGGATGAGGGAAGAGCAAATCAGACTCTGCTCCCTGCTCTGCGCCCGGCTCACCTGGTGACTGGCTCTGCCCTGGCTCCACTTGGGGTGGGACCGGGGCATGTGGAGAAGGTGTAAAGGTGGCCTGTTCTGAATCTGGTTAAATCGAGCTGCCAATCCACAGCACAGCCTCCCTCGGGTCAGGTTGCAGGGAAATGGGAAAAGAGGGAGACTCAGGACAGACTCCTGAGCTGTGTCCTGGCTCTGAAGTCACTGGCTGTATAAGGCTGTGGACCCAGCACATGGGACACAGCACAGAGGACAGTGAGTGGCACACACTTGGAGAAATAGGGAGATTCAGCCACAGGGGCTCTGCATGGGAGGGAAGGGGCAGTGCCAGAAAGTGTGGATTTATAGAGAGGGTAAGTCCACCAGCCAGTGTATATATCTAACATAAAACTTACCATTAACCATTTCTAAGTGTACAGTTAAGTGACACAGCATAAATATCAATCAAGTATATTGCCCGGTGTGGTGGTTCATGCCTGTAATCCCAGCACTTTGGGAAGCCAAGGCAAGTGGATCACTTGAGGTCAGGAGTTCAAGATACAAAAAAAAAAAAAAATAGCTAGGCATGGTGGCAGATGCCTGTAATACCAGCTACTAGGGAGGCTGAGGCAGGAGAATTGCTTGAACCTGGGTGGCGGAGGTTGCAGTGAGCCAAGATTGTGCCACTGCACTCCAGCCTAGGTGACAAAGTGATACTCTTGTCACAAAAAAAAAAAAAAGGAAAAATAAATCCAGTATCTTTATACTCTTGTGTAACCTTCACAGTATCCATTTCCAGAACTTTTTCATCTTAACATACTAAACCTCTGTACCCGATAAACAGTAACTCTCACTCCTTCTCCCCCTAAACCCTGGTAACCTCCATTCTACTTTCTGTCTCTAGGTAATCAACTATTCTAATATTCTAATGAGCTTACATACATGGAATTATATAATAGTTGTCCTTTTGTGTCTGCTGTATTTCACTTAGTATAATGTTTTCAAGGTTCATCCATTTTGCACCATGTATCACAATTTTATTCCTTGTTAAGATTGAATAACATTCCATTGTATGGACATACCTCATTTTTCTATCCACTTATCTTTCAATGGACTTTTCAGTTGTTCCCATCTTTTGGCTATTGTGAGTAATGCTGCTGTGAACATCAGTATACAAATGTCGGTTCAAATTGCTGCCTTCAATTCTTTTTGGTGTATGTCCAGAAGTGGAATTGGTGGATCAAATGTTAATTATTTTTTTAATTTTTTGAGGAACCACCATACCATTTTCCATAGGTGCTAATATTTCACATTTCTCTCAGCAATGCACTAGAGTTCCAATTTTTCAATCTCCTTGAAAACACTTACTGTTTTGTAGCCATCCTGATGTGTGTGAGGTGGAGTATCATTGTGGCTTTGATTTGCATATCTCTAAGTGTTAGTGATGTTGAGCATATTTGCATGTACTTGTTGGCCACTTGTATCTCTTCCTTGGAGAAATCTCTACTTTAGTCCTTCGTCCATTTATTAATTGGGTTTTTGGATTTTTGTGGTTGTTGATTTGTAATAGTTCTTCATATATTCTGGAAATTAATTCCCTATCAGATATATGATTTGCAAATATTTTTCCCATTTCATAGGTTGCCTTTTCACTTTCTCGATAATGTTCTTTGATATATAAAAGTTTTTAATTTTCGAGGCTGGGTACAGTGGCTCATGCCTGTAATCCCAGCACTTTGGGATGCCAAGGTGGGTGGATCATGAGGTCAGGAGATCAAGACCCTCCTGGCTAACATGGTGAAACTCCATCTCTACCAAAAATACAAAAAAAAATTAGCCCAGTGTGGTGGCGGGTGCCTATAGTTCCAGTTACTCGGGAGGCTGAGGCAGGAGAATGGCATGAACCCGGGAGGCGGAGCTTGCAGTGAGCCAAGATCACGCCACTGCACTCCAGCCTGGGCAACAGAGCGAGACTCCAATTAAAAAAAAAAAAAAGTTTTTAATTTTCATGAAGTCCAGTTTATCCATGTTTTTCTTTTGGTGCCTACTTGTTATAACCAAGATATCACCATGAAATTAAATGTCATTAAGCTTTTTTCCCTGTTTTCTTCTCAGAGTTTTATACTTTTCACTCTTACATTTAGGTCTTTGATCCATTTTAGGTTAATTTTCATATATGGTGTCAGGCAAAGATTCAACTTGTTCTTGTGCATGGGTATTCAGCTTTCCCCATATCATTTATTGAAACAAATATCCTTTCCCCATTAAATGGTCTTGGCACCCTTGTCAAAAATAATTTGGCCATATATGCAAGCGTTTCTTTCTGGGCTCTATATTCTATTCCATTGGTTTCAATATCTTCCTTTCTGCCAGTACCACACTGCATTGATTACTGTGGCTTTATAGCAAATGCTGAAATCAGGAAGTGTGAGTCCTCCAGCTTCGTTCTTTATTTTCCAGGTTGTTTGGCTATTTAGAGTCCTGAGAGTCCATATGAATTTTAGGATAGGTTTTTCTGTTTCTGCAAAAAATGTCAGTGGGACTCTGGTAGGAATTGCATTGAACCTGCAGCTCACTGTGGGCAGTATTGTCCTCCTAACAATATTGAGTTTTCCCATTCATGAAAAAAAAAATGTCTTTCCATTTATTGATGTTGTCTTTAATTTCTTTCAGCAATGTTTTATAGTTTTCAGGGTACAATCCTTTCACCTCCTTGGTTAAATTTATTTCTAACTATTTTATACTATTTTATGTTAATGTAAATTGGAAATTTTTTCTTAATTTCCTTTTAGATTGTTCATTGTTAATATATAGAAGTACAACTGATGTTTGCATGTTGATTTTGTATCCTGCAACATTACCAAATTTATTTATTAACTCTGACAGGTTCTTTTAATCTTTAGGGTTTTCTACATATAAGTTCAAGTTATCTGATAACAGAGATCATTTTACTTCTTCTTTCCAATTTGGATGTCTTTTTTTTCTTGCCTAATTTCTCTGGCTAGGATTTCTAATACTATGTTGGATAGATGTGGCAAAAGCAGGCATTCTTGTCTTGTTCCTGGTCTTACAGGGAAAGCTTTCAGTCTTTCTCCACTGAGTATCGTGTTAGCATTGGGCTTTCCACATATTGCCTTTATTATGCTGAGGTGGTTTCTTTCCATTCATAATTGGAGTGTTTTTGTTATGAAAGAGTGGTGAATTTTGTCAAATGCTTTTATTGGTTCTATCTAATTATAGGTCTATTAAAATTAAATTTTTTGTGTGTTTCCAGGAATTTGTCCATTTCATCTTGGTCATTCAACAGTTTGCTGGCATACAATTATTCATAGCACTCTTGTAGTCCTTAATATTTCTGTAGAATTTGTAGCATTGCTGGCAATATCTCAATATTTTTTCTTTTTTTTTTTTTTTCAAGAGACAGGGTCTCACTCTGTAGCCCAGCCCAAGCTAGAGTGCAGTAGTACCATCACAACTTACTGCAGCCTCAACTCCTGCGCTCAAGTGATCCTCCTATCCCCGTCTCTTGAGAGGCTGGTACTACAGACATGTGCCACCATGTCTGGATAGTCTTCTAAGAAATTTTGTAGAGACTGTCTCCCTATGTTGCCTAGGCTGGTCTCGCCCTCCTGACCTCCAGCAATCTTCCTGCTTGAGTCTCCCAAGGTGCTGGGATTAATTATGTAAGCCACCATACCTCCATTTTCATTTCTGATTTTAGTAATTCGAATCTTCTCTCTTTTTTCTTAGCCAGTCTAATAAATGACTGTCAATTTTGTTGATCTTTTTTGAAGAACCAACTTTTGGTTTCATTGATTCCTTCTATTGTTTTCCATTTTCCATTTTATTCATTTCAACTCTAATCCTTATTTCCTTCATGTACTATCTGTGGTTTGAGGTGGTTCTTTTTCTATATCCTGAAGTTGTAAAGTTAGGTTGTTAATATGAGATCTCTCTTTATTTTTAACATATTTACCATTTTAAATTTCTCACACATGATTCTTAACTTCTCTGAGCCTTCAATTCTTCAACTGAAAATTGTAATAATTCTCATCACCAGGAAATGGAGGGAAAAAGGAGAATTGCAATAAGAGTGACTGTTCAATAGTATTGTTTTAAAGATTTAACGTAATATTCAATTAAGCCTTCAGCAAAATGCCACACACAGAGGGAAACTTCATAAATATTAGCTGCTATTATCACTACTGGTATTATTAGCTTGAAGTCAGGCAGTTCTAGAGCCAAATCCTAGATCCACTTCTCACTAATCATTTGACTTTGGATAAGTTTTTTCACTACTCCAAGCCTCTGTCATTTCATCTGTAAAATGGAAATCATGCCTACCCAACAGGGTTATTGTATGGATCAAATGAGATACCAGAAAAGCATTTAAAGTAGCTAACATAGCATTAATCACCAGCTTGAGTTGACTGGTGAGAGCTAAGCCCCAAATGAAAACCCACTAGGACATGGTTACTGGCTAAAAATGGGGGAGAGAAAAAAAGTTAAGTGCAAAGAATCAAGCCTGGTATGTTAGTTTTCATCCACTGAGATGCAACCAAGATGGAATTAGAGATGCAAGATAATTTACTGGAGAAAACCACCATGAGGGAAAGTGGGAAGTGGGAGGAGCCTAAGAGAGACCTCAGACCACGATGCAGATCTGATTCCTGAAAAGGAGAAAGAGGAGAGAGTTTTAGATAGTGATGCAGTTCTCAGAGTTTCCACAAGGCTGGTGGGGCATCATCAAGCCCCTCACCCATGAGAGAGAAGCAGAGTTTCCCAAAACTGGGCTTTTCATTCCCCTGCTGGGAACCCATGAGAAGCGAGTTCTCTGTGCAATGGACTCAGTAAATACAGAATGCACTAGCCTGGGCTTTCTGTCAATCAAGTCTCTGCCATGGAGACCCAACAGACTCTTATTTTTGCCTACCACAACTGAGACACTGAGAAAAAGATGCAACCATGAAAAGATAGAAAGTTCTAATGCCACGCAAAAATAGCAATCAGTCTTTCTCAAATTTCAAAGCCTTCGGAAATATCTGAGTGCAGAAAGGCCAGGGTGGAATTGACAGAAGACTGATCACCAACTAGAAACACAGTGAGAGAGAAAAAAAGTTTCAACCTTCCCACAAAACGAATGCATTCCTTGAAGGAACAAGTAGAGGCTACTTCATGCTGAGAGCTGGAACCTGGGGCACTCCACTGCAAAATAACATCACATTCATTCCTTCTCTTTTCTTTCCATGACAGGCGATTCAGCACCTGGAAGTTCTGGTCTCTCAGCTAGGGCTACTGTCGGCATCATAATTGGAATGCTGGTTGGGGTTGCTCTGATGTAGCAGCCCTGGTGTAGTTTCTGCAATTAAGAAAGACTGGTAGGTATGACAGCCTTTCCTCTTGTTCGGTTTCCTGCAGTGCTGGAAATGTCCTGCCATGTTTGGGAGAGAGAAAGGACTTCTTCGCCTGTATCTGGGACTGGATCTCCTCCTCCTACCCCCAAGCTCCTGCTTCCCAGCACTAATTCCTGCAGGTCTCTTCTTCCCTGGTCTTCATGCTCCCTGTACCCCACTGTCTCTTAGACATAATTATCCCCAGCCTCTGCTCATTTGTTTCCCAAATTCAATACATTGTCAAAGCCTCTGGGTCCTTTTTTAACATCTCTCACTTGTGTCATTCTCTCCATTCCCACAAACCTCAACAACTGCTCAAAGTCCTGCTTGACCCCTTGTTGCCAGTCTTCGAAATGTTTCTTGCATATGACTGCCTCATTACCTTCCTAAAATCTAGTTCACTCGCCTACTCAAGAAGACACAGGGACCTACTGTGGTCTATTAGATAAGTTCACATTTCTTCTCTTTACTAAGCTTTCTCGATTCCTTTACCACCACTCCCTTGTATAATTCCATCATCTGAATTAGATCTGTCTCCCTACACACCCCTGCCTCTCCACCCCATATGAACACAGAATTCTTAGTTCCAATGTTACACCTAAAAACATGTCAAACAGGGTGACCTCCTTCCACCATCTGCACTGTGGAGTTACCCACACCCTTCATCACAAGCGACTTCTGACCTCATGAAGAACAAAGACTGTAGCATTAATATGTGAGTCTTAAGCTCAGGACACAACCTGCCTGTGGCTGAGAACCTTTTCCTGATAACCAATTCATGTGTTCATAGCAGATACAGAAATGAAGAAGGCAAGGTCCTTAATTCTATAACAGGAGACAAAACCAGAAAAATAATCGTAATACCAAAATAGAAAGGAGTGAACGTCACAAGAAATCAGAGAAATCTGATGGAAAATATAGCTACACGTGGGAATCACTCAGAAACATTTTATAAAATGGATACTTAAGCCCCACCCCTAAATTCTGATTTACTGGTCTGGAGTGGGACCCAGGCATTCATAATTTTTAAGCCTCCCCAGATGCTACTAATGTGTAGCCAGGGTGGAGAAACCCTGTTCTAAATAGGTAGGACTTGGGGCTAAACCCATGACTTTCAGCTAGGAGTATTAGAATTGCCTATGGAGTTTTTCAACATACATAAGCCTATACTTTGTTGGCCCTGTTCATTAATGGGCTCCATCAGGAACTCAGGAATCCAGTTGAGAAACAGAAGCTAAATGGAAAGGCCATCTTATTTGACATGTTAAATTATATGGGAAGCACTGTCAAATGATAAGTGATGCTAAACCTTCTTTAAGTTATATTTATGGGTATGTTATTGATGTGAGTGTTCCAAAAGTTATATAAGAAATTCTAGAAATCTAACAGGTTGTCAGCCATAATGTCATATGCCACAGAAGTAACTAAATTTCTATGTGAGTTGTGTTCTTATTATAATAAATTCTCACCAGATTTTTAACCATACTCATTTTAAATCTTTGTCATTCACAGACAGTTGTTTTGATTCTTCCTTAAAGCATTTGCAACAGCTACAGTCTAAAATCGCTTCTTTACCAAGGATATTTATAGAAAAGACTCTGACCAGAGATCGAGACCATCCTAGCCAATATGGTGAAACCCCATCTCTACAGAATTAGCTGGGCTTGGTGGCGTGCTCCTGTAGTCCCAGCTACTCGGGAGGCTGAGGCAGGAGAATCGCTTGAACCTGGGAAGCGGAGATTGCAGTCAGCCGAGATCACGCCACTGCACTCCAGCCTGGCGACAGAGCAAGATTCCATATAAAAAAAATATATATGTGTATATATATATATATATATATATATATATATGAGAAAGAAAAGACTCTGACCTGCACTCTTGAATGCAAGTTTCTGATACCACTGGACTGTCTGAGAATTTCCAAAACGTTAATGAACAAACTGACAGCTTCACGAAACTGCCAACCAAGATCAAGCAGAGAAAATAATTAATTTCATGGGACCAAATCAACTAATGAGGATAATATTTTCATAAATTTTTATTTGAAATTTTGCTGATTCTTTAAATGTCTTGTTTCCCAGATTTCAGGAAACTTTTTTTCCTTTGATCTATCTACAGCTTACAACAATTTGATAAAATATACTTTTGTGAACAAACATTGAGATATTTACATTTTCTCCCTATGTGATCACTCCAGACTTGGGAAACTATTCATGAATATTTATATTGTATGGTAATATGTTTATTGCACAAGTTCAATAACTCTGCTCTTTGTATAACAGAATACATTTGAAAACATTGATTATATTACTAAGACTTTGACTAGAATGTCATATTTGAGGATATAAACCCATAGGTAATAAACCCATAGGTACTGCAGACAAAGTCTGAAGTCAGCCTTGGATTGGCTTCCTAGTGTCAACTAAACTTCTAAAAGTTTAATCTGAGATTCCCTATAAACACTTCCAGTGAAGCAACTTTAAAAAAGTCCATGTGGTCAGTCGCTACTCTTGCTGCAGTTATGAAAAAAATGAGGCCAAGTTTGATGAAAATAAACTTATTTAAAAGAAAACAAATTTGTCTTATTGGGATTATCTTTGGTGGAAATAGAGATGCCTATGGAGAGAAATTATGTTGAAAAGAAAAACTATAGTACACCTGTTATGAGGCTGTCACTTTGTACATTGTTACTAGTTTTTATTATCCACCTGTAGGCTAGAGTGGACCCTGCGTTCTTTCACTTTCTTCAATCCCATTTTCTGTCATGGAATCACTAAGAACAAAGTCTGCTCTGTTCCTGAAGCTCTATAAGCTACAGATGGATAACTCGATGTAAATTTCATGAGAAAACACTCATGCCTAAGGTGTGGGCCACCCAGAGCTCACCAATATATTCAACACCATAACTAGAGACACTGAAACTGCAAACCAGGACAAGAAATTGACAACTTCACACTATGGACAGCTTTTCTCAAGATGTCAGAACAAGGCTTCCCACCATGATGAGGCTCCTACTCCTCTTAATTTGTCCTTGCTCTTTGCTGCCTCTTTCGCTTGGCAGGATAATGCTGTCATTAGAATTTCACAGGAAATATCTTCTGAGGGTAGCTTAACAGAGTATCAGATCTCTCATATCACTCCCAAATTTTTACATAAGAGATCCTTTAGTCCACTCAATGGCTGACATTAGCAGCATCTTTAATACAACCGTTTGTTCAAATGTACGGTGGTCCCTTTTAGAGTTACACTTCTAGACTCACCTGTTCTCACTCCCTGTTTTAATGTAACCCAGGCATGAGATGCTAGATAATAGAATTGCTACCTACTAGCGGAACAGGAAAGAGCCTGTGCTGTTTCTGACACTTCTTGTTGCACATAAATAAATACAATGGGTATATAGAGACTCGGTTGCAGAAATTAACAAACATCCTGCTTGGTTAAAATGGGTAGATTCATCTGGCTCATTCTTTATTCCATTTTAGTTGGTTTGCATCTTGCCTAAGGTGCATACTCCAAACTCTTGGTATTATTCTCCTGATAGTCACACTAGTAGTCTCCCTGGTGTGCTGTAATCTCTAAAAGCTTTAAATGTTTGCATGCAGCTATCCATCAAATGTCAAATGGTCTCTCTTTGGCTGGTGACAAAACTCAAAGGAATGTGTGATCAGGAAGACATCATAACCTATGAATGATGGAAGCCCAAAATGATGGTAGCCGAGAGTAATGTCAATACTTTAAGTTTTGGTCACACTCTCACCTAAGTGAGTGTATAGAGACTCCAAAATAGGGCCACTGATGTTAAATGTTACATACTCCAACTGAAATTTTAAGAAAGCAGATAGATCCGAAAACAAACCAATAAAAAAAAAAAAAAAAAGGCCGGGCACAGTGGCTAACGCCTATAATCCCAGCACTTTGGGAGGGCGAGGCAGGCAGATAACGAGGACAGGAGTTTGAGACCAGCCTGACCAACATGGTGAAATTCCGTCTCTACTAGAAATACAAAAATTAGCTGGGTGTGGTGGCACACACCTGTAATCCCAGCTATTCAGGAGGCTGAGGCAGGAGAATTGCTTGAACTTGGGAGGCAAAGATTGCAGTGAGTCAAGATTGCGCCACCGCACTCCAGCCTGGATGACAGAGTGAGACTCCACCTCAGGAAAAAAAAAAAAAAAAGAGATTCCAATCTACTTGAGGTCCCCCTTACTTTAATTTTTATAAAAAAGTAACCTGAATTAACCTGATGTTAACAATACATTTATTTCTACTGCTCTCTTTTCTTGTTCAAATTTGACAAAACCCACTGTTCTCTTATTGTATTGCCAAAGGGGAACTAGCACTGTATTTGTAAAGTGGGACTTGCCCCAAATTATAAATTCCAAATAAAAGCCAATTAGATTTATAACTAAAGCTGTTGTAATTTTGTCTTTTGATATGAGTTCACAGCCAGCAATGGCCAGTGGAGTCTCTCAGGCTGCATCATTCTCACCCTGACCCTCCTGCCTTCCTCTTTCCCTTACAAGGACCCTTCTGATTACACTGAGCCCACGCAGATAATCCAGAATAACCTCACCATCTCAAGATTCTTAACCTCATCACATCTGGAAAGTCTTTTTGCCAAATAAAAGTATTATGCATTGGCTCCAGGGATTAGGATGTGGACATTTTTAGGAGGTCATTATTCTGCCCAATACAGGTACCTTTTATAAACTTCACCCACAACAAAAATTTGCTTTGCCTGCCTTTTCTGTCTGTGCACAAAGTTGAGGGTGAAACACACCAGCTCTGCTATGAACTGGCTGGATGACCCTGGACCACTCACTCCACCTCTCTCAGCCTCTTCTCATCTGAAGCACAAGAGTGATTCTTACTGCATCAGAAAATTTACATGAAAGGGTAAACTAAGATGTGTAAGGCATTAGACACAGAGCCTGGTACCTGATGAGCCCTCAGAAAACATTATTTGCAGTTCTTTACTTTCACCACCCTATTTCTGTCACCCTCATCCATCTACTCCTTCATCTCCTTTCTCTTCAGTGACTTACTCAGTCTAAGCTGCCAGTTGGGAAAGAAGCCACACTTCCCATTCTCTCATGATTCTGCTGGAATGTTCTCGTGATGAAGTCTGTTATCCATGAGAGACAGCCCAATTATTTATATGGAGATGTCTGGTTGAAACAAGTCCTTTTTATGTTCATGTAAAACCTATACATGTTTCCTCCTAATTTACACATACCAGTCCCAATTCTGCCCTGTTAATTTATACATGCACTTTCTTATTTCACTCTTCTTCAGTCTTTCTCTTAACACCTTATACATTTGGATAGTACCAAAATAACGAGCTGGGCCAAAAGAGGGGATTCCTTTAGCAAGATGAATGCTTTCCTTTAAAAAGATGAATGCTTTCTTTTGGCGTAAAGAATGCTAATTTGCAAGGCACCCCGGAAACCTGTTTCTAGGCTTGGTTTTTAGAAAAATCATTTGACTCTAGGACACATTCTAGACCCCAGGAGGTAATAACTGTGACAGAAGCCACACCCACTCCAAGTATACCTGCTGCATTTTCACAGAATGTTGTGCATGAGTTACTGTTTCCCAATCCTTCCATTCCTGGAGGTTAAGCCTCCCCCTTCACCGTCTTCATCTCCAGCTGGCCTGCCAGGACTATGGCTGGGAAATATCTCCGCATCCTCCATGCCCAGGGTGGTACCTTTGCCTATTCCCATAATTATAATAGCTCAGACTGATGCAGCCCTCACTATGCACCAGGCACTATCCTAAGAGCTTTCCAGCTAGCACAGTCCTCACAAAACATCCTGAGTGCCACCATCCCCGTTTTTTACAGATTTTTAAAACTGAGGCAGAGACGTGAAGTAGTGTACCTATTGTCACCCAACCCCATAATTTAACCTCATTCCCCACCCCATCTGGGCAGAGGACATCCTAAGATTTCCAAGGTCTCCTGAATGACATCCACCTTCAAAAATGATTTTTGTCCCATTTCCTTTCAGGATTTGACAGCCAGCATTTTGTTTTCTGTCTCACCCTTCACTTATGCACCTGTTCCCTAACGCCACACTCACAACTGTGCAGCCCTGAATAAGAACTAGCTTTTATGAACCTCAGTCTCTTTGGAGAAAAAATAGGTCCAGGTTCCCAGTCATCATAAAGTCATTTTTACTCCACTGTCAACTATTTGCCCAGCCATTCCTGTCCATAAATGAGGTGTACTAGGAACAGTAAGTGTAATGAGAAGGAAGTAGGAAAAGCATGAGTCACTGGAATGGTCACAAAGAGGAGATTTCAAATCCAGAAACAGTCATAAAACACACCCAGAGTGTGAGATCTTTAAGCAGTGACAGCCCCACCTGCCTCTTTCCATGGCTGGTGGCCTCTGACTTCCTTCTCAACCCGCCCCACCCGGCCTTGCTTTCTTAAGCCAATACTATCAGCTTGGAATTGGGGCCAGACCAATGCACACAGCACTGAGTGGTGGGGTGGGGGAGCTGAAAAGGGAGAAGCGTGTTTGACTTATGGAGACCTGAGTCACCTAGGTACACGTCACCTGGGCAGGGAATGGTTTATTGAAGGGCTGTGCAGAACTTATGGTGGTTACCCAAAATAAGTGACTGGGGCAAGCACCTAAATGAATTGTTTACTGAGCCAGACCTTGAGGGTACGCCCTAGGAAAACACAAGTCACAGAAGACCTCTGTGGCTTGTGTTCTCTCTGAAGAAGTTTTCAGGAGGCCTTAAAGTGGGGGAGGCAGGTAGGAAGAGGCGGGTAGGTGGAAGAATGATTGTTCTTGTCCTTGTTCTGTGCCTAGAAAGATAAGCATTATCAGCCTGAAATCCTCAGGACTAAGACTGAAGCCTCAGGAACCAGACTTAGATTTCAGAACCGAAGATACAATCGACATGTCCTTGTTATATGGGAGGATATACATCTTGAAAGTTTTAAGGCCAGCAAAGAGCAATCTGTGAGGGCGGTCATCCGGAAATACCTAAGGCCTTTTGCCTTCCTATGGAGGTCTGGCTAATGCACAACATTTTTACAAAAGGTTTTGTAGTAACAGCGATCCATCTGCGGAAATGATGATGGTGTTTCACGACTCAGTCTCAAAGCTTAACTTTCCCTGTGACCTGAAGAGGGTCCTGAAGTTTTTCTTTCCCTTTACATTTACCCGCTACCTGATCTGCTATTCTCTCTCTCTCTCTCTCTCTTTTCTTTTCTTTTCTTTCTTTTTTTTTTTTTTTTTTGTTGTTGATGCTATTGAGACAGAGTCTCACTCTGCCACCCAGGCCAGAGTGCAGTGGTGCAATCATGGCTCACTGCAACCTCTACTTCCCAGGCTCAAGCAATCCTCCTACCTCAGCCTCCCAAGTAGAAGCTGGGACTACAGGCCCATGCCACCACACCCGACTTATCTATCTACTTATTTATTTATTTATTTATTTATTTATTTATTTATTTATTTTATTTTATTTTATTTTATTTTGTAGAGACAGGGTTTCACCATGTTGCCCAGGCTGGTCTTGAACTCCTGAGCTCAAGTGATCCACCCACTGCAGCCTCCCAAAGTGCTAGGATTATAGGCGTGAGCCACTGCACCTGGCCAACCCCTATTCCTCAAAATCTTTCAGAGAACGCATTATGGAAAATATGAGTTTGTGGTTGTATGTGTCATCTGATCCCACATCACTAGGAAGGCTCATTCCTAGGAAGTTGTGCCTCATGGAGAAGGGAGTGAAGTCGCCTCAGAAAAAGACCAAAGCCAAGTTACAGGAACAAAGGGAAAGTAATTGTGGAGCCCTATTCGGGCTACACAGCTGCCTCTTCGATTAAAGCAATTCTTTGAGCAATCATCACCCTAACCGTTTCAGTTGTATGTTGGCTCAATTGTAATATCTGGAGCAGCCTACAGACTAGTTTTTCTAGAGCCTCTGAAGCACCTTCAGATTGCAGTGACAGGTTGCTCTGGATTGTAGTCTGAATGAGATGTCAAGTGAACCTTTTCAGTAATCCATATATCAGCAGGCACGAAGGTTCTTGCTATATAAGTTGTAATTTCTCCTGAAATTCACTTAAATTATCTAGCTTCAGGTTGCACGGCTTTAGGAAAAAGCACAGTTTTAATTTCTAGAGATTCCAAGTCAGAAAAATGGAAGAAAAATTTGAAAATGTTAGTTTCGGCCGGGCTTGGTGGTTCACGCCTGTAATCCCAGCACTTTAGGAGGCTAAGGCGGGCGGGTCACAGGTCAGGAGATCGAGACTATCCTGGCTAACACGGTGAAACCCCGTCTCTACTAAAAATACAAAAAATTAGCCAGGCGTGGTGGCGGGCTCCTGAGGCAGGAGAATGGCGTGAACCTGGGAGGCAGAGCTTGCAGTGAGCTGAGATCGCACCACTGCACTCCAGCCTGGGCGATAGAGCGAGACTCTGTCTCACAAAAAAAAAAAAAAAAAGAAAGAAAAGAAAAAGGAAAAGAAAAAGAAAAAAGAAAATGTTAGTTTCAAGACTTGTATCCAGGAAAGAATTCAGGATTCAGTACAAATTGTAAGGAAATAACAAAACTCAAAAACAATGAGCAACACCAGAATTTAATAACAGCTGTCCTGTAGTTTCTTCTGAAACATAATGTTTTCTCTCGCCAGTTCCCCATTTGTACCAAAGGCAAATTGTAGTAGGACCCAAATTATTTGCAAAATAAGTTTTAGTCTTATACTTGGCCTGAAATTTTGATTTTGGAAAGTTTGTCAAATATCAAAGGTTTAAGACACATGTTCAAAATTGGTCATAGGTCACTGTAAAATAATAGTTATTAATTTAGTCAAAGTGATAGTTCAAAAATTTTAAGAGGGAAAAATCTTTATTTTATTTATTTATTTATTTATGTTTATTTTTTGAGACAGGGTCTCGCTCTGTCACCCAGGCTGGAGCGCAGTGGCACCATCATACCTCACTGCAGCCTTGACCTTCAGAGCTTACGCAATTCTCCCAACCCAGACACCTGAGTAGATGAGACTACAGGTGCATGCTACCACACCTTGTTAATTTTGTTATTGTTGTTTTTTCTAGAGACAGAGTCTCTATTTGTGGCCCAGGCTGATCTTAAACTCCTGCACTCCAACCATCTCCTTGCCTTGGCCTCCCAAAGTTCTAGGATTATAAGCATTGAACCACCATGCCTGACCGGCAAAAACTTTCATTCTTTGAGGAAAATGTACTCTGACAGGAGATTTTATTTCCCAAATAATCATAAGGCTTAATAAAGACATCATGAGGCAAACTGAATCTGTCTCTGCCCCCGCTTTTTTCTCAAAAGGTAAACAAAAAGAATTTACTATCTCCTATTAATGCTACATGAAAATCTTGTTCAAAAGAAAAAAACAAGTATTACCTTTGTTTTAATGTATCATTAATGCTGAAGCTAATTTTAATAAAACCTTATAAACAAGTCTATTTAATTTGTATCAGTTTTGACTACAATGTAAGATTTCCATAAGACATTTTATAGCCTTTTATAATTTTGTTCATTCTCTTTCTTTCTCCAACTTTCTGACTCCTCTCAGTATTACCCACCATTCTTTTTATTCCTTCAATTTAAAATAATCCTTAAAAAGCTCTAAACTAGGCAAAATTACTCTTCCTTTAACAAATATTATACTTTTATCACTTCTTATACATTTTGTTTGACCAAAAACACATCCTAACTTTCCTTATACACTGCTATAGAATTGTTTCTCTTATATCTAACAGTCTTAAATACCTACATTACATTGTTAACTCTTAGACACCCTTATTTTCAGTGAAAAACATAGGAAGTAAGCAATCTTATTCATGTACCAGATGTAGAATGAATGCAGGACAAATGTCAGACCTCTGATGATCATGCCTGGAGGGTCTAATTTCTTTCAGCATGGACAAGAGGCACAGCTGGGAGATAGGCCCGGTATTGCCCGCAGACCTCATCATGGTCCTTTGTATCCGAATACGTACACTCACAGACAAATTAAGCAATTTATTATATAAATATGTAATATATGTAACTGTTGCTTAATTTATATATAATTGTTGTTTTATATATATTTTGCTTTATGTATATATGTATATAAACATAATAGAAGCAACAATTTTATGACTTTAAAACATCTATTAGAGAGAGTATAGGCCTGTCTGTCCAATAGACTCAGGCAAAAGTGTCTACATTAAATTCTGAAGACATTTCTACTTTCTTTTACCAACAATTCTGAAACTATTCTTGTTTACCAAAGATTGCTAAAATCACATGAACTTGAAAAGCATTTGGTCTTGTTTAATTTATGAGTACTCATTTATCTTTATATTAATTTGATACCATGTGTAGACAATGTATAAACATATGTACGGACATATGTTTATATGTCTGACACAACATTTAACATACACATACACACATAAAGACAGAGACAGACACAAAGACTTCAGAGTTTTGCTTTTCTTTAGCCATGGGACCAGTAGAACTCACTAGTTTAAAAGAGCAGTTGGATTCAGATAGTACCTTTGGAAATGGAAATGGTTAACATTTATCTGGAGAAGTCCTCACCAAGTTTTAAGATAAAATGGGTAACAAATTTACACCTCAAAGCACTGAGAGAGAATTTAAGCCTCTTCAAGGAATTAAGGTGTGTTAAAGGAACATTAAAAACAGATGCCACCTGTGTTAATTAGCTTAGAAAAAAATAGACACCAAGGTAACACAAAATGATAGATATTTACGTTAGGATTTTACGAGGAGATTTATTTTCTTTAGATAGGTGTGTGTTTTCCAGCTGGACCACTGAGCTCAGGATGGAGCCCATTAAGGAGCAGGGCCAAAAAAGTACTTGCAGTTTGTGGGGCCTAATAATTTAAATATGGGAAAAGTGGGCACAGTGGAAAGCAGAGCATTTAGATCTTTAAACATTAAGGATTCCACTGAATCCCAGGTCCCCCCCAAAAAAGTAAAATGCAAAAACGACCATGCTGTACAACGCTTCCACAGTGTACTTTGCTGCAAAGGCATTTTTCTAATTGTTTAAACCGTGTCTTTCTTATCTAAACATGCAAAGAAATGAGTAGCCCTCTGAAGTAATCATATTTATTGTAACCACTGTCAGTCATCTCCAAAACTGTAGCTCTCACCCCTGACCCAGCAACCATCACACACACAAGGTCAAATATTTTTACAGTATGAAGTAATCTCTGATGCCTCCAGAAGCCAAAAAACATCAGATAACACAACAGAAAATAGTAGAGTGTGACATCTAACAGAAATCTGTTTATTTAAAATTCCTGAGGCTCCATGAGGGAAAACAGAGGTTTCTCACAAAACTAGGAGCCTGTGGCATCTTTTCTGTTTTCCCTAAGGGGTCTCGGGTTGTTAGAAATTGTTTAGGTCCACTCATGTGGCATCCAGGGTAGCAACAGGAAGGAGGGGCACATAGAAATCAATGGAAGAACAATTTTTAAGAAAGGAAGCAAAAAGAAAGACAAAACACATAATTCAAAATATTTCAGTCAACTGGAGACAGAATTTTTTAAGAGGACACAAAAAAAGAAAAAGTGGGAAGGTCTTGAGTGTTGGTTTTTAATTAAGCTGACTTTTAGCCATAGATCTCTTTTTTTAAAAAAAAATTCCTTTAGATTCCTTGTTATCAGATTTTAGCTGGGACAAACAACTGGTATTTCTGATTTTTTGAATTTTGTTTTACCAAAGCCACACTCCCAATTAAAACTAATAAGCCTTAGCCAGGGTTGTGACTTAACCACAGATGTGCAAGGCATATCCAAAGAGATGAATGAGTACTCCCCAAAAAAAAGTCAAAAATCACACAGATATAAAACTAAAAGGGGCTAGTTTCCTGACCTAGAATTAAACCCAGGCTGCAGTAGTTAAATCATAGATTTTTAACTATTAGAAGAGAACGTGGAGTGGCTTTTATTCATATTCTCTCAGAAGATCTATAGCAAGTAGTTTGAGCTCACAAAGGATTTTAACTTTGTTTTAGGTCAAATTTTTGTAATTTACTCAAGAGGAATTTTTAAAGCTAGCCATAACACTATGATGTGTCTTTTTCTTTTAGTTTTATCTTTCCATCACTTATTTGAAATAAAAGATCTCCAAAATCTTTTTTTAATGTAGGAGTCCAATTTAAAGGATCCATCGTCTGGCCGTTAGCAATTAGAATTTCCAGTGGTGTACTGATCCCAATCATGACTCAATCCAGCAGTTTCTTCAGTGATGAAGCAATCCCAAAGATCTGCCCCCCAACAGAACAAAATATTAACTCCCAGGAATAGAACAGGACAGCAAAAGACTCTTGTTTCTACAGCACTAACCAGGCAACAAGGGTTGGGACAACAAAAACCCCTTATAGATGGGACTTCTTATAACAAATCCTCCTGGGAGCTCAACTTATTTGGAACAAACAAAGCAAAACAAAAAAATCTCAGGTCCCAGTCATTTTTCAGGCTGATCACCTGAATGTGACTCGAAAATCACACCTCCCAGATGGTGGGGACCAAGAGCAAGTGCTCCCACTTGGCCACTTGGTCACAAATCAAACCCTCGATGACATAAAACAAGATGAGAGGGAATTTTATTTGGTACCCTTCTTTGTGAACAACACAGAAGGAAAGAGATAGAGGAAAAGACTATTTCTGGAAGGAAAGGGATTCAGCAATATAAATATTCATATGGAAAAATGCACCAAATACTACACCAGAATCACTACACCCAGGTTAGTCATACACAAATCTTCTCCTGTTAACTAAAATTTTGCAGAGAAAACTGATTTTTCCTGTCTGCTTGACCAAATTGCACAGGGAGAGAGAAGCCAGGAGCCTCGCTGATATAAAGTCTTACCCTTTTGGTGGTTGATTTCCTGGATTCCTGCATGGCCAAAAACATGCTGGTGGTATGGTGGTAAATCAGGTTTAAGTAGCAAGACAGGTTATGGGAGGGAGAAAGGAGGAAGTTTAGCTAACAAAGATGGTCTTGTTATATAGATGAAACCTCACCAGTAGCAGCCCTCAGAGAGAATAGATGGTAAATATTTCATTCAGGTCTTTAAGGTCTCAGGCTCCATTCTTTTTTCCCAGATCCAGACAAGAGAAAGCCTGCCTGTATTAATGGGTATTCTCTAGAGATGCCAATTTTCCCATGAAAGACAGCTTTGCAGGGCCATTTCTGCTTGCTGGCCCTCCGACAGACATCTCAAAATGTGTCAAAGAAATATATTTTTGGGTAAAATATTCTTATTTCCTTCAACTGACAGGTGATTCCTAGAGGTTGAACTTGATGTTCTGCAGTTGCAGGGGTGTTAGCCAATTTTGAGGCCCGCTCACCATAATGTAGAGCTCCTGCTGGGTTTGACCAGGTTGGAAGGTGTTTTGGACACTAGACAGGGCCAAGAGTTGGTCAAACTCAAAAGAGGAATGACAAAATCCAAAAACACAAAAAGCAATTGCACTTTACATATTACATCCCGTTAAACACTGTAAGCACGAGGAGAGGTTAAAGCCAACTAGCCATAAACTTTAACCTGCAGCTACCACATTTTAAAACCCCAACCCAGCTCTTTATCTGAGAGGGGACCAAGCTGAAGGCTGCTCTCCATTGCCACAGGAGAAGGAAACTCACCTTCCTTATAGGAAGTGAGCAGAGCTCCTTGAGTAGAGGAGTTCCATGGCAAAACAAAACTCAGATCTCACACGAAAAATTGGGGGGAGCAGGAACCTCAAGAGGGAGTAGGATCCAGTCCTTGGAAAGTCACATATTTGGTCAGAGCTAAAGCTCAATAGTTGATACTGAGCATAAACAGGAGAATCACTGCAAGCCTCAGGGGCTAAGCTGCATTCAGAGGATCCCTTCATGGTCACCAAAATGTTAACTAAAATGAGTGACTGAGGCAAGCAAGTGTCTTAGTCCATTGAGGTTTACTGAGCCAGAGCTTGAGGGTGCATCCTGGAAAAACATAAGTCATAGAAACCATCTGTGGCTTGTGTTGTCTTTGAAGAGGTTTTCAGGAGGCCTGGTATTTATACATCTCCTCAAAGCGGGGAAGGCAGGTAGGAAGATACAAGTAGAGGAAAGAATGATTGGTCTCATCTTGCCTTTCTTCTTGGATAGATAAGCATTATCAGTGTGAAATCTTAGATTGCAAACCTAAAGTTACAATGGACATGTCCTTGTTTTGTGGAAGGATATACATCTTGAAAGGTTTCAAGCCCAGCAAAGAACAATTTGTGAAGGCAGTCATCTAGAGTTGCCTGAGGCCTTTTCACCTTCTTGTGGAGGTCTGGTTAATGTTTAATGCTTTGACACAAGGTCGTGTAGTAACAGTTGTTCGTCTGGAAAAAAAAGATGGTGGCATTATATGACTCAGCCTCCAGATTGAACTATCCCTTTGGTGTAATGAGTGTGACACTCCCGAGATTTTTATTTTCCCTTACATAATTTTAGGAGTTGTACTTCCTGGATGCTGTCTGACTGAGGTCAAAGAAATGGGTGTGGAAGGCATCGCAGCTTTCTCCCATTTAGAAACCCATTGTCCCTTCCTTCTCCCCTATTGGGTTACATTCCTCTGTCCACAGTTCACTTATTTACCGAGTTGTTTTCCAGGGGAAAAAAAAAAATCTCAATTGAACTCTTTAAAGCCCCAGGCATTCGGTCCAGTTCAAGAGTGTCTCTCATTTTAATGATGACCAGGCACAAATATCTTTTAAAGGCTCTCCAGAAAATGTTGATAAGAGCCTCTGCACAACCCACAGTAGCTCTGGGGAGCACTGAGCTACAAAAGTATTGGGGAAGGAACCTGCAACGTGCTGGGACCTTTATATTTCCATCTAATCTAATGTCCCCAATGACACTTTAAGTAGGCACTATTATGCCTCTATCCCAAGACATCAATTAACTTGTCCTTTATCTCAGAATTGGTCAAAGGTAGAACCAGGATTCCGACTCACATATTTCTGAATCTAAAGGTCATGTTTCACTGCAGAGTGATTGAGCCTACATGAATTCAAAGAAAGACAGGATGACTGCTTCTAACAGAAATAACCACATGGGCTCCAATGAAGAGTCAGGGTCTGAAACGGGCCTTAGACAAAGAACAGCTCAGGAGGCTGAGAAGACAGTTGAAGGTATTGTGGGAAGGAGTGAAAGAATTAGAATAAGTTCAGACATGAAAACATAAAATGTGGGTCAAGTCTTTCTACACAGACCAGGCTTTGAACGGCAGCCTAAGGAACTGGAACTTCATCCTATGGATGATAGGAGTCACTGGAAAGCTTTGAGAAGGTCAGAAACATGACAAAGAGCATTTCCAGGAAGATTACTCTGACGGTGAAACCAAAAACAGATTAGTTGCAGGCTGCATGTAGAGTCCCACTAACAAAAGCAAGGTCTGGGCCGAGCACGGTGGCTCACGCCTGTAATCACAGCACTTTGGGAGGCCGAGGCGGGCAGATCATGAGGTCAGGAGATCGAGACCATCCTGGCTAACACGGTGAAACCCCATCTCTACTAAAAATACAAAAAATTAGCTGGGTGTGGTGGCGGGCGCCTGTAGTCCCAGCTACTCGGGAGGCTGAGGCAGGAGAATGGCGTGAACCTGGGAGGCAGAGCTCACAGTGAGCCCAGATCGCGCCTCTGCACTCCAGCCCGGGCGACAGAGCGAGACTCCGTCTGGAAAAAAAAAAAGCAGGATCTGATACAAAAAAAGTAACTTTATTCCAAAGCTAGCTTGGAGGAAGGGGCACATAGCATTCTGCCTTTAAATGTGCTGCTTCACCTTTGGAGCAAAAAGCAGATATTTTTATGAGGTAAGAGAGGAAATGAGCAAGAATGACTAACAAATGAGGAAGAGAGGAAATGAGAAGTAGATAACTGTCTGGTCCTTCTGCTACCAGGCAGTTATCTCCTGGGCAGCTGAGTTGGCACTTTCCTGGACAGAAGTAAGTTACAAAAATGGTCAACTGGATATGCTTCCGACGCGCCCTCTGAAAGTGTCTGAGTTCTGAGGCAGCCCAAGATGGAAGTTCTGAGGCAATTCCCTAAAGATGAAAGGTCCATGGCAGGTATGCTATGGTCTGCTGATCAACTGTCAACTGTTGAGGAGAGACCCGTCATGGAGCACCTATGTAGAAGAACTTGCCCCTTAGGGAGTGTCTGGTGATGGGGAAGGTTGTATATATACATTTCTGAAGGGTTAAATAGGAAACTGGGTGCTGGAAAAATTAGAAAAGAGACAGAAGGAAATAATTAAACCATCTCTAGAAAAATGGGGGTACTCGGTTACAATTTTCCACTGCCAAGTTTTATTTTATCTTTATGGGATATGGGTGCCACCTATGTTCTGACTACTTTTTGCTGAAAGGGGGCATAGTCATTGGACAGCAGAATGGAACCGATTTATTCGGAGTTAAAAATATTTATGAGTACCCAGGCTTATAGATGATACAGTTTGGAGCATTATGATATGAGGTCTAGAAGATCTCTGGGAAAGCCTGCCTTGTATTTTCATACAGAGGAGGATGTAAAAGCAGGAAGCTCCAAAACAGAGGTATATTCCTATCCCTCAACAGGGCCAATGTTACAAGCAGTTTTTGCCACCAGGATGGTTCTAACCCAAATCAGGACACTACCCATTGGTCTAGCAACAATGTGGGGCTATGAGAAATAAAATAATTGTTTCTGTTAAAATAATTTTAAAAAGTAGGCCACCTCTAGAAAAATGGGGGTACTCGATTACAATGGTCATAGGCAAGATAACTTAAAGAAGTGGTTCTGAACTCTGGCAACTTAATAGAATTATCTGGAAGCTTTCATCTTTTCTTTTCTTTTTTTTAACTTCTTATTTTGAAATAATTTCAGACTTTCAAAAGTTTTCCAAAAATAGAGTCCCCATATACTTTTCACTCAACTTTCCCAAATATTGTTTTAGATAACCACAGTGCAAACATTAAAATCAATACATGATCACTGACATTGTACAGTAAATAAATTGCAGACCTTATTCAAATCCCTTCTATCTTCCCAGTGATGTCCTCTTTCTAGACCAGGATCCAATCCGGGATGACACATTGCATCTCATTGTTCTGTCCTCTCAGTCTCCCTTAATCTGGGACAGTTCCTCAGAATTTCTTTTGCCTTCACGACCTTCACATTTATGGAGAGTACTGGAGTTATTTTGTAGCATGGCCCTCAGTTTGGGCTTTTCTAACATTTTCTCCTGATAAAACTCAGATGATGCACTTTAGACAAGAATAGCATAGATGTGATGCTGCGCCTTCTCCATGCATCATGTTAAGATGCCCTAAGATGTCGATATCTCTGATTACTGGAGATGTTCACTTTGAGCACTGGGCTAAAGTTCCTCCACTGTAAAATGGCTATTTTCTTTGGAAGCATTTTTAAGTGACCATACTCCGGGCCACACTATGGACCAATCAAATCAGACACTCCTGGGAAAAGGCACAGGCATTGGTAGGTTTTAAATGCCCTACAGGTGACTAACCAGCATCCAGGATTGGAAACCCACAGCTTAGACAGCGAAAATTAGAATCCTGGAAATCAGTCAGGAAGCCATTCCCTGGGCCCAACATCCAGTTCCAGACACAATATTTGGCATGGACCCATGGTAGGGGAATGGAAGGCCAGAAATCTCCTGATTGGGAAAATGATGGGTGAGTAGACTGTTGTCCAATAAAAAGAGAAGGCAGCGCCAGGTGCTCACAACTGTAATCCCAGCACTTTGAGAGATCAAGGCAGCCAGATAACTTGAGCTCAGGTGTTCAAGACCAGCCTGGGCAACATGGTGAAACCTCATTTCTACAAAAAAAAAAAAAAAAAAAAAAAAAAAAGCCAGGCATGTGTAGTACGTGCCTGTACTCCTAGTTACTTGGGAGGCTGGGGTGGGAAGATTGCTTGGGTCCAGGAGGTTGAGGCTGCAGTGAGCCAAGATTGCACCACTGTGCTCCAGCCTGGGCAACAGAGCAAGATCCTGTCTCAAAAAGAGAGAGAGAAAGAGAGAGAAAGAGAAAGAGAGAGAGAGAGAGAGAGAGAGGCAAAATGTTGAGTAAGGTGTCCAGCCCTTCTGGAGTATTTTCTCTCCAGACCTCAGAGAAACCTGCATTGTAGAGAAAGCACACACCCATATAATTTTACTATCATAAGCCTGATGTAAACTCCTAATTGTCACTGAGAAGAAGGAAATTATAAATCATGTGATAGAAATATATGACCACACATGCAGAGATGTACACTTCCGGGTACAGTTGCATGAAAAATTCACGGAATCCATGTCAGAGGTACATGACCTCCCCTAAACCACCCTGCCCTCCCCACTTGGTCCTTTGTCCTTAACCTCTTCTGAAGTAAGAGAATAAAGATGGTTGTAAATTTTACAAACTAGGAATGTGTACAAATCTCCTGTCACCTGGCTGTTTAAGCAAGAGGATAGTGTGCTCAGCCTCCCTAGAGTTATTACCTTGGGTTCTCCGTAAAGGAATATCATAAATCCCCTCCTACAAGGGACCATCTAATAACATGCAAAAGGAAATGCCAATTTCACCAAAACCCAGAGGCAGGAAGAACCCTGACAAGAGCAATCCCTAAGGCATTCACATGCCTGCCAGGGTCTGGTGCTGCTGGTGCAGGAGGAACTGCTGTTGGCACTAGCTGAAAAAAAAAAAGAGACGGCAGCTCTAACACTCAGGGGGTAGTAAGAAAATTCACTCAATTCACCTTCAATTCTCACACAGCCAACAGCCCTCCAGCCTCCCTGTGGGGCCTCACTGAGAGGACTGGCACATAATTAAATGCCAATACATGGGTAAAACAATTTACAGAAGGCTGGGATCAACTGGGTCAGAAATGGTTGAAGATTTCACAAAACGGGAAGGATCTGGGTTAGGCCCCGAAAGCCTCAGCCTTAGGAAAGCAGAGACGAGGCCGGGCGCGGTGGCTCAAGCCTGTAATCCCAGCACTTTGGGAGGCCAAGACGGGCGGATCACGAGGTCAGGAGATCGAGACCATCCTGGCTAATCCGGTGAAACTCCGTCTCTACTAAAAAGTACACAAAAAAAAAACTAGCCGGGCAAGGTGGCGGGCGCCTGTAGTCCCAGCTACTCGGGAGGCTGAGGCAGGAGAATGGTGTGAACCCGGGAGGCAGAGCTTGTAGTGAGCTGAGATCTGGCCACTGCACTCCAGCCTGGGCGATAGAGCGAAACTCCGTCTCAAAAAAAAAAAAAAAAAAAAAAAGGAAAGCAGAGACAAAGAGAAACAGAAGCCTAAGAAAAGCATCCAACCTTCTTGACGGATTTTGTATTCAGACTTCAGAAAGACCTTTATCGTAGTGAAAACAACTGTCATATAATTTTACTATCCTAAGCCTGAGATGAGCTCCTAATTGCCACTGATGGGAAGGAAATGATGAATCGTGTGATAGAAATACACAACACATGCAAAGATGCCACTTTGCACCGCTCTAGATGCACAAAGATGCACACAGGCCCCACCGGAGATGCCAGTTTTGAAGAGGGCCCCCGGAATAAGAGTGGGTTTGCAGACGTAATTTTATTTACTCTTCTCAAACATCATATGGGGATATTTCACAGGAGGATGCTCATCCTCAGAAAGGGGAAGTAACTTGCCACAGTTGTTAGTGGGTGTGGGATTAGAACCTCAGTGAGTGTAACACCGGAGCCCATGCCACCACCGCAGACCTGAACAGGGTATGTGTAGGGAACAGGTAGGAGTGGAGAGAGCTAAAGCAGAAAGAACCGATTTTAAAACAGGAAAGTTAGGTAAACTTGCTAAAGGGGGATCATATGTTGCAGAGGCATGAACACCAGACAGACATGCAAACCTGATCTTCGGATTACGGAAAAGCCACTGAAGGTTTTGAGTAAGGGCAAAACCAGTCAAAGTGAAACCTTGAGCCAAGACAAAAGAGGGTGTGAAAATGGGGTTCTGGGTTCCTAAGCTAAAGAGATGCCACCAACAACAGTGAAGGAGCCATGAGATGCATGAGATGCGTGGAGAAAGAACTGGATGGAGAAGCTGAAGCCCTGGTTTAAATGGAAAAAGTCATAAAGTAAGGACATGGCTATGGAGCGCAAGTTACATTCTGTCTCTGCAGTTTGGTCTCTCTTCCTCCATAAATCACATGGAGTGAGAATTAATCTCTAAATGACCCTCAAGCCTTGCTACTCAAAGTGTGGCCCACCAACCAGCAGCAACCACATGTCCAAAAACTCCTTTGAAATGCAGAATCTCGGACCCCACCAGAAGGATCACAATCTGTATTTTAACAAGAACTTGGGGGGGCCTGTGAGCACATTAAAGATTGTGAAGCAGTTCTCTGAAATGTCTTCCAGTTCTAAAATGCAATGATTTCACTCTCATCTGAACTTTGTTACCTCACAGGAGAAAGAAGAAAAATAGCATATACATATTACCTCATTCGTGACTTTCTCTTAATCCTAACAGCCTCTTAGACTCGCCCACATCCGGGTAGAGGCTTCAGGAAAAGCCAGAGAGGCAGTACTGCCACCTTGTGACCATCATTAGAAAATGCACCTAACTCTTAACCAGTCTCACCAGTCAAGGACGGGATGGGGCTGGAGCAGGGAGGGTGTAGGAGATGAACTCCAAGTCACAGATGAAATGAGAGAGTTATAACCACCCACAAAAACCGGAAGTAACTGTCAGAGGGGGTTCAGCCTGCATCATAAAGAAATGTCCCATTGCAAAGGACAGTTTTTATAATACTTACTATGTGATATCAGTAGGAAATGGTTCCCGGCCGAGCTCTGCCCTTGTAACCTTAAAACTTACTCTAACAGGTATTTTCAACATCAGCCTCAGCCTGAACTCCGCCAGTAAACTCGTAATTTTCCAAGGAAACTTACTCTACTGTGACAGTTCTTTTTCATCCTGAGACAAAACGTGTCTGATTCACAGTCACCGAACCTCATCCTACTCTCTGTAGGCTGAATAAGTCTAACAGCTTTTCATACAACCGACATTCAAATATTGGTTAAAAAAAATAAAAAATAAAAAACCATGTGCCACCCATACCACCATTCCTCGGCTGTTTCCCATGTGGGGTCACCTGAAGCCCCACACCCTCTGATCACGTTCCCATGGGCAAGTGAAGTGCAGTAACAACAACAGACACTATGAATCGTAGGAGTGTTCCCCAGAGCAGCAGAGCCACAGGACCCCCGTCCCTGTCCTGGTGCCTCACCCCTACCTAGAAGCCAAATGCCACATCAGCTGATCCTGGGGACGCTGACTTTTCCTGCTTATGCCACTGCTCAGTCATCCCACACCTGTGCAGGTGTCTACTTTTTATTCCTTTTATTTGTAAGAAATATTTATTGGAGGCTTGGCACTGTGGCTCACACCTGTAGTCCCAGCACTTTGGGAGGCTGAGGAGGGTGGATCACGAGGTCAAGAGATCGAGACCATCCTGGCCAACATGGTGAAACCCCATCTTTACTAAAAATACAAAAATTAGCTGGGCATGGTGGCGCACGCCTGTAGTCCCAGCTACTCGGGAGTCTGAGGCAGGAGAATCGCTTGGACCCAGCAGGCAGAGTTCACTTGAATCCCAGGTTGCAGTGAATTGAGATCGCGCCACTGCACTCCAGCCAGGTGACAGAGCAAGACTCCATCAAAAAAGAAAGAAGAAAGAAAAAAAGGAAGGAAGGAAGGAAGGAAGGAAGGAAGGAAGGAAGGAGGAAGGAAGGAATATTTATCGGAGCCTGCCATGTACTGTCACTGGAGAGACAAAGGTGAATCACACCTGGTCCCTGCCTCACAGAGCTCCAGGATGTGGACAGAACCCACTCAAAGTCAGACCATTACCATTCAGTGAGAAACACCGTGACAGATATCAGCACAGGCTTCTCTGATGCGTCTCACCAATGCCTGTGAAAAATCTGCTGTTGGTTTTCTGGGATCAGTTTTTCTCATTTCAAGCTCAGAGTGAAAAAGAGAATGCAAATGTCCCTGATGGTCCTTTGTGCAGTCACAGCAGGACCCGGCATGTCCTCCTGGCTAATCCAGGGTGCTCAGGGCTCCCACTTCCCTCTGAACGTCCTCTCTCCTATGGGAGCTCACCACATCTGCACCTGCAGCAGCCAGGTGGCTGTACACTAACAGAAAATCCAGCAAGTCAGGAAACTTACTTTACTCCTGTAACTTTGAGGCTGGTGACCTTGTGATATTGAACTAATCCTGTAACTTCCCTGCACTTTAATTTCCACGTCTGTAAAGCAGGGCAGGTGGATTCGGTCACCCTAGGTGCAGCTGTATAGTGAGAGCTCCTCAGAGGCAGCAGCACACCTGATCTCAGCATCCACTGTCTAGCAAATACCAGGCACACACTAGGCGCTCAAAGCCTCACTGAATATATGTGTGAATAAATGACTATATGAGAGCCATGTGGATCATGGTCAAAGTCAACAAATATTTTTGAACGTCTACCAAGTACGCTGTACAACAGGGAAATAAGTAACCCACACAGGACGGTGTTTTCTCCCAACTTCCCCTTACCTCCTTCCTGGGGGAGGGAGGGCCTCTGTATGTCAGAGAGACTCTTGACACAAATAATGTTCTTGAGATGCATTGTAAGAAGCTATCATATTAACAAGAGGAAACTCCATTTGTGTTGGGGATGTTTTAGTCAATGGATCTGAAGGACCCGAAGTCCCCTCTGATGACACACAGGATGCAACACCCACCCCAAGTGCATGGAGGGGAAACCAGATGGAGTGAACTGACAAGGCGCAGGACCTGGGAGCACAGGTAGTAAAGAGACTGAGACACCCGGAGGAAGGTCTGAGGAGAAGCTCCCGGCCCCTGCAGTGACCTCAGTGTGGACTGATGCAGAACTCAGCAGCATAAGTAAAGTGGCCACACCAGGCTCTATGCATACATGGGATCATTTTTTCAGTAAGATTTTCTTTCTGCTAATGGGCTGCATTTTCACACACTTTCTAATACATCAGGCCCAGTTAATGGGCTACAAAACCATCATTCCATTCAACAGTCATTTATAAAATACTCCCAAAATGCCAGGCCCTGTGTGAGCTCAGGGAATACAAAAATGAACACAAACAGCTCTTGTCCTCTAGGATCCCCATCCACTGAGCTCCAGGGGGCACCTCTCCTACAACACACCTCTGCTCTGCACGGCCCTCCTCTCTGCCCTCCACCAACCCAAATCCTCCCCCATCTCCAGCTCAAGTTCCACCCGACCAAGTCCCTCTCAGTCCCCCTGCACTCTTGCCACTTGGAGAGATGACTGCACTCATATCTCTAGGCTTTATGAAATGGATGTCATCTCCCTGGTTAGACTTGAGCCTCCTGAAGGCAGAGACCATTTTTAGAATTTTCCAGAAAGAAGCCACATCCATGATTTGCATCAGAACAATCTTAGGCCCAGCCTGAGTCTTCATCTTGGACACAGGCTCAGTCCTAGCAGTCCCTGGCCCCTGCAGTGCTTTATAAACCCTGCAGTAGCAAAGTCCACAATCAACTCTGCATCAGTCAACAGGCTGGGATAAGTTGAAAACACAGAGAGAGAAGAACAGTCTAACAAAAATCAAAGGGCTTTGACTTATGCCTTGCCTGTTCCCTCTTTTCAGGGAAACAAAGTCATGCCACCTGCTCTCACTCCTGCCTGGAGGCTTCCAGGGAGGGCTCCCTTGTTTGCCTTCCCTTCAACCCCCATGAATATCACCCAGCATTCAAGCCCAGCCTCTCCTCTCCCTTTGCGCACATTTCCTAAAGTCTCAAATAAATGTCAAGTTTAGTGAGTGCTGATATTCTATGCCCCTAATGTTTACTTCGAGTATTATTACCTTTCTTCTTTTGCCCGGGGCCATTTCCAAACAAGGGCTGGAGCCAGGCGCCCCAGCAGCTGGGCAAACACCCTTCAGGGCTCCTTCCCTCCTGTGGCTCCTGTTTCTCAGACCCTCTGGGACCTGCAGCTCTGGGGGTCTCTTCCCCCAACCCAGTCCCCTCTCCTTTGGACCAGAACAACTAAGCCATGGCCACCTTCCTGATGGACACACAAGGAGGCCTGGTGTCACCCACTGCTCCAGGGCGGTGTTCTGGGCAGGGGAGCTGCCTCTTGTCCCAGATCCTGCTCTGCTGCTACCTTATGTGGCTACAGAATTGAAGGGAATTGTGAACAGAGAGAGGACAGGGCAACTTCCCAGGCAACAACACTACTATTGCTGATATTTTGCCAAGGATGGGAGCAGGAGGGGAAAGAGACCTTGTCAACGTCTCCTCCACCAACACGTAACACCCACTTTCCTGCCAAATACTCAGATAGAGAAGGTCACTGAAAGGTACAAGAAAATTCAAATGAGAAAAAAGACTTGAGAAAGAAACTATGAGGCACTGGGGTGTGGGGAGCTGGAAAGGAGTACAAGAGAGAACTGGCACGGCTGCCAAGTTGTCAGTCACCTTCTCATGTTCTTAAGAATGCTGCATTTCTTTTGTTTGACCAGTTTCACTTCCCAGATTCCTGTAAAGCACATGGTCTAATCTGTTACCTAACAGCAGGAAAGCATGATCTCACCTGTTCTTGCCCTTGAATAGGAACACTGCCCTGGGACTATACCGCAGACCACCAGGATGAGCCATCCCCGGAGATCAGGAGCTTCCAACTGGGAACCTTTCATACTCTTCAAGCAACACACAGCTCCACCGACAGTCACAATAAAAATTCTAATCTCTTCCCTCCTCCTGTTGCTACCACTAATGCTGATGTCCATGGTCTCTAGCAGCCCGAATCCAGGTAAATAAGACTGTCTATGAAGGGGAAAACGTGGGGAGGAAGTGGAGCCAAACAGGCCACAGGTGCATCAAAATGTAGCCCTTTCAGCTACTGGACTGGGAGCAATTGAGCCTTTCTCAGTGCCAGTTTCCTCATTTACTGAAAGGAGTAAACTGTACTTACATCCAGTGTTGTGAGGGTTAAATGAAATATTGTATGTGAAAATGTCTGCAACTACAGCTGGCAAATATATACATATGTACATATTGGTTCAACAGATATTTGCTCCCATGCCTTTGCCTCTAAGCCTTTTCCAGAAGAGTAATGCATTTCCCCGGGGTCAAACTTGGTGGCAGTAGTGGGAGGGTATTGAAGGCAACTATATGTTCATAAAAGATAAGGAACTCTTTGCTTATATTCTTTGTTTGTTTGTTTGTTTTAAGATAGGATCTTACTCTGTCACCCAAGCTTGGAGTACAATGGTGCAATCATAGCTCATTACAGCTCAAACTCCTGGGCTGAAGCAGTCTTCCTGCCTCAGTCTTCCAAGCAAGTAGGGCTAGAAGTGTGCACCACTCTGCCTGCCTAGTTTTTCTTTTTTTCTTTTTCTTTTTTTTTTTTTAGAGTCAAAGTCTCACTATGTTGCTCAGTCAGATCTCAAACTTTGCTTGTATTCTTTACATTCTTTAGAATGCACCAAGCATGCACATATTTTAATGCTATTTAATGGTAGCTAATAAACGGAAGAAAATCCTGTCACCAGGTGGTGTCCATACTTGAAGCTTTAGCCACACCAAGCCCTGCTGCAGCAGTGCACCATTCGGGTAGCAGACCTTTGGCTAAGGCTTTCTAATCTGCTCCAGTTTTCACTACAACCAAAGTGGCCAAGCCCTTTGCAAAGAAACAATGCAGAAGAGAGCTTAGCCCCATGTATATTTCCACCTGGGAGCACCATCTCCCCAAGGGCCACATTGAGGCGAAACAGCTTTATTACATATTTAGTGTCTCCTAAAATCAGGAGATGTTCACCCTTCTCCACTCCAATTTCCACCCTTCTCCACTCCAAGTTCCTAGCTTTGTAGAGAGAGCACTCTAGAAGCTGCTGAGCCCCATAGCCCTGGGGCCTAAACCCCCATTCAGGAAGGGAAGGTTTTTCCATCACTGTGACAGACACCCAGGCTAGTGTCCTCAGCCTGGACTCAAAGCTCTAGCCCCAACCTCCGTTTCCATTGCAACCCCCTCCACTCACTAAAAATTACTCTCTCTCCACCCAAACTAGACTGTTTGCCCTTCCCTGAACAGAGTTTGTGTTTTCCCACCAGTTCAACTTTGCTGATACACTCAACTCAAAAACCATCTTCCCACAGGCCAGACAAGTGCTCAGCTCCTCCCACACCCAATCACTCTCCCTCCTGAGAGCCGGCTTAGCCCTACTGGACACTCTCTTCCTGCACTTATCATCTGCTGCCTTATACTGAAGACCTTCCTGTGTCTCTCCTGCCTCCACCCACTGCCCTTCGAGGCTGCAGCTTCCTTGGCCGCACAGACTGGTGCACTGTTGCCATATCCCTCACGCTATCCAGCTCAGCACTCAACAAACATTAGCTAATCGCAAGAATGCACCCTCAGGTTTCTAAATCAAACCAGGGCTTCATAGCAGCTCTACTGACATCCTGGCTGAACGATTCCTTGTGGTGAGGGCTGTTCTGTGCATTGTGAGATGTTCAGCAGCATCGCGTGGCCTCTCTCCACTACATGCCAATAGTAGCCTCCCCCCTCCCCCAAGCACCCTCTTCCTTCGTGAAAGCAAAACTATTTCTAGATATTGCCAAATGTCTCCTGGGGGAAAACCACCCCCAGTCGACAACCGTTGCTCTATACCGATAGTTCTCCACCTGGCCATACATTTACACTCATCTAGGCATTTACCCTCAGGCTGGAAGTCGCGGGGGCCTAGATCCAAATCCTGGTTCTGTCACTCCCTTTGGAACCCTGGACAAGTCGCTTCACTTGTTTTAGCCTTTTTATCGTCTTAAGATGAATAAATACCACTGCTCACACCGACTTGTTGTGAAGATTAGATGAACCGCAGCGTGACCTAGAAAGGGTTCAATAAATGGACTGAGTGAAATTTCTAAAGTCGCTCCTAAAGCACTAGGGTGAGGAACTGGGGGAAAGCTCGCTGCGCCGCCAGGGGGCGCCATCACAAGCCATGTTGGTGGGTGGCGCCGGGCTGGAGCCCTGTTTCCCAGCCAAGCAAAGTTTGTAATGCGGGCCTAAGTCTGAGCTACTTAGTGGCTGGAAGAAATAATAGCTCCTCCATTCCCAAAATAAATCTCAAAGTAAAATATAATCTTATTTTATATCTCTCTCTCTTTTTTTTTTTTGAGATGGAGTCTTGCTCTGTTGTCCAGGCTGGAGTGCAGTGGCACTATCTCGGCTCACTGCAACCTCCGCCTCCTGGATTCAAGCTACTGTCCTGCTTTAGCCTCCCTAGTAGCTGGGACTACTGGTCCCCGCCACCACACCCAGCTAATTTTCGTGCTTTTAGTAGAGACGTGGTTTTGCTGTGTTGGCCAGGCTGGTCTTGAACTCCTGACCTCAAGTGATCCGCCCACCTCGGCCTGCCAAAGTGCCAAAGCATAAACCACCGCCCCCAGTGGCTGGCGTTATTTATTATGTCGCTGATATTGTCCACAGTTTGGCCATTGGGAGCTCCTTCTAGTTGGTTTCTGTGACTTTTGACACAATCCTATCATTTTTCAAGCAGTTCCTTACTTCTGGCCCCACAAGATGCTTACTTCTGGCCCCACAAGGCTCCTCTTGTGCTTTCTTGCCCAGCCCTGGATCAGCTATTTCTCCAGGGACCCCTGGTTCCTTTCATGGGAAAAAGATGTTTGCAGACCGTAGTCACCAATATGCCTACTGCTAGTAGGTGCTGGTGCTTCTATGCCCTCTAGTGGTCGGAGCTGGGAAATAACACACACGCACACTAGTTTACTGTTACCCACATTTCACAAATTAGGTAAATGAGGCACAGAAAAGTTAGGCAACTTGACCAATATCACAGAGAAAATAGGTAATACAATTGGGAAATAAAAATAATGACAGATGCACCACAAGTCCTAACAAGTAAAAGTAACATCTTCACACATGCACATTAGCAGAAAGCCACATCCCAATATTCCAGCATAGATACTGTCTTTGGAAAACAACCAGAATTCTACAGCAATAATCGCAAGGATAACCATCAAGTACTGAACACCCGCCTGGGCACTGGGATCCCACAGCAGCTCACTTACTCCCAACAACTCTGGAGGGTGGATTTTACCATCCTCCTTTTACAAATAGGGGTTTCAAGAATCAAAGAAGCCAAGTGACTTGTTCAAGTCAATGTAGTTAAGTGACAGAGCCAGTAGCTGAGCCCAAGTCTATCTGGATATAAATTCCATGCTTATGTCACTATATAAGCGTTTCCCAAAACTCATTTTAGGTGAAACATAAACTTTGTTTAACTGTGTTTATTTTAATACATGATAGGAAAAAAAATAAGCACACATCAAATCTCTAATTTCATGGACAGTATTGTGTAAGACAAAAATACTTTGTCTTCAGCTCCTGGCCTCAGGTCATCCTCTCACCTCAACCTCTTGAGTAGCTGGGATCACAGGTGTGAGCCACTGAGCCCTGCTAAGACAAGGATGTTTTGTAAACTAAATTTAATTACAAAAAAAGTACGAAGTAAATAATAATAAAGGTGGTAACGCTGTAGAGAAAATCATAAAGTTGGTCTAGAAACGTCTGGGGTCTGGATGACGATACTACAGCACCATGTAGCTTCATTCTCAGTTACTCCCAGGAAATTAGGGTCACATAGCGCTGCAAAAAGAATGACTCAGAATCTTAGACCCGGGCTTTAGCCCTAGATGTGTCCATTTCTAGGACCCCAAACATCCCTGTGACCTCCTTGCTGGGAGTAAATCCAACCTTCCCAGACGTGTGAGAACACTAGGAACATCCTGCACACATAGAGGGGTTTCTCTGTTACAGAGAAAATAACACCAGGTTTGAGAACCCTGGGGACTCTCTGTGTGGTGCTGACAGACCCAAGGCCCAGACACAGCAGAGGTCTGCGCTGGGGAGGGCGGGTCATCGTGTTATGGAACAGGGGTCCAAACATGCTTGCTTCTCAGAGCGTCTACTGGAGAACTGAATATAAACAGAAGGGGAAGAGGAGGAGGGACAAAAGAGACAGAAATGAGAGGGGAGGGGATAGAGGATTCCTGAACAGAGACCGCACCCATGACCCACGTGACCCTGGGAAATGCTCCTACCCTGAGAGGAGGCTCAGCACAGAAGGAGGAAGGACAGCAGAGGCAACAGTCACAGCAGCCCTGACTACAGCATTCCTGGAGTTCAAGCTCCTCTACACAGAGGAGGACAGAGAAGACAGCAGAGACCATGGGGCCCCCCTCAGCCCCTCCCTGCAGAATGTGTGTCCCCTGGAAGGAGGTCCTGCTCACAGGTGAGGGGAGGACTCCCTGGGAGTGGATGGGAGGAGGGAGCACAGAGACTGGCTGGGGTCTCCTGGGGAGGACAGGGCTCTGAGAGGGGACAGAGGGCTTCTGTTGAAGCCTGAGGAAACAGAACACCAGAGAGGGACAGAGGTCACAACAGGAAAGTCGCACTAAACTGGGATTAATAAAAAAGGAGGAAAATCAATTGATCATGTTTTCCAAGTTAATCATCATTGGTCACTACAATTTGAAAAATGACAGAAATCAGAACTGCATCAGGGTTATACTCCAAATGAAAATATAACCAGGGCAGTAAACACTGCCCTTACTCACCAATCAGAGGTTGAAAAATAACCACCAGGCACACTCATTAACTCATCCACAAGTATTTGCAATGAATTTTAGTCAATGGCATACAACAAGCATCAGACAAGTCTCAGTCATCACAGAGTTCATGCTGTCATGAAGAGGAAAAAACACAGGCAAAGAGATCTGGAATGTGAGGTCAGGTGTTGACAAGAGCCCTGGAGGGAACAGAGCAGGGAAAGGTCAGAAGGAAAAGACCCAGGGTCTCTAGAGGAAGTGTCAGGGGAGGGGTCTCCCTAAGATGCCCTGATGTGAGCAGGACCTGAGGCCAGCGGGGAGGAAGCCGTGCAGTCCCCTGGGGAAGAGGATTCCACACAGGGGAATGCCAAGGTCAGAGGTGCTGAAGGAATGGGTGGGGGTCACACTGCTGACTTTGACCCAGTAGGACAGACACACACACACGCACATATGCTCCAAGGTGGAGGGGTGAAGAGACCTGCTCAGGACCCAGGGCCCCGTTTTTCCACCCTAATGCATAGATCCCAATATTGACCGATGCTCTCTCCTCTCTCCTAGCCTCACTTCTAACCTTCTGGAACCCGCCCACCACTGCCCAGCTCACTGTTGAATCCAGGCCGTTCAATGTCGCAGAGGGGAAGGAGGTTCTTCTACTTGCCCACAATCTGCCCCAGAATACTTTAGGCTTCAACTGGTACAAAGGGGAAAGAGTGGATGCCAAACGTCTAATTGTAGCATATGTAATAGGAACTAATCAAACTACCCCAGGGCCCGCACACAGCGGTCGAGAGACAGTATACTCCAATGCATCCCTGCTGATCCAGAACGTCACCCAGAATGACACAGGATCCTACACCCTACAAGCCATAAAGGGAAATCTTGTGACTGAAGAAGCAACTGGCCGGTTCTGGGTATACCGTGAGTGATTCCCCATGACCTCTGGGTGTTGGGGTCAGTTCTACTTCCCACATACGGGATTGTCAGGCCTGGGCTGTGCCTGTGTCCCCTCTGCATTACATCCTGGGTTGGGGTTTGGACATTTAGTGCAGGACACACATGGGGGAGACAAACTTCCACAGATCAGAATTCTTTTCCTGCATCCAGACCCTGCAGACACTCACTGCAGAGGAAGGACAGTCTGATGGGGGGACGCAGCAGGGGCAGATCAGTGTCAGCCGAGCACCCCATGGTCTCCCCATGGACCTGACCCTGAGAAAGACCCTGGAGAACTGGGTCAGGGCCTGGCCTGAGGGGGGCCCCCTGGGATCCTCATGAGAAGCTCAACTCTTCCCAGAACTGAGCCCCTGTGCAAAGCACTGTCCCTGGTTCCTGATTCCAGGTAATCCTAGGGAGTCTGTGCTAGGGCTGTGTGGTGGCCTCTTGGGCAGGGCTGGCTGGGAGCAAGGATGTGAGCTATCCAAGGGCCATGACTCCTGGAGTTGGTCACCAGCCAGGGCCAAGCACCCAGAGCGTCATCTAGCCAAGGATAGGGCCTCCTCCTTCACTTGAGGCTCAGCATGGAAAGGACAGATGGAAAAAATTACTAGAGTATGAGCCCACTGCCTTAGAGGACATAGGTTACTCCCTGGGAAGTTCAGAGTCCCCAGGGAGAGGAACAGAGAAGAGAGGATGCTCCCGGCAGCTCCATGTCCACCACGGATCCGGCCCAGGGCCCTCTCCCGGAAGCAAATAATCATAGATGCTGTTCACTTGGGCAGTTCCTCTGTGCAGAGCTGAGACCAAGTGACTGTAAATATTTTGAGGTTAACTCACAACCTCACAGCCAAATAGCACTTATCCTACTTATTGAAAGGAAATTGAGGCACAGGGAGACAGTCACTAACAAGGGTCACACAGGCCGTAGGCGGCAGATTAGAGACATATGAGGTCTGTCTGCAGCCAGAACCGCCTCCTCTCCTCAACGGGGGGTGGGTGGGGCTGTTTGTTGTCAGGCATTTGCAGACCTGAGACCAGTCATGGGTTCACTTCCTTTTGTCTTGAGCATCCCCAGCTCGGAAGTGGAGATTCTGGTCTGGAGAGTAAGAAGGAAACAGAGAATTAATCAGTTTTACTCTAGAACTAAATCACCTGCCTCAAATAACAGAGTCAGTGCTGGGATTGTCCAGGTCTCTCCCTCCGATCCACAGTCCCCTCACTGCACCTGAAATCCTGTGTTTCCCGATGTGTTGGTGTCATTCACACGGGAGGATAAAGGAGAGGACTTTGCTTTCTCTCCCCACTCACACCCTACACCGGCACAGGCCCAAAGTGAGACACACGCTCACTCAGGAGTTCTCTCATGAAGAAGGGAAGAAAGGAAGAAGGAATGAAAAAAGGATCCATAACCTCTTTAGAGACCAGTTCCTGGTGCAGAATCCTATGAGGTTCTGGCCACACCTGTTTCTTGTCCCTCAGGGGCTGAAACCCATATTCCATCCCTCTGAACCCCTGTCCCTAAACCTACCCCATCTCATGTGACTCTGGGGTTCCTTGGTCATTAGAGGGTTTTCAGGTCTCTCTGGTCCTGGCCTGGGGCAGCCAAGAGGCTCCTGGTCCCTGGGGTCTCTGAGGTCACTGTAGCCCCCACTGCTCACTGCCATAGGTATCTCTGGCTCTTTCTGCTCCTCTATGTCCCTCATTTTCCTCCCCTTTCATTCTAGCTGGGATGCCCTGCCCTGCACAGCTTCCTCCACTCTTAGGCCTTCTCCAGAAAGCCCCTCTAACAAGGCCGACTGTCCTGTTCCCTTCCTGCTCACACTGTGTCCCGGCCCACCTCCCAGGCAACAGGGAAGGCACAGAAATCAGCTGGAGCAGCCGCCCCTGCCAGGTCCCTCGCAAGCCACTGTCCCCAGGTCACCAGGGGAACGAGCTTCCACTGTGTCCCCATAACAGGGCTGTTTCCCCTGGTGAGGCTGACATGTGGAACAGGCCACGGGACAGGGATGAGTGACTCAGCGACTCCTCCATACAGTCTCTACTGACTCACCAGGGGCTCAGAGGCAGGATGACAGGTCCGCTTTCCCCAAGGCCCAGAGGCTAATTTCACCCATTGACTCCCAGACTCATCTGGATGTGAGGCTCACACCCTCCAGTCATTCCCCAGGACCTTCCCCAGGTGAAGCCGGCCAGGCAGGTGCTGTCTGATGGGTTTGCTGCCCATTCCACATACACCTGTGTCCTCGTGATGATGCTATCGTCATACGGTGGGATCCCTTGGACTGAGAAGTGCATCAGTCACTGGAGTCTCACATAGACTCTGCCCACTTTAGATGAACTTAAACTCTCCTTGTGTTTTCTGAGGTTAACAGGAGATGAAGAAAGCATTTCACATGCCTGTTTTGGGCTTCTTCCCTATTTGCCTAACTCTGCACAGGAATTAGGGGCAGGGAGCTCTTTCTAAATTTACTAGCATAACACACGTTGCTTCTAATTTGGCATCGTTCCTTCCTTTATGTAACTGACACACCTAAGACTTCCTAACTGACTGGCTCTATCCTCCTAAGAGGACTCATGTGCCTCTCTCTACTCAGGGAGTTGCTAATTTCAAACCAACTTCAGCATCTTCATTTGAGGACAATGTGATCCTACTGGAATTTACAGCACACCTAACCCTTAGTATGTTATCAAGAAAAATATTACTTCCAGCAATTGATCTTCGATCTTTAGGCCATTAGTAACAATCTCCACTTATGGAAAAAATTAAATGTTTCCCCCAAATTTCTTTCATTTTTTACTGTATTCAGAACATAACATGAGGTCTAAACTCCTGACAAATTTTTCAAAGCAAATTACGGCACTACAGGTCAAGCATCCCAAATCTAATAATCCAAAATCTGAAATCTCCCAAATCCAACACTTTTTGACCACTAAAGTGATGCTGAAAAGAAATGCTCACTGGAGCATTTTGGATTCTGGGTTTTCAGATGTAGGATGCTAAACGGGTAAGTCTACTGCAAATGTTCAAGAATCCAAAAACAGTCAGAAATCCAAAACACTTTTGGTCCTAAGCCTTATGCATAAGTGATACTCAGTCCGTATGAACTATAGGTACCAAGCTAAACAGCAAATCTCTAGAACCTCATCCTGTGTAACTGAAAGTTCACATCCATTGACCAACTCCCCATTCTGCCTCTCCCAACCCCTGGCAATCACCATTCTACTCTGATTCCATGAGTGTGACTACTCTAGGGACCTCATATAACTGGAATCCTGAAGTATCTGTCCTGTGAGTGACTCATTTCATTTAACATAATGTCCAATGGGAGAAAATATTTGCAAAACTTCTTCCCAAGTTTCTGTCTCATATCTGTCAAACACACATGGTCCTTGAGGGTCAGATTTGCAGCAGTTCATGCTCCCCGTTTCCACCACTCAGCTCTGCATTTGCAAACATCCACATGTATTTATGGAGAGATCCACAGAGTCCTCACCTGCCCTCCGCAGAGGGAGAAGAAACAAAGTCAAAGAAAAGGAACATGGTTCTGCTATTAAATTCAGGCAGCTCCTACCTGTCCCCCTCACTGTCTTCTAGATCATTCTCTGAATTCTGCTCTATCTTTAGGGGTCACAGGCTCAAGTCAGTCATTATTAAACACCTGGGAAACACTGCCCACCTTGTGGTTCCACTGCCTGATGACTGAACTGACCTCCAGGCTTGCCCCTGGTGTCCCCTGTGTTAATTCTGCTGAAACAGCCAATCCCAGGCCAGGCTGAACAGTATCCTCGGGGTTTAAGAACAGTAAGAAGTCCCATCGTCACCCATCTCTAGAATGTCCTTAGAAAAGGAAGCCACACAGAAAATACAGCCCGGGGGGCAAAGCAGGACTAAAGCTTGAAAAGACCCAGCACCTGAATGTTTCAGGTGAAGACCCCAAGGGAAGCCAGGCAGGCAGTTGGTCAGGGAGAAACCAGAAGAAGCACAGGGGCTGTGACCCCAGGTCCTGTGTCTGTCCATGACCCAGTGCTGCTGCTCAATTCACACTTGAGAAAGACTGTGCTTCTCCCACACAGCGCAGGCGGTCTCACACAATCTCAGCCCTCAGATCATCATGCATCTGTCGTGTGACACATACACCTGCCATGGGCTTTTAAGGACTCAAAGGGGCTGAGAGATGAGAGATGCCAACTCTGATTGAAAGATGTCTGCGGAGGAATCACAGGTGCCACACAAGGCAATCTTCTCTCTGTTCTCTGCACAGCGGAGCTGCCCAAGCCCTCCATCACCAGCAACAACTCCAACCCCGTGGAGGACAAGGATGCTGTGGACTTCACCTGTGAACCTGACATTCATAGCACAACCTACCTGTGGTGGGTAAATGGTCAGAGCCTCCCAGTCAGTCCCAGGCTGCAGCTGTCCAATGGTAACAGGACCCTCACTGTACTCAGCGTCAAAAGGAATGATGCAGGAGCCTACAAATGTGAAATACAGAACCCAGTGAGTGCCAACCTCAGTGACCCAGTCATCCTGAATGTCCTCTGTGAGTATCTTCTGTTCCTCTGTGGCCCGGGCCCCCAGCCCAAATTCACACAGCCAGAGTCCAGGCCTCTTGGTCCCTCTCAGGTCCAAGCACTCAGACCCTCACCCAGGCTTGCCATGACTTCCTGCCCTGAGTAAACGTGGGCAGACCAGGCCTTGACCAAGAATAGGAGGTGAGGGGCTGTCTCCTGTGCTACTTCTACTCAAACACCCATTCCCATCATCACTCATCTCCATGATGTCCTTAAGGCTCAGGGTTCACATTTTCTGATGGCAGAAACAGGTGAATGTCTCAGACGTTGGCTCAGGGGACATAGCGGGGGTTTGGTTGAGACTTCAGGGTTGTGACATGGCTCGGGGGACACTGTTGCCCCTCCACAGACCAGGAACTTACACTTCCCTCTGACGACATCATCTGTGGCTTTATTCTTTTTCCTCCAGATGGCCCAGATGTCCCCACCATTTCCCCCTCAAACTCCAATTACCGTCCAGGGGAAAATCTGAACCTCTTCTGCCACGCAGCCTCTAACCCAACTGCACAGTACTCTTGGTTTGTCAATGGGACGTTCCAGCAATCCACACAAGAGCTCTTTATCCCTAACATCACTGTGAATAATAGCGGATCCTATATGTGCCAAGCCCATAACTCAGCCACTGGCCTCAATAGGACCACAGTCATGATGATCACAGTCTCTGGTAAGTGGATCCACGAAGCACTGGCATCACATTTTCAGGTGGAGTGTGGCTCTCAGAGAAGAGCCAGGAAGAAATTTTCTTTCCCAACCTGTGTCCAAGGGGCACAAGCAAATCCCAAATTCTCCCCTGAACCCTCCCAGTTCACCTCTGCAGACTCTCTTCCCCTTGTCTACTTTTGGTTTTTATTGTTTTTGCTTTCTGATTTCTCATGTCTGACTTCGGGTCCATCCTGCAATGAGAGGAGGGGGCTCCCTCAGCCCTGAGTCCTGTGTAGTGAAAGGGGATTCACAGAGGAAAAAAGAGGAAGAGTCCTCAGAGTCAAGTTGCTGCTCTCTGTCACCAACAGTTCCCTTTCTGTCACTTCTTTGTGTTCTTTTACCTACTCTATAAGCTATAAGGGACAAGGAGGCTTTGAAATGAGCTCACACTTTTTCCTTAAATGAGAAGAGGAAGCCCCTTGGATGATGGAGGAGCAGCTCAAACTCTGCCCCTATCTCTGCTCCCAGCGCCCCCAGTGACTGACTGACCCTGCCCTGAAGCCACCTAAGGTGAAACCAGGGCATATGGAGAAGGTGCCCAGGTGTCTGTCCTGAATCAGGCTAAATAAAGCTGCTAATCAACACCAAAGCCTCCCCTGGATCAGGCTGCAGGAAAATGGGAAGACATGGAGCCTCAGGGCAGACTGCTGAGCTGTGTCCTGGCTCTGAAGTCACTGGCTGTATAAGGCTGTGGGCACAGCACATGGGACACAGCACAGAGGACAGCAAGAGATGCACACTTGGAGACATAGGGAGATTCAGCCTTGGGGACTCTGCATGGCAGGGAAGGGACAGTGCCAAAAAGTGTGTATTTATAGGGAGGGTAAGACTACCAGCCACTGTATATATCTAATGTAGGACTTACCATTTTAACCCTTCCACATGTGCAGATCCGTAGTATTAAACACATTCCCATTGTTCTGCTACCATCACCACCATCCACCCACAGAACTCTTTTCTTCCTCCCAAAATGAAACTCTGTTCCCATCAAACTCCTGGGCAGAGCTGCCCACCTGTGACCCACAGCCAACCCCTGAACTCACCTCTAGACTTGCTTCTGATCTCCTGCTCAAACCCCCATCCCCATCATCACCCATCTCCAGGATGTCCTTAAATAGCAAAGCCTCAGAAAAAAACACATCTTGGCTGGGTGGTGTGGGACTGTACAGCTGAAAGAAACAGCACCTGCATGTTCCAGGTGAGCACCCCCAAAGACCAGGCAGTCAGCCAGTCAGGGAGGAAACAGGAGAGGTGCCAGAGGCTGTGGCTCTCAGTCCTGTGTCTGCCCATGACTCAATGCTTCTGCTCTATTCACAGTTAAGAAAGTCTGTGCTTCTCCCACACAAAGCAGGTGGCCTCATGATCTCTGAGCCCTCAGATCGTCATGCATCCATCTTCTGACACACACACCTGCCCTGGGCTCTTAAGGACTCGGGTGGGCTGAGGGATGGGAGATGCCAACTCTGATTGAAAGATGCCTGCAGAGGAATCAAAGGTGCCACACAGGGCAACTTCTCTCTGTTATCTGCACAGGGGAGCTGCCCAAGCCCTACATCACCAGCAACAACTCCAATCCTGTAGCGTTTTCTACATAGAAGTTTAAGTTATCTGTGAACAGAAATAATTTTACCTCTTCTTTCTGATTTGGATGTTTGTTTGTTTGTTTGTTTGTTTGTTTGTTTGTTTTTTGCCTAATTTCTCCAGCTAGGACTTTAAATATTATGTTGAAGAGAAGTGGTGAAAGCAGGCATCCTTGTCTTGTTCCTGGTCTTACAGGGAAAGCTTTCAGTCTTTCTCCATTGAGTATGCCTCTATTATGTTGAGGTGGTTTCCCTCCATTCCCAAAGTGTTTTTATTTATAAAAGAATGTTGAATTTTGTCAAATGTTTTTACTGGCTAAACCTTATTACTAATTATAGATTTTTTGTGTGTTCCCAGGAATTTGCCCATTTCATCTAGGTTATCCAATTTGTTGGCATACAATTCTTTACCGCACTCTTTTAATCTTTATTATTTCTGTAGAATTCGTAGCAATGTCATCAATTTTTTGAGAGTAGGTCTCACTCTGTAACCCAACCCAGGCTGGAGTGCAGTGGCTTGATGATAGCTTACTTGCAGGCTCAACCCCCTGGGCTCAAGTGATCCTGCTACCTCAGCCTCCTGAGTAGCTGGGACCACAGGCATGTACCATCATGCTTGGCTAGTTTTAAAAAAAAAAAATTGGTAGAGATTGTGTCACCCTATGTTGCATAGGCTGGTCATGACCTTCTGACCTCAAGCAACCTTCTTCCTTTGACCTACCAGGGCGCTGGAATTAAAGGTGTGAGCCACCATGCCCCCATTTTCATTTCTGCTTTCTTAATCAACCTAGTAAATGACTGTCAATTTTGTTGATCTGTTTTGAAGAACCAACTTTTGGTTTCATCGACTCTCTTTACTGTTTTTCTAGACTCCGTTTTATTTATTTCAATTCTAATTCTTATTGTTTCCTTCATTCACTATCTTTGGGTCGATTTTGTTCTTTTTCTATATCCTGAATTTGTAAAGTTAGGTTGTTGATTTGAGGTCTCTCTTTATTTTCATGTAGGTATTTACCACTATCAGTTTCTTGTACAAGATTCTTAACTTCTCTGAGCCTTCAATTCTTTAACTGAAAATTATAATAATTTTCATCACTAGTAAATGGATGGAAAAAATGAAAATTGAAATAACAGTGCCTGTTTCATAGTATTGTTTTGAAGATTTAATGTAATATTTGATTAAGCCTTCAGCAAAATGCCACACACAGAGAAAAGCTTCATAAATATTAGCTATTATTATTACTACTGTTACCATTAACCTTGAAGTCAGGTAGTCCTAGAGTCAAATTCTAAATCCCCTTGTCACTAACCGTATGACTTTGGATAAGTTTTCTCATCACTCTAAGCTTCTGTCTTTTCATCTGTAAAATGGAAATAATGTCTACCCAAGAGGGTTATTGTGTAAATCAAATGAGATACAGGTTGAGTATTTAGCACAGGGTCTGGCACCTAGGACATGCCCCTCAACAGTAGCTAACATAGCATTAACCATCACCCTTATTGACTGATGAGGTCTAAGCACCAAATGGAAACCCACTAGGACATGGTTACTGGCTAAACATGGGAGAGAGCAAAAACCCTGCAAAGAATCAAGCCTGGTATGTTAGCTTTCATCCACTGAGCTGCAGCCAAGACGGGATTAGAGGTGCAAGATAATTCACCAGGGAAAACAGCCATGAGGGAAAGTGGAGCAGCAGTGAGAGCAGAGCCTAAGAGAGCCCTTAGACAACAATGCAGATCTGATTCCTGAGAAGGAGGGAAGTTTCAGATAGCGGTGCAGTTCTGAGTTTCTTCAAGACCGCTGGGGAGTCCTTGAACCCCTCACCCATGAGAGTGAAGCAGGGTCTCACAGGCCTGGGCTTGCTTTCTTTCCCCTGGTGGGAGCCCATGAGCAGTGAGTTATCTGGGCAAAAGAACATAGTAAACTCAGAATGCACTAGCCTGGGCCTTCTGTCAGTCAAGTCCCTGCCATAGAGATTCAACAGACTCTTATTCATGACATGCAAAAACAGCAATAAGACTTTCTCAAATTTTCAAAGCCTTCAAAAATGTCCAAGTGCAAAAAGACCAGGATGAAATTAACAGAAGACTGATCACCAACCTAGAAACATGGTGAGAGAGAAAAAATTGCAACCTTCCCACAAAACTAGTGTATTCCTTGAAGGAACAAGTCGAGACTACTTCATGTTGACAGCTGGTTCTTGGGGCACCCCACTGTAGAATAACATCACCTTCATTCCTTCTCTTTTCTTCCCACAAGGAAGTGCTCCTGGCCTCTCAGCTGTGGCCACTGTCGGCATCATGATTGGAGTGCTGGCCAGGGTGGCTCTAATATAGCAGCCCTGGTGTATTTTCGGTGTTTTAGGAAGACTGGCAGGTATGATGGCCTTTCCTCTTGTCATGTTTCCTGCAGGGCTGACCACCATGCTTGGGAAAGGGAAGAAAATTCTTCACTTATATCTGGGACTGGATCTCCTCCTTCTACCCCTAAATTTCTGCTTCTCCCACTAATTCCTGCAGGTCTCTTTTTTCCTGGTCTGCATGCTCCCTGGACCCCACTGTCTCTTAGACATAATTATCTCCAGCCTCTGTTCATTTGCCTCCTAGAGTCAATACATTGTCAAAGCCTCTTCGTCCTTTTTTAACATCACTCACTTGTGTCATTCTCTCCATTCCCATAAACCCCAGTAACTATTCAACGTCCTGCTTGACCCCTTGTTGTAAGGTTGGAATCTTTCTTTCATATGACTGCCTCATTACCTTCCTAAAATCTAGTTCACTCACCTACTTAAGAAGCCAAAGGGGGCCGGGCACAGTGGCTCACGCCTGTAATCCCAGCACTTTGGGAGGCCGAGGCGGGTGGATCATGAGGTCAGGAGATCGAGACCATCCTGGCTAACACGGTGAAACCCTGTCTCTACTAAAAATATATCTATCTATATATACATACACACACACAAAAATTAGCCGGGCATGGTGGTGGGCGCCTATAGTCCCAGCTACCTGGGAGGCTGAGGCAGGAGAATGGCGTGAACCTGGGAGGCAGAGCTTGCAGTGAGCCGAGATCACGCCACTGCACAGAGCGTGACTCTGTCTCAAAAAAGAAAAAAAAAGAAGAAGCCAAAGGGGCCTGCTCTGGCCTGCTAGATAAGTTCAAATTTCTTCTCTTTACCTCTACTTCCTAGTATAATTCCTCCATCTTAACTAGAATCTGACTCTCTACACACCCCTGCCCCTTTACCCCGGATGCACATAGAATTCTTAGTTTCAATGTTACACCTAAAAACAGGGTGATCTCCCCTCCACCACCCGCACTGTTGACTTACCCACACCCTTCATCGCAAGCAACCTCTTACTTCATGGAAAACAAACACTGTGTCGTATTAGCATGTGAACTTTGGACACATCCTGCATGTGGCTGAGAACCTTTTCCTGACGATCAAATCATGTGTTCATAACAGATACAGAAATGAAGAAGGCAAGGTCCCTACCCCCAGGGAACAGAAAGCCCAAGACAGGAGATAAGACCTGAAAAGGATTCATGATACCAAAGTAGAAAGGAGTGAAGGCCACAAGAAATCAGAGAAATCTGATAGGAAATATAGCTACACATTGGAATCACTGAGAAACATTTTTTTAAAATGGATGCTCAATCCCCAACCATCAATTCTGATCTACTGGTCTGAAGTTGGACCCAGGCATTGGTAATTTTTAAGCCTCTCCAAGCCGGGCGCGGTGGCTCAAGCCTGTAATCCCAGCACTTTGGGAGGCCGAGGCGGGTGGATCACGAGGTCAGGAGATCGAGACCATCCTGGCTAACATGGTGAAACCCCGTCTCTACTAAAAATACAAAAAACTAGCCGGGCGTGGTGGCGGGCGCCTGTAGTCCCAGCTACTCGGAGGCTGAGGCGGGAGAATGGCGTGAACCCGGGAGGCGGAGCTTGCAGTGAGCCGAGATCGCGCCACTGCACTCCAGCCTGGGAGACACAGCGAGACTCCGTCTCAAAAAAAAATAAATAAATAAATAAATAAATAAAAATAAAAATAAAAAAAATAAGCCTCTCCAGATGCTACTAATGTGTAGCCAGGATGGAGGACCCCTGTTCTAATAGGTAGGACTTGGGGCTAAACTCATGGTTTTCAGCTAGGAGGATTAGAATTGCCTCTGGAGCTTTTTCAACATACATAGGCCTATACTTTGTTGGCCTTATCCATTAATGGGCTCCACCAAGAACTCAGTCATCTAATTGAGAAACAGAAACTAAATGGAAAAGCCGCCTTATTTGATATGTTCCATTATATGGGAAGCACTGTCAAATGATAAGTGATGCTAAACCTTCTCTAAGTTATATTTATGGATATGTTATTGATGTGAGTGTTCCAAAAATTATGAGATTCCGAGAAATCCGATAGGTTATAAGCCATAATGTCATATGCCACAGAAGTAATTAAATGTCTATGGGAGATGCATTCTTATCATAAAGAACTCTCATCAGCATCAGATGTTTAACCATACTCATTTTCAATCTTTGTCATTCACAACAATCGTTTTTGGTTTTGTTTTGTTTGGAGGGGTTGTTTTTGTTTTTGTTTTGAGATGGAGTTTCACTCTTGCTGCCCAGGCTGAAATGCAATGGCATGATTTCGGCTCACCACAACCTCTGCCTCCTGTGTTCAAGCGATTCTCCTGCCTCAGCCTCCCGAGTAGCTGGGATTATAGGCATGGGCCACCATGCCTGGCTAATTTTGTATTTTTAGTAGAGATGGGGTTTCTCCATGGTGATAAGGCTGATCTCAAACTCCCAACCTCAGCGATCCGCCCGCCTCAGCCTCCCAAAGTGCTGGGATTATAGGCATGAACCACCGCGCCCAGGCCCTGACAATTGTTTTGATTCTTCCTTAAAGCATTTGCAATCAGCTACCATCCAAACTTTCTTCTTCATTGAGGGTGTTTACAGAAAAGACTCTGACATGCAGTCTTGAATACAAGTTTCTGATAACATTAAAATCATACCATTGGACTATTTAAGAATTTCCAAAATTTTAACAAACTGATAGCTTCACGAAACTGCCAGCCAAGAGCAAGCAGAGAAAAGAATTAATTTCATGGGACTAAATGACAGCAATGAAAATAATATTTTTATGATTTTTTATTTGAAATTTTGTGGATTCTTTTAAGTGTTTTGTTGCCCAGATTTCAGGAAACATTTTTTCTTTTAAGCTATCTACAGTTTTCAGCAATTTGGTAAAGTAGACTTTTGTGAACAAAAATTGAAACATCTACATTTTCTCCCTACCTGACTGCTCCAGAATTCGAAAATTATTCATGAACATTTATATTTTATAATAATATCTTTATTTGCACAATATAGTTATTGATGTTAATTGTTATAAAATAATTGTTATTAATTAATATTTATTAAAAATTATTTTATGATTGATTAATTAATTTTATTAATAATTAATGATTATTTAATGATTAATTATAATTGTTAATTAATATTTATATTAAATAATAAATATAATAATATAGTTATTTGCTCAACAAAAATCTGCCCCTTTTATAACAGGATACATTTGAAATCACTGGTTATATTACCCAGCCTTTGATTGGGATGTTATATTTGGGAATATACACAAATGAAACCATAGGCACTGCTGGCAAAGTCTGAAGTTGCCCTTGGTTTGGCTTCCTCGTGTCAAGAGGTTTCTAAAAGTTTAATCTGAGATTCCTTATAAAAACTTCCAGTAAAGCAAACTTAAAAAGACTCCAGGCTGGGCGCAGTGGCTCACGCCTGTAATCCCAGCACTTTGGGAGGCCAAGGTGGGTGAATCATGAGATCAGGAGTTCAAGACCAGCCTGGCCAACATGGTGAAATCTCGTCTCTACTAAAATACAAAAAAAAGAGAGAAAGAAAAAAGGCTGGGCGTGGTGGTGAGTCTGTAATCCCAGCTACTCAGGAGGCTGAGGTAGGAGAATTGCTTGAATCCAGGAGGTAGAGGTTGCAGTGAACTGCACTCCAGCCTGGAAGTGCATACATAGGCCTGTACTATTCATGTGCGTACATAGGCCCATACATAGGCCTATACTCCTATTCAAGGAGAATTGCTTGAACCTGGGAAGCAGAGGTTGCAGTGAGCTGCACTCCAACCTGGGCAACAGGGTGAGATTCCATCTCAAAAAAAAGAAAGACCATGTGGTCAACTGCTACTCTTGCTGCACTTACATAAAGAATGAGGCGGCCAGGCATGGTGGCTCAAGCCTGTAATCCCAGCACTTTGGGAGACCAAGACGGGCGGATCACGAGGTCAGGAGATCGAGACCATCCTGGCTAACACGGTGAAACCCCGTCTCTACTAAAAAATACAAAAAAACTAGCCGGGCGTGGTGGCGGGCGCCTGTAGTCCCAGCTACTCGGGAGGCTGAGGCAGGAGAATGGCGTGAACCCGGGAGGCGGAGCTTGCAGTGAGCCAAGATCCAGCCACTGCACTCCAGCCTGGGCAACAGAGCGAGACTCCGTCTCAAAAAAAAAAAAAAAAGAATGAGGCCAAGTTTGATTAGACTAAACTTATTTGGAAAACAAATATGTCTTACTGGGATTATCTTTGGTAGAAATAGAGATGCCTACGAAGAGAAAAAATATGTTGAAAAAAACTATAGTACATCTGTTATGACATCACAGCTCTGCTTATTGTTTTTTAGTTTTTATTATCCCATAGATTGGACTGGACCCTGAATTCTTCTAGCTCCTCCAATCCTATTTTATCCCATCGAACCACTAAGAACAAGGTCTGCTCTGTTCCTGAAGCCCTATATGCTGGAGATGGACAACTCAATGGAAATTTAAAGGGAAAACCTTCATGCCTGAGGTGTGGACCACTCAGAGACTTCACGTAACTAGAGACACTCAAACTGCAAACCATGACAAGAAATTGACAACTTCATGCTGTGGACAGCTTTTCCCAAGATGTCAAACAAGACTCCCCATTATGATAAGGCTCTTACTCCTTTTAATTTGTCCTTGCTTATGCCTGCCTCTTTTACTTGTCAGGATAATGCTGTCATTAGTATTTCACAAGAAGTAGCTTCAGAGGGTGACTTAACAGAGTGTCAGATCTACCTTGTCAATCCCAGTGTTTTACATGAGAGATCCTTTAGTCCACCCAATGGCTGACATTAGCAGCATCTTTAACACAACTGTTTGTTCAAATGTACAGTGGGGTCCTTTTCAGAGTTGGACTTCTAGACTCACCTGTTCTCACTCCCTGTTTTAGTTTAACCCAGCCATGCAATGCCAAATAATGGAATTGCTCCCTACCAACTGAACAGGGAGGAGTCTGTGCAGTTTCTGACACTTCTTGTTGAACATGGCTAAATACAACGGGTATCACTGAGACTAAGTTGTAGAAATTAACAAATGTGCTGCTTGGTTAAAATGGCTAGACTCGTCGGGCTCGTTCTTTGTTCTATTTTAGTTGGTTTGCATCTTGCCTATCCAACTCTTGGTATTACCCTCCTAATAGTCATACTAGTAGTCATACTCCCTGGTGTAATGTAATCTCTAAAAGCTTTAAATGTTTGCATGCAGCCAGCCATCGAATAGTGAATGGTCTCTTTGGCTGGAATTACAAACCTCAAAGAAATGCATCATCAGGAGAACATCCTAACCTATGAAGGTACCCTAGAGCTTAAAGTATAATAATAATAATAATAATAAAAACCTATGAAGGATAAAAGCCCCAAATGGTGGTAACTTATAATAGCACTAATGCTTTAAGGTTTGGTCCCACTGTCACCTAGGTGAGCGCATAGAGCCAGTCATGCTAAATGCTACATACTCCAGCTGAAATTTTAAGGAAGCAGATAGATCCAAAACAGACCAATTTAAAAAAAAAAAAAAAAAAAAAACGGACATTCCAGTTTACTTGAGTTAGCATACTATGGGGGTCTCCTCTACTTTAACTTTTACAAAAAAAGTAATGTGAAGTAATGTGATGTTAACCAACGTATTTATTTCTGTGGTTCTGTTTCCTTGTTCCGATTTGACAAAATCCACTGTTCTTTTATTGTATTGCCCAGGGGGAGCTATTACTGTACTTGTAGAGTGGAGCTGCCTTAATGCATAAGTCACAAATAAAAGCCAATTAGATTTATAACTAAATTTGTTGTAATTATATCTCCTGACGTGGGTTCACAGCCAGCGATGGCCAGTGGAGTCTCTCTGGCTGCATCATTCTCTCCCTGACCCTCCTGCCTTCCTCTTTCCCTTACAAGGGCCCTTCTGATTACACTGAGCCCACCCAGATTATCCAGAATAACTTCCCATCTCAAGATCCTTAACTTTATCTTATCTGCAAAGTCTTTTTGCCAAATAAAGTAACATGCACATGTTCCAGGGATCAGGATGTGGACATTTTTAGGAGGTCATTATTCTGCCTAACACAAGTAACTTTCATAAACATCACCCACAACAAAAATTTGCTTTGCCTGCCTTCTATGTCTCACTTTGCTGTCTGAATCACAGGCCAGAGCACAGACTTCAAGGTGAAACACACCAGCTCTGCTGTGAACTGCCTGGATGATCCTGGACCACTCACTTCACCTCCCACAGCCTCTTCTCATTTGCAGCACAAGGATGAGTCTTACTGTATCAGAAAATGACAGTGCAAGAGTAAATTAAGATGTGTAAGGTATTAGTCACACAGCCTGTACCCAATGAGCCCTCAGGAAACATTCCTTTCAGTCCCTTCCTTTTAACATCCCGTTTCTTTCATCCTCACCCATCTGCTCCTTCATCTTCTTTCTCTTCAGCGACTTACACAGTCTACCCTACCAGTTAGCAAAGAAGCCAACTACCCATTTTCTCATGATTCTGCTGGAATGGTCTTGTGAGGGAGTCTGCTATCCACTCAAGAAAGCCCACATTATTTATATGGAGAGGTCTGTTTAGAACAAGAGGTCCTTGGCCGGGCACGGTGGCTCACGCCTGTAATCCCAGCACTTTGGGAGGCCGAGGCGGGTGGATCACGAGGTCAGGAGATTGAGACCATCCTGGCTAACACAGTGAAACCCCGTCTCTACTAAAAATACGCAAAATTAGCCGGGTGTGGTGGCGGGCGCCTGTAGTCCCAGCTACTCGGGAGGCTGACGCAGAAGAATGGCGTGAGCCCAGGAGGCGAGGAGGCGGAGCTTGCAGTGAGCCCAGATCGCGCCACTGCACTCCAGCCTGGGGGACAGAGCAAGACTCCGTCTCAAAAAAAAAAAAAAAAGAACAAGAGGTCCTTTTTATGTTCACATAAAATGTATACATATGGCCAGGCGCAATGGCTCACGCCTGTAATCCCAGGACTTTGGGAGGCTGAGGTGGGTGGATCACCTGAGGTCAGGAGTTTGAGAACAGTCTGATCAACATGGTAAAACCCCATCTCTACTAAAAATACAAAAATTAGCTGGGCATGGTGGCAGGTGCCTATAATCCCAGCTACTCGGGAGGCTGAGACAGGAGAATTGCTTGAGCCCAGGAGGCAGAGGTTGCAGTGAGCCAAGATCACACCACCACGCTCCGGCCTGGATAACAAAGAGTGAAATTCTGTCTCAAAAAAAAAATATATTTATACATACTTCCCCTTAAGTTACACATACCTGTCCCAATTCTGCCCTGTTAATTTGTATGTGCCCTTCCTTAATCATTCTTCTTTAGTCTTTCCCTTTATACCTTGTAATCTAGGATAGCACAGAGACAAAGCTAATGACCTAAGCCACAAGAGGGGATTTTTTTTAGCAAGATGAATGCTTTCCATTAAAAGAATTAATGCTTTTTTCGGCAAAAGGAATGCTAATTTGCAAGGCACCCCTGAAGGCTGTTTTTAGGCTTGGCTTTTGGAAAAATCATTTGCGCCTACAACACATTTTTAGGTGTTCCCCAACCAGGAGATAATAATTACCACAGAAGCCACATTCACTCCGTGTATTCCTGCTGTTGGATAAATGTATTTTCACAGAATGTTGAGCATGAGTTACTCCTCCCCAGTCCTTCCTGGAAGTTAAACTTCCTCCTTAACCATCTTCATCTCCAGGTGGACTGCCAGGACTCTGGCTGGAAAATACCTCCCACGCTGGATGGCCAGGGTGGCACCTTTGCCTATTCCCATAATTATAATAGCTCAGACTGATGCAGCCCTCACTACGTACCAGGCACTATCCTAAGAGCTCTCCAGCTAGCTACAGTCCTCACAAAACATCCTGAGTGCCACCATCCCCATTTTTACAGACTTTTAAAACTGAGGCAGAGAAGTGAAGTAGTGTATCCATTGTCACCCAGCCCCATAATTTAACCTCATTCCCCTCCCCATCTGGGCAGAGGACACCCTAAGATTTCCAAGGTCTCCTGAATGACATTCACCTTCCAGAATGATTTTTGCCCCCTCTACTCTCAGGATTTGACAAACAGCCAGCATTTTGTTTTCTGTCTCACCCTTCACTTATGCACCTGTTCCCTAATGCCACACTCACAACTGCCACACTCAGACCTGCATAAAACCTGGCTTTTATGAACTTCAGTCTCTTTTGGAAGAAAACAGGACCAGGTTCCCAGTCACATAAAAAGTCATTTTTACTCCACTGTCAACTACTTGCACAGCCATTCCTTGGCCACAAATGAGGGACGCTAGGGACAGAAAGTGTAATGAGAGGGAAGTAGGAGGAGGGTGACTTCCTGGAATGGTCCCAAAGAGGAGAAGATTTCAAATCCAGAAGCAGTCACAAAACACACCCAGAGTATGGCCTTTGAATAATGACAGCCCCACCTGTCTCTTTCCATGCCTGGTGGCCTCTATCTTCCTTCTCAGACTGCCCCTCCTGCCCTTGCTTTCTTACACCAATACTAACCACCTGGGAGCTGGGGCCATACCACAGCACATAGCACTGAGTGGTCAGGGTGCAGGAACTGAAAAGGGAGAAGAGTGTTTAACTTACGGGCGTCTGACTCATCTAGGTACACACCACCTGGGCAGGAAGTGGATTAGTGAAGACCTGTGCAGGACTCATGGTGATTAATCAAAATGAGTGGCTGAGGCAAGGGTCTGACTCAATTGAGGTTTATTTAGCCAGAGCTTGAGGGCACGCCCTGGGAAAACACGAGTCCTAGAAAACCTCTGCGACTTGCATTCTCTCTGAAGTGGTTTTCAAGAGACCATGTTTTCTCTTTTTTTTTTTTTTTTTGAGATGGAGTCTCACTCTGTCTCTTAGGCTGCAGTGCAGTGGCATGATCTCAGCTCACTGAAAGCTCCAACTCCCGGGTTCAAGCAATTTTCCTGCCTCAGCCTCCCAAGTAGCTGGGATGACAGGCACGTGCCACAACACCCAGCTAATTTTTGTATTTTAGTAGAGACAGGGTTTCACCACTTTGGCCAGGCTGGTCTCGAACTCCTCACTTCAAGTGATCCACCCACCTTGGCCTCCCAAAGTGCTGGGATTACAAGCATGAGTCACCGCACCTGGCCGATGCCAGGTGTTTATACATTTCCTTAAAGCAGGGAAGGTAGATAGGAAGAGGTGGGGTAGGCAGAAGAATGATTAACTTTGCCTTTGTTCTGTACCTGGAAAGGTAAGCATTATCAGTCTGAAATATAACAGACTTTATTCTTAGGAACTAGACTTAGATTGCAGAACTAAAGTTACAATCGACATGTTCTTGTTTTATGGGAGAATATACATCTTAAAAGATTTTGAAGCCGGATGCGGTGGCTCACACCTGTAATTCCAGCACTTTGGGAGGCCGAGGTGTGTGGATCACAAGGTCAGGAGATCGAGACCATCCTTGCTAACACGGTGAAACCCCATCTCTACTAAAAATACAAAAAAAACAAAAAAACAAAAAAACACAAACAAACAGCCGGGTGTGGTGGCAGGGGCCTGTAGTCCCAGTTACTCAGGAGTCTGAGGCAGGAGAATGGCATGAACCCGGGAGGCAGAGCTTGCAGTGAGCCAAGATCACACCACTGCACTCCAGGCTGGGCAACAGAGAGAGATTTTGTCTCAAAAAAAAAAAAAAAAAAAGGTTTTGAGATCAGCAAAGAACACTGTGTGAAGGCACTTATCCAGAGATGCCTGAGGCCTTTGCACCTTCCCATGGAGGTCTGGATAATGTACAATGCCTTGCCACAAGGTCTTGTAGTAACAGCTATTCATTTTAGGAAATGATCATGGTGTTGCATGACTCAGTCTCCAGGTTGAACTTCCCTTTGGTATAAAGAGTTTGGGAGTTCTGAGTTTTTTTCCCTTTACATTTACCCTCCCCCACCCTTTTTTTTTTCTATTCTTTTCTTTTTCTTTTTTTTTTTTTTGAAACAGAGTCTTGCTCTGTCACCCAGGCAGCTGGAGTGCAGTGGCACAATTTCAGCTCACTGCAAACTCCACTTCCCGAGCAATCCTCCCACCTCAGCCTCCCAAGCAGCTGGGACTCCAGGCCCATGCCACCACACCTGTCTACATTTTTTTTATTATTACTTTTTGTGGAGATGAGGTTTCACCACATTGCCCAAGCTGGTCTTGAACTCCTGAGCTCAAGTAGTCAACCCGCCTTGGCATCCCAAAGTTCTAGGATTACAGGCGTGAGCCACTGCACCTGGCCAGCACCTATTCTTCAAAATCTTTCACAGAAAGCATTGTAGAAAACACGAGTTTGGGGCTGTATGTTTCGTCTGATCCTACATCACTAGGAAGGTTCATTCTTAGGACATTGTGTTCATGGAGAAGGGCATGAAGTTCATTAGAAAAAGACCAAAGTCAAGTTACAGGAACAAAGGGAAAGTAGTCCTGGAACCCTATTCAGGCTACACAGCTGAATAATTGCTTCTTCAGCTAAAGCAATTATTTGGGCACTCATCACTCTAACCCTTTCAGTTATATGTTGGCTCACTTGTAATTTGTGGAGCAGACTATAGGCTAGCTTTTGTATTTTTAGAGTCTCCAAAGCATCTTCAAATTCCAGTGGCAGATTCCTCTGGATTGTAGTCTGAATCAGGTGTACAACTGAACCTTTTCAGTAGTCCACATATCTGTAGGCATGAAGGTTGTTGATATATAATTTGCTGTGTTTTCTCCTGAAGTTTACTTAAATTGTCTAGCTTCAGGTTGCAAGGCTTCAGGAAAAAGCACCATTTTAATTTCTAATGATTCCGAGTCAGAAAAATGGAAGAAAATTTTGAAAATGTTAGTTTTGACACACAAAAATGTACCAAAAAGTACAACAGAGTCACTACATCAAGACTAGTCATACACAAATCTTCTCTCATTAACCAAAATTTTCCAGAGGAAATGGTGATTTTTATTGTCTGCTTGACTAGGTTGCACAGAGAAAGAGAAGCCAGGAGCCTCACTGGAAATAAATTCTTACCCTGTTGCTAGATGATCATCTTCCTGGATTCCGTCATGGCCCAAAACAGGTTATGGTTGTACGTCGGGTTTTAGTAGCAGGACAGGTTATGGGAAGGAGAAAGGAGGAGGCTCGGCTAACAAAGATGGTCTTGTTATACAGTTGAAACTTCACAGGTAGCGGCTCTCAGAGAGAGTAGATGGTAAATATTTATTTCAGATTTTTAAGGTATCAGGCTCAGTTCATTTTTCCTGGATCCAGACAAGAGAAAGCCTACCTGTATTAACGGGGGATTATCTACAGATGCCAATTTTCTCATGAAAGACAGCTTTGCAGGGCCACTTCTGCTCGCTGGCCCTCCAACAGACATCTCAAAATATGTCAAAAAAGATATTTGGGGTTAAACATCTTATTTCCTTCAACTGACACGTTTCTAGAGGTTGAACTTGGTGTTCTGCAGTTGCTGAAGTTTTAGTCAATTTTAAGGATGGTTCACCATAATGTAGAGCTCCTGCTGGATTTGACCAAGTTGGAAAGTGTTTTGGACACTCTGCAGGGTCAAGAGTTGGTCAAACCCAAAGGAAGAATGACAAAAATCAAAAACACAACAAGTGATCACACAAATGATGTACTGTTGAACACTCTAAGCATAAAGAGAGGTTAGAGCCAGCCAGGCGCGGTGGCTCACGTCTGTAATCCCAGCACTTTGGGAGGCCGAAGCTGGCAGATCATGAGGTCAGGAGATCAAGACCATCCTGGCTAACATAGTGAAACTCTGTCTCTACTAAAAATACAAAAAATTAGCCGGTCGTGGTGGCAGGCGCCTGTAGTCCCAGCTACTCGGGAGGCTGAGGGCTGAGGCAGGAGAATGGCGTGAGCCCGGGAGGCAGAGGTTGCAATGAGCCGAGATTGCACCACTGCACTCCAGCCTGGACCACAGAGTGAAACTCCATCTCAAAAAAAAGAGAGAGAGAGAGAGAGGTTAGAGCCAACTAGCAATAAACCTTAACCTGTAGCTATCAAATTCTAAAACAAAACCCCAACCCAGCTCCTTACCTGGGAGGGGACCAAGCTGAAGGCTGCTCTCCATTGGCACAGGAGAAGAAAACTCACCTTCCTTATAGGACGTGAGCAAAACTCCAAGAGTAAAGGAGTTTCACGGCAAAACAAAACTGAGATCTCAAACAATCAATTGGGGAGAGCAGGGACCTCAAGACAGAGTAGCATCTGATCCTCAGAAAGTCACAAAATCAGTCAAAGCTAAAGCTCATTAGTTGGTACCGAGCATAAACAGGAAAATCGCTGCAGGCCTAAAGGGCTAAGCTCCACTCAGAGGGTTCCTTCATGGTCACCAAAATGTTAACCAAAATGAGTGACTGGGGCAAGTGACTGAGTCCATTGAGATTTATTAAGCCAGAGCTTGAGGACACGCCCTGGAAAAACGTAAGTCATAGAAATCCTCCATAGCTTGTCTCGTCTTTGAAGAGGTTTTCAGGAGGCCTGATACTTATACATCTGCTTAAAGTGGAGAAGGGAGATAGGAAGAGACAAATAGAGGGAAGAATAATTGGTCTCATCTAGTCTTTCTTCTGTACTTGAAAATATAAGCATTATCATTGTGAAATCTAACAGGCTTTAGTTTTAGAAGGTAGATTTAGCTTGCACACCTATAGTTACAATTGCTTTGTCCTTGTTTTATGGGAGGATGTACATCTTGAAAAGTTCCAAGGCCAGCAAAGAACAATTTGTGAGGGTAGTCATCCACAGATGTCAGAGGTCTTTTCATCTTCCTGTGGGGATCTGGCTAATGTACAATGCTTTGACACAGGTTGTGTAATAACCATTGTTCATCTGGGGAAAAGATGGTGGAGTCACGTGACTCAGCCTCCAGCCTGAACTATCCCTTTGGTGTAATGAGTTTGACGGTCCTGAGATTTTCACTTTCCTTTACATAATTTTAAGAGTCAAGGGGCCAGGTGCGGTGGCTCACGCCTGTAATCCCAACACTTTGGGAGGCCGAGGCGGGTGGATCACAAGGTCAGGAGATCAAGACCATCCTGGCTAACACAATGAAACCCGGTCTTTACTAAAAATACAGAAAATTAGCCGGGTGTGGTGGCAGGTGCCTGTAGTCCCAGCTACTCAACAGGCTGAGACAGGAGAATGGCATGAACCCGGGAGGTGGAGCTTGCATGAGCCGAGATCACGCCACAGCACTCCAGCCTGGGCGTCAGAGCGAGACTCCATCTCAAAAAAAAAGAGCCATACTTCCTCGATGCTGTTCAACTGAGGTCAAAGGGATGGGTGTGGAAGGCATCGCAGCTTTCTCCCATTTAGAAGCCCATTGTCCCTTCCTTCTCCCCCTATTGGGTTACATTCCTCTGTCCATAGATCACGTATTTATTGAGTTGTTTTCCAGGGGAAAAAAAAATCTCAGTTGAACTCCTTAAAGCCCCAAGCATTCAATGCAGTTCAAGAGTGTCTCTCATTTTAATGATGACCAGGCACAAATATTTTTAAAAGGCTCTCCAGAAAATGTTGATAAGAGCCTCTGCACAACCCACAGTAGCTTTGGGGAGCATGGAGCTACAAAAATGTTGGGGAAGGAACCTGCTATGTGCTAGGGACCTTTATATTTCCACCTTATCTAATGCCCCCAATGACACTTTAAATAGTCACAATTATCTCCCTATCCCAAGACATCAATTAACTTGTCCTTTATCTCAGAATTGGTCAAAGGTGGAACCAGGATTCCGACTCACATATTTCTGAATCTAAAGGTCATGTTTCACTGAAGATGAAAGCCTACATGAATTCAAAGAAAGACAGGATGACTGCTTCTAACAGAAATAACCACACGGGCTTCAATGAAGAGTCAGGGTCTGAAATGAGCCTTAGACAAAGAACAGCTCAGGAGGCTGAGAAGACAGTTGAAGGTATTGTGGGAAGGAGTGAAAGAATTAGAATAAGTTCAGACATGAAAACATAAAATGTGGGTCAAGCCTTTCTACACAGACCAAGGAAGTAGACTGGGGCTGTGTTATGGGGGCTTTGAATGGCAGCCTAAGGAATTGGAATTTCATCCTATGGATGATAGAAGTCACTGGAAAGCTCTGAGAAAGCTCAGTAACATAACAAACAGCATTTCCAGGAAGATTACTCTGACAGTGTAACCAAAAACCTGTGTAATGAAAACCAGGTTAGTCACATGCTGCATGTAGAGTCCCATTAACATGAGCGAGGTCTGATACAAAACAAAGTGAACTTATTCGAAAGATAGCTTGGAAGAAGGGGCACAGAGCATTCTGCCTTTAAATGTGCGGCTTCACCTTTGGAGCAGAAAGCAGGCATTTTTTTATAAGGTAAAGGAGAAAATGAGCAAGAACAAGGGTCCTCCCACTACTGGGCAGTTGAGATGGTGCCTTCCTGGACAGAGGTAAGTTGTAAAAATGGCCAAGTGGGCATGCTTCTGACATGTCCCCCTAGTGGGTGTAAGTTCTGAGGTGACCCAGGATGGAAGCTCTGAGGCAACCCTCTGGAGGTGAAAGTTCCATGGCAGGTATTCTTTGCTCCACTAATGAACTGTCAACCCTTGAGAGATTAATCATGGAGCATAGAGCTAGAGGAACTTGCCCTGTAAGGAATGTCTGGTGATGGGGGAGGTGGAAGGTTATGTATGCATTTCTGAAGGACTAAGTAGGAAACTGGTAGCCAGGGAAATTAGAAAAGAGATAGAGGGAGGAAAAAAATAGTTAAACCACCTCTAGAAAAATGGGGGTACTCAGTTACCATTTTCCACTGCCAAGCTTTATTGTTATCTTTGTGGGATCTGGCTGCCATATTTGTTCTGAGTACTTTTTGCTGAGAAGGGGCATAATCATTGAGTATCAGAATGAAACTGGTCTACCTGGAGTTGGAAATACTTATGAGTACCCAGACTTATAGATTATATTGGTTGGAGCATTATGGTGTGAGGTCTAGAAGGTCTCCAGGAAAGCGTGCCTTGTATTTTTATACACAGGTTGTAATGTCAGGAAGCTCCACACCAGAGGGATATGCCTATCCTTGCAAGCAGGGCCAATGTTACAAGCAGCTTTTGCTCCTAGGATGGTCCTGACCCAAATCAGGATGCTAACCATTGGTCAGCAATCATGTGGGGTTATGAGAAATGAAATAATTATTTCTGTTAAAACAATAAAAAAATTAAGCCACGTCTAGAAAAACAGGGGTACTTGGTTACAACAGTGTCAGGCAAGATAACTTAGAGAAGTGGTTCTGAACTCTGGCAACTTAATAGAATTATCTGGAATCGTTTTTCTTGTTCTAAACTTTTCATTTTGAAACAATTTCATACTTTCAAAAATGTTCCAAAAATAGTCAGAGTTCCCATATACTTTTCACTTAATTTCCCAAAATATTGTTTTAGATAACCACAGTGTAATCATTAAAATCAATACATGGGCCAGGTGCGGTGGCTCATGTCTGTAATCCCAGTACCTTGGGAGGCCAAGGTGGGAGGATCACTTGAGGTCAGGAGTTTGAGACCAACCTGACCAACATGGAGAAACCCGGGTCTACTAAAAATACAAAATTAGCCAGGTGTGGTGGTGCATGCCTGTAATCCCAGCTACTTGGGAGACTGAGGCAGGAGAATCACTTGAACCTGGGAGGTGGAGGTTGTGTTGAGCCGAGATCATGCCATTGCACTCCAGCCTGAGCAACAAGAGCAAAACTCTGTCTCAAAAAATAAATTAAATTTAATTTAAATTAAAATTAAAATAAATACATTAATCACTGACATTGTACAATGAATGAATCTGCAGACCTTATTAAATCTCCTCTATCTCCCCACTAGTGTCCTCTTTCTAGACCAGAATCTAATCCAAGATCACACATTGCATCTCATTTTTTGTCCTGTCAGTCTCCTTTAAACTGGGAGAGTTCCTCAGAATTTCTTTTGCCTTCATGACCTTAACATTTTTGAAGAGTATTGGAGTCATTTTGTAGAATAACCCTCAGTTTGGGCATCTATTTTTTTTCTCATGATTAAACTTAGGTTGTACACATTAGACAATACCACAAAGGTGATGCTGCACCTTCTCCATCCATCATATTTCCTAAGATGTCGATATCTCTGATTACTGGAGATGTCAACTTTGAGCACTGGGCTAAAGTTCCTCCACTGTAAAATAGCGGAAGCATTTGTAAGTGACCAATACTCGGGCCACATGATGAACCAATCAGATCAGACTCTCCTGGGGGAAGACACAGGCACTGGTAGGTTTTAAATGCCCTACAGGTGATTCTAACCAGCTTCCAGGGTAGGAAACCTAAAGCTTACAGCGTGAAGATTAGAATCCTGGAAATCAGTCAGGAAACCATTCCTTGGGCCCAACATCCAGTTCCAGACACAATATTTGGCATGGACCCATGGAAGGGGAATGGAAGGCCAGAAATCTCCTAACTGGGAAAATGATGGGTAAGTAGACTGCTACCCAATAAAAAGAGAAGGCAGCACCAGGTGTGGCGGCTCATGCCTGTAATCCCAACACTTTGGGAGGTCAAGGCAGGCAAATAACTGAGCTCAGACGTTCAAGACCAGCCTGGGCAACATGGTGAAACCCCATCTTTACAAAAAAAAAAAAAAAAATGGCCAAGCATGGTAGTACACGCCTGTAGTCCCAGTTACTTGGGAGGCTGGGGTGGGGGGATCACTCAAACCCAGGAGGCTGAGGCTGCAGTGAGCCATGACTGCACACTGTGCTCCAGCCTGGGTGACAGAGAAAGACCCTGTCTCAAAAAAAAAGAAAAACAAGAGAGAGAGAGGCAGGATACCAAGTAAAGTGTCCAGCCCTTCTGGACTATTTTCTCTCCAGACCTCAGAGAAACATATATTGTAATGAAAGCACACACCATATAATTTTTTTTTTTTTTTTTTGAGATGGAGTCTCGCTGCGTCGCCCAGGCTGCAGTGTAGTGGCACGATCTTGGCTCGATCTTGGCAAGCTCCAACTACAGGCTCCCGCCTCCATGCCTGGCCAATTTTTTTGTATTTTTAGTACAGACGGGGTTTCACCGTGTTAGCCAGGATGGTCTCAGTCTCCTGACCTCGTGATCCGCCCACCTCAGCCTCCCAAAGTGCTAGGATTACAGGCATGAGCCACGGCGCCTGGCCCACACCATAAAATTTTACTATCACAAGCCTGACGTGAGCTCCTCATTGCCACTGACAGGAAGGGAATTATGAATTATGTCATGGAAATATATGACCACATGTGCCAAGATGCACACTTCTGGGTATAATTGAAGGAAAAATTCACAAACCTCCCCTAAACGACCTTGTCTTCCCCACTTGGTCCTTTGTCCTTAATCTCTTTTGAAGTAAGAGAATAAAGACTGTTATAAATTTCACAAAATAGGAAAATGTACACATCTCCTGTTTAACGGCTGTTTAAGCAAGAGGATACTGTGTTCAACTTCCCGAGTTATTACCCTGAGGTTTTTATTAAAAGATATCATCAGTGCCCTCATCAGAGGGGCCATCTGATAACATGCAAAAAAAACATGCCACTGTAACCAAAACCCAGAGGCAGGAAGGACCCTGACAAGAGCAATCCCTAGGGTATTCACATGCCTGCCAGGGTTTGGTGCTGCTGGTGCAGGAGGAACTGCTACTGGCAATAGCTGGAAAAAAAGAGAAGGCAGGGTCAGGCGCAGTGGCTCACGCCTGTAATCCCAGCACTTTGGGAGGCTGAGGCAGAAAGATCATCTGAGGTCAGGAGTTCGAGACCAGCCTGGCCCACACGGTGAAACCCCGTCTCTACTAAAAATACAAAAATTAGCCCGGCATGGTGGCAGGCGCCTGTAATCCCAGCTACTTGGGAGGCTGAGGCAAGAGAATCACTTGAACCCTGGAGGTGGAGTTTGCAGTGAGCCAAGATCATGCCACTGCATTCCGACCTGGGCGATAGAGTGAGACCCTGTCTCAAAAAAAAACAAAAAAAATAGAAGGCCGCTCTAACACTCAGGGCGTAGTAAGAAAAGAACTCACTCAACCTTCAATTCTCACACAGTCAGGACCCTTCCAGCCTCTCTATGGAGGTCTCACTGGGAGGGCTGGCACATAATTAAATGCCAATACATAGATGAAATAAGTTACAGAAGGGTGGGATCGACTGGGTCAAAAATGGTTGAAAATTTCACAAAACAGGAAGGATTTGGGTTAGGCCCTGAAAGACTCGGGCTTAGGAAAGCAGAGACAAAGAGAAACAGAAGCCAAGGGAACCTGAGTAAAGCATCCAACCCTCCTGGCGGATTTCCTCCTCAGATCTCAGAGAGACCTTTATTGTAGTGAAAACACATGCCATATAATTTTACTATCCTAAGCCTGAGATGAGCTCCTAATTGCCACTGATGGGAAGGAAATGATGAATCGTGTGATAGAAATACACAAAGCATGCAAAGATGCACACTTTGCACCACTCTAGATGCACAAAGATGCACACAGGCCCCACCGGAGATGCTAGTTTTGAAGAGGCTCCCAGGAATAAGAGTGTGTTTGCAGATGTTATTTTATTTACTTTTCTCACACAGGATATGGGGATATTTCACAAGGAGGATACTGATCCTCAGAAAGGGGAAGTAACTTGCCAAGGCTGTTGGTGGATGTGGGATTAGAACCTCAGTGAGTCTAACACCGAAGCCCATGCCACCACCACTGCCACCGAGAGACCTGAACAGGGTATGTGTAGGGAATAGGAAGGATCAGGGGGAGCTGAAGCAGAAAGAAACCATTTTAAAACAGGGAATTAAGTAAGCTTGCTAAAGGGGGATAATATGCTGCAGAGAAATGAACACTAGACAGACGTTCAAACTTGATCTGATTACAGAAAAGTCACTGAAGGTTTTGAGAAGACAGAACCAGCCAAAGTGAAACCTTGAGCCAAGACCAAAGAAGGTGGTGAAAAGGGGATTCTGGATTCCTAAGCTAGAGAGATGCCGCCAACAACAGTGACAGGACCACATGATGTATGGAGTAAGAACCAGTCGGAGAGGCTAAAGCTGTGGGTTTAAATACAAAAAGTCATGCAGTAAGGGCATGGCAGGGTGGGGCAAGTTACATTCTTTCTCTGCAGTTCGGTCTCTCTTCATCTATAATCAGGTGCAATGAGAATTAATGTTTAAATGACCCTCAACCCTTGCTACTCAAAGTGTGACCCACCAGCCAACAGCAACGACATGTCCAAAAGCACCTTAGAAATGTAGAGTCTCAGACCCCACCAGAAGGATCAGAATCTGTATTTAAACAAGATCTTTGGGGGATCTGTGAGCACAGTTTACTGAAGTGTCTTCCAGTTCTAAAATGCAATGATTTCACAGTCATCTGAACTCCATCACCTCACAGGAGAAAGAAGGAAAATAACATTGACCTTCGCCTCATTCGTGACCTTTTCTTAAAACAGCCTCTTAGACGCGCCCACACCCAGGTAGAGATTTAGAAAACACCCGAACGTCTGTGCTGCCACCTTGTGACGATCATCAGCAAATGCACTTAACTCTTACCGGTCTCTCCAGTCGTGGAGGGGATGGGGCTGGAGCGGGCAGGGTGTAGGAGATGAAGTCCAAGTCACAGATGAGGTAAAAGAATCATAACCGCCCACAAAGACTGGAAGTAACTGTCAGAGAGAGCTCAGCCTGCATCACAGAGCAATAACCCATTGCAAAAAACAGTTTTTATAACAATATGTGATCAGTGAGAAACGGTTCCAAGCCAAGTTCTGCCTTTGTAACCTTAAAAATCATTGTAATGGGTCTTTTCTTTTCTTTTCTTTTCTTTTCTTTTTTTTCTTTTCTTTTCTTTTCTTTTCTTTTTTCTGGAGACGGAGTCTCATTCTGTCACCCAGGCTGGAGTGCAGTGGCGCGATCTTGGCTCACTGCAACTTCCGCCTCCTGGGTTTAAGCGATTCTCCTGCCACAGCCATCCGAGTAGCTTGGATTACAGGTGCATTCCACCATGCCTGGCTAATTTTTGTAATTTTAGTAGAGACAGGGTTTCACCATGTTGGCCAGGCTGGACTTGAACTCCTGACCTCAAGTGATCTGCCCACCTCAGTCTTCCAAAATGCTGGGATTACAGGCGTGAGCCACCACTCCCAGCCACTGTAATGGGTATTTTCAACATCAGCCTTAGCCTAAATTCTACCAGTAAACAGTTAATTCCCCAAGGAAACTTACTTTACTGTGACAGTTCTTTTTCATCCTGAGCCAAAATATGTCTGATTCACACTCACCAATCCTTGTCCTATGTCCTCCATTGGCTGAAATAAGTCTAACACTTCTTTGTACAACCCACCTTCAAATATTGGGTTAAAAAAAATGTGCCTCTCATCCCAAATTCCCTTGGTGGTTTCCCACGTGGGGTCACCTGAAGCCCCACACCCTCCAGTCCCTTTCCCACGGGCGAGTGAAGTGCAGCAACCACAGCAGACACTCCAAATCACAGGGGTGTTCCCCAGAGCAGCAGAGCCACAGTACCCCCATCCCCGTCCTGGCACCTCACCCCTATTTAGAAGCCGAACCCCGTATCAGCTGATCTGGGGACGCTGACTTTTCCTGCTTCTACTGCTGCTCAATCATCCCACATGTGTGCAGATGTCTACTTTTTATTCTGTTTTATTTTGTAAGAAATATTTATCAGAGCCTGCTGTGCACTGTCACTGGAGAGACAAAGGTGAATCACACCCGGTCACTGCCTCACAGAGCTCCAGGTTATGGACAGAACCCACTCAAAGCAAGACCATTACCATTCAGTGAGAAACACCGTGACAGACATCAGCACAGGCTTCTCTGACCCACCTCACCAATGCCCTGTGAAAAGTCTTCCACTCTTGGTTTTCTCACCAGGTTCCATGCATACATGGGATCATTTCTGAGCTGAGATTTCGTCATTTCAAGCTCAAAGTGAAAAAGAGAATGCAAATGTCCCCGATGGTCCTTTGTGCGGTCACAGCTGGACCCAGCATGTCCTCCTGGCTAATCCAGGGTGCTCAGGGCTCCCACTTCACTCTGAACGTCCTCTCTCCTATTGGAGCTCACCACATCTGCACCTGCAGCAGCCAGGTGGCTGTACACTAACAGAAAATCCAGCAAGTCAGGAAACTTGCTTTACTCCTGTAACTTTGAGGCTGGTGACCTTGTGACATTGAACTAATCCTATAACTTCCCTGCACTTTAATTTTCATGTCTGTAAAGCGGGGCAGGTGGATTCGGTCACCCTAGGTGCAGCTGTATAGTGAGAGCTCCTCAGAGACAGCAACACACCTGATCTCAGCATCCACCGTCTGGCAAATACCAGGCACACACTAGGCACTCAAAGCCTCACTGAATATGTGTGTGAATAAATGACTATATGAGAGCCATGTGGATCATGGACAAAGTCAACAAATATTTTTGAACGTCTACCAAGTACACAGTAGAATAGGGAAATAAGTAACCCAGGCAGGACGGTGTTTTCTCCCAACTTCCCCTTACCTCCTTCCTGGGGAAGGAAGGGCCTCTGTACATCAGAGAGACTCCTGACACAAATAATGTTCTCAAGATGCATTATAAGTAGTCATGTTAACAAGAGGAAAGTCCACTTGTCTTGAGGATGTTTTAATCAATGGACCTGCGGACCCGAAGCCCCCCCCCCTCCTCGATGAGACACAGGATGTGACACCCACCCCAAGTGCATGGAGGGGAAACTAGATGGAGTGAACTGACAGGGAGCAGGACCTGGGAGAACAGGGGGGTAAAGAGACTGAGGCACCCGGAGGAAGGTCTGAGGAGGAGTTCCTGGCCCCCGCAGTGGCCTCAGTGTGGACTCATGAGAACTCAGCAGCATAAGTAAAGTGGCTGCACCAGGCTCTATGCATACATGGGATCATTTTTCAGTAAGATTTTCTTTCTGCTAATGGGCTGCGCTTTTGTACACTTTCTAACACATCAGGACAAGTTAACAGGTTACAAGCCATCATTCCATGCAACAGTCATTTATAGAATACTCCCAAAGTGCCAGGCCCTGTGTGAGTTTAGGGAATACAAAAATGAACACAAACAGCTCCTGTCCTCTAAGATCCCCATCCACTGAGCTCCAGGGGGCACCTCTCCTACAACACACCCCTGCTCTGCACGGCCCTCCTCTCTGCCCTCCACCAACCCAAATCCTCCCCCATCTCCAGCTCAAGTTCCACCCGACCAAGTTCCTCTCAGTCCCCCTGCACTCCTGCCACTTGGAGAGATGACTGCACTCATGTTTCTAGGCTTTATGAAGTGGATGTCATCTCCCTGGTTAGACATAAGCCTCCTGAAGGCAGAGACCATTTTTAGAATTTTCCAGAAAGAAAGCCACATCAGTAATTTGCATCAGAAAAAGTTTAGACTCTGCTTGAACCTTCAACTTAGACAGAGGCTCCACTGCCTAGCACAGTCCCTGGCCCCTGCAGTGCTTTATAAACCCTGCAGTAGCAAAGTCCACAATCAACTCTGTGTCAGTCAACAGGCTGGGATAATTTGAAAATGCAGAGAGAGAAGAACAGTCCAACAAAAATCAAAGGGCTTTGACTCATGCCTTGCCTCTTCCCTTTTCTCAGGGAAACAGTCATGTCACCTGTTCTCACTCCTGCCTGGAGGCTTCCAAAAAAGGGCTCCCTTGTTAGCCTTCCCTTCAGCACCCACGAATATCATCCAGCGTTCAAGCCCAGCGTCTCCTCTCCCTTTGAACACATTTCCTGAAGTCTCAAATAAATGTCAAGTTTAGTGAATGCTGATATTCTATGTCCCTAATGTTTACTTAAAGTATTATTACCTTTCTTCTTTTCCCTGGGGCCATTTCCAAACAAGGGCTGGAGCCAGGCACCCCAGCAGCTGGGCAAGCACACTTCAGGGCTCCTTCCCACCTGTTGCTCCTGTTTCTCAAACCCTCTGGGACCTGCAGCTCTGGGTCTCTTCCCCTAACTCAGTTCCCTTTCCTTCAGACCAGAATGACTAAGCCAGACAACGGAAAGGAATTGTGAACAGAGCCGAAACAAGGCAACTTTCCAGGCAACAACACTACTATTGCCAATATTTTGCCAAAGATGGGAGCAGGAGCCTAGAGGGGAAACAGACCTTGTCAATGTCTCTTCTACCAATACATAGTATCACTTTCCTGCCAAATACTCAGCTAGAAAGGGTCATTGAAAGGTATAAGGTGGGACCGGACACAGGGGCTCATACCTGTACCCAGCACTTTGAGAGGCCAAGGTGGGTGGATCACGAGGTCAGGAGTTCAAGAGCAGCCTGGCCGATATGGTGAAACCCTCTGTCTACTAAAAATACAAAAATCAGCCAGGCGTGGGGGCCTGTACCTGTAATCCCAGCTGTGAGGCCAAGGCAGGAAAATTGCTGAACCCCGGAGGAGGAGGAAGCCGCAGTGAAAGCCAAGATGGCACCATGGCACTCCAGCCTGGGTGACAGAGCAAGACTCTGTGAAAGAAAGAAAGAAAGAAAGAAAAGAAAAGAAAGAAAGAAAGAAAGAAAGAAAGAAAGAAAGAAAGCAGCAGCAAAGAAAGAAAGAAAGAGGAGAGAAAGAGAGAAAGAGAGAAAGAGAGAGAGAGAGAGAGGGAGGAGGGAGGGAGGGAATCCAAATGAGAAAAAAGACTTGAGGAAGAAATCATGAGGCACCAGGGTGTGGGGAGGTGGGAAGGAGTACAGGGAGGAAATTGGCACGGCTGCCATGTTAGTCACCTTATTTCTTAAGAATGCTTCATTTCTTTGTTTAACAAGTTTCACCTCCCAGATTTTCATAAAGTACACAGTCTAACCTGTTACCTAACAGCAAGACAGCGTCACTTCACTGCTTTTGCCCTCACATGAAAACAGTGTTGTGGGACTAAAGCACAGACTACCAGGCCATGTACACTGGCTTCAGCCATCCCCAGAGATTAGGAGCCTCCAACTGGACAGCTTCCATACAATCTCCAAGCGACGTACAGCTGCACCAACAGTCACAATTAAAGTTCTAATCTCGGCCGGGCATGGTGGCTTACGCCTATAATACCAGCACTTTGGGAGGCTGAGGTGGGCAGATCATGAGGTCAGGAGCTCGAGACCAGCCTGACCAAAGTAGTGAAACCCCATCTCTACTAAAAATACAGACATTAGCCGGGCATGGTGGCATGTGCCTGTAATCCCAGCTACTCAGGGGCTGAGACAGGAGAATCGCTTGAACCCAGGAGGCGGAGGATGCAGTGAGCCGAGATCACACCACTGCACTCCAGCCTGGGCAACAGAGTGAGACTCTGTCTCAAAAAAAGTAAAATAAAAATAAAAAAATAAAGTTCTAATCTCTTCCCTCCTTCTGTTGCTGCTACTAATGCTGATGTCCATGGTCTCTAGCAGCCTCAATCCAGGGAAATAAGACTGTCTGTGAAGGGGAAACTGGGGGAGAAAATGGGGCAAAACAGGCCACATGTGCACCAAAATGTAGCCCTTTCAGCTACAGGGATCTGGGGCAAGTGAGCCTCTCTCAGTGCCAGTTTCCTCACTTACTAAAAGAAGCAAACTGTACTTACATCCAGGGTTGCGAGGGTTGAATGAGATATTGTATGTGACAGTGTCTGCAACTACAGTTGGCAAATATATATATGTACATACTGGTTCAACAAGGATTTGCTTCCTTGCCTTCTCTCCCCAGCTTTTCCCAGAAGAGTAATGCATTTCCCCAGGGTCAAACTTGGTGGCAGTTGTGGGAGGATGTTAAAGGCAACTGCACATTCATTAAAGATAAGGAACTCTTTGCTTTCATTCCCTTTTTGTAAAGACAGGACCTCAGTCTGTCACCCAGGTAGGAGTACAGTGGTGCCATCACAGCTCACTGCAGCCTCAAGCAGCCTTCCTGCCTCAGTCTCGCAAGTATGTATAATTAGAAGTGTACCCCACATGCTTGGCTAATATTTTTTTTCTGTAGAGATGGGGTCTCACTAAGTTGCTCAGGTAGATCTCAAACTTTGCTTATATTCTTCTTTATTTTTTTATTTTTTATTTTTGAGACAGAGTCTCGTTCTGTCGCCCAGGCTAAATTACAGTGGTGCAATCTCGGCTCACCACAACCTCCGCCTCCCAAGTTCAAGTGATTCTCCTGCTTCAGCCTCCTGAGTAGCTGGGATTACAGGTATGCGCCACCATGCCCAGCTAATTTTTGTATTTTTAGTAGACACAGGGTTTCATCATGTTGGTCTGGCTGGTCTAAAACTCCTGACCTTGTGATCCACCTGCCTCGGCCTCCCAGCTGGGATTACAGGCATGAGCCACTGCGCCCAGCCCACTTGAATTCTTTAGAGTGTACCAAGCACGCACACATTTTAATGCTATTTGAAGGTAATGTAATAAACTGAAGAAAATCCTATCACCAGATAGTGTCCATATTTAAAGCTTTAGCCACACCAAGCCCTTCTGCAACAGCGCACCCTTTGGGAAGCAGACCTTTGGTAAAAGGTTTTGAATCTACTCCAGTTTTCACTACAAGCAAAGTGGCCCAGACCTTTGCAAAGAAACCACCTAAAAGAGAGCTCAGCCCGCCAGGTGCAGAGGCTCACACCTGTAATCCCAGCACTTTGGGAGGCCAAGACAGGCAGACGGTTTGAGGTCAGGAATTCGGGACCAACCTGATTAACGTGGTGAAACCACATCTCTACTAAAAATACAAAAAAATTAGCCAGGCATGGTGGCGCATGCCTGTAGTCCCAGTTACGTGGGAGGCTGAGTCAGGAGAATAGCTTGAACCCATGAGGCAGAGATTGCAGTGAGCCAAGATCGCGTGCCACTGTACTTCAGCCTGGGCAACACAGCAAGACTCCATCTCAAAGAGAGAGAGAGAGAGAGCTCCATGTATATTTCCACTTGGGAGCACCATCTCCCCAAAGGCCACTTTGAGGTGAAATGGCTTTCTTACATACTCTGCATCAATTTGGTCCTAAAATCAGGAGACATTCACCCTTCTCCACCCCAATTTCCAATATTCCCTCCTTTGTAGAAAGAGCACTCTGGAAGCTGCTGAGCCCCACAGCCCTAGGGCCCAGACCACTCTTCCAAAAGGGAAGACTCTTCCATCACTTTGACAGACACCCAGGCTAGAGTCCTCAGATTGAACTCAAAGCTCTAACTGCAACCTCTTTTTCCAGTGCAAGCCCTTCTACTCACTAAAAATTACTCTCTCTCCACTCAAACTAGCCTGTTTGCCCTTCCCTGAATGGGGTTTGTGTTTTCCCATCAGCTCAACTTTGCTCACACACCCAGCTCAAAACCACCTTCCCACAGGCCAGACAACGGCTCAGTTCTTCCCACAGCCAGATGAGCGCTCTCCGTCCTGAGAGCCTGCTTAGCCCTACTGGACGCTGTCTTGTTGCACTTATCGTCTGCTGCCTTATATTGAAGGCTTTCATATGCCTCTCCTGCCTCCACCCCCTGCCCTTCTAAACTTCACACTCCTTGGCAGCACAGACTGGTGCACTGTTTCCACATCCCTCATGCTATCCACTCAGCACTTGGCAAACATTAGCTAACCGCAAGAATGCATCCTCAGGTTTCTAAGTCAGACCAGGGCTTCATAGCAGTTCTGTTGACATTGGGGCTGAACAGTTCCTTGTGGTAGGGGCTGTTCTGTGCATTGTGAGATGTTCAGCAGCATCCACGTGGCCTCTTTCCACTAGATGCCAATAGCAGCCTTCCCTCTCTCCCGTCCCCACCCCGGTATGAAAACCAAAAATATCTCCAAACATTGCCAAATGTCCCCTGCGAGTGGGGAAACCACCCTCTGTCGACAACCACTACTCTATACCAACAGTTCTCCACCTGGCCACACATTCAGACTCACCTGAACATTTACAATCAGCCTGGAAGTCAGGGGGACCTAGATCCAAATCCTGGCCCTGTCATTCCCTTTGCAACCCTGGACAAGTCGCTTCACTTTTTCATCCCGTTTTATCGTCTTAAGATGAATAAATGCCCCTTCTCACACCGACTTGTTGTGAAGATTAAATGATCCGCAGCGTGACCTAGAAAGGGTTTAATAAATAAACTGTGTAGAATTTCTAAGTCGCTCCTAAAGCACCAGGGAGAGGAACTGGGGAAAGCTCACTGTGCCGCCAGGGGGCACCATCACAAACCATGTCGGTGGGCGGCGGCCAGGCTCAAGCTTTGTTTCCCAGCCAAGCAAAGTTTGCAATGCAGGCCTGAGTCTGAGCTACTCAGTGGCTGGAGGAAATAATAGCTCCTTCCTCATCCCCGACAATAATTCTGAAAATAAAATCGAATCCTATTTTATCTTTTCATGACATGCATGCTCAATATGCTTTCAAAGGTATAGAAAATTTATGAGGATATTATGAAATAAATCGTATTTTATATGATTTATAATAGATGACTCATTACTTATAATATTACTTGTTAATCATAAAATTATTACTTATAATAATAGCTGATATGTTTTAAGAACTCTTGTGTCTCAGGCATTGTTCTAAGCACTTCACATTTATCTCATCTTATCCTCACAAAAATCTCATGCATTTTACATTTTTTAGTTTTCATTTTTCAGATGTTCAAAAATACTGTAAAAACAGTCAGAGTTTCAGTATATCCTTCATCCAGCTTTTTCAAATAACCTGAACTCTAATGCAATAATTACAAATCAGTCAACTAGCATTGACACAATAAATTTAAAAATACAGAAATATGGGGCCAGGCGCTGTGGCTTATGCCTTTAATCTAGCACTTTGGGAGGCTAAAGCAGGCGGATCACAAGGTGAGGAGATCGAGACCATCCTGGCTAACATGATGAAACTCCGTCTCTACTAAAAATACAAAATCATCTGGGCGTGTGATGGCACCTGTAGACCCAGCTACTCGGGAGACTGAGGCAGGAGAATGGCATGAACCCGGGAGGCGGAGCTTGCAGTGAGCGGAGATCACGCCACTGCACTCCAGCCTGGGCTTTGGCTGTGCCGGTGACTCCTGTCTCGTGCAAAACACACACACACATATTTATACATACATATATGTGTGTGTGTGTGTGTGTGTATATATATATAGAGAGAGAGAGAGAAAGAGAAATATTAAAATTTTGGACTGGGCATGGTGGCTCACGCCTGTAATCCCAGTACTTTGGGAGGCCCAGGCAGGCAGATCACCTGAGGTCAGGAGTTGGAGATCAGCCTGGCCAACATGATGAAACCCCATCTCTACTAAAAATACAAAAATTAGCCAGGCGTGGTGGTGGGGACCTGTAATCCCAGCTACTCAGGAGGCTGAGGCAGGAGAATTGCTTGAACACGGGAGGCAGGGGTTGTAGTGAGAGTGAGACTCTGTCTCCAAAAAAATAAATAAATAAAATAAAATAAAATTTTGCTAATCTTCCTAGTCCTGTCCTTTTTCTGCTCCAGAGTCCAACCCTGGATCCCACACTGAGTAACATTATCACATCTCCCAGGTCCCTCCAGCCTCGGGGAGGTTCCCACTCTTTCCCTCTCTCAGGACCTTGACGCTTTTAAGGAGGTCTGGTCCGCTGTCTCGTAGAATGCCCCTCAATTTGTGTTTGTCTCATGTCTCCTTGGGATGTTTCAGGTTGTGTATTTTGGGCAAGATTAGCACAGAAGTGATGTGTCTTTCTCAGGACATCCCAGCCGGAGCCCCAGGATGTCAGTATCTCTCATTACTGATGGGGTTCACTTTAAGCCCTTGGTTCAGGTGGTGTCTGCCAGGTTTCTCTACTGTAAAGTTACTATTCATCTCATTGTAATTAATAAGCATCTTGTGGACAGATACTTTGGAAATACACAAACAGCCTGTTTGTTCTCCGCATACTTTTACCAATTAATTTCTAAAATCCAGAGATAATTGTAGCCGATAAACAATTCTTACTGTGGTGTTAGCCAAACAGTGATTTTCTATTTCCATCATTGCTTCTACATTGATTAACTGGAAAGCTGCTGTAAGAAAGAGCTATTTTTTCTTTCTCATTTATGTATGTATTCACTTATTTATATATATCAGCATGGACTCTCAAGTATTTATTGGTTGGACTACATTACTATTATTATTGATTATATTGCTGTATTGTCCCCAAATTGGCCATTGGGAGCTTCTTCTAGTTGGCATTTGTGATATTTTCCACACATCCGCATCATTTTTCAAGCTGTGCCTTACTCTCAGGCCCCGCAAGATGCTCCAGTCTCCTCTTGTGCTTTCCTGTCCTAGCCCTGGAATCGGCCATTTCTCTGGGGAACCCTGGTTCCTTTCATGGGAGAATGATGTTTACAGACCATAGGCACCTATATGCCCATTGCTAGTAGGTGCCGGTGCTTCTATGCCCTCTAGTGGTCAGAGCTGGGAAATAACACACACACACTAGTGTATTGTTACCCACATTTCACAAATTAGGTAAATGAGGCAAAAGAAAACTTAGGCAACTTGACTAACATCACAGAGAAAATAGGTAGCGGAACTGGGAAATGAAAATAATGACAGATGCACCACAAATCCTAACAAGCAAAAGTAGCTTTTTCACACATCCACATCAGCAGAAAGCCACAAGCCCAATATTCCAGCGTAGACACTCTCTTTGAAAACTAGAATTCCACAGCAATAATCACAATGATAACCATCATGTACTCAACATCCGCCTGGGCACTGGGCTCCCACAGCAGCTCACTTATTCCCAACAACTCTGCAAGGAGGATTTTACCATCCTCCTTTTACAAATCAGGGAATCAAGGATCATAGAAGCCAAATGACTTGTCCAAGTCGACATAGTTAAGTGACAGAACCATTAGCTGTCCCCAGGTACATCTGGACATAAAGTCCATGCTTATGCCACTGTGTCAGCATCTCCAAAAACTGATTTTAGGCGAAATGTAAGTAAGCTTTTTAAAACCTTTAATACTTATGTGCTTATTTTAATACACGTTGAGAAAAAAATTAAGCACAGATCAAATCTGTAACTTCATGGACAATATTGCATAAGACAAGGATGTTTTGTCTCCAACTCCTGGCCTCAAGCCATCCTCCCACCTTAGCCTCTTGAGTAGCTGCGATCACAGATCTGAGTCACCGATCCCTACTAGGACAGGAGGTTTTGTAAACTAAATGTATTTAGAAAAAATGATGAAATATATATTAATAAAGGTGGTACAAGCTGGAGAGAAAATCATAAAGTCAGCCTAGAAATGTCTGGTGTGTGGATGACATAAAGCTACAGCACCGTGCAGCTTCATTCTCGGTTACTCCAAAGAAATTAGAGTCACATAGCTCTGCAGAAAGAACAACTCAGAATCTTAGACTCGGACTTTAGCCCTAGATGTGTCCATTTCTAGGACCCCGGACGTCTCTGTGACCTCCTTGCTGGGAGTAAATCCAATCTTCCCAGACATGTGAGAAGACCCTGCACACACAAAGGGGTTTCTCTGTCACTGAGAAAATAACACCACGTTCAGGGACCCCCAGGGACTCTCCATGGTGCTGACAGACCCACAGTCAAGGCATAGTAGAGGTCCACGCTGGGGAGGGAGGATCGTCCTGTTATGAGACAGGGGTCCAAATAAGCCTTGCTTCTCAGAGCCTGGTCTGGGGAACTCAAATGTAGACAGAAGGGAAAAAGGAAGAACAGAAAAGGAGGCAAAACTGAGACGGGAGGGGACAGAGAAGTGACCGAGGCAGAGCTTCACCCATGACCCTGGAAAGTGCTCCTGCCCTGGGAGGAAGCTCAGCACAGAAAGAGGAAGGAAAGCAGAGCCTACAGTCACAGCAGCCCTGACGGAGCATTCCTGGAGCCCAGGCTCTTTTCCACAGAGGAGGAAAGAGCAGGCAGCAAAGACCATGGGGTCCCCCTTGGCTCCTCCCCACAGAGAATGCATCCCCTGGCAGGGGCTTCTGCTCGCAGGTGAGTGGAGGATTCCTGGGAGTGGGCAGGAGGAGGGATCACAGAGAATGGCTGGAGTCTCCTGGGGAGGACGAGGCTCTGAAAGGGGACAGAGGGCTTCTGCTGGAGCCTCAGGGGAGAGAACATCAGAGAGGGACACGGGTCACAACAAGACAATCACATTGAACTGGGATTGATAAGACGGAGGAAAATCAGTTCATCATGTTTTCCAAGTTAATCATTACTGGTCACTACAAGTAGAAAATGATAAGAATAAGAATTAATCGCCGGACGCGGTGGCTCAAGCCTGTAATCCCAGCACTTTGGGAGGCCGAGACGGGTGGATCACGAGGTCAGGAGATCGAGACCATCCTGGCTAACACGGTGAAACCCCGTCTCTACTAAAAAAATACAAAAAAACTAGCCAGGCGATGTGGCGGGCGCCTGTAGTCCCAGTTACTCGGGAGGCTGAGGCAGGAGAATGGCGTCAACCCGGGAGGCGGAGCTTGCAGTGAGCTGAGATCCGGCCACTGCCCTCCAGCCTGGGCGACAGAGCGAGACTCCGTCTCAAAAAAAAAAAAAAAAAAAAAGAATAAGAATTAATCAGGGTGACACTTTAAATAAAAATATAACCAGGGCACTAAAACCTGCCCTCAACCACCAACCACAAGTTGCAAAATAACCACCACTCATTAACTCACCCACGAGTATTTGCAATCAAATTTTAGGCACTGGCATACAACAAATATCAGACAAGTCTCTGTGTTCAAAGAGCTCACACTCTCGCGAGGATGAAGACAGACACCCAAAGAGATCTAGAATGTGAGGTCAGGTGTTGACAAGAGCCCCGGAGGGAACAGAGCAGAAAAAGGTCAGAAAGGGAAGACCCAGGGTCTCTAGAGGAGGTGTCAGGGGAGGGGTCTCCCTAAGATGCCCTGATGTGAGCAGGACCTGAGGCCAGTGGGGAGGGAGCCATGCAGACCCCTGGGGAAGGGGATTCCAAACAGGAAAATGCCAAGGTCAGAGGTGCTGAAGGAAGAAAGGTCACACTACCGACCTTGACCAAGTGGACACACACACACTCTCCAAGGCTGAGGGGTGAAGAGACTCTCTCAGGACCCAGGGCCCCATCTTTCCACCCCAATACGTAGGTCCTAATACTGACCGAGGCTTTCTCCCTCCTAGCCTCACTTCTAACCTTCTGGAACCCGCCCACCACTGCCCAGCTCACTATTGAATCCAGGCCGTTCAATGTCGCAGAGGGGAAGGAGGTTCTTCTACTTGCCCACAATCTGCCCCAGAATCTTATTGGCTACAACTGGCACAAAGGAGAAAGAGTGGATGCCAAACGTCTAATTGTAGCATATGTAATAGGAACTCAACAAACTACCCCAGGGCCCGCACACAGCGGTCGAGAGATAATATACTCCAATGCATCCCTGCTGATCCAGAACGTCACCCAGAATGACACAGGATCCTACACCCTACAAGTCATAAAGGGAGATCTTGTGACTGAAGAAGCAACTGGCCGGTTCTGGGTATACCGTGAGTGATTCCCCATGACCTCTGGGTGTTGGGGTCAGTTCTACTTCCCACATACGGGATTGTCAGGCCTGGGTTGTGCCTGTGTCCCCTCTGCATTACATCCTGTGTTGGGGTTTGGGCATTTAGTGCAGGACACACACAGGGGAGATAAACTTCCACAGATCAGAATTCTTTTCCTGCATCCAGACCCTGCAGACACTCAGGGCAGAAGAAGGACAGTCTGATGGGGGCACTCAGCAGGGGGAGGTCAGTGTCAGCCAAGCACCCCGTGCCCTCTCCATGGACCTGACCCTAGGAAAGACCCTGGAGAACTGGGTCAGGGCCTGGCCTACGGGGCCCCCTAGGATAGTCACAGAGAAGCTCAGCTCTTCCCAGAGCTGAGCCCCTGTGCAAATCCCTGTCCCAGATTCCTGACTCCAGGTGACCCTGGGGACCCTAGGGATCCTGTGCCAGGGCTGGGTGAGACCTCCTGGGCAGGGCTGACTGGGAGCAAGATTTTAGCAGCTGTCTGAGGGTTGTGGCTCCTGGAGTTGGTCACCAGCCAGGGTCCAGCCCCAAGAATCTCTTCTGGGCAAGGACAGGGCCTCATCCTTCACCTTAGACTCAGCATGGAGTGAACAGATGGACAAGATGACTAGGGCATGAGCCCACTGCCCAGGGGAACTTAGATGACTCCATGGGAAGTTCAATATCCCCAGGGGGAGAAAAAGAAGAGAGAAGATGCTCCCGGCGGCTCCTTTTCCACAAGGGATCAGGCCCAGGGACCTCTCTTTTGGAGGCAAATAAGCACAGATGCTGTTCATTTGGGCAGCTCCTCTATACACAGCTGAGGTCAAGTAATTCTAAATATTTTGAGATTAATTCACAAACAACCTCACAGTCAAATAGCATTTATCCTACTTATTGAAAAAAAATTGAGGAACAGGGAGACACAGCCACCGACTAGGGTCACACAAGTCATAGGTGTCAGATTAGAGTCATACGAGGTCTCTCTGCAGCTACAGCTGCCTATTCTCCACCAGGGGATGGCTGGGGCTATCATTAGACATCTGCAGACCTGAGACCTGTCGTAAGTCCTCTTTCTTTTTTCTTGGGCATCCACAACTCAGAAGGGGAGATTTTGGTCTGGAGAGTGAGGGGCAAGTGGAAAATTAATCAGTTTTTCCTGATATAGTTTGGATGTTTATCCCCTCCAAATCTCACATTGAAATGTGATCCCCAACATTGGAGGTGAGGATGTTTATCTTCTCCAAATCTCATGTTGAAATGTGATCCCCAATGTTGGAGGTGAAGATGTTTATCTCCTCCAAGTCTCATGTTGAAATGTGATCCCCAATGTTGGAGGTGAGGCCTGGTGGGAGGCGCTCAGATCATGGGGGCTGTTTCTCACCATCCCCTTGGTGACGAGTCAGTTCTCACTCTGAGTTCACAGATCTGGTTCTTTAAAAGTGTGTGGCACCTCCACACTCTCTCTTGCTCCTGCTTTTGCCACATGACACCACCTGCTCACCCTCCTCCTTCCAGCATGATTGTAAGCTTGCTGGGCCTCACCAGAAGCCAAGCAGATGCTGGTGCCATGCCTGTACACCCTGCAGATCCCTGCCCCAATTAAATCTCTTTTCCTTATAAATTACCCAGCCTCGGACATTTCCTTATAGTAACGAAAAGTAGCCTAACACATTAGCCTAACCTGAAACTAAATCCCTTGTGTCAACAGAGTCAGTGCCAGGAATGTCCGGGCCTCCCTCTCAGATGCGCACCACTGCCCTCACTCGACCCGAAATCCTGTGTTTCCTGGTGTGTCAGTGTCACCCCTACGAGAGGATAAAGAAACAACCTTGCTTTCACTCCCCACTCACACCCTGCACCAGCGCAGGGCCCAGTGAGAGACACACACTCAGTAGTTCTCTGATGAAGGAGGGAAGGAATGAATGATGAATAATTCATAAACTCTTCAGAGACCGGATCTTGGATGCAGAATCCTAGAAGGTTCTGGCCACACCTGTTTCCTGTCCCTCCAGGGGCCAGGATCCTTGTTGCATTCCTTTAACCCCTGCCCCTAAAGCTACCCCAAGAACCACATCTCATGGCACTCTGGCACAGCTCATCTGTGGGAAGGTTTTCAGGTCTCCCTGGTCCTGGTTCCAGAGTAACCAGGGGTCTCCTGGCCCCTGGAGTCCATGAGGTCACTGTAGTCCCCACAGCTCACTGCCATGTAATCTCTGACTATCTCTGTTCCCCCTTGTCCCTTATCTTCATCCCCCTTCACAACAGTGAGGATACCCCTGCCCTGCACAGCTTCCTCCACCATTAGGTATTCCCCAGTAACTCCCTCTAACAAGACTGGCTGTTCTGTTCCCTTCCCACTCACACTGTGGCCTGGCCCAACTCCGGGACAATTAAAAAAAAAAAAAAGGCACAGAAATCAGCTGGATCAGAGCCCCTGCCAGGCTTCATCATGAGCCAGTGTCCCCAGGTCACAAGGAGAACGAGCTTCCACTGTGTCCCCACCCAGGGCTCTTTCCCTCCATGAGGCCAACACGTGGAACAGGCCACAGGACAGGGACGAGTGATTCCTCCACCTACTCTTGTAATTGCCCAGCAGGTTCTTCCTGCCACTGCACAGACAAAACCAATTCACCAAGACCACGATATTGCAGTCAAGATAGAGTTTAATTAATGCTAAGTGAGCCGAACAGCAAGACAGGAGTTTTTTTATTACTTAAAACAGCCTCCCTGGAGGCTTGAGGTTAGAGTTTTTCATGGATAGTCTGATGGCAGGGGACTAGGGAATGGGGAATGCTGATTGGTTGGGGATAAAATCATAGGGATGTGGCAACTGATCCTGGTGTGCTGAAATCATCTCTAAGTGGGGACCACAAGACCACTGAATCATGGGTCTTGGTCCAGGTGGAGTCAGTCGGTTGCCAGAATGCAAAAGCCTGAGAAACATCTCAAAAGACCAATCTCAGGTTCTACAATAGTGATGTTATCTATGGGAACAATTAGGGAAGTCACAAATCTTGTGACTTCTGGACACATGCGTCCTGAGAAGTCAGGGACTGCAGAAACTATGCCTACAGTTTAGCACAATTCGGGCCCCTCCCATAATGCTAATCTCGTAATGTTTCATTAGTTTTACAAAGGCAATCCCTGACAAAGAGGGAGTTAGTTTTAGGGAGGGACTATAATCATCCTTGCTTCAAAGTTTCACCGTGTTAGCCAGGATGGTCTCGATCTCCTAACCTCATGATCCACTCACCTTGGCCTCCCAAAGTGCTGGGGTTACAGGCACGAGCCAGCACGCCCAGCCTGAAACAGCAAAGTTTTAAAAGAGTGGTAAAAGGCCGGGCGTAGTGGCTCATGCCTGTAATCCCTGCACTTTGGGAGGCTGAGGTGGGTGGATCACCTGAGGTCGGAAGTTTGAGACCAGCCTGGCCAACATGATGATATCCCGTCTCTACAAAAAATACAAAAAATTAGCCGGGCATGATGGCAGGCGCATGTAATCCCAGCTACTCAGGAGGCTGAGGCAGGAGAATCGCTTGAAACCAGGAGATAGAGGTTGCAGTGAGCCAAGATCGTGCGATTTCACTCCAGCCTACGCAGCAAGAGCAAAACTCTGTCTCCAAAAAAAAAAGAGTGCGGAAAAAAAGTGGAACAGCATATTCAACTTCACATTCAATATTTTGTATTGACAATGGCATATTTTATATTTTGTAGCTGTGGGACAACTACAAAGGCTGTAACATACATGTAATGGGATACTGGTGGTTCCTGGGACCAGGTGGAGCTGGCCAGCCCTGTGCTGTCTGATGGACTCACTGCCTGTTCCACACACACCTGTGTCCCTCGTGATGATGTCATTATCATAAGATGGGGTCTTCAGGTGGGGAGATGCACAAGCCACTGGCATCTCAGACTCTGCCCAATTCGAGATAATTTAATCAAACTCTAGTTGTGTTTCCTGGGGTCTAGAGAAAAGGAGGAAGGCGTTTCATATGACTGTTTTGGGCCCTTTCCTATTTTGCTTAACTCTGCACAGGAAACTGAGATAAGTGCTCTTTCTAAATTTACTGACATAACACACATCACACCTCCTAATTTGGGATTATTCTTCTCTATGTATTATTGAGACATCTCAGACTTTCTCTCTGACCAGTTCTGTCTTCCTAACAGGACTCACAATTCTCTCTCTACCCAGAGAGTCACTGATTTCAAACCAAAGTCAGCATCTTTCTTTGAGCTTAACATGATTATGCTGGTCTTCAGCGTTTAGCAGACCAAAACCTTATTGTGTTATGAAGAGAAATACTACAGCCAGCAATTGCCTTAGATCTTTAGACCATTAATAATAACTTCCACTGATAGAAAAAAGTTTAATGTTTCCCCAAAATTTCTTTTTTTTCACTACAGTAAGAACATAACTCCTTTGTTTAAACTCCTGACAAATTTTTAAGGGCAAAATGGACTATTACAGATGAGGAATCTCAAATCCAAAAATCCAAAATGCAAAATGCTCCAATATCCAAAACTTTTTGACCACTGGCATGATGTTCAAAGGAAGTGCTCACTGGAGCATTTTGAAATTTTGGATTTTCAGATTTGGGATGATAAACCGATACTTGTAATACAAATATTCCAAAATAAAAAATAATCAGAAATCCAAAACACTTTTGCTCTTATGCATAAGAGATACCCAAATCCCTCTATTTTTTTTTTGAGAAGGAGTCTCGGCTTGTCGCTCAGGCTGGAGTGCAGTGGCCGTGATCTCGCTCACTGCAAGCTCCCACTTCTCCCGGTTCACTTATTCTTCTGCCTCAGCCTCCCGAGTAGCTGGGACTACAGGCGCCCGGCCACACGTCCGGCTAGTTTTGTATTTTTTTTTTTTTAGTAGAGACGGGGTTTCACTGTGTTAGCCAGGATGGTCTCAATCTCCTGACCTCGGATCCAATCTGCCTCGGCCTCCCAAAGTGCTGGGATTACAGGCTTGAGCCACCGCGCCCGGCCCCCCAAACTCTATTAACTATAGACACCAAGGTGTACAGCAGATCTCTAGAACTTCCATATTCATATAACCAGTAAACTGCACACCCAAGGAACAACATCTTCCGCCCAGCCCTTGGAAATCACCATTCTGCTCTTTTATTTTTTTCTTTTTTTTTGAGATAGAGTTTTACTCTTGTCACCCAGGCTGGAGCACAATGGTGTGATCTAGGCTCACTGCAACCTCCGCCTCCCAGGTTCAAGCAATTCTCCCTAGCCTCTTAAGTAGCTGGGATTATAGGCGTGCCACCACACCCAGGCAATTTTTGTATTTTTAGTAGAGACGGGGTTTCACCATGTTGGCCAGGCTGGTCTCGAACTCCTGACCTCAGGTGATGTGCCCACCTCACCCTCCCAAAGTGCTGGGATTACAGGCGTGAGCCACTGTGCCCAGCCTTCTACTATAACTTTTATTTACTCACTGTATCATATCAGTCACCATGACACACCTGGAAGGAACAACCTCACCTTGTAATTCTGAGACCTCAGCACCTGCATGTTCCAGGTGAGGACCCCAAGGTCAGCCAGGCAGTCAGCCATCAGGGAAGGAACAGGAGAGGTGCCAGGGGATGTGACTCCTGGTCCTTGTCTGTCCACCCAACGCTGCTGCTCAATTCACAATTGGGAAAGTCTCTGCTTCTTTCACGGGCAGGCAGCCTCACAGGCTCTGAGCCCTCAGACGGTCATGCATCTGTCTGTGACACACATGTCTGTCTTGGTCTTTTTTGTTGTTGTTTCTTTGTTTTGTTTGTTTTGAGAGATGGAGTCTCGCTTTGTCGCCCAGGCTGGAGTGCAGTGATGCAATCGCATCTCACTGCAAGCTCTGCCTCCTGGGTTCATGCCGTTCTCCTGCCTCAGCCTCCCAAGTAGCTGGGACTACAGGCACCCGCCACCACGCCTGGCTAATTTTTTGTATTTTTAGGAAAGATGGGATTTCAGCATGTTGGCCAGGATGGTCTCGATCTCATGACCTCGTGATCCACCCGCCTCAGCCTCCCAAAGTCCTGGGATTACAGATGTGAGCCACCGACCCAGCCCTGTCTTGGTCTTTTAAGGAGTGGGGTTGGCCAAAGAATAGGAGATGTTGATTCTGATTAAAATATGCCTGTGGAGGAATCACAGGTGCCACACAGGGCAATGTTCTCTCTGTTATCTGCACAGCGGAGTTGCCCAAGCCCTCCATCACCAGCAACAACTCCAACCCCATGGAGGACAAGGATGCTGTGGCCTTCACCTGTGGATCTGAGGCTCAGGACCCAACCTACCTGTGGTGGGTAAATGGTCAGAGCCTCCCGGTCAGTCCCAGGCTGCAGCTCTCCAATGGCAACAGGACCCTCACTCTACTCAGTGTCACAAGGAATGACACAGGACCCTATGAGTGTGAAATACAGAACCCAGCGAGTGTGAACTTCAGTGACCCAGTCACCCTGGATGTCCTCTGTGAGCATCTTCTGTTCCTCTGTGGCCCGGGCCACCAGCCCAAATCCACACAGCCAGAGGCCGGGCCTCTCAGTCCCTCTCAGCTCCAAGGACTCAGACTCTCACCCAGGTTGGCCATGACTTTCTGTCCCGAGCAAACCTGGGCAGACCCAGCCTTGACCAAGAATAGGAGAGGAGGGGCTGCTCCTGTCCTGGGAGGCTCAGGGTCCACAGCCTGTGATGGGAGAAACAGGTGAATGTCTCAGACCCAGATTCAGTGGATAGAGTGGGTTTCATTAGGACTTCAAGGTTGTGACTTGGCTTAGAGGGAGACTGTGGCTCTTCCACAGACCAGCAGCTTCCCCTTCCCTCTGATGATATCATCTATGGCTTTATTCTCTTTGCTCCAGATGGACCAGGCATTCCCACCATTTCCCCCCCAGACTCCTATTATCACCCAGGGGCAAATCTCAACCTCTCCTGCCACGTGGCCTCTAACCCACCCACACAGTATTCCTGGTTTGTCAGTGGAATGCTCCAGCAACACACACAAAATCTCCTTATCGCCAACATCACAGTGGATAATAGTGGATCCTATGCTTGCCTCGCCCATAACTCAGCCACTGGCCTCAGTACAATCATAGTCAAGACAATCACAGTCTCTGGTAAGTGGATCCCTGGAGCACAGGCCCTAGGCCCTTGGTAGAGGCAGTCAGTTTTCTGAAAGAGCCTAGAAGCTTATTTCCCAGCCCATGTCTTGGACACAAGCAAATTCCAAACTCTACCCTGAGCCCTCTCACTCCATCTCTGCAGGACCCCTTCTCCCCTTGTTGTTCTGATTTCTCACAGCTGACCTTGGGGCCAGCCTGGAATGCTGTACAAATTTTGTTGTATCACTTACAAGTTCTGTGACCTTCCTTGACTTACTGAGGTGCTATAAGTCTCAGATGCTAACTCTGCAGCTGGGGGTGATGCTCCTCTCCCTCAAGGTGATGGGAAGATGAGATGAGCTGTAGGTACATTGGTACCCACTGTGCCTGGTACATGGAATTCCCCCAAAAACAGTCAATGAACATCATCCCCACTCATCAGCATTGAGTTGATGGAGAGGGCCTGCCCTTTGTGAGTGTTACGGGATGGAAAAGGAAAAACAGAGGGAAGAGGCATGATGCGAGAAGAAGGAAGGACTAAAAGGCACAGGAGCAGGGTGAGGTGCAAGCACATCTGGGAGAATGTATGAGTTGGTGCTGCCCAGTGTGGGAAGCCCGCTGAAAATTGTGCCACTGTGGAAAGCAAGGGAATCCGCGATGAGGACAACACAACAGACCGCACTCAGGCCCCGTGGCTTCTCCTTCTCCCCTGACCGCACACCTTCCCCGCAAGGCCCCTGTGGTTTCCTCTGGGATAGACTTTGCCTTCTTCTTTCTGCAGAAGAAAATGCCCCAGGCCTTCCTGTGGGGGCCGTCGCCGGCATGGTGACCGGGGTCCTGGTCGGAGTGGCGCTGGTGGCCGCCTTGGTGTGTTTCCTGCTCCTTGCCAAAACTAGAAGGTACCATAGCTTTTTCCCATCCTCCTCCCACCCCCTAGGCTGACTCTAGGCCAGGAGAAAGGAGATCTTGTCCTGTATTCACGACCAGGCTCTCCATGGCCTCCCAAGTCCCCAGGGATCCTTCCCTGTTATTCCACAGCTCCCCCCTCGTCAGCTCCTGACCCTAGGTTGCTGCCTCGACAGCTTCCTCCTCTGTGAATTTGGCCTAGTTAAGGCCCCACCCCTGAGTGTGGCCCTAGTTCCCTCACACAGCAAAGCCACAGCTGCCTGGAGGGAGGGAGAGAAGGAGGGAGGGAGGAAGGGGGGGTCTGTAATTGGTACCTCCCGCTGTTCATTGAATCCACCCACACAGTGATGGGGATTTCCTGGTTCCAGATCCTGGGCATCGTCACACAATGGGGAGTGGACCAGCCTGGACAGGCTGGGTGGGGTCAGTGCCCCCCATGGCTGATGTAGTAACCATAGGCCCTGAGGTGTGAGATGGGAGAACCTGGGCCTCACACCAGCATGTCCTGGAGTGTCCTTTGTGTCTCTTGCCAAGCGGTTGAGAGAGAGGCCAAGGACACTGTCCCATTTCAGCATCACCACTCAGGACACTCAGTTCCAGGAGAATCCAAGACACTTGCAGTCCCCTCCGTGTCCTGCACAAGTGGCCCTGTTTTCCCTCTGGGGCCTTGACCCTTCCTCTCAGGCCAACCCTCATGGTCTGGTTCCTTCCTTGGGTCCTCAGTCCCTTTCCTGGGTCCCTGGGTCAATGTTCTCCTGGCCCAGCATCTGCCTGAGGGTCCTTCCCCTCTGCTCAGGACAGATGTGGCTTCCTAAAGCCTCTCCTCAGCTACCCTCTGCTGGGCTCCCCCTAACACAAACCTGAGGGAGACAGGAGGTCTCCATGCCCGTCCTTGAAAATGGGGTTCCCTTCTTGTCCCCTGTTCTAACTCCAAAATTGTGGCTTTTAACCCGGTACCCTCCCAAAGGACCCTGACCTTTCCTAGAACCAGCATCCAGCATGACCTCAAGGAGCAGCAGCCCCAAGTCCTTGCCCCTGGTGAGTGTCCTCTCAGCCCAGGTGTGGCTGGGAACCCCTAGGCCAACCCCACAGTGTCCGCTCCTGCCAGTCACTCCCAGGGAGGCTCTGATCCTTTCCCGGGGGCTGCAAAGAGGATCTCATAAAACATCAAACAGGGGGCCCCAACTGGCCGGGTCAGCCCTGACCTGTGGGCTCTGGGTCAGGGGTCACCTCCCCAACCTCAGCTGCTCAGGTATCTTAGAGCTGAGGACACCCCACGCCTTCCTGGAGAGGGGGAAAGGCTCTCCTCCCACCCTGCTGCTCACTCCTGTCTCTGTTTCCAGGCCGTGGTCCCTCCCACAGCTCTGCCTTCTTGGTAAGCCTGTCCCCTCCCAGCCCCTTTCTACTGGGGTCCCAGCTGTGCAGGCTCTGGGCAGAGGGACCATCAGCCCCCGAGCACAGCACAGACCCACCTTCCCCAGAACACACAGGACAAGGCTAGCCCTGCCCTGCCCAGGAGCTCGGCCTCCCTATAGGGCCGGGACCACCCACGCCCTGTGCTGACCCCTCCCTGGGACCTTCCATCGCCTGAGGAGACCCCTGGAGTCTGGCAGGTGCAGAGTGGACACTGGGACCGTCAGTCAGGGGCCCACATTAACAAGGGTGCGGGGTGGGCCCAGCCAGGAAAAGGGTCAGGGTGCTGTGTCCACACTGGGAGGCTGAGCTCAGGGGCAGAGCTGGTCACTCCTGAGGGGAAATGACCAGAAATAGACACAGGGAAGTAAATCCTGGTCAATCAGAGACAGGAAACTTGCAGGCTTGGCCTCCATGACCCTCCATCCCTGTCCACAGATGTCCTCCCTCTCCGCTGCCCAGGCCCCCCGACCCGGCCCCAGGACAGCCGCTCCCATCTATGAGGTGAGTGTGGGCCACGGATGTTCTGGTCCCACAGGCCCCAGGGGACCCAGGATCTGTCCCGACTGGCACCAGCTGAGCTCTGAGATCCAGGAAACTACTGTGAAAATAAGAACACTGGGTGGTGAGCAGAAGAGGGAGGGGCCTGAGAGCAGGAACCCCTGAGCACAGCCAGGTTCAGCCCCAGAGCAGCCCTGGCTGGGCCCAGAGCCTGGGAGACACCAGACCCTGTTCTGAGAAGACTACAGGGGTTTAGGCCTCTTCTCTGTTTTTGCAGGAAATGCTAAAACATGACACAAACGTTTACTGCCAGATGGACCGCAAAGGAGATGTGGCTTCTTAGGTTCCTTTAGGAGCTGCTCCTGTGGGTTGATGGAGCATCCCGACTCCCCAGCCCTGGGGATGGGGAAGGACATGGAGCCTGAGCCAGAGAACCAGCTCTGAGTCCTGAAAAGACACTGGGGCCTGGGGACAGGGAGGGATGGAGGGTCCCTGTTGAATATCCGAGGACCCCGACAGGCTGCCCTGGGCTCTGGGTGGGCCAGGACAAAGGCCTCCCATCACCACAGGAAGCAGAGGCTTGCAGAGAAAGTGAATGTCACCCGGGGTCACCTGGAAAGGATCTCAATAAACAAGACCCTTCCTCTCATTGGCTCTTTTTCTGCTCATGGGAACTTTGCAAAAATTCACCTGAAACTCCATATCTATTCTCTCCTGGTCACACAGGGAAAATGTCATTTCCAACTTATTTCAACCCCAGTCTCTCTTTCCCTAGGAGGCAGAAATAGGGGGTTGGGAGTCAGAATGGGGGGACCCTACACAGGAAAGAGCGGGATTCACAGGAGCACTGCCCAGCCAGCCGAGCTCTCGGCTGTCCTCACACTGCCCCAGGGACCTACAGTGCCTAGCCCTGGCCACTGGGTTTACTCTCTGTCCAAAAGGCCAGCGCTCAGGACATCTTTACTCATTTTAGGGGATACACAGAGGGGCTGTCAGAGTAATCAAGGGGAGGACAGACCCAGAATTTAGTCCTGGAGTAAGATCCTCCCAGACACTACCTGGGACTCTAGCCCATCATTTCCCATCGGTTCCCACTTTACCCCCTGGCATGGATCTCACTGAACAATCCTCCTCTCCACACAGGGGCTTCCAGGTCAGAGACACAGGGCTGTCTCACCTAAAGCTCACGCAGTCTCCCGTGGCAATGGGACCACCTGTCTCCTCTTCTCCTTGGCCTGCAGGGCCCTCCACTCAGGCCTCACCTGCAGCTCCACCACATACCTGGGCCAGAGGTTCTCTGTCCTTCCTGAGGGCCCCGGGGAGTGTAATGATCTCATGGAGGTTCACTCAGACCAGATGCCACCTTCCCACAATCAGGCTGGTCCCTGCACTAAAGCACAGAGCCATGGTTCCTGAGGATGTTCTGCCACTGCCCAGGGTTGTTTGCCATGAGATGGGAAAAGGAAAAACAACCTGTAAATTTACATCAGGATTTAGCTCTAAATGACTCCTTAGCCCGCCTGCACACATCGTCAGATGAGACAAGGTGACATCTCTTGGGTCAGTTTCCTGTTGATGCTGTGACAAATTCCCACAGGCCAGGCATGTTGGTGTGTGCCTTGGTCCCAACTACTCAGGAGGCTGAAGCGGGAGGATCGCTTGAGCCCAGGAGGTTGAGGCTGCAGTGAGTTCTGATCACACCACTGCATGCCGGCCTGGGCAACAGAGATGACAACTCCATTGCTAAACTTAGTGGCATAAAACAACAACAATGTGTCCACTTGGCTGTGTTCTTCCTGGCAGCTCCAGGGAAAAGTCTGCTCCCTCACCTCTTCCAATTACTAGAGGCTGCCTGCATCCTTAACTTTGGCCCCTTCCTCCATCTTCAAAGCAAGAAGTACAGCATCTTGAAACCTCTCTGTGCTGTGCCTCCATCCTCACTGACTTCCCTGCCTCCCTCTCTCATAAGGAAGGGACCTGTGGTTATTTTGGACCCACCTGGATAAGCCGCAATAATCTCCCCATGTCATTATCCTTCATTTATCTGCTAAGTGTCTTTTACCATGTGCCGTATTCACACATCTTGGGATGAGGATGTGTGCATCTTTGCGAGGTGCTTGTTCTATCCATCACTCCTCTCAAGGCCATTTTATCATGATTGTTCACTACAAACTACACATGGGCACCTGGATAGGGTTATCCTGACTGTGGCGTCAGTTTTTGTAGTGACATCCCCAGCACCATCCAAGTCCTGAGAGAGGGAGACGGAGGGCTCTCCATGCCCCTAGTACCTCTCCACCTTCTCCTCAGTGACAAGCTCAGTTGTTAAGAATGAGAGATGTGGCCGGGTGTGATGTCTCACACCTGTAATCCCAGCACTTTGGGAGGCTGACGGGAGTGGATCACCTGAGGTCACGAGTTTGAGACCAGCCTGACCAACATGCCGAAACTCTGGCTCTACTAAAAATACAAAAATTAGCCAGGCGTGGTGGCACATGCCTGTAATCCCAGCTACTCGGGAGGCTGAGGCAGGAGAATCACTTGAACCCGGGAGGTGGAGGTTGCAGTGAGCCAAAATCATGCCACTACACTTCAACCTGGTTGACAGAGTGAGACTCCATCTCAGAAAAAAAAAAAAAAAAAGAAAAGAAAAAAGAAAAGAAAAGAAAAGAAAAACAAACAATAAAAGAGATGTGACTGGAAGATCACAACTCACCAGCCCTTCAATAGTTCATGGACATCAGCACCATGGATAGTGACCCTGGAAGGGTCATCTGCAAACACTGCTGCAGGGAGCACACAGATGGGAAGAAGAAACTACCGGGAAAAGCCGCCCCGTCTGTTCTGCCTGAGAAAGACGCAATGAGGGAGAACCTGATTCTTTTATAATGTGTTTGTTGTGAGCTCTGTGCACATGACTAAATGTTAGGGTTGTTGGCAAGGGTTGTTGACACCCCTGGCAGGGCTGATTTCTGTAGCCAAAGTATGACCTTGGAGAGGCTGAGTCTGCTGCAGCTTCACAGTGAATGTCCCTACCTCTGAGACTCAAGCCATCGTCTCTGCCTACAACACAGTGGGAACTTTTCATGATTAACTTCCGATCCCAGTGCCTGACCTTGGAACCACTACCATCACCCAGCCTGGAGCACCCCTTGAGGACACCATCCTGTTCCCTGAGCTCAGCTAAGTCCCTGGAAAGCTGAGCTGTGCTGAGCCCCTAAACAATCCTCTCAGTGACTCCAGGCCAAGCCTCATGCCGCATATCAGAGGCCTTTGCCATCTGCTAGTCGTTCACACACAATCCTCCTGAGGGACAAGTGGGGGCCTGAACATCTGTCTCCCAGGGTAGGGCCCAAATTCCCCAGGAGACAAAAACAGACCAGAGTCCTCCCAGTCACCCTCACCCTCCTCATTCCCACCACTTCCCCCCCACAGAGGCAAGTCTGGTCCTACAGACCCACCCCTGCCCTTCCCAAGAGCTCAGGTCCAGTCAGTCAGTGTCCCTGCAGGGCACACACACACACCACTCAGAGTGCTCAGTGGAAGGGTCACCCAGGTCCCCACCGAGAGTCTCCCCTGCTTTGGATGGATCAGAATCTTCATCACATCCCACATCTGGGCAGTCACCAAGGTCCTCTCTGCCCTGTCCTCGCACCTACTGTCTGTCCTGGTCATCCTCGTCATCTTTTCTGAGCACAGCCACAGCTCCTAACAGGCGGGGTTAAGGCTCCTGACAGATAGAGTTAAGACATAGGACCATGATTCTGGAGGCTTCTCAGGTCTTGCCTGTTATGTGAAATTAGCATACAATTTGTATGTTTACCTCATAATTTTAATGTGCACACCCTTTGATCATGAATTAATCACATTAAGAAGAGCCTATCCTGAACCGTGAGTTCTAAGGAGGCCTGTCCTGGTATCTGCTAAGTCCAGTGACAAGCACCCAGTCTGGCACAAGCATGCTTCATAAATACATGTTGAATGAACGAGATCCTCTTACACCCTGCCCACTTCCCTCACTTATGTGACCAGACTGAAACTCCTAATGTATAGGAGAGAAAGGCAGAAACCCTGGAGACCAGTGAGAAAGCTCTTTTTTGAAACAGCAGCAAGTTCCAGGTCTCTAAAGACACTTCTGGACTTTACGTGGTACAGAGAAAAAGACAAAACCAATATATTCCTTTCAAACACCTAAAGGGGGAGGGGCCATAGCCTAACTGAGAAAGAAAAAGACTAGGGTAGGGTACAGTTCCCCTAACCCACTTTGTTTCCAGACATCAAAAAAATACAGTTTGTGGTCTTGGACACTGATGTGGAAAAAAGTACAAACCAAAAATTGTGTTACTGCTAATTTCCTTGCTATGAGCAGTCACGAAATATCAATGTAAAACCATACATGCAAAGACGCACATTCAAAGAACACTTCAGTGAACATTCACAGGATCAGTGTCAGAGGTCCGCAAACTAACTACATTTGTTTTAACTTTGAATTTTGAAATAATTGTAGATTCACAGAAACTTGAAAAAATAAAATGTACCTGGAGGCCCATCACCCTTCACCCAGACTCCACCAATGTTCACATCTAGCATAACTATAATTCAGTGTCAAAACCAGGAAAGTGACATTGGTACAATCCACAGAGCTTTTTTCAGATTTCACCAGTTATACATGCATATGTGTGCATGCATGCATGTGTGCATTTGTGTGTGGGTGTGCATGTGCAAGTGTGTGTCTCTATGCTGTGCCGCTACCACAATCACAGCACTATATGTTGCTACCCCTACATAACCACAATACCCTCCCTCTCCCATACCTACTTCTGGCAAGCACTAATCTAGTCTACATCTCTATAGTTATGTTATTTCAAGAATGTTACATAAACAGAATCATACAGTATGTACGCTTTTTTTACATACAAAGTATGTATGCTTTTTTTACATACAACAGAATCGTACAGTATGTATGCTGGACAACAGAGCGAGACTCCATCTCAAAAAATAAAAAAAAAATAAATAAACTAAAGTTTGTGTGTATATGTTTGTGTACAAACTCTCTTTGTATACAATTTGAAATTTTCTATATGAAGAGTTTTTTAAAAGAGAGAAAAAAAATATCTAGCCTAGAGGAGAGAAAAAAACATAGCCCCAAAGTTTTTGGTTTTAGTTTTGGTTTTGTGTTTTTGAGACAGGGTCTCACTCTGTTGTCCAGGCTGGAGTGCAGTAGCATGATCACATCTCACTATAGCCTTGACTTCGTGCAGCCCAGAAGTTTTATCAGTGGTTTCTACAGAACTTTCATGATGGATTGTCTCAATCTTATACAAACTCTTCCATAGGGAAGAAAAAGAAGGACTATTTCCCCAACTCATTCTATTAGGTTAGCATAAACTTGACATTGAAACCAGAACCAAAAAAAGGTACGAAAGAGGAAATTATCAGGCCAATGACATTCATGAACGGAGATACATAAAAACCTAAACAAGGCGTTAGGAAATCAAATCAAGAGTATATTAAAAAATGAAACACTACGACTGGGTTTTGTTTGTTCCAGGAAAAGCAAAGGTGATTTAACATTATAAATCTGTAAGTGGGCGTTTCTGCCCATGGACACCGCCAAAGAAGCATTGTTAAAGTCTCTCTTCTCCCTGCCATGTCTAAGTCAGAGTGTCCTAAAGAGCCCGAACAGCTGAGGAAGCTCTTCATTGGAGGGTTGAGCTTTGAAACAACTGATAAGAGCCTGAGAAGCCGTTTTGAGCAATGGAGAATGCTCACGGACTGTGTGGTAATGAGAGATCCAAACAGCAAGCGTTCCAGGAGCTTCGGGTTTGTCATGTATGCCACTGTGAAGGAGGCGGATGCACCATGAATGCAAGGCCACACAAGGTGGATGGAAGAGTTGTACCAAAGAAAGCTGTCTCAAGAGAAGATTCTCAAAGACCAGGTGCCCATTTAACTGTGAAAAAGATATTTGTTGGTGGCATTAAAGAAGACACTGAAGGCCGGGTGCAGTGGCTCACGCCTGTAATCCCAGCACTTTGGGAGGCCGAGGTGGGCGAATCACCAGAGGATCAGGAGTTCGAGACCAGCCTGACCAACATGAGAAACACCGTCTTTACAGAAAATGCACAATTAGCTGGACGTGGTGGCGCATGCCTGTAATCCCAGCTACTCGGGAGGCTGAGGCAGGAGAATTGCTTGATCCTGGGAGGCGGAGGTTGCGGTGAGCCAAGATTGCACCATTGCACCCCAGCCTGGACGACGGAGTAAGACTCCATCTAAAAGAAAAAAAAAAAGAAAAAGAAAAGGAGGAAGACACTGAAGAACATCACCTAAGAGATTATTTTGAACACTATGGAAAAATTGAAGTGATTGAAACCATGACTGACCAAGGCAGTGGCAAGAAAAGGGGCTTTGCCTTTGTAACCTTTGATGACTATGACTCCGTGGATAAGATTATCATTCAGAAATACCATACTGTGAATGGTCACAACTGTGAAATTAGAAAAGCCCTACCAAAGCAAGAGATGCCTAGTGCTTCATCCAGCCAAAGATATTGAAGCGGTTCTGGAAACTTTGGTGGTGGTCATGGAGGTAGTTTCGGTGGGAATGACAACTTTGGTCATGGAGGAAACTACAGTGGTCATGGTGGCTTTGGTGGCAGCTGTGTTGGTGGTGGACATGGTGGCAGTGGGGATGGCTATAATGGATTTTGTAATGATGGAAGCAACTTTGGAGGTAGTGGAAGCTACAATGGTTTTGGCAATTACAACAATCAGTCTTCAAATTTTGGACCCATGAAGAGAGGAAACTTTGGAGGCAGAAGCTCTGGCCCCTATAGTGGTGGACGCCAATATTTGCCAAACCACGAAACCAAGGTGGCTAAGGCAGTTCCAGTAGCAGCAGTAGCTATGGCAGTGCCAGAAGATTTTCATTAGGAAACAAAGCTTAGCAGGAGAGGAGAGCCAGAGAAGTGACAGGGAAGCTACATACAGGTTACAACAGATTTGTGAACTCAGCCAAGCACAGGTGGCAGGACCTAGCTGCTACAAAGAAGACATGTTTTAGACAAATACTCATGTGTATGGGCAAAAAACTCGAGGACTGTATTTGCAACTAATTGTATAACGGGTTATTTTAGTCTCTCTTCTGTGGAAAGTGTAAAGCATTCCAACAAAAGGTTTTAATGTCAATTTTTTTTTTTTGCATCCATGCTGTTGATTGCTAAATGTAATAGTCTGATTGTGATGCTGAATAAATGTCCTTTTTTTAAAAAAAAAAAAAAAGAAATCTATAAGTGGAAGGAGGCATGAGGGAGCTTCTAGGGTGCTAGGAAGGTTTTGTTTCCTGATCTAGCTACTATTTACATGGGTGTGTTCAATTTTTGAAAACGCATCCAACAATACATTTATAATTTATGCACTTTTCTATATATAATGTATCCATTTTTAAGTAAAGTACATATTACTTGCCATATTAAGAGAATAAAGGGAAAACTCGTGACTATCTCAATACACGCAGAAAAATCGTGTAATATTTCCTGAGCTGGGCGTGGGGCCTAATGACTGTAATTCCAGCATTTGGGGAGTCTGAGGCAGGAGGACTGCTTGAGGCCAAAAGTTTGAGACCAGCCTGGGCAACATAGCAAGACTCTGTCTCTACAAAAAAAAAAAATCCAAAAACAACAAATAACTTTTGCCGTCCATTTCTTAAAAATATTATACTAGGATAGAAGAGAACTTCCTTACTCCGCTAAAGCACACCTACTCCCCAACCCCCAAAAAAGAGAGCAAAAAAAAAAAAAAAAAAAAAAAACACCAAAAAAAATCATTGTTAATAGGAAAATGGCAACATTCCACGGAAAATCAAGGATAATCCAAGAGGGCCAAGCACAATGGTTCATGCCTGTAATCCCAACACTTTGGGAGGCTGAGGTGAGCGGATCACTTAAGGTCAGAAGTTCAAGACATGCCTGGCCAACATGGCGAAACATCATTGCTACTAAAAATGCAAAAATTAAGGCCGGGTGTGATGGCTCATGCATGTTATCCCAGCACTTTGGGAGGCCAAGGTGGGCAGATCACTTGAGGTCAGGAGTTCGAGACCAGCCCAGCCAACATGGTGAAACCCCGTCTCTACTAAAAAGACAAAAATCAGCCAGGCTTGGTGGCACACGCCTGTAATCCCAGCTACTCGGGAGACTGAGACACAAGAATTGTTGGAACCCAGGAGGCAGAGGCTGCAGTGAGCCAAGATTGTGCCACTGCGCTCCAGCCTGGGCCACAGAGTGAGACTCCATCTCAAATAAATAAATAAATAAATAAACAGAAATTAGCCAGGTGTGGTGGCAGGTGCCTGTAGTCCCAGGTACTTAGGAGGCTGAGGCATGGGAATTGCTTGAACCCAGAAAGCAGAGGTTGCAGTGAGCTGAGATCACACCATTGCACTCCAGCCTGGGCAACAGAGAGACTCTGTCTAAAAAAAAATAAACAAATAAATAAATAAATAAAATAAAATAAAATAATTCAAGGGGCAGGCCAGGCACCTGTAATCTCAGTACTTTGGGAGGCCAAGGCAGGAGAATCACTTGAGAACAAGAGTTCAAGACCAGCCTGGGCAACATAGCAAGATACCAGCTCTACAAAATATATTTTTTGAAAAAAGAATAATCCAAGGATGCCCAGCATTGTCAATATTGTACCGAGATGGCCCAGCCAACACAGATCAGCTGTCAGTACTTTTTTTTAATTTTTAGAAACAGGTCCTTGCTCTGTCACACATGCTGGAATGCACTGGCATGATCATAGCTCCTCTCACCTCAGCCTTCCAAATAGCTGGGAGTACAGGCACACACCACCACACTGAGCTAATTTTTATTTTTCTACAGGTGTAAGCCACCACCCCGGGCCAGCTGTTGTTATTAACCGGTTATTATTATCTGCCCAGAAAACCCCAATAAAGCCTACAAACGAACTATTAGAAGTTATAAAACAGTCTAGAAAGATGTCTGGCTTTAAGATCAACATACTGTACAAAAATCAATTGTGACCAGGCGTGGTGGCTTACGCCTGTAATCCTAGCATTCTGGGAAGCCAAAGTGCGTGGATTACCTGAGCTCAGGAGTTCGAGACCAGCCTAGTCAACATGGTAAAACCCCATCTCTACTAAAATACAAAAAATTAGCCAGGCATGGTGGCTCATGCCTGTAGTCCAGCTACTAGGAAGGCTGAGGCACGAGAATTGCTTGAACCTGGGAAGCAGAGGTTGCAGTGAGCCAAGATCATGCCACTGCACTCCAGCCTAGGTGACAGAGTGAGGCTCTCAAAAAAAAAAAAAAAAAAAAAAAAATTGCAAGTCTGTAAGTTAGAAACAAATAGAAAATACAACTTTTAAGAGACATCATTATAATAACAATGAATACTACAGATTATTTTAGACTAAATATAACACAAGTTGTGCCAAATCCTAATACAGAAAACTTTTTAACTTTATTGAAAAATATTAAAGACCTTAAAAAATTGAGAGACTGGCCGGGCGCGGTGGCTCAAGCCTGTAATCCCAGCACTTTGGGAGGCCGAGGCGGGCGGATCACGAGGTCAGGAGATCGAGACCATCCTGGCTAACACGGTGAAACCCCGTCTCTACTAAAAATGCAAAAAATTAGCCGGGCGAGGCGGCGGGCGCCTGTAGTCCCAGCTACTCGGGAGGCTGAGGCAGGAGAATGGCGTGAACCCGGGAGGCGGAGCTTGCAGTGAGCCGAGATCGCGCCACTGCACTCCAGCCTGGGCGACTAAGCGAGACTCTGTCTCAAAAAAAAAAAAAAAAAAAAAAAAAATTGAGAGACAGGCCAGGCGCGGTGACTCATGCCTGTAATCCCAGCACTTTGGGAGGCCTAGGTGGGCGGATCACCTGAGGTCAGGAGTTAGAGAACAACCTGACCAACATGGAGAAACCCCATCTCTACCAAAAATACAAAATTCACCAGGCGTGGTGGCACATGCCTGTTAATCCCAGCTACTCGGGAGACTGAGGCAGGAGAATCGCTTGAACCCAGGAGGCAGAGGCTGCAGTGAGCCGAGACCTTGCCATTGCACTCCAGCCTGGGCAACAAGAGGGAAACTGCCTCAAAAAAAAAAAAAACCCACAAGGAATGAAGACAAATAATCTAACAAAGAGTTAGTATATAATATATAAAATATAAAAGAAAGCCTACATATCAAGAAGAAAAAGATAAACAACCCTATAGCATAATAAGACCCCCCGCCAAAGTGGCATTTTACAAAAGCAGCACAGTCAATGCATACATGAAAAGAAGCTCAACCTACTTAGTAACCAGGGAAATACAAATTCAGACCATAGTGAGATATCATTTCATACCCAACAGAGTGGCAAAAATGTTTAAGTGTGAAAAGTTGAAGGGCATGTATATCAACAAAAATTCTTTACTCTTTCACCAGTAATGTATAACTTTTACAACCATTTTGGAAAACAATTTGGCATTTACTCCCAAAGTTGAACAAACTCTACAGCAAGCAATTGTACTCCTGGGTGTATACCTATGAGAATCTCTTATACATATGTACAAGACATGTACAAGAGGACATGCATAAGAATATTCATAGCAGCAATAGCCAGGGTATCCAAAAACTGGGGAAGAAATCCACACACAATTGACAAAGAATAGATCAATTGTGATACAATAGCACAGTAGGATGTAATACAACAGTGAAAATGGAAGAACAAAGTCCCACACGAGAACATGGGTTAATGTTAGAAACTTAATGACGAGTTGTTTAAAAGCAAGTTCCAAGCCTGGACAACATAGCAAGACCTTGTCCCTACTAAAAATTTAAAAAATTAGTGGAGTGTGGTGGCACATGCATGTAGTCCCAGCTACTCGGGAGGCTGAAGTGAGAGGATCACTTGAACCTGAGAGGTCAAGGCTGCAGTGAGCCATGATCCTGCCACTAAGTTCCAGCCTGGGTGATATAGCAAGACCCTGTCTCAAAAAATAACAATAATAAAAATAAAAAGCAAGTTCCAGAAAACTACATATGATACCATTTTTACAGAACTCAAAGCCAGGCAAATCTAAACAATATTTATTGTTTAAATGTATAATACATACATGATCAAAGTATACGAAAATCCAATCCAAGTCAAACTAAATAAAATATTGCCTCCTTGTGGGAGGAGGCAAAGGAGTGGATGGGGGAAAGAACACAGGTAAAAAGCAAGTTACTCCTGATGCTCCATATCTTGGGCTAGGTGATGAGTCCTTGGGGTTTGTTAAATCACACTCTATATCCAATATTTGTGTTACATATAACCCTTTGTATGTAGTTAATATGTCCTGTCCCTGGTATCAGGATTAAGCCATCCATTTGGGACACCTAGGACACCATTTCCTTTGACTTGTCAATTCCCTTTGAAGGTCATTGATGTCTTCAACCACCTTGGCTAGTGGGTTGAAGACAATCTGTGAAAGTATACCTTGGCCCACCCAGGCCTCAGCTCAGCCTTCTAAAACTAACAGGCCAGTTGGTCAGATGTTAGGAAGAGGTGGGCGAAGCCTGCTGATGAAACTCATCTACTAAAACCTCCCTCTGTGACCTAAGGCCTCTTGTCATAGGCTCACTGGTCTCCACCCAGCCCTGTCCCACTTGCTGTGACTATTCTGGCTTCCTAACCATCCCTTCCAGAACCTAGATTGGTCATGGGGGTCATGGAGGTCCATGGTAATCAAAACCTCATGCCAGTTCCACTTCTGAGGCTAGGTGCAGGCCACCTGTGCTTCAGACCCCACTTGCTCAAGCCACTAACAAAGGTGGGCTTCGTGGCCTTGAGGAGTTAAGCCTGTGTCCTCGCCTGTAAAATGCAAACACAGAAGCAACGACATCTATTTAATAAGGTTGTAGTAAGGATGAATGAGGTAATGCACAGAAAATGCCTAACCCACGGTAAAGGTACCCTAAGTCACCGCCTTTAAACCTCACAAGATAGTAGAGAGAAATAAACTGAGTTTCCACACATAAATGGCCTGACACAGAGACTCTCCATTCCCTACTTCCCACCCCTAAACACACAAACTCACACACACACACACTCACACACTCATTAAAAGGCATGAAGTTGCAGGGTGAGTGTATCTGCTGCCCCCTTACGGCCAGAGACAAGAATCACACTGTTCTCCTTTCCTAGGAGCCCAGAACCTGAACTCCGGGTGAAAAACCACCACGCTAGCCCTGCTCTTTCTTCTCTCTTCCATATTTGCCAACTTACAAAAAAAAAAAAAAAAAAAAAAACTACTGAGCAGATAAAATAATCTCAGTTCTCCAAACTCTCAACGAAATTCCCTCAGCAGGGACAGAAATCTGCAGGAGAGGTAAGGGAGATGCTACTTTGAGCAGGTTTCACCTCCTAGAGCCAGTTTCTTCTTTGCAAAATAGAGATAAAAGCTGCCTCACTGAGGTCTTGTGAGGAGTAAATGATATCCTGTATGTAAAACACTAGCACAGATACTAGCACAGTGTCTGGCATACAGAGTAGCTACTCAATAAGTAATCCCAGATAATAATCACCCTGGTGGCCAAACACAGTAGCTCCCATGTGAAATCCCAGCTACTGGGGAGGCTGAGGCAGGAGGATCACTTGAGGCCAAAGATTCGAGACCGGACCAGGCAACATAGTGAGACAGACCCCTATCTCAAAAAAAGGAAGAAAAAAAATATTGGCCTGAGGAGACTCTTCTCTAACTCATAAGACCCTTTCTTTTAAAGAGGAGGAAACTGAGGCCCATAAAAAGGGAGAGATTTGGCCAGGGTCTCGGAAATCAGACCCTGATCAGTAGCTGAACCCAGACTGAAGCTCAAGCCTCCAGAGGAAGGGGAAAGAGAAAAGGAATATTTCAGCTCCCCTAGCTGCTGGGCAGGACACTGTCACTTTGCCAGGCTCCTCTTCCTGGGTCCCCACCTCCCTGGACATGCTTGGCCTTCCTCACACCTTCCTCACCTCTGCACTCTCATGGACCACAGGACAACGCAGAAAGGGAACTCTGCTATTTTATTTGTTATGTGAAAGAGTCTGGGTGCTTGTCGGGTGCAGCTAGATGGTCAGTCCCTGAAGGCAAACAGGAGGCCTAAGAGGACACCCCAAGCAGGACCTTGCCTGGAGGATGCTGCACCAACAATCTGAGACTTTTCTAAGATGTTGAGGACCTCGGTCACTTTGATGCTCCCAATATGATGAAAATCCGCTAAAAGCTGGTTATGTTCACGAGCACAGCCCATGAGGAGGAAGGTGGTATTGAGAAACCCTGTAAGGAAGACAGGGAGAAGTCAGGAACACTTTCAAGACTCAAGAGCCCTGCCTTTAGCCAGGCGCAGTGGCTCACCCCATAATCCCAGCACTTTGGGAGGCCGAGGCAGGTGGATCACTAGAGGACTTGAGGCCAGGAGGTCCAGACTAGCCTGGCCAACATGGCAAAACCCCATCTCCCTTAAAAATACAAAAATTAGCCAGGCATGGTGGCACATGCCTATAATCCCAGCTACTTAGGAGGCTGGGGTATGAGAATCACTTGAACCTGGGAGGCAGAGGTTGCAGTGAGCCGAGATCGGACCACTGCACTGCAGCCTGGGCAACAGAGCAAGACTCCATCTCAAAATAAATAAATAAATAAATAAATAAATAAATAAATAAATAAATAAAAGATCCCTGCCTTCTTCCCAGAGGCCCCTCACAAACCAGAACACCTGCTCTCCCATCAGAGACTTAGGCACCAGGCACCTTCCCCTTCTTCCTTGGAATTCATGCGCCCTGTCCCTTGCAACCCCAATCCCATCTCCGGATCCCACCAGCCTCTCTGAGATGTGAAGGTGCTGGACAGCACCTGGCAGAGTAGGCATTTGATAAACAAAATTCCTTTCCTCTCACCTGCCTGAAGTTTTAAGGTGGAACTGTAACACGTAGAGGCAGCCAAGGGGCAAGAATCAGTGGTGACAAAATTTGGGAGGCAATCCCTCGTGTGCTCGCCCACACAGGTCGGGCAGCTACGGGAAGCAGATATGATAGACTTAGGAGCGCTGGCCTTGAGTTTCACAAAAGGCTCCAAACTGGTGAGGTTGTTGCAGAGATAAGACCGGCAGACGCGACTGTAGGAGGCAATGGACACTCCCGGTGGGGAGACAAGGTAGGAGATTTGCGCGGGGTAAGACGAAGATGAGCTGCAGCCTTTAAAGCCCACAACTCCCCTTGCAGTCCCTGAGGAGCAGAGGATTGAGAGAGCTCGGATCAGTGTCACTGGCCTCACCCAGAGTCCTCCCTCTCCCTAGCTCTTTCTGCACCCACCCTGCCTGTCACAATCTTTGCCTCCCTCCCCAAGCCGTGTCCACTCAGTGCAGCTGCACAGGGCTCAGATGCTGGGGTCTCCATCTTGATCTCCTCATTCTTCCTGTGCAGGACCACCCCCGCCCCCACTCCTCTCTCCCTTGTGCCCTCCTCCAAGGATCTGTCCACCTCCATTCTACCACTTATCCAGCCCACACCACAACCAGTGGAGCTGTGCTCCTCTTCTGCCAGTGTCTGACATTATCCAGAACATAAATAATGGCCAGGCACAGTGGCTCATGCCTGTAATCCTGACACTTTGGGAGGCCAAGGTGGGCAGATCACTTGAGCTCAGGAGTCTGAGACCAGCCTGGGCAACATAGTAAGACTCCCCATCTCAAAAAAAAAATTGTTTATATATTTAGTAACTATGTGGAATTCCAGTCTAGAGTCCCTGGGTGCTGGGAGCAGAGCTGGGGGTCAGAAGAGCAAGCAAAAGGAAATGGATCAAACTTAACCTGCTTCACCTGTCTCAATGAACACTAGCGTCTCCTCGCAGCCCTCTTGCAGCTTACACACCATGTTCCTCATCAGAAGCCACTTCCAGTTATGGAAAGCAACAGCTCTGAATCTTGAGGCTGTTGCTTCATAGCACAAAAGAGCTCCAACCCCTAAAAAGAGAATGCTCTCCCAATCATTGGCCCCTCACATCACCTTCTGAGCCCTTGAACTGCCAACCAAGAGTTCAGTCCCCATAGGTCCTGTCCCCAGCGAAACCTAGATACCCAGCCCTCCTTCCACCAGTGACATGAATCCAGCCTCCCACCTTTCTGGGTCTTATAGCATCCAGCCCCACAGGACATACGAGGCAGAGTGGAGATGGCCCCCAGAAGGCAGAACAGCTGCACAAGTCTCAAATGCTGGGGTCCCATGGTCCTGTGTCTGGGTCCTGGGTGCTAGAGGTCAGTCTGAAATCAGTTTCAGTCTGGATCCCAAGCTCAGTTCCTGTCAATCCCCAGATTCTTTGTCCACCTGTCTCTGGGTCACTGTTTCTGGAGCAGAAAGTTGATTGCGTCAGCTTCTGGGACATAGGCTCCCTCAGACCTTCTGGATCACAGGTCTTCCCATCTCCACTATCTGCCCTCCAGTCTAACCTGCACCACCCACCATGTTAGCTTCTCAAAGCAGGACTCTCACTCTCCCACTTACGTCCTCCCATTGGACAAGGTGCTGAGCAGAGAATCCTGGCTTATTGATAATGCAGGCTGTTCTCCAGCCAGAGGCAATGAGATCAGAGCAACAAATAGATGCTTCAAACTCGTGTGTGTGTGTGTGTGTGTGTGTGTGTGTGTGTGTGTGTGTGTGTGTGTGTAAGTTAACATATCACTAAATAACCCTTGGTTCAATATGGAAATTTGAAAGTATTTAGAACTGAGGTCAGGAGCGGTGGCTCAAGCCTGTAATCCCGTCACTTTGGGAGGCTGAGGCAGGCGGATCACCTGAGGTCAGGAGTCCAAGACCAGCCTGCCAACATGGTAAAACCCCATCTCTACTATAAAATATAAATTAGCCAGGGGTGGTGGCACGAGCCTATAGTGCCAGCTACTCAGGGGGCTGAAGCACGAGAATCGCTTGAACCCAGGAGGCGGGGGTTGCAGTGAACCAAGATCGCGCCACTGCACTCCAGCCTGGGCAACAGACAGGGACTCTATTTTTGAAAAAAAAGTATTTAGAACTTAATAATAATAAACATACTACATAACACACACATTCACACACAGACATAGACACAGACACACACACACAGACACACACACACACATACACACACATAAGTGCATGTAAAATCTGCTGGAAACTGAATAAGGTCTGAAGTCTAGCTAAAGAGTACTGTACACCAGCCGAGGCATCACGACAAAAGGCCATCTTTACAAAATATACAAAAATTGGCCAGGCGTGGTGGCATGCACCTGTGGTCCCAGCCACTTGGGAGGCTGAGGTGGGAGGACCACTTGAGCCCCGGGGATGGAGGTTGCAGTGAGTAGAGATTGTACAAACAGTATTGTACAAATGTCAATTTCTTGCTTGTATACTATGGTTATATAAGATGCCCCTATAGGGAAGCTGGAGGAAGGACTCAAGGGAATCTATGTACCACTTTTGCAACTTCCTGTAAGCCAATAATCATTTCAAAATTAAAGGGTTTTTAAAATATATACATCAAAATTTGAGACACAGCAGCTAATGCAGTATTTAGAAGTAAATTTATACTTTTAAATACATGTATCGGCCGGGCGCGGTGGCTCAAGCCTGTAATCCCAGCACTTTGGGAGGCCGAGACGGGCGGATCACGAGGTCAGGAGATCGAGACCATCCTGGCTAACATGGTGAAACCCCGTCTCTACTAAAAAATACAAAAAACTAGCCGGGCGCGGTGGCGGGCGCCTGTAGTCCCAGCTACTCGGAAGGCTGAGGCAGGAGAATGGCGTCAACCCGGGAGGCGGAGCTTGCAGTGAGCTGAGATCCAGCCACTGCACTCCAGCCTGGGCGGCAGAGCGAGACTCCGTCTCAAAAAAAAAAAAAATAAAAATAAAAAAATAATAAATAAATAAATACATGTATCAGGAAATATGAAGCATTAAAAAATAAATATGCTCACAAATTAGTTCAAGAAATTGTATAAGGAGCAACAAAGCAAATCTCTCCTACCCAAAAAAATAATGGAAATAAGGATGATAGCAGAAATCAATGAAATAGTAAACAACAACAAACATCATTACAAAAAAGATCCATTTTATGAAAAGATTGAGTTAGTTCCCTGGCAAATCTGATCAAGGGAGACGATGCAAGCTGGCACAGTGGCTCATGCCTCTAATCCCAGTGCTTTGGGAGGCTGAGCCAGGAGGATCCCTTGAGGTCAGGAGTTCAAGACCAGCCTGGGCAACACAGTGGCTCATGCCAGTAATTCCAGTGTTTTGGGAGGCTGAGCCAGGAGGATTGCTCGAGGTCAGTAGTTTGAGACCAGCCTGGGCAACACCCTGTCTACACCAAAAAAAAAAAGTTTAAAAATTAGCCAAGCATGGCTGTAGTCCCAGCTACTCAGGAGGCTAATGTTCAAGGATCGCTTTAGCCTCAGATCACAAGGTCAGGAGTTCGAGACCAGCCTGGCCAACAAGGTGAAACACTGTCTCTACTAAAAATACAAAAATTAGCCAGGCATGGTGGTGCATGCCTGTAGTCCCAGCTACCATGGAGGCTAAGGCGGGAGGATCGCTTGAACCCGGAAGCTGGAGGTTGCAGTGAGCCGAGATCATGCCACTGCACTCCAGCCCAGGCAACAGAACAAGACTCTGTCTCAAAACAAAACAAAACAAAACAAACAAACAAAGTGAAGAAATGCACAAACCCAACAATAACCAGAGAAATGCAATCCATCAAGTTGTACGTCTATCATACTGCTAAGGATCAGAAAGCTGGGAAAAGACAAGTGTTGGCAGGAATGTGGGGATAAAGCAATTCTTGGCCCCTGCTGCTCATGGGATTATGTGGAGGGTTGGGGAATAAGACACTATTTCTGGACTCTGAGAAACACAGGAGCTGAGAGTTCTGACCAGGATCTCGGGCCCAAAGCAGCATTGTAGGGGTCTGACACTACATGGTCAAATTGGGTTTATGAATACCCATTTCTAGTATACCCTACATAGGTATTACAAAAATTTCCACTTTCATCTACAAAGGAACATGCACAATAATGGAGCATTTTCTTTTTTCTGAGACAGGGTCTCGCTCTGTTGCCCAAGGTGGAGGGCAGTTGTGCTCACTGCAGCACCCACCTGCCAGGCTCAAGCAATCCTCTCACATCAGCCACCCAAATAGCTGGGACCACAGGTGTGCGCCAACACACCTAGCTTTGTAGAGATGGGGTTTTTCCATGTTGCCCCAGCTGTTATCAAACTCCTGGGCTCAAGCAATCCACCCACCTAGGCCTCCCAAAGTGCTGGGATTATAGGCATGAGCTCCCGTGCCCAGTGAATGCAGCATTATTGTGGTGATGGTAGGTTGAGACAATGGGAGCTTCCCTCTCTGAGACCAAGTGAATGCAAAACATGCTGGGGATGTACACTATGGAATATCACACAGGAGTTGGAAGCAGTTGATTAGACGTACACAGGATGTAAGGCAGGATGCAGTGGCTCACGCCTGTAATCCCAGCACTTTGGGAGGCTGAGGCGGGCCGATCACTTGAGGTCAGGAGTTCAAGACCAGCCTGGTCAACATGGCAAAACCCCAACTCTACTAAAAATACAAAAATTAGTCGAGTGTGGTGGTTGGAGCCTGTAATCCCAGCTACTCAAGAGGCTGTGGCAGCAGGAGAATCACTTGAACCAGGGAGGTGGAGGGTGCAGTGAGCCGAGATCACACCATCGCACCCCAGCCTGGGCAGTAAGAGTGAAACTCCATCTTAAAAAAAAAAAAAATGTACGCATGATGACAGAATGACAGAGTGTATACATGGATAGATTGTAAAAGCAGAATGTTGATTATTTTAAATAGTAGATAACACAGTATCACTTGCATAAATTAAAAACTCAAACACAGGTTGGGTGTGGTGGTTGTGGTGGTTGCCTGTGATCCCAGCACTTTGGGAGGCCGAGGCAGGCAGTTCACTTCAGGCCAGGAGTTTGGGGCCAGACTGGCCAATATGGGAAAACCCCATCTCTTTAAAAAAAAAAAAACAAAAAAAAAACACTACACGCATCCTGGGAGAACACACACATAAACCAAAAGATACATATTATTAACCACTTCAGAATGAGAACTGCCTATAAGAAGGTTAGGGAATGAAAGTGGGGAATTGGTGGAAAATAACAGCGTAGGAGGGGTACAACGATCATACACCTTGGCCTCGGAGACCCAGGTTGGAATCTTTACCCCTTCCCTTACTAGCTGTCCAATTTGTTGAACTCAGAGCCTACTACCTTGTTTATAAAATGGAGTATAATACATCTCATAGGGTCATTGTGAAGATCAATAAAATTATTATCATAAGTGTTAGGCAAATGCTAAGCTCTTTATAATTGTTAGTTACCCTGTTCCTCCACCACCATCCCTCCCTCCCACACCCACTTCCTCTCACTCTCTCTCCACTACCTAAAGGATCAAGTTCATCCTCTTTAGCTGGCCTTTAAGCCTCCCCTGACGCCACCCCACCCCAGATCAGCGCCACCCAACCTTTCCAATTTTATCTAGGACAGCTCCCCTGCCCAGCAGTCCAGCTAGAGGTCACGTCGGCCACCCTTTTCTGTCTGCAATGCCTCAGACACACATGCTCTGTAACCCAGAAATCTGTGGCCAAGAAAGGTGCTAAGACCCACAGAAAAGCTGGGACACAGGTAAGAGAAACGAAGGCTGACAAAGGATCTCACGGCGGCGGGGACTAGGCCAATCAGAGAAGATGGCACACGCCAGCCTGAGATGCAGAACAACTGGACTCAACGAGCTGAGTACAAGTGGAGACGCAACCAGAAAAGACTGAAATGAAATTCTCAAGCAAAAAAAAAAAAGATGGAGCAGTAGTCAAGAGGGGATGCCACCCCTACAAAAGACAAACAAATTGATGGAATGGAACCTTGCAGGGAGACAGAGGACCAGCAGAGAGAGGGAGGCGTAGGAAAATGAGGAGTGGGGCACAAAGGCGGGGTTCTCAGGGAGAAGAGGAGTCGATCTCAGAGCGGGGAAAAAGGGACACAGCGGGCTGCACAGAGAAAAGGGGCCAAGGCAGAGAAGATGGCGGGATGGCGTGAGGAGGAGCTCACAGAGATACCCAGAGAAGGCGACGATTACACAGAGAAGCCCCCAGAGGGGTGAACTATTGAGGAAGATGAACGCGGAGGGTGGAGCTAGCCGGAAATTCAGAAAAACTAGAGGCGTCCCTAGCGAAGGAAGCAGGGAAGGGGCCAGGCTATCAGGGAATGAAGCACGGCAGAAAATAGGTCCGAGAGAAAGGGAAAATCAGAGATTAGGAAAATCACAACCGACACAAAGGCAGCTTGGGAGACACAAGGAAAGGGGTGCAATCTGAGGAAGGAGGGCCCGCTAAGCAAGCAGGGAAATCACAGGGCTGGGAGAGAACGCATAAAAGAACGGTAGCTCAGGAGTTGTGGGGCACTGGAAGAGAAATAATAGAAAACGCGGGCGTCCACGCAGCAAAAACAAGCCACTCGCGAAGTTGAGGTAGAAGGCAAGAGAAGGCCAGAAGCGAGGCTACCCGTGGGCACACCGGGCTTAGTCAACGCCCCGGGGGCGGGGCCAGGCGGGCCGTTCCTGGGGGGCGGGGCCAGCCTCGGTCCAAGAGGGGGTACTCGACGCCCCATTGGCCACCTGCCTTGAAAGAGGAAAGACAGTCTGGCCAGGCATGACGCGCGGAGGGAGGGGCAGGGGTGGTGCGAGACTCAACTCGAAGCGCTATTGGCAGGACTGACAGTCTTGCGCGCCAAGAAGCTGGCAGAAGGGAAGGGGCGGGACATCAGTTCAGGATCTCAAACCGCATTGGTCGTCTGCCTGGGCGGACAGAGGCGATGCTTGAAGTTCATTGGTCCTTGTGAGACAGGGCAAGAAAAGCAGCGCGAGCTTGGCCGTTCCTCTGGCCACTTTCTCGCAGTGTCCTTGGCGTCTTCTTGACTGAATCTGACTCCATTGGAGGCTGTGGTAACCGTGAACCAGCTGCACGAACACGGCCCCTCCTGCCTTTCCGTCCTCCTCCCTCTTAGCTGGACTCCCTACCCCAGGCATCCCCTCGCCTCCCCCTCGCGCCCCTCCCGCCCTCGCGCCCCCTCTCCCCTTCCCCGCCTCGCGGGCCCCTTGGCGCGTTCCCAGTGCTCCACTCGTTCCCTGGGGCACAGGAAGGGGGGAGGGGGGAATGCATGAAATTAATTGTTGGGAGTGGGCACAGGAGCAGGAAGTGCTGGACACAGCAACTGCACGGGTTTACGCAAAAACCTGAATAATGTGTGGGCGCAAGAGAGACATTAGTGCCCCGAGGAGAAGGTTTTTGGCCCAGATCAGGGCCTAGCACATGACAGGGGCTCAGTAACCATTTGTGGAATGAATGAAGGAATGAAGGAAAATAACTTGAAAGTGGGGCAGGTGCCCGGTGTGGTGGCTCACACCTGTAATCCCAACACTTTGGGAGGCCGAAGCAGGCAGGTCACTTGAGGTCAAGAATTCAAGACCAGCCTGGCCAACATGGTGAAACCTGGCTCTACTAAAAATACAAAAATTAGATGGGCATGGTGGCCCAGGCCTGTAATCCCAGATACTTGGGAGGCTGAGGCAGGAGAATTGCTTGAACCCAGGAGGTGGAGGTTGCAGTGAGCCGGGATCACACCACTGCACTCCAGCCTGGGCTACAGAGCAAGACTCCATCTCAAAACAAAAAAAAAGAAAGTGGGACAGGGGAGCCGAGCGCAGTGGCTCCAGCCTGTGGTCCCAGCTACTCGGGAGGCTGCGGCGGGAGGATTGCTTGAGCTCAGGAGGTGCAGGCTGCAGTGAGCCATGATCGGGCCACTGCGCTCCAGCCTGGGCAACAGAGCGAGACCCTGTCAATAAAAAAAAAAAAAAAAAAAAGTGGAGCAGGGAATCCATGAGAAGAACGAAATTATTGGGCGTGTAAGAGAGGGTTCTGATTTAAAGGGGTACAAGAACAAAAGACTGAAGGAATGCAAGGAGGCAGTTGCTTTGCAGGGCATAGATGAGACTAAGAATTGAAATTGAACTAAGAATTGAAAGGGGCATAAAACTACTGGTAGGCATTGGATAAATGCATGACAGTGGGGTGAGTGTTATTGAAGAGGATGCCAGGAAACACTGTTGGGATGGAACAGGGTGCTTGTGAAAAGGGGGTGTAGTACTTGCTAAAGCGGTATGGGAGGACATGAGTAGGCCAGAACCTGGGATGTGTGTGTGGGTGGGAAGGTGTTTGGACTGAAAGAAAAGAATGTTTGAATTGAAAGAATACAGAAGGCCAGGCACGGCAGCTCATGCCTGTGATCCTAGCACTGTGTGAGGCCAAGGCAGGAGGATCGCTTGAGCCCAGGAGTTCGAGACCAGCCTGGGAAACATAGTGAGACCTTGTCTCTATGAAAATAAAAATAAACAATTTTTTAAAATAAATTTTTTTTGACACGGAGTCTTGCTCTGTCACTGAGGCTAGAGTGCAGTGGCACGATCACGGCTCACTGCCAGCTCTGCCTCCCGGGTTCATGCCATTCTCCTGCCTCAGCCTCCCAAGTAGCTGGGACTACAGGTGCCCACTGCCACGCCCAGCTAATTATTTGTATTTTTAGTAGAGACGGGGTTTCACCGTGTTAACCAGGATGATCTCGATCTCCTGACCTCGTGATCCGCCTGCCTCAGCCTCCCAAAGTGCTGGGATTACAGGCTTGAGCCACTGCTCCCGGCCTAAAAAATTTTTAATTTAAAAAAGGGGGAGGAGAGTGTAGTGGCTGTAATTCCAGCACTTTGGGAGGCCGAGAGGCAGATCACTTGAGGCCAGGAATTCAAGACCAGCCTGGCCGACATGGTGAAACACCATCTCTACTAAACATACAAAAAAAAGAAAAAAATAGCCGGGCATGGTGGCTCATGCCTGTAATCCCAGCTACTTAGGAGGCTGAGGCAGGAGAATCGCTTGAACCTGGGTGGTGGAGGTTGCAGCGAGCCAAGATGATGGTGCCATGGCACTCCAGCCTGGGAGACAGAGTGAGACTCCATCTCAAAAAAAAAAAAAAAAGAGGAAGAGGAGAGGGGTTTCTGAAGAAGGAAGATACCTGAGAAAGGTCATGGGGTAAAGAGGGGAGAAAGCCGGGGAAGAAGCCAGGATCAGGGCGGGGTCTAAAGAGGGGCAGAATGGAGACCTGCAGGTGTGGTCTCCCAGGCAGGAGGGTTGTTAGGGGCGGGCCCACCTGGCTATGCTCACCCTCCACTCCTGCCCCTAGATCCATGGAACCCAGTGACATGCCTGCTGGCTACCACTGCCCGTCAGACTCTGCCCCCCAGAATGAGACCAGAGACCCCCAGGGCACAGAGCTCATCCCCAGGAGAGCCATCAGCCGCTCTCCAACCTGCGCCCGCTGCCGCAACCACGGTGTCACCGCCCACCTCAAGGGCCACAAGCGCCTCTGCCTCTTCCAGGCTTGCGAGTGTCACAAATGTGTCCTCATCCTGTGAGTATGAGGTCTGGGAGGGGAGGAGGATGGGCCTCCTCCAAAGAGTGGCTGACCTTTGACTCGCAACTCCCCACTTTTAGGGAGCGCCGCAGGGTCATGGCTGCCCAGGTGGCCTTGCGTAGGCAGCAGGAGGCGCAGCTAAAGAAGCACCTGATGAGGAGAGGGGAAGCCTCTCCCAAAGCTCCCAACCACTTCAGAAAGGCAACCGCTCGACCACAGGTCCCCTGTGAGTGTCTCTGACCAGCGACGGGGCAGGGGTTTGGGTGTAGGAGGCAGATGTGGGGAAAAGAGGCCCAGCCCTGCTGCTGAATTGGTGTGCGACCTTGAACTAAGGGTTTCTACTCCCTCAGCCTCGGCTGTCCCAGCATTGAGAGAAGTTCTGCAGCAAGTTCTGTGTGTCAAAAATGGGCTAGAGGCCAGGCGCAGTGGCTCACGCCTGTAATCCCAGCACTTTGGGAGGCTAAGGCAGGCAGACCACGAGGTCAAGAGATCGAGACCATCCTGGCCAATATGGTGAAACCCCGTCTCTACTAAAAATACAAAACTTGGGCCGGGCGCGGTGGCTCAAGCCTGTAATCCCAGCACTTTGGGAGGCCGAGACGGGCGGATCACGAGGTTGGGAGATCGAGACTATCCTGGCTAACCCGGTGAAACCCCATCTCTACTAAAAAATAAAAAATAAAAAAAAACTAGCCAGGCGAGGTGGCAGGCGCCTGTAATCCCAGCTACTCGGGAGGCTGAGGCAGGAGAATGGCGTAAACCCGGGAGGCAGAGCTTGCAGTGAGCTGAGATCTGGCCACTGCACTCCAGTCTGGGCACAGAGCAAGACTCCGTCTCAAAAAAAAAAAAAAAAAAATAGAAAACTTAGCTGGGCTTGGTGGCGCACGCCTGTAGTCCCAGCTGCTCAGAAGGCTGAAGCAGGAGAATCACTCGAACCTGGGAGGTGGAAGTTGTAGTGAACCAAGATCGCGCCACTGCACTCCAGCCTGGGCAACAGAGCAAGACTCCATCTCAAAAAAAAAAAAAAAAGGGCTAGATGGGGAAGATGAGAACTGTCTGGGGTTGGGGTAGGATAGGAGTCAGGAGAAAGGGCTTATTAGAGCTCTCCCTGGTCCTTCACAGCTGGAAAGGAGAACATAGCACCCCAGCCTCAGACCCCCCATGGGGCAGTCCTGCTGGCACCAACACCTCCTGGGAAGGTAAGGAGAGGCTGGGGCCTGAGAAAGTATCCCCCACCCTAGTTCCTACCCAGACCCTTTCTTCTGTGCCCTCAACACCTGGGTTCTAGCCCCAGCCCTGGTTTGCTGTGTAATCTGGTCAAATCACTGCTCTTCTCTAGGCAAAATGAGGGGAAAATGAGGGCCTCCCAGCTCTAAAGTTTTGGGGTTCTGCCCGCATCCCAGAATACACTCAATCCTTCTTTAGCCTTGTACCCAACTCCAGCGTGTGCCCTCTGCCCCTACAGAACTCCTGTGGGCCTCTGCTGCTCAGCCGTCCCCCGGAAGCCTTGCCCTTGTCCTGGACTCCGGTGCCTCCTGGCCCTTGGGTTCCTGGACACTGGCTGCCTCCAGGCCTCTCCATGCCACCACCAGTGGTGTGCCGCTTGCTGTACCAAGAACCTGCTCTCTCCCTGCCTCCCTTCCCTGGTAAGATGATAATTCAACATTCATTCAACAGATATTTGAGTGCCAATCTGCCACATATTGGAGAGGGAAGAGGAAGAAAGCACACATGGGGAGAGGGAGGAAAGAAACTATGACCGTGACCCCTATACACTCTGCATTCTTTTATTGTCATTAGGCTTTGACCCTGGCACCTCCCTCCAGCTGCCCACTCATGGGCCCTTCACCACCTGCCCAGGATCTCACCCAGTACTGACAGCTCCTCTTTCTGGAGAGCCCCAAGGGCCCCCTAGCCAACCCCGCACGTGAGTAGGGAGAGAAGGATGTGTATCATGAGCCTAAGCCTGTGCTGTGTCCAACCACAGTGCTGGTGTCCAACCACAGTGGATAATAAAGATGAAAAGGTTTCTGACTAATAGGCAAGGCAGAGCTCTCCTAGTACTGCCATTTCCTAGCTGTGATGCTTTGGACAATTATCTTTACCTCTCTGAGCCTGTTTTTCTATCAGTAAATTGGAGACACTATTACTTACCTCTCTGGTTGTTGTAAGAATTAGCAGTAATGGACCGGGCTCGGTGGCTCAAGCCTGTAATCCCAGCACTTTGGGAGGCTGAGGTGGGCAGATCACGAGGTCAGGAGATCCAGACCATCGTGGCTAACACGATGAAACCCTGTCTCTACTAAAAATACAAAAAATTAGCCAGGCGTGGTGGCGGGTGCCTGTAGTCCCAGCTGCTCGGGAGGCTGAGGCAGGAGAATAGCGTGAACCCGGGAGTTGGAGCTTATAGTGAGCTGAGATTGCCACCTGCACTCCAGGGTGGGCGACAGAGCAAGACTCCATCTCAAAAAACAAACAAACAAACAAAAGAATTAGCAATAATGTATGGAATAGACCCTTTAATGGTAGCTGTTATATCTGCTTAGACAGATTTGATGGGGTAAGATTGCCTGCTGATATGGGGGCGCACCAAGAGTTTGAGACCACCTGAGTGAGACCTCGTCTCTACCAAAAAATTAAAACAGCCAGGAATGGTGGTACACACCTGTTTTCCTAGCTACTTAGGAGGCTGAGGTGGGAAGATGGTGTAGGCCCAGGAATTCAAGCTTATGGTGAGCTATGATCACACCGCCACTGCACTCCAGCCTAGGTGACAGAGCAAGACCTTGTCTCAAAAAAAAAAAAAGAAAAAAAGACACCAGTGATTTCCCATAATCCTCACAGTAGCCCTGGGAGGAAAAAGCTGGCAAGGATTTTTACTTTACTGAAAACAAAATAAATCAAGACACAGCTTAATGGCCCAGCAGGCTCTCAGATTCCCAGATAAAAACATGGCAAAACCCTGCCCCTCTTTCAATGTGTGCATGTCTGTTCATGTGTTTAATCACCCTGGCATCTTCTCTCCTTGTTTCTAGACACTCAACTCTGATACTCCAGCCCTGTGGCACCCCAGACCCTCTTCAGCTACAGCCACAGGTCCTGGGAAAGAAGTGGGATCTAGGGTCCTGGGAGGAGGTTGAGCCTGGGGAAGGGAAAAGCAGGAAACTGAAGGAAGCAGGGGCTGAGGAACACTTAGAGGGTAGGCAGAAGGTGGGGTTCCCAGTCTGCTTGTCTCCCTTTCCCTTGCAGGCCTCTGGAGCCTCTCACCTAGCCCGGACATCTGCCCCCTCAGAGCGGCAGCTGCAGCAAGAGGCAGCTGAAGCCCTCGTGGGGCTGAAAGATTCATCCCAGGCTCCTCGTGTGACCCCTTCTGTGCCCCCTAACCCTGCCTGGATCTCCCTGCTTCACCCCTGTGGCCCACCAGGTAATGTGTTCCATGAAAGGAGAGGATGGGATAGGGATGGCTGGGAAATGGAGGTCACTGAAGTACACAGGGACTAACCAAGGAGATGAGGGGGTCAGCAGGTTGAACGTCTTCAGGCCCAGGACCCCAAGCTCCTCAGCGTGGCCCCTGGGATTGCAGTTGAGAGTTATTCAGTGAATCAATTTTATCAGTTTGGCACTTGACAGCAAATTTCTTGATATCAAGGAAAGTGGGGCCCTGAGAAAGGCAGGGACTTGCCTAAGGGCATATAGCAAGACAGTGGTAGGGAACCCAACACTCTGTCTCTGGACCCAGGCTGCCTGCTGAAGTCTGGAGTGGGGTCTGGCCTGGGAGGAGGTCTGATAAGTGCCTTCAAGGAGCTTCCGTTCTAGTTGGATGCCTTCACAAGGCTCAGTGACAAACCTGGAGAAGACTGGAGGAACCTTGAAGAGTGAGAAACACCTAGGGGGACAGACAGGGAAAGCTGCGAATTCTCCTGTCCAAATAGTGAATCGGACAAACTGGCTTGGAGCAACTGCTAGAACAGAGGGAAAGGAGGCTGGAGAGGCTTCTGATATTGGAGACCCGGCATGCCAGGCTTAGGTGTCTAGACCAGCAACTGTACATGAAGGGGAGCCAGGGAACATTTCTGAACTAAGCAAGGACAAACTCAGAGACCCTGAGCTTTAGAAAGACAAGTAGATGGCTTTGATGAAGGGTTTGGAGGAGGCAAGACTAGAGGTGGAAAAATTAGCAAGGAGGTCTGTGAAATCATCCAGGAGAACAATGATGAGGCCTGGATTGGATTCGGTAAAAAGAGGGGGTTGCTAGGAGGAAAAACGGATGTGACCTGATCCTGCCTGTTCCTTCTTGCCTATAGCTCCTGCTGGAGGAAGAGGATTCCAGCCTGTTGGCCCCTGTCTTCGACCCAGCCCAGCCCCCTCCGTTGCTCTGCATATTGGCCGTCTGGGGTCCATCTCCCTCCTGAGCTAGAAACCTGGAGATGGAGGCTGCCTTGCTGTGGCAGGGAGGTGACAGCCTGCTGGCACTGTATATTTAGTGTTTTACTTAGGGATTTATGCATGGAATTTAATGTAGTACAAGCTTCGGGCTTTTTTGTTTGTTTGTTTAAGCTTTCAGGTGCTTCATTAGTTTTCAGTTCCTTTGGTAGTGGGGGCATTTCCTTGGCTGACGGTGGACATTCTTGTACCCTTCTTGGGTCCTGGGATCTCTTGAAATCCCCAATAAAGAGAGAGTTGTGCTATTTAGGCTGACCAGTATCTATAAACGTGTTTGCATGAGTTTACATCCCAGGATTCCATGATTCTGTACGTACCTATGCACTCATGTCTGTCTCCATGCATGTGAAAACAGTAGAGTGTTTTCATTTTGTGTCTAGGTTTGTGTGAGTAAGCAAGAAATAAACCTTTGTTGTTTTAAGCCACTGAGATTTGGGGATTGTTACCACAGCCTAACCTAGTCTATCCGGACTGACAGAAAGGACTTGTTCAATTCACTTCTCAAAGTGAAAAATCAGTTATCCAATAGCTACCATAGATAAACACAAACTTGGATTTTTTTCTTTGTCCAAATAAGAAAAAATGATGTAAAGAAATAGCGGGGGATTCACTGATTAATTTCTAGTTCTGTGCCAGGCATAGACAGTTTCCAGCTGTCTAGAGGGGCTACAAATCGAAATGCCTACAGGGCTGAGCAGATCAAATAAATGAGTAAAGAAGGCCAGATGGACCCTGGCAAACTGAGAACGGATGCCCTGACTAAGGAGCAGCCTCCATTTGGCCCTAGCAGATTACTGCCAGGTGGGAATGTGGACTCAGTGTTGCTTCATCTTCTGATTTTTTCAAGAGAAACCGGAAAACTAGATTTCCATGTAAAACATCTTAATTTTCAAATGTTGGCTCAGTTTTCTTCTTTAAATTCTATACGTGCCAAATAAAACATATTTTCAGGCTAGCTTTGGCCAATGGAATACCAACTTGATACTAATCTAACATGACATTTTCCGGATGGGGAAATTGAGGCTAACCAGAAGAGAAAGAATCAAGTTAGTCTTTATCACAAGTTTTTCCTCAACTAGGGAGGTTCATGTGTCTAAGTTTCGAAGGATCCATAAAAGGTTAAGAAACACTTACTACCATTTATTGAGCACCCACTCTATTTGATTCACATATCCTCACAGCAACCCTGGAAGCTATGCATGATGTTCCCATTTTACAAGTGAAGAAACAAGCTTAAAGAGGTAAAGTGACTTGCCCAAGCGTTTTAGGGGAAATTTCTAGGCAGAGATTAGAGGAGTGTTCCTTCTCTTTGCCAGGCTCCAAATTAGTTAATAATGTTTATAAAGCATTGGGCCAGATGTGGTAGTTCACACCTGTAATCCCAGCACTTTGGGAGGCTGAAGCCCGAGGATCACTTGAGCCCAGGAGTTTGAGACCGGCCTGAGTAACACAGGGAGACCGTGTCTATAAAATAAATAAATAAAAGCATAGAGTGAAAGATACACCACTCCTTTCCCCAATCAGGACTCCAGAAGACAGATACAAGTCAAGAGTTTTTCAAAAAAGTCTTTTATTTTTTCTCCTCAAGGATATATGAAGAATAAGATCTTACCTGCATCTGTTTCTTAGTCCTCTGGTATCAAGTCCTTCTTGAACCATTCCGTACACAGGAAAACCGGTTGAGCTATTCGAAAGATGTGAAGACCTGGAGACCCCCTTCCCACCCTTAGAAGGGGCTCAAGGGTTGTGCTTGATCACTGATTCTTTTTCCTGATGTTATCTACACCCCTTGTTTTACTCAAGATGATTGATGGTGATGACATCCAATTACAACTTGTTCTTTCTTGTTTGGGATTTTGAGAGGATGGGTTTCTTCTTCTCCCTAATAGATTACAGAGTAACCTGCAGCGCTTCTCAGGAGGTACTGAGATATCAGGAGACCAAAGTCGTCTTCACTCCCCTTAGCTACAACTTAGACATATGATTGCTCCTTAATAGACCTGCCTAAGACTTGGTGTCCCATGCTTTCCTAGTGACATATGACCAAGGCCACAAAGTCACAGAGAAAGGAAGCACTGGAACATGCAACATGGTTGAGACTCTGCTACTCAGCACTGACCAAGGGTCCTCTGTACACCAAGGTCACACAGCTGAGAAGGGTAAAAGAGAAAGTATAATTTGGGGTTAAAGGATGGCATGAAAAGGGGAGGAAAAGAGGAAGTGATGGAGATTGTGGGAAGGAGTAGACTAGAGAGCAGGCCCCTCTTCACAGGCCCTTCTCATTTCTCTGCAGTCCACCTCTCCTTCAGTACCTGGCCTGGGCAAGGCTTTTCACACCACTGGCCAGGCCAACTTTGTCTTTCAAATTGTTAGGGTCCCCCATTAGTGCCCGAGGGAAAGGGCCAGAGCTTCTGCAGATGTCAGTCTTAGGGAAAGGGGCAGATTTAAGAGTTGCTCATGCTTCTAAGCTGTTGCCTGTTCAAGTGCAGCACTCTTCACCTGTGGTTGTAGGGAGCCAGTAGGCTCCTGGCCTCTTCTCAGCTCTGAGAGATTACAGATAATAGACTGTGAGCACTGTTTCCTATATTGCCCCCTTTCCCACTTCCCAGTGCCAGGCAGGGAAAGGTATTGCCATGGTCCAATAAAGTACTGAGTAAATCGTCTCCCTCCTAAGCCTTCTTTGTGTACCCTCTTGGCACTCTGCAGACTTAACCAATGAAGTCCCAAATATGAAACACCGTCCCTGTTGCTCTCTCTCCTCACAAGACTCCTCCCCACAGCCACCCAGGTTTTATTTCAGGAGCTTATTTCACATTCTGCCCTTTGGGAGTCCATGCTCCTTTCACTTCAGCCCTATGTTAACTTGCTCCATTCCTGACCTCAATTCTAGTCCAACATTGAACTGACATCATACACTTATCCCCATCCAGCCTATACGTAGACCCTCATTGCTTGGTCCACATAGGCCTCATTCTGCACCCCTGTTCCATTGCGTAGCTGGCTTTGCAGCCCTGACACGTTTGCATAAATACAGTCCTATAACCCCTACCCTGCATGGGCCTTCACAAGATCCTGAACTCTTCACAAAAGCAAGGTTCATCCTTTTCATCCAACTCAAAATAATATGTTAAGCCTCTCAGGGAGAGTTCCCTATGTTCCCAAGAGGCCACTGGTCCCTACTTCATAGCCCTGATCACCCTGAGCTGTACCTATCTATGTCTATCTAGGTCTCCCCCTCAGAGAATAAGCACTCTCAGATCAGAGGGCTTGCCTGCAGCTCCTCCCTGGGAGCTCAGAATAAATGACTGAGTAAAATACATTCTGTCTGATTCCTTAGGAATTGTTTTTTTCCTCCTGAGTTAACACACTCCAATGCTGCCCCTCTACTCATCAAAATATGAACTTTCTGACCTCAAACCATTTTTTCTAAGACAGTCTCTGTCACCCAGGCTGGAGTACAGTGGCACAGTCATGGCTCACTGCAGCCTCAACCTCCCAGGCTCAAGTGACCCTCCAGCCTCAACCTCCTGAGTAGCTGCGACTACAGGCATACACCTCTATGTGAGGCTAATTTTTATTTTTTGTAGAGACAGTGTCTCACTATGTTGCCCAGGCTGGTCTTGAATGTCTGAGCTCAAGCGATCCTCCTGCCTCAGCCTCCCAAAGTGCTGGGATTAGAGTTGTTTTGTTTGTGTGTGTGTATTTTTGTTTCTTGTTGTTATATTAGGATTAGAGTTGTGAGCCACCGTACCCAACCAAAAAAAAAAAAAACTTTATTAAAAACAACGGGGGCCAGATGCAGTGGCTCATACCTCTAATCGCAGAACTTTGGGAGGCCAAAGTGGGAGGATTGCTTGAGCTCAGGAGTTCGAGACCAGTGTGGGCAACGTGGCGAAACCCCTCTCTGCAAAAAATACAAAACTTAGCCAGGCATGGTGGCGTGCACTTGTAGTCCCAGCTACTCAGGAGGCTGAGGTGGGAGAACAGCTTGAGCCCAGGAGGTCAAGGATGCAGTGAGCCATGATTACACCACCGCACTCCAGCCTGGGTGACAGAGCAAGACTGTCTCTCATATATGTGTGTGTGTTTATATGTGTGGAGTACATATACCTATGTGTGTGTGTGTGTATATATATATATATCATATGTTCATAGCAAAATTTAGTGGAAAGTACAGAATTTCCATATTCCCCATGCCGACACACAGGGATGGCCTCCCTTTCTATCAACATTCCACACCAGAGTGGTACCTTTGCTACAATCAAGGAACACAATATTTATCACCCAAAGTCCGCAGTGTACATCAGTGTTCACTCTTGTTGTATGTTCTGCAAGTTTTGGCATATATGTAATGACACGTAGCCACCATTACAGTTTCATAGAGAATACTTTAATTGCCCTAAATAACACCCATTCATCCCTCCATCCCTCCAACCCGACAACCAATTACCATTTTATCTTTTTATTGTCATCACAATTTTGCCTGTTTCCAGAATGTCATATAGTTGGAATCATACATTTGGATTGGCTTCTTTCAGTTAGTGAAGCATTTGAGGTTCCACCATATCTTTTTTTTGGCGGGGTGGTGGGGAGGGGAGGCGGACAGGGTCCTGCTCTGGAGTACAGTGTACTTGGCTCACTGCAACCTCTGCCTCCCAGGTTCAAGCAATTCTCGTGCCTCATCTTCCTGAGTAGCCGGGATTTCAGGCATGCACCACCACACCTAGCTAATTTTTGTATCTTTTAGTAGAGATGGGATTTCATCATGTTGGCCAGGATGGTCTCTAACTCCTGACCTCAAGTGATCTGCCCACCTCGGCCTCCCAAATCCACCATATCATTTCATGGCTTAATAGCTTCTTTTTTTTCTTTTTTCTTTCTTTTTTTTTTTTTTTTTTTTTTTTTTTTGAAATGGAGTCTCACTCTGTCACCCAGGCTGCAGTGCCGTGGCGTGATCTCAGCTCACTGCAACCTCCGCCTCCCGGGTTTAAGTGATTCTTCTGCCTCAGTTTCTGGAGTAGCTGGGACTGCAGGCACAGGCCGCCACGCCTGGCTGATTTTTTGTATTTTAGTGGAGACAGGGTTTCACCGTGTCACCCAGGCTGTTCAAGAACTCCTAAGCTCAGGCAATCCACCCGTCTCAGTCTCCGAAAGTGCTGGGATTACAGGCGTAAACCACTGCTCCCGACCAGCTCATTTCTTTTTAGTGCTGAATGATATCCCACTGTTTGTAGGTACTACAGCCTCAACCCATTTTTAAAACTGTGTTTAAAGAGTTTATTGAGGCCGGGTGCGGTGGCTCACACCTGTAATCCCCGCACTTTGAGAGGCCGAGGTGGGTGGATCACAAGGTCAGGAGATCAAGACCATCCTGGCTAACACGGTGAAACCCCGTCTCTACTAAAAATACAAAAAATTAACCGGGCATGGTGGCAGGCGCCTGTGGTGCCAGCTACTAGGGAGGCTGAGGCAGAAGAATGGCATGAAACCAGGAGGCAGAGCTTGCAGTGAGCTGAGATCACGCCACTGCACTCCAGCCTAGGCGACAGAGCAAGACTCTGTCTAAAAAAAAAAAAAAAAAAAAAAAAAAAATTTATTGAAAGAGCGTGAGCATCTTCAGCTGTGGCTTCAAATTCGAGCTCAGGCTTTAACCTTATGTGACCCTGGACAAATGACTTGACTCTAAGGCTCAGTTGACTGGTCTATAACCACCTCACAGAGTTGTCAAATTATGAACCTGTAAAAACTAACGTACAAAAATTAACACCAGGGACACAGTGCTGAGAAACTGTGTTCTCTAAAATCACAGACTGCCAGAATTTTGCTCTTTAAAATCATAACAATAGTGAGAATGGGACCTCTCATTCTTACCTGGAAAGTCTAAGTCACTTTGACACAGAGAAGCAATCATGATCTCTAACTCGGGTGAGAGCTTCAGAGAAGTGGTTTTTGGAAACGACATTGTACATTTATCTAAACTTTCTAATGTCCAAGGAAACAGAATCATGGGTCTGCTCCTAGCCCAGGCATGATGTTAACTCCATTGCATAAATACATGCCTGCTTTGCCTTATGTCCATCAAAACTCTGCTTTATATAAATTTTACTTCACTCTTCCCAAAATCTTGTATTCACCGTCTCTTCCCTTGGTCAGGCACTCCAGAGTTCCTCTGGAGAGCTTTAAAAAAAAAAAAAAAGGCCGGGCGCGGTGGCTCAAGCCTATAATCCCAGCACTTTGGGAGGCCGAGACCGGCGGATCACGAGGTCAGGAGATCGAGACCATCCTGGCTAACGCGGTGAAACCCCGTCTCTACTAAAAAAAAATACAAAAAACTAGCCGGGCGAGGTGGCGGGCGCCTGTAGTCCCAGCTACTCAGGAGGCTGAGGCAGGAGAATGGCGTAAACCCGGGAGGTGGAGCTTGCAGTGAGCTGAGGTCCGGCCACTATACTCCAGCCTGGGCGACAGAGCAAGACTCCGTCTCAAAAAAAAAAAAAAAAAATTAATGAAATGGCTCAAATGAATTATGTGTAAATGATTCAGAACTGACATTAGAAATTATTAAAAGTGGGGGCCACGCACAGTGGCTCACACCTGTCATCCCAGCACTTTGGGAGGCCTGGATCACCTGAGGTCAGGAGTTCTAGACCAGCCTGGTCAACACGATGAAAAACAGTCTCTATAAAAATACAAAAATTAGCCAGGTGTGGTGGCAAGCACCTGTAATCCCAGCTACCTGGGAGCCTGAGACCAGAGAATCGCTTGAACCTGGGAGGCGGAGGTTGCAGTGAACCAAGATCACATCATTGCACTCTGGCCTGGGCGACAGAGCAAGACGCCATCTCCAAAAAAAATTAAATAATAATTAATTAAATTATAAAAAGTGAATATAAATTACCCAAGTACATGGAGATTTCTAGTTAGACATGCATATATTACCCACTTTGAATACATATGCAAATACGTATGTGCTGGTTCTGGAAAAATAATTGAGATAATGAAAATATTTTCTCAGTTTTAGAAACAGTATGTGATAGGTTTCAACAACAGTCTACATGAATGTAAAACTCTGATTTAAATATACGATCTTATGCTAGAAGCATGGTTGGTTTTAATTTTTCTAATAGATATGAGTATTGGCTTATTAGTAATTAACACATTTTGCAGCCACAGTATCAGTGTGGGGGAAAATTCTAATATTTGCTCTGATGTTTTAAATTCTCAAAGTCTTTCCAACATAAGAAAATAGCTACACACATTTCAGTGTTTCCTTCGTGCAACAAGTTAACATAATTTTATTGGACTACATGTTATTTATTTGTTGGGCCTTGTAAGGATTAAATGAGATCATGCATGTAGCACTACGGGAACAGCCACATGATAAATGTCCCAATAATATGTACCTGTGCCTGGCACTGAGCAGGGACTCAAAAAATATTTGTTAGAGCATGTGATGCGCCATGAACCAGAGCAGCGACTTTAAATGGGCAAATGGGGATCTCCCTCTTTTTTTTTTTTTTAATGGTGAGACAAGCCCTGAGAGGGCAAATGGACCACCTAAAGCTACACAGGTCAGCAGCAGGGCAGGTAAATCTAAATTGGCAAAGTTAGACTAACGGCTGAGCGAACAGACTCCGACACTAGAAGGCAGAGCTGAACTACCTTCTGCTAAGGTCCCGCCTCTGCCACTTTGTCCCGCCCTTATCTGCTCCCCCCGTCCAGCGCCTCATTCCCCTTTCGCTCGCCTCGGCCGTGCTGAAGCAACTTCCGCCCTGAGAAGGGTGGGGCTTCCGTCTCCCGCTCTCGCGACTCCTGGCGGTGAAGGACGGAAGATGACAGCCACATTTCTTCCTCGCCCTTTCCCTAGGTTCCTTGTCACAGTTCCGCCCTTACTACTCCCACTTCCGGCCGGGGAACAGCCACTTCCACCCGGAAAAGGGGTTGTTCCTCTGGGGGCGCCGGCTGTGGCCCACCAAACCTGCGCCGTATTTTCGCCTTCATAGGCTTCTCCACCATTGTTCCTTCCAGCCACGAACGACACAAACGAAGCCAAGTTCCCCCAACTCCGAACAGGAGCTCTCTATCCTCTATTACACTCCTGGAGAAGGAAAGGCGGGAGGAAACCCAGGCCTCCACGCCCGACCTCTTGGCCCTCCCCTTTACCGCTCCACCTCTCACTACACACCCTTTCCTCTAGGCGGGGACGAATCCACATTCGCCCTGAGAGAGGCGGAGCCTCAGCTTCTACTCCCACCACCCCCGCTATCGCGAGCTTTCGGAACTCTCGCGAGATCCGACGCCCGACTTGTGCGCCCGGGAAACCCCGTCGCTCCCTTTCCCCTGGCTGGCAGCGCGGAGGCCGCACGGTAAGCGGGTGCTCCGAGTTGGACCGGGTGCGAGGCGTCAGGGCCGGACGCCGCAGTCTCAGAGCGCGTGCCTGAGGGCCCGGAGGCGCCCGGCGCGGGCCCGTCCCGCCCCCTGGAGCCGCGGCCACGTGCGAGCTGCAGGCCCGGACATGCCCGGTCAGCGCCGTCCGGGAACCGAGCGTGGGCCCTGGGAGGCAGCGGCGGGGTGCGTGAGGCTTGCGGAGTCCAAAGGCTGGAGAGTGGGTTCGCGCAGGATCCTCACACGTGGGGGCTGGGCTTTGTTTGTGCGATCCAGAGCGGCCGTGGGCGTCAGTGAGCTCCTTCGGACCCGCAGGAGCCGGGGCCCGGCATTGAGGGGGCTGTGGGAAGTAACGGGGGTACCCCGGTTTAAGATGCCTTGGAGCGAAAGGAGTGGGGTGGGGTCCGGGTCCTTGGCAGTCGTCTCCGCCAGGCTTGTGTTCACATGCTTGACCTTCTCCCGTAGATGCCTGGAGTTACTGTAAAAGACGTGAACCAGCAGGAGTTCGTCAGAGCTCTGGCAGCCTTCCTCAAAAAGTGAGTTTGGGGATTGAGGTTCAAAGCGAGTGGAGGCTATCGCTTTGGCCCTGCCCGTCGGGCCCCAGTGTTTGCCGGTCCTGGCAGGGGAGGCTTGTTTGGGGCCTCCGTGGCTCATTTCAGTATCAGGCCTGGCTTGTGTTCCTGTTCCAGCCTCTCTTTGTACTCTGGACACACCATAGTTGTGTTGAGGGGAGGGCGTTTGAGATATGGGGTAGTTTGTGGAGATGACTGAATCGTGCTTTTCTCGCTGTTTTGGTCTTAGGTCCGGGAAGCTGAAAGTCCCCGAATGGGTCGACACCGTCAAGCTAGCCAAGCACAAAGAGCTTGCTCCCTACGATGAGAACTGGTTCTACACACGAGCTGGTGAGGAACTTGGGTCTTTGGCTGGAGAGTGGGGAGCTGGGTGACCCTTGGCACAAACCATACTTCCCTGTCTCTTCTGTTCTTTCCTGCCCCAGGAGGGAGAGAAACCCTTGGTTGGGTCGTCACTTGGTTTGTGTGATATGACGTTGAATAACTTGATGACTCCAAGTTTTTATTACATTCTAAGAGCTTTGTTAGAGGAGGACCTGTGGCTTTGAGCTTCAGGGAAATCCAGAGACAGATGAGTGTTCATATTTTGCTTACAGATGGTTTAATCCTTCCTATATACATGGAGTCAAACTCCCTGGGTGTGGGTCCGTTTTTACATCTGGCTGTGTGACCTCTGGCAAGTTGGTTAACCTGCCTGTGCCTCCACTTTCGCATCCCCAAAATGGGACTAATTATTGTACCAGTATGAGAGTATTGCGAGGATTGAATGAATTTAAAGCAGAGTGTTTAGAACGTGTCTGTTGCATAGCAGTTTTTCAGGAAAAAGTCAGTTATCTTTACTATTGCTCAGATCATCAAGTTGGCCTTCTCCATGTCTCGAACAGGTTGTTGCTAATTAAATGGTTGGAGATCTGGTCAGGTCAGTCTTCACTTTAAATCTTGACTTCTGACCTTATGGACACTCTGCGACCTCGTGCCAGCCCCATCTCTTTTCGATATTCCAATAACAACACTAGTCCTTGACTAGTGTTAGTTCTCATGTGTCTTGACATTTCAGTACTCACTAAATCTTAACTGTCAGGAAGACCCAACAGGGTGGGCGGTGGTAGTGCTGTGTTATGTCAAGGTGACAGCTTCAGCGCCGACCTCCACTGAGGGGCCTCCACCTCTCCAATCTTAAACCTCTCTCTGTGAAGTGGGGGCTCCATCCTGACCACGGCTTGTCTCCAGATAGGTGGAAGCAGGGTTTGGAAGCAGGAGTAGGTGAGAAGCAGGGTTTGGAAGTCCTCAATGACCCTGAAGAGTTGGCCTTGGTACAGGTTGCTTGGCCCTTCAGAATATGAAGCATTTTGTAGATTGGTGGTACACTTGTGCCTCAAATGGCCATGCAGCCCAGTCTTTCAGGCCATGGAGTGGGCACAGAGGACCAGCATAACTCAAGCCACGGTCTCTGAGGACTGAAAGATGAACTTGCTGGGGTGGGTAGGGTTGCTGGCATATCACCTACCCACCGTTCTTTTTAGACAGAAGATGGGGCTGATGAAGAGAAGCTGATTTTCCTGGGCGCACAGCAGTGACAAGGCCTGGAAGAGACATATCCCTTCCACCTGTCCCCCCATCTTGCTTTGGCAGTGCCTCAAGGGTCAGTAGGTCAAAGCAGCTTTGGATCTAGGATTAGGAAAAATAATCTCATAGCATTTCTCATTTGCTGGGATGAAGACACATTTTGCACATACCAAATACCTCCAAAGTAGGACTGTATATGTCTTTCGTACTTTTTTTTTTTTAACCTGGGGAGGGATTAAGACCTTGGATGATAAACATAGTTGCATCTGCTGGTCATGGTAGAGTTGCTGTGGTCGGTTGCAACCCACAGTGGCCCTGCCTGGAAACTTCAGGCAGGATGTGCATCTTCTGCCTGCCTACTGGTCTCTGTTACTTGGGGTACCCCAAAAGCCCCTTTTTCACCTCACTTGCCCAAGCTGTCCTTGCAGCATAGGATGGTTGTGTGGTAGACCAGAGGCTTATCATGTATATTTTTGTTGGGATATAGCCACCCCCATGTATTTACATACACAAGGGTAGAATTGTAGTTGGGGCAGAAGCTGTAGCCTACAAAGCCTGAAATATTTCCTACCTGACCCTTTATTATTTATTTTCAGGGACAGGGTCTAGCCCTGTCGCCCAGGTTGGAGTGCAGTGGCACAATTATAGCTCACTGCAGCCTCCTGGGCTCAAGTGATCCTCCTGCCCCACCCTCCTAAGTAGCTGGGACTATAGGTGCCTACCAGTCACCATGCCTAGCTAATTTTTTTTATTTGTAGAGATCCAGTCTCAGTATGTTGAACTCCCAAGCTCAAGTAGTCCTCCCGCCTCAGCCTCCCAAAGCACTGAGATTACAGGCAAAGTTTACCAGCCTCTATTCTAGAGTTTAACATGTTCCACCCAGTTTGGCAGTCAGCTTATACTAGTCATGGGAGTGATCTGTTTTACCAAAGAGGAAGGTGAGGTGCAGACAGGCAAAGTGACTTGCTGCAAGTCACCTTGGGAGGGCTTGGCAGGGCGGCTCTGTCCAAAACTAGGTTCCCTGCTATATTCCCTTTTTTTCTACTCACAGAGTCTGGCTCCCTCAGATTTGAGGCTAAAGTGTGCTAAAGCTGTGGCCCTGCTGAGCAGGGCCAAATTATGTAGACCTGTAGGAATGAGTGTGAGGTAGACAGGTCTTAATCCTGGGGTTTAGGGGTAAAGAGGCCCATGGCAGAAGATGGGCCCCTCCTGAGGGTGGTCTGGAAATGGAGCAGAGCTGTAGGGGCAGGGCAAGGTAGAGGAAGAACCGCAAAGACTTGCTCTCACTGGACGTTGAAGGGATGGCCGCCATGGGTCTTTATGAAGGGGGTGGTGCAGTGTAGCCCTGGGACAGCCTTTTTTGAGAGAGAGTCTTGCTCTGTCACCAGACTAGAGTACAGTGGCGCCGTCTCGGCTCACTGCAACCTCTTCCTCCCAGGTTCAAGCAATTCTCCTGCCTCAGCCTCCTAAGTAGCTGGGACTACAGGCGCCCACCACCACACCCAACTAATTTTTGTATTTTTAGTAGAGGCGGGGTTTCACCATGTTGGCCAGGATGCTCTCGATCTCTTGACCTTGTGATCCGCCTGCCTCAGCGTCCCAAAGTGCTGGGATTACAGGCATGAGCTCCCACATCTGGCTGGACAAGCCTCTTGCTGTCTTAATTCTCTGAAGGACCTGCTGAAGATGGGGACGTTTGGTGTCCTGGTGTGCGTCTGAGAGCAGCCACTGAATTGGGATGCCTGAAAATATTTCTTATAGGTTGGAGGCTGGTCCATCTCTGGCTCCTTTGTGGAGCTGGGCACCCACTTGTGGTGTGATAGTAGAAATAATGAGATCTGGGAGGCATCGCAGAAGTGAGTTAAGAGGTGAATCAAGGTCAGGAAAGTGGTTTCTTACAAGTTCGGCAGAGAAGGGTCAGCTAGACTGTGCTGGGGGAGGAGTTCTTCCCTGCGTTTGACTCAGTAGGTCGGGATGGGACCACAGTCTGGACTTTGCTGAGCTGTGATGACTCCTGAGACGCTGTGCTTGGTGGTTGCCCCATGCTCAAGTCCAGAGGGACCCTCCCTCTTGGTCTAGCAGGAACACAACTGCTCTCCCTTGACCGTGAACTCACAGTAGAGTGGAGAGGGGCAGCCTCCGTTACAGTTCCAGGTACGGGGTGATTCCTGGACAGGGGTTCCTGAGAGGCGTGCGTTGCCATCCCAAGAATGCACACTGCAGAGGAGCAGAAGGCCTCTAGTGTGAAGGAACTGGAGGAGAACCCATTTGTGACAGCACCTTGCTCGCAATTGGCCCTCATGAGTACCAGCTAGGGTGGCCTGGATTTGTGCAGCTCCACTTCAAAAGGTGATGCTGGAACGTGGGTCTCTAGGGGTTGAGGAAAAAGGTCAGTGTTTTAATAGAACGCAGCATTTCAACTCTTACATTTTCCAATTTGTGAAGTTAATAATCCTCTCCCTTCTAGTGGGTCAGAAAAAAATAATTAGCATGAACTGGGATAGCAAGGGAGGAGCTTGTACTATCTGACCAAGGTTCTCCGTGCTAAAAGGTTTTTATACAGCCTTAAGAAAAATTTAAGCCTCCATTAAAGAACCTAATAGGCCTTTGGGAGGCCGAGGCCGGTGGAGCACTTGAGGTCAGGAGATCAAGACCCTCCTGGACAACATGGTGAAAGCCCATCTCTGCTAAAAATACAAAATTTAGCCGGGTGTGGTGGCAGGCGCCTCTAGCCCCAGCTACTCGGGAGGCTGAGACAGAAGAATTGCTTGAACCCCGGAGGCAGAGGTTGCAGTAAGCCTGAGATCACACCACTGCACTCCAGCCTGGACAACAAAGCCAGACTCTGTCTCAAAAAAAAAAAAAACCTAATAGGCTTTATGAGAGCTTGTTCTCTGCCAGTCACTATGCTCAAGCTTTAAGTAAAGTGTCTCCTTTAGTACCACAACACAAACCACCTGGAGGATGGGTGGGTCCTGTGTCCCTCCTGAGGAAGAACAGTGTTAGGATTCAAGCCCCTGTCTGACAGCTCTGGATGCTGGTCCCAACCCAACAAGACTGAGGGTGAGTGTCCCATTTCTGGTGCACAGCTTCTTTGGGCATCTCTGTGTTTAGGAGTGTGTGCCTTACTCTTAAAAAGCAAGATAACGGGCCAGGTGCGGTGGTTCATGCCTGTAATCCCAGCACTTTGGGAGACCAAGGCAGGAAGATCATGAGGTCAGGAGATCGAGACCATCCTGGCTAACATGGTGAAACCCCATCTCTACTAAAACTACAAAAAAAAAAAAAAAAATCAGCCGGGCGTGGTGGCGGGTGCCTGTAGTCCCAGCTACTCAGGAGGCTGAGGCAAGAGAATGATGTGAACCCGGGAGGCAGAACTTGCAGTGAGCCTAGTGAGCCTAGATCATGCCACTACACTCCAGCCTGGGCAGAGCAAGACTCCGTCTCCAAAAAAAGAAAAAAAAAGGCAAGATAACAGGAAAAGCTATCCTGCTTTCCCCAGTCCTGGGTACTGTAGTTCAAATGGGAGAGCAGCTCTTCGCCCAGAGCCCCAGGGCACAGCCAACCAACTATAGGGCCCAGAGGGATGGCAGCAGCTGCTGGGCATTTGAGCTGGTCTGAAAGGGTGGAGGTTTCCATTGATGTCACTCTGTGGCAGAAAGATTGTGGGGGGTGGCTTATACCAAGTGAGTCTGTCTATTGGTCCTGGTTATGGGCACTTATTACCAGGCAGTGGCGTAGGGAGTAGGTCCTGGAGTGAGGTGGAGATTTTAAAGTGAGCAGATGCCAGAGGTAGTGAGACAGCAGCAGGGCTGTGCTCTTGGCCCCCAGCAGAGCATGGTTGTACTGTCTCAGCTGGGGATTGGTTCCAGGATGAACCCCAATACCCAAGTCCACAGATGCTCATTCTTAATATAAAATGGTATAATATCGGGGCGGGCTGGAGGCCAGGTGCGGTGGCTCACGCCTATATAACCAGCACTTTGGGAGGCTGAGGTGGGCGGATCACGAGTTCAGGAGATAGAGACCATCCTGGCTAACACGGTGAAATCCCGTCTCTACTAAAAATACAAAAAAATTAGCCAGGCGTGGTGGCAGGCGCCAGCTACTCTGGAGGCTGAGGCAGGAGAATGGCGTGAACCCAGGAGGTGGAGCTTGCAGTGAGCTGAGATGGCACCACTGCATTCCAGCCTGGGCAAGAGAGCGAGACTCCATCTCAAAAAAATGATATCGGGGCCGGCACAGTGACACACACCTGTAATCCCAGCACTTTGGGAGGCCAAGATGGGCAGATCACTTGACTCCAGGAGTTCAGCCAGAGCAACATGGCAGAACCGGGTCTCTTCACAAATTAGCTGCGCATGGTGGCGGCGCCTGTAGTCCCAGCTATTCAGGAGGTCAAAACTGCAGTGAGCTATTATCACTGCACTCCAGCCTGGGTGACAGAATGATGCCCTGTCTCAAAAAAGAAAAAAAATGTATAATATTTGCATATATCCTATGTAGATGTTTTACTTTTGAGACAGAATCTCACTCTGTCGCCCAGGCTGGAGTGCAGTGGCATGATCTTGGCTAACTGCAACCTTTGCCTCTCAGGTCCAAGTGGTTCTCCTGCCTCGGCCTCCCAAGTAGCTGGGGTTACAGGGGGTGTGGCACCACACCTGGCTAATTTTCTTGTAATTTCAGTAGAGATGGGGTTTCACCATGTTGGCCAGGCTGGTCTCGAATTCCTGACCTCAGGTGATTCTCCCGCCTCAGCCTCCCAAAGTGCTGGGATTACAGGCATGAGCCACTGCGCCCGGCCTGATCCCATATATTTTAAATCATGTGTAGATTACTTATAGATTAATACAGGCCAGACATGGCACACACTTGTAGTCCCAGCTACTTAGGAGGCTGAGGCAAGAGGATTGCTTAAGCCCAGGAGTTCGAGGCTGCAGTGAGCTATGATCACACCATAACACTCCAGCCTGGGTGACAGAATGAGGCCCTTTTTTTTTTTTATTTATTTAAGAAATAAAAAGCACTAATGCCATGTAAATAATTGTTACACTGTTTTTAATTGCAGTGTTTTTCCCCTGAATATTTTTGATCCACCCTTGGTTGAGTCTGTGGATATGGAGGGCTGGCCATATCTAGACTTGATCTCAGGGCAGGAGGGGGCTGGTAACAAGCGATGTGCAAGAACCATTTCTGGGCAGGAGCAGCCCACCCCACACACAATACTGCCTGGCACTTGCCAATTACGGAAGCACCAATTCCCCCCACTTGATCTTTAGAACTAGAGGACAGAAGTCACTTGAGCAGACTCAGACCAACTTGCCTGATCTCTGGGTCCCAGGAACAAACCAGACTGCTCTGAGCTCCAGACCTAGGCAGGACCATGTGATGGCTGAAATCTGGATGCTTCCTGCATGTGGGCCCCAGTGCCATCACAGTGGCAGGGCAGGGCAGTGCCTCCAGAGCTGTGTGACATGGAGCCAGTGAGTACCCTCTGGCGCCTTGGTTTCCGTCTTTAAAGGAGAGTAGCAGTTGACACACCCGTTGAGTCCTCACAGTAACCTCCTGGCCCTCAGGTGAAGCGGGGTGGAGAGATTGAAAAGCACTTGGCACGAGGTCTGGCAGATGTGTGCTCCAGTTAATAGAAGCGTGCAAGTGTTTCTGGGGAGGCTGGTGTCTCAACTGGATTTTACAGAGCTTTTTTTGCAGGCAAGGAGGCTGGCTGGGGTGGACCAGGAACTTGCCCAAGCCAGCCTTCCCTGTGTCCGCAGAGGGGCTGGTACACATTCCAAGCTGGGGGTATCCGCTGCATGGAGTGTCTGCCCTGCCCTTGTTATCCTGAGCTCTCCAGACTGAGGTGGCCCAGAGTGGCCATAGATCCCTTCACTCCTGCTTCTCTGGGGCCCATGGAGATGGTCACAGCTAGGCTCCACCCCTACATAACCTCAGGTTCAATTCAATAGCAGTGCTGCTGGGACAGTAACCACCAAAGAAGTTGGTCTTGGAGATGGTGGGAGTGCCCGCCCAGGGTGCAGGGCTGCTTGTCAAGGAAGAACTAGCTGGGGGGTGGGTGAGGAGAGGGAGCTGTCAGTTTCTGAGTGTTAGTGTGTGTTTTCAGTTTCGCTTATAAAACAGTGAGAATTAGCTGTTTATACACAAGGAGTTGTTTACTTGAGACCTTGATCAAAACCCTTAACTCAGATCTGTCTCTCACACTACCCCCAGCTTCCACAGCGCGGCACCTGTACCTCCGGGGTGGCGCTGGGGTTGGCTCCATGACCAAGATCTATGGGGGACGTCAGAGAAACGGCGTCATGCCCAGCCACTTCAGCCGAGGCTCCAAGAGTGTGGCTCGTCGGGTCCTCCAAGCCCTGGAGGGGCTGAAAATGGTGGAAAAGGACCAAGATGGGTAAGCAGGGTGGGGAGGGCTACATTGATGGAGCAGCCTTGGGGCCCGGTCATCACTTCCCCAACGAGTGAATGGTCCTGCATAGTCTGCCCAGCCCCTCAGGCCTCTCCTATCAGAGGCTGGCAGCAGGGGATTCTGCAGAAAAGTGAACAGCGAGGGGCCTCACCCCGACCTCTCTGGCTGACTAGCCCAGGCTCCAGGAAGGTAATTTAGCGACTGTCTGCTTTCATTAGCCTGCTCGTTAACTTTTCCCAATTGATTTTTCGGGGCTTTTGATCTAATGCTTGCACAAACGACACCCCGTCAGCTCCCAGGGGGGCTCCCACTACTGCCCCCAGCTCGTTAGAATGCACCTGACTAGGGCCCTCACTGGGATTTGGCTGGCGGCAGGTGGCTTCTTGAGAAGCCTGGCTCACAGCCAGGAGGGAGAGGGCTGAAAACAGGACCTGTGCTCACGGGGGCCTGCATGACCCTTCCTTCCCCACAGGGGCCGCAAACTGACACCTCAGGGACAGAGAGATCTGGACAGAATCGCCGGACAGGTGAGGCTTACGTTTGGGGCGGGGTTGGGTCCCTTGGTCGCTGCCCAAGCATTTCCAAAGCCCATGCTTTGTCAGATAGACTCCTCCGGAGGGCACTTCCCAAAGACAGGAGAAAGGAGAGTTCTGACTTTCCTGCTGGTGCTGCTTAGAAACTTGGAGGCAGGCTGGCTGCGGTGTCTCACCCCTGTAATCCCAGCACTTTGGGAGGCCAAGGCAGGTGAATTATCTGAGGTCAGGAGTTCAAGACCATTCTGACCAACATGGAGAAACCCCATCTCTAGTAAAAATACAAAATTAGCCGGACATGGTGGCACACGCCTGTAATCCCAGCTACTTGGGAGGCTGAGGCACAAGAATCGCTTGAACCTGGGAGGCGGAGGTTGCGGTGAGCCAAGATCACGCCATTGCTCCCCAGCCTGGGCAACAAGAGCGAAACTCAGTCTCAAAAAGAAAAAGAAACTCGGAGGGAACTCCAGCCTAGATGACTCCCCCTCCCCGGGTCAGCCTGCGATGTTTCCCCTTAGTCCTCATGCATACTGAGCATCACATGGGCTGCTTGGGAGAGGTGGAGATGGTGGGGCAGGTTCAGAACCCAGGTCTCCATTCAGATCCTGGCTGGCTGACACCCTGGGGCAGAGCGGCCACACCCCGGTGCCACAGTCTCCTGTCTTGGCCTCCTTGCGGCCAAAATCTACCCTAGGCCGCCTCAAGCATGGTAGTGAGGAGTCAGCAAGCTGTAGTACAGCAGGAGTACCCAGAGCCTGGCATGAGCTCAATTCTGTATCACTGACTCAGGCGTGCTATGAGCCTTGGAGTATTTTAGTCAGTCAGGTGTCACAAAAGAATGGAAGGTGTCAGCTCTCTAGGAGTTGGGGGTGGCCTGGAAGGAGAAAGCTCTCCCAGTGGACTCCAGTCCGCCACTCCCTTCTCTTTTGAGACAGAATCTTGCTCTGTCACCCAGGCTGGAGTGCGGTGGTGCAATCTCAGCTCACTGCAACCTTTGCCACCCCGGTTCAAGCAGTTCTCCTGTCTCAGCTTCCCAAGTAGCTGGGACTACAGGCACACGCCACCACACCCAGCTAGTTTTTATATTTTTAGCAGAGAGGGTTTCACCATATTGGTCAGGCTGGTCTTGAACCCTAGACCTCAGGTGATCCACCTGCCTCAGCTTTCCAGAGTGCTGGGATTAAAGGTGTGAGCCACTGTGCCCAGCCACTCCCTTGAGGCCCAGTTTCCGCATCTGAAATGGGGAAATACCCACAGTGAGAATTAGATGACATAGATGCATTTGAAACCACAAATCAGGGTGCCCACTTCTGGTGGGTAGTAGGTAGCTGTTACAGAGTGCCCCAGCAGAGACCCCCTTGACTAACTTTTATTCTTCCATCTTTTCCCACAGGTGGCAGCTGCCAACAAGAAGCATTAGAACAAACCATGCTGGGTTAATAAATTGCCTCATTCGTAATCCTGGTCTGGGTCTCTTTTTTGAGTCTCTTGCTCTATTGCCCAGGCTGGAGTGCAGTGACGCCATCTCAGCTCACTGCAATATCCGGTTTCTGGGTTCAAGTGATACTCCTGCCTCAGCCTCCCAAAGTGCTGGGATTACAGGTGTGAGCCACTGCGCCTGGTCTGGTTTGGGTCTTTTGATTTTCTTCAGGGGCATGAGGAAGAGGTGCCTCCTCCCTTCCCTTGGGTGAGAGGGTGCAGGGTGATTGGGTGGCTGTGTACCCGCCAGCCAGTAGGGCCTTCCCAGGTCAAACAGTTCCCATCTGGGTTTGGAGGAAGGACCCAGGGGCCCTTGCGGCTCACTCCCCCACATCCTGTCTTTGCAGTTCTCAGAAAGTGAGAAACGAAAGGATGGCTGTGTAAGCTGTGACCTCAGCTGGGCCTGGGCTGCAGAGGTGGCTTCCACTGGAGTAAAGCAAGAGGGCCCAGGGTTCATGTTCTTCCCTGGAAGGTGGAAAAGGACAGACCACCAGGGAGCCTCCACTGCAAACTGACCTGCGCTGCCTGCACTGGCTGGATGTTCCTTGAGCCTTCACTCTGCATCTGGGCAGTCTTCCGGCCCACTGAGAGTGGCAGTGGTAGGAAGCTGGTGGAAGCAGATCCCTGTGCATCAGTTGAGTTCCTAGGGTGGCCACACGGGGGCTGCCCAACCTTGGCAGTCCTGCACGCAAGTAGGATGTGGTCTCCGCCCGTGATTGGGCACCTGGTCAGGCTGGCAGATCCAAATGGTGCCCAGTGGGCAGCTAGCTGTCCAACCCCTGGGGGGGCAAGCCAGGAAAGAACCTCTTAGGGCCCGCTGTGACCAGATGTCCCTCCCAGCTGGGAAGACTAAACTGGTTTGGCCAATACCTCCCAGGATTCCCCTGTCCAAATTATTCCTGGGATCCGACCCATTTCCTGAAAAGGGCCGAGCCTGGGTTTTAAAGTTCAAACTACTTGAGTTTAAATCACAACTCTGCCCCTAATCCCATGTAACCCTGTGCACCTTACTCCCCCCTAAGCCTTCCTCTCGTGTGTAACCCTGCTAACTCCTGAGAGACTGGACAAGATGCCATAGAGAGCCTTGGCTCTGAGTAGCTCTGCTGCTGGACAGTCAGTTGGCAGTCCCCAAATGTAAGGCATAAGAGTTTAAGAAGTATTGGCCAGGCGGTGGCTCACACCTGTAATCCCAGCACTTGGGATGCTGTGACGGGCCGATCGCCTGAGGTTGGGAGCTTGAGAACAGCCTGAACAACATGGAGAAACCCCGTCTCTACTAAAAATACAAAATTAGTTGGGCATGGTGGTGTGCGCCTGTAATCCCAGTTACTCAGGAGGCTGAGGCAGGAGAATCGCTTGAACCCAGGAGGCGGAGGTTGCGTTGGGCTGAGATCGTGCAATTGCACTCCAGCCTGGGCAACAAGAGTGAAACTTGTCTCAAAAAAAAAAAATACAAAAAATAAATTAGCTGGGTATGGTGGTGCACGACTGTAGTCCCAGCTACTCAAGAGGCTGAGGGCAGGAGAATCAATTGAATCTGGGAGGTGGAAGTTGCAGTGAGCAGAGATCACACCACTGCACTCCAGCCTGGGCAACAGAGCAAAACTCCATTTCAAAAAAAGAAAAATGTTAAAAGCATCGTTGTTTACACTCAGCAACTCTGTGAAGTAAGTGCCTAAAAGTGCTTTGGAGGTAGGTAAAGTAAGCCATAGGCTGGGTAGCTTGCCAGATGGCCCACAGCTACAGCCATCGTTTGAACCCAAGCAACGCAGCTGCAGCCTGGACCTAGCCACTCCAGGGCTCTGTGCCTCAGAAAAGAGGCCCAAAGGGTTGCACTGTAGCTGCAGGCTAGTCACTCCTCTTTCTGGGCTCTAGTTTTCCTCTTTTGACCATTAAGGATGGAAACATTTCCCAGAATTGACATGAGAACTCAATGCCAAGCGTCCGATTTGCGCAGCAGCGGGCATTGCACATCCTAGGTAGGTAGCAGGATGGAGGTGTCCAGAGCAGGCCTGCAATCCCGCAGCCGCACCGCTCCAGCCACTGGGGGGCAGTCGAGGGCCTAGAAAGAGGCTCAGCCACCTAAGGCTCTTGAAGGTGAATTCCTAGGGCTTCCAGGTCTGGAGCCAGGCTTATTCCTGGGAGGGGGTGGTAACGGGGAATTGAAGTGCAGAGGGTCTACTGACCCCAGCAGAACACCTGGGGTCCTGGTCCCCAGGGCTACAGAACTGTCCTAGATACTGTGCCAAATGCACTGCAGAATATTCTTACAGTCTTACCAAGTAGGGGGTTTGTACCCACGTTACAGGAGAAGATGATCAGTCAGTACAGATGATCAGTCAGTTGGCAGAGCTGAGATGTAAAAGAATCCTGGAATCTTGAGGCCCAGGCTCTTCTGCATGGGTGGCAATTGCACTTTTTTAAAATTCTGCACTCTAGGAGGCCGAGGTGGGCAGATCATTTGAGGTCAAGAGTTCGAGACCTTGGCCTGGAGCGGTGGCTCACACCTGCAATCCCAACACTTGGAGAGGCCGAGGCGGGTGGATCACCTGAGGTCAGAAGTTCGAGACCAGCCTGGCCAACATGGTGAAACCCGTCTCTACTAAAAAATACAAAAATTAGCCGGGTGTAGTGGCAGGTGCCTGTAATCCCAGCTACTTCGGAGGGTGAGGCAGGAGAATCGCTTGAATGCAGGAGGCGGAGGTCACAGAGAGAGTGCACCATCACACTCCTGTCTGGACAACAAGAGTGAAACACCATCTCAAAAAAAAAAAAAATTGGCTGGGCATGGTGGTGCATACCTGTAATCCCAGCTACTTGGGAGGCTGAGGCAGGAGAACAGCTTGAACCCAGGAGGCGGAAGTTGCAGTGCGCCAAGATTGCACTGCCACTGCACTTCAGCCTGGGCAACACAGCAAGACTCCGTCTCAAAAAAAAAAAATCTGAAATACTTCAGGCATGCAAGTATTCAGCATTCAGTATTCATGATGTAACAAAAACCTATGAAGCAACACCCAGTTTAAGTAACACCGGCAGGGCAGGGTGCAGTGCCCATAATCCCAGCACTTTGGGAGGCCAAGCCAGGAGAATCACTTGAGGTTAGGAGTTCCAGGCCAACCTGGGCAACACAGACCCCATCTTTACAAAAAATTTAAAAAATAGTCCGGGCGCAGTGGATCATGCCTGTAATCCCAGCACTTTGGGAGGCCAAGGTGAGCGGATCATGAGATCAGAGATCGAGACCATCCTGGCTAACAAAGTGAAACCCCGTCTCTACTAAAAATACAAAAATCAGCCGAGCGTGGTGGCATGTGCCTGTAGTCCCAGCTACTCAGGAGGCTGAGGCAGGAGAATCGCTTGAACCCGGGAGGCGGAGGTTGCAGTGAGCCAAGATCGTGCCATCGCACTCCAGCCTGGGCTACACAGTGAGACTCTGTCTCAAAAGAAAAAAAAAATCAAAAAAATAGCCGGGCATGGTGGTTGGTGTGCACCTGTAATCCCAGCTACTTGGGAAGCTGAGGCAAGAGAATCACTTGAGCCCAGGAGTTTAAGGTTATGATTGTGCCACTGCACACCAGCCTTGGCGACAGAGAGAGGCCCTATCTCTTAAAAAAAAAAAAAAAAAAAAAAAAAAAAAGGCCGGGGGCGGTGGCTCACGCCTGTAATCCCAGCACTTTGGGAGGCCGAGGTGGGTGGATCGCTAGGTCAGGAGATAGAGACCATCCTGGCTAACACGGTGAAACCCTGTCTCTATTAAAAATACAAAAAAATTAGCCGGGCGTGGTGGCGGGCGCCTGTAGTCCCAGCTACTCAAGAGGCTGAGGAAGGAGAATGGTGTGAACCCGGGAGGTGGAGCTTGCAGAGAGCCGAGATTGCGCCACTGCACTCCAGCCTGGGCAACAGAGCGAGACTCTGTCTCAAAAAAAAAAAAAAAAAAAAGTGGCCAGCCACAGTGGCTCCCGCCTGTAATCCCAGCACTTTGGGAGGCTGAGGTGGATGGATTACCTGAGGTCAGGAGTTCGAGACCAGCCTGCCCAACATGGTGAAACCCAGTCTCTACAAAATTTAGCCAGGCGTGGTAGTGGCCACCTGTAATCCCAGTTACTCAGGCTGAGGCAGGAGAATCGCTTGAACCCGGGAGGCGGAGGTTGCGGTGAACCAAGATCACACCACTGCACTTTACCCTGGGTGACAGAGTGAGACTCCATCTCAAAAAAAAAAAAAAAAGTAACACAGGAAATAAAACCAAGACAAGATGAGCTCTCTGTGTGTCCCTCCCCAGACCCAACCCTGGCGTCCCCCAGAGGTAACCCCTCCCAGGAACTGGGCGTTTGCCACTCCCCTGCACGGGTCTACACCTCTACTACAAACGTGTGTCCCTAAGCAGCGCATGCCTTTTGAAAACAAGTCAACTGTATCATGCTACAATATTTTTTCTGATGTTTGTGCTGTTTCTGAGACAGCCTTATGACGCCTTCCCCTATTCTGTAGCATTCTGTTGGCTCATTTTGCCACAGTGTATGCACCCATTCTCCCATGAATGGACTTTTCATTTGTTTCTCAATGTTTGCTACCAAAAATCTCCCTGCAATGAATTTATTTTATATATCCCTCGTATGTGTGTGTGAGGGTCCCCTAACTGCTCACAAATATCTCAGCAACTCCGCCCTCCCCACTCAGACCTCATTTCCCTCCTACCAGACATGCTCAAAGGAAACTGGGAGCAACACAAAGACGACTTTGAATCTCTGTTCACCACCCTTAGACTGTATGACACCAGCAAGTGACAACCTCCCCTCTCTGGCCTCAGTTTCCCCCTCTGTAAAATGGGAGATGGCCTACCTTGCCCAGTCATGGCAGGTCAATATAAAACAACTTCTGGCTGTGCACAGTGGCACATGCCTGTAATCCCAGCACTTTGGGAAGCCGAGGCAGGAGGATTGCTTGAGGACAGGAGTTCAAGACCAGCCTGGGCAATATAGCAAGATCCCATCTCTCTAAAAAAAAAGAAGAAGAAAAATATATGTTACTATTATTATTATTTGAGATGGAGTTTCACTCTTGTCACCCAGGCTGGAGTGCAATGGTGTGATCTCAGCTCACTGCAACCTCCACCTCCTGGGTTCAACTGATTCTCCTGCCTCAACCTCCTGAGTAGCTGGGATAACAGGCATGTGCCACTACATCCAGCTAATTTTTGTATTTTTAATAGAGATGGGGTTTCACCATGTTGGCCAGGCTGGTCTCAAACTCTTGACTTCAGGTGATTCTCCCACCTCAGCCTCCCAAAGTGACTCTTGCTCCTGCCTGCCTCCGTGAGGCTGTAGACGCCCCTTCTCCTTCGCTGGGCTCCCTCCAGCCCCACATTGGCCCAGCTTGGCACAGATACGATTTCTATAGGCATCTTCCCTGGCTCCCCTACCCTCTGCCTCCTCTTCCCTTTCCCTGAGCCCCCTTCCCTCTGCCTGTGCCCTCTCTGCAGCCTCCACATCTCTCCCTCCCACCACCATACCTGGCCTGAGCGTGAGCCACCATACCTGGCCTGTTTTTTTAACAAAGATTCCAATAAAGAGCTGATCGTGGCTCTAACTCCTTGAATACCAGAAACACCGTCTCATATCACATAATGAGACAGGGAGACATTCTGGTCCTCATCTCACAGATGAAAAATGTCAATATTCGAAGGATCAGAGTGCCCGCCTAGCCACACGGGTACTCAGCCACAGGCCAGCCTGCCTTATTTATTCTTCATGAGCATTTACAGTGACTAACATTTACTGAGCGCCTACTATGGACCATTTCTGTGCATGCAACAACCCCTTTAAGTCCTTGTTTCTAATCAAGAAGCAAGGAAATGGGGTCAGGGAAGGGACAAGGTTTCCCCAAGTCCAGGCAGGGGCAGAGGTCAAGCTCAGAACCATCACCTGCCCACGGCACATGCCCAGGACTCAGGTTCCCTAGGCTTCCTTCCAAAGGCTCAGCAGTGACGAGCCAGCCCTTGAACCAGCCTCTTCCCCCACCCAAGCAGCCACCTCTCAGGGGAAGTGTGGCCACCACAGGTGCAGGGAGCAGTTCCTCTCCACTCACAGCCTGAAGCCTACCCAGCAGGGGCTGTCCCCAGGCCCAACAAGTAAAGGGCCCAGCAGCGAGGGCCACTGGAGCCCATCTCCGGGGGGCTGGGCAGGAAGTAGGGTGGGGTTTGGGGTAGGGATCTGGTACCCGGGGACTGCTGCAACTCAAACTAACCAACCCACTGGGAGAAGATGCCTGGGGGTCCAGGAGTCCTCCAAGCTCTGCCTGCCACCATCTTCCTCTTCTTCCTGCTGTCTGCTGCCTACCTAGGTATGTGGCCACAGGGCAGGAACTGGTGGGAGGTGGGGGAAGATGTGGAGGCTGCAGAGAGGGCACAGGCAGAGGGAAGGGGGCTCAGGGAAAGGGGAAGAGGAGGCAGAGGGTAGGGGAGCCAGGGAAGATGCCTATGAGAAAATGGTATCTGTGCCAAGCTGGGCCAATGTGGGGCTGGAGGGAGCCCAGTGAAGAAGGGGCGTCCACAGCCTCACGGAGGCAGGCAGGAGCAAGAATCACCTCCCCCACCTCCTGCTCCCCACAGGCCAAAATAAGGAACTAAAGTTGCTCTTGACTGAGCACCAGGGCTGGGGGCAGGAAGGGGACTTGAGGGTAGCAGCATTCAGCGTCTGTCAAGGGGAGAAAAAGCTTTATCTGCCTTAAACCTCAGGTGCTTCTCTGTGTTGGGAGTCCCTTCTGAGCACTGGGGGAACAGATGTCTCATAGATTCCTCCTCACCCGCTCAAGGACAGCTGGAAGGGGCTGTGGCCACGCTAACCCAGGAGTTCAGAGAAAAAGGTTCCCCACCCAAGCGGACACTGGGAGCAAGGATTGGAGTTCACGTCTGAGTCTTAAGCCCAGGATGATAAGGGTGCTCGGCCCCTCTCCCCACCTCTTCCTCCTTCTCTCTTCCTCACTTCCCTCCTCTGCCTACCTCCAGAAGAGGGGGCCGGCCATGTGGGAGGCCTGGCTGAGAGCTGGGACTTCCCAGAGGAGCCCAGATTGGACACTGCAGCCAGCCTGAGCAGCCCGGTCTCACTCAGAGACACCCCCAGTCTCCACCCCGCTCTGAACCCCTTCGCTCACCAGCAATCCAGCCCGAGGACTGAACTCACCCCTGACCCCTAGGTTGACACATACAACTTACAGAGAATGAGGGCCAGGCACAGGGTCACAGGCCAGGGCAGGCCACAGACTGGCTCCTCAGCCCAGGCAGGGAGAGGCCAGGGAGCCATGAGTTTGAACCCAGTGCCACTCCTGACTGCCTGGTGATGCTGGCAAACCGCCAGCCCTCCCAGGGCCTCAGCCATCCCTCCTGTAAAATGGGGCTAAGGAGATAACCTACTTCTAGGGTTCTGTGAATGATTACACAAGAAAAAGCGCCAGGTGCAGGGCCTGGCTGAGGCTGGGGTGCAAAAATAGACCGGGAAGGCTGCGGGAGGAGGGGATGCCTGCACTGCTTCTGGAAGGAGCTGTCTGGACAGCGGTCCTCCAGTGCCTTGAACAAACATCCAAAATCCAGAGAGTTCACAGGGCCCAGAGCACAAAGTGGGTATGTGGGAGGGGGGCAAGAGATGGCGCTGCAGAGGTGAGAAGGGCCTCCCAGGGGTCTCACCATCCCAGGGAGTCTCATTCTCCTCCCCCAGGATGTCCTCACCCACCCCAACCAGTTCTGTCCTCTCTCCCTCCCCAGGGGCCTCTTCACTTTCCCGCATCCCCCTCTCCCCAGGATGCATCAGCCCCTGTCAGGGGCTGTCCCTCTCCCTCCCCACCCAGGAGAGTTCTCACCCTCCTCCCCTCCCCACCCAGAATAGTCCTCACCCTCCTCCCCCCCCCACCCAGGAGAGTCCTCACCCTCCTCCCCTCCTCACCCAGGCATGTCCTCACCCTCTTCCCAGGAGTGCTGGAGCTGCAAGGGCCAGGGCTGGGGGCATGTGTCGCCATCCCTAGTCCCTGACCCACCCACCCTGCCTCTCCACAGGCCCTGGGTGCCAGGCCCTGTGGGTAGATGAGGGCCCAACATCATTGATGGTAAGCCTGGGGGAAGAGGCCCACTTCCAATGCCTGCACAATGGCAGCAACGCCAATGTCACCTGGTGGCGCGTCCTCCATGGGAACTACACGTGGCCCCCTCAGTTCGTGGGCAACGGCCAGGGCTACAATGGTACGCTGACCATCCAGAACGTGAACAAGAGCCACGGGGGCATATACCTGTGCCGGGTCCAGGAGGGCAATGAGCCACACCAGCAGTCCTGCGGCACCTACCTCCGTGTGCGCCGTGAGTGGCCCAGCCCTGGCCCCTACTCCCACTTTCCCACTGGGGACACTCGGTTTCTCTTTGAAGTGGGGATAGAGCCAGTACTTTCATTGTGGGTTTCAAACCGGCTTGGACAGAGGGACTGAAGTTCTCCTCTGCAGAGTCGGGGCTCTGAGGGGTCTGGGGCCTTGCAGGGGGTGGCGGGTCCAGGAGGCTAGGGAGAACAGGAGGTGCCAGGGCTCTGAGCCACACCACCCCCTTGCAGATCCGCCCCCCAGGCCCTTCCTGGACATGGGGGAGGGCACCAAGAACCGAATCATCACAGCCGAGGGGATCATCCTCCTGTTCTGCGCGGTGGTGCCTGGGACGCTGCTGCTGTTCAGGGTGAGCCTCCTCGGACCCCCGAGTCAACCGGGCGAGGGCCTGGACTGAGGGACCCCCCGATGCCCAGGTAGCCCTCTAGAGCCTGAGGTTCCCATCCAAAACTTGGGAGAATGAAAGCACCCACCACATAGGGGCTGCAGAAGTTAAATGAAAGAATATAAAGAAGGGACCTGAACTGGCGCTGGACCCAGGGGGTGTCTTCAATTTAGTTCCCCTTCTGGGCTGTCCTCACGTCCACCTCCCTGCAAAAAGAGTCTCATTCTTCCCCCTAAGAGTGTCCTCACTCTCCTCCTGCCCTCACCCCAGAGTGTGGTTACCCTCCAGGTATAGCCAAGACCAGGGAAGGTGGGGCCTGGGGGTCCTCCCAGAATCTGTGATCTATACCGGCCTCTCCTTAGCCCCCACAGAAAGTGTGACTGTTACTGTTATTATTCATGGAGAATAGTAAGGGAGTGGAGAGTCAAGAAGACGCTAACTTGGGAGGCCGAGGCAAGAGGATCACTTGAGGCCACAAGTTTGAGACCAGTCTGGGCAACACAGCAAGACCCTCTCTATTAAAAAGTCTTAGAAAAAGTTAAATAGGTATGGCTAACTCCTCTAGTCCCAGCTACTCAGGAGGCTGAGGTGGGAGGATCGCTTGAACCTAGAAGTTCAAGGCTGCAGTGAAATATGATGTTGCCACAGCACTCCAGCCTGGGTAGCTGAGGGAGAAGAAAAAAAGAGAGAAAGAGAGAGGGAGGAAGGGATGGAAGGAAGGAAGGAAGGAGGGAAGGGAAGGAAGGAAGGAAGGAAGGAAGGAAGGAAGGAAGGAAGGAAGGAAGGAAGGGAGGGAAGGGAAGGAATGGAAGGAAGAGAAGGAAGGAAGGGAAAGGAAAGGGAAGGGAAGGAGAAGGGAAGGGAGAAAGAGGAAAGAAAAGAAAGAGAGAAAGAAAGAAAGAGGAAGGAAGGAAGGAAGGAAGGACACTGGTTGTAGACTCACAGAGAACTGCTACCAGTATGTGGCCTTGGGGACATCTCTTACCCTTTCTGGAAAAGCACTTCCTGGCATCTAGGAGGGTCTGAAAGATATTCACCTCCTCCCCGCTCACTAAAGCACCCACCCCACACACCCCCACAGAAACGATGGCAGAATGAGAAGCTCGGGTTGGATGCCGGGGATGAATATGAAGATGAAAACCTTTATGAAGTGAGTGAAGGGTGGCAACGGGGTGGGGCAGTTGTGTTAGGGGTGGGGGCGTTCCCTCTGGGGGTGGCTGGGGACAGGGACCCCAGGTGTCAGGGTGCTGATGTTCGCTGCCTTGTTTCCACCCCAGGGCCTGAACCTGGACGACTGCTCCATGTATGAGGACATCTCCCGGGGCCTCCAGGGCACCTACCAGGATGTGGGCAGCCTCAACATAGGCGATGTCCAGCTGGAGAAGCCATGACACCCCTACTCCTGCCAGGCTGCCCCTGCCTGCTGTGGTCCCAGCTCCAGTGTCTCAGTTCACTTCCGTGGGACATTCTCCCTTCAGCCCTTCTGGGGGCTTCCTTAGTCATCTTCCCTCGGTGGGGAGTGCGGGGTAATCTCACTCTTCTCCAGGCCAGGCCTCCTTGGACTCCCCCGGGGGTGTCCCACTCTTCTTCCCTCTAAACTGCCCCATCTCCTAACCTAATCCCCCCCTGCTGCCTTTCCCAGGCTCCCCTCACCCCAGTGGGTAATGAGCCCTTAATCACTGCCGCCAGGGGAGCTGATTGTAGCAGCTCCCCTGTCACCCCCTCCTCCATGATCTGTCAGTGTCACCCCCTTCTCTATGATCTGTCAGGGCCACTTAGTAATAATAAATTCTTCCCAACTGCAGACCTTGGAAGGAGTCGTGGATCTTATGGGAACTGCCTCTCCCACCTGCCCCTCAGACCCAGGAGTCCCAGCCCAAGCCACCCCCTACCCACTCCCCACACCTGAAACCAGGCAGCCAGTCTGGGCTGCCTTCCTGGGAGAACAGGATGTCTCTTGGGAAGGTCCCCAGCCCAGCTGAAGGACTGGTTTGGCCCTCTTTGCAAGGCCTCACCCTAGGGTCATGTCCTTAAGCAAGAAGGGGACAAGATCAAGATAGGCGTGACTAACAAATTATTTATGCTTTTTTTTGAGATAGAGTCTCACTCTGTCACCCAGGTTGATATGCTCACTGCAACCTCCACCTCCTGGGTTCAAGCAATTCTCCTGCCTCAGCCTCCCAAGTAGCTGGGATTATAGGCACCTGCCACCATGCCCAGCTAATTTTTGTATTTTTTTTTTTTTTTTTTTTTGAGACGGAGTCTCGCGCTGTGTCACCCAGGCTGGAGTGCAGTGGCGCGATCTCGGCTCACTGCAAGCTCCGCCTCCCAGGTTCAGGCCATTCTCCTGCCTCAGCCTCCGAGTAGCTGGGACTACAGGCGCCCGCCACCACGCCCGGCTAGTTTTTTGTATTTTTAGTAGAGACGGGGTTTCACCATGTTAGCCAGGATGGTCTCGATCTCCTGACCTCGTGATCCGCCCGCCTCGGCCTCCCAAAGTGCTGGGATTACAGGCTTGAGCCACCGCGCCCGGCCTAATTTTTGTATTTTTAGTAGAGGTGGGGTTTCACCATGTTGGCCAGGCAGGTCTTGAACTCCTGACCTCAGGTTATCTGCCCTACTTAGCCTCCCAAAATGCTGGGATTACAGGCGTGAGCCACTGCGCCTGGCCGCTTTTTTTTTTTTTTTGAGACAGTCTGACTCTGTCGCCCAGGCTGAAGTGCAGTGGCGCAATCTCAGCCCACTTCATCCTCCACCTCTCAAGCTCAAGCCATTCTTGTACCTCAGGCTCCTGAATAGCTGGGATGACAGGCATGTGCCACCATGCCCAGCTAATTTTTTAGTAGTGACAGGGTTTCGCCATGTTGACCAGGCTGGTCTCGAACTCCTGACCTCAAGTGATCCACCATGCTTCGGTCTCCCAAAGTGCTGGGACTACAGGCGTGAGGCACTTTATGCGTATTTAAGCCTTGGAAACACAGGGACTATCTTGTGGGGCTAGTACAGAATTCAGACTGCAGCCTTTTCCCGATGGGTTGACTTACAGAAGGGGCATTCTGGAGGGTCTGTAGTCCTAACTTGGGGATAGCAGGGAGATCCAGGGGCAACGACAGAGAGGCACAGAGACACAGATTTCCTGAGAAAGGGAGAGGAGAGAGGTTGAGACCCAGGGATTGTGAAGGGGACGAGCAAGTGAAGGAAGAGAGGATGAGACTCTGGGAATCCGGCAGAGAGACAGGGACGTGGAGAGAAAGAGGGACAGACACAGAGCGAGAAGGAAAAGAAGAAACACAAGGGAGAAGGGGCAACCGAAAATGGGCACGAAGAGGCCCAGGCACAGCAACAGCTGGGGAAATGACAGAGACTGAGACGGAGATGCAGAAAGGTAACAGAGAGACCCGGAGAGGGTAGAGAAGAGCTCTCGGGGAGAAAGTGATGGAGGGACAGAGGAGAGGTGGAGGCCAAGGAGGGAAAGACCCCAATAGAGAAAGACAGAGGGACAGAGAAGGGGACGAAGACGCAGGCGGGAGCATACCCACAGAGGCGAAGGAAGGGCGCAAGACCAAGAGAACCACAGACGCGGAAAGGCGGGGAGGTCGTGGCTCGGTGTGGGGCGCACGGGGAGGAGGGCTTGCCTCCCAGCACCTCCGGGGAGGTGACCCCAGCCAGGAGATGCGAGCCCCGCGGAGCCCGCGCCCGGCGGACGGACCGATGGACAAAGCCGGGGAGAGCCCGGGCGCGGCCGGGGCGGGGCCGGTGCCCGCGGGGACCCGGGCGCAGCGGGGAAAGGAGGGGCGGGCAAGCGGCGAGAAGGGGAAGGAAGCGGAGGTGCCGGGCGGGCGCGGGGCGCGGGCAGGAAGCGGGGAGGGGCGGCGGGGCGGGGGCCTCCGGAAAAACGCCCCGACTTCCTGCCCCGCCAGAGCCAGGAAGCGGGAGCCGGGACCCAGGGCCCGGGATTGCCGAGCCCGACCTCGGGCGCCCCGCCGGTCACCTCCGCGCGGACACCAGGTACTCGGTCCCCGGCCCCGCCCGGCTTCCTCCCCTCGGCTGCTGGGAGAAGTGGGGAGGAGGAGGGAGGGGCTGGGGCGCTGCTGCCAGCGGAGGGGCCTCCTTCGGACCCCACGGAGCCAGCGGCCGCACCTCGGGCCTCAGTTTTCCCATCTGTTAAAGGGAGCAAAGAGGGGAGAACTCACACTTGACGAGTACCCCGTAGGTGGGGACGAACGGTGCGAGGCCGGGGCCAAGGCCTCCCACCTGCTCAGTGGAGGACAGACGATCACTCCCATTGTACGGGTGGGGAAACCGAGGCCCGGGGAGCCAAACCGACTCGTCCCAGGGAACGCACATCATGAGACAGTGTGGAGTTGGGATTTGAACTCGCACGTGCTTTCCGCAAAGCGCCATCCTCCAACCTCCGCATGCTTTAGGGCCACCTAAAAAAGAAAAACAACAATAACAGCGACGAGGGCCGCTGTGAAGCTGAAAGTTGCAGAGTGCATTTGAAAGAGTTTTAGGAAAGCTCTTTTCTAGGTCATTAATTATACCGTGGGAGACAAGTGTAGGGAGAGAGCTGGAGGCCTTCTCCCATTGTACAGATGGGAAGACTGAGGCCTGCAGAGTAGTCATTACTTTTTGCAGATTACACTGCATGACAGAGGGAAAGATGTGCTGGAACTCAAGACTTTTGCTTTTCCAGTTCCAAAGGAAGGGGGGTGGGGTGGGGGACGGAGGGGATTGATGTACGCGCGTTGGAAATTCAGCGGGTCCCCTAAGTGGGGAGACTAATAGGACGGGGAGCCCCAATCCGCGGTCCGAGTGCTCAGCGCCGGGGTGACTCGGAGATCTCGGATCGAACTCGGGAGGAGTTGCACCCATCTGCACCTCCGGGCGCGGGGCGGGGCCCGGGGAGTGACGGGGGCAGTCGAGATACGGAAACGCCGGCCCTCCAAGACAGGCCAGAGCGGCCCTATCTGGCCTGCGTGGCGCAATGCAGCGCTAGAGCGGCCGGCGGGAGGAGTAGAGTCGTCGGGGCCGGAGCCTGGCAGGAGCCGGGCTAGAGCGGCTGGCAGGAGGAGTGGAGCTGGGCGCAAAGGTGGACTCAGGGCGGCTAGAGCGACGCGGCGGCAGGGGTGGGGAGAGTGCGGAGCCGGCGCGCGGAGGCTTCGGTTCCGGTGGCGGTGGTGGCTTTTCTTTCCACCTGGAGCAGGTGAGGGACGCGGTCCCCAGCGGGCGTGAGACCCTGACTCTGCACGTCCTCCCCGGCATCCCTAGCCGTGCACACTGCCACGTCCCCCGTAGGATTTAGGGCCCGCGTAAGACCGGCCACGTCCATGTAAGATTTGGGGCTCGTGTAGACCAGCCACATTCCGTATAGATTACAGTCTTTCAGACCCTCCAGGTTCCTGCCAGCCCCCCATGGATAACTGGTTTCTCATAGACGTGGGGTCCTCATAGATAAGGAGCATTCCCTGGAATCCGGGGCTCTACAGACCATGGGTCTCGGGACCCACCACGCACCCCTATGGAATTTTGAGCCCCTTTTAAGTCTCCGGAGGTTCCACAGACTGGCAGCTGTCCCTATAGAATCATGATCCTGTATGATCCCTGGATCCTTTAGACCCACTGTGTGTCAAATAGAATCTGGGGAGTTACACATTCCAATGACTCCTTTTAGGTTCTTTAAGGTTCCCAGAAGTTCTTGGAGACCCCGAGTCACCTGCTCAATACCTTATAGACCCTGAGCCCTCCATAGAACTCAAGCACCCATGTAGCCCCCCAAGCCAGGGACCTTCTAAACCAGTCCTAACCCCCCAGCGCCCAATGCACGTAGTGCTCCCTCTGCTGGACCCGCCACCCCCCACCCCCAGGCCTTGTCAGTTGCCTGTAGAGATCCATCTATTCTCTGACAGCTTCACCTATAATTCTCCAGCCTTTGTGGGACCCCCCCCAACCCCTCGTCCTAAACAAGCAACACTCCTCGCCTCCATCATCTCCAGCCCCCAGGCCTCTGTGGAGCAGCCGTATGCAACTTGCACTCCTGCCTAGGCCACAGTGACCACATACCAGGCATCCATAAGAAGATGTGATGTGTCTCAGAGCTTTGATTCACATTTAGTTTGTGAAGGGTAGGGTGGGGGCTCCCCATGCTCTGAAGCAATGCCCTCTGTTTTGTTTTATTTTGTCTTATTTTATTTATTCATTGAGACGAAGTCTCACTTCTGTCACCAGGCTGGAGTGCAGTGGCACGATCTCAGCTCACTGCAAGCTCCGCCTCCCGGGTTCAAGCGATTCTCCTGCGTCAGCCTCCCGAGTAGCTGGGACTACAGCCTCGCGCCACCATGCCCAGCTAATGTTTGTATTTTTAGTAGAGACAGGGTTTCACTGTGTTGGCCAGGATGGTGTTGATCTCTTGACTTCGTGATCCGCCTGCTTCGGTCTCCCAAAGTGCTGGGATTACAGGCGAGAGCCACCACGCCCGGCCTGTTTTATTTTAAGACAAAGTCTCACTCTGTTGCCCAGGCTGGAGGGCAGTGGCACAATCACTGCAACGTCTGCCTCCTGGGCTCAAGCGATCCTCTCACCTTAGCCTCCCAAGTAGCTGGGACTACAGGCATGAGCCACCACACCTGGCTGTCTTTTGTAGAGACAGGGTTTCACCATATTAGCCAGACTGGTTTCGAACTCCTGAGCTCAAGTGATCCACCTGCCTTGGTCTTCCAAACTGCTGGGATTACAGATGTGAGCTACTGGGCCCACCAAATGCAGTTTATTTTAAATGCATAAACTCTGTAGCCCAATTGCCTAGGTCTGAGTCCTGGTTCTGCTTCATATGAGCTGTGCCTCAGTTTCCTTCTTTGCTAAATGGAGATGAGAATAATAATCTCTTGGAGTCACTGAGAGGATTAAATGAGTTATTACCTGTAAACCAGCGATGCCATGCCTGGCACTTACTAAGTGTCTCTTATGTGTCAGCTATCATTTCATTATCATTGTGATAAGGAATAAGGAGGCCGGGCCCGGTGGCTCAAGCCTGTAATCCCAGCACTTTGGGAGGCCGAGACGGGCGGATTACGAGGTCAGGAGATTGAAACCATCCTGGCTGACACGGTGAAACCCCGTCTCTACTAAAAAAAAAAAAATACAAAAAACTAGCTGGGCGAGGTGGCGGGCGTCTGTAGTCCCAGCTACTCCGGAGGCTGAGGCAGGAGAATGGCGTAAACCCGGGAGGTGGAGCTTGCAGTGAGCTGAGATCCAGCCACCACTGCACTCCAGCCTGGGGGACAGAGCGAGACTCCGTCTCAAAAAAAAAAAAAAAAAAAGGAATAAGGAGATAAGAACTTGGCAAGCACACAGTTCCAGACCTGGCACCGAGCACTTGCAGAGATAATGAGCATCCCCTCCTTTGCCTTTTGTTTTGTTTTGTTTTGGTTTGTTTTTGAGACCAAGTCTTGCTCTATCACCCAGGCTGGAGTGCAGTGGCGCATGGTCTCTGCTCACTGCAAGCTCCGCCTCCCGGGTTCACGCCATTCTCCTGCCTCAGCCTCCCAAGTAGCTGGGACTACAGGCACCCGCCACTATGCCCAGCTAATTTTTTGTATTTTTTTTAGTAGAGACGGGGTTTCACCATGTTAGCCAGGATGGTTTCGATCTCCTGACCTCGTGATCCGCCCACCTCAGCCTCCCAAAGTGCTGGGATTACAGGCGTGAGCCACCGCGCCCAGCCTCCTTTGCCTTTTTTTAATCTCCCTGCCTCAGTTGAGCATTTCTGCCTGTGAGTAGGGTGAGCATGCACCCTCCACGTCCGTGGTCATGTTTCATAGTGAGACAGGGTCTCACTGTGTTGCCCAGGCTGGTCTCGAACTCCTGAGCAAGCGATCTTCCCACCTTGGCCTCCCAAAGTGCTGGGGTTACCGGCATGAACCACCTCGCCTGGCCAGTTTGCAAATTTATTAAAGTGAATGTTTAGCAGTGCTTGAATCTTGAATTGTCCGAGCTTAGATATTGGACAAATACTCTTTATGGGAAAGAATAAAAATGATGCCTTCCCCAGGTGGACCCTCAAGGTGGCATTTGGACACTCCAGAAAGCATCATTGTTTAATCATCAAAATCCTGGTTACCATTTACTGGGGAGCTAGGGAGGAGGCCCATAAAGCAGGAGAAGGGCGGGTCTCTGCCAGCTAGGGTTATAAATAGCTTTGGGCTGTGGGGAGCCCCCCCCGACTGGTCCACCCCACCCCTCTTTCCACAGCTCCTTCCCGCCTGACACGGGCTCCGTGGCATTAGTCAGACTAATTAAGGACACAGAAGATGTCGGTGGAAAGACTCAGAGAGAAGTGGAGACTCAAGGAGAGACAAAGATGGGAAAGACAGCAAGAGATGGGGGAGAAAAAGGGATGGAGAGAGATGAGAGACAGCACTTGAGACCGTGACTCAGAGAGGTGTGAGGATGGTGGCTGCAGACACCAGATGCGGGAGGACAGAGGCACAGAGACAGGGACAGGACAGACAGAGCTACAGAAGCAGGAAGGGGGTGTCACCTCTGAGAAGGACAGATGGAAGGACGGGAGGCAGGGACGGTGGGGAAAATGAGACAGTTCTGGAGGAAGGCAAAGAGAAAAATCAGGAAACAGGGTGAAGAGAGACCAAGACATGAGACAGATTCGAGGGACAGACAGCCAAGGAGAGCCGGCTGCAGACAGACCAAGGTGCACGTAGGGTGGAGGAGACAGACGCACCTTGGAGATGGGCTGTCTGAGGTCCCATCACTTATTTTCCAGGACTGGAAGCCTGGGAAGAGATGAGGTCCCTGGGGGAAAGAAGAACTGGATTTGGGGACTCCTGGTCCCTGAGGGAGGAGGGTTCTGAGTTTTGTTTTCTTATGTGGAGAGTTGGGGGTTGGGGGTTTGTCATTGTGACTTCCTGTCACAGGAAGTGGGGCTGGTGGGTTCCAAGCAACATCCTGCCCCAGGCCTGTCACAGACCAGAGGAGACCCCTGCACCCCACTTCTCTCCCGCCTCTCCTCTAACGCTCCCATCCCAGCTTGCCTCTAGGCTGTGCTCTCAGGAATTAGCCCCCAGGCCTCTGATCCCTCCAACCTGGGAGTCCAGTCCCCCAGCCCCCTCTTCCATGAGAGCGTTAGGGACTCCACATTGCAGGCTCTCAGACTCAGCCTTCCCATGGACCCAGGCTCCTGAGCCTCCAATGCCTGCCCCCGCAAGGCTCCCGTCCTTGGGCTCCCGCCCCCTGGCGGGTCTCTGAAGGGCTCTTTGTGGCCACACAGAGGCCCCATTGAGCTGCGGAGGCCGGGATGGGGGAGGCTGTTTACTCACCTTCACACCTGGGCCAGGAATCTGTGAGTAACCACCCTGGGCCGCCACCTCCCACCCTCCTAACCGCAGCCCCTCCTCTTCCCCCAGCCCTGCAGAGCCCAGGGAGATGGAAGACGTTGCCCGAGGGGCGGTGAGTGGACAGAGCAAGGGGTGAGGGGACTCTGGGGCTGTGGGTGGAGAGTTCTATGGACTGAAGCCACCCTCCCCTTCCACAGGCCTCCCCAGGCCCCTCCCGGCCTGGCCTGGTTCCCGTCAGCATCATCGGGGCAGAGGATGAGGATTTTGAGAACGAGCTGGAGACGGTGAGTGGTAGATAGGGTGGAAAAGCTCTGTCCCAGGCTCAGCATCCCGCCCTGGGTCCCCTCCCACCTGTAGATGTGTCTTCTCGGCCTCTTCCCACGGTCTGTCCCATCCTCTCATCTCTGTGGTACCTCCCTCCTCACCTCGCCGACCCCATACTCAGAGCCCACACAGCAGCATGGACGCCCACCCTTCTTACTCTTAACCCCATTTCTTATCATTGCTCTCTCCTCTCCCAGCAGGGACCCCAATTTCTTCTCTCCTAATTTCTGTCCTCATCATCCACCATTATAATATTAAGTCTCATCCATTCTCCCTGACCACCTGCCCTTGCTGTCATCATTATTTCATGGACACTGTCACCACTCACCACTTCCCAGGAGCTAACCCTGACTTGGATCCCTCGTAAAGTATCAGGAATGGGTAGGGTCAACCCCAAGGCCCCTCCTCTTCTCCCCATTGTACTCACCCCTGCCTGAACCCCCAGAACTCAGAAGAGCAAAACAGCCAGTTCCAGAGCCTGGAGCAGGTGAAGCGGCGCCCAGCCCACCTCATGGCCCTCCTGCAGCACGTGGCCCTGCAGTTTGAGCCAGGACCCCTGGTGAGGGCAGGGCTGGGTGGGCACAGGGAGGGGTGGGGCTGGGACAGGCACAGCTTTTGGCGAATTAAACCAGTGAGCTAGTGCTGGGAGGGTCTAGAAAAGCAGATCTAGAAAACAGAGTGCCAAATCTAGAAAGAGAGAATGCCTTAGACAAGAGCCAGAAAGCACGCCACGTGACCTCAACAGGCTTACAGGTGCCCAGGGTAGATCTCAGTGCACAGCGGGCAGGGTACACACGGCAGGACCCCGCAGAGCCGCAGGGAGTCCAGCAGCCTGGCAGAAACCACATCCCGTCCCACTTTGTGCCTGTGGCAGCGCTCCCCATCAGCCTGTGGCAGCGCCCTTCCGTGGACTCTGGGGTACCAAATCCTCTCCAAAGCCTTCTCGGCAGATGCCAGCACGCAGTCATTCAGGGTTGGTGCTTGAGAGAAGGCTGTTAGCCATCCCAGGTTTAGGGGGCACAGCAGGCCCTGATCCAGAAACAAGAAAACTACCACACACAGCTCACAAAGGAGACCACAAAATTGTGGATCCAGAAGCCTCCGTATGAGGCAGAAGATACCTGGGAGGTGTGGATGGACAACCGTGCCATCCAGAAACACCTGCAGAGTCTAGAAAAACCAGCAGGTGATTTAGAAAGGGAGAGGCCACAGTGCTGGCTGGCAGTGGATCTGTAGGCAAGGGTCTCGTCCCAAGAAGACCCGGTCCAGCCCAGCACAGCATAGGAGTTGGGGACAGCCAGGGCACTGCACCATGTGGACATGCGTAGTAGACCCCTCCAGAAAACGAGAAAATCGATAGAGTGGGAGAAGCGCCCAAGGCATGTGGAAAGAAGAATACATCAGCTGCAAGACCAGAGGCTGGTCATCCTGACACCAAAGCATCAGATATGCAGAAATTTAGGAAATTGCAGTCTTTCCCCCGTCTGCATTCTCTTTCCAGATGAGTGGCTCCCCGCACAACCACATGCATGGAGACTCTGGCCCTCTGAGCAAGGGGGTCCCCCATTCAAGCCTTGGGGTTTCTAGACCACCAGATCATGGACATCAGCCCAGGGATCGTGCTACCATGTTCTTTTACAGATGTGGAAACTGAGGCCTAGAGAGGGTCAGGGACTTGCCTGAGGTTACCCCGGCAGCCTCTGGACATTTTGAGGTTTATCCTCACATAGCTCCCTCACCTCATCAGCTTGTGGAGAGCCGATCAGAGATAGCTGTGGCCCCCTGGGCAGCTTCCTGTTGGCCTCTCTTAGAATTTTGCTATATTTGGGGGGTGTGGAGAGTAGATATAGATTTGTTAAAACTGTTTAAAGTGGAGAAGGAGGACCAGGCCTGGTGGTTCATGACTGTAGTCCCAACGCTTTGGGAGGCTGAGGCAGGAGGATGGCTTGAGCCTGGGAGGTCGAGGCTGCAGTGACTGCACCACTGCACTCCAGCCTGGGCAACAGAGTGAGACCCTGTCTTGAAATAAGTAAATAAAAGGTGGGGCCGGGCACGGTGGCTCATGCCTGTAATCCCAGAACTTTGGGAGGCCGAGGTGGGTAGATCACTTGAGATCAGGAGTTCGAGACCAGCCTGGCCAACATGGTAAAACCCTGTCTCTACTAAAAATATGAAAATGGGGCAGGCGCGGTGGCTCACGCCTATAATCCCAGCACTTTGGGAGGCCGAGGCAGGTGGATCACCTGACGTCAGGAGTTCAAAACCAGCCTCATGGTGAAATCCCATCTCTACTAAAATACGAAAATTAGCCGGGCACACAGTGGTACGCGCCTGTAATCCCAGCTACTCGGGAGGCTGAGGCAGGAGAATCACTTGATCTTGGGAGGTAGAGGTTGCGATGAACCAAGATTGCACCACTGCACTCCAGCCTAGGCGAAAAAAAAAAAAAAATTAGCCAGGCATGGTGGTAGGCACCTGTAATCCAAGCTACTCCAGAGGCTGAGGCAGGAGAATTGCTTGAACCCAGGAGAAGCTTGCAGTGAGCCGAGATTGCGCCACTGCACTCCAGCCTGGGTGACACAGCCAGACTCCATCTCAAAAAAGAAAAAGGAGAAAAAGTCCCACTCCCATTGGAGTGAGTCCATTTCCCAGATGAGAGCGCCCAGGAGCCAGGGCAGGCTGGAGTCCCCACTGTCACCCAGCACAGGGGCTGGCACTCAGGAAATGCGTGACGAATGACACAGTGAGCCCCGCTTGTCCACCTGTTCTTTACAAGCCCTCAGTAGGCACAGGGCACCATCTGGGACACAGATGGATCAACCTACAACACCCCTCAACACACACAAACCCTTGAGCTGCTCAGTCTTTCTAGGCAGCAGAGTGTAGTGGAGACAGGCTGCCTGGATTAGAATCCTAACTTTGCCACTTAGTAACTGTGTGATTTTGGGTTTTATTTATTTATTTATTTTTGAAACAGTCTCGCTCTGTCACCCAGGCTGGAGTGCAGTGGTACAATCTCCACTCACTGCAACCTCCATCTCCTGGGTTCAAGCAGTTCTCCCTGCCTCAGCCTCCCAAGCAGCTGGGATTACAGGTGCCCACCACCACACGTAGCTAATTTTTTAATTGTTTTATTTTACTAAAAATAAAAAAGACAGGGTTTTGCCATGTTGGCCAGGCTGGTCACAAATTCCTGACCTCATGTGAGCCACCTGCCTCGGCCTCCCAAAGTGCTGGGATTGCAGGTGTGAGCCACCATGCCCGGCCTAGCTGTGTCACTAAGCTTAAATAAACTTGTCGAGCTCTGGTTTCTCATCTGTAAAATGGGGATACTCACGGTCCCTACACTTGAACATGTTAATGCACGTAGAGGGTGTAGAGCAGCGTCTGGTATACAGTAAGCCCTCAGTATAGACAGTAGTAGTAGGTATCATTATTGCCAGGAGGAGACCATGATGAAGAACCACAAAGGACCACAGCACAGGATGGAAAATTAGAAAATGTGAATGGCGGCCCCAGGGGGCCTGCAGGGGAACCCAGGGCCTGGTGTTAGGGGTGGAGGTCAGGGAGTTTTTCCCGGAGGAGGTGGCAGTTGAGTCCCTTAACCATGGGGTGGTCAGGAGGCGGGAAGGCCCTCTTCAAAGGGAGACTGTGGTTTGAGGCGGGGTGGGGTAGTGGAGAGTCACACTGTGTGTCTCCCCCAGCTTTGCTGTCTGCATGCTGACATGCTGGGCTCACTGGGCCCCAAGGAGGCCAAGAAGGCCTTCCTGGACTTCTATCACAGCTTCCTGGAGAAGACAGCGGTGAGAGATCTTCAAGCTGCCCCAACCCCGCAATCCCTTTTTGGGCCTGCAGAGTCACCATGAGGTCCCCAACCTCTGCCCTGAGGGCAGCTGCTGACCCAGGCCTTCCCCAGCACCCTCACTTATGTCAGGGTTCCTGGCAGTCCTCCCGGCCTGCATCTCAGCACACCAAGTCCTCCTCTTCACCCCATTCTCTCTCTTGAGCAGGTTCTGCGGGTGCCAGTCCCTCCCAATGTCGCCTTTGAACTTGGTAAGGAGAAGGATGGGATGGGGGAGAGGTGTCTAGCAGGGACTACACCTCCCAGGAGGCCAAGGGGAGGGAGGCCGCACTCCCATGCTCTGCTCGGACAGCCGAGATTCATTCATTCCTTACTGGCAGCGGCCTCAGGAAGAGTGGCTGTTGGAGCCAAAGGTGGGTGGGGGCCGTGGTCCAAGCCACCAGGAAGTGGACCCTAGCCCCCATGTGTGTCCCTGCAGACCGCACTCGGGCTGACCTCATCTCTGAGGATGTCCAGCGGCGGTTCGTGCAGGAGGTGGTGCAAAGCCAGCAGACAGCCGTGGGCCGGCAGCTGGAGGACTTCCGCTCCAAGCGGCTCATGGGCATGACGCCCTGGGAGCAGGAGCTGGCCCAGCTGGAGGCTTGGGTTGGGCGAGACCGAGCCAGCTACGAGGCCCGGGAGCGGCACGTGGCGGAGCGACTGCTCATGCACCTGGAGGAGATGCAGTGAGTGGGCCAGCCCTGGTGGGAGCGTTGCCCCTCCCTAGCGCCGGGGCACCCCTGCTACCTCTGGCATGTTCCATCCCGTTTGCGGGTTCCCTCTTCAGCGTCAGGGTTCATTTCTTGGCACTGGGGCTCTTCCTCTGCCCTGGCGTTTTAACTCACCTTGGATCTGAGTCTTCCCTTTCCAACTTTGGGGTTCCCTTGTCATTTCTGGGTCTTGTCCATGATCTGGCACTTGGATCCCGTCCTCCTGGATGAGAGACCTCCCTCCCTCTTGTGACGGTCCTTCCCGATCCCTTCCGCAGTGTCCCCTCTCTGTCTCTCTTCCCCCCGCCTATCCCAGGACAGCAACCCTGAGATGTGTCCTGGGTGGACGGGGACCCCAGACCTAGCAAATATGTCACAAACATCTCTCTTCCTCCTACAGACATACCATCTCTACCGATGAAGAAAAGAGGTGAGGGGGGCAGGGACGGCGGCAGGGAGAGGTGTGCAGCCTCCTGGGTTTGAAGGAGGAGGGGGCTGGGGGTCTATGGGAGGAGAGGGCTGGGGACTTGGACTTCTGGGTCTGAGGGAGGAGGGCCTGGGGCCTGGACTCCTGGGTCTGAGGGAGGAGGAGGCTGGGGTCCTCGACTCCTGGGTCCGAGGGAGGAGGAGGCTGGGGGCCTGGACTCCTGGGTCTGAGGGAGGAGGAGGCTGGGGGCCTGGGCTCCTGGGTCTGAGGGAGGAGGAGGCTGGGGCCCTGGACTCCTGGGTCTGAGGGAGGAGGAGGCTGGGGACCTGGACACCTGGGTCCTGGGTATTGGGTAACAGCCCTTGCCCCTGTCCTTTTGAACCCTCTCATCTCTCCTCAGAGTCTCATGGGAAGTAGTTGTGGGGTTAGGATGGGAAGGCCGGGCCTCTGCCTCTAGTGGCTGTGTGTGTGTGTGTGTGTGTCTTTGTGTGTGTTGAGCCCTCACTGTCTCCTCCCTACAGTGCTGCCGTGGTCAACGCCATTGGCGTGTACATGCGCTACCTTGGGGTGCGGACCAAGAGTGGGGACAAGAAGTCGGGGAGGAACTTCTTCCGGAAAAAGGTGCTTCCCTCAGTGCCCTGTCCTGACCCTTTCCTCTCCAGAGACCCCCTGGGAGCCCCATGACTCTGGACACCTGGCGTCAAATTCTGCTTGGTTGTCTCAGAGATGCTCAGCCTGGTCTTCCTCCCCGCCCTCTTGCAGGTGATGGGGAACCGGCGGTCGGACGAGCCTGCCAAGACCAAGAAGGGGCTGAGCAGCATCCTGGATGCCGCCCGCTGGAACCGGGGAGAGCCCCAGGGTAAAGCAGCTCTGGCCTCTGCCCTCCCCTGTCTTCCCCAGTTCTTCCCACTCACTGTCTCACTCTCTCTCATTTCAGTTCCAGATTTTCGACACCTCAAAGCAGAGGTTGATGGTAATGGACCTGTAGCCAGAGCATCCATCCCTGGGGCCTGTGGGGGAGGGGGCTGGGGCCTGGATTCCTGGGTCTGAGGGAGGAGGAGCTGGGCCTGGACCCCTGGCTCTGAGGGAGGAGGGGCTGGGGGAGTTCCTGGGTCTGAGGGAGGAAAGGCTGGTCCTGAACCCCTGGGTCTGAGGGAAGAGGGACTGGGCCTGCACTTGGCTGGGGGAGTTCCTGGGTCTGAGGAAGGAGGGGCTGGGGGCTCAGACTCCTGGTTCTGAGGGAGGAAGGGCTGGGGGCCTGGACCCCTGAGTCTGAGGGAAGAGGGGCTGGGGGAGCTCCTGGATCTGAGGGAGGGAGGCCTGGGGCCTGGACCCCTGGGTCTGAGGGAGGAGGATTGGGTCTGGACCCCTGGGTCTGAGGGAGGAGAGGCTGAGGGCTGGGACTCTTGGGTCTGAGGGAGGAAGGGCTGGGCCTAGACCCCTGGGTGTGAGGGAGGAGGGGCTGGGCCTGAACCCGTGGGTCTGAGGGAAGAGGGGCTGGGGCCTGGACCCCTGGTTCTGAGGGAAGAGGGGCTGGGAGAGTTCCTGGGTCTGAGGGAGAAAGGCCTGGGGCCTGGACCTCTGGGTCTGAGGGAGGAGGGGCTGGGGGCCTGGACTCCTGGGTCTGAGGGCAGAGGGTATGGGGGACTCCTGGGTCTGAGGGAGGAGGGGATGGGGGCTCCTGGGTCTGAGGCAGGAGGGCCTCCTAGTCATGGTGGGGAAGGGCCTGAGCACAGCCTCTTGCATCCCCCGGTTGTTGTAGATTTGAGTTACTGTTCTCTCATCTCCCTCTTTCTCCCTCACTGTCTCCCCAGCTGAGAAGCCAGGTACTACAGACCGGAAGGGAGGCCTGGGGATGCCCTCTCGGGACCGGAATGTTGGGGCTTCTGGGCAGGACACCCCTGGAGTCTCTCTGCACCCTCTGTCCCTGGACAGCCCAGACCGGGAACCAGGTGAGAGTTTCCTGGGCCAGGGCTCCGTGAGGCCCGGGGATCCAGGGTGGGGGTGCTGCCTGCCCCCTTGGCACCCCCAGATGGAAGCCACTCCTCAGCAACACCTCCCCTTTGCTCTTAGCATCTGCTCCTCCCTGCTCCTGGTCACCACTGTCATGCGTAACTTTCCCCTTCCCTCAGTTTGCCCTTTCCACGACTTTCCTCCCAGGCTCTGACCTCTCTGCTGGTGCCGTGTCTCCCACCCCCTTGGACTACGTTTTCCATCAGCCCTTCATTTTCCAGAACCTTCCCTGAGTACATGACCAATCTACCCTCTGAGCTGCATTGCTAGCCCCCTAGGTGGGAAGCCCACCAGCCCCATGAGCTTCATCCCTCACCGTCCTTACACCTCTGTGGCCTCAGGCCCTTGGATCTCTGCATGGCCAGGCCCAGGCTCACACACCGGCTCTGCTGACTCCTCGTGTTTATTTAGTGTTTTGGATATGACTCCCATTTATTAGCCTCCGTTTCCTTGTCTCTAAAGGAGTATGAGAGGGTGGGGAGGATGAATGGACATGGAGGCAGCACAGAACTCAGGCCCTCCTGACCTCAGGGGGCTGCAGTCTGGTTGGGTGGGAGAGATGTTTGTGACTTATATGCTAGGCCTGGGGTCCCCATCCCCCCAGGACACACAGGGGCACCCACTTCTGTTGCATCTTCATGCCCCTGCCCCTAGTGGCCCACGGTCGTGTTCTCAGAGGTCTTACCATCTTTCTGTCCGGTGCTGAAGTACATTGCAGCCTCGTGGTGTCTGCCAGGCACTGGGTAGCTTTAGCCCTCACATTTCCAGGCCCCCAGAGTGTGGGTCTCGTGACCTCAGAGGCCTTCCAGCCAGCCCTGCTCCCTCCACCCCACAGGTGCCGACGCCCCCCTGGAGCTGGGGGACTTATCCCCGCAGGGCCCAATGAGCCTGGAGCCCCCGGCGCCCCCAGAGAGTACCGATGAGGGGGCCGAAACCGAGAGGTGCCCAGGCTGGGGTGCAAGGGTGGGGGCTGTGGCTTACTGGGCACTGGTGGGTGGGTGCAGGGTCGCCGCTGCCATCTGCGCCTGCCTGTCCCAGCCTCTCGCTCCGCCTGCTCCTCTGCTGCTCTCTGGGTCTCGCCATTCCTCTCCCTTCTTCTTTCCTTTTCTCATCTCCCTCCTGCTTCCTCATTGCCCCCCTTTCCTTTATCCTTACTTTTTCCTCTCCTCCTTCCTCTCCTTCCTTTTTTCACTGATCTTTCTCCTCCTCCCTTCCTCTCCACCTCTCCTTCCATCTCCTTTATTTCCCCCCTCCTTTCTCACCTGGGTTTTCTTTCCCCACTTTCCATCCCCCTCCGATCTCCCTGCCACTTTCCATTTTTTCAGCCCTTCCTCCCCTTCTCTTTCAAGCCCCCCCACTCCACCCCGCCTCGCTCCTGCCTCCTGGTACCCGTCCCTCAACCCCCCACCCCTCTGCTCTGTGCCCCGGGGGCCCTGTCCCCCTTACAGCTGGGGGGCAGGCTCTGCCCCCTGCCCGTCCTTGTGCCGCTGCTTTGGGGACCCTTTGGTGGGTGTGGGGAGGTGGGTCGGGTGCCATCTGGGCCCACCTCTGACCCTGTGCCCCTCTCTCCCCAGAAGGTGGAAGAGGTGGGTGCCTGGGCCCTGGGTGGGGGAAGGGCTAGCCCCTCCCCCATTTCTCCCAGCCCCTCCCCTCTCCCCATGGCCACTCCCTCCCCTTCACTCCCTGTGAGGCGTGGGTGGGGACATCACCCTCCCAGTTGAAGAGCTAAGTATGGAAATCCTCCCCACCCCATAAACGCCCCTCTGTTGCCATCCCCCTGCCTCAGGGAAGGGAGGGGGTCAGTCCTACGCTCCATCCTGGGTTCCCCATCCCTTCCCCCATCAAATTTCAGTATCCCCCCACCGACACCCCCCACTACCCCAGCGCCCCTAAAATCCCACCACTCCTCTGACTCTCTCCTCTCTCTTCTGTTGCATGTTTGATCCCTGTCCTGGTCACCCCTGCTCCCGTCCTGGTCTCTCCCCGTCTCTGTCCCTGTCCTGGTCTCTCCCCGTCTCTGTCCCTGTCCTGGTCTCTCCTTGTCTCTCCCTGTCCTGGTCTCTCCCTGTCTCTGTCCCTGTCTTCTTCTCTCCCCAATCTCTGTCCCTGTCCTGGCCTCTCCCCATCTCTGTCCCTACCCTGGTCTCTCCCCGTCTCTGTCCCTGTCCTGGTTTCTCTTCGTCTCTGTCCTTGTCTTGGTCTCTCCTTGTCTCTGTACCCGGCCTCTGCCTGACTCTATCCTTGGCCTCGGGGTCCAGGCTATCAGGGCGTCTGGGGCGCTCAGAGAGCCTGCGGGTGAGTGACCGCCGCCGGCCTTCCCGGGGCAGCCTCGGGGCTAAGGGCCGGGGTGGGGGCCGCTCCCGGAGCGACGTGGACATGGACCCCAGTTCCGCCACGGCAGTGCTTGGCCCTGCCCGACGAGCCACGTATGTCAACCCTCTCCCTTCCCCCATCCACTAAGGCAGCCTGGAGAATCAGGGAGGGATTGTTATCAGAGTCACAGGAATGGGCGTTGGAGGCTGAGGTCATTGAGGCCAACTGTGGTCACAGACGTTGGAGGAGGAGGGGTAGAATGCTTCTAGAGATCTGGGGACTGTAGTGTAGTCAGATCTAGAGACCTGGTCTGCTGCACGGGCCACCCTGGGGGCATCGAATGCCAAGGCCACTGACCGGGGTTGAATGCTCTAAGAGGTTGAAGGCTGCTTCCTGGGATGGCCCAAGCTGGGGCCCTAACAAGGCCTCCGTCCACAGCCCTGAGCCTGGAGATGAGGGGGAGCCGGGGCGGTCAGGACTGGAGCTTGAACCAGAAGAGCCTCCCGGCTGGCGGGAACTCGTCCCACCAGACACCCTGCATAGCCTGCCCAAGAGCCAGGTGAAGCGGCAGGAGGTCATCAGCGGTGAGTACCGCCCCCGTCTGCCCCACTGTGACCAAGGACACAGTCCAGCTCTGGCAAAGGCAGGTGCAGAGACATGTTCATCTTGGTGTTATTTACCATAGGCAGAACTTGAAGGCAGCTTCAAATTCCCTCTTGTTCCAAGTTCAGATTGTTCCAACAGAGACCACTTCGATGGAATGTGAATGCCACTGTGGAAGGGACGTTTCCAAAAATTTCGAGTAGTGCAAGACAGTGCTGATGTTAAGAACACTGCATTTCTGGTGCAAGCCTTTATTTGCTTACTTGCAAAATGTGGGTACTAATAGTTCCTACCTCAGATATTGTCATGAAGATGAGACAATTTGTGTGAAATGTTTAGCATAGTGCTGGGCACAGAGGAAGAGCATTTTTTTTTTTTTTCATTTTTATTTAGGCAGGGTCTCAGTTGGTCTCCAGGCTGGAGTGCAGTGGTGCAGTCACAGCTCACTGCAGCCTTACCCTCCCAGGCTCAACTGATTCTCCCACCTCAGCCTCCCGAGCAGCTGAGACCACAGGCACGTACCACCATGCCTGGCTAATTTTTGTATTCTTTGTATTCTAATTTTGTATTCTTTGTAGAGATGGGGTTTCGCCATGTTGGCCAGGCTGGTCTCGAACTCTTGGGCTCAAGTGATCCTCCTACCTCAGCCTCCCAAAGGTTTGGGATTACAAGTATGAGCCAGCAGGCCCAGTCAAGGAAGAGCATTTTAATGAGATAGTTGTTATTTGTTTGATCTTAATTGCTTAGGGAACAAAAGATCTCCACGGGGGAAAGTTTGGGAGAATGATCAGTATATTCACAGTGCTTGCTTCTGCATGGAGAGATGATGAGTGTTATCATTTTTGTCTTTTTCATTTTTTCCTGTGCTAATTGTGCGGTGGCTGGGGAGGCTGGTGGCAAAAAGAGAAAGCTTTTTTTTTTTTTTTGAGACAGAGTTTTGCTCTTGTTGCCCATGCTGGAGTGCAATGGCACAATCTCAGCTCACCGCAACCTCCACCTCCCAGGTTCAAGTGATTCTCCTGCCTCAGCCTCCTGAGTAGCTGGGATTACAGGCATGTGCCACCATGCCCAGCTAATTTTGTATTTGTAGTAGAGATGGGGTTTCTCCATGTTGGTCAGGCTGGTCTCGAACTCCCGACCTCAGGTGATCTGCCTGCCTCAGCCTCCCAAAGTGCTGGGATTACTGCCCGGCCCAAGAGAAAGCTTTTGGACTTGATTGAAAGCTTATTTACAGATTACTTCATAGTAAAAAAGGTACTTACTCAAAAATTTTAGGGGAGTGGTTGAGTACTTTTTGAGTCACAGATCCTTCTAAGGACATGATAAAAATTAAAAAAAAAAAAAAAACATGAGCCATGTGCTATCCATTAGGACTTTCCGGAAGATGGAAATGTGCTGTATTTGTGCTGCTCACCATGGGGACCACCGGCCACCTGTGGCTGGTGAGCACTCGAAATGCACTAGGCCGGGCACGGTGGCTCACGCCTGTAATCCCAGCACTTTGGGAAGTCGTGGGCAGATCACTTGAGGTCAGGAGTTCAAGACCAGCCTGGCCAACATGGTGAAACCCCATGTCTACTAAACATACAAAAATTAGTCAAGCGGGCCGGGTGCGGTGGCTCAAGCCTGTAATCCCAGCACATTGGGAGGCCGAGACGGGTGGATCACGAGGTCAGGAGATCGAGACCATCCTAGCTAACACGGTGAAACCTCGTCTCTACTAAAAAAATACAAAAAACTAGCCAGACGAGGTGGTGGGCGCCTGTAGTCCCAGCTACTCGGGAGGCTGAGGCAGGAGAATGGCGTGAACCTGGGAGGCGGAGCTTGCAGTGAGCTGAGATCCGGCCACTGCGCTCCAGCCTGGGCAACAGAGCAAGACTCCGTCTCAAAAAAAAAAAAAAAATTAGTCAAGCGTAGTGGCACATGCCTCTAATCCCAGATACTCGGGAGGGTAAGGCAGGAGAATTGCTTGAACCCAGGAAGCAGGAGGCGGAGGTTGCAGTGAGCCCAGATCACTCCACCACACTCCAATCTGGGTGACAGAGCAAGACTCTGTCTCAAAAAAAAAAGCAAAAAAAAAAAAGCACTAAATACAACTGAGCACTGACTTTTAAAATTTCGTTTCAATTAACGAAAATGTAAAGAGGTGTACGTGGCTGGTGACTATCATGTTGGACAGGATAGCAGTTTCTCTCCCCAGAAAGAATATGCGTAACATACAAAATTGTGCACTTAGACTCGGGATTTCTAGGACCCCTGAAACTCACACATATGCCCTCTGCGGGAGTCCCTGGATCTGAGGCTGTCAACCACTGTATAATGTGGCTTGATGGTTAGACACTAAACACAGCTGCAAGCTTGCTGGTGGGTGGGATGACCAGCTTGTCCCCATTTGCTAAGGATATTCCCAGTTTTATTACTGAAAGCCCGTGCAGGCAAACGGGGACCATTGGTCGTTCTGGCTGGCTGGCACAGCAAAAAGGGAAAGGCAAGGCGGTGGGTTGAGGACTCCTCAATGGCCTTTTTTTTTTTGAGACGGAGTCTCGCTCTGTCGCCAGGTTGGAGTGCAGTGGCGCGATCTCGGCACACTGCAACCTCTGCCTCCCAGGTTCAAGCGATTGTCCTGCCTCAGCCTCCCGAGTAGCTGGGACTACAGGCGCCTGCCACCACGCCCGGCTAATTTTTGCATTTTTAGTAGAGATGGGGTTTCACCATGTTGGCCAGGATGGTCTCGATCTCTTGACCTCGTGATCTGACCGCCTCGGCCTCCCAAAGTGCTAGAATTACAGGCATGAGCCACCGCACCTGGCTCCTCAATGGCTTTTAAGAAGGCAAATGACTCCACCAAGAGAAGTTTTTTTATTTGTTTGTTTTCTTTTGTTTTTTTGAGGTGGAGTCTCACTCTGTCACCAGGCTGGAGTGCAGTGGCATGATCTTGGCTCACTGCAATCTCCACCTCCCGGGTTCAAGTGATTCTCCTGCCTCAGCCTCCCAAGTCGCTGGGACTACAGGAGCCTGCCCCCATACCCGGCTAATTTTTGTGTTTTTTTAGTAGAGACGGGTTTTCACCATATTGGCCAGGCTGGTCTCGAACTCCTGACCTTGTGATCCACCCTCCTCAGCCTCCCAAAATGCTGGGATTATAGGCGTGAGCCACTGTGCCCAGCCGTTTTGTTCTGAGACAGGGTCTCGCTCTGTTGCCCAGGCTGGAGTGCAGTAATGCCATTATAGCTCACTGCAGCCTCAACCTCCTGGGCTCAAGGGATCTTCCCATTTGAGCCTCCCAAGTAGCTGGGACCACAGGCACACACCACCACACTCGGGCTTTTTTTTTTTTTTTTTTTTTAATTTTGGTAGAAACAGGGTTTCACCATGTTGCCCAGGCTGATCTTGGACTCCTGGGTTCAAGCAGTCCTCCTGCCTTGGCCTCCCAAAGTGCTGGGATTACAAGTGTGAACCACCGTGGCTAGCTAGAGAGAGTTTTTTCCCACCAACCTAGGAAGCGTTCCTCCCTGCTCTGCGTCATTCCTCTAGCCTGCCCCTGAGGTCATGCCCCCTAGTCTGCACCCTCCCCAATGTGCTTCCTGCTTTGGTGGCCCTGCAGAGCTGCTGGTGACAGAAGCGGCCCACGTGCGCATGCTGCGGGTGCTGCACGACCTCTTCTTCCAGCCCATGGCGGACGGCCTCTTCTTCTCCCTGGAGGAGCTGCAGAACATCTTCCCCAGCCTGGACGAGCTCATCGAGGTGCATTGTGAGTGCAGGGCCAGGGTCCCTCTGTGTACCCCACTGCCCCACGGGCAGCTCTGTTCTAGCCCTGGGTTCAACCTGCTTGGGAACCCCAGGGTTCACATGGGGTGGGGGCAGATATGCCATCCGGCCCTGAAGAGCAGACACAGATACACCTGCAGCCCTATTCCCACCATGCCGCAGCAGGCCACGCACAGCATATTCCAGGCCCTGATGGAGGATCCCTTTCCTCCTGCCCCCACAGCCCTGTTCCTCGATCGCCTGATGAAGCGGAGGCAGGAGAGTGGCTACCTCATCGAGGAGATCGGAGACGTGCTGCTGGCCCGGGTGAGATGCCCAGCCCTCCCCCTCCTCCCAGCTAGACACTTGGAATCCAAGCCCAGAGCGGGTCCTGAGCCCACCCTAATCTAGTCCCAGGGTCTGGGCTTCCAGCGTGTCGTACTTTAGGCCCTGTTCTTGCCCATCCCCACTGAGACACCTGCCTGGCCTGAATCTCACTGTAGTTTGATGGTGCTGAGGGCTCCTGGTTCCAGAAAATCTCCTCCCGCTTCTGCAGCCGCCAGTCGTTTGCCTTAGAGCAGCTCAAAGCCAAGCAACGCAAGGAGCCTCGGTTCTGTGCCTTCGTGCAGGTGAGGCGGGGTCTGGACTCCAGCTTCCTGGGGAGGAGGGGCCTGGAAACCCAGACTCCTAGGTGCCTGCGCCCTGGGGTGAGCCCGAAGCCTGGGCCATCACAGCGCCAGCACCAGTTTCCTGCAGGAAGCTGAGAGCCGCCCACGGTGCCGCCGTCTGCAGCTGAAGGACATGATTCCCACGGAGATGCAGCGGCTGACCAAGTACCCCCTGCTTCTGCAGAGCATCGGGCAGAACACAGGTACCGCAGGCCCGCCTCTCTGGGCCTCGGCTCTCCTTTTTTTTTTTTTAATTTTTTTTCTCACTCATTTTCATCAGTGATACCATCACGGCTCACTGCAGCCTCGACCTCCCAGGCTCTAGCCATCCTCCCACCTCAGCTTCCCGAGTAACTGGGACCCCAGGGGCACACCACCGTGCCTGGCTAATTTTTTTAATTTTTTTGTAGTGACAGGGTCTCGCCATGTTGCCCAGGCTGGCTTTGAACTCCTGGTCTCAAGCGATCCTCCTGCCTCAGCCTCCCAAAGTGCTTGGATTACAGGCATGAGCCACCATGCCCAGCCAGCTGTCCTTTGTCTAACCTTGGCTGCTCAATCTGGAGCCTCCAGGGCAGGGGTTCACCAGAGCTGCTCTCTCCCTTGCCTGCAGAAGAGCCCACGGAACGGGAGAAAGTGGAGCTGGCAGCCGAGTGCTGTCGGGAAATTCTGCACCACGTCAACCAAGCCGTGCGTGACATGGAGGACCTGCTGGTGAGCCTGGGCTGGCCCCACACCTGGGACAGTGGGTGGTATGAGAGCAGGGGGTGGATGGACCCTACCTCAGCCTGTCCAGAAGTCACACCCTACCCCTTGGCTTGTCTCCCTCAAGGGTCACTGTGTGTCTGGGGGTTGGCTTGGCCCTCAGCACCGCCCTCTGAGGGTTATTGGAGGTCAGGCCCGACCCTCAGCTTGCTCCCATCAGAAGTTGGTCTTGGCTCTCGCCTTACCAATGTGGGTCACTGCGGGTCAGCCCCAGCACTTAGCTTGTCCCCATAACGCTCCCGTCTCTGCCCCAGAGGCTCAAGGACTATCAGCGGCGCCTGGACTTGTCCCACCTTCGGCAGAGCAGCGACCCCATGCTAAGCGAGTTCAAGGTGTGACCTTATCCTCCTGCCTCCCCTGCCCCGCTACTCTACTTGGCCCAGGGGATTCTGTGATACAGTCCCCAGCCTGTCCTCCCCATCCCATACTATACGCAGGGATCAAGAGCTTTGGCCCCCACCTCATGCCAATCCCATGATCCCCAGCCTGTGGTCATCCCTGGTCACTGCCCTGCCCTTCCCTTCCCTTCCCCACCAACCCCAATCACCCCCCGCCAACCTGCACGAACCATCACCCCCTCCTGCCTCAGAACCTGGACATCACCAAGAAGAAATTGGTCCACGAGGGCCCACTGACGTGGCGGGTGACAAAGGACAAGGCTGTGGGTGAGTGCCAGGGCAGCCACCTAGTGCAGGGTGTGGGGGCAGTGAGCCAAAGGCGGGGACGGGGTTGCATGGGGGCGCTGTGTGAGCACTGCTCGCCCCGTAGAGGTGCATGTGCTGCTGCTGGATGACCTGCTGCTGCTGCTCCAGCGCCAGGATGAGCGGCTGCTGCTCAAGTCCCATAGCCGGACGCTGACGCCCACGCCCGACGGCAAGACCATGCTGCGGCCTGTGCTGCGGCTCACCTCTGCCATGACCCGCGAGGTGGCCACCGGTGAGCACAGCCACTGTATGGCCCAGGGCAAAGGGTGTCTCTTTTGGGCAGAGCTGCCTGTGGAGTGGGGAGCAGAACCCTCTACAGAGCCAGGGAGTCAGCATTCTGGCAAAGAGGTTGGGAAGTGGGTGGAGGTGGGCAGGGCGGGGCTAGGCCTAGTAGGTTTTATAAGTGAGGTAGGAACTGCTGCAGGTGTTTGCACAGAGGCGTGTCTTGTATAAATGAGAAGAAAGGCCACGAGCCCAGTGAGGAGGGATTTGTAAACACACAGTTGGGAAGTTGCACCAGGGCCACAAACACTGGGAGCAGCTGGAGGGTGGGAGTGGCTGGCAGGGTTTTGTTAGGTAGGCCAGGGGACTTGCCTGGTTCCCTAAGGAGGTGTGAGGGGGGAGCTCAGGAGGACACATCAGGCCCTGGATATTAGTGGACAGTGAGTTGTGAGTTGAGTAATGGGAGCCCTGAGAGCACCACTACTGTGAGTGACTTCCCCAGCTTGTGCTCAGGAAGGGGCACGCACTGGGGGAACCTGGGCTCTGAGTCCCATCTCCCCTTCTCCCTGCAGATCACAAAGCCTTCTACGTCCTTTTTACCTGGGACCAGGAGGCCCAGATATACGAGCTGGTGGCACAGACTGTGTCGGAGCGGAAGAAGTGAGGGGGGTTCTGAGTTCTGAGTGTGGGTTGAGGCGGCCCAGGCCTCTGGGTTCCCAGGTACAGGAGGGCTGTGGGGAGGCCCCGGCATAGGGTCTGGGGGCTCTGACTGCCCAGGGGTTTGGCCTTTCTCCCCAGCTGGTGTGCCCTCATCACTGAGACTGCCGGATCCCTGAAAGTCCCTGCCCCTGCCTCTCGCCCTAAGCCCCGGCCCAGCCCGAGCAGGTGAGGGGGGCCATGGAGAGAGCTGGAGGTTCAGGGAGGGGGGCCGGAAGGCAGGGCTGGCTTCCCTCCACAGCTCCAGAATGCAAACCCCAGTCCTGTCGAGTGTGCATGTGTGTGAGCGTGCGCATGTGTGAATGCATGTGTGTACATACATGTGTGCCTGTACGCAAGCATGTGACTGTGCGTGCATGTGTAGTATATGTATGCATGCATGTGTGTGTGTACGTGTGTGCATGTATGGTGTGTGTGCATGTGTGAGAGCATGTGCATGCATGTGCGTGCGTGTGTGTGTGCATGTATGGTGTGTGTGCGTGTGTGAGAGCATGTGCATGCATGTGTGTGTGTGCGTGTGTGCATGTATGGTGTGTGTGCGTGTGTGAGAGCATGTGCATGCATGTGTGTGCGTGTGTGTGTGCCGACCGCACCACTGCCCCGTCTGTCTCCTGTCTCCAGGCCTCTGTGTCTTCCATTGTCTGGGCCTCTCTGTCTCCCTGTCTCCCGGCCTCGACCTCTGTCTCTCTCTCCGGACCTCCCTGCCTCCCCACCTCCAGCTCTCTGTCTCCCTGCCCCTGTGGCCCCCCAGGGCCAGGAGTGTGGGGTCACCCAGCACTTCCTCCCCTCAGCACCCGAGAACCCCTCCTCAGCAGCTCTGAGAATGGCAATGGTGGCCGAGAGACGTCTCCGGCTGATGGTGAGACCAGAGGGATGCTGGGTGAGGGGCCAGGTTGGGGCTCACGGGTGAAGAGGGGCATCCACAGGAGGCCCGGCAGGATCTGAGCGCCCTCCCTGTTCCCCCACCCAGCCCGGACCGAGAGAATCCTCAGTGACCTCCTGCCCTTCTGCAGACCAGGCCCCGAGGGCCAGCTCGCTGCCACGGCCCTTCGGAAAGGTAGCCCAGCCCTGCCCCTCCAGGGTGGCCACCGGCCCAAACAGTGCCTCTGTTCCAACTAGAACAAGGCTCTCCCTGTCAAAAATTTCCTTACGCCCAGCTGCCAGAAAACAAATGCTCCAAACCCACCCGGCCTGCACCACTGTCCTGGGTGCCCACGTCCTTCTTCTGCAGCCGCCATCCCTTCCTTGACTCTATATTCACCCTCTCCCTGACCATATCTCTGTCTTCAGTACCTTCCTGCCCTGTCCCAACCCTAAACCCAGCCTCACTTCACCTCCCTTTGGATCCCCCAACCCCATCCGCTCAGCCTTGCCCGGCACCCACCCTCACCTCCAGCCCCTACACATGCCGTTCGGAATCCCCCATCCCAGATCCCATCCCGGCCCCCTGGTCTCCTGACTCCGCCCCCCTTGCCCCTGGCCAGTGCTGTCCCTGAAGCAGCTTCTGTTTCCGGTGGAGGAAGACAATGGGGCGGGGCCTCCTCGAGATGGGGATGGGGTCCCAGGGGGCGGCCCCCTGAGCCCAGCACGGACCCAGGAAATCCAGGAGAACCTGCTCAGCTTGGAGGAGACCATGAAGCAGCTGGAGGTGGGGCGGGGCGGACCAGGGGTGCCCTGAATGGGCCGGGGAAGGAGGGGGCCCCCCTCATCTATGACCCCCATGCCACCAGGAGCTGGAGGAGGAATTTTGCCGCCTGCGACCCCTCCTGTCTCAGCTTGGGGGGAACTCTGTCTCCCAGCCTGGCTGCACTTGAGGTCCCTGTCCAGGAAGGTGAGTGGGGGATCTGGGGGCCAGGGCACTGTCCTGAAAGGAGGGTCCCCCTCCAGAGCTCGCATCCCTACAGCCCCTTCTGTCCATCTCCCTCTCTGTCTTTTCTGAATCTCCCCACTCCACCTCGTGTTTCTCATCTCTGTGTCTCTGTTTCTGATCATCTCTGTTGCTGTCTCTGTGCCTGCCTGCCTCTCCCCACCTCCCCTTCTCTTTCCGCTCTCCCTGTCTTGTCTCTGTGTCTGTCTCTCCCTGTCTCTCTCTCCATCTCTCCCCATCTCCCCTCTTCTCCTACATCCCCCAGGCCTTTTGCAAGAAGGAGAGGAATGGGGGAGAGGACGTGAGGGACCACCCCCACCCGCACAGCTGCCGCAGCATCTCACACCCTGAGGGCCTGAGGAGAGGGAGCTGTGGGCCACGCCTGGGAGGGGCCCAGCTGGGGTCACTGGCCCTGCATGAGCCTCGGCCATCTCTCCCTCCTGCCCTCTGCTTGGGGGACTCAGGGCTTCATTCCGGAGGGCACCACGGTGACCCGGGCCATCTCAGTATTGCCTGTGGGGGCCACCCCTCCACTCCCCACCCCCAAGTGCCTTCGCTCTGTTTTTATACCCTGAATTGGAGGTTTATTTTTTAATATATATTATCTAAGAAGAGATCTGTGTGTGTGAGGGTGTGGTGGGGCCTGGCGTGGCATCTGGAACTCTCTGTCTGGCGTCGACTTCCTGGGTCTGTGCCTCTGCGCCTGCCTCTAGTTGTTCATTCATTCATTCATTTCTTTGTTTGAACCGTTACTCCCCAGGCACTCTGCACACACACTGGGTATGAGGCATCCCCCTGACACCGCCCTCCAGCTCCCACCCCCAATCCCCCATGCTCAGCACTGGGCACCCCGAGTCTCACTCTCTGTTCTTTTATTTCTGTAGTAAACTCTCTGGAGGTGACTGTCGGGATCATGGGGAGCTGGTGGGAAGGGGGCCCCTCCTGGGTGGGGGCTGGGGGCGGGGTTATTGCTCTGAGCTCCCTGTCCCCAGGGGGGCCTATGTGGGGGGTGTCAGGACTGGGGCCAGCACAGGGGGGTTGGAGACACGGCCACACAAACACTTGGGGCACAGCACAGGGGTGGGCGGGTGGGGAAGGCTGGGCACCATATTGCACTTCGGGAGTGGGGCCAGGCGGGGACCCCCCTCAAACTGGAGCCTGGGGAGGAGGCTGGAGGCCATCACGTTCCCTCTGTCCTCTGTGGAGGGGGAAGTGAGACCCCAACTCTGGGGCTGGGGAAGGAGACTGGGGCAGCAACATGCCCAGACCCGGGAGGTGCTGGGGGCTGGTCCTGGGCCTTGGGCCAGGCATCAAGGGCAGACGGGCAGCTGCCCTGGTCCCTGCCTCAGCGGAATCCATTGCCCCCTGCCTGCTCAGCTGCCAGTCCCCCCTTTGCCTGCCTTTGCCTTGGGGGGCACCAGGAGACCCTCATCGCCCTCGCTGTCAGAGCTGCAGCCGCTGACGTCGGTAATCTCCAGCTCCGAGTCGCTGTCCTCCTTCCCACCAAGGGCAGCCTCTGGACCCCCAGCCCCCGGCAGTGCCAGGCGAGGGGCCGCTGCCAGGCCCGAGGGGCGCTCGGGGCCCAGGCCCTCCCCTGTCGAGGCCAGCAGGGGCACGGCTGTGGGGCCTCCCCCTGCCCCTGCCGAGGGCAGGTGGCTCAGGGAACTGGCCAGAGGGTTGGGGTAGAAGTGCGGGGGGTAGAGAGAGGGAGGCAGCTTGGGGAAGGGGCCCGTGAGGTATGGGTTAAAGTTCCAGGGGTACTCAGGGAAGGCGCGGCCATAAGGACCCAGCAGGCCAGGGGGCTTGGAATAGCTGGTGGCACCTGGGGGGGCACAGGGGTAGGTCAGGCTGGGGCGCCTGCCTACCTGGGGACCAGCAAAGGGGGCTGTCTCCCTGCCATATCCCACCCCATCTCCCTGCATCCCTCCTACATGGCATCTCACCCCCTCACACAGCTTCCCCCAACTCCATCTCCTCCCACTCCCCTACTTGTCTTCCCATTCCTTAAGCACCCCTGAAAGCCCTTGTCCCCCTCTCATTTCCCCTCCCTCACCTCACATCCTTTTCTGGGTTTTACACACGCGCACACACACGCACGCATGCACACACACGCATGCACACACACACGCATGCACACACACACATCCTACAGCCTGGCTCTGGGCCGCCTTCCCCATCCCTTCTCTTGTCTTTTCTCATCCTCTTCCCTCAAGCCTGCAGCTTCTCCCACCATGCCCCCAGCACCCCACAACCTCCAGGCTCTTACCAGAGCCCAGGAACGGGAAAGGGCTGTCCAGACGCAGTTTATCTGTCTCGGAGGTGAACAGGGGTGTTCGGGTCCCTGGCTCTCCCAGGCGTGGGGCAGAGAACAGGGTTTGCAGGGTCTAGAGAGGGAGTGGGGGAAGCCGCCCTGCTCAGACTGTCCCCTCCCCAGAGTGGGCACCAAGTGCCTCAATTCCAGGACCCCAATACCCAGACTCACCTCAGGGGTGAGGGGAGGAGCATCTGGCCCTGGGGCCCCCCCGAAGGGACTGGGGGTCAGCAAGAGTGGGGAGCCGGTGGCAGCTGCCGCCATGTCCAGCAGCGGGTAATTGACAAGCACAACTTTGCTGAAGTTGAACTTGTAGGTGAACCTCTTCCCTTTGGTCTTGTGGAGAATCCGCTTGTTGTAGTAGTAACTGTGGGGAGAGCGGTGGTGCTGGGGAGGTGCAGGGGGAGCCTTGGGGAGGGATCTGGGGTTTCTTAATGCGTGTGCTGTCCCAGGCACGATGCACAGAGCACTAGAACTTGGGGAAACTGAGGCTCACAAGTCCCTTAACAGGGATCACAAGGCAAGGAAGGGATGAGGCAGGAGCGGGGACCCTGCCCTGCGAGACTCCAAAGCCCAGGTTTAGGGGTCCTTCCTCCTTGCCTCCCTTCCACTCACAAGTAGCTATGGTGGCTACTCACGCACAGCCCTGTGCCTTGTGGGATCCAGCAGGAACCTGCCCCAGGATGCAGAGGGGTCACCAGAGGGACAGCGGGGGGGAAAAGGACAAGTTGGGATCCAGCCCCCAGCCCTTCCTCACCGCAGGGCCCGGCTCAGCTTGTCGTAATTCATGTGGGGCTTGCATTTGCGAATGCCCCACAGCCGGGCCACCTCGTCAGGGTCTTTGATGACAAATTCCCCGTAGTCCCCCTGCCAGGCGATGACGCCCTGGTACTCCTCCTTCTGCAGCAGCTCCAGGATAAAGTGCCACAGCTGGATCTGCCTGGAGCCAGGGGACGACTCTGGCTTGTAGGCCCAATCAGGGAAGGCAAACCCTGGGGACGGGAGAGAGGGAGTGGCCTGGAGTCAGGATGCCAAGTCCAGGGCTCTGGGTCCTGCTGGACTCAGTAACCTGAGAGGCATCTAGTTCTCCTCCAGCCTCAGGCATCTTTAGGGACCTGGTTTCCACTCTCCAAACCTCCTCCCCTGGTGTCTGGTCCCCAAATTATCCAAATATGGGCAAGAACCCAGTCATCCAGGGACGCTGTGTTGGTACCAGTCTGATCCCCTACCTTAGCATAGCTCCCCCCGGCTCAGCATCCAGAGGTGGAGGTAGGAGGGATTGGCTTCCTGCACCCATGACAGGAGGAATGGGAGAGAGGGGCACCCCCTCCCCAACAGCGTTAGTCTTCCCACTGCCCCCAGCCAGCCCCAGGAGGTCTCTGGTCTCTCTTGTACCCTGCACTGCCCCCAGCTCTTACTGTCTCTGTTCCCCATTCCCTGTCCCCTGCTCCACCTTCTGGCATTCCCCAGAGCCCCCCACTGACCCACCCTGGCATATCCAGGCATATCCAGTCTGGGGCTGTGTGCATGTCTGTACCTGCCTGTGTATTTGTACCTTTCCCATCCCTGTGTCCCCTCCACCCCATATCCATGCCCATGTCTGTCCAAGAGCAGTCCAGAACAGGGTGTGTGTGTGCGCATGCACACACATATGCCCACGGAGGACATGTCACACAGACATCAGTTCACTTGCCTGAGACACACAGCCACACTGGGACACAGGCACACCGGAGTGCCATACGCATGCTGGGGGCCACCAAGGCTGACATGGCAGACATGGGCTGCCCAAGACTCAAGGTCACGTCATCTCAACAACCCCACAGTGCACACCCAGCACAACACACAATTACACATCTCAAGACTGGAACCTGCTAACAGTACAGATGCATGAAAAGAAACACACAGGACCCCAAATACCCAAAGAACACACTGTACAATGGAGACGGTGAACACAGCACCAAGATATTCATGTCCCCAGACACAGAGGGTGACAGCGTGTCAGTAGAGCAACTTCCCAAACCCACACACAGAGGTACCCATGTGTCAGCACTGACACCCACGGCTCACATCATGTCTCCATGCAGAGGGGGGTACCCCACTGTCCACATACCCCCAGGAGCTGGGCACCCCGAAATCTCGCCTCCCATGCAGAAGGCCCCAAGCCCTGGGTCCAAATTCTGTGCTCACTCCTGTGCCACATCCTATGCCCCCTTCCCCCTCCTTAGAGACCCCAGACCCAGGCATGAAAATAGAAGGCAGAGTGAGTCCATACAAAGCTGGCAGCAGTGCAGGAGAGGGGAGGCTGCGGTGCGCCAGGGCAGGGGAGACCAGCATCACCGTGTCCACTTGCTGTGTGATTACGGGCAGGTCCTTACCCTCTCTGGTTTAAAACTTCAGAGGTGGAAGGCAAGGGGGCGCAGGGTCACACGCAGGCTGCCTGGTGTATAAAAGTGGGTGCTTGTTCCTCCCGGGGAGCTCCAGGTAGTCTCCTTCTTGAGGGATAATTTTTATCTCAATTCATTTTTGGGTCTTTCTCACCTCCCATGACAGGGCTGGATCCAGACTCCAGCTCTGACCCATTCCACACCCAGAACACGTCCTATTGGGGATGCAGCTGTATCACAGACACACCCACAGGACCCTAAGGTGACAACGGGACACCCAACCCGGACACTCCATCTGTCTCTGAATGCACACCCTCAAATATGTCGTACCTGTGAGGCACAGGCACAGCTAGAGAGAAGACCCCCAAACTCAGTAGGCAGACACACACATGTGACAGACAAACCCCCAGAATTCACTCATGCACACATGGACCCTACACTGAGAACCAGACACAGCCCCCAACACAGGCCCATGGACGCATCCCCCCACAGCCCCAAATGCACCAAGACATCCATTCGGAACACCATACACCACGAGACAGACCGCAAGAAACAGGCAAAGGCTCCTCTCCCCACTCAGTCAGAGGTACAGTCGCAAGCCGGCAGACACCCCCATCCCAAAATGCAGACACGCCCAGCCCAGAGACACTCAAGTAGCCCTAGATGGGCACGTACAAGCAAATACACAAGCTCACACAAAGACAGGCTGTGCAGACACATTCTCCCAGTGTGACCCCTTCTAAAAACACTGAAGTGTGACACAGGGACACACTCTGAAATGAGACCCCAAATAACCAAGCACAGAGTCTCTGTCTCTGTCTCTCTCACACACACCCCCCTCCCGCTGCACATGGGCATGGTGTCTGACCAGCCTCACCGGCCACCACCCCCAGTTCCAAACCTCCACTCTGAGCAAGCTGTCCTCTCTCCTGGGTCTCCGGCTGGCTGGGTCATGCCTGCACGTCCCCCTGACTGGGCAGTGCCATCTGTCCATCTGTCCATCCATGCTCCCCCTCCCCGGAAACCCCTCAGTGCCCCCTCCAGCCCAGTCCTTGCTCTCTTTCCTCGCAGGTCTTGTGTGGGAGCAGGCTGAGAGGTGCATGGCAGGGATGCCTGGGCCTCGGGCCCCTCTGTCCTCACCCCTCACTCACCTCCTTACCTTGCCCACCCTCCCAGAAGACCCACATATCCCAGCAGGCAGGTGGCAGGGTAATCTGGCTGCGAAGTTTTTAGCCAAGTTTCTCCGAAGGGGTTTGATTTGGGGGACTCTGACCAAGACTGAGAGAGAAGGACCCACGGACTAGAGTGAGACACGTGGAGACACGGAGAGAAGGGGGTGCGGCTCACTGGGGAGGCCTGAGGGGTGGGGGAAGGAATGGGGGAGGTTCGGGCCAGTTACCGGGGGTCCAGAGAGCCGGCAGGGCGGGCGGGGCGAAGAGAAGGTCGGAGACGCAGCTACAGTCCATGGCGGAGCCGGCCCTGCAGAGGCCGGGACGGACACACGGGGACGGGGTGGGCAGGAGAGACAGACACAGGTCAGCCAGCGGGGCGCTGCCCGGGGCCTCCCCCTCTCCCATGTCCCCACCCCAGCCCTCTGCCCTCTCCCCGCAATCCCTTCTGCCCACTCCCTCCCGCAGGCACCGCTCTGTCACCAGCCGCTCCCAGCCCCGAGCCCCCAGCACCCCGTTCCTTCCCTCCCAGCCTCTCCTCCCGCAGCCTCCTCCTCACTAGGTGCCTCCATCACTAACCACGCCGCTCCCAGCCTCCCTCCCCGCTCCCCGCCACTCGCTCACGCTCTCACACTCGCTGGCTCTCACGCCCGCCCGCCCGCTCGCGCCCCGCACAGTCTCTGCTGCCGTCTCCCGTCCCCGCTCTCCCGCCTGACCTCCCGGGTCGGTCGGTCCCTGCGTCTCTGGGTCTCCCTCTGTCTCTCCCTCTGGCTGCCCCAGATTTATCTTGCTCTGAAACTTGCCCCCACACCCGCCCCACCCGGACGACCCGCAGGCGGGCTCTTCCAGCCCTTGCGCAGCCCCGACCCGCAGCGGCCCAGGACAGGCTGCAGGGGGCAGGCCCAGCCCCGCCTCCTCCAGTCCCCTACCCCACAGGGCAGCCCCCAGCGCCCCGCAGGAGGCCTCCACAGACCCCAGACCTGCTGCTCACCCTGAAGACCCCTGCCACTTGGATCTGCCTCCCTCCTCAGACACCCCTTCCCCTCGCATCTGCCTCCCCCTCAGACCCCCTCCCTCAGACACTCCCTCTCCCTAGATATCTTACGCCCCTAAGATACTCCATCCCCTCCTCACTCCAGTCTCCCCGCACCTTTCCCCCTCATGCGGCGCCTCCCCTCCACACACACACCCTTGGAATCCACTCCCTCTCACACCCCTCCGCAGACACACGCTGCCCTCGCGCTCCCGAGACCCCTCCCCCCAGGCACTTCAGCCCCTCACTGCCACCCTCAGACCCCACCTCTGGAGCACCTTCTTCCTGGAGACCCCCCAGATGCTCTCAAAAACCCACTCCTCTTAGACACCCTGATACTTCCCACTGCTCCCATGCCCCCCCAAACCCCTCAGACCCTGGCAGCCCACACTGTGTTCCCCCATGAGCCCCACCTACCCCCTGGACATGACAAGACTTTTCAGACACCCCATGTCCCCTCAGACTCGCCCGGTCTCCCCACAGAGGCCCCAACCCCAGATGCCCCCACCTCCCATCTGCCTCCTGGAGCCTCCCCTGTCCCAGGGCCCCTCTGTTCTCACACCTGTCTCCCCATCTTTCTCCATCTGCCCCCTGTCTCTCGGTATCTCTCCCTCTCCATCTCTGTCTCTCCCCATCACTTGGTCTCTTCTGCCTTCGGTCTCCCCCCACCATCTCCCTTCCATTTCTGACTCTCTCCTCCACCTAGGAGGTCTCTCTCCCCACCTCACTGCCCTCTCCCCCTCTCTCCATCTCCTCCTCCACCACTCAGTCTCTTCCCTGTTCCTACGTCTCCCACCCCTGCTTCTTTCCCGTCTGTCTCTCCGTCTTCCCAGGGTGTCCATCTCTGTCTCTCTATGACTTTCTCCCCATCTCTGCTGTCCGTCTCTCCCTCCCTTTCCACCATCTCTGTCTCTGTCTCTGTCTCTCCCTCCCTTTCCACCATCTCTGTCTCTGTCTCTCCCTCCCCTTCCACTATCTCTGTCTCTCCCTCCCCCTCCACCATCTCTGTCTCTCCTGTCTCTGCCCCCACCCTTTCCCTGTCCCGCGTCGTCTCTCCAGCAGCCCCGCTCCCCCACACCTCTCCCCCACCCATCGCTCTCCCACCTCCCTGCTCTCTCTGCCTCTCAGGGTCCCCTCCTTCCTCCCCCCGCCCCCACCCCCTATTGGCCCCTCTCATTTCCGTGTTGGTTTTGATTTCTCTTCCCGACGCTTTCAACTCCCCGCCGCCTCCTCCGGACACGTTATAACGAGGAGCCGTGGGATCGGCGCTCCGGGCCCTGCTCCCACGCTCCCCCCGCCGTGTCTCACACGCATCTCTGCCATCTCGCGGTCTCTGTGGCCACTTCTCCCCGTCTCTGTGCCCAGCCTTGGTCCTGTGTCAGGCCCCACAGGGACCTGGACCTCTTGCCCATGTCCATCACCTCTGCCGCCCTGTCCCCGTCCGTCTGTCCCTCCCGTCTCTGGGTCTCCATGCCTCCCTGTCTCTCGGTTCCCATGTCATCTCCACTTCTGTGTCCTCACGTCTCTGGGTCCCCACGTCTCTGGGTCTCCGCATGGCTCTGTTTTGATATCTAGAGTCTCCACACCCCATCTCTGTCTCCACGTCTCCATATCTCCTCCTCCTCAAGTCCCTGTCCTGTCCCCATGTCCCCCATCTCTGTCTCATCTGTCTCCATGCCCCATCTTCCTGTCTCTGTGTCTCTGTCTCCATGTCTCCATCTCCATGTCTCTGTCTCTGTTTCTGTCCCGGTGTCCGTCTCTTGGGGTCCCTTTGATCTCACCCTGCCCCTGGCGCCCCCCTGGCCCCATTGATCGCTGATCGACCGATGGAGGGAGCAGGGCCTGCGGGGCCTGGGGCTGCAGGGCCGAACAGGGCCTGGTAGGACGGCCAGACAGATGGACAAACGGCCCCAGCCCCAGTGGCTGTGGAGGGGGAGCAGCCACAACCCCCCGCCCCTCCCCGCCGGCCGGCGCGGTGCGGATGGGGACTCCAGGCAAGCTTTAATTTTTAATTTTATTTTGCTTCCTCCACCCCCCCTTCACCCCCCATCTCTACCGCCCGCAGCCATGGCACCGAATGTGTGTGCGCATGTGAGCGAAGCAGTGTGCAGAGGCGCTGGGCAGGCGAGGGCCCTCCTCCCTTCTCTCCCTGCCAAGCACAACCACACAGACCCACACACCAACCCAGGCACGAACACCGCCACGTCCCACACAGCACATATCGCACAGATGCACACACCAGCACACACACACCCCATCACACACCGCAGGAGCCCACATGTCAACAAAGTCACACACAGCACCACATCCCACACAACACATCACAGAGACACACACCACCATTGCCACACACAACCCACATCACAGTTGCATGTGTCAGTAAAGTCACACACCAACATTATCACACAGTCACACACAGCATAGTCACAGACACACAGAAACAGACACACAATTTTACACAAATACACACGACACACACCAATTCAAACTCACACAGAAGCAAAGACACACAATCACAAATCCTAGACACACTGTGTAGACACATAAACACACACTGAGGCTCGCAATCAAATACGGAAACCCAGATTCCCAAGCACACAATCACACACTGAGACAACAGCACACAGAAACAGACACAGAGTCACACAAACAAGCACCACCGATCCTCCAGCGCATACATATGTACTTGGTCATGCATGGAGCCGTAGAGATACACACACCAGCACCAACCCAGAGAGCCAACGCACACAGCCACACACACAGCCATTCACAGACACAGTCACAATCACACACACCAAGATCACGGACCCAAACCCACGACCGACACAGCGGCCCCTGCAGAGGTACACACAGACACACCCAGACACACTGGGTAGGGTGGGCACTCAGCGGTGACCCCAACCCAAGGCCCCTGCCACTCCTGCTCCCACCATCCCCATCTGCCTGCCTGTCCCTCCGTCTGTGGACTTCCCAAGCATGTCTCTGCATGGGTATCGTGTGTGTGTGCGTGTACGTGACACATGCCCTTATCTCAGACCCGCTTCTGTGGCTGTCTCTCGAGACAAAGGTCTCCCGGTCTCTCTCAGCTCCTTCGGGTGCTGGCGTGTCTTTCTGTCTGTCTCTGTCACTGAGGGTCTCTGTCTCTGTCACTGAGAGTCTCTGTCTGTCTCTGTCACTGAGGGTCTTTGCTGCTCATCTTGGCCTGCCTCTCTTTCTAAATATCTCCATCTCTGAGTGTCTCTGTTTCCCCCATCTCTCTCTCTGGGTGCCTCTCTCTGTCTCTGTCTGTCTCTGTCCCTCTCTGTCTCTGGGCTCTCTGTCATCTCTCTCTGCCTCTGTCTCCTAACCCCCCATCACCCCGGCCCCCCGGGCTGGGGTTTAACCAGTTGTTTTGATTTCTCTAAGCTGTGCCGGCGGCCTCGGGAGCCGCCTCGGGCCTCGCACCGCCCCCCAGCCCCTTCATCCCTCACCCAGGCCCCCCATCCCCACCTCCCCTTAACACAATCTGCACAAGTGGAATGAAAATTGATTTTTTTTTTAAATTTCATATCTTCTCCGGGGCTCTGTCTAAAGAGGAGAGAGACGCGGCCCAAGACCCTTCTCCCACCGCCGCCCCCGCATGCACACACCATGCCCTGACACACACGCGCACGCACGCACACACCCCGACTGCACCCACCCATGGCCACATGTTCAGGCACAATCTGGGGACATGTCCCTCCTTACACCACACACCCATGTAGGACACATCTGTGCACATAGTAGAGACCCACAGCGACACCCTCTAGTAGGCACACACACACCATGCACAGCCCCAGCCATGGGCCTGCTGCCAGCCCCACTCATCTCTTGCCACACAAACGAGCCCCCAACACCGTCCCATCTGGGTGCACGAAGCCGGCTCTCTGTGGTCACAGACTGTGTCTGTGCTCACACACCCGTCCGTCCAGACTGTGGCCACGTCCACGTGAACACAGAGCAGGCTCAGGGGCCGGCCCTTGACAGGTACCAGGAGACCCTGTGCCTGTCCTGGAGAGGAGGGGGTTCAGGGGTGATGTGGGGTTTCCTGCATGGGCATGCCCCCCTCATCCCGGACGCCACCCCATTCCCACACTGCCCACATCAAATACTCTGGCCTGACCCTGGTTGGGGGTGACTTTGTGCCTGGGGTGTACACACACCCCACACGTATACACCACATATACACCACACATATACACCACATATACACCACACATACCACATACACACACCACAAACACACCATACATACACACCCCCGCCACACACATACCCACCACATACACCACACACCACATACACACACACAGCATACACCACATACACCATGCACACCATATCACACACACACATAAATACGCACATGCACCACATACACACCACACACACCCCACACACCACACACACAACATATACTCACCATACACACACACATCACTACCCCACACATACCTGACATATACTACATACACTACCCATCACATACACACCACACACCACATACACATCACACACACACCCCACACATATACACACACCCATACAATATCCACACCATATACCATTCACCACACACACATACCACACACTGCATACACACCACACTAACACCACATCACTCTCACATACACCACACACACTTACATACACTACCCATCAGACATACCACACACCACATATCCACCACACACCACATACACACACATACACAACACACACATCATACACACCACATACACTGCTCACCATACACACCACATGCACCACACACACCACACACACACACACCATACACACCACACACATCACATACACACCATACCACAGACACTATTATACATCACACCACATACACAACACACGCACCCACACACATCACACCACACCACATGCCACACAAAACACACCACACACATCACCCACATACCACACACCACACTCACACACCACTCGCAGCTTACTACTTCTCTCAATACCACACATTGTAATCCCCACATGGACACGCACAAAACCACAGTCACCCTTAACACAGAGACCCACAGAAAACACACAGAAGCAGACAGGGTGACACCAGAAACAGCTTCACACACAGACTTGGATTCGAGTTCATACAAGTTGCACACACATGCGCCATCCAACAGCCACACAGAAACATGCAACCACACAAACATACACAAACATACGCAGTCATCAGTGCTCTTCAGGGCTGGACACACAGTATCAATTGTTATGAACCAACACTCAAGCTGGTACATTCAGCTCCCGCAAATTGCCACGCAGGCACGCACACGCACGCGCGCACACGCACGCACACACACACGTCCACATCTGAACCCAAACTCAGACACAAGCCCACAAGTTCAGAGACGCAACAGCAACCCCTGAACACCAACACAGCGCCACACACACACACAGCTGGTCTGTGACACATAAGATCTGCATCCCTTACACCCACACTCACCAGCCCAGCTGCCAGGGTCCTCTCAGGGGTGCGCGCGCTCGGTCCTTCCACCCTGTTTCTCTGGGGCTGAACCTCCTCATCTTGCCCTCAGAGATGAGAGCTCATCCTGCACAGCCACACCACGTGAAAACACCAGACACGGCACAACCCCAGAGCTTTGGACAGTCGCACCAGACACAGCTGAACACCACACACGTGTCACACAGACATGTCACACAGACATGACACACGTCACACAGACATGACATGCTCACAGACAGGACATGTGTGGCTCCACTCGGCACCCATACTTAGTCACCTGTGCCCAGGAACATGCACGTCTACACAGGTCACATTCACAGACACTGTGACACAAGTCACACAGTCATGTGCACCTGCGCGCGCGCACGCGCGCACACACACACACACACACACACACACAGACGGTCTTCTGCCTCGACTGCACTGTGCAGGACACACAGAGGGACAGAATGGCAGACAGGGCTGGCTTCCCAGGCTGGGGAAGGTGTGTCTGTGACCCTCACTTGAGAGGTGAGGAGGCTCCAGGCCACAGACAGAGAGGCCTGTGGGTGAGGGCAAGGGCAGAGACCCACACCCCACTCCCTCTATCTCTCCCTCTCTGTCTCTGTCTCTGCCTCGGGCCCTGTGTGTGTATCTCTGCATCTCTGTCTCTCTCCCTGAATCTGTCTCTGCCTGATGTCCCTGGGGCTGCGGACAGCGCTCCAAACGGTGTCAGTTGGGGGGTGGTGAGGGAGCGTCCCCGGGGAGGTGGGAGCCGCAGTGCCACGCACCCCGCCTACCAAACAGCTCTGGGGGAGGGGAGAGGGAGGGCAGAGGCGCCACCGCCAGGCGGAGGGAGCTCTGGCTGCTCCCGGACCCCACCCATGGACCCTGCCTCCCCTCAGAGACCCAGAGAGATGGAGGAGCTGGAGGCTGGGGTGGGGGGCACAGAGAAGGGGAGACATGCAGGGAGGAAGAGAGACCGAGGGGGTGGAGCGTGATACATGGAGAACAGAGAGGAAGCAGGAGCGAGACTTGGAGGGAGATGGAGGGGGATAGGCGGGAACCCCACGGGGGAGGCACAGAGACGGAGAGAGACACAGAGGACGAGGACAGGTCCCACAGAAACAGGAAATGGACTGGGAGCCACATGCACACGCAGAGAGAAGAGAGAGACAGAGACAGAGAGACAGGCAGGGGAGATCGAGGTGGGGAAACACGGCAGAAGGAGCGAACCAGAGAGTCTGAAACAAAGTCGATTAGAAAGCTGGAGGTCGGCCGGGCGCGGTGGCTCAAGCCTGTAATCCCAGCACTCGGGGAGGCCGAGACGGGCGGATCACGAGTTCAGGAGATCGAGACCATCCTGGCTAACATGGTGAAACCCCGTCTCTACTAAAAATACAAAAAAAATTAGCCGCATGCAGGTGGCGGGCGCTTGCAGTCCCAGCTACTGGGAGGCTGAGGCAGGGAGAATGGCGTAAACCCTCGGGAGGCGTGGGGCTTTGCAGTGAGCTTGAGGATCCGCCACTGCACTCCAGCCTGGGCAACAGAGCTGACTCCGTCTCAAAAAAAAAAAAAAAAAAGAAAGAAAGCTGGGAGAGCGAGGGCTGCACCCGAGACCCCGGGTTGGGAGGAAGGAGAGGAGGGGGCAGAGATGCGGAAAATTGAGGGATTAGGGCAGAGGCAGGAGAGGGATGCAGGCGAGCCCGGCCCTGGAGGTAGGAGCAGAAGGTTCAGGTGTGGGCCTGGCGGTGGGCAGATCTAAGGTGTGGATTCCTTGTCCTCTGCCCTACCTCACCCTTCTTCAGTCCTGGGAGGTTGGTGTCCCCTGGGATTCCGACCCACCCCAACTCCAAAGCCCACCCTACCCCTCCTCCTCCTCACCTCTACCAGGTCCCACCCCACCCAGACCCCAGCTCCATCCTCTACCTCTCCTCCTGGTCCTCATCCCCAACTCCCGCCCCTTCCCCACCCTTGCCTTCATTCTACCTCCACCCCCAGCCTCACTCCACACGGGCCCCACCCCTCTATCAGAGTGACAGACAGGAGGGAAATGACCATTATTTGGTGATGCTGGAGGGGTGTGGGCAGAGAGCTGAAGCGGGGTGTGGTGTACACCAGAACCAGCTACTCAGGGAGCCCAGAGACCCAGAATCCTTCTAGATGGCAACCACCAAGAACCAGGGCTCAGGCATCCCAACAGAGGCTGGGGCTTGGCACCAAGAGTACTGAGGAAATGGTGTTGAGGTGGAATCCAGATGAAACTGTGCTCAGCAGGGAATCAGAGAGGCAGAGATAGCAGATCAAAGGGACAGAAAGCAGGAGATCAAGGCACAGAAATGAGGAGGGCAAAGAGGCAGGGTCAGAGGGCTGGGGAAATAGGGATGGAGCCGAGAGCTAGAGGGGCAGATGGATGGGACTGAGACGCGGGAGCAGACAGGGACAGGGAATCAGATGACAAGGAACTGAGGACAAAAATGGGGAGAAGTGGGTGATCCTGGGTCAGAGAAAAGGAGGAACAGAGAAATGGGGTCAAAGACCCAGGAGGGCAAACATGAGGGGCAGAGAACTGGGAACCGGAGAGACCGAGGGACAAGGGACCGGAGGCAGTGGGGCAGGCCTGAGGGCCCGGGCGAGGGGCGGGGCCTGGGCGGGCTGAGGCTGGAGCTGGGTGCCAGGCCATCGGGGATCCCACAAGGGCCGGGGTCCAGCCGGGCTGTGGGGGGACTTAGGGCTCCAGGGGCATCAGGCGCGGCGCTAATTCAACGCCATCGATCAGACGGGATGAGAGCAATAAATTATTGTGACAAGATGCAATCCTGGCCCGCGCACTGCCGCCGAGGCGGATCGATCCCTGTCCCCAGCCCCACACCGGGTCCCATGCCCAGGCCTGGGCTGGCGGGGATGCCTCTGCCTACCTCTCCCTCCATTCTCCACCCTGCGCACACTCACTCCCACTGACAGCCAGGTGAAGGGAATGTGAGGAGCAGCCTAGGGGAGAGGCAGGAGGGGCCAGGGGGAACCCACAGAAGGAAGTTCAGCGCCCCCTCTGACCCAGGTCTTTTGCTTCCCTCAGCACCCCATCCTCGCCACCACCTGTGAGGTAGGAACTGCCATGATGGATGCCCATTTCACAGATGTGGAAACCGAGGCTCTGACAGGAAAAGTAACTTGGCCAAAGTCCCACAGGGGTGAAGTTAGCCTGGACTTGAACGCAGGTCAGTATGACACCGCCCCCCAATATTTGTACTGTCAGAGGACAGGGCAAGGGCCAGAGACAGAAAAGGAGGAAAGAGACGAGACAAGAAGACAGACACAGAGTCCAGGATATGGAGAAACTGAGAGAGAGCTGTAAAGACCCTGTACGGAGAGAAACAGACATAGACAAAGACAACCAGAGAAATACAGAGAACAAAGAGAGACTGGGAGACAGACAGAGACAAAGACAGGGCGGGACAGAGGGGTGGAGAGGCCAGAAACCAAAAGAGACAGAGAGACTCAGAATCAGACTGGCAGACATGGACAGGGACAAGGAGATAGGGGCAGGTGGTGGCAAAGGTGGAAATGGAGAAAGGAAATGAAAGTGAGGGTGTGCGGAAAGGAAAGGCCAGCATGCAGGGAGGGGCGGTTTGGGAGGCAGGGGTGTGTCTGGGGAGGCAAGGGTGCTGGGAGGGGGCTGTGCTGGGGGTATGTCTGGGGCGGTGGGGGTGTGCTGGGAGGGGGCTGTGCTGGCCCCAAACAGCTTGTGCGGGAGGTGGGGGTGAGCATGTGGAATGACAGCCTTAGCCCCAGGAGTCAATGGAGGGTGAGAAAGTGAGCCTGGAGTGTAGGGGAGATGGGGTTGGGAGGTAATGGAGAAGCAAGTGTCACCAAAGTCACTAGGTGGATAGGTGTGTCTGTGGAGGGAGGAGGTCACCTTAGGGGCAGATGGGAGAGGCAAGGACACCTGGATGGCTAGGAGGGCAGTCTCTGAAGTCAGACAGCCTTGATTTGACTCAAATCTCTAACATCTACCTGTTTCTGGGACCTCAAAGAAACTCTGTAGACTCAGTTTCCTTCTCTGTAAAATGGGGACAAGAGGCAAGTACCTGCCTCATGAGGGCCCTGTGAGGACAAATGAGACAATGGGTGTGAAGAAGTTAGTGTCTGCCACAGAGATGGATGGTGGCCTTAGTAATCGGGATTTGTCATCACCATCACCCTCATCCTCATCCTCGTGTTGCCATCAGTATATATGGGGAGGGCAGGTGTTACGTGGTGGAACAGGTGGGGCACATATTACAAGCACCTGCTACTCAGACAGTGATACCTGGACCAGGTGTTTCTGATGCACACTGAAGTCAGAGAGCCTCGGACTTAAGATGCTGTGCAGTGCAGGGAGCAGGTGTGGGGGTGGCTGGGAACAGGCAACACATGTCTAACACATGCTACAGGTGTTATGCACACGGAGGAAGGCGCTCCTCGAGGAGAGAGCTGGTTAGAGACATGTGCTAACAAAGGGGACCGGTGTTTCTGGAGAGAAGCAGGTTGGAGACAGGTGTGAGGGATCTGAAAGTTTGTTCCTAAAGATGTGGGGGTGATAGGCTGCAGGGACAGGTAGCGAAAGTGAACGTAGCAGAGAATGAGGCAGCGGTGTGTAGTGGGTTCACAATGCTTGCAAAAGGTGCAAAGGGACTCCGGTCACATGGATGTTTGGGGGGAGGAAAAGGAGAGAGGTGGCTTGAGTGTGGGGAGCCAGGTGCATGTCCACGGGACAGGGCTGTGTCCAGGAGAAGGTGTCCCCTAGACCCAGCTGAAGAGATGTGAAGCAAAGAGAGATTAGGTGGGGGTATGCGTAGGGGGTGTGGAGGCCTCGGTACCTGTTTGCTGAGGAAATGATTGAATGTGTTACCAGGGCAGAGGATTCCCCAGGATAAACAGGTGAGGAACAGCAGGTGTAGGGGGTTACTGGTGTGACCTTGTGCAGCAAGAGAGAGAGAGAGAGAGAGAGAAACATGAGAAATTAGGTATGTAGGAAAGAAGAGAAGTGGATAGAGAGTACCTGAGGGACAGGTGTCAGAAAACAGGTATACAGGTGATGCAGATACCTGTGGCCAAGGACAGATTCCTGCCCCAAACGTGTGTCTGTGTGAAGTAGTGGTGTGTATAGTGAGAGACAGTGAGAGACCAAGAGAGGCAGAGACAGCACTAGGAGTGAGACACAGGTGAGCAAGTGTGCAGGTGAGACAGGGAAACTCTGAGGGGACAAGGGCTTGGAGGAAGGCATGATGGCAGGGAAGGCCATGAGGAGGGTACCAGTGTGTGAGCTGGAGATCAGGTGGTGCTTGGGGTTAGGACACAGGTGGGGAAGGTGAGGTGCTTCTGTTGTCTGTGATGAGTAACTTGAAATGACAAGTAGGAAAGACAGGTACGGGGGAGTCCTTGGAAGTCAGTGACGGTGTCAGGTACAGGTAGAGAGGGGTGTGAGCGGCAGTTGTGCTCTCAGGTGACCTGTCTGTGGCCAGCTTTTCTGGGAGGGCAGGTGTTGGGGTGTTGGGCAGGTGCAGCACTGTCACGGAGGAGGATGGGTGAGGGCCAGGAGGCTGGGGACTGGCGGGGGCAGGCCTTACCTGAGGGGACAGGTTAGCAGGTTGCACGTGTGAGTGCTTGTTTGCAAAGGAAGGAATGTGTGTGTGAGTGTGTGCACGTGTGGTGGCTCGGTACTGCTTGAGAGGAGAAAGAGGTGAAGAAATATGAATGTGTGAGGAACAGGTGAGTTTAGAGCTTTAGGGGACAGGTGGGATGGCTCATTTACAGGTAGGAAGGGGCCAGTGTGGCATGAAATGAGATAAAATGCAGGGATTCCAGTGGAAGGGGCAGATTTTAGAGAACAGATGTTACCTGGAGGGGCAGGTAAGAAGGGACATATGCTCCCCCGAGAGATCAGACATCTTAAGGGCAGGTGTGAGGGGGACAAGTGTTACCTGGAGGGGCAGGTGAGAGGAAATAGGTGTTACCTCCAGGGCAGATGAAGGGAACAGGTATGGAGGACAGGTGTTGTGCGCAGGCAGCTATGAGGAGATAGATGTTACCTGGAAGTCCAGATTTGGGGAGTTGAAGGGGGAACATGGGTGTGACAGGTGCATTGATAGACAGGTGTGAGTGAAAGGTTAGTTACCTGAGGCCACAGGTGGGTGCAGTGTGACTCTGCCAGATGGTCTGCTGCCTCGATTTCTCTCGCTCCCCTGTCCTCCCCTCCCTGGGGAGCCAGTTCTGGCTCTTGGGTCCCTCCCATGGCTCTGGCCCTCAGCAGGGCACACAGTTAGCTCTGGGCTGGTCGAGGCCCGGCCTGCCAGGGCTCCTAAGGCTGCTTGGCGATGCGGAGCGCGTCTGGGCCTCGGCGGGCCGGCCGGGCGGGGGGAGCGGGCGGGGGGGCCGTTTAGCCGTGATAGATCCGCGCGCCGCTTGTCTCTTAATCTCCGGAGCGACCGATCGATTCGCTATTTCCCTTTGTTGCCAGAAAATTCGATCCTGGGCCTGGAATTAGGTCCCTGGCTTAATCTGAGCGGAAACCAGTGAGGGGGAGACAGAGACAGAAATGCTGGGAGAGACAGAGATAGAGAGACAGTAAGAGACAGAGACAGACAGAGATGCTGAGAGAGAAAGAGACACAGGAAGAGATAAGCACAGAAATTTAGAGAGAGATAGGCTAAGAGTTGGACCCAAAAAGGAAGAGAGAGATGCTGCGAGAGACAGAGATAGAGAGACAGATCCTGGGAGAGTTAGAAGTGGACACAGAGATGCTATGAGAGACAGAGACAGAGAGACAGTGAGGAGAGACCCAGCCAGGGGAGAGATAACAGAAGTGGCCCAGCAGGGCCCTGCGACAGTGGTGGAATGATAGATAGAAAAGGTGTCCCAGAGGGCCCCAGCCCCACGAAGGTCAAGGCCAGGCCAGTACTCCCTGCCCCGAAGTGTGCAGACCCCAGAACTGGCCCAAATGTCCTTCCCACAGACCCTGTGACCCTTCACACCAAATATCCAGACCCCAGATATCCAGATCCAAATTACCAGGCCCTCAGCCTTGAACTCGAACTCCAAATCCAGACTTCTGGCCCCCTCCAGTCCAAACTCCTGTGCTGATCCCCAGTCCCAGATATCCACACCCCCAGTCCTGACTCCCAGCCCCCGTCAGCTCCCAACCTCAAATATCCAGATCTTCCGCCCCAAGCGTCCAGTCTCTTGGCTTTGAGCCCCTAGGTCCCAAATATTCAAGCCCTCAGCCCTGACCTCTAAACCCCACTCAGAATCTATCCCCAAATATCCAGACTCCTCAGCCCCAAACATCCAAATCCACCTTCAGGTCGGACACCAAGCCCCGTTCCCAGATTTTCAGTCCAGTCTCTCGCAGACCCCATCTTCGTGGCTCTCACTCGCTCTCCCTCCCCGCCCCCAAATCTCGCACCCCTGTCCCTAGGCCGCACCTCCAGTGCTACCCGCCTCCCACCTTCCCAGAGTTGGGCGCAGCCCCACCTGCCTCCCACAGCTGGGGCGGATGACCCCATCAGCCTGCCCCTCCACGGGCTCGGAGGCCCAGCTTCGCAGGCCTCCCAGGACCACCCCCGCGCCCGCCCCCTCCTCGGGCGGGAATCCCCGCCCCCTCCCCGCCCTTGCGCCGGCCGCCGCGCTCACTCACTTTCTGGGCTTTGCGCATCCGCTCCGGTCCAGGGAGAAGTGTTTAAAGTTCGGATCCCGCAGCCATGGCCCCCGCGGCGTCCTGGGGAGGGGGCACCGGGGCGAGGGGCGGGATGGGGGGAGATGCCCAGAGCCCCGGGGAGGCAGAGACCCAGAGGACGAGGAGAGGTAGTCTCTGAGACGCCGGGACTGGAGAGACTCAGAGACGGAGAGACAGCCAGGGAAACAGAGACGGGGAGACGAGCAGAGACGGGGAGATGCAGAGAGGGAGACAGACAGCGAGACAGACGCGCAAAGAGAGCAGAGACGCGGAGAGCTGAGTGCGGAGCTCCGGGCGGGAGCGCAGCGCAGCGAGCGCGGGTGGGCGCGCGCCGGGGACAGCCTGGCCGGCTGGGGGCGCGGGGCGGTCCTGCCTCTTGCGCCTTCTCCTCGTCCTCCTCTTCCTCCTGCTCCTCGTCCTCCTCCTCCTCCTCGTCCTCTTCCTCCTCCTCCCTCCACTCCTCCTCTGCGCGCCCCGCGCCTCCCGCCCTCGCGGCCGCCCGGCCGGGCTCGGCGCGCAGATATATGGAGGCGGCGGCGGCGGCGCGGGGGAGGGGGCGGGGGCGCGATCGATGGAATATAATTTTCCTCAAACTCGGAAAATAAAGTTCAGAGCTGATCAAATTTGAAAACAGATGTCGAATCGCGACTCTAAATAAGGTTCGATCCCGGGACTGAGGGAGTGGGGGTGGGGCAGGGGTGGGTGGAGAGGTAGAGAGACCCCCTCCTCTCCCCTTTCCTTCCCCTCCGCCCCGCTCCTCCCTAGGAGGACGCGCGGACAAACGGACAGGGGCGAGGTGGAGGTGGGGACGATGCGGCCAGGACCTCTGCTGGACACGCAAACCTGGACCCGGACTGGAACACGGACCCGCACACACGCAGCCTGGATAGGAGACACACGGACAGAGGGACATATGGATACAGTAAGACAGACAGTGCAAACACACACTCAGGGACACACAGCCCTACAGAGAGACGGACACAGACACACATACACAGACCTGCCCTCTGTACACGCAGCACACACATGCCTACCGTAATACAGGAAGTGGAAACACAACCCGTACACGGAGACATTCAGGCACACACAGAGAAACATATGCACAAACACAGCCTGCACACCACACCTTCTCCAACCCACAGCCACTCCCTGATCCACTGACCCACAAACTGGACACAAAGACACCCAGATGCACGGTGACACACAGCCACACTCCACTCCCAAAACACAGCCTGGACACACAAGCCCTCACTGACACATAGGCAGAACCCAGGGCTGGCACACTGACACTCCCCTTCACACGCCCACAAGGTCACCGGCACACACATGCACACCTGCAGTGACAGGGAACGGCCCCGCCCAGCTAGATCTGTTCCCATTGAAATAACAAGTCAATATCGACCAGCCTCAGGGCAGGTCAGACCCACAGTTCAGCTCCTGGCCGGACCTCCTCCTTCTGGCCCAACCTGACCCTCACCCTCACTGTCAACCTTCCTATCTCCTCCCTTGCCCCTTGCCCCTCACCCTGCCCTCTCTCCCGCTGCCACTGCCCCGCAACCACTTTTACGTCCCATTCCCAGGTCAGGCTCCACCCCGCCAAGCCCCACACCAGTTTCTCTGGAGAAAGGCAGCTCTCACCAGGGCAGCCCCTGGAGGCTCCTACCCCCAGAGGAGAAAGTAGGTCTCATGGCAAGACAGCAGTCTCCAGGTGGATATGTGGGGGCCAGGACAGCTCTGTGGGATCTCACCAACCCCACCAGCGCCCAGGTGCTGAGACCAAGGTGCTGAGAGGCTAGAAGAGAACTTCAGCCCTGCCTGACAGACAGGGTTCAGCCTCATTCCCACTCACCACTCACTCAGGCAAGTCGCTAAACATCCCCAGCCTCAAGTTTCCTCATCTGCAAAATGGGACAATAATGACCTCCCTCCTAGAGTGGTTGGGAGGGTTAAACCGCAGGGCGCGTGGAGCACAGCTGGTACCGCACCAAGTACCAAATAAACACACATTTGCTGTGAACTTGCTGCTTCTGAATAATCCCATTAAAATATTAAGAATTTTACCAGAAAACAAGAATTCCTTCACTTGTCTGTACCTTTTCTGCAGTTGGACTGTAGGGAACATTCTTTCAAGGAGCCAACAGGCTTCACTGGGCTCCATTTACGACCCTTTCCCCCAGGGCCATGGTCCTCTGCGTGTCCACAACAGCCCCGGGACTGTCCACAGCCTACTTGAACACAGCTCCCCAGCTACAGTGTTTGTGCATATGTTTCTGTGCATGTGCCTGAATGTCTCCATGTACGGGTCGTGTGTTCCCACTTCCTGTATTATGGTACGCACGTGTGTGCCGCGTGTGCAGATGGCAAGTCTGTGTATGTGTATCTGTGTCTGTCTCTGAGTGTGTGTGTAACACCCAGCATACTACAGAGAGCATTCCTCCTCTACCTGCCCAGTGCCTGGCTCTGAATGCCAAGGAAGCGGTTCCAGAACACCCTCTGTGGGGCAGGACTCCTCCCACACAGGACCCCTTTGGGAGAAAGGTGACACGCTCTGGGTAGATATGACTCCTTGGCTACACCCTTCAAGAGAGCTGGGACACCATCAAGGCTTCAAGTCCACCAACTGGAATGCATTTCATGACCATTAAACCCCTGTGAAGAGGGACAGAACACCTAAGCAGAAAGAGCTCAATTGACTGTAGATAACACCCTTCAGTAAGATTGGACACCCTCTGGAGAGAGACAGTTTATCACACCATACACGACACCCTATTGGAAAACAGAACATCTTTGGAATGTGAGGGACACCCTTAAGATGGCGAAGACCATCAGTCAAGAGGGCTTTAAGACTTTATCTCTAAACCACACCCCTCTGGGAGACAGGAAAATGTCCCAGACTGTAATGTTAACACCTTTGAGGGGCTTGCAGTCCCAATCAGAGCGGGGGGAGGACCCCGCAAGGAGAGCTCTGATGCTCTGGGAGGGGAGGGGCCAGGACCCATTGCCCTGTGCATCCTACACACCGGTGGGAATGGGAACAGCACCATCTGACTGTTCAGAACACCCTCAGCATCCCCCACCCCCAGAAGACATCGTCTTGATTTCTGGAACACCTTTTGGGGCTGTGCATTTTGGAAAATTTATACTCCCTCTCTGAGTCCTAGGGTTCGGGAGGATTCATGAGAAGAAGACGTCAGAGCGTGCAGCGCCACGTAAGGCACATAGTAGGTGCTCAGTGAAAGAGACCCCTCGCTGCACAGCATCCCCGCGGCCGGCAGGGGCACACGTTCCCTCGTTAGCAGTGTTGCCAACACTGCCTACTTGGCTGAAGGAAGCGTCTCACAGGAGGGGGATCATTAAGCTGTACTTAACATCCCCAGGGAGGCTGCAGCAGCAGAAGACTGTAGTTAATACCCCACTGAGAGAGGACGCCCTCAGGGTGTTTAATGCCCCCTAGGAGAGGGGGAGACTGGGAGAGAGGGAGCAGGAGAATACCCTCACCAGCCTGTAACACCCAGTGGACTGAATTTATTACCCATGAAGGAGAGAGCATACCTCTGGGGTCTGTAATATCCGCTAGACTCTCGAAAGCCCCAGGAGCAAGAGGACCCCTCCGTGAGGGCTGTCGGCTGTCTCGAGATTGCTTTTAACAAAGATGCCTCCTGGTGCAGTGACAGCACTAAAGGTGACAGAGGGTGAAACCAGGAGCCCCCCACCCCAAGTTTCCATCTCCTTAACTCCCTCCCCACCACTGCAGCCCTCCCAGAACCACAAGAGCAAAAGGGGAGGTGGGGGTGGTGTGGGCGGGGGAGGCTGAATGGGGCCCAAATCCCAGCACGTCAGTAGTCATGACAATGACCCTTTAATGGGATTTGCCTGGTGCCCGGCACTGCCTAAACTCTATACACAGATTAACTCAAGCAAGTCTCATGGCACAACTCTAAGAGGTAGGTGCTCTTATAAGTGTCACCCCCACTTTACTGATGAGGAAACTGAGCCACAGAATCACTTGCTGATTGGCACACAGCTAGTTAGTATTAGAAGGGGACCTGGAGCCAAGCAGCCTGGCCAAGGGGTCTGTGTTCTTAACCACCAGGCTGCCCTGCCCTCCCCCCTGCCCTCCCCCCTGCCCTCCCCCCTGCCCCCATATTAGACTAGGAGCTTGTGCAGACAAGCGCCCTGCCTACACGGCTCTGCGTCCTCCCAGAGCAGGGCCCACCCTACCACTGTGTCCTCTGGCTCAGTATGACCGCCGGCCATCCCCCATCCCTCGGGGCTTGAGGCTCCCTGTGGGCAGGGCCTGTGCCTGATTCATCTCTGGGTCCCTGCTGAGGGCAAAGCCAAGCCCACAGGGCCTGGGGAGGAGGCAGGGAGGGAGGGAAAGGGGAGGAGGGAGGCACGGAGAGGACACTAAAGAGAGCAGGGAGGGAGGCGAGGAGAAGCTGGGCAGAGAGGGGCTGGGGAGAAGGACGGGGAGCCCCAGGGGAGACGGGGCTGGAGCTGGGCCAAGCCACGCTGCTGTGGATGTTGGGAGAGCAGAGGGAATGGGGGAGTCCAGTCAGCTGGGAAAGGGGTGCAAACAAACAGCATGGCCACCCCTCCCTCACCCCACCGCCTATCCCGGGTGGGAGAGGATGGACCGAGAGGGGCCTGGTGGGTGGAAGGATGAAGGCCCAGGATGAACGAGGTGCAAGGAGGGCAGACGGACAGACACAAGACAGATGGGAGCCAGGAGAGCAGGGGGAGGCAGCCAGCCAGGGCGTGTGCCTGGGAGTGGGAATTCAGACAGACAGACAAGGGTGAGAGAAAGGATGGGCGGCAAGGGTGTTGGAAGACTGGGGACAGATGTGGGGGCTGGTCCAGGAAAAGGACAGACAGACAGACTTAGGGCTTGGGGCTGGGGCAGGAGGGACAGACAGACAGAAGGAGGGAGGGGAGGACGGACAGAGGGCATCTGCAGAATTGGTGGGCAGATGGACGGAGGGACAGCCGTGCAGTGCGGCTGGCAGGGCCAGGGCCAGGCCGAGGGCGCGCGGTGGCGGCCGGCCCGGGGAGGCGGAGGCTGAGCGAGCGGCGGTGTTTGTGGAGCTGTCGGCTGCGGTGGAATTATGAAAAATAGCAGGCATCGGAGCCGGCCTTCAGCTTCGATTAGGGGAGATGGGACATGACAGGTGCGATCAATACGCAGCCGTTCTATAAAGTGTCAAGTAATGAATCAATTTCGACTAAATTTTCCATTTTTCAGAGGCCGTTCTCCGAGAGAAGAATATCCTCTTTTGTAAAGATATTATTATCGATTTCGGCGGCAATTTGACATCAGGGGTAGTTAATTCCACTCAGAATAAAATTGAAAACACTTGAGAGAGAAAAGAGAGAGGCGAAGAGTGAGACAGAGAGGGAGAGAGGGGGAGGGAGGGAGGGGCTGGGGGAGAGAGAGATGGATGGACAGAGAGACAGAGACAGGGAGACAGAGAAGAACAGACAGTGAGAGAGATGGGAGAGAGAAGAGAGATGCAGAGACACGGAGAGAAACTTGGAGACTGCAAAGCCTAGAGTTATAGAGAGAGACAGGGACTGACAGAGACATTCCGAGAGACTCAGAGAGCAGAGACACCCTAAGAAAGGGCGACAGAGAGACAGATTGAGAGTGGCTCAGAGAGAAAGCCCCAGATGTTACTAACTGGCTACAGAGGAGCAAAGAAATGGACAAAGACAATTCAGAGAAAAAGACAGATGGAGGAGGGGGCAGGAGAAACTGATGACACACAGACAGACACACAGAAGTGAGAGGCTGAGAAACAGGAACTTAGGGAATTGGGGAGAGGGGCTGAGGGGTGTAGGGAACATGAGCAACAGAGGAAAGCGAGCCTGGCAGAGGAGAGGCCAGAGAGGCAGAGTGGAGGGGTCGGGGGCAGAGGGTAGGAGTGGGGCCAAAAGGCTGAGAACCTGCCAGGAAGCGGGGAGGAAGGGCAAGGGTGCCAGGAGAAGGGCAGAGGCTGAGGGATTGGGGCTGAGGGCAGATCTGGAGATGAGATTTTGGGGAGACCCTCCTGTCCTACCCTGCTGTCCCCAAAGTCAGTTGCCCTGAATGGGCAGAAGCTCAGCGTGTGTCCCTGAGTTCTGGTGTGCATGCATGTTAGCTGGTGTCTGTGTGTGTCCTTGTGTGTTGACTGAATCCTATATCCCATTATGTTTGTGTTTCCTGGACATGTGCACGCACGCGCACACACACACACACACACAATCTGTTTGTGTCCCTGTTCGTGCGCAATGGTGACAACATTTCTGGTTAGTGCCTGTCAGTCCCCAGCTGAAATCTCCATTTATCCCTGAGCAGGTCACAGGCTCTCTGGGAGGAAGAGAGAGGAAGTGGGTAGAGGATAGGACCCCTGGGTTGTGAGAGAGAAGATGGCCCAGGACCTGTACTCCTGGGTCTGATGGAGGATGGTCTCAGATCCTGGGCTCCTGGGTCTGAGGGAGGAGGGGCTGGGGCCTGGACCCACTGGGTCTGAGGGAGGAGGAGCTGGGAGCCTGGAATCCTGGGTCTGAGGGAGGAGGGGCTGAGGCCTGGACCCCTGGGTCTGAGGGAGGAGGGGCTGAGGCCTGGACCCCTGGGTCTGAGGGAGGAGGGGCTGAGGCCTGGACTCCGGGGTCTGAGGGAGGAGAGGCTGGGGGCCTGGACTCCTGGGTCTGAGGGAGGAGGGGCTGGGGGCCTGGACTCCTGGGTCTGAGGGAGGAGGGGGGTGGGAGCCTGGACTCCTGGGTCTGAGGGAGGAAGGGGTGGGGCTGGGACACCCCATGGGCAGGATGGTCAGCAGACAAATAAGTAACAGGGCTGGCTGGGAAGCCCCTGAGCCATCGCCAGCCTCCCCTCCAGAAAAGCCTGTGCCTGCTGCCCCCTAGTGGACATGGAGATTAGGCCAGACCAGGGACAGGCAACTGACAGGTCAAGGAGGGAAGCCAGAGGCACTGACCCAAGTGGGAGCAGAGACAGGGGGAGAGGGAGAGAGAGAGAAGGATGGAGATGGGCGAACAGACAGGTGGACACAGACAGGGACAAAGATGAATAGAGAAGTGGGCTGGGGTCAGGCTGACAGGATTGAGGACTCAGACCTTGGTGGAGAAGAAAGAGACCGGGGCGTGAGTTCAGGGCTAGAACTGAAGATAGGGAAATATGGAGGACAGAGGGGGTCTGCAGCAGATGGCAGGCAGAGGGTGAAGGCAACAGAGAGACTCTTGAACAGACAGAGGTTGGGCTGGTGAGACCTGGGTACGGACAATACAAGAGACAGGACGGGAGCCATATGGACAGATGGACAGTGACAGAGGGATGGGGGCTAGGTCTAAAGGGAGAAAACCCAGAGAACAGGCAGCGAGAGGACAGGTGGACAGGGACAAGGGCAGGCACTGATGGAGAGACAGACGGATATCAGAGGGAACAGCGGACACATCCAGAAGACAGAGGTGGACAGAGAGACAGGTGGACACACACAGACAGACAGAGGGCTGCGGAGAAATCAGGGCTCCCCAAGCCAAGTGGACACCCGGAGATGAAGCAGAGATCGGTATGTGGGGAGAGCCTGGAGCCCGGCGGGGATTCCAGGCTGAGGGGCTCCCTGTGGCAAAGCGTTGGAGAGTTGCTGGGGAACGGGCTCCCCTGGCCGGGGTCTCTGCCCGCCACCCCCTCCCAGCCTGCCCCCCCACCCGGCGGGCTGCCCGGCGGAGGCGACAGATTGAGCGATGAGACGCATTACGCACTTAATCCGCCTGATTGAATGTTTTGCTTTCGCCCAAATTGAAACATTAAACAACACGGGACGAGAAGAGGCGGCCGCAAATCACTCATGAAAGATTCATCTTCTCCCAGGCAGCCACCACCGCCCGCCTCCGATGCTGCCCGCCCTAGCCGGGAAGCCTCAGGGTGGGGGTGGGAGTGGGGCAGCACCCCTGCCCACTCTGGGGAGCCCCAGCCCTAGTGGTCTCGGGAAGTTCTTCCCGCTGTCTCACCTCAGTCCTACAGGTGGTCTCAGAGACTAGAACCCTGGATCCCTGGGCCTTCCCTGGACAGCATGACCTTGGCCCTGTCCCTGCCCGTCTCTGGCCGGAGAATCCTTCTTGCCCTCTCTGGGGTCCATCTCTCCAGCTACCTTCCTGGATCAGCCCGGAACTTTGGGGCATGGAGGGGACTGCTCAGAGTTGGGGGATGAGGTCTGAGAGGCTCCTCCCTGTGCAGCGGGGCCTTTCTGGGTTCTCGATCCAAGAGTGGGGGTGGTGTCTGGGGGCTGAGTCAGAGGGAGGTGGCTGTGTGTCAGGATGAGTGCAGTTGGGCAAACAGGCAGTGTGTTCCCTGCCATTGGGGAGCTCAGTGTGTCTGTGTATCTACCTGCATCCATGACTGCGTATCTTCTGTCTCGCTCTGCCCATGTTGGTGTAACTTGCTTTGCGACTGTCCCTGTATCACTACACTCAAGTCTCAGTGATCCGGAGTGTGGCAGTAATTCTGTGGGCCTGTGGGTGTCTTTCTGTCTGCCTGTCTGTGTCTGGCACTTTCTGTATGTGTGTCCTGTGGGCAGCATTTTTGTGCAATGGTATATCAGTGTGACTTTTGAGGTGTGGCTGTGCGTGACTCCCTGTGCATAAGTCTGTGGGTGACTGTGTGCCGTGTCTGTCTGTCTGTGTGTTGCCTGCTCTGGGTCTGTCTGCAGGTCTGTGTTGAACTGTTTCCGTGTCTGGGTCTCTTTTCTGTGTCTGCATGTCCCTGTGTCTCTCTCAGCCTCTGTCTCTGTCTCTGCCTGAGGGGGCACCTGCTGGGGCCACTAGAGGAAGGCCTGGGTGCAGAGAAGCCCGGGAGAGAGGAGGCAAGAAAGACGGAAAGACAGGACAGCGGTGACGCCTGAGAACCAGGGAGCAGGGAGCAAGCGTGAGGGAGCTGGGGGGGCCGTCGTGGGCGCCACGGCCGGAGCGGGTGATCAATATTCGATTTAGGTTTTAATTCCGGGGCTTTCGGAGCCTGTCAGCCCTGATGTATGAGCTCACACTGGGGCCGCCCAGCCAGCCACCCCACCAATGCCCATGGCCTGGTGGCCTGTCCTGGCCTGCGCTCCCTGGCCCTGCTGGCGATGGGCTGTGGGAGATGGGAGAAGGGGATAGGGGCCTAGTGAGCTTGAGCTTGGTCCCTCGCCCACCCAGTGCACCTACGGCCCCTGCTCCTGCCTGGCCTGCCGAGCAAGGGGCCCCTAGAGGTCCTTAAACACTGTCTCAGGGACACCTGGTCAGGTCCCACAGCCTACCTGTCCACATGGACCACATGTTCAGACACACACATAGCTCTGGGCTCATACATGCCTGTGCTCATGCAAACTTTAACACATACACCCCGGGTTCAAACACACATGTGCACAAACCGCCATGCATCTCCTCTGACATGCACATGTGTCCACATACAAACTCCGACACACATACGTGCTCCACACACATAACCCCAACACACACACACACACAAAAGCACATGAACCGGAGGTGGGAACCCTGGGGACACAGCATTCTGGCAAGAGAGGCAAGAGACAGAGACACAGAAACTCAGAGACAGACCAGTGAAGAGCTCAGAGAAGAGCTTGAGAGTGGGGACAGACGCGGAGAGCCCCCAGGGGAGGTTGGAGGCCACAGGGTGGAGCAGTGGACAGGGCTCAGCAGTGAGGGGGATGGGAGGCCCCCCCAAACACTGTCTCTCTCTCAGGAAGATGGATCCACCGCCCTCCCTGATGACAATGCTGTCTGCGCAAACTTTAATTAACACTTTGAGTTAATTAGTTCGAGATCATTTAGGAGTAAAATGTTTTTATTAGGGAGGCTGCGAGCCTGTTGATGGATGGGGCGCGATTCGCTCTTCCGCCTGCGGGGACAGCCGGTAAACAGAAATCAATCAGGGGCCTCCCAACCCAGCCCCCCCAGAGCCAAGCTCCCTGCCTAGGGCCCAGGAGTGGAGGCTCCCAGCCTCCTCCTTCCCCCAGGCCCCAGACTCCAGGTCCCAGATTCCAGGCCCCAGCCTCTCCTTCAGACCCAGGAGTCTAAAACCCCAGCTGCTTCTTCCCCCGGACCTAGGAGTCCAGGCTCCCAGCCCCTCCTCCAGTAGGCCCAGGAATCCAGGCCCCCAGCAGTCTCCTCCCTCAGACCCAGGAGTCCAGGGGCCCCCAGCCCCTCCCCTGCTCTCAGATCCAGAGTCCAGGCTCCCCCAGACCTTCCTCTCTCCTTAGACCCAGGAGCCCCAGCTCCCAGCTCCCCTCCAGGCCCAGGAATCCAGCCCCCAGCAGTCCCCTCCCTCAGACCTCAGGAGTCCAGGCACTCCTGCAGCCCTCCTCCTCAGACCCAGGAGTCCAGGCCCCCAGCCCCTCCCTGCCTCAGACCCAGTCCAAGCCCCCAGCCCCTCCCTCCTCCCTCAGACCCAGTCCAGGCCCCCAGCCCCTCCCTCCTCAGACCCATGAGTCCAGGTCCCCAGTCCTCCCTCAGACCCAGGAGTCCTGGCCTCAGCCCCTCCCTCCTCCCCTCCAGGTCCAGGCCCCCAGGCTGTCCTCCTCCCTCAGACCCAGGAGTCCTGGCCGCCAGCCCTCCCTCCTCCCTCAGACCCAAGAGTCCAGGCCCCCAGGCCCTCCTCCCTCAGACCCAGGAGTCCAGGCCACCCCGCAGCTTCCTTCCTCTGACCCATGAGTCCAGGTCCCCGCCCCTCCTGGTCCCAGCTTGGTCCGGAGTCCACTTCTGTCGCAGGCCCCGGCTTCCGGGCCCCCACCTCTAGCCTCCCTAGGATGCCTGAAAACCGTGCCCGGTCCTCCGGTGCAGCCGCCCCCTCTCCCACCCGCGCCGGACTCGGACGCAACACTAGGGTCGGATTCACAGTTGGGGGCTCCTTCGGCTGCGGGTCAGACCCTCCCCTCCACTCCCCCTCGAGGACTCTGACTCCGCGGCCCCGAAACTTTCTCCTTGCCGCCCCTCGGCGTCTCTGCGCGCCTGTCTCGTCGGGTCTCGGCCGAGAGACGCCTCGCCCTCTTCCCCAGCGGTGACGGCTTCATCAGGTGTCCGCGCGGGCGGGGGCGGGGCGAGGCCTGGCGGGCGCGGGGAGCCCGGGGGCGGAGGGGCGGGGGTTCCGGGGCCGATAAATCTTCATCAGGCGGCGGCGGGGGGGCCATTAGGCGCTAATGGGAAGATGGAGGGGCCTGTCGGCCGCGCGGGCCGGGCCTCATTTGTCCTGCTTCCCGCTCCATTGGCCGCCGCCCCCGCCCCGCCCCGCCCCTCCCCCGCCGCCGCGCGCCCCATTTCCGCTTCAAACCTTTGGAGGGGACGTGGGGGGGGATCCCGGGGGCTGCTGAAAAAGAGGCGACTGGAAGAAAGAGACAGATTCAGGAAAGGGGAAGGGGCCCAGGGCATGGAGGGGAAGGGGGTTCGGTCGCAGAGCCAGTTTAGAACGTGGGTGGATCAGCTAGAACGCAGGCGGAGTGGGCAGGAGAACGCGGTGGGGAGGGCTCGGAACGCGGAGAAAGTGAAGTGAAGTCCCGGAAGGAAAAGAGAACGCGGGAGGGGGCCGTCGGGGACGCGAGAGGGGACCTGGAATATGGGAGTGGCGGGGACTGGAACAAGGCGGGAGTGACCGGGAGAGGGTGCAGGATTCGAATTAGGGGAGGGGGTCGGATCGCCGGCCCAGCCTCCAAGGGCGTGGATCTGGGAAGGCGAGCGGGCGGCGTCCCCCGAGGCAGAGAACGCGGCCCCCGCCCGTCGCCACCGCCGCCGCCCGCTCCCGGACTCTCGCCCCCCGCGCGTCCACTCTGATTTCTCGGCCCATTTTTCTTCCTCTCCTGTCACTCCGGCGCTCGCCCTCCCGCCGCCGGCCGCCCCGCCGCGCTCCGCTTCCCGCGGGAACCCCCGCTGCAGCCAGCCCCGGGGGCTCAGCCGTCTCAGCGTAGCAGCGCCCCCACCCCCACCACGCCTGGCCCTGCTCAGTCCCCACCAGGGCCACCTATTCCCCCAAGTCGGTCACCCACAAATGGACTGCCCCCCCGAACACCCCCAGGAGAGGCCCAGCCTTGGGGGGTAGCACCAGGGTTGGCTCCCCCAGCTCCTGGGACTAGACCCCTAGGACCTCAGGACCCTAGTCTGAGATTCCTCTAAAGGAGGCATCTAGATACCCACAAACCAGGCCTTCGAACCCCTACCCTCCCTCTGAAGCCCTCACATTGACTGAAGACCCCTGGGATCAGACCTAGACATGGACCTGGATCACCCCAGGCCAAGTGAACAGCCACCTGGACTCACAAACACAGAAGGTGGTAACCCAGCCTAGCCCCAGACACCCCAAGATGAAGATTCTGGGGCCCAGGTCCATTCACCCCCAAACAAGTCCTCCATAAGGGAAATTGACCTTAGCTCAGTCTCCCCAAAATAAGCATAAGTAACCACAAGCCCCCCCAAACTAGGCATTTATTCCCGCATACTGTCACCCCCAAATTAGATGTTGGGGCCCCAAATTTGGCACACCTAAACTAGACTTTCCTCATTGAACCTCATCAGGACCCCCAGATACATCACCCACGATCTACAAAAATAGGCCCCAGCTGCTATCACCCCCCTCAGCATGTGACCGCATTCTCAACACATACAAACTAGAAAATGGGACTGAAATTCAGACACCCTTAAATTGGGCAACCCCAAACTTGACAACTGGATCCTCAGACTCAAGTCAAAATGAGGATCTGGGTCCTACCCACCCTAAGACTCCCCCAAACTAGACATCTGGCTCCCCAGACTCAGTTTCCACTAAACCAAGGAACCTCAGAAATGCCCCAGCAAGTCACCTTAACACTAGTCATGTACGTCTCTACGTAGCATTACCCCCAAACCTTGCGTCCAGACCCAATCATTGGTCACTCTAACCTGTGCATGTGGACAACCAACTTTTTTCTTTTCTTTTTTTTTTTTTTTTTTTTGTGAGACGGAGTCTTGCTCTGTCGCCCAGGCTGGAGTGCAGTGGCGCGATCTCGGCTCACTGCAAGCTCTGCCTCCCGGGTTCACGCCATTCTCCTGCTTCGGTCTCCCGAGTAGCTGGGACTAGTGGCGCCCGCCACCACGCCCAGCTAATTTAGTAGAGACGAGGTTTCACCGTGTTAGCCAGGATGGTCTCCATCTGCTGACCTCGTGATCCACCTGCCTCGGCCTCCCAAAGTGCTGGGATTACAGGTGGGAGCCACTGTGCCCGGCCCTTTTTTTTTTTTTTTAAAGACAGGGTCTTACTCTGTTGCCCAGGCTGGAGCTGGAGTGGTGTGATCTTGGCTTACTGTAGCCTCGACCTCCCAGGCTCAAGTGATCCTCCTGCCTCTGCCTCCCAAGTAACTGGGACAACAGGCATGAGCCACCACGCCCAGTCAACAACCAGCTTTAGAAGCCCCCCAACTTGGCACCTGGAATTCCAGTATCACCTGCCCTTACAATACACATCTGAGCTTTCACCCCCACTCATAAGAGTTAAAGACCCCTCTAAGTTACCCCACAAACTCAGCAGCTAGCCTCCCAACTTCAGACACCCCCAACGTTAGGAGGGCTCTGTGGCATTGAAGCTCAGATCTCCAAACTACTAAATTATTTTTTAATTTTTTTAATTTAAAAATTTTTTTAATTTAAATTTTTTTAATTTAAAATATTTTATTTATTTTTAGACAGTCTCACTTTGTCGCCCAGGCTGGAGTGCAATGGTGCCATCTTGGCTCACTGCAACCTCTGCCTCTGCCTCCCAGTAGAAGCGATTCTCCTGCCTCAGCCCCCCGAGTAGCCGGGATTACAGGGGCCCCAAACTTCAGTCACCCTACACTAAGCACCCCATAGGCTGTTACCCCCAGAAGTAGGCAAGTCAAGAACCCCCAAATCAGGTGTATGGAGCTGACCCTCAAGGTCAATCTTCCTAATCCAAACACCAAGGAGTCCATAATCAGACTTGGGATTTAGGGTGCCTGCCTCAAACACCCTCATAGGACGTTGGATGGTGGCCCCCTAACAAGGTATGTCCACATCCTAACCCCAGAACCTGCTAATGTGACCTTACAGGAAGAGTCTATTCAGATGCAATTAAATGAAGGATCTTGAGATGGGATTATCCTGGGTTTCCGGGGTGCGCTCTCAATCCGTTAAGAGACCTGATAACAGACAAGAAGAGGCCAGATGCGGTGGCTTACGCCTGTAATCCCAGCACTTTGGGAGGCCGAGGCAAGAGGATCCCTTCAGCCCAGGAGTTGGAGGCCAGCCTGAGTAGCATACTGAGACCTCATCTCTACAAAAAATAAAATTAGCCAGGCATGGTAGTGCCCAGCTACTTGGGAGGCTGAAGCGGGAGGATCACTTGAGCCTGGGAGATCAAGGCTGCAGTGAACTATGATGATACCACTACACTCCAGTCTGGGCGACAGTGAGACCTCATCTCAAAAGTAAAAAAAAAGGGGGCCAGGCATGGTGGCTCATACCTGTAATCCCAGCACTTTGGGAGGCCGAGGCGGGCAGATCATGAGGTCAGGAGATTGAGACCATCCTGGCTAACACGGTGAAACCTCGTCTCTACTAAAAATACAAAAAAAAAAAAAAAAAAAAAAAGCCGGACATGGTGGCAGGCGCCTGTAGTCCTAGCTACTGGGGAGGCTGAGGCAGGAGAATGGCATGAACCAGTGAGGCAGACCTTGCAGTGAGCTGAGATCATGCCACTGCACTCCAGCCTGGGTGACAGAGCAAGACTCTGTCTAAAAAATGAATCAAAACAAAGGAAACAATTTAAGCCACTCCTAATCCAGGCATTGAGGCCCCCCCGCAGGATCTGAGTCTCTGTGTCAGTCACCCCTAACTAGGTATCTGGCTGATTAGCCTCAGACACTCCCACACTAAGGAACAACACCTGGGACGGGCACAGTGGCTCACGCCTGTAATCCCAGCACTTTGGGAGGCCAGGCGGGCGGATCACCTGAGGTCAGGAGTTCAAGACTAGCCTGGCCAACATGGTAAAACCTTGTCTCTAGTAAAAATACAAAAATTAGTTGGGCATTGTGGCGGCCGCCTGTAATCCCAGCTACTCGGGAGGCTGAGGCATGAGAATGGCTTGAACCAGGAGGCGGAGGTTGCAGTGAGCCAAGATCTTGCCACTGCTTTCCAGCGTGGGCGACAGAGCAAGACTCTGTCTCAAAAAAAAAAAAAAGGAACAACACCCCAAACTAGGTACAAAGAACCACAAACCCTGGCAACTAGGTCTTGAGGCCCAGTGAGCCCCAAATTGTATATAAATGTTAGAAATTCATAACTAGTAGCCCTCAAACCAGACATCTAGTTGCCTTCTCTTAACCCCCCAAAGATGGGCTTCTCATACACAAGAGTCACACCCTCTGGAGGCATCTGGCGACACAACCTAGCTTGGCACTGGATCTGCCGAGGGACATCTGGGCCCCAGCTGTCACCCCATATTGGTGTTTGGGGTCTCAGATGGTCATCCCAACCTCAACATCTGGGCAGGCAGCATTACACACCCCTAAACTAGACATCTGAATGTTTTGCCACAGCTACCCACAAACTAAGGCATTTTGGATTTGAGCCCCAAACTTGGGCTCTGAACCACACCCCCAGGTTCAGAACCCCCTAACTGAACATCATGGTAAGTCACCTCTATTTTGGATTTAGGGCCCCAGCCTTAATCTGTCCCCAAATTAGAATACAGGCCCACAGGCCAGGCGTGGTGGCTCACGCCTGTAATCCTAGCACTTTGGGAGGCCAAGGCAGGTGGATTGCCTGAGCTCAAGAGTTTGAGACCAGCCTGGGCAACATGGTGAAACCCCGTCTGTACTAAAATACAAAATATTAACTGGGTGTAGCGGCGTGCACCTGTAGTCCCAGCTACTCAGGAGGCTGAGGCAGGAGAATTGTTTGAACCAGGGAGGCAGAGGTTGCAGTGAGCCGAGATCGCACCACTGCACTCCAGCCTGGGCGACAGAGCGAGACTCCATCTCCAAAAAAAAAAAAAAAAAAGAATACCCACAGTTTCCCTTACACCTAAATTAACCTTCAGGGGCTCAAGGTCAGCAAAACCACAGTGAGTCACTCTCAAAATAGGCATCTGAGCTCCACAGCCAGCCACCCACATACTTTGCTTATAGCCTCCCAGTATCAGATGTCCCCAAAACGAGGGCCTGGGGCACCCAGGCTCAGTGACCCCCAAACTAGGCAAGTGAGCTCCAAACCTCAGTCAGCCCTAAGGTAATCAGTAGGACCCCCAAATCAACATGTGGGCTGCCAACCTCGGTCACCGCTAAACCTCAAAACCAGTCACCCTAGACTTAACACCTGAGTCTCTGAACTGACTCGCCCCAAACATGACAGGTGAAATGCCACAGGAAGTCACTTCTAATCCAGACAGTAGGCCCCCACTGTCGTCACTAACGTGGGTGTCAGTAGCCCCTGTCCCCACCCTCGGTAACGAAGCCACACAACTGCAGACATCTAGAGCCGAGCGTTAGGTGTCCCAAAACAGTAACAAGGGCTCACACGCACCCAGAACTGGGCAAGAGAAACTCCAGGTGCCTCAAATTCAGGATCTTGAGCCCCAGCGTCCATCTTGTCAAAGTGAGAATCTGAGTCCTCAGTGTTAGTCACCCATAAACAATGCATCTTGACTACCACAACCAACCATTTGCCCCCAAACTAGGTTTTTGTTTTGTTTTGTTTTTTGTTTTTTAAGACAGGGTCTTGCTCTGTCACCCAGGTTGGAGTGCAGTGGTGTAATCATGGCTCGCTGCAACCTCAAATTCTTGGGCTCAAGAGGTCCTCCCTTAACCTCTTGAATAGCTAGGACTGCAGGCAGTTGCCACCGTGCCCAGCTAATTTTTTTGTTTTTTGTTGTAGAGATGGGGTCTCACTATGTTGCCCAGGCTGGTCTTGAACTCCTGCCCTCAAGGGATCCTCCTACCTTGGTGGGACTAGCTGGGACTACAGGTATGTGCCACCATGCCCAGCTAGTTTATTTTTATTTATTTTATTTATTTATTTATTTATTTGGAGATGGAGTCTCACTCTGTTGCCCAGGCTAGAGTGCAGTGGCGCAATGTTGGTTCACTGCAACCTCCACCTCCTGGGTTCAAGCGATTCTCCTGCCTCAGCCTCCCAAGTAGCTGGGATTACAGGCGCACTCCACCACCCCAGCTAATTTTTGTATTTTTAGTAGAGATGGGGTCTCACCATGTTGGCCAGGCTGGTCTCAAACTCCTAACCTCAGGCAATCTACCTGCCTCAGCCTCCCAAAGTGCTGGGATCACAGGCGTGAGCCACTGCACCCGGCCCAGACTAGGCTTTAGACCCACAGGATCCTCTTGTGTCCAGTAAAGGGCAGCTGGGTCTCCAGGGCCAGAAATCCCAAGGTTACGTGTACCCTGGCCACAGCGACCCCTAGGTCAGACATTAGAGCCCCAGTCTCCATCTTCCCCCAGGGGTCTCTATCACTGCCACCCACAGTTGTGGAGGTACCTTGAAAACACTGGCTCTCCATGTCATAGACATGAAGCACCCTTCAAGTGGGTCCTGAGTCCTGGGGCCCTGACCTCTTGACACCTCCATTCCAAATGCCCAGACTCCCAGCTTCAGTGACCTGCACACGAAGCTCCACACCTCTGGCCACACTCACTCAGAGACCCCACACCTGAGTGCAGGAAACCCTTGACTCAGTTGTCCCAGGAACATTCAGGCATCAGCACTCTCAGGGTCAGCCACGTTTAGAAGGGACCAGCACCCTGGACTCTGCGCCCCAGGCTAGAGGACTGAAATGACAGCTCCTGCCGCCCCAAACCAAAACAGGCACCTCTCAGTCTCATCCCTCCAGCTGCACAACTACGCCCTGAGTCTCAGTTCCCCAAACCAGGCAGTCTCTGCCACCCAGAACCGGGAAACTGTATCCCCATCTCTGTTACCCCAAGGCAGGCCTTGACTTCTGGTCTCATCACCCAAAACTAGATGACTGATCTGAGTCTCTGCCTCCCCCAGATGTACAACTGAACCCCAATCACTGTCAGTCCAAACTGGACAAAAGGACCCCAGTCACTGTCACCCCAAACTAGAAAGCAAGACCAGTAGTCTCTGTCACCCCAAACATGACATGGATAAGTAATGTCTGGCACATCAAAATAGACAACGAGATCTAAACTGTCACCACAAATTGGCAAGTGGATGAGCCCAGGAGTTCGAGATCAGTTTAGGCAACATAGTGGGACCCTGTCTCTATCAAAACAAAACAAAACAAAACAAATTAGCTGGGCATGGCGGCACGTGCCTGTAGTCCCAGGAGGCCTAGGTGGGATCTGAGCCCAGGGAGGTCAAGGCCACAGTGAGCCATGATCATGCTACCTCACTCCAGCTTGGGCAACAGAGTACGACCCTGTCTCAAAAATAAAATAAAAATAAAATAAAACTAAATAAAATAGGCTGGGTGTGGTGGTTCGGGCCTGTAATCCATGCACTTTGGGAGACCAAGGCAGGCAGGTCACTTGAGTTTAGGATTTTGAGACCAGCCTGATCAACATGGTGAAACCTTTTCTCTGCTAAAAGTACAAAATTAGCCAGGCGTTATGGCGGGTGCCTGTAATCCCAGCTACTTGAGAAGTTGAGGCAAGAGAATCGCTTGAACCCAGGAGGTGGAGGTTGCAGTGAGCTGAGATCGCACCACTGCACTCCAGCCTGGGTGACACAGTTAGACTCTGTCTAAAAAAATAAAATAAGGCCGAACACGGTGGCTCACACCTGTAATCCCAGCACTTTGGGAGGCCGAGGCAGGCGGATCACGAGGTCAGAAGATTGACTCCATTCTGGCCAACATGGTGAAACCCCGTCTCTACTAAAAATACAAAACATTAGCCGGGCATGGTGGCGGGCGCCTGTAGTCCCAGCTACTTGGGAGGCTGAGGCAGGAGAATTGCTTGAACCCGGGAGGCGGCGGTTTCAATGAGCAGAGATTGCGCCACTGCACTCCAGCCTGAGTGACGGAGCGAGAGCCTGTTTCAAAAAAAAATTTATTTTTTTGAGAACTGACCTCATTTTCTTTTTTAAAGACAGGGTCTCCGAGGCTGGAGTGAAGTGTCATGATCCTAGCTCACTGCAGCGTCAAACTCTTGGACTCAAGTGATCCTCCCGTCTCAGCCTCCCAAGTAGCTGGGACGACAGGCATGCACCACCATGCCCAGCTAATTTTTCTTTTTTTTTGTAGAGATGGGACCTCATTTACTTTACCCAAGCTGCTTTCAAACTCCTGGCTTCAAGCAATCCTCTCACCTCAGCCTCCCAAACAGATCTCCAATTACTGTTACCCCAAATCAGAAACTGGACCCCAGGCTACGCCACCAAACAAGACAACCAGATTCCCAATCTGTCACTTCCAACCAGCCAGCTGGATCCCAGACTGTCACCAAAATAGACAAGACCTTTGGTCTCTGTCCCCTTGATGAAACACCAAGCCCTCCAATTTCTCCTACCCCAAACCAAACCTCGAATCTCAAGGTTGTTCAGGAGAGATAGAGAAATGGTACCCTAGTGTTTTGGTTTTTATTTTTATTAATTAATTAATGTATTTTTTCTCGAGACAGAGTCTTGCTCTGTCAGGATCTTGAGCCCCAGCATCCATCTTGTCAAAGTGAGAATCTGAGTCCTCAGTGTTAGTCACCCATAAACAATGCATCTTGACTACCACAACCAACCATTTGCCCCCAAACTAGGTTTTATTTTTTTGAGACAGGGTCTTGCTCTGTCACCTAGGCTGGAGTGCAGTGGTGCAATCATGGCTCGCTTCAGCCTCAAACTCCTGGGCTCAAGAGGTCCTCCCTCAGCCTTTTGAATAGCTGGGACTGCAGGCAGTTGCCACCATGCCCAGCTAATTTTTTTTGTTTTTTGTTGTAGAGATGGGGTCTCACTATGTTGCCCAGGCTAGTTTTGAACCCCTGCCCTCAAGGGATCCTCCTGCCTTGGCGGGACTAGCTGGGACTACAGGTATATGCCACCATGCCCAGCTAGTTTATTTTTATTTAGTTTATTTATTATTTTTTCTGGAGATGGAGTCTCGCTCTTTCGCCTAGGCTAGAGTGCAATGGCACAATCTCAGATCACTGCAACCTCCACCTCCTGGGTTCAAGTGATTCTCCTGCCTCAGTCTCCCGAGTAGCTGGGATTACAAGCGTGCGCCACCATGCCCGGATAATTTTTTTTTTTTTTCATTTTGAGTAGAGACAGGTTTCACCATGTTGGCCAGGCTGGGATTACAGGCGTGAGCCACCGCGTCTGGCAGGTTTTCATTTTTTTGATGGAGTCTCACTATGTCGCCCAGGCTGATCTTGAACTCCTGGGTTCAAGTGTTTTGGACTTCCAAAGTGCTGGAATTACAGGCATGAACCACCACGTCCTGCCCCAGGACCCTAGTCTTGATCCCCCCAGATGGAAGCTTCTGGTCTTGGCCTTCCAAAATGTTGGAATTACATGAACAACATTGCATGAACCACCACGTCTGACCCTGGGACCCTAATCTTGATCACCCCAGATGGAAGCTTCTGGTCTCAGCATCTCAATAACTCAACACCAGAATTTGAGACCTGTAGCCAGTTGCCTTCAGAATAAGCCTTTGACCTGAGTATCAACCTCCCCCTGACCCGCAGCTCTAGCCTGCTGCCTCTGTGATCTGAGAGCTGGGTCCTTGGGTCCTTGGCATCAGTAGCCTCCAAGCAAAGCATCTCGACCATATTCACTGCAAACCCAGCGATGTAGACTGGACCTAGCATCCACCCACCAACATTGGCACGGACACGCAGTCTCCCCCAGGGAATACTGGCATTGAGGTCAACAAACACCCTCTGCTGCTCCAAAATTGGGATTGGAACCCTGGCCACCTACCCAGGTGACCTGACTTGGCTGGGGGCACCCCAGGTCCCCACCCTGCCTGGTCCCCCAGGAGTCCATCTCTAGCTCCCTCCCTGACAGAAGCACTTGACCGCCCTCTGGTGGCAGATTCTGGAAGTGCACTCCTGTGTGGAGTCAAGACACCCGGGCTCCCCCTGGTCTTCCCATTGTGGGAAGTCTGAAGCCTGGGGGTCTTCCTGCTTCCTCCCACTCACCTCCCACGCAGGTCTGCCACCAAGGCCTGTCCTTCAACCTCCTGAATCACTCTTCCCTGTCCCGCCTCTCCACCCCATTCCCTGCCCCATCTTCCCCTGTTAGGATCATCCTCCCTGGTCTCCCTCCCTCCAGCCCATCCGCCACACAACCTCACAGGGATAACCCTCTCCTCCCCACCCTTCCCTTCCCCTTCCCTTCCCCTCTCCTCCCTTCTCCGCCCCTCCCCTCCCCTCCTTTCCCCTCTTTTCCTTTTCTTTTTCCCTTCCCTTTTCCCCTCTCCTTTCCTCTCCTCCTCCTCTTCCTCCTCCTCCTCCTTCTTCTTTTCTCTCTCTCTCTTTCTTTCTTTATTTTTTTTTTTTGAGATGGAGTCTGGCTCTGTCCCCCAGGCTGGAGTGCAGTGGCGCGATCTCAGCTCACTGCAAGCTCCGCCTCCTGGGTTCACGCCATTCTCCTGCCTCAGCCTCCCAAGTAGCTAGGACTACAGGCGCCCACCACGCCCCGCTAATTTTTTGTATTTTTAGTAGAGACGGGGTTTCACCGTGGTCTCAATCTCCTGACCTTGTGATCCGCCCGCCTCGGCCTCCCAAAGTGCTGGGATTACAGGCATGAGCCACCACGCCTGGCCTCTTTTTTTTCTTTTTGAGACAAGATCTCACTCTGGTTGCCCAGGCTGGAGTGCAGTGGCATGATCTCTGCTCAATGCAGCCTCTGCCTTCTGTGCTTAGGCGATTCTCCCACCTCAGCCTCCTCAGTAGCTGGGACCACAGGTGTGTGCCACCACGCCCCGCTAATTTTTGTATTTTTAGTAGAGACGGGGTTTCGCCATGTTACTCAGGCTCGTCTCAAACTCCTGGGCCAAAGCAATCCTCCAGCCTCGGCCTCCCAAAGTGCTGGGATTACCGGTGTGAGCCACCGCGCCCAGCCTCCAGAGGGATATCTCTAACATTCTCACCAGACCCTGCCTCTTCCCTATTCAATGTCCTTCTATAGTTTCACATTTTAAGGCAAAATCCAAAGACCTTACCATGGCCCACAGGTCCTATGTGATCTGGTCCCCAGTATCCTCCCCAGTGTGGTCTCTGGGACTGACCAGGGGCACCGCCCTGTTATTGAGCAGATCAGACCTCAGGGCCTCTGCACTTGCTGTTCCCTCTGGCTCCAACACTCTTCCCCCGAGACAGACCTGCACCAGGGGGCAAGCGGCCCCTCAGTCCCCAGCAAGGCCCTGCGCGCTGAGCAGCTCTCCAGTTTGTTTGGCTCTGGAGCGTTTACCCCTCTCTGAGTGTCCTGATTGTTGGTGGTTCTATTTGTGTTTCCTGCACGTCTCCCACTGAATGTGAGCTCCCAGATGGCAGGGCCTTGTCTGTTTCCGGCACTGCCATTTCCCCAGCATCTAAGCAAGCCAGTGTGTCCAATAAAACAGAATATAAGCCATAGAGGTGACTTACAATTTTTTTTTTTTCTAGGGAATCTCCCTCTGTCACCCAGATTGGAGTGCAGTGGCATGACCTTGGCTCACTGCAACCTCTGCCCCCCAGGTTCAAGCGATTCTCCTGCCTCAGCCTCCTGAGTAGCTGGGATTATAGGTACATGCCACCATACCGGGCTAATTTTTGTATTTTTAGTAGAGACAGCATTTCGCCATGTTGGCCAGGCTGGTTTCAAACTCTTGACCTCAGGTGATCCGCCCACCTCGGCCTCCCAGGTTGACGCCATTCTCCCACCGAGTAGCTGGGACTACAGGCGCCTGCCACTACACCCGGCTAATTTTTTGTATTTTTTAGTAGAGACAGGGTTTCACCATGTTAGCCAGGATAGTCTCGATCTCCTGACCTCGTGATCCACCTTGCAAAGTGCTAGGATTACAGGAGTGAGCCATCAAGCCCGGGCTAACTTGCAATTTTCTTTTTTTTTTTTTTTTTTGAGACGGAGTCTCGCTCTGTAGCCCAGGCTGGAGTGCAGTGGCACGATCTCAGCTCACTGCAAGCTCCACCTCCTGGGTTCACGCCATTCTCCCGCCTCAGCCTCCCGAACAGCTGGGATTACAGGCGCCCACCACACGCCCAGCTAGTTTTTGCATTTTTAGTAGGGATGGGGTTTCACCGTGTTAGCCAGGATGGTCTCGATTTCCTGACCCCATGATCCACCCGTCTCGGCCTCCCAAAGTGCTGGGATTACAGGTGTAAGCCACCGCGCCCGGCCGCAATTTTCTATTTAATCTGCACCCCGCCCCGCCCCCGCCCCCGCCTTTTTTTTGAGATAGGGTCTCGCTCTGTCACCCAGGCTGGAGTGCAGTGGTGGTACAGTCTCGGCCCACTGTAGCCTTGACCTTCTGGGCTCAAGCAATCCTCCCACCTCTGCCTCCCCAGTAGCTGGGACCACAGGCATGCGCCACCATGCCTGGCTAGTTTTTGTATTTTTTGTAGAGATAGGGTGTTGCCTGGGTGTTGCCATGTTGCCCAGGCTGGTCTTGAAGTTCTGAGCTCATGCAGTCCACCCACCTTGGCTTCCCAGAGTGCTGGGATTATAGGCATGAGCCACCACACCCAGCAACTCTTGTTTGTTTGTTTTTTTGAAGAGATGGGGTCTCTCTATGTTGCCCAGGCTGAGTGCAATGGCACAGTCATGGCTCACTGTAGGATTGAACTCCTGGGCTCAAGTGATCCTCCCACCTCAGCCTCCCAAGTAGTTGGGACTACAGGCCCACACTACCATGCCCAAATAACTGTTCACTTTTTGGCAGAGATGGAGGTCTCGTTGTGTTATCCAGGCTGGTCTCAAACTCTTGGGCTCATGCAATCCTCCCACCTACGCTTCCCAAGGTGTTAGGATTATACTGGCGTGAGCCACGGTGCCCAGGCTTAATAATGGTTTTTTTGTTTGTTTGTTTTGAGCCGGAGTCTTGCTCTGTCGCCCAGGGTGGAGTGCAGTGGCACGATCTCGGCTCACTGCAAGCTCCGCCTCCCGTGTTCACGCCATTCTCCCGCCAAGTAGCTGGGACTACAGGCGCCTGCCACCATGCCCGGCTAACTTTTTGTATTTTTTAGTAGAGACGGGGTTTCACCATGTTAGCCAGGATAGTCTCGATCTCCTGACCTCATGATCCACCTGTCTCAGTCTCCCAAAGTGCTAGGATTACAGGTGTGAAACACTGTGCCTGGTCAATTTTTGTACTTTTAGTAGACACAGGGTTTCACCATATTGGCCAGGCTGGTCTAAAACTCCTGGCCTCAAGTGATCTGCCTGCCTCAGCCTCCCAAAAGTGCTGGGATTATAGGTGTGAGCCCCCATGCCCAGCCTATAAAAGTTATTAATGAGATATTTTACTCCATTTTCACACTAAATCTTTGAAGTCTGGTGCGCATTTCACACTCATAGCATGTGTCAGTTTGGACCAGCTGTGTTTGAGGCAGCCGCATGTGGCTGGCCACCATATCTGACAGGAGAATTCCAGAACAACATTGGGCATCAGCGGGCCCTGGGTGAGCACCAATGTGCTGCATCAACGATGAGTAGGTGGGTTTCGCTGAGGAGACACGAGGTTGGAGAGGCTGGGGGGCTGCATCCCAGAGGCCTTGGCATTTGCTGGCCCTCTTCTTGGGAAACTCCACCCACAGCTCTTCTTGCGTTTCCTCAGAAAGCCCTCCCAGACCACCCCTATCTAAAGTCATTGGTCAGGCACGGTGGGTCAGGCCTATAATCCCAGCACTTTGGGAGGCCAAGGTGGGTGGATCACCTGAGGTCAGGAGTTCGAGACCAGCCTGGGCAACATAGTGAAACCCTATTTCTAGTAAAAATACAAAAAAATTAGCCAGTCGTGGTGGTGGGCGCCTGTAATCCCAGCTACTTGGGAGGCTGAGGCAGGAGAATCACTTGAACCCGGGAGGCGGAGGTTGCAGTGAGCCGAGATCGCACCATTGCACTCCAGCCTGGGCAACAAGAGCGAAACTCCGTCTCAAAAAAATTAAAAAATAAAAATGCAAAAATTAGCCAGGCCTGTTGGTAGGCACCTGTAATCCCAGCTACTCAGGAGACTGAGGCAGAACAGCTTGAATCTGGGAGGTGGAGGTTACAGTGAGCCGAGATTGTGCCATTGTACTCCAGCCTGGGAGACACAGACAAACTCCATCTCAAAAAAATAAATAAAAATAAAAAATAAAATCACTTCTCAGGCCCTCTCAGCCACCTCCCTTGTATTCATCTGCCTGGCACTTTCCCTCCCAAGTGTGTTTCTCTTTTGTTACTGCTACCACGTGGCAGTCTTCACCTCATGATGAAAGGCAAACTGGACCCAGCACGGTGGCTCATGCCTGTAATCCCAGCACTTTGAGAGGCTGAGGCAGGAGGATTGCTTCAGCCCAGGAGTTTGAAACCAGGCCAGGCAACATAGTGAGACTCTTGTCTAACGAAAACTTTTTAAAAAATTAGCTGGGCGTGGTGGCGTGCACCTGTGGTCCCAGCTGCTCAGGAGGCTGAGGCGGGAGGATCACTTGAGCCCAAGAGGTAGATGTTGCAGTGAGTGGTGGTCACGCCACTGCACTCCATCCTGGGCCATAAAGTGAGACTCTGTCTCAAAAAAGAAAAGGCAAGAAGCAAACTGGGCTGAACATAGTGGCTCACACCAGTACTCCCAGAACTTTGGGAGGCTGCAGGGGGAGAATCACTTGAGCCCAGGAATTTGAGACCAGCCTGGGAAACAAAGCAAAACCCGTCTCACAAAAGCAAACTGTATGTCTTTCATCTCATGCAGAGTAAACCCAGAGCCCTCACCGTGGCCCACAAGGCTCCCTGGCCTCCCCCTCTGTCCCTCTCGCTTATCTGCCCCAGCCACACCCGCCTCCTGGCTGCCCTCGAGCCTCCCGGCTGCTGCCATCTCCTGGGCTATGCCCCTGTGGCTTCCTGTGCCCCAATTATTCTTCCTCCAAGGGATCTGGGCTGCTCCCTCTCTCAGTTTAGGTCTTTGGTGAATGTCACATCAGGGAGGCCTTTTCTGGTCACCCTCTTTAACTTGCAACTCACTCCAGAACTTTCTCTGTGCAGAAAAGAGTTAACCTGGCAGGTTCTACCCCAGACTGCTGTCTTTAGACAGGCCTGGGTGCACAGCTGGTCCTTGGCTGGGAACTTGGGTGTCAGGAGGGGTCTTATCACTTCCTGATAGAGGGGCTCGCTGCGTCTATCTAGGCTGTTTGTGCAGGCACAGGCCTTCTTTCTGGGAGCCTGGCATTTTGGTATGTGTTGGAGAGAAGGTGCTCTTGTAGCTGCCCCCATGAAACTGAGGGCGCTGAGGCTAGGATCAGAGTGTCCCTGGCTGACATTTCACACATGTCACCATGATCCACTGCTGGAGGAATCAGGTGTGGCCTCTGGAAGTGCATGCCTGGTTTCCTGAGTTCACTCCATGTACCTTTTCTTTTGGCTGACTTGGCTCCATATCCTTTGATGAGAGTAAATCAGAGCTATCAGTGCAATTGCATACTGAGTCCTGAGTCCTAGAGAACCATCAAACCTGGGGTGCTCTCTGATTCCCAAGTCCTAGAGAACCATCAAACCTGGGGTGCTCTCTGATTCCCAAGTCCTAGAGAACCATCAAACCCGGGGGTGGTCTCGGGGACCCCCGGCACACTGTCCTTCTCAACTCTTTTCTCCTCCTCAGCACTCACCACCATTGGGCATCCCATTAATATTTTACCTGTTTACCTTATCATCTTGCCCACACCCCAGGTTCCACCCCAACCCTGATCTGCACAGTATTCCCAGCTGCACCCATAGAGACCCACAGAAGATGCTGGGGGAGTATTTCCTGAATGACACCCGTAACAGCTTTATTTTCAAAGGCGGGATCCCTCCCCGGGCTTGTGATGGGACGGCACTATGGGCCCGAGCAGCAGAGCTGTGCAGGACAGGAGTAGGCAGGGGCGGGGCAGCTGGCCCGGGAGGCTGGCAGGTCCCGGAAGACACCTCACACGGGTTCCATCTGCAGCTCCTCCCCGTCCACAGCCTCAATCTGGTGGAAGGCAGCATGGGAGCCGATGACCACCAGGGTGGCTCCTGCAGGAAAGCCGGCAGCTCAGGGCCATGCTCCTGTACCTGGCCCCCACCATCCACCCCAGCTGCTCAGACCCTGTACTCACCCAGCACCCAGAAAACGGCCGAGCCCGCACCAGCCAGCCAGAAGAAGGGGAAGGAGATGCCTCCAGCCAGAGCGTACTGATGCGCTGGGCTCACCTCTCGGCCTGAAAGCAGATGGCATTGGGGCGCTGTTCTGACCCTTCATGCCCTCTCCCAGAGTAACCCCTGCTGCCCCCCAACAATCTGTATAAGCTTCAGGTCCTCGGGATCAAATCCAAACTCCTCATGCCAAGGCCCTCCAGGTCCTGGGGTCACCCTGCTCCCCTGGTGTCCTCACTGCCCTCCAGAACACAGCACACCGTCCTCGCCTGCCTCAGCCCCACGCTCTGCCCTCTGCCCCACATCCTCCAGGAAGTTCCTGGGATCCCAGCTTCCTGCTCCCTAGACTAGGGCTCTCCTGCTGCAACCCTCACGCAGACCAGGGGTCTCAAACTGGTGGCCCAAGGGCCAAATCTGACCTGTGGATGTGTGTTTGTTTTGAGATGTTTTACAAGGATGTGATTTGTGGCTGGCAAAGTGAATGATTTCACATAAAAATACCAACTTCAGGCTTCTCATAGAAGTCTCAGGGATGGGGTCTGCATGCTCTGGTGCCTGTGCTTCAGGTGCTCCCTCCCCCTAAGCCCGTCATGCACATAACTTGCAGGCCCCTGAAGAGCCTGGCCTTCAGGTCTACCTGACTGCCCAATCCCAACTCCCTGACCCCACTCCAAACCTTGATTTTCCCCTGGGGGGAATTTCCCCTGGCATTTTGTTCTCCCAGTGGTCCTTGGTACTAGTCTGGGAACCACATGAAACACACTCCTCAGCTTCCCCAAGTTCCAAGTTCTTTCTGGTCACATCCCAGAAAGCAGGAAAAGAAACGGGAACAGAGGCCGGGCGCGGTGGCTCAAACCTGTAATCCCAGCACTTTGGGAGGCCGAGACGGGTGGATCACGAGGTCAGGAGATCCAGACCTTCCTGGCTAACACGGTGAAACCCCGTCTCTACTAAGAAATACAAAAAACTAGCCGGGCGAGGTGGCGGGCGCCTGTAGTCCCAGCTACTCGGGAGGCTGAGGCCGGAGAATGGCGTGAACCCGGGAGGCAGAGCTTGCAGTGAGCTGAGATCCGGCCACTGCACTCCAGCCTGGGCAAGAGAGCGAGACTCCGTCTCAAAAAAAAAAGAAACGGGAACAGATCTAGACCAGTGTAAGTTCGCCACCTGGTGTCCAGTGTGGGCACCTGCAGCTGATGCTTGCCGCAGAAAGCGGCAAGGGGAGGAGAGAGGGGAGGAGTCATGTGGTTTGAAGAGGAGTAGGTTTAAGGCACAGCAGCCAGGTGGAGCCTAGGTTTGAGGAATAGCAATTTGAGGGGGCTGAGACTCGATGGGAGCATCGGTTGTGTCTGAGATTTTTAAAGGATCAGGTTTGGGGGATCTAGTGTACATCTAGGCTTGGGCGGACTTGGGTTTTGAAGGACTTGGATTTGGGGTCTGAGGTTTGCATTCCAAAAGACCAAGATTCGAGGGACAAAGGATTCATCTGGGCAGGGGGTTTCTCACCAAAAAGCACAAGCTTGGACTGCAAGGTGCGCAGATAGAGAATGTAACAGGCGCCGAAAAAGACAGCCAGAGCCACCAGCAACATAGGGGACGTCACCCTGGAGGAGGAGTGCAGGGAGGCAGCGGTTAGGCAGCTGGGGCTGGCCAGCCAGGGAGCCCTGGCCTTCTCCACCGGCGGGAGGCAAGCTACATTCTGGAGACCAGGGAGGGCCAGGTGACATTCAGTCACACTGCATCCTGGCCAGGGTGATGGTGGGGTAGGGACCTGGCCCTTTGGTGACAAAGTAGGTCTAGCAGAGCCAATCCTTGGGGGCGGGGCCGGCCTGGGCGGTGAGAGGAGGGGCCTGGGCGGTGAGGGGAGGGGCCTGGGCGGTAGGAGCGGGGCCTGGGTGGTGAGAGGAGGGCCCGGGCGCTGGAGGGCGGGGCCTGAGCTGTGAGAGGAGGGGTCCACCCGGTCGGGGCTAGTGCGGGTGCAGGGCCCGGGATGCACTCACACGCAGTACAGGATGAGGCCCAGGAACACGAACACATAGTTGCTCTGGTAGTACTCCACGTTGCGTACTAGGCGCTGGCACAGCTCGCCCAGGTTGCGGGGCCGTGAGAAACGCTGCTGGTCCACGAAGGTGCCCCACGGCCGGATAGTCGCGCGGCGCCGCTCCAGCCACTCCCGGCCTGCACCGGAGGGAATCAGCTTCGGCAGCAGGGTCCTGCGAGGGGTGGGGCCGGGTCAGTGGTGGACCGGGATGGAGCCTCAGACCCCCGCAAAAGAAGGGGTTTAAAGGGGCTTGGACTCCCTCCCGGGACCCCAGATTACTGAATCGCAGGCGGGGAGGGGGGTAGGGGCCCAGACGCCAGGGTCCCATTAGAGGAGACCGGGGCCAGCACTTGTGCGTCTCGGGGCTGGGACTCCGGGCACTCGAGGGAGGAGGGGGCCGGGGTCCCGGACTCCCGGGCCTCGGGTCCGAGGGCCTAGAGCCGGCTCGCTCACGTGGCGCTCAGCCCTTCCGCCTCGACATCTTTCTGCTGGTCCTTCTGGGCTGCCATGTCTGCGTCCTGAGGGGTAGAGCTGCTGTAACCAGCCCGGTACCCTCCAGACCCCGCCGGCCCCGCCCGAGGCCGGCCCCACCCAGCGGAGTCGACGTGGCGCCGCTCGGGAGCAGCTGGGGACTGTAGTTCTGCCGCCGATCATTGTGGGAGTTGTAGTCCTGACGGTGGCTGGGAGGCTGGGCGCCATGATGGCGGTCTGACTCGCAAGACACCTTGGGAGATATAATCCCAGAAAGTGACGGCGCGCACCTCTGGGCATTGTGGGACCTGTAGTTTCAGGAGGGTGCAGGTGCGCTGTCAGGAACGAGGGCGTTATGGGAGCTCTAATGGCAGAAGAGGGTGTTGTGTACTCTCCCAGGCAGGGCACAATGGGGACCGTGCAGAGCTGTCGTTCTGACTCTAGAGGGCATAAAAAAACAACTAGAGGGCTTGCTAAAACAGACTCCTGGGCCCCACCCCAGATGTTCTCATTCAGCAAGTCTGGGGTGGAGCCCATAATTCGCATTTCTGAGTTCCCAGGTGATGCTGATGCCGCTGGTCCATGGACCACATTTTGAGTAGAAAGATTTAGAGAGTTTGTGGAAATTGATTCCTTCCTCAAGAGATTGAGGCTAGTGAGTGGGTCATGGTTGCTGGAGGGGTATCTGAGGTTGCCCCCTGCCCCACTTTGTGGAGTCCCAAAGATGAATGAGTTGGGACTAGGGACACCTCCGCATCCCCCCCCCCACCTGCAAACACACACACCTTTGGACAGGAGGGAGTGAAATTGGGAAAGAGAAAAGGTTGGGAAGTTTTGTGGGTTTTTCTGGGATGGAGTCTCACTCTTGTTGCCCAGGCTGGAGTACAATGGCACAATCTCGGCTCACTGCAACCTCTGCCTCCTGAGTTCAAGCGATTTTCCTGCCTCAGCCTCCCAACTAGCTGGGATTACAGGCGTGCACCACTATGCCCAGCTAATTTTTTGTATTTTTAGTAAAGACGGAGTTTCACCATGTTGGCTAGGTTGGTCTCGAACTCCTGACCTTGGGATTCGTCCACCTCAGCCTTCCAATGTGCTGGGATTACAGGCATGAGCCACTGTGCCTGGCCCCAAGTGACTCTTTTAGGCCCAGGTCTTGTCTTCCAAGATCTACGACACTTCAGGGTTTGTGCTTGGAAGCCTGCTGGAAGGCGTTCCCAGGAGGTGGGGGGAAGATGGCCCTGTCCAAGGGGCTGGTGGCGCAATAGGCAGGGAAGCCCTTTGCAAGGGCCCCACACTGAAGATGGAAGAGTTACACTTTGAAGATCAGATTGGCTAGTTACTATTTATTTCCTCTTTGTCACCCCCAGGCTTTTAGTGGAATCGGGTTTTCTTTTTCATTTTTGAGACGGAGTTTCGCTCTGTTGTTCCAGCTGGAGTGCAGTGGCACAATGTCTGCTCATTGCAACCTCCGCCTCCTGGGTTCAAGCGATTCTCCTGCCTCGGCCTCCTAAGTAGCTGGGATTACAGGTGCGTGCCACCATGCCTGGCTAATTTTTGTATTTTCAGTAGAGACGGGGTTTCACCACGTTGGGTCAGGCTGGTCTTGAACTCCGACCTCGTGATTCGCCCACCTAAGCCTCAGCCTCCCAAAGTGCTGGGATTACAGGCGTGAGCCATCGCACCTGGCCTGGAATCAGGTTTTCTAACTAGGATTCAAACTTGAAAATCCTACTCCTTTGACTGCGGGGCCGGGTGTGGTGTCTCACACCTGTAATCCCAGCACTTATGGGAGGCCCAGGCGGGTGGATCACTTGAGGTCAGGAGTTCAAGACCAGACTGGCCAACATGGCGAAAGCCCATCTCCACTAAAAAAAATACACATGCCTGTAATCCCAGCTACTTGGGAGGCTGAGGCAGGAGAATCATTTGAACCCAGGAGGCGGAGGTTGCAGTGAGCCAAGAGCGTGCCACTGCACTTCAACCTGGGCGACAGAGTGAGACCCTATCTCAAAACAAAACGCCAAATGAGGAGTGCAATTGCACGATTGCCCCCGAGCAGGAATAGGGGAGCAGCACCTGAATTCAAAGGGCCAGAGCAGCAGAGGTAGCCCTTGGAAGAACCTCCATGGAAAGACAGAGCTTGGAGAATAGAATTGGGACAGAGCTCCAGCTGCCTCTTCCATGGCCGGCTGTGGGAGATCCAGGATTAACTTTTGTTATGAGAGCTATTGGGTTTCCTTATAGGAACTGAATGAAAGCAATTTCATTCCAAAACCCACTGGTCTTTGTTCTGAGCGGAGAACATAGCGGCAGAGGCCTGGAGGTGTCGAACAGCATGGGCCATGGTGGGAGATGGGGTGGGGGACAGTGGAGTCTGAGGGGCAAGGACATTGCAGGAGGGGCCTTAGGAGTGGGAGGGTCGGGGGGGGACTTTGAATAAGGGAATTTCAGGAGATGGGGCCTGGACACAGGGGCAATGTGGGAGAGGAGGGCCTGAGGCAGATACATCATGAGAGATGGTGAGAGATGGGGTCCCTGAGAGAAGGGGCCTTTGGCAGATGGGCCCTGAATTAGGGGAGTAGGCGGGTGGTGTGCTGGGAGATGAGGGAACACCCAAAAAGATTGTGAGTTCCAGGCAGGGTATGGTGGCTCACGCCTGTAATCCCAGCACTTTGGGAGGCCAAGGTGGGTGGATCACTTAAGGCCAGGAGTTCGAGAGCAGCCTGCCCGACATGGTGAAACCCCATCTTTACTAAACATACCAAAAAAAAAAAAAAAAAAATTAGCTGGGCGTGATGGTGCGCGCCTGTAATCCCAGCTACTGGGAAGGCTGAGTCAGGAGAGTCACTTGAACCCAGGAGGCAGAGGTTGCAGTGAGCTGTGACTGTGCCACTGTACTCCAGCTTGGGCGACAGAATGAGACCCTGTCTCAAAAAAAAAAAAAAAAAAAAAAAATGGATCCCTCCAGCCTGAGGCCTCCTCCCTGCCTCCTGGGATCCCCAAGGAAGTGGTGCTGGGAGAGCAGGAAGACCTTAGTGCATTCAGCCAGAAACCTGGGGTCACTGTCCCTGCTGTGTGACCTCAAGGAAGGCCCTCCCCTCTCTGGGCCTCAGTCTCCCCACCTGTCTATGGGAGCGTCTCTTCCCCTGCACCAGATAGATAAAGCAGTATTTGTGGGTTTCCTAGGAGAGGTCTGGGCTCATGTAGCCCCTACCGGGATCAGACTGTACCCTGGGGTCACGAGGGGTGTCCAGCGCACGTGGCCACTGCCCTCCAACTGCCTTTCCCCCTCAGATTTGGAAGCTTCTCCCTCAGCCATTGTCTTGTGCGGTGGGTGTGTACATGCACTTGCACACTCACCCACTCACACTTGCGCTCAGCATCCCGGCCATCCAGACACTGGCATTGGAAGGCAGGTAGGCCCAGGCCTGGCCCCAGCCCCCCCTCTGACTTGCCTCCCTGGGCTGTGTTAGGAAGACTGCCTCGAGAGAAATGGATTCGCTGCCCCACCAAGGTGGCGAAAATGAAAATGAAAAGGACTGACAATTCCCAGTGGAGAGGGGATGTGGAGCAGCTGCTGCTTCCTTACGCTGTTGGACGCAGAATGGCACTCGAACTTTGGAAAAGGTCTGGCAGCGTCCATGAAAGCTAAACATAGTCTATCCCATGAACCAGCGATTCCACTTCCAGGCACGTGCGTACCCAACAGAATGCACATCTGTCATTAAAAGACACAACTAGAGGGCCGGGCGCGGTGGCTCACGCCTGTAATCCCAGCACTTTGGGAGGCCAAGGCGGGCAGATCACAAGGTCAGGAGTTCGAAACCAGCCTGACCAACGTGGTGAAACCCCATCTCTATTAAAAACACAAAAATTAGCTGGGCGTGGTGGTGCGTGCCTATAGTCCCAGCTACTCGGGAGCCTGAGGCAGGGAAATCACTTGAACCCAGGAGGCAGAGATTTCAGTGAGCCGAGATCGTGCCACTGCACTCCAGCCTGGCGACAGAGCAAGATTCTGTCTCAAAAAAAAAAAAAAAAAGACACAACTAGAGGGCTGGATGCGGTGGCTCGTGCCTGTGATCTCAGCACTTTAGGAGGCTGAGGTGGGTGGATCACTTTTGTTTTTTTTTGAGACAGAGTTTCATTCTTGCCCAGGCTGGAGTGCAATGGCGTGATCTCAGCTTGCTGGAACCTCCGCTTCCCAGGTTCAAGCAATTCTTCTGCCCCAGCCTCCCAAGTAGCTGGGATTACAGGCATGTGCCACCACGCTCAGCTAATTTTGTATTTTTAGTAGAGACAGGGTTTCTCTATATTGGTCAGGCTGGTCTCGAACTCCCAACCTCAGGTGATCTGCCTGCCTCAGCCTCCAAAAGTGCTGTGATTACAGGCATGAACCACCGCATCCAGTCTGTTTTGTTTTTTTCTTTTTAGATGGGGTCTCACTCTGTCACCCAGGCTGAAGTGCAGGGGCGTGACCTCGGCTCACTGCAACCTCCACCTCCCAGGTTCCAGTGATTCTCCTGCCTCAGCCTCCTGAGTAGCTGGGATTACAGGTGCCTGCCACCACACCCGGCTAGTTTTTGTATTTTTAGTAGAGACGGTTTCACCGTGTTGGTGGGTGGATCACTTGAGGTCAGGAGTTCAAGACCAGCCTGGCCAACATGGCAAAACCCAGTCTCTACTAAAAATGCAAAAACTAGCCAGGCGTGGTGGCAGGCACCTGTAGTCCCAGCTACTTGGGAGGCTGAGGCAGGAGAATCGCTTGAACCCAGGAGGTGAAGGCTGCAGTGAGCTGAGATGGTGCCACTGCACTCCAGCCTGGGCGACAAAGCAAGACTCCGTTTCAAAAAAAACAAAAAACAAAAAACGACATGACTAGAATGTTCCTGTCCCTAGCAGCACCAATTGTAATAGCCCCAAACTGGAAACCCCAAAGTCCCTCAACAGGAGAATAGACAAGTTGTGTTATGGAATGATAAGGAAGGGGCCACAGATACAGGTGACAATATGGATGACTCCTATAGACATAATGCTGAGAACAAGGAGCCAGACACAGAGATGACATGCTGTAAGGTTTCATTTGTATGAAGCTCAAGAACAGGCACAACTGATGTGTGATGACAGAAACCAGATCAGCTCTTGCCTCTGGAGGGGAGGCGACTGGAGGGGCTCCAGTGAACTTTCTGGGTGGAGGGAAAGGTTCTATGCCTTGATCTGGGTGGTAGCTTTGCAGATGCAACTTTTTTTTTTCTTTTTTTTTCCTGAGACGGAGTCTCACTCAACCTCTGCCTCCCGGGTTCAAGCAATTCACCTGCCTCTGCCTCCCGAGTAGCTGGGATTACAGGCATGCGCCACCATGCCCAGCAATTTTTTTTTTTATTTTTTATTTTTTTTGAGACACAGTCTCGCTTTGTCGCCCAGGCTGGAGTGCAGTAGCGCGATCTCGGCTCACTGCAAACTCCGCCTCTCAGGTTCACACCATTCTCCTGCCTCAGCCTCCCAAGTAGCTGGGATTATAGGTGAGTGCCACCATGCCCGGCTATATTTTGTATTTGTAGTAGAGACAGGGTTTCACCATGTTGGCCAGGCTGGTCTAGTACTCCTGACCTCAAGTGACCTGCCCTCCTGGGCCTCCCAAAGGGCTGGGATTACAGGCGGGAGCCACGGCACCTGGCCTGCAGATGCAACTTTAAAATCATTGAGCTGTAGCCTTAAGATGTGTGCACTGCACTGTATGAAAGGTTATCTCAATAAAATGAGAGAATAGCGTAGTGACCTAGAACTTTGGACAGCCTGGGTTCAAATCCCAGATGTGTCTCTTCTTAGCTGTGTGCAAATCACTTCTCCTCTCTGTGCATATTTATTTATTTATTTATTTATTTATTTATTTATTTATTTAGAGACAGAGTCTGGCTCTGTCGCCCAGGCTGGAGTGCAGTGGCCGGATCTCAGCTCACTGCAAGCTCCGCCTCCCGGGTTCACGCCATTCTCCTGCCTCAGCCTCCGGAGTAGCTGGGACTACAGGCCCCCGCCACCTCGCCCGGCTAGTTTTTTGTATTTTTTAGTAGAGACGGGGTTTCACCGTGTTAGCCAGGATGGTCTCGATCTCCTGACCTCGTGATCCACCCGTCTCGGCCTCCCAAAGTGCTGGGATTACAGGCTTGAGCCACCGCGCCCGGCCTCTCTGTGCATATTTAATGTGCACCTTGTGCAGAGTGCTTAGAAGTGGGCAGAGCACATAGCGGGCACTCAGTGAATCACTGTCATCACCATCATCATCAGCATTGTGTCCCCTGGGTCCTACTCCTATAGGAGAGGCTCCCAGTCACCATCCCACATCTGCTTCCCCTCCCTTTCCCCTGTTCTGATTCCACAATCCCATCGCCGGGCGAATTCAAGCTGCTCTGAGTTTCGTGGAGTTGAAAACTCCGTGATTAGATGGCTCTGAGATTCGGTGACTTTCAAGCCAGTGCCAGGCTAAGTTCCTGAGGTTTTGAGAATCTCCTGGCAACGCGCCCCAGCAGAGGGGATGCCATCCCGGCCATCCCGGCCACAGTCCCTGTCCAGAAAGCAGGCACGACACACACACTGCTTCTCTCTCCCCACTGATATATTTGATAATTGTCCAGAACCAGAGACAGCATCAGCCGAGGGGCTGAAAGGGAGTAAAAAAGAGCCCAGGGAGGTGGCTGGGGCCGGAGGAACGGATAGAGGGGTGAGGAAAGGGAGAGAAACTGACACAGAAAAGAGAGAGGAGAGAGGCAGGGGGCAGGGGAGAGAAGCCAGCCAGAGTAGGGGTGTCAAGAGATAGTGGAGGGGGTGGGGGCCAAGGTGGGGCCATGGGGAGAGAGGGCTCCTCCCCGCAGAATACAAAATGGGGGGGACTGGCAGGGGCGGTCCTGGGCTTGGGGGACAGGGAAGAGACGGGCGATGTGGTGGGGCTGAGGTCAGTAGTAGGTTTCCTTCTCCACCCAACCTGGAGAGACAAAGGAGGAAAGAAAGAGACAGAGTAAGAGATGGAGAGAGATAGGCAAGGTGAGCCACCCAGCAGAGAGAGGGACAGAGAGGGAGAGAGACAAGGAAACCACACAGAGACCCGTGAGAAGACAGAGCGGAGGCCTGGAGAGATGGGAAGAGAGAGAAGAGTGGGAACTGGGCGGCAGAGCCATCCAGCAGGGCGAGGGGAGCCTGGGACCAGCCGCCTGAGACCCTGCTGTCCCCCGCCCCCCTTGGCCGCTTTGCCAAGCCCCCTCACCCCCTGGGTTCCTGCGCAGGATGAGTTTGCGGATTTCGTCGTAGACGAAGATGAGGAAACTGTAGGGGAAGGCACAGAACCACCAGCTGGGCCTGTGGAGGGGAGAGCAGGAGGGCTTGAGTGCGGGGCCCTAACGAGAGGCAGAGCTTCAGGGGACAGGAGGGGACGTGGCAGGGACGCGGTGGGGCAGTCTCCCAGGACCCTTCGTGCTCACAGGTGGAGGCTGCCCTGGGTAGGGCTGGGGCCTGGGGTCTGCGGAGTAACCCGTGGTAGGAGCAGCCCATGGGGGAGACTTGGGGGCATCAGAATGGGGACTGCAGTGGGGACACCAGGGGAGGTGGGGCCTGAGGTTCAGACTGAGTCTAAGGGAAGGCTCCGTGGCAGGTGCTGGTGTGGGCAGGGCTGGGGGCAGCGGGGCACTCACTTGAGAGGGTACATGCGCAGGGCCACATCCATGCCGGGACAGTAGGACAGGAAGGCAGCCAGGGCCGTCTCCTCAAACAGCCCGAAGATCAGGATCTTGTTCCTGGAGGCACAGAAGGGCAGGGCTGGGCCCAGAGAGCACCCACCCTGCACATGCCACCCCGCAGAGACAGGGAGAGGCACAGTGCAGACACCCAGAGACAGCAGCACAGACACAGAGACAGAGGCAGAGACACAGGAAGAGAGACGGAGATGGGGAGACATGCCCCAACAGAGAGAGACAAAGAGGCAGAGCAATGGTGACACAGAAAGAGACAGAAAGACAGGGACACAGAGACAGACACAGAGACAGGGACAGACACAGAGACAGACACAGAAATCAGGACAGACACAGAGATAGGGACAGACACAGAGACAGACACAGAGACAGGGACAGACACAGAGAAGCACTGGTATAAAAAGAAAAGGACAGGAGCACCTCCACCACACACAGAGGCTGAGAGAGAATCAAGGACACACAGGATCCCTTGAGAGAAAATCAGTGCAGTGGCAAAACCCAAAATGGGCTGGGCATGGTGGCTCACATTTGTAATCCTAACACTCTGGGAGGCTGGGGCGGGTGGATTGCCTGAGCTCAGGAGTTTGAGACCAGCCTGGGCAACATGGCAAAACTCTACTAAACATACAAAAAATTAGCCGAGCCTGGTGGTACACACCTGTAATCCCAGCTACTTGGGAGGCTGAGGCACGAGAATCGCTTGAACCCGGGAGGTGGAGGTTGCAGTGAGCCGAGATCGTGCCACTGCACTCCAGCCTGGGCAACAGAGCAAGACTCTGTCTCTAAATAAATAAGCAAACAAACAAATAAATAAATAAATAAAAATTAGCCATATATGATGGTGCATGCCTGTAGTCTCAGCTACTCAGGAGCCTGAGGTGGGAGGTTCACTTGAGCCCAGGAGGTCAAGGCTGCAGTGACCTATGTATGATTGCACCACTGAACTCCAGTCTGGGTGACAGAATGAGACCCTGACTCAACAAAACAACAAAAATCCAAAGCAAGGACACAAGAGGAAGTACACAGACAGACAGACAGACACTCGGACAGGACGGATGGCTGTACAGCCGCTGTGTGTGCCCCCAGCTCTCACTTCATGCCCTGCTGGAAGACTGAGTTCCTCCGGGTCTTGCAGATGATCAGATCTGCCCACTGGACGACTACGATGCTCACAAAGAAGGCTGTGTGGCAGGTGAACTCCACCACCTTCCTCTGCTCGTATGTCTGCAGGAGCGGTGACCGGGGCATGGGACATCAGTCAGTGGCACTGCAGCCCTAGCCGCCACCCCGACGTTCTGGTGCTCTTTGACCCACCCCATCCTGCATGGGGTCCCCAGGGCCTCAGGTGTGTCTTCCTTCTGCGGGCTCATGGTCCCAAGGGAGGAGGCAGGAGATGTACAAGAAAGGAGAAAGGTTAATGGTGACCTCACCGTCCACCAGGGGCCAGGAGGATGAGGACCCTGTGGTCCTCCCAAGGATAGACAGCAGCTGGACTTTGAAGGGACAGACAGAGGCAGGGAAGAAGGCCTGGCAGGGCAGAGAGCTCAGGCAGTGGGAGACAAGGCTCCAGATGGGCTGGGCAGGGGCATCCAGGAAGCCCCAAGTGCCCAGCAAAGGCCTTGACACTGCCATGGGGGACTGAGGAGCCATCGTAGGAAGTGGCCGTGCATGGCTGGGACAGCTCGCCCCGGGCAGGAACACAGCACCCTGCCTCACTCACCCACTGCTGCCCGTAACTGTCCTCCAGGTCGTTGACAGTGCGGTCATCCCAGTTTAGCCGGATGCCCACCAGGTTGCCAGGCAAGAAGCCATTTTCTGCCAGGATCACAAAGTAAGAGAAGAAACCACCGAGAGCCTGGATCATTCCTGGAAGGAGGAGAGAGGAAGCAGAGGAGAGGCTCAGGTCGGGGCCAGCAGCCAGCCCAGGGCACCTCGGAGGGCCCAGAAGCCCCCTTGGAGAGGGAAGTGTGCCCCTCTGGCCCTGTTATCTGGACACCGGTTCCCAGAGGGCGACCTGAGGTCTCACTTGGTGGTGAGGCCCTAAGATGGGTGGGCCACCTGGGACAGGGGCTTTGGAGAGGGGGATCTCCCAGAGGGATAACCCGGAGCCCCTCTCCCACCCGACCCAGGCCACCTAAACATCATGAATTCTTGGGGGATCCCCAGCTTGAGCTCCCAACACAGGAATGACCTCCCTGGGCCTAGGACCACCGCCATGAAGTCTCTGCTTGCTGGGACAGCCCCCAAGTGTGGCTGCTTCACACCTCTGGGGCTCTGCACACATCGGCAGCAGAGAGGAGGAGGTGGAGAAGGATGGGGTGCAGACCCCGCCCTCAGATAGCTCACTGGCTGGTCCTGTCCACGTCTGCTCCCCTGAGTCAACGCCAGGGTCCCAAGCACCCACGGTGGGCCAGGCACTGCTCTAGGCCTGGCATTGGGCCGTAAGGAGATGGAGTCCCCGGTGCCTCACCGATCTGCCCATAGGCCATGCTGATGAGTCTCTCATTGACCAACTTGTCCGTCCGTGGGTTCCTGGGCTGTCTCTTCATGATGTCACTTTCAGCAGCCTCGTATGCCAGTGAGATGGCAGGGACCTGGGTGGAAGAGGCCAGGTGAGCCGGGAAGGGGAGGACTCCACCCTCCTGGGCCCCAAGGGTGGCCGTCAGGGCTCACCATGTCGGTGCCCAGGTCGATGCAGAGGATGGTGATGGTGCCCAGGGGCAGCGGGATGTTGGCCATGATGAACAGCAGGAAGGGCGTGATCTCTGGGATGTTGCTGGTCAGGGTGTAGGCGATGGACTTCTTCAGGTTGTCGAAGATCAGGCGGCCTGTGGCACGGGCGGGCTCAGAGCAGGCACCCATGCCAGGGAGCTCCACTCCCTCTGCTCCTCCTCCGCCCCTGTCCAGCGTCCTTTTCTACCTCCTAACCTACCCACCATTTTTTTCTTTTTGGGACAGGGTCTCACTCTGTTACCCAGGCTGCAGGGCAGTGGCACGATCAGGGCTCACTACAACCTCGACTCCCAGGCTCAAGTGATCCTCCCACCTCAGCCTCCCGTGTAGCTGAAACTACAGGCACGCGCCACCACGTCCAGCTAATTTTTGTATTTTTAGTAGAGACAGGGTCTCACCACTTTGCCCAGGCTTGTCTCTAATTTCTGGGCCGTGATTCCACCTCAGCCTCCCAAAGTGCTGGGATTACAGGTGCGAATCTCCACACCAGGACTGTCACCCACCCACCTTTCCACATAAACATCCAACCACATCACCTTTGTCGAAACATTCTGGAAATAACCACTCTGGAAGATGGTTTGGGAGTTTCTATCAAACAACCCCCACCCCACCGACCCAGTAATCTGACTCTTAGGTTTTATACCCGAGAGACAGGAGGACTGTTTATGCCCAGCAAAAAGCAAGTACAAGAATGTTTATCATAGCACCACTCATCACAGCCAAAACCCAGAGTCAATCTCACGTCCATCAACAGGTGAGGGATGAATAAACCACTGTTGCACTCCAGCCTGGGCAACAGAGTGAGACCTTGTCTCTAAATAAATGAACAAGTAAAAAGATTAGCCCATAAATAAAGAGGTCAATCATTAAGAAAGAACAGGCCAGGCGAGGTGGCTCACGCCTATAATCCCAGCACTTTGGGAGGCTGAGGCGGGTGGATCATGAGGTCAGGAGATCGAGAGCATCCTGGCCAACATGGTGAAACCCCATCTCTACCAAAACACAAAATATTAGCTGGGTGTGGTGGCGCACGCCTGTAGTTCCAGCTACGTGGGAGGCTGAGGCAGAAGAATTGCTTGAAGCTGGGAGGCGGAGGTTGCAGTGAGCTGAGATCATGCCATTGCACTCCAGCCTGGCAACAGAGCAAGACTTTGTCAAAAAAAAAAAAGAAAGAAAGGAAAGAAGGAGAGAAGGAAGGAAGGGGGGGGGGGAGGGAGGGAGGGAGGGGTAGGCTGCCTGCGGTGTGGCTGCTTTGATTGCTTTGATGGCTCTTGCGTAGCAATAAGAGCCTGAGCCACTCCCGCCTGATATTCTCGTTCCCTGCATTGTGCTCTTCTCCACAAACTAGTGGTTTCTCGTCCTAAAATATTTATGGATGAAATGATGACTTAAATGTGCATCAGCATAATCCAGTGTGTGTTCCAGGGGGTGGGGAAGAAACAAGGTGTGCCGTGCGCTGATGGCCGCTGCAGCTGGGAGGGAGGCGCAGGGGCCCACTGTGCCTTTGCTCTACTTTTGGGTATATCTGGAATGCCCTCTGATGGAAGTTATTTTGTTGTTTGTTTGTTTGTTTGAGACAGGGTCTTGGATCTCTATCTCCCAGGCTGGAGGGCAGTGGCACCATCATGGCTCATGGCAACCTTGACCACCCAGGCTCAAGTGATCCTCCTGCTTCAGCCCCCCGAGTTGCTGAGACTACAGGTGTGTGCCACCATGCCCTGCTAATTTTTTAAATTTTCTGTAGAGACCAGGTCTTAATTTGTTGTACAGGCAGGTCTTGAACTCTTGGGCTCAAGCAATCCTCCCGCCTTGGTCTCCCAAAATGCTGGGATTACAGGCGTGAGCCCCCGTGCCTGGCCCCTGACGGAAGTTAGACATTTCTTCCCTCCCTTCAGAGAGGCCTTCCATGTCCACCCCATCTGGGCAGGACTCTCATTATTATCTATTGCAGCAACCTGCTTTCTTCTGGGCATATATCACAATTTGTAATTACGTATCTGTTAACTTGTTTAAGGCTGTCTCTCCAGCCCCATGAGAACAGGGATGGTGCCTGCTCTGCTCACAGCTGCCTCCCAGCTTCCAGCATGATGCACAAGATTCGGAAGGAGCAGATGGCTGTATCTGAGACAGTGTGTGTATTGTGTATGCATAAGATGCCTTGGGGAGGCCAGGCATGGTGGCTTACACCTGTAATCCCAGCAAATTGGGAGGCCAAGGTGGGAGGATTGCCTAAGCCCAGGAGTTGAAGTCCTGGCTGGGCAAGGTGGCTCATGCCTGCAATCCCAGCACTTTGGGAGGCCGAGGTGTCGGGATCACTTCAGGTCAGCAGATCAAGACCAGCCTGGCTAATATGGTGAAACCCCATCTCTACTAAAAATACAAAAATTAGGCCGGGCGCGGTGGCTCAAGCCTGTAATCCCAGCACTTTGGGAGGCCGAGACGGGCGGATCACGAGGTCAGGAGATCGAGACCATCCTGGCTAACATGGTGAAACCCCGTCTCTACTAAAAAATACAAAAAACTAGCCGGGCGAGGTGGCGGGCGCCTGTAGTCCCAGCTACTCGGGAGGCTGAGGCAGGAGAATGGCGTGAACCCAGGAGGCGGAGCTTGCAGTGAGACGCCGTCTCGAAAAAAAAAAAAAAAAAAAAAAAAATTAGCTTGGTGTGGTGGCATGCACCTGTAATTCTAGCTACTCGGGAGGCTGAAGCAGGAGAATCGCTTGAACCCAGAAAGTGGAGGTTACAGTGAGCCTAGATTGTGCGCCTGTACTCCAGCCTGGGTAACAGAGCAAGACTCTGTCTCAAGAAATAAAACACTAGCCTGGCCAACATGGCGAAACCCCATCTCTACAAAACCTTAAAAATCAGCCAGGTGTGGTGGTGCATACCTGTAGTCTCAGCTACTTAGGGGCCTGAGGCAGGAGGATCGATTAAGTCCAGGAGGTGGAGGCTGCAGTGAGCCGTGATTGTGCCACTGCACTTCATCCTGGGCAACAGATTGAGACCCTATCCCTGCCCCCACTCCCCGCAAAAAGATATCTCTTGGGGGGATAAGAAGATGTTAACCATGGTTTCCTCTGGGACATAGGAAACAAGGACTAAGGACATTTAATCTGTTACTCTGGGCTCAGCTTTGCTGTTTGAATTCTCTTTTACCATGAACTACTTTTTACACTAGAGACATTTCAAATAGGAGAGAGAAATTGCAAGAAAATCCACTAAGGCATGAATCGTGATTATTTCTGGATGGCAAGGTTATGGGTAATTTGATTCCAATTTTTTCCTGAATGCCTTTTTGCATTTGTTTATAATTATCATGAATTAATTTGATGATCAGAATAAATCTGAATGTGAACCAGCCCTTCTGTGGCCTCGTCCGGGCCTGTCAGGAGGTGGTGCCTGTGGGCTCTGTGGCCTGGGCTCCCAGTGCCCCCACCTCAGCAGCAACACCAGCCTCAGACCCAGCCCCTCACACTGCCTTGCCTGTGTACCGGTTCCTCTGCCTATGACTCCCTGGCACTAGTCTATGTGGACGCCACAGCATGGCCCCTGACTTGGCTCAGCCATCCCTGTACACTCTGGGAAGCTCCCTTGACCTGCAGCCCAGGCTGGCAGAGAGGCCCCCTGAGGCCTCCCCCAGGGTCCCTGACTTCCCTCTGGTTTGGCTTGAGAATTTTTTTTTCTTTTTCTTTTTTTTTTTTTTTAAGATGGAGTCTTGCTCTGTTGCCCAGGCTGGAGTTCAGTGGTGCAATCTTGGCTCACTGCAAGTTCTGCCTCCTGGGTTCACACCATTCTCCTGCCTCAGCCTCCCGAGTAACTGGGATTACAGGCACACGCCACCACGCCTGGCTAATTTTTTGTATTTTTAGTAGAGACGGGGTTTCACCAGGGGTGTTAGCCAGGATGTTCTCGATCTCCTGACCTTGTGATTCACCTGCCTCAGCCTCCCAAAGTGTTGGGATTACAGGTGTGAGCCACTGCGCCCAGCCGATAATATTTTTTAAAAGTCTCCAAGTCAGCTTCACCCACCAGATGGGACCTGGGCTCGATGATGTGGGGACCCTGAAATATGTCAGCTCAGTCCTGCCCAGGGGAGCTTCTAACCCCACAGGGAAGGAAGACAGACAAGGACAGCCTCAAGCTCCTCCAGGGCCAAGGGGGCTGTGGTCTCTGTCACACATCCCCCTGCAGCCCTGGCCAGTTCCCCTTGCTGGTCTCAGGCCTCTGGCAGTGACCCTGGTTTCCAGGGCCAGCCCTGGCCAACTCACCCTCCTCTACCCCCGTGACAATGGAGGCAAAGTTGTCGTCCAATAGGATCATGTCGGCTGCCTGCTTGGAGACATCAGAGCCAGCGATGCCCATGGCCACCCCAATGTCGGCCTTCTTCAGAGCGGGGGAGTCGTTCACACCATCCCCGGTCACAGCCACAATTGCACCCTGGAGGGAGAGAGGGTAAGGATGACACCCAGGGGCCAGGCCCCAGAGTCTCCTCCCTCAGATCCAGAAGCCCAAGACCCCAGCCCCGTCCTCCTTCAGACCCAGGAGTTCAGGTCCCCAACCTCCTCTTCCCCTCAGACCTAGGAGTTCAGGCCCCCAGACCTTCCTCCCTCAGACCTGGTCGTCCAGACCCCCAGACCCTCTTCCCTCAGACCCAGGGGTCTAGGCCCCCAGCCTCCTTCTCCCTCAGACCCAGGAGTCCAGGCCCCCAGCCTGTCCTCCCTCAGACCCAAGGGTCCCATTCCCCAGTCCTCTCCCTTCTGCACCCAGGTTCCAGCTCCCAGCTCTCTCCCTCCCGGTTCCCGTGTTCCCAAGCCCTCGCTCCTCCTCCTCCTCGGTTCCTGTGTCTCAAGCCCCAGCTCCTCCTCCTCTGCACCCCAGCCCGGCCCCAGCTCTCCTCCCTCTGACCCTGGTGGCCCAAGCTCCCAGCTCCTCCTCCCTGGTTCCTGTAGTCCAGTTTCTGTCCTCCCTCCTTTCGACCCAGTGTCCCATTCCCCAGTCCTCCTCCCTGGTTCCAGGACTGTGTCTCCCAGTCCCTCCTCCTGTTCAGTGTCCTGGCCTCCCTGTGCTCCTCCCTCCTCGAGTTTGTCTCCAGCTCCCACCCCTCTCCCCTGTCTCTGTAGTCCCAGCCCCGGTGCCTCCTCTGACCCAGAACTGAAGTCCCCAGCTCCTCCCTCCTGAGACCAGAGTTCCGCTCCAGCCCCTCCTCTCCTGTGAGTTCCAGCCCCAGCCCAAGCCCCGCCCCTTTCTGGGACCCAGTCTGAGGTTCAGCTTCCTTCCCAGACCCAAGGTCCAGGCCCCCAGCCCCTCCCCGTGGTTCCAGTGGGAAGTCCAGCCCCAGCCCTCCTCCCTCAGACCCAGGAATCCAGGCCCCGGCCTCAGTGAGGACCCAGGAGTCAAGGCCCCGTCCCCCTCTCTGCGGGAGCGCAGCACACCTGTCTCTGACAGCCCTCCACAATGATGAGCTTCTGCTGGGGGGACGTGCGGGCGAAGACGATCTCGGTGTGATTCTGCAGGATCTCGTCAATTTGCTCGGAGGTGAAGTCCTTGAGGTCGGTGCCGTGGATCACACAGGCCTTGGCATCCCTGGGAAGAGCAGAGAGGGTGATGGCTGAGGTCAGGGTGTGTGAGGAGTGGCACAGTGAGCCCTGAAGCACAGAGAAACAGAGGGGCCAGCTCCACAAATAGGAGAGCCAGAGGACCAGGGGCTGCGGGAAGGGGCCTCTGGGGGAAGCAGGGGAGAAGGGGGCTACTGCAGCAGGGCATGCGGGCAGACCTGAGGAAGGACTTCCAGGCAGTGCATTTATGTATGTATGTATGTATGTATGTATTATTTTTGAGATGGAGTCTTGCTCTGTCACACAGGCTGAAGCACAGTGGTGCAATCTCAGCTCACTGCAACCTCTGCTTCCTGGGTTCAAGCAATTCTCCCATCTCAGCCTCCCTAGTAGCTGGGATTACAGGTGCCCACCACCACGCCTGGCTAATTTTTTTATTTTTTAGTGGAGTTGGGGTTTTGCCATGTTGGCCAGGCTGCTCTCGAACTCCTGACCTCAAGTGATCCACCTGACTCGGCCTCCGGGGTGCTGGGATTACAGGCATGAGCCACTGCGCCCGGACAAGGGGCAGCGGATTCAGAGGAATGGAGATATATGGACAAACGGAAGGGAGGCAGAGTCAGAGATAGGCATGAGGATGGAAAAACTGAAGAAGTCAGAAAAACAGAACAGAAAAGAGAGAGACAAAGAGAGACAGACAGGAAAAAAGAGAGACAGACACAGAAGTACTGGATTCTACTGAATCCTCTGAGATAGGAATTATTAGTAGCCCATTTTAGAGATGGGCCAACTGAAGTTCATGGATGCTAAAGGACTTGCCCAATGTCACACAGTTTGTGAGCAGTAAAAGCTGGGATGCAGGCGGGGCACGGTGGTTCACGCCTGTAATCCCAGCATTTTGGGAGGCCGAGGCAGGTGGATCACCTGAGGTCAGGAGTTCGAGACCAGCCTGGCCAACATAGTGAAACCCCATCTCTACTAAAAGTATAAAAAAAATTAGGCAGGTGTGGTGGAGGGCCCCTGTAATCCCAGTTACTTGGGAGGCTGAGGCTGAGGCACAGAATTGTTTGAACCTGGGAGGCAGAGGTTGCAGTGAGACATGATTGCGCCACTGCACTCCAGCCTGGATGACAGAGCGAGCCTCTGTCTCAGAAAAAAAAAAAAAAAAACAAAGACTGGGAAGCAAACCTATGCCTGGCTACCTCTGTGGCTGCAATGTCCCCACACCAGACGGAGGGCTGGACCCAGGGCCTGGTCCATGGAGAAGTCCCAGAAAGAATAGGAACGGCAGTGCAGTGGGAAGTTGCGGGGAGGCAGTGCCCCTGTGTCAACACCCTAGAGGGATGTCCAGGGTCCTGGTTGGGATGGGTGGCTCACCGGGGGTTAACCTGGCTGACGGGAATGTTGAGACGGGCGGCGATGTCCTCCACAGTCTCGTTGCCCTCAGAGATGATGCCCACGCCCTTGGCAATGGCCTTGGCCGTGATGGGGTGATCGCCGGTGACCATGATGACCTGCAGGCATTGATTTTTAGAGATGGCCTCCCCCGCCCCATGTCTGGCTTCGCCTTCCCCAGCCACCCCAAGCCACACCTTGATGCCTGCGCTGCGACACTTGCCCACCGCGTCAGGGACGGCTGCCCGGGGCGGGTCGATCATGGACATGAGGCCCACAAAGCAGAGGTTGTCTGTGGTGAAGTTCACGTCATCACAGTCGAAGGCAAAGCCCTTGGGGAACTGCTCCTCGGGCAGGTAATAATGGCAGAAACCTGGTGGCAGGGAAGGGTTGGGGTGTGAGGGTTCCAGCCTCGGAGCCCCTGCCCCATGCCCCTAGATGTCTGCATCGCCCGCATTCCATCTCCCCATCGGCAAGACGGCCGGTCAGCATTCATTTCCTAGGATGCCTTCCCCTCTCATTCATTCATTCATTCATTCACACTACATTCTGGGAGGCCCTGGACTGAGCCAGGCTTTGGGCAGCATCACAACCCTCCTTGCCCTCTAGGGACCCCAGAGCCCGCCCGGCAGCCTCGCACCAAGCACGCGCTCGCCCAGGCCGCCGAGCTCGAGGTAGGCATTCTGGAAGGCCTCCTTCATCTCCTCATCCAGAGGCTGCTCCTTGCCCTGCAGCAGGATGGTGGAGCAGCGGTCCAGGATGCGCTCGGGGGCACCCTTCATCACCAGGAGGTATCGGTTGTCATTGGGGTCCTCGGTCTCATGGATGGAGAGCTGGGGACCGAGCAGAAGGTGGCGTGCCTGAGCCACGCAGACACCAGGAACCTCCCTGCCCCATCCTGTCCCTGGTCCAGAGCCAAGGGTGCCAGGACAGACCCACACAGGGGCTCCCCCAGAGGGGACACTCTCACAGAGACCTCTGCTCATTCCTGTCCGCTTCTGTCTATCTCATGGATATTTCTTTCTCTTTTTTTTTTGGAGATGGAGTCTCACTCTGTTGCCCAGGTTGGAGTGCAGTGGTGCGATCTCAGCTCACTGCAACCTCCGCCTCCTGGGTTCAAGCGATTCTCCTGCCTCAGCCTCCCGAGTAGCTGGGATTACAGGCACCACCACCACACCCAGCTAATTTTTGCATTTTTAGTACAGACGGGATTTTGCCATGTTGGCCAGACTGGTCTTGAACTCCTGGCCTCAAGTGATCTGCCCTCCTCAGCCCCTCAAAGTGGTGGGACAACAGGCGTGATCCACCACACCCGTGCTCCCCTCCCCCCACCGTTTTTTGTTTTGTTTTGTTTTGTTTTGTTTTTTAAAGACAGAGTCTTATTCTGTCACCCAGGCTGGAGAACAGTGGCGAGATCACAGCTCACTGCAGCCTTGACCTCCCAGGCTCATGCGATCCTCCCACTTCAGTCTCCCACGTAGCTGGGACCACAGGTCCGCACCACCATGCCTGGCTAATTTTTTGTAGAGATGTGCTGTCCCTATGTTGCCCACGCTGGTCTCAATTTCCTGAGTTCAAGCGATCCTCCTGCCTCGGTCTCCCAAAGTGCTGGGATTACAGGCGTGAGCCACCACGCCCGGCCATATGCTTCCATTTTTATGAAATGTCCAGAATAGGCAAATCCATACAGACAGAAAGTAGGTTAGTGGTTGCTTAGGGCTGGGAGTGTGGGGGAGGAGGGGGCGGGTGACAGCTGAGCGATGCGGGGTTTCTTTTTGGAGGTGATGAAAATGCTCTAAAATTGACTATGTGGATTACTGCCTATATCTGCAAATATACTATTATACATTTAGAGGGACGAGCTACGGTATGTTAATTATATCTTAATAAAGTTATTTTAAAAGCTCTGAGTCAACTCCTGTGTCTCTTTGGCTCAGAAGCCCCTGGAGGCTTGTGTGCTCCTCAGAGTCACAGCCAAGTCCTCTCCATGCCCGTGAGGTCTGACAGGATCTAGCCAGCACCCACCACTCCCACCAAGCTCCCTGGCTCCTAGCCCCTCTGCATTGGCTGGCTGGCTGGCCAGCGTTCAGATGCGCCAGCACACTCCCGCCTCTGTGCCTTTGCACAGGCTGTGCCTGCTACTCAAGTGCTCTTCCCCCAGACACCTGAAGGGCTCCCTCCCTCAGCACCACAACCGCTATGATTACCTCCTCATGCCTTTGTTATTGCCTGTCTTCTGGAGCCAGACCGTAAGTCCCAGAGAGTGGGGGACTTCACCGTTTCACTCACTACTGTGTGTACACCCAGCACCCAAAACAGCGCCTAACATGTGGTGGCTGCTCAACAAATGTATACTGAATGGGCCAGGCATGGTGGCTTATGCCTGTAATCCCAGCACTTTGGGAGGCCGAGGTGCACCCACCTCACTTGAGGTCAGGGGTTCAAGACCAGCCTGGTCAACATGGTGAAACCACATCAATACTAAAAATATAAAAATTAGCTGGGCATGGTGGTGCACACCTCTAATTCCAGCTACTTGGGAGGCTGAGATACGAGAATCACTTGAACCCAGAGGCGGAGGTTGCAGTGAGCTGAGATCACACCACTGCATTCCAGCCTGGGCGACAGAGCGAGACTCCGTCTCAAAAAAAAGTTTGCTGAGGCCGGGCACGGTGGCTGACGCCTGTAATCCCAGCACTTTGGGAGGCTGAGGTGGGCAGATCACGAGGTCAGGAGATCGAGACCATCCTGGCTAACACGGTGAAACCCCATCTCCACTAAAAATACAAAAAATTAGCCGGACGTGGTGGCAGGCACCTGTAGTTCCAGCTACTTGGGAGGCTGAGGCAGGAGAATGGTGTGAACCCGGGGGGTGGAGCTTGCAGTGGGCCGAGATGGTGCCACTGCACTCCAGCCTGAGCGACAGAGTAAGACTCTGTCTCAAAAAAAAAAAAGTTTGCTGAATAATTGAAAGTTGCTGCTCTGCCCCAAGAGGTCTCCTGCTTGTTCCCACTCTCTGCTGTAGGAAAACTTTTTTTCTTTTTTTTTTTTTTGAGTCAGGGTCTTGCTCTGTCACCCAGGCTGGAGTGCAGTGCGTGATGTAGGCTCTCTGCAGCCCCAACCTCCCTGGCTCAGGCAATCCTCCTGCCTCAGACTCCCAAATCGCTGAGATCATGGGCACATACCACCACACCTGGCTAACTAAAACAACAAAAAAAAAGATTCATACAGATGGGGTTTTGCCATCTTGCCCAGGCTGGTCTCAAACTCCTGGCCTCAAGTGATCCTCCTGCCTCAGCCTCCTAAAGTGCTGGTGTTACAGGTGTGAGCCACCACACTCGGCCTGCAGGAAGATCTTTACTCCTCAGCGTCTCACTCCAACAGAGATCTGGCTCCTACTCCCAGGTTCTCCCCGTTCCTCTCCCCACCAGGTGGGTATTATCATTCCCATTTTATAGATGGGAAAATCAAGGTTCTGTGACACCTCTTTACGGGCATCATAGGGAGCCTGAGGTCCAGGCTGGCTCTCCCGGAAAGCCCAGAGTACCTGGTATTTGTTGGTGGAATTGAAGGGAATCTCAGCCACTTTCTTGTTGCGTTCACGCATCAGCTTCACGGAGCCAGAGGACAGCTCAATGCACTTGAGCAGGGCAGACTCAGAGGCATCCCCGGCCACATCCCTCTGCAGGGAGAGAGAGCCGTCAGAGCAGGGGCAGCGGAGGGCAGGACACAGGCGGGGCCGAGGTGAGGCCAGCAGCTGAGCCCACCTTGAGCACAGGGATGTTGTCCTGACCACCCTTGAAGACGGCGCGATTGCAGAGCCCGGCGATGTGAGACAGGGCCACCCAGGTGTGTGAGCTCTTGTCGAATGAGGTTCCTGGGGGAGGCACGTGTGAGGGCCAGGGGCTCCTGGAGCCAGGCGCCCATGGTCCTCACCCGGGGCCTGCGCTCACCTGACTGGTCCTCAGTGGTGTCAGCCTCGTGGATCTGGTTGTCAAACCACATGTGGGCGACCGTCATGCGGTTCTGAGTGAGGGTCCCTGTCTTGTCCGAGCAGATGGTGGACGTGGAGCCCAGGGTTTCTACAGCCTCCAAGTTCTTCACCAGGCAGTTCTTCCGGGCCATGCGCTTGGCAGTCAGCGTCAGACACACCTGGAGGACGAGCAAGGGCAGGCAAGTTACAGGGACAAGCCCGGCAGGCAGGGTTGGATGAATGACACCAGGGCCATAGCCCAGCAGCCCGGCCCCCGGAGAATCCTGAAGGCCTGGAAAAGAACGAGGCAGCAACGCCACCCTCAAGTTCAGACCAACAGAAACAGGGCAGAGATACCCAAAGACAGGGACAAGAATGCTCATAGCAGCCACATGCATAATAGTGCAAAATGGCCAGGCGCAGTGGCTCACGCCTGTAATCCCAGCACTTTGGGAGGCCGAGGTGCAAGGATTGTGTGAGCCCAGGAGTTTAAGACTAGCCTGGGCAACACAGTGAGACCTCAACTCTAGAGATTTTTTTTGTTTTTTCAGTTAGCCAGGCATGGCGGCACGCACCAGTAGTCTTAGCTACTTGGGAAGCTGAGGCAGGAGGATCGCTTGAGCCCAGGAGTTCAAGGCTACAGTAAGCTACGATGGCATCACTGCACTCCAGCCTTGGCGACAGAGTGAGACTCTGTCTTAAAATATTGTCCAGGCCAGACGGGGTGGCTCAGCCCTGTAATCCCAGCACTTTGGGAGACCGAGGTAGGCACATCACTTTAGATCAGGAGTTTGAGACCAGCCTGGCTAACATGGTGAAACCCCGTCCCTACTAAAAATACAAAAGTTAGCCGGGCATGGTGGTGAACACCTGTAATCCCAGCTACTTGGGAAGCTGAGGCACAAGAATCCCTTGAATCCAGGAGGCGGAGGTTGCGGTGATCCGAGATAGTGACGCTACACACCAGCCTGGGCAATAGAGTGAGACTCTGACTCAAAAAAAAAAAAAAAAAAAAAAAATTGGCCAGGCACAGTGGCTCACGCTTGTAATCCCAGCACTCTGGGAGGCTGAGGCGGGTGGATCATGAGGTCAGGAGATCGAGACCATCCTGGCTAACAAGGTGAAACCCCGTCTCTACTAAAAAATACAAAAAATTAACCAGGCGTGGTGGTGGGTGCCTGTAGTCCCAGCTACTCGGGAGGCTGAGGCAGGAGAATGGCGTGAACCCGGGAAGCGAAGCTTGCAGTGAGCCGAGATCGTGCCACTGCACTCCAGCCTAGGTGACAGAGCAAAAAAAAAAAAAAAGAAAAGAAAAATTGTCCAAAACTGCAAACAACTCAGATGTCCACTAACAGCAGAAAAGATAAATTGTGGACAATGGAATGCTATACATTGATAAAAACAAATACATTATTGCTGCCTGCACCCGCATGGGTGAAGGTCAAAAACATGTTCAGCCAAAAAGAGCCAGAAATGAGTTCACACTGAATTATTCCATTAATACAAAGTTTCAACACAGGCAAAGTTAATCTATGCTGTTAGCAGCCAGATTAGCGGTTACCCTTGGCTTGGGGGTGTAGTGGCTAAATAAAGTCTTGAGGGGGCTTCAGGGAGATGCAATCTTGATGCAGCTGACGTGATTGTGTTCAGTTTGCCCCAAATCATCAGACTATATGTTCACAATATGCTAAATCCTTTGCATATAAAAATCTCTTTGACATAAGGTAGCATTTAACATAGCTAATACGGAAAACGGTAAACTTGTTTTTTTGTTGTTGTTTCGTTTTGTTTTTTTGTTTTTGTTTTTGGACATAGTCTCGCTCTGTCGGCCAGGCTGGAGTGCAGTGGCTCAGTCTCAGTTCACTGCAAACTCCACCTCCCAGGTTCAAACGATTCTCGTGCCTCAGCCTCCTCAGTAGCTGGGATCACAGGCACCCACCACCACGCCTGGCTAATTTTTGTATCTTTAGTAGAGATGGGGTTTTGTCATGTTGGCCAGGCTGGTCTTGAACTCCTGATCTCAAGTGATCCACTCACCTCGGATTCCCAAAGTGCTGGGATTACAGGCGTGAGCCACCCTGTCCAGCCTTGATATGTAAAACTTTGCATAAAACATTAAGTCAAACAATGAAAGAGGAAAATGGTATTTCTAGGATAGTCCCTGGCATGCACCTTGAAGACAGCATTTAGTCAATATGCTCACAGCTGTCAGGGGGACCTCACAGAGAACAGACTTCTGGGGTGAAGCAGGCAGCAAAGAAGCCAGAGGAAAACTTTTAAATTAGTAGTAGTATTAGTATTAGTATTTTTTTCTTGAGATGTATTCTCCCTCTGATAAACAGGCTGGAGCGCAGTAGTACAATCATGGCTCACTACAGCCTCAACCTCCTGGGTCAGCCTCCCGAGTAGCTGGGACTACAGGCATGTATCAACACGCCTGGCTAATTTTTAAATTTTATTCTATTTATTTATTTTTTTGGGGGGACAGAGTCTGGCTCTTGTCATCCGGGCTGGAGTACAGTGGCGTGATCTTGGCTCACTGCAACCTCTGACTCCTGGATTCAAGCTATTCTCCTGCCTTAGTCTCCTGAGTAGCTGGGATTACAGGCACCTGCCACCAAGCCCGGCTAATTTTTTTTCTTTTTTTTCTTTTTTTGAGACGGAGCCTCGCTCTGTCACCCAGGCTGGAGTGCAGTGGCACGATCTCGGCCCACTGCAAGCTCCACCTCCTGGATTCACGCCATTCTCCTAACTCAGCCTCCCAAGTAGCTGGGACTACAGGTGCCTGCCACCACGCCCGGCTAATCTTTTTGTATTTTTAGTAGAGACGGAGTTTCACTGTGTTAGCCAGGATGGTCTTGATCTCCTGATCTTGTGATCTGCCCGCCTCAGCCTCCCAAAGTGCCGGGACTACAAGTGTGAGCCACTGGGGTTGGCCACGTCCAGCTAATTTTTGTATTTTTAGTAAAGATGGGGTTTTGCCATGTTGGCCAGGCTGGTCTCGAACTCCTGACCTCAGGTGATCCTCCCGCCTCAGCCTCCCAAAGTGCTGGGACTACAGGCGTGAGCCACCGCACCAGCCTTTACATTTTTTTGTAGAGATGGGGTCTCACTCTGTTGTCCCGGCTGGTCTCAAACTCCTGACCTCAAGCAGTCCTCCTGCCTGGGCCTCCCAAACTGTTGGGATTACAGGAGTGAGCCACTGCACCAGGCTTATTATTTTATTTATTTTATTTATTTATTTTTTTTTTTGAGATGGCATCTTGCTCTGTCACCCAGGCTGGAGTGCAATGGCATGATCTCGGCTCACTGCAACCTCCGCCTCCCGGGTTCAAGTGATTCTCCTGCCTCAGCCTCCCAAGTAGCTGGGACTACAGGTGCCAAGCACCATGCCCAGCTAATTTTTATATTTTTAATAGACACAGGGTTTCACCATGTTGGCCAGGATGGTCTTGATCTCTTGACCTCGTGATCCGCCTGCCTCGGCCTCCCAAAGTGCTGGGATTACAGGCGTGAGCCACCGTGCCCAGCCTATTTTATGTATTTTATATTTATTTATTTATTTATTTTTGAGATGGAGTTTCACTCTTGTTGCACAGGCTGGAGTGCAATGGCGCAATCTCGGCTCACTGCAACCTCCGCCTCCTGGGATCAAGTGATTCTCCTGCCTCAGCCTCCCAAGTAGCTGGGATTACAGGCATGCACCACCACGCCCAGCTAATTTTGTATTTTCAGTAGAGACAGGGTTTCACCATGTTGGCCAGGCTGGTCTTGAACTCCTGACCTTAGGTGATCTGCCTGCCTCGGCCTCCCAAAGTGCTGGGATTACAGAGTGAGCCACTGTGCCCAGCCTCATTATTTTATTTTATTTATTTATTCATTTTTATTTATTTATTTTTTGGAGACGGAGTCTCGCTCTGTGGCCCAGGCTGGAGTGCAGTGGCATGATCTCGGCTCACTGCGAGCTCTGCCTCCCGGGTTCACGCCATTCTCCTGCCTCAGCCTCCCGATAGCTGGAACTACAGGCGCCTGCCACCACGCCCGGCTAATTTTTTGTATTTTTTGTAGAGATAGGGTATCACCGTATTAGCCAGGATGGTCTCGATCTCCTGACCTCGCGATCCACCCGCCTCAGCCTCCCAGAGTGCTGGGATTACAGGCGTGAGCCACCGCACCCGGCCCTATTTTATTTTTTAACTTGATGTACTCTTCGAACTTTTCATCATGAGCGTGCACTTCTTAATTTTGTAAGTAAACTTAACAAGCGATAGGATTGTTGGCTCTTTACGGCTTGCCAGTGTTTTTCCAGATTTTTGTTTGTTTCTTTGTTTGCTTTGTTAATGAGGCCCTCTGAGTCAGGCCCAGGTTGTCTTTCACAAGAACACTGTGATCCAGGTCCCCAGCCCCTTCTTTCCCAGCCCCACGTCCCATAGACACATGGGTCCAGGCCTCCAGCCCCTCCTCCCTCAGACTCAGAGGCCCAGGCCCCCAGCCCCTTCTTTCCCAGCCCCAGGGGTCCAGACCCCAGTCCCACCTCCCCCAGACACATGGGTCCAGGCCTCCAGCCCCTCCTCCCTCAGGCTCAGGGGTCCAGGCCCCCAGGCCCTCCCCGCGCAGACACAGGAGCCCGGCCTTACAGTGACAGTGGCCAGCAGACCCTCTGGGACATTGGCCACGATGATGCCGATGAGGAAGATCACAGCCTCGAGCCAGGTGTATCCGAGAATGAGGGAGAGGATGAAGAAGGAAACGCCCAGGAAGACAGCCACGCCAGTGATGAGCTGGATGAAGTGCTCAATCTCGATGGCGATGGGCGTCTTGCCCACCTCCAGCCCTGAGGCCAGGGTGGCAATGCGGCCCATGACAGTACGGTCGCCCGTGGCCACCACCACGCCCCGAGCCGTGCCTGCAGGCCAGAGGGGTTAGGCTGAGGTGGGGTGGCTCAGGGAGGTTCCAGAGGTCCTGACCCCTTGGGACACATCCCTGTGTCTGCCCCAGCTGTGTGTCTTCTCTGCACCCGCCTCACCTTCCACACAGTTGGTGGAGAAGAAGGTGATGTTCCGAGTCTCCAAGGGATTGTCGTGTGTGCAGTCGGGAGAGCGAGTCTGGGGCTCGGATTCGCCAGTCAGGGAGGAGTTGTCCACCTGGGGGTAGGTGCAACAGAGACAGGGTTCAGTCCAGGGCCTGGGACAGGAGGGTGTTTGTGCAGAGGGCTTGGGGCTGAAGGCTGTGTGCCTGGAGATCAAAGCTAGAAGCCTGGGTGCCCAGTGGGCGAGTGGTGTGTGGGAGGCCAGAGGCTGGAATCTTGAAGGTGGGGAGGACACAGGGCTGCTGGCCAAGGTCTAGGGTCCCTAAGGATCTCCGAAGGGTGAGGGCTAGGCCTGGACTCCTGACTGTTGGGTAAGGAGGGGTCCCAGGGTCTAAACTCCTAGGCTGAAGGAGGAGGGCCTAGGGGCCTGGACTCCTGGGTCTGAGGGAGGAGGGGCTGGGGGCCTGGACTCTTGGGTCTGAGGGAGGAGGGTTTGGGGCCTGGGCTCCTGGGTCTGAGGGAGGAGGGACTGGGCCTGGGCTCCTGGGTCTGAGGGAGGAGGGGCTGGGCCTGGGCTCCTGGGTCTGAGGGAGGAGGGGCTGGGCATGGACTTCTGAGTCTGAGGGAGAAGGGGCTAGGTCTGGACCCCTGCGTCTGAGGGAGGAGGAGTTGGGGCCTGGGCTCCTGGGTCTGAGGGAGGAGGGGCTGGGCATGGACTCTGGGGCAGCCTGAGGGAGGGTAAAGCCCGGTCCCAGGCCCAGGCCCACCTTGCAGCCATGGGCTGAGATGATCCGCAGGTCAGCTGGCACTCGGTCTCCGCCCTTGATCTCCACCAGGTCCCCGACCACCACCTCCTCAGCGTTCACCTGCATCTTCTCACCTTCCCGGATCACCAGGGCTTGCTGGGGTGGGATGGAGTAATGTGACCTCCAAGACTCCCTCTGCCTGGGGGTCACTGGGCCCAGCCCCCAGCCCATACACTAACACCCCTCTCTGGCCCCTTGCCGGGCACCCTTCACCTGCGGCACCATGTTCTTGAAGGACTCCATGATCTTGGAGCTCTTGGCCTCCTGGTAGTACGAGAAGCAGCCAGTGATGATCACCACGGCCGCCAGCACGATGCCCAGGTACAGCTGTGGGGAGATGTGGGGATGTTGATCAGGGGCCGCCCACACCGCTCCCCACCAGTCCCTGCATGCCTGGGAAGGGAGCTTTGTGTCAATGGGGGTCTGTATTTGTGTGTCTGACCCCAGACCGGTTATGAGGGTTGGTGTGTCTGAGTCTCCCCTGTCTGTGCTTGAGTCCCTCTTTCTGTAACAGCTGTGTTGGAATCTAAGGGTCTGTCGATTTTTTTGTTTTTTTTTTTTTGAGACAGAGTCTTGCTCTGTCGCCCAGGCTGGAGTGCAGTGGCATGATCTCGGCTCATTATAAGCTCCTCTTCCTAGTTCAAGCGATCCTCCTGCCTCAGCCGCCTGAGTAAGCTGGGACTACAGGCGTGTACCACCACACCCGGCTAATTTTTTGTATTTTTAGTAGAGATGGGGTTTCACCACATTGGCTAGGATGGTCTTGATCTCCTGACCTTGTGATCCGCCGCCTTGGCCTCCAAAAGTGCTGGGATTACAGGTGTGAGCCACCGTTCCTGGCCTTTTTTTTTTTTTTTTTTTGAGACAGGTCTTGCTCTGCTACCCAGCCTGGAGTACAGTGGCGCAATCTCAGCTCACTGTAGCCTCAACCTCCCCAGGTTCAAGCAATCCTCCCACCTCAGCCTCCAGAATAGCTAGCACTACAGGTGTGCGCCACCAGGCCTGGCTGTTTTTTGTATTTTTTTGTATTTTTTTAGAGACTGGGTCTGTCTGGGAAACTCAGGTTTCTGGAACTCCTGGCCTCAAGTAAGCCTCCTGCCTTGGCCTCCCAAGGAGCTGGGGTGACAGGCATGAGCCACCATGCCCGACTTGTCCATCTATTTTGTGTGTGTGTCTGTCCTCCTGCACATGTTAAAGAGTCTAGGATGCGGCTGTCTGTCCGTGTGTCTGTATGACTGGCTGCATGCCTGACTTTACATTCTACAAGGCAGCTTCTTCGGTTCCCTGTGTGTGGGTCCCTGTCTCTGTGTCTCCAGCTTTGCCTCTCTGTGAGAGCTTGTGTCTGAGACTGTTTAGATTTGAATATCTGAGGACGCTGTCTGTGCCTGACTCTCACGTCTCTCCGGCATGAGGTTATGCCTGCATTGCTGTGTGTGTGTGTGTGTGTGTGTGTGTGTGTGTGTGTGTGAGTGTGTGTGAGCTTCTCCGTCAATGTGTGTCTGAGTCTGTGTCTGTGTTTCTGAATTAGGTGGCCGTGTTTGAATGCATATCCTGGTGTGGTGTCTGTGTTGACCCTCCACGTGCATGCATGTGTGTGCACCTACGCAGGTGAGCATCTCTGTGTGGCTGGTGTGTGGGTCTGTGTTACGTGCATGGGATCTGAGGCTGCATCTCGAATGTGTCCCTGTGTTATGGGGATGGGCCCTGATGTATCAGCAGCGGGGTGTGCCTGGGTCTCTATGTGATACTCACTCTGGGTATCTGTCAGGCCATGACCACCTGCTGGTGTCTGTTCTCAAGGCCACTGAGGTCACACAGCCTTGGGACATAGCCCCGGGTCACACATCCTGCTGCGGGGCCTTGGACAAGTTACCTGGCTTTTCTGAGCCTCAGTTTGCCTTGTATTTGATTTGGTTCTCCTGCTGGGTGATTGTGAGTTAGATGGGAAAAAGGGAGAGGGTGGGCTGTGAAAAGCCTGGAGGGATGGGAAGAAGTTGGGGGGTGGTATCCATAAATAAATGTGTAGGGCCTTGCGCAGGGCAGGGTCCAGGCACTCACGTTGTCACCAGAGGGGTCGTCCTCGGTGCCTGCCTGGATACCGTAGGCCAGGAAGCAGAGGATGGCCCCAATCCACAGCAGGATGGAGAAGCCCCCGAAGAGCTGCCGGCAAAACTTGACCCACTCTGGGGTGGTAGGCGGTGGCGTGAGTGCGTTCGGCCCGTCCCGGGCCAGGATCTCCTGGGCTTTGCTGTGGGTCAAACCCTGAGGGACAGAGGACTCACACAGAACCCTCCCTGGGAAACCCTGGCACCCCAGGCCTTCACCAGACCCCCAGAACTTAAGACACCAGCCCCAGCCCCTCCTCCCTCAGACCCAGGGGTCCAGGCCCCAGCCCCTCCTCCCTCAGACCCAAGGGTCCAGGCCCCAGCCCCTCCTCCCTCAGACCCAGGGGTCCAGACTCCCACCCTGCCTCCCTCAGACCCAGGGGTCCAGATCCCCAGACCCTCTTCCCTCAGACCCAGGAGTCCAGGCCCCCAGCCCCTCCTCCCTCAGACCCAGGGGTCCAGGCCCCCAGCCCCTCCTCCCTCAGACCCAGGGGTCCCGGCCCCCAGCCCCTCCTCCCTCAGACCCAGGAGTCCCAGCCCCCAGCTCCTCCTCCCTAATTCCCATGGTCCCAGCCCGCAGCCTGGCCGCACCTGCACACAGTCTGTGTTGTACTTCCGGCAGACCTCTTCCACTGACATCTTGTGCTCTGTCTGAGGAACAGGAGTTTGGGGAAGACGATGAGTTCCTAGGCCAGCCAGGAACTGGTGAGGCTCTCTGGGAGGGTGTGCGGGCAGAGGGTAAGGCTTACCATAGCCACCTCCTTCTTGAGGTCATCCAGGTCCCGGCGCTCCTTGCCCTTGTTCTTCTTGGGCGAGTCCTTGTCATCTTTCTTGTCCTGCGAGGTGGCGATACGATAGCTGTCAGAGTCACCAGACTGCGGGCGAGAAGGGGTTCCAGGGGGACACCGGCCCTCCGTGCCCCGGCTATCCTCCTGGCCGGTGCCCCTGCATCTCTGGGTGGGGGTCTCTGCCTCTCGGAGTCTCCCTGTGTCTCCTGGCACCTCTGGATGACTTCACCTCCTTTCTGCCTCTGGTGACTCTCAGGCCTCAGTGAGTCTCGTCTGCTCCGATCGGCTTCCCTGTCTCCGGTTCTGTGTGTCTCTGAGTCTTTGTCCCCGAAGGTCCCTGTCTGGCTTCTGCCTATGTTTCTGTCTTTCTCTGTTTCTGTACCCATCTTTGCGGGCCTCTCCCCTTCTGTGTTCTGTGTCTATGTGACTTTGTTTTTGTTTTTTGAAACAGTGTCTCACTCTGATGCCCAGGCTGGAGTGCAGCGATCACAGCTCATTGCAGCCTCAACTTCTGAGGCTCAGTGATCCTCCCACCTTGGCCTCCTGTGTAGTTGGGACTACAGGTGTGTGCTAATTTTAAATTTTTTTCTAGAGATAGGGTCTCACTATGCTGCCCAGGCTGGTCTCTAACTCCTGGACTCAAGCGATCCTCCTGCTTTAGCCTCCCAAAGTATTGGAATTACAGGCGTGAGCCACTGTGCCCCGCCTCTATGTGACATTTTAACTCTGCTTCTGTCTCTTCTTCCCTCTCCCTGGCCCTGTCCAATCTTCCTACATATCTGTCTTTTCTATGTCTCCATCTGTATCTCTCTCTATCTCTTTCTCCTCTGTCTGTCTCCCTTGATGTGTCTCTCCAGGTCTGTTTGTGGCTCTTGGTCTTATTGTTTTGTTTCATCATCTCTCTGTCTCCTGTCTCTTTATCTCTCCATCTCTGTATCTCTATCTCTGCAAGGCTGTTTCTCTCCCTCGATAGCTCTCTCTCTCTCTATCACTCTGATCTCTTTATGTTGTCTCTGTCATTCTCTATCCTGATCCCAGTCTCTGGATCTCTCTGCTTATGTCTTTCTATGATTTTGTCTCTCTCTGATCTCTGGTTCTTTCTGTCTCTCTGTCTTGCATGATGTCTGTCTCCATCTCTTGGCTGTCTCTCCCCAGGTCTGGCTGAGTTTCTGTCTCTCTGGGTTCTTATTTCCCTCTGAGTTGGCGTTTCAAGGATCAGTACTTTCTGTCTGTCTTTTTCCACCTTTCGGTCTGTCTCCCTCTGTCATTGTGTCTCTATCTTCCTCTCTCAAGCTGTCTCCTCTGGGACGCTCACCTCTCTCCCTACCTGTCTCTTCTCCTGTTTCAACCTCTCTGTCTCTCTGATATCTCTCTCTCTGGGATCTGCCTATCTCTGTCTCTCTCCCACTCTCTCTGGGATCTCCTCTCTATCTCTGAATCTCTCCTCTCTCACTATCACTAAGATCTCTTCTCTCTCTCTCTCTCTCTGTGTCTCTCTTTGGAATTTTCCTTTCTGTCTCTCTTGAATCTTCTGTTCCCCTCCTTCCCCATATATCTCTCATTCTTTTTCTCTCTCTCACTGTCTCATCCTGGGATTTTCCTCTCTATCTCTGTCTCTTTCTCCCACTGTCTCTCTCTCTGGGATCTCCTCAATACCTCTCTCTCTTAATGTCTCTCTCTGAGACCTTCCCCTCTCTCTCTCCCCATATATATATATATGGAGATCTTCCTCTCCATATATATATATATATATAGGATCTTTCTCTCTCTGTCTCTTTCTCTCACTTTCTCTCTGGGATCTTATTCTCTATTTCTGCCTCTCTGAGATCTCCTCTCTCTGTCTCTGGGATCTGCCTCTCTCTCTCTGTCTGTATCTCTGTCTCTGTCTCTCTCACTGTCTCCCTCTGGGACCTTCCTCTATCTCTGTCTCTGTCTCCCTGTCTCTGCCTCTCTCTGGGATCTCTGTTAAGGATGCCCATGGAGCGTCCTTAACAGAGGCTGGGCATGGCCAGGTCCCTGGAGGACACAGCAGGAGAGCGAGAGGCAGAAGCCCTAGTCCTGGCTTGAACTGCGCATGGTGTGAGTGCCTGAAGTTCCAGTTTGGGAGCCTGGGCGGTTGGGGAGGGCAGTGTCCGAGGCTGGTGGGAGGGGTGGGGCGAGGCTGGGTGCCGCGAGGGCTGCTGACAGGTCCTGCAGGCCCAGGGCCAAGCTGGGATTCGAGGCTCAGCGCGGCTCAGCACTAATCTCCTCGTGACCTTGCAGAGGGCCTGAGCTGCCTGCTGTCTGCCCCCAGACCCAGACGCTGAGTCGGAGGGTGGGGGTGTGCAGGGAGGGGCAGCAGGCTGGAGATCTGGGAGCCTCAAGAAGGGGTGCAGGGGGTGGGAGGGAGGCTTGGCCCCACGCCAGCCCTGCAGCAGCACTGCGTCTCAGATGCGGAGGCACAGAGGCTTGGGGGACGGGGAGACCATCTTTCATACTCCCCTGCAGTGCCAGGGGTGGTCTCAGCTTTGCCGGACAGGGTAGACCCAGGGATGGAGAGACATGGAGAGATGGAGAGTTGTGGAGCTACAAAGGCCTGGGGTCAAGTCCTGTGCAGGAGGCCAGGAGAGGGGTGAGATGGGGGTCAGAAGAGAGAGAGAGGGAGAAAATCAGCTGCCTACCCAGAAACCTTAGTGAAGGCTGGGAGCTGATGCTTGGGGCCCCATAAAAGCTAAGGGCAGGGCCGGACTTTCAGATCCTGGAGGCTGGGGTCCTGGACCCCTGGGTCTGACGGAGGAGGGGCAGGGGCCTGGACTCCTGGACTGGAGGGAGTGAGGGACAGTGACTCCTGGTCGAGTGGGAGGAGGGGTCTGGGGGGACACCAGTCTGAGGGGAGGAGGAGGGCTGGGGCCTGACCTGGGTCTGAGGGGTGAGGATAGCCAGGACCCTGGGTCTGGAGGGAGGAGGAGGGTTAAAATGGACCCCTGGGTCTGTGGGAGAGGAGTGGCTGGGGCCTGGACCCCAAATGGAGTGGAGGAGTGGAGGGAAGGAAGGAATCTGAGGGAGGGAGGGAGGGGGAATGGTCTGGAGGGAGGAGGAGGGAAGGAAGAGGAAGGGCTGGGACTGGTCTTGAGGGAGGCTGCCCGGGACTCCCTGGTCTGAGGAAGGGACTGACCTGGTCTGGGAGGTCAGGCCTGGACTCTGGTCTGAGTGGGGGTCGACCCTGGGTCTGAGGGAGGGGCCTGGGAACCTGGATCTGGAGGGATGGCCTGACTCCTGGTCTGAGGAGGGACTGTGGGCCTGGACCCTGGGTCTGGACCAGTGGAGGGACGGGGCCCACCCACTGAGGGAGGAGGGCCGGGGCCCGGGACCCGAGGAGGGGCCGGGGCCTGGACCCCAACTGGAGGGAAGTGAGGGGCTGGGGCCTGACCCCTGTCTGAGGGAGGAGGGGCTGGGGCCTGGAACCGGGTGAGAGGGGCTGGGGCTCCACCCCTGGTCTACAGGGCTGGGGCCTGACTCCTGATCTGGGGAGGGGCTGGGGCCTGGACTCCTGGTCTGAGGGAGGAGGGACCGGGAGCCTGGACTCTTGGCTCACCCTGGCCCTGGCCTTGGCTCCTGCTCGCCCTTGCCATGATCAGACCCCAGCGGGCTCCCATCTGTTGGAGTGCAGAGCTGAGGCTTTCCCAGTCAAGGCAGGAGGCCCAGATGGGCGCACTGTGGGGCGGGAGCACCTCCAAGGGTGGGGGCCACGCCTGTCTCGCTGTGGCCGCCTCTGCAGCTCCTTGCCATTTTCTGTGCTGTCCGCCTCTCCCTGATCTGGCGCCAGCTCCCGCAGCCTCTCTGCGCCTGGGCCAGCCTCCCCTCCCCCTCGCAGGGGACCTGGCCCACATCTCTGGCTGTCTCTCCCTTGACCTCCCCCTTTGCCCTCTGCCTCTTCTTCCTTTCCCTCAGACTGACTGTGGTTGCCGCTAGATAGGAAATATCTGTCCTTGTGTCTCCTTCTCTGAGCCTCAGTTTCTCATTTTCTCTCTCAATGTCTCTCCATGTGTCTCAGACATGTCTCTCTGCTTCTCTGTCTCTTTCTCTCTATGTCCATGTCTCTTTCTCTGTCTCTTTCAGAGCATCTCTGTCTTTCCATGTGTCTCTGTCTTTCCTTCCCATGTCTAAGCTGCCTTCATTTCTCCTCTCGTCCCCACTCCTTTTCCTAAGACCACCCTCCCACCACTTCCTTCTCTAGGGCTTTTAGCATCAGTCTTCTCCCAATCCATCCACAGTTTCCCTCACTCCATCCCACTTACCTGACAGCTATCACTGACTACCCCTTCTCCCTTCTCTCCCCTAGTCCTGCCCCAACCCAATCCTCCTTCCCAGCCCCCCTGGCCCACCCTGCCCCACCCCACAGAGCTGCACCCCCATCCCCCACCTCCATCTCTGGGCCCATCAGCCTTTTATCCGCCATCTTTCTCCCTAGTCCTCATATTCTCCCTCCACTGGCCTCTCCCGCCCTCTTCATCCCACCTACCTCCACCCACCCCCTCCTCTCCTGATTCCCCCTCCCTTCAGCCCCGCCCCAGACACACAGGGAGGAATCCAGGGCTGCAGCAAGGGTCAGGTGGTCAGCCAGGGAGGGAGGCGGCATCTGCTGGAGAGACTCACAGACAGACAAGGACACACGGACACAGAAGCAAGGACACAGCCAGGCATGCACGCTCCCCACTACACAGTTGCACACGCACACCCTCATCTGTGCACTCAGTCTCCCCACCTTGGCTCTCCTGTTCCTCTCCTCCTCCCAGCCTCCCATGCCTGCTCCTCTACATGAGGGGCTGTACACACACACACACTGCAGCCCCACGCTGCGACACTGCGGAGCCTGCACACACACACACACACACACACACACACACACACACACTGCAGAGCTCCCCCATCCAGGCCTGGAAGGAGAAAGAGAGGTCATCTGGTGTCCATCCCAAAGCCTGGACCTATCTGCACCCTGCCAGGGAAGCAGGAGGGCCTCAATAACCCCAGACGCACTAACATGAGCTCTCATAGACACACCCAGATGCGACTGCAGACTTTCAGACACTACGGGCCCCACACACTCGCTGCCAGGGCCTGACCAAGCCAGCAGCTCTCATACACACATGCAACCGTGCACATGCAACCGCACAAGGTCAGGCGGAGATGCTGAGGGCTGGCCCACGACCTCGCTGATCCCCGCACACAAAGCCATGTCAACGTGCGCCACAGACCCCCCGCCGCCCCCTGCGGCCCCGCGCACACATTCGCAGCAGCCCCACGACCACATGCATTGGCCGGGTCAGCCGGCTTCCCGGGTCTCGCAGGCCTGGCCCCGGAGGGCAGGGGTTCCGGCGCCCCCGCCCCCCGCGCACACCCAATGTCACCGGCCCCACAATGTCACACGGAAGCGGCGCCCAGCCGGCCCAGCACCTACCCCCATCTTGGCGGCTCCGCTGGGAGAGAGCCGGGCGGGCGGGGCGGGGGCCTCTGGGAGGGCTCAGGCGCAGGCTCGGGCTGGGGGCCTCTGCAGCGCCCGCGCCTCGGTCGGTGCGCGCGTCCGTCCGTCCGTCCGTTGGTCCCACCGCACAGAGGCTGCGGCGGCCGCCGCCTCCGCCTCCTCATATGCCCGCGTCCACGGGAGGGGGGCGGCGCTGGCCAATCAGGGGCGCCGCCGTGCAGACGGACGGCCGGCGGCCCCACCCCCGGTACTGCAGCTGTCCTCCCCCTGGGCTCCGCAAAGTGGCGGCGCGGCAGCGAAAGAGGAGCGCTGCGGGGGGTGGGGGGATTCCCGGAGACCCCCGCAATAGGGGACCTGGAGACCCCCTCAATACGGGGTAGGGCCTCCAAGGAGGGGCGCTCAGGGAAAGAGAACCCCGGAAATCCTCTCATTGTGGGGGTGTGCCACCATCGAGAAGGGTACGCTGTGGGGGGGCGGGTGGTGACACGAGGTGGGAGGAAAGCCCGGTGAATCACTGCAGTGTGGCACCAGGGCCCCTAGAGACGGTGGGGGGTGGTGCTGTTCAGGGAGCGGGCCCTGCAGGAGGTGAAGTTGGAGGGGAACACAAGAGAGCAAGAAAGGCAATTGAGGAGGGGAGATGGGGGGAGGAGCCCGGAGATTCCTTCACTGTGGGTGCCCCCCCACTACGCCTGAGCTATCCAATGAGCCACAACCACACAGGGTATACGGGAGACACAACACGGTGGAGGATGGCCCCAGGAGACCCAGAAAATGCCCAGTGTCACAGTTACACAGGACCATCACACTCATAGCCCAGACGCTAGGGACATGCACACACCACAGGGTTGCACTCACATTCCATCACATGCCAGCATGTGCCCTCACACACACACCACCCCATCACACACAGAGTCTCAAACATATAGGAGTGAAACACACACAAGGCACACACCTTACACACCCATCATACCACAAGATAATCACAATCACAGTCACAAAGTGCTGTGCAGACTAACATGGACACTCCGAAAATCACAGACTCACACATCACACACTCTACCACACCTGACCTCCCACCATTTCACATAGAGACCCACACCGTGCAACCCAGAAACCAAAACACACCTGCACTCAGCACCATCACACACACACAGGCCTCACACTGCCTCCAGACACATTACATCAGCCTTTGTGGACATCGTTGCATGATCCCACAATGTTGTACACATCCTCACACACACTGCTCCCTAGTGTGTCTGGGCATGAGCAACAGCCCACAGTGCAAAATTGCCAATGCTAACTGTGAATGACAGACAAAAAGGTGCACACACTTACACACAGCACAATAATTAAAACACAAGTCACACGACACCCACATCTCCCACACATACACACATCACGTTATTGCAGCACTATCGCAGACATCTTTGTTGCACCTCCAAACACACCCCAACGCCCTCACCCACATGACACACAGCCGTCACAGTATATGTACACACACAGACGCGCAGCCGGCACCCACACCCCAGGCCTGCCGCCGACACACAACACCCCATCAGTCACCCCACTGGAGCCCAAGAAGTTGAGGCCTCCCCACTCACTCCAACACCACTTTGTTCTAGGAGGAACACCCCAGACTCTCCCTGGAGATGGTAGAAGAGGGAGAGACACAGAGAGCATTTGACCTTGTAGCTTTCTCAGAATGTGGGTATCCTCTCCACCTATGGGAAAGGAGATGTAGGAGACACAGGCAAGGGATGGGGAGTGAGCTTGGTGTGTGAGGGTGGGTGGGTGAAGGTTGAGGACCTGGTGCAAGGAAATGTGTGAAAGGCTGAAGGCCAGAGAGAGGTACAAAAACAGAGACAGAGATTCAGAGCCACAGCATATGAACAGAGATAGGGCCAGAGAGTGAATGGAGACTTTCTCCAGTGCCCAGAGCCCCATCCCAATCCTGTCCTCTGACCCGTCCCCATCTTTCTCGCTGTCCTTTGTTGCCATGGTAACAGGGAGGCTGCCTCTGCAGCAAAGGAGGTTGGGCCTGCAGACTGGGCTGTTGCCATGGAGACTGGGAAAGGGGGAGGAGCTACATCTTTTAACCCAGATGCCTCGCCCCCAGATGCCCCCTCCCCAACTCTGCCCTCTTCCTGGGGGAGGCAGAGCCTATCAACATATCCTCCGTTCCTTCTCTTGACACCTTGGCCTAGAGGCATGGGCCTGGACCATCGAGAATGGGATTGGGGAGATGGAGAAGCCTGGGGAGGTGGGAGAGGCCTGGATTCCAGGAGATTCTAGGCTCTCTCTACTCTTGCTCTCCAGCTGGGCTGGGGGAGGCCTCAAGTCCTTCCCATCCCACCTCAGACACAAGCTCACGTCCCCCCTCATGCACTCCCTCCTCAGGCACGAGCCTGATGAGACTGATGACTGTGCATCGTGCTCCCGGTGAGGATCTGCAGAAGTGGGGGGGGGGGGGGGTGAGGAGGAAAGACTGGGAAGGTCACAGGGATAAAGGGGGATAGGGGAGATAAATGTGAGAGGCAGAAGGAGAGACACAGGGGGAGAAACAGACAGGCAGCCCAGAATCAGAGACAGGCAGATACAGACAGATTGAAAAAGAGAAAGAGATTGGCAGATGCAGAGATGAGAACACGGAGACAGAGCAACGGAAGAGTTCAGTGAAGGTGACAGAGACAGAGGGAGGTAGAGAGCCAGGCAGAGACAGGCTTGGTAAACTAGGGAGACTCAGAGATAAAGGCCAGGGGGAGACTCTGAGCAGAAACCTGGCAGGGGATGGGGGACTCAGAAATGGGGGAGAGACCCCAGAGGGAACTGGCCTCGAGGCATTGGGACAGAGAAGGGGAGAAACCAAAAATGTCTGTAATCATGTTCTTCTAGTCACCTCGACAGACAGTCCGGCCCAAGGGCAGAAACATTGATTGGAGTGTGTAAGAGACAGATGCGAGACAACAAAGAGAGGCTGGTGCCCGCCCCCACACCTGTCCGAGGGGCACACAGGCAACCAGGGTCTGAGACGCAGAAGGGGATGGGTGGCGACGGGGGGCGCTGTGTGTGGGGAGGGGTCTCCCGAGGTGGGGCCGGCCTGCCAGGACTGCGCAGGACAGGCAGGCCCTGGAGGACAGTCGGGAGCGCTGGGCTGAGGCTGGCCAACTGGGTGCTGAACGGACAGCTCCCAAGCCCCGGGCCGCCGCCCAGGGATGGGCCCAGCCTCGCTTTCTCTGGGACCCTTCCAGTCAGGTTTTCCTCTCCGTTCCAGCCCCCTCCAGGCTCCATTTAGTTCTTTATGGCTTCCTGTCTCTTGCCTCAATTCCAGGTGTCTCTTACCCTCCCGCTTCACCTCTGGTCTCAGCCCTCTATTCCTTCTCCACCTCACCCAGCCTCTCTCCCTGTCTCTCCGGCTCTGTGACCCCCAGCTCCCTCTCCCCATCCCTCTCCCGCCCACTCTGCCCGCTTCGTTGTCTCTCCCCATCTCTGTCTCTCGCCATCCCTCCATCTCTCCCTTTCTGCTCGGCCTCGTTTTGACTCTTGCTGTGTGACCTTCACTCGTCCTTCCTCAGCTGCAGTTTCCACAGAAACCTCCGGCGGGGCGAGGGAGGGCGGGGACAGAAGGCGGACCCACCTTTCTCCTGCGCCATCAGCCCTTCAGCCTCTCCCACCCCTGCCAGCCCGCCCGCCCCCCAGTCTACTGGGATTTCTCACTTCCTCTCTTGGGGGCTGGGGAAGTACATTTTCAACAGAAACACGGGGGTCACAGTCACAGACAGTTGAAGATGGCCTCGCGGATACGTGCACACACGATCACAACGTCACTGAATCACCCCGGCCCAGGCACACACTCGCCACCCCAGGCACGGCCACACTCAACAGCTCACTGGCCCTCCCCTCCCCCAGCCCCATCTGCTTTCTTTCTGTGTCTCCGCTTCCGGTGTCTCCGCGTCTCCAGATCCCTGCATCTCTCCATCTGTCTCAGGGTCTCTGTCGCAGCCTCCCTCTGTCCTGAGAGAAGGTCAGTGGAGAGGGGCCAGGTGCTGGAACCCCGGCTGGCCTGCAGCCTGTAGGCAGGGCCGAGGGTGGAGAGAGCATAGAAGTAACCATCGAGGCTCACTCCGGTTCTCGGCAGGTGCCCCGGGGACCCAAGCCTCCAATGCCCTCACACCCCCAGGAAATGAGAGCCGGTATCCCCAGTTCTGGGGTTTTGTTCTTTTTTTTATTCCAACAGGGGCTGAGATGTGGCAAGGGGAGGGATGGGGGCCCAACTGACCCCCTCCCTGGGGGGGTCTCATAGAAATTCCGAGGTTTCTCCCCCCAAAAAAGAGAGGAAGAGAAGAGTGGAGGGGCACCAGGGGACACCCATCTGTCCAGAGGCCCTCCCCACCTCCAGAAGCGTGGGGGGCTGCGTCAAGTCTTGGGGAGCCTGAGCAGTTCCAGAATGGGGTCCTCCCCGCTGACTGCTTTCCGCTTCCTAGAGCGGCCCCCGAAGTCCCCAGCCCCTGGAGTCCTCGGTTCCTGCGCCCTTCTCGCCCGCGGCACCCTCTTGCGAGTCCACTGGGGGGCGCAGGCGGGCTCCAGAGCCGGGCCTCGGACTTCACCGGGAACCAAAGGCAAAATCGCGGCGTCCGGGGCGCCGGCGCACAAGTCCTGTCCCGCGCCCGCTGGGGGAGCGGGGACTGCTGGGGCCTGGGGCAGACCCCGTCCCTGCGGTCAGTTCGGGCGCCCGAACGGCCCCGCCCGTGGTCACTCGTGCTCCGCCAGCTCCCGGGAACCGGCGGGGCCAGGCCGCGGCCGGGGCGGGCTGGTGGCTTCGGTGGGGGCGCCCAGGCTACGTGGGGGCGCGCCGGCCCCCGAGGCCCGCAGCGCCTGGATGCGCCGGCACTCCTGGCAGACGCGCACGTGGGTGCAGGGGGTGGGGGCAGCGGGTCGGGCTCCGCTGGGGGGTCCTGGGTCGTCCAGGAGGCGCTGCGGGCCCCCGTGCGCGCCGCCCGCATCCCCGCCCGCGCCGGCCGAGTACAGCTTGCCGTTGCTGAGGCGCATCTCGCGGACTGCGCGCAGCGACAGCAGGGCCCGGCTCGGGCCGCCCGGGCGCCGGCGCCGGCGGGAACGCGACGTCTTGCGGCAAGACACGGCGTGGCGCAGCTCCTGCAGCATCTCCTGGCACACCGACACCTGGGGGCGGCGCGGGCGGTCACCGTCCCGGCGCAGTCCGCCTCCCGCCTCCCCCAGCTCCTCTCCACACCCCACTCCTCCTTCTCCTTTCCTCGGCCGGGTCTTTCTTCCTTCTGCCCTCGCTTCCCTTCCCACTTCTCTTCCCTTTATCCCCCCCGTGTTTTCTGCCTCCCCTCTCCACCTCTCCCTTCCTGTCTCCCCACTTATCTCCAATGTCTCCATTCTTCTCTGAGTTTGTTCCTGAATCTGCCCTTCACCTTCCACCTACGCTCCTCTCTTTCCTCTGGTCTTTTCACTCTAAATTTTCTCCAGTTCTTCCCTCCTGATTTCCCATCCTCTGCCCCCATCCATGCGTTCATTATTGCAAGGCATATTTACCCGTGGCCTGCTGTGTGCCCGTGGCACTATTCTGGGCACTGGGGATATATGGCAGAGAACGAAACAGACAGAAGTCCCAGCCTTCGTGGAGGTTATACTCAAGTGTGCAGACAGAAGATAACAAACATTCATGTAGTATGTTAGGCGCAATGAGTGCTTTGGAAAGAAAATCGGGAAGAGGCCTAAGGTGTATGGGTAGGGAGTGGTGATGAATTCTGAGACAGGGCAGTCAAGGAAGACCTCACTGAGAGAAGGATCCTTAAATAAAGACAGGGTGAGCCACGTGGAGACCTGGGACGCCAGCATGCTGGACAGATAACCAGGCAGGGCTGGAGTGCCCAGGTGGGAGCGACTTGGCACGTCTGAGGCACTGCAAGCAGGTCAGCCTGGCTGGAGGGGGGCGTGCACAGGGAAGACAGGGAAATGAGGTCAAAGGTGGCTGGCTCTGCTAAGGCCCATAAACCATTGGAAGGATTTTTGGCTTTCATTCTGACAATCAGAATGGAAGAGTCAGATGGGAGCCATTGGAGAACTTTAGATACAGGACTGCTGTGTTTTCACAGGATCACTCTGGAGCTGTGTTGAGAACAGATTGTAGGGAGGCCAAGGGTAAGAGCAGGGAGTCCATGGAGGAAGCTATGACAATAACTCGGGCAGGAGATGGGGGTGGCTGGACCAGAGTGACCTGAGAAGGGGCTGGATTCTGGACATATTCTGAAGGTGAAGCCAATAGGATCTGCTAAGAGATCAGATACGGGGCATGGAAGAGAGGGAATAGTGAAACAAAAGTCCAATATTTTGGCCTGAGCAACTGGAAGGACCAAGTTGCCTCACGGGTGGGCAGAAGCCCAATATTGGACACATTGCATCACGTGCACACCTATCAGACATCCAAGTGGAGATGCCAAGTGTGGAGCTGAAGTTGCAGACCTTGGCTTCAGGGGAGACACATATTTGTGGGTTAAGGCAGGCAGCCCTCAAGATCCCACCTCCTGCATCCATACCCCTGTGTAATCCCCTCTGACAGCGTATCAGAGCTGGTCTGTGTGACCAACAGAATTAGGCTTGGCAATTGCACATTCTGTTCCACCTTGCTCTCTCTGATTACTCGCCCTGGGGGATCTCAGCTGCCCCATGGTATGAGGACACTCAAACAGTCCTTGGAGAGGCCCTTGCTTGAGGAACCGAGGCCTCCTGCCAACTGCCATGTGAGTGTATTCATCGTGTTTTTTATTTTCTGTGTCTTAGGATGTTTTGACACTTTAAACATCTTGCAGGCTGGGGAGAGACTACCCCTCCCAGAACTAGCCAAGCCTTAGAGATAGCAGAGGGCTCAGCTGCCTTTCATGTGCAAACCAACCAATCCTGAGTCTATACCCCCAACCTCCCCTTTTACCTAACTCTCACATACCAAGCCAATATTCTTCCTGCCCTAAATGAACCCAGGGGCCAGGTACCAGATAACTAGGGCCAGCCCCTATAGCCCAGAGTCCACTGACATTATTCAAACTGGTCAGTTGTAAGCTGTTTCCCCTGCCCTGCCTTGGCTTTCCCGAGGAAACCCCAATAAAGGGTGTGGGGCTGCTGGCTCCTGCTTCTAGTGTTTCCCTTGTGCCCCCTTCTCCTGGGAAATGTTAAGGAATAAAAATCATTTTTCTTTCTTTTTCTTTTTGAGACAGTCTCACTCTGTTGCCCAGGCTGGAGGCAGTGATGCGATCTCGACTCACTGCAACCTCCGCCTCCCAGATTTAGGTAATTCTCCTGTCTCAGTCTCCTGAGTAGTTGGGACTATAGGTGTGCACCACCATGCCTGGCTAATTTTTGTATTTTTAGTAGAGACAAGGTTTCACCATGTTGGCCATGCTGGTCTTGAACTCCTGGCCTCAGGCGATATGCCCTCCCAAAGTGCTTGGATTACAGGCATGAGCCACCATACCTGGGCAAAAATCATCTTTCGATGAAATTGGTCTCTCCATGTTGTCACTTGGCTACTTCCAGAAACTAAAATCCCATGGGGACATTTGGGACAGTGAGCCATCTTAGAAGGGAACCCTCCACCCCTTGTTGAGCCTTCAGACCACAGCAGTCTGGTCAAAAAACATGACTATGATCTCACCAGAGACCCACGGCAGCCAGAAACATTCAACTAAGCTGCTCCCAGGCTCTGGACCCACAGAAACTGTGAACCAATGGAAGCTGGCTTTTTAAAGCTGTTAAGGTCATTTTTATGATAGCAATAAATAACTAACACAAGAGTCACCAGCACATAGCGGGTCTTAAGAGCCATTTGGCTGGTGGGATCACCGAAGGAGTAGAGAAAGACCGAGAAGAGAAGCAGTATAAGGACTGAGCCCTGGAGCCCCACAACAGAGGCTGGGGAGAAAGAGAAACCCAACGAGGGAGTCTGGGAAGGAGTGACCAGAGAGGTGGGAGAAGGGGAAGAAGGGGTTTTGAGGACTGAGAGTGACTGGCTGTGCCGAAGCCCATTGCTACCTCATATAGATGAGGCCTGAGACCGGGAATTTCAGACGTGGAAGTTGTTGGTGAGAAGAGTGGCTTCAGTGGAGTGGCAGGGACAGATGCCAGACTGGAGTGGGGGCAAGAGGAAATGGGAGGAAAGAAGAAACTGGAAACATCAGGGAGACCCCCACTGCTGCCAAGGCTGTAAAGAGAAGGGGAGAAAGTGGGTGGTGGCTGGGAGGGAAAGTGAGGTCGGGAGAGGGTTTCTTTAAGACTGGAGAAATGACAGCACATTTGTATGTCGGTGGCCTGAATCCAATAAAGAGAGGATAACTGATGCTGCAGGAGGAAAGGAGAGACTTGCTGGAGGGATGTCCTTGGGAAGGCAACCTGGACACAGGTGGAGGGCACCTTTACTAGCAGCATGGACAGCTCCTTCAGAGGAGTCCTCGAGCCAAGTGCAGAACACTGGCAGGCAGCTGGATGCAGAGCCAGGGTCTGGGGAGTAGATGTAAGGTCAGCCGCTGGATGTGAGGAGGGGATGAAGGGCTGGAGGCTGACAGAGAGAGGGGAAGTGGGGAACCAGCAGTCCAGGGGTGCAAGAGCACGAATGGGTCTGAAAATGCAGGGGTGTGGCTGGGCAGCCCCCAGGGACACGGAAGCAGCCCTCCTGAACACGGTGTAGGACCAGACCAGGGCTATGCCCCCTTCAGGTTCCATCGTCTACTGTTTCCTCACCTGTTTCTCCTCTTCTTTTTTTTTTTTTTTTTTTTTTTTAATTTGAGACGGAGTTTCCCTCTGTCACCCAGGCTGGAGTGCAGTGGCACGATCTCAGCTTACTTCAGTCTCCACCTCCCGGGTTCGAGCGATCCTCCCACCTCAGCCTCCCTAGTAGCTGGGATTACAGGTGTGTGCCACCATGCCCAGCTAATTTTTGTATTTTTAGTAGAGATGGGGTTTCACCATGTTGGCCAGGCTGATCTTGAACTCCTGACCTCAGATGATCTACCCGCCTCAGCCTCCCAAAGTGCTGGGATTACAGGCGTGAGTCACTGCACCCGGCCCTGTTTCTTATTTCTTCTTGCTTTTCTGCCTCTGTGGCTCCCCACATCCTGTCCCTCACCTCCTCTCCCTGCATCCTCATCGTTCCCTGTACCTACTTTCCCTCCTGTTCTTCCTCACGCGCTGATTCTCTGGCCCCATCAGCTCTCTTACTTCCCCACCTCCTGCATTCCTCCGCCCTTCTCACGATCCCCACCACCCTCCACGTATGGCTCCCAATGCCACGATCTTCACGCACCTCAGCCCCTGGGGGTCCCTGTTCCTGCCCATCCCCGCCCCTAGCCTCCTCACCTCCTCGGACTCTGCTGACCTCCGTGTGGACCATATGAATTCCATGACCGCCACGAAGACAGCAATGATGAGGCCACAGATGAGTACGACAAAAATGCCACCAATGTTCTCCATGCCCAAACCTGGGGGGCAAAGGGAGTTGGGGAGTCATGGAGTCGGGGCCGTGTGGGAAGGGGGCTGGGAGGGGGCTGTGGGAAGGGGACACCACACGCAGAAGCTGACCTTTAGCTCGATGGTCCTCCTCCTTGGGGCACCGGCCCCCCTCCCACCATTTGCGCTTCAGGATCTCCAGCCGGTTGTTCTCCTGAAGCTGCAGGATGGCCAGTGTGATCTCATCCCGGAATGGGGAGCCTGGGCGGGCACATGAGGCGCTGGACCAGCCATCGGAGCCCCGCAGCCCTGCCCGCCCCAAACCCCAAACTGTGCCCTCACCACAGCCTTCCCCCGCTTCCACCACGTGCCCGGGGTCTTCCCTGTGGCCTCCCCTCACCCACCCCCACCCCGCCCAGTCTCCTCTCAACATAGCAGCCAGAGAGACAGTGTTAGGAAGAGTCATAGGCCACACCTTTCCTGTGCTCAGGACTCTCCGTGGCTTCCTGTTGCAAGCTCCTCCCCTCAGCCACTCTCAGACACCCTCATCCCCACGGCTCTCAGCTCCAGCCCCACCAGCCTCCTGGATGCTCCCCAAATCCATCACACACAGTCCTGTCTTAGGACCTCTGCCTCTGCCTGGAATGTTCCTCTCCGCACTTCATCCAGGTCTCTGCCCACATGCTGGCTCCCCAGGGAGTCTATTCTGACGACTTTATTTAAAATGGCACCAAGTGCCCCACTCCCTGTCAGTGTCTTCCCCTTAATTTACTTTGGAGCAGCTGTTACCACCTAACACTGTATTATATGGCTATGTGTTTATCATCTGTCATCTGCAGCCCCGTCAGGGTATCACAGCATCCATTGCGGGACTTGGTATGCAGTAGGACACCAGACGAATCCCCATCCACACTTCTCCCTGGACTACCTCTCCTCCCCACCCTCAAGTCCTGCCCTTAAGCTATCCTTGGGTTTCAACACCTCACACACCCTATTCTATACTTATTTCTTCATTGACTAAGATACTTCCTGACCATCTACCACAGAATCAGAGACATGGGCAGGTAAAGGTGATTAATATCTACCAGGCACCAACTGTGTGCCAGACCCTGGGTTTACTCAGGTCTTATGATGATCCTGTGGGGCAGGTATTCCCACCTGAGGCAAGTGTTTCTGAATGAGGAAAGCGATACACTTGCTTAAGGCTGTGCGCTGGGTCAGGGAGGAAACTGGGATTTCTTTTTTTTTTTTTTTGAGACAGAGTCTCACTTGGTTACCCAGGCTTGCATACAGTGGCATGATCATTGTTCACTGCCACCTCCACTTCCTGGGCTCAAGTGATCCTCCTACCTCAGCCTGTAGCTGAGACTACAGGTGCATACCACACCTGGCTAATTTTTTAATTTTTTGTAGAGACAGGGTCTTGCTATGTTGCCCATGCTGGTCTCAAACTCTTAGGCTCAAGTGATCCTTCTGGCTTGGCCTCCCAAAGCACTGGAATTATAGGCATAAATCACAGTGACCAGACGGAACTGGGATTTGAATCCAGGTCGGTGTGACTCCTGGGCCTGTCCTCCAAGCACTAACCTACACTGCTTCCCTGGCACCGACTCACCTACAAAACTGCTAAGATCTGGGGCAATTTGCTATGCAGTAATAGATAACTAATACAGGTGTCATCAGTACGTGGATGATTTTAAAAGTCAAAATGCCAAAATTTGATGACAATTTGGTCGTGATTTCTAGCACTGAGTCCTGGAAAAACATGTCCTGGGCCACGCGACGTGGCTCATGTCTGTAATCCCAACACTTTGGGAGGCTGAGGCGGGCGGATTACCTGAGGTCAGGAGTTTGAGACCAGCCTAGCCAACATAGTGAAACCCCGTCTCTACTAAAAATACAAAAATTAGCTGGGCGTGGTGGCGGGGGCCTGTAATCCCAGCTACTTGGGAGGCTGAGGCAGGAGAATGGTGTGAACCCAGGAAGCAGAGCTTGTAGTGAGCCGAGATCGTGCCACTGCACTCCAGCCTGGGTGACAGAGCAAGACTCCGTCTCAAAAAAAAAAAAGTGTCCTGAAATGTAAATAGGCAATACAAGTCTCCCTACCAGATCCCTCCATCCTTCCCATCCATCTTACAAGCATTTTTCAAGCACCTGCTCTGAGCCAGGCTATAGGTTTTATGCAGGAAATAGGAAACAAATAAGACCAGGTCCTCACTCCCTCAAGGGGCCCTTGAGGGAAGACAGCAAGTCCCACCACCCACATATACTGAATTGTACACACAGTCTCACTGAATTCTCCCAATAGCTCTGCGAGGGCTGGATTGCTGCTAGGCCTGGTTTTGTAGGTTGGGGGCACAAAGGCTCAGGATGGTGGTGTCACCTGTCCAAGACCATACAGCCAGGAGGCCACATGCAACACACCCAGCCTGCCTCGGGGGTGCCTGGCCCGGTCCTGGGCCTGCTCACAGGTGGTTTCGGATGCCCATGGCCCCGCTGTGTTCCACACCACGCTGTGCCGTACCCAGCGGCATGCCGATGCCGTAGCCCTTGGTGTCGAGGAGTCCCCCAATCTGGGTGAGGTTGCAGTTGAGGCGCCGGTGGTACTCATTCATGGTGGACTCGAGCAGGAAGGCATAGCGGGAGTTGAGGACGCGGGCGATGCCCTCTTCTGTGCTCTTGACGAACACGCTGGGCTGCTTCGACTGCATGTAGTTCCACATGCGCTGGTACGTTTGGTACCGTGAATTCTGCGCAGGGGAAGACAGGGGAGGGTCTTTCCAGCCGCTTCCTTTCCCCGAGCCCTTCCCGTCCTCCAGGAAGTCTCCCTCAACCCAGGAGAGTTCAAGGTGATCAAAGGAAGACAGAAAGAACCAAAGCAGAGGAGAGAGATGAGACGGACAAACTGTCCAGGCCAGGTCCAAGGCATCCCCACAGCCACTGTGCCCACCACCCATCTGGGGGCCCGGTGAGTGCACCTCCACCTCCTCCCCCTTAATCCTCCAGCCAGTGACCCCTGCCCAACTCAGGCCTCCTTTAGACCACTAGGACCTCCCTGCCAAGCTTGCTTTCCTTTTCTTTGTTTCCCACCACCCCAAAATAAAAAGGATCAAGCACTTTTCACCTTGAAGGGCCTTCCCTTCTCTCTGTCAGCCCATATTCCTGGTCCCGACACTTCCAGCAGCCTCCTTGATCCCATTTGGCCCATATGACATTGACATTTGATACCACATATGCCTCCCTGCCCTCATTCCCCAGTTCCCTAGCCAGCCAGCTGTGATCCCCATGACAGAACGTTTTCTGCTCCCCAGCCTCCAAAGCTGCTACTGACAGTCAGTCCCTCTGACCCAGGAGACCCTGCCCAGACCTATCCTGAGCTGCTTTGCATGGCAGGGATCCCAATACCATGCCCAAGAGGTTCTGGTAGCCCCACCTGGAAGAAGGTCATGGTGGAGCCAGCATGGATGGTGCCGTACTCGATGTTGGTCTGATCTGCCAGGTCATCGGCCGACTCCACAGGCACCTCCATGCGCTGCACGGTGAGGAAGGCGGCCAGGTTGGCCGTGTAGGAGGAGATGATGATCAAGGTGAAGGCCCACCTGAGGGGTGGGAGGGGTGAGCCATGGGCTGGAGCCACCCCTGCCACCCTGCCCCCGTGGCCATGCCCCCCATTGGTGGTGCCCCTCCCAAGTGACCCCAGCATCCAGAAGGCTCAGTGATTGCTGGGTGCAGAAGCAGGGGGTGTGGATTCTGAAGCCACACTCCCTGGTTGTAAATATTGCATCTGGAGATTTCTGCTTCCAGATATAAAAGAGTAAGATGGTCTGGAAATACCTTCCCACCATAAACAGCTAAAGAGCTGGATAGAATACATGAAACTTTTTTTGTTTGTTTGTTTGTTTTGAGACGGAGTCTCGCTCTGTCGCCCAGGCTGGAGTGCAGTGGTGCGATCTTGGCTCACTGCAAGCTCCGCCTCCCGGGTTCACGCCATTCTCCTGCCTCAGCCTCCTGAGTAGCTGGGACTACAGGCGCCCGCCACCACGCCCAGCTAATTTTTTGTATTTTTTAGTAGAGATGGGGTTTCACCGTGTTAGCCAGGCTGGTCTTGATCTCCTGACCTTGTGATCCGCCTGCCTTGGCCTCCCAAAGTGCTGGGATTACAGGCATGAGCCACTGTGCCCGGCCTGTTTTGTTTTTTTGGTTTGTTTTTTGTTTTTTGTTTTTGTTTTTTTGAGATGGAGTCTTGCTCTGTCACCCAGGCTGGAGTGCAGTGGCACAATCTCAGCTCACTGCAAGCTCTGCCTCCTAGGTTCACACCATTCTCCTGCCTCAGCCTCCTGAGTAGCTGGGATTACAGGTGCCCTCCATCACGCCCGGCTAATTTTTGTATTTTTAGCAGAGACGGGGTTTCGCCATGTTGGCCAGGCTGGTCTCAAACTCCTGACCTCAGGTGATCCACCTGCCTCAGCCTCCTAAAGTGCTGGGATTACAAGCGTGAGCGACCATGCCCGACCAGGAAACTATTTAAAGACATATTATTAGTTCTCAGCAGTGATGAAAGCCAACAGTCTGAAAACAGTGAGAATGAAGAGGATACTTTATGTTTTGTTGAAAATAGTGGCCAAAGGGAGTCATTAAGTGGAGACACAGAAAGTCTGTCATGTGACAATGCATTGTTTGTAATTGACACAACTCCTGGAATGAGTGCTGATAAAAATTTTTACTTGGAAGAGGAAGACAAAGCAAGTGAGGTTGCCACTGAGGAAGAAAAAGAAGAGGAAGAGGGTGAAAAAAAGTGAAGAAGATTCATCAGACCATGACGAAAATGAAGATGAGTGTAGTGATGAAGAAGACTTACTAAATAGCACAAAGGCTAAACTTCTAAAGTTGACAAGCAGCAGCATAGACCCTGGTCTGAGTATCAAGCAGTTGGGTGGTTTGTATATTAATTTCAATGCAGATAAACTACAGTCTAACAAGAGAACCCTAACACAGATCAAGGAGAAAAATAAAAATGAGCTTCTGCAGAAAGCTGTCATTACACCTGATTTTGAAAAAAACCACTGTGTTCCACCATATAGTGAATCAAAGTATGAACTTCAGAAAAAACGCAGAGAAGAACGACAAAAAACAGCAGGGGATGGCTGGTTTGGTATGAAAGCTCCAGAAATGACAAATGAACTGAAAAATGATCTCAAAGCACTGAAGATGAGAGCCAGCATGGACCCAAAGATTTTACAAGAAAAATGATAGAGATGGCTTCCCCAAGTACTTCCAGATTGGAACCATTGTTGACAATCCAGCTGATTTCTACCATTCACGAATTCCCAAGAAGCAAAGGAAAAGAACTATTGTGGAAGAACTGCTGGCTGATTCTGAGTTCAGAAGATACAGCCGAAGGAAGTACTTAGAGATCATGGCTGAAAAAGCAGCAAATGCAGCAGGAAAAAAGTTCTGAAAGAAGAAGAAATTTCGCAATTAAGATTTACCAAGCAAACTGCCACATTTTATATCGCCCCTTTATTTACTTATTAAAAGCGTTTTGAAAACTAACACCATCATCTAAATTAATTTACCGTAGACTGGCCCTGTTCGTACAGGAATTTCTATTTGGAAAAAGTTGATTTGAGAATTGATTACATGCCCTTAGAAAATAGGGGTGTCTAAAAGACCCACCCTGGTGTAGACTCTTTAAGGGAAAAAAGGAAAAAGAATCTCAACCATTTTAAGATAACTGATGGTTTGTAAAGTTTTCAATGCTTAAAGAAAATTTAAAAGATAGGATAAAGTTTGCTAACATGTTCAAAGAACTTTATAAAAATGATCAAAGATATATAAACATTATTGTAATTTAAAAAAATAAAAATAAAAATAAAGACATAGGACAACAGACATTGTAGAACTGTGATTCCTGAGAAGAGAAACAAAATGAGTCTTATCATTGTCCAGGCTGTTTGGCTGGATTTAATTTATAGGAAGGGAAGCCCAAACAGCCCAGCAATCCTGCTGAGTTGCAGAGATGGAGACTGGCGATCAGGCAGGCCAAGATGGCTGGAATCTGGGGGACAGAGTGCCTGAGAGGAGGGAGCTGTGAAGAGAGAGAGGGTTCAGAAACCAGTGGTCCCCTTGAGTCTTTGACTGAATATCAATCTGTGCATGCATGGGGTGAAACTCTGTGGGGCTGGACAAGAGCAACTTTCAAGGAGAGAATAATTCTTAAGAGTTCACACAGGGCTGAGAGCCTTTTGAGTTCCCTCCAGCCAGAGTAGAAAGATTTCACTGAATACATGAGACATTCAGTAGAGACCCAAAAGTGTAACATACTAGAAATAGGATTAAGTTAGCCCTAGAATAAAGGCAATGCTAAAGTTGTCCTAAAAGAGTTTAAAAACAGGCCTAGAAGGATCAAAGTAATTCACAAGTAACTTAACTAGATTCCAGGAAAAGTCTCTAATACCCTTTAGAGAAATATATTCAGCAATGTAAACAATGTCTGTTATGTAATTTTTCTTTTTTGAGGTGGAGTCTCACTCTGTCGCCCAGGCTGGAGTGCAGTGGTACGATCTCAGCTCACTGCAACCTCCGCCTTCCAGGTTCAAGCGATTCTCCTGCTTCAGCTTCCTGAATAGTTGGGATTACAGGCACTCGCCAGCACACTTGGCTAATGTTTGTATTTTTAGCAGAGATGGGGTTTCACCATGTTGGCAGGTTGGCCTTGAACTCCTGACCTCGGGTGATCTGCCCGCCTCGGCCGCCCAAGGTGCTGGGATTACAGGCATGAGCCACCAAGCTTGGCCTATTATGTAATTTTGTTTGTTTGTTTGTTTTGAGATGGAGTCTCGCTCTGTCACCCAGGCTGGAGTGCAGTGGCGCGATCTCGGCTCACTGCAAGCTCCGCCTCCTGGGTTCACGCCATTCTCCTGCCTCAGCCTCCCATGTAGCTGGGACTACAGGCACCTGCCACCACGCCCAGCTAATTTTTTGTGTTTTTAGTAGAGACGGGGTTTCACTGTGTTAGCCAGGATGGTCTCGATCTCCTGACCTTGTGATCCGCCCATCTCGGCCTCCCAAAGTGCTGGGATTACAGGCATGAACCACCGCACCCAGCCTATTATGTAATTTTTTTAAAAAAAGACCAGGTTGGGCATGGTGGCTCACACCTGTAATCCCAGCATTTTAGGAGGCCGAGGTGGGCGGATTGCTTGAGGCCAGGAGTTCAAGGACAACCTGGTCAACATGGCAATACCCCGTCTCTACTAAAAATACAAAAATTAGCTGGGTGTGATAGTGCACGCCTGTGATCCCAGCTACTTGGGAGGCAGAGGCATGAGAATCGCTGGAATCCAGGAGGTGGAGGTTGCAGTGAACCAAGATCACCACTGCACTCTGGCCTGGGCCACAAAGCAAGACTCATGTCTCAAAAACAAAAAAAAAAGACCAGGTAAACAAAGGTGCAGGAAAATGTGACCTATAACCTATAACCAAGAGAAAAATCACTCAAATGAAACAGACCCAGAATTAACATAGATGATGATGGAATTAGCAGACAAGGACATGAAAACAGCTATTATAAATATGTTCAGAATGCTCAGGAGTCTAGAGAAAAACATGAACATAATGAAAGGAACAGAAGACATAAAAAAGAAATGAACAGAACTTTTAGAGAATGAAATACACACATCTGAAAGAAAAATTTTACTGAAAGGGATTACACAGATTAGACACGGTAGCAGAAAAGCTGAGGGAATTTGGGCAGGCACCGTGGCTCATGCCTGTAATCCTAGCACACTGGGAGGCCGAGGCGGGAGCATCACTTGAGGCTGGGACTTTGAGATAAGCCTGGTCAACATAGCCAGACCCTGTCTCTACAAAAAAATAAAAAAATTAGACGGGTGTAGTGGTGCCTGCCTATAGTCCCAGCAACTTGGGAGGCTGAGGTGGGAGGATCACTTGAGGCCAGGAGTTTAAGGCTGCAGTGAGCCTGATCATCACTGCACTCTAGTCTGGATGACTGAGTGAGACCTTATCTTTAAAAAGACAAAAAAAAAAAAAAAATCCCAGCACTTTGGGAGGCCAAGGTGGGAGGATAAGCTGAGTTCAGGAGTTTGCGAACAGCCTGACTAACATGGCGAAAACCCGTCTCTACCAGAAATACAAAACTTAGCCAAGTGTGGTGGTGCATGCCTGTGATCCCAGTTACTCAGGAGGCTGAGGGAGGAGAATTGCCTAAACCTGGGAGGCGGAGGTTGCAGTAAGCTGAGATTGTGCCACCGTGCTCCAGCCTGGGCGATGGAGTAAGACTTTGTCTCAAAAAAAAAAAAAAAGAAAGAAAGAAAGAAAAAGAAAAAGAAAAGAACGGTGGCTCACGCCTGTCATCCTAGCACTTTGGGAGGCCGACGTGGATGGGTTGCCTGAGCTCAGGGGTTCTAGACCAGCCTGACCAACATGGAGAAACCCTGTCTCTACTAAAAATATAAAATTAGTCGGGCGTGGTGGTGCATGCCTGTAATCCCAGCTACTTGCGAGGTTGAGGCAGGAGAACCGCTTGAACCCAGGAGGTGGAGGATGCGGTGAGCTGAGATCACGCCACTGCACTCCAGCCTAGGCGACAAGAGTAGAAATCCATCTCAAAAAAAAAAAAAAAGATTAGAGAATTTGAAGACTGCAATAGAATCTATCCAAAATAAAGCACAGAAAGGAAAAAGTGACTGAAAATGAGCGCAGAGCCTCAATGGCAAAAAAATCTGATGAAGTAATGGCCTACAACTTTTCAAATTTGATGAAAACCATAAACTTGCAGATCTAAGCTCCATAAACCCCAGGTAGGCTAAACACACATATTTATAAAACGCACCAAGACACATTCTAATCAATTGCTGAAAACCAGCAATAAAGAGAAACATCTTAAAAGCAGCTAGAAGGGGGAAAACATTACATTCAGATAATCAAAGATAACATGGGTGCCAGTCGACTTCTTGTCAGAGAGTGTGCAAGCCCAAAGACGATGCAACATGCTGAAAAAAAAATCAAAACAAGCTGTCAACCTAGAATTCCACAGCAGGCAAAAATATCCCTCAAAGAAGACACACTAACACATTTTTCATACAAAACCAAAGCTGGGAGAATTAATTGCCAGCAGACCTGCACAGCAAGAAATATTAAGGGAAGTTCTGCAGCTAAAAGAAACACACCACCAGATAGAAACGTGGATGTACCAGAAGGGGTGAAGGGTACCCTCTTCAAATGGTAGATTTGTGGGTAAATAAAAAAGATATATTCCTCACTTTCAAATTTCCTTATGAAGCATTTAGTGATTTTGTTTTGTTTCTGAGACAGGGTCTCGCTCTGGGGTGGAAAGACATGAACATAGCTCACTGTAGCCTCAGCCTCCTGGACCCAAGCAATTCTCCCACCTCAGCCTCCCACGTAGCTGGGACCACAGGCACGCATCACCATGCCTGGCTAATGTTTCTTATTTTTTTGTAGAGGTGAGGTCTCGCTATGTTGCCCAGGCTGGTGTTGGACTCCTGGGTTCAAGCAATCCTCCCACCTCAGCCTCCCAAAGTGTTGGGATTATAGGCGTGAGCGGTGCACCACACCCAGCTGCATTTACTGTTTAACACACACACACACACATACACACAAACCTAATGTATTATGGGGTTCATAAGATATGCAGAGCTCAAAGGATGGGAGGGTGAGAGGAACATATGTTGTCAAGGTCTTATATCTTATGTGAAATGGTATAATGTTACTCGAAAATATTTTGTAATAAAGATGCATATTGTAAATCCAGAAAACCACTAAGAAAAATAGAACAAAGAAGCATAGTTAACAAGTCAAGAGTAGAGATAAACAGAATTTTTTTTTTTTTTGAGACGGAGTCTTGCTTTGTCACCCAGGCTGGAGTGCAGTGGCTGGATCTCAGCTCACTGCAAGCTCCGCCTCCCAGGTTTACGCCATTCTCCTGCCTCAGCCTCCCGAGTAGCTGGGACTACAGGCACCCGCCACCTCGCCCAGCTAGTTTTTTGTATTTTTTTAGTAGAGACGGGGTTTCACCAGGTTAGCCAGGATGGTCTCGATCTCCTGACCTTGTGATCCACCCGTCTTGGCCTCCCAAAGTGCTGGGATTACAGGCTTGAGCCACTGCGCCCGGCAACAGAATCTTAAAAATCCCAACAGGCCAGGCACAGTGGCTCATGCTGTAATTCCAGCACTTTGGGAGGCCAAGGTAGGCAAATTGCTTGAACTCAGGAGTTTGAGCAGCCTGAGCAATGAAGTGAAATCCCGTCTCTACAAAAAATAAAAAAATTAGCTGGGCATGGTAGAGCGCACGTATGGTCCTAGCTACACAGGAGGCTGAGGCAGGAGGATGGCTTGAGCCGAGGAGTTGTATTAGTGCCACTGCACTCCAGCCTGGGTGACAGAGTGAGACCCTGTCTCGAAAGAAAAGAAAATAAAAAGTCCCACTAAACCCTCAAACATAGAAAAAGAGAAAAAGGGGAACAAAGAACAGATGGGACAAATAGCAGATTGGCAGATTTAAACCTAACCATATCAGTAATTACATTAAGGGTAAATGGTTTGAACCAAGGGTTGGCTAACTATGGCCCACAGGCCAAATCTGGCCTGCTGTCTATTTTTGTACAGCCCCATAAGCTAAGAATGGTTCTTACATATATATAGTATATGTATATGTACATACATATATACATATACGTATATATACACATATACATATACGTATATATACACATATACATATACTATATATATGTAAAAACCTATATGTATAATCACTCCAGCCTGGATGACAGAGCGAGACTTCATCTCCAAATCAGAGTCTCGCTCTGTTGCCCAGGCTGGAGTGCAGTAGCACGATCTCAGTTCACTGCAACCTCTGCCTCCCAGGTTCAAGCAATTCTCCTGCCTCAGCTTCCCAAGTAGCTGGGACTACAGGCACACACTACCACGCTAGGCTAATTTTTTGTATTTTGGTAGAGATGGGGTTTCACCTTGATGCCCAGGCTGGTCTAGAACCCCTGAGCTCAGGCAATCTGCCCGCGTTGGCCTCCCAAAGTGCTAGGATTACAGGCGTGAGCCACCACACCCGGCCGGTTTTCACATTTTTAAATGGTTAAAATGAAATCAAAAGAACAGGCTGGGTGCAGTGGCTCACACCTATAATCCCAGCACTTTGGGAGGCCAAGGTGGGTGGATTGCTTGGGCCCAGGAATTGAGACCAGCCTAGGCAACATGGCAAAACTCTATCTCTACAAAAAGCCAGATTTGGTGGCACGTGCCTGTGGTTCCAGCTACTCAAGAGGCTGAGGTGGGAGGATTCCTTAAACCTGGGAGGTTGAGGCTGCGGTGAGCCAAGATTGTACCACTGTATTCTAGCCTGGGCAACAGAGAGAGATCTTGCTTCAGAAAAAAAAAAAAAAAAAAAAAAAAACAGGAATATTTTATGACACATGACTTATATAAAATTCAAATTTCAGTGTCAGTATCCATAAATAAAGTTTTATTGGAACACAGCCACACTCATTCATTTAATGTATCATCTACAACAGCTTTTATACTACGGTGGAAGACTGAGTAGCTGGAACAAAGACCATATGACAAACAAAGTCCAAAATATTTTACTTAGGGCCAGAGCAGTGGCTCATGCCTGTAATCCCAGCACTTTGGGAGGCCGAGGCAGGAAGATCGCTTGAGGCCCAGGAGTTCAAGACCAGCCTGGGCAACAAAGTAAGAACTCTCTCTCTACACACACACACACACACACACACACACACACACACACACAAGTAATAATAATAATAATAAATTAGTCAGGCACATAGTCCTAGCTACTCAGTAGGCTGAGGCAGGAAGATCCCTTGAGCCCAGGAGTTTGAGGCTCTAGTGAGCTATAGTCACACTGCACTCCAGCCTGAAGACAGAGCAAGACCCTGTCTCTAAAAAAATAGGGATAAAGATAAAGATTTAAAAACATCTTTACTTAGAGAAAATATAAATGTTTGAGGTGATGGATTTCCCAATTACCCTGATCCCAGCATTTCAGGATGCTGAGGTGGGAAGACTGCTTGAGCCCAAGAGTTTGAGACCAGCCTGGGCAACATAGTGAGACTTCGTCTCTACCAAAAACAAAAAAATTTAGCCGGGTGTGGTGGTGCACACCTGTGATTGTGATTCCAGATACTCAGGAGGCTAAAGTGGGAGGGTCACTTGAGTCTGGGAGGTTGAGGCTGCAGTGACCTGTGATCACACTACTGCACGCCAGCCTGAGTGACAGAGCAAGACTCCATCTCAAAAAAAAAAAAAAAAAAAGTCACCTGTACTCCCAAAAATATGTACAACTATTGCATAGAAATAAAATTTAAAAGAAAAATTACTGGCCAGACATGGTGGCTCACGCCTGTAATCCCAGCACTTAAGGAGGCTGAGGCAGGTGGATTGCCTGAGCTCCAGAGTTTGAGACCAGCCTGGGCAACATGGTGAAATCCTGTCTCTACTAAAATACAAAAAATTAGCCAGGCATGCTGGCGTGCGCTTGTAGTCCCAGCTACTTGGGAGGCTAAGGCAGGAGAATTGCTTGAACCCAGGAGGCAGTGAGCTGAGATTGTGCCATTGCACTCCAGCCTAGGCGACAGATCAAGAGTTCATCTCCAAAAAAAAAAAATTTACCATCTGGCCCAATGCAGAAAAAGTTGGCCAAACCTTGCTCTAAGGCCTAAGCGTACATTGTTTATAAGAAACACACTTGGGGTGGGGCATGGCGGTTCATGCCTATAATCCCAGCACTTTGGGAGGCAGAGGCGGGTAGATCACTTGAGGTCAGGAGTTCAAGACCAGCCTCGCCAACATGGTGAAACCCTGCCTCTACTAAAAATATAAAAATTAGCTGGGTGTGGTGGCATGTACCTGTAATCCCAGCTACTCAGGATGGTGGCATGTACCTGTAGTCCCAGCTAGTCCGGAGGCTGAGGCAGGAGAACCACTTGAACCCAGGAAGTAGAGGTTGCAGTGAGCTGAGATCACACCATTGCACTCCCCGATACTCACCACACACTTGGTCAGGTGTGGTGGCTCATAGCTGTAATCCCAGCACTTTGGGAGGCCAAGATGGGAGGATCACTTGAGCCCAGGAGTTGGTGACCTGCCTGGGCAACAAAGTGAGACCCTATCTCTATTTAAAAGAAAAGAAAAGGAATGATCTTTAAATATAATAATCTAGATGGGTCGAGAGTAAACGAATGGGGAAAAGATATGCTATGCAAACATTAAGCATCAGAAAGGCAGAGTGCCTATATTAGTATCAAATAAAGTTAACTTCAGAACAAGGAATGTTACCAGGAATAAGGAGAGACATTATATAATGACACGCGTCAATTCATCTAGAGGACATAACAGTCCTAAACATTTGTGTGCCTAATTACAAAGCTTCAAAATGCATAAGGCAAAAATGGATAGAATTGAAGAGAAATGGATAAATTTCCTGCAATTACAGGGTTAGATTTCAAAACTCCTCTCAATAACTGATGGAACAAGTAGAAAATCAGTAACGATAGAGAAAACTTGAATAACGTGATCAATCTACTGGCCCCAATTGATCCTTATAGAACACTGCACCCACCAACAGCAGAAACACATTCAATGCAACTCCACATAGAACATTTACCAGGACAGACCATATGCTGAGCTCTAAAGCAAGTCTCAATAAATTTAAAAGGATTAAAGTCCTCTAGAGAATGTTCTCTGACCATGATGGAGCTAAATTAGAAATCAATCATAGAAAGATCTCTGGAAAATCCCCAGATCCTGTCTCCATCACTGCCTTGCGTGTGACCTTGGAATTGTGCTGCAGCTTCCTCACCTGTGAAGTTAGTACAATTGTAGGCCCTTCCTCACTGGGTTTTGCGAAGAGTGACTGAGTTCATCTGGCACACAGCAAGTGCTATGCAAGTGTTTGCTCTCATTGTCTTGGTGACACAGGACCGGCCCAGGAGAACAGGCTCCCACCAGCCTGGCTGCAGGACCCCAGAGCAACCGCTTGTCTTACCGTGGCCCCCTCTGTCCTCCCTACTGGCAAGTAAGAATGGCCAGGGTCCCTGTAGGTCATATAGATCTGAGGGGCCTGAAGGCAGGAGATGCTGAAAAGGGCCTCCCAGACCTCCCACCCTCACATTCCCAGCACGTGATAATGAAAACAGCAGCTGTTCTCTGCAGAACACACGTGCAAAGTGCTACGCTAGGCACTGGGATGGGGATGGAGTGAGGGCTTGATAGAGAGAGATGAATTATACAGCCTCCTGCAAAATAAAACCAAAACCCCAAGGAACAAAGACCCAGGGTTTGACTTAGCCTCTCCAGAAACCAAGTCTCTCCAAACCCATCTTACTGGTCAATGCTGTCATTCATGCAAAACAAAACTGTTTGCCCAGGCGCAGTGGCTCACGCCTGTATCCCAGCACTTCAGAAGGCCGAGGCGGGTGGATCATCTGAGGTCAGGAGTTCGAGACCAGCCTGGCCAACATGATGAAACCCCATCTCTATTAAAAATACAAAAAATTAGCCAGGCGTGGTGGCTGGCACCTGTAATCCCAGCTACTTGGGAGGCTGAGCCAGGAGAATCGCTTGAACCCGGAAGGTGGAGGTTGCAGTAAGCCGAGACGTCCCATTGTACTCTAGCTTGGGCAACAAGAGCAAAACTCCGTCTCAAAAATAAAAAAATAAAAACAGAACAAAACAACAACAACAAATATTACTCAGTGCCTAGTACACACCAGAAATGCACCTCTTGTTTTAATTGAGGGATGACTGGGTGTTGTTTTGTTTGGAACTTTGCTGAGAGCTGCTCACTGTTGGGGGAAATCATGTCTCTGACAGCAACTCCACTCAAACTGGAGACCCAAGTCAAGACCCTTGCACCAGCTGCATTAGCAAATCACGTTCACAGTGACTTGTATTTGCACAAACATACTTATTCATCAACTATTTCGATGTGTCAGATATCAAGTGGCAACATAATTCTGTTAAATTATCTTACTTCTCATCATGCCACTTACTCATTCTAAGCAGGCACCGACTGTTGTATTCTGTCTTCTGGTGTAGCCACACCCAGGCATTTGTGTATTGCCATAATATTACTTTATTAGAAGTCACTTCCCTGCTTTTTCTCCTTCATATTGCAATTGGGGCGTTATATTGATTTTTTTACAAATTATGCGTGTAGGAAGATATATTACCCTTGAATTTCAGCTCGGGGTGGAAAAGGATGTATTTAAAAATATTTATTATAAAAAGAGGGTGTTGGGTCTGCAAGCACTGAAAACTCACTGGTGGGAGCAAGAAGCCCCATTTGAGGGATGGCAAGGGCAGAAGGAACCCACAGCAAATGAAACAGGACCAGAGAAGTTGGAGGAAACCAGGAGGACACAGAGCCTAGAAGCAAGGAGAGAGTTTCTAGTAGGGTGGCTAACCTGGTGAATGCTGCCTGGAGGTAAGACAGAGACTGGAGGCATGGATAAGGGGTCATATGTGCCCCTGGTGCAGCTGGGGTTGGGGGAAGGTGGGCAAAGCCCAACTACTGGCTAGATCTGAGGTTTTATGGTTTTCTGGCCAGGAGGGCGTGAGGAAAGGAGGACCTTGGGAAAAGTTGAGGACAATGGCTGCAGAGACAGCCTAGGAGCCACCTAGAGATGGATGAGTGAAAGCAGGAAGGGCTCAGAGAATGGGAAGAGGGAGGTCAGAGGACTCATCGCACCAAGTGACCAAGGGAGAGTCGGGAGGGATGGGGTCCACGGTCAGAGTGAAACCTTAGAAATGTTGACTCCCGGCCGGGCGCAGTGGCTCACGCCTGTAACATCCCTGCACTTTGGGAGGCCAAGGTAGGTGGATCACGAGGTCAGGAGATCAAGACCATCCTGGCTAACATGGTGAAACCCCATCTCTACTAAAAATACAAAAAAAAAAAAAAAAAAAATTAGCCGGGTGTGGTGGCAGGTGCTTGTAGTCCCAGCTACTTGGGAGGCTGAGGCAGGAGAATGGCGTGGACCTGGGAGGTGGAGCTTGCAGTGAGCCGAGATCGCGCCACTGTACTCCACGCTGGGTGACAGAGCAAGACAAGGAAAGGAAAGGAAGGGAAAGGGAAAGGGAAAGGGAAGGAGAGAAAAGACGACTTCCAGCCAGGTGCCATGGCTTACACCTGTAATTCCAGCACTTTGGGAGGCTGACCCAGGTGGGTGGATCACTTGAGGTCAGGAGTTAGAGATCATCCTGGCCAATATGGAAACACCCCATCTGTACTAAAACTACAAAAATTAGCCAAGTAAGGTGGCGCACACCTGTAATCCCAGCTACTTGGGAGGCTGTGGCAGGTGAATCACTTGAACCTGGGAGGCGGAGGTTGCAGTGAGCTGAGATCATGCCACAGCACTCCAGTCTGAGCGACAGAGCAAGACTCCATCTCAAAAAAAAAAGGGGTAAAAAAAAAAAAGAAACGTTAACTCCGGAGGCAGAGTCGTCCTGAATAGTGACAAGACCTCGGGTGTGGCTGCAGGAGGCTGTGGGCTGAGGGGGCCTTGGAGAGGAGGGGCCCAGTTGGTGGGTTCTGGCCAGGCTGCTGCAGGTCAGCTACCAGCCAAGTCCTCAAGGGTGATGGCACCAAATCCCACCCCCTACACTGGACCCTGAGTCCCACAAGGGCAGGGACTGGCCTGCTGAGTCATGGTGCTACGTCACATCTGAAGATTCTCAAACATCTGCTGAATGAGTGAATGTGTGGGAGGACTTTGGGTGCAGAAGAGAGTGGGCCCCAGGGCCAAAGGCTCCGATGAGGGAGGGAACATGAGTGGGAGCTGTCCAGGTGACAGCGATGGGAAGGGGCAGAAAACAGCTGGCTAGAGAGTGTGACCCTCAGGAAAAGGGCCCCTGGCTGGGCGGCAGAAGCAGTGACCAGCAGAGAGGAGGCCACTGGTCTCCCCCAACCCTCCTGTGAGGACGCCACCATATTTGTCACGGCAGGTCTCCTGGGCGCCCTCTCAGCACCTCACACACCTGGCCCTCTCCCTCTCTAAAATGCTCCTCCCTCTCCTTGGCATGGACGACTCTGTTTCTGCCTTTAGGATTCAGCCCACTTCACCTCCTCAGGGGACCCTCCTCTGACAGCCCCCATGCTCTACTGTTCTGTTACTGTATCCTGTTTGGTTCCTCAATAGCACATTTTATGTGCATCTGCAACATCATTATATAGAAAATATTAGTACATTTCACCTGGACTGTGTGGCTGGCAGAATAGGCCCCACCCACCAGCACCAAAGAAGTCTCTATTATAATCCCCAGAATACGTGAAGATGTGACCTTACTCGGCAAAAGGGACTTTGCAGCTGTGATTAAGTTAAGGATCTGGATATGGGGGGGATTACTCTGGATTATCCAGGAAGGCCCAAAGGAATCACAAGGGTCCTTATGAATGGAAGAAGGAAGTTACAGAGAGAGATTTGTGGATCCTATGCTGCTGGTTCTGAAGATGGAGGAAGGGGCCATGAACCAAGGAATGCAAGTGGCTTCGAAACGTTAGAAAAGGTAAGGAAACGGGTTCTCACCATAGAGCCTCCACAAGGAACCAGCCCTGCCAAGAACTTGATTTTACCCCATTGAGATCTATTTCAGACTTCTGACCTCCAGAACTATAGGAGAATAAATGTGTATTGTTTTAAGCCACTAAATTTGTGGTAATTTTTTGCAGTAGCAATAGGAAACAAATACGGCTATAGGGCTTTCATTGGATTTTTTTGGGTTTTGTGCTTTTTTTTTTTTTTGAGACGGTCTCGCTCTGTCATCCAGGCTGGAGTGCCATGGCGCGATCACAGCTCACTGTAGCCTCAACATCCTGGGCTCAAGCAATCCTCTACAGGGGTATCATCGGAAATGATGCCCATCCAAAACCGTTTAAAAAAACCATCAAGACTTGCAAGTGTCCAAGCCAAGTGAATTGCTAATGCCTGCCATACCGCAGTTAGTTCCACTTAGGAGAAGGGAAAAAACTGCCACCTATTAAGGTTAGTCTTGAATTGAAAAAGGCACAAATTAGATAATATCTTTGGGACCTATTCTTTGAATAAAATAGGAAATCCAGTGTCGATTTATCTGTTTACTAGTTTATTGTCAGCTCCTCTGCCTCTCCAGGGCAGGGATGGGGCTGATTCCTCACCTGAGTGCGTGGCACATGGACAGGCTCAATAGGCATCTGTGAAATTGTTAGAGGCATGTGAACCAGAGCAACTCCATCTTGAATAGGAACTGAGTAAAATGAGGCTGAAACCTACTGGGCTACATTCCCAGACGGTTAAGGTATTCTAAGTCACAGGATGAGACAGGAGGTTGGCACAAGATACAGGTCACAAAGACCTTGCTGATAAAAGGGGTTGCAGTAAAGAAGCCAGCTAAAACCCACCAAAACTAAGATGGCCACGAGAGTGACCTCTGGTCGTCCTCACTGCTACACTCCCACTGGAACCATGACAGTTTACAAATGCCATGGCAACGTCAGGAAGTTACGCTATATGGTCTAAAAGGGGGAGGCATGAATAATCCACCCCTTGTTTAGCACGTCATCAAGAAATAACCATGAAAATGGGCAACCAGCAGCCCTCGGGGCTGCTCTGTCTATGGAGTAGTCATTCTTTTATTTATTTATTTATTTATTTATTTTTTGAGACAGAGTCTTGCTTGGTCACCCAGGCTGGAGTGCAGTGGCGAGATCTCAGCTCACTACAGCTTCCGCCTCCTGAGTTCAAGCAATTGGAGTAGCCATTCTTTTATTCCTTTACTTTCTTAATAAACATGCTTTCACTTTATGGACTCGCCCTGAATTTTTCCTTGTGAGAGATCCAAGACCCCTCTCTTGGGGTCTGGATCGAGACCCTTTTCCTGTAAAAGAATGACCATGGGTGAGTGAATTCTGTGGTGGGGAGGTGAGGAAGAAGTGTTCCTCAAGAAGGCCAGATACCTGGGGTTGCCCTGGAGAGGCTCCCAAGGGCCTTGAGGGCTAGGCTGAGCTTGGACAGTGCTGAGGGCCCACTGGCATGGGGGAAGGAGCCTGGTCCTGGCCCCAGCCCGGCCCTGCCTCTAGCTGACTACACAGTCTTTAGCAAGCTATTCCTTCTCTCTGGGTCTCAGTCTCCTAATCCATAAACAGGGAGCATATTCCCTGTTCCAAGCATTCTCCTCGGCTCTCCGTGGTTCTTGTGAGGAACAGGAGGTGAGAAGAATTGCAGGAACAGCAACCAAGTCCAGCTGCTATTTAAAGCCCAGGGTAGCAAACGTGGATGCTTACGGAGGCCAGGCCAGCAGGCGACTGCAGTGGGCAGTGGGAACGGGGGTGGATGGGAGCAGACGGTGACACCAGGCAGGAATGCCAGCCAAGCGCTGCCAGATCTCCCAGATTTTCAAGGAAAGCAAGAAATCTAAATTTGTGAGTGAATGTGCTCCAAGTGTTGGCATTCAATTCCCAGTTTCTTAAAACTGTGAGCCAAGGCTGGGCATGGTAGCTCACACCTGTGATCCCAGCACTTTGGGAGGCTGAGGCAGGCAGATCACTTGATGTCAGGAGTTCAAGACCAGCCTGGCCAACACGGTGAAACCCTGTCTCTACTAAAAATACAAAAATTAGCCAGGTGTGCCAGGCGCGGTGGCTCACGCCTGTAATTCCAACACTTTGGGAGGCCAAGGCAGGTGGATCACGAGGTCAGGAGTTCGAGACCATCCTGGCCAACATGGTGAAACCCGTCTCTACTAAAATACAAAAAGCTAGCCGAGTGTGGTAGTGCATGCCTATAGTCCCAACTACTCAGGAGGCTGAGGCAGGAAAATCTCTTGAACCCGGGAGGTAGAGGTTGCAGTGAGCCAAGATCACGCCACTGCACTCCAGCCTGGCAACAAAGCGAGGCTCTGTCTCAAAAAAAAAAAAAGAATCGCTTGAACCTAGGAGGTGGAGGCTGCAGTGAGCCGAGATTGTGCCACCACACTCCAGCCTGGGTGACAGAGGGAGACTCTCTCAAAATAACAACAGCAACAACAATATCAAACCTGTGGGCCAGACACCACAAGCTGTGGGTGTTTGCCGTCTGACATGTAGTTTCTTGGGGCTTGGGACGGGGGCAAAGAAGTTCTGTCTGAGATACTGGGTCCCTGTGGGACTTTGAGAAAACATCTAGGCAGTGACGGCTATCTTGGCTTGGAGATTCTATGTCCCTGTGATGACCAGGGCAACGTCCAAGACAGTGACACTGATCCTGTTACAATTGTACGCCTCCTGCCCACACAAGGCTGTAGGGCTCACAGAGCACTCTTCCATAGCAGCCTCACTGAATCCTCACAACCCTGAGACGTGGGCATCTTTCTCCTCATCTTTCAGGGAAGGCCACTGAGGCAAGGGGAGGGGTGCGACCTAGCTAAACTCACACAGCCAGTGAGCGGCAGAGCTGGAGCTCAGCTCTCCCCACCCCATTCCTCGTCTTTCAGCTCTGCAGGGGGAAACGGGGAATCAAATCTGCCAGGAGATGCCACAGCCCCAACCCCACCCAGGCCTCAGATGGGTCCCTCCCCTACCCCGGGCAGAGGCAGATAGAAAGCTTCTCACCAGACTCCGCTGACACAGCGCGTGGACAGCGCCCGGGGCATGATCTCCGAGCCCTGCTGCATGAAGCCCCCCACGGGAAACCACAGGCTGTTGCCCAGCGTGTACTGGTTCTCCAGGATGTGGGGGCGTGCGCGCAGGCATGGGTGCGGGTTATACCACTCGTAGGGGCTCAGCCTGTGGAGAGATGTGCAGCGGGTGGATGGAGCCCAGGGCCCAGGTGGGGAGGAAAAGGAGAGAAGCAAAGGAAAAAGATGAAGTCACAGTGATCAGAAGAAAAAGGGGAGAGATGGAAAAAGGAGTGAGATGGACAGAGACACACAGAGAAGAGGCAGAGAGAGATGCACAGAGATGGAGACAGAAGAGGCAGAGACAGACACAGAGATGCACAGAGAGAAATAGAAAAAGGACGCGGTAAAAAAGGGAGAGGAGGGAAGGGGAGAGACCCAAACACAGAATCACAGAGCAGTCAGAGCCACAAGGGGAAGAATGAGACTCAGACACAGGGTACAAAATTGAGAAAGGAGGGTGCAGGGAATCCAAGGCCCCAAAGGGGAGGCCAAGGACAGTTCCGAGAGAGAAGGGGCAGGTCAGTCCCAGAGGCCCCGGCTCGTGCCTCCTCCAGCCCCTTCCTTCCCAGTAGGCAGTGGACTCACCTGGCAGCCAGAAACAGGACACAGCTGACAGCCAAGTAGGCAAGAAGCATGAAGAGCCACACGGCAGGGGAGAAGGGGTCCAGGAAGGAGAAGTAGCCAGGCTTGCGGCCCTGTGGGGAGAGGGAATGAGACCCAGAGCCACCCCTGGCCTGAGCCTCACACCCAGCCCCTGCCCCACCAGGGACTTGGGAGCCTGACCGGCCCATCTGAGGTCCTGGGGAAGTCTGGCTCCCACTCGCAGCCTCCGAGCCTCCATGCCAGGCAAGCAGCCCATGGTCTCCAGGGGAACCATACCATGTGCACTCGGTAGAGGATGCTGATCCCCAGGGTCATGAAGGGCTTGGAAAAGTCGATGACCTTCTCCCGCTCAGCTGTGATGGTGAAGGCGGCCACAGCCAGGTCTGCCTTCTGCTGGAGGGGAAGCCAGGCGGGGGCGGAGGGGGGCAGAGGGGAAGACAGAAGTGGACAGTTAGAGAGAAATGCATGGAGAGTGAGCAACTGAGGGAGGTAAGAGAGAGAGAGGTAGGGAGCAGAATGGGCCAGGAGCCTGGACTGACTGCAGGAGTCCACCTTGGGCCTGAAATCGGACTGTCATCACATATCCATCCTCATCATCTCACGTCTCCAGGCACACTGACTCCGTCCCCTAGGCCTCAACTGTGCCCCAGCATCAAGGGCTGGGGATGGGGGCTCTCCCCAAACTCCAATTCAAGCAGCAACTTCTCCCTAGGGCCATAAAAGAGCCAAGGTCCTGAAGGGGCTGAGACTGACAGAACTCGAGATAATACAGGCCCAGACAGAACACAGAGCAGGGAGAGAGGATGCAGGGCCCAGAAATGACCCTGGGTAGGGAGGAAGGGTGCAGGTCAGCATGTCTCCACAGCCAGTGGAGATATAACCCAGGCCCCGGCCCAGTGTATAGTCAGGGAGATAGGGCACAAGCCCCAAACAGCATCCTGGTCAGGAGATGACACCAGTACCAAACCACAACCCTGGATGAAGGAGAGGTGGCCCAGGCCCAAAACTTCACCTGGAGTCAGAAATAGATGGCACAGGACCCAGATACAAACCCAAGGTCGGTGAGAGATGGCACAGGCACAAAAGATAACCACGAGGTAGAGAGAGGTGGCACAGGCTAAAAACAAAACCCATGGTCAAAGAGAGAGCAGACAGGCCCACCGTGAAATCCAGGGTTGGGGAGAGAGGACACAGACCCCAAAGATGACCCCAAGCAGAGAGGGAAATGGCCCAGGCTAAACAGCTAAAGCCAGGTACGGGAGAGATGGCACTAGCCTCAATATAACCGAGGAGCAGAGTGAGACAGCACAGCCCTGAAGCATCATCCAGAGGCGGCGGTGTGGCAGGGGCCCAGAATGTGGATTTGGAGAATCTCTCTGGGAATTCCTGGGTGTTGAGCATAGGGAATTTCTCTCCCCTTTCTCGTACACTTGCCACTTTTATGACTAATACGTTAGTCGTTGTGGGAATCATCACAACTAATATAGGACTCTAATTATTTTAAGCACCCACTGGGGGTCTGTCCCAGCAAGGCCCTGCTTGGTGGCCACATCCTCATTTCAGAGAGGAGGAAGCAACGGCCTTTCAGGTGGGCTCTGGTCCTGGGGCCAGACGCTCAAGATCCCACTTCCTCCTGAAAGCCTAAGGGCCCCCCATCCTTTGTTCCCACACTGGCCTTCTCCTCACTCACTCCTGGGGCCATGCCTCAGGCCAGACACCTGCCTCTTGCTGGGCCAGGCAAGGACAGCGGCTCTGCTCCTGAAACACTCCTTGGATCTGTCCATTTCTCTACAACTCTACTGCCTGGGCCTGGGCCACTGGTATCTCACTCCTGACTACAGCACTGGCTGCCTCCCCGGCGCCCCCTGTCGCCACTCATAACCTCCCAATCCATTCCTCACATATAAGCCAAGGGGACAGTCTCCTGTTTAAAACCTGTCATGGCTTCCCCCAGCACCTAAGACAAAACCCTCTCATGGCCAAGAGGCCCTGGCGACCTGGGGCTCAGCTGCCCTGCCAGCCTCCCCTCATATCTTCTGTCTTGCCAGCTCTGCTCCAGCCACGATGGCCTGTTCTTTCCTCAACGCAGCAGGCTCATGCCCGCCTCAGGGCCTTTGCACATGCTCTCCCCCAAGCTCTTCTTCCCCATTCCAGGCTCCCATCACACCCACCCCTTCAGCCCTCACCAAAGCAGCCTCCAGACCCCACCTCACTCCTACCCTAGGGTCCTCTCACATTCCCCAGGCCCTTTTTTTTTTTTTTTTTAAGATGGAGTCTTGCTCTGTCACCCAGGCTGGAGTGCAAAGGCGCAATCTCAGGTCACTGCAACTTCCGTCTCCTGGGTTCAAGTGATTCTCCTGCCTCAGCCTCCCGAGTAGCTGGGATTACAGGGGCATGCCACCATGCCGAGCTAATTTTTGTATATTTTGTAGAGACGGGGTTTCACCAAATTGGTCAGGCTCGTCTCGAACTCCTAACCTCAGGTGACCTGCCCACCTCAGCCTCCCAAAGTGTTGGGATGACAGGCATGAGCACCACGCCAGGCCCCATCACCCTGTTCTTAGCACGACTGGAGATGGCCTTGCTCAGATGCTTGGTAATAGGCTGTCTTCACTCCATTACAGGTTCCTTGCCTGTCTGGCTCAGTGGGGCAGCCCAGAGCCCACAGACGGCAGGTTCCCAACAGACCCTGCTTGGGTTTGACCGAGTACAGCCTCTCTGACTGGCATTCTAGGCAGCCGATGGCTCCCCCACCGCATTCCTGGGCCACTCGCCACCCCTCTCTCTCGTGCCAGCTTCTTTCTGGCTCTGTCTGAGGCGCCTGTCCACCCTGTAGAGCTGGATCCTATCCATCCCTCCAGGGCCCCTCATGCCTTCGCTCCTCTGGGATGCCATTCATGGACCCCCACTCCCTGGACACCACTTGATCTCAACACATCGCTCAATTTGGAAAATATCTGTTTCTTCTCTGCCTGTGCTGCTAAACCACAAACATTTCAGAAGCAAGGCCAGTTGGACATGTCATGTGTTTCTGGCACTGCTCGGGGCCAGCTTAGAGCAGGATCTGCTGTGTCTCATGTCCCATCCTCCTCCGCTGAAACCCCGGAATGTTGCTGCTTCCTCTGGGGCCCTCCCAGATGCAGAGACCTCTTCTTCCCTGGTACCACAATAAAACCTCACGCAGTCAGACACTCGCATGCACACAGCACTTACCCCATGCAGCCCCTGTCCCAGGGTTTTCCTCAGAGTAGCCTGTTTGGTCCCCAGAGCAACCCAATGCAGAGGGACCTCCATTTCTACCATTCTACACATGAAGAAACTGAGGCACAGAGACTAAGCCTCTTGCCACAGTCAACCCCTGGATTCAGAACCACTCCCCGCCTAGGGGCTTTATCTGCCTGCAGCCCTGGTCCCTCCATGGCTGGGGGTACCTGAGGTCAGGCCCAGTTGGGTGACTCCTCCCTGGATCCCAGGGAGTTCAAGAAATGAGGGCTTACTGATGGGAGGAGTCAGCGAGTCCTTGAACCTCTGGCCAATATGGTGGCAGCAGCAGCCTCCATCTCTCCCTGACACTGCTCCACATCCAATCTTCCATCCAGCACCATCTCAGGCAGAAGCATGGGGGTTGTCCTGTACACAGCCTCTCCCTCACCCCTCACTGCATCCATCCTCAAGCCCCCGATTTTGACCCCTAAACACCTCTGGAACAGAGTCACTGCCTTCTGCCTCCGCCACTCACACCCGCCCATGCCACCATCTCTGACTGAATAGCTGGTCTCTGCCTCCCAGGACATACAGCCTGCAGCCCCAGAGATCTCAACATATGACAGTCTGGTCACAGTATTCCCCTGCTTAGATTCTGCAATGGGCTGGGCACAGTGGCTCATGTCTGTTAACCCAGCACTTTGGGAGGCCGAATCAGGAGGAATGCTTGAGCCAAGAGTCCAAGACCAGCCTAGGTAATGTAGCAAGACTCCATCTCTACTAAAACTAAAAATAAATAAATAAATTCTGCAATGACTCTGCTTGTTCATATTTTTATTTTTAGAGACAGTGTCTCGCTTTGTTAACCAGGCTGGAATGCAGTGGTGCAATCATAAGTCACTGCAGCCTTGAACTCCTCAAGTGATCCTCCCACGTCAGCCTCCTGAGTAGCTGGAACTACAGGTGCGAGCCACTACGCCTGACTAATTTTACTTCTTAGAAAGACCAGGATATGGCTATGTTCCCCAGGCTGGTCTCGAACTGCTGGGCTCAAGTGATCCTCCTGCCTCAGCCAAAGTGCTTGGATTACCGGTATAAGACATGGCACCTTGTTCTTTTTATTATTACTATGACTATTATTATTTTTGAGACCAAGTCTTGCTCTGTAGCCCAATCTCTGCCTCCTGGGTTTCAGGGATTCCCCTGCCTCAGCCTCCCGAGTAGCTGGGACTACAGGCGTGTGCCACCATGCCTAGCTAATTTTTTATTTTTAGTAGAGATGGGGTTTCACCACGATGGCCAGGTTGGTCTCAAACTCCTGACCTCAGGTAATCCGCCTGCCTGAGCCTCCCAAAGTGCTGGGATTACAGGCATGAGCCACTACGCCCGGCCCTATTTATTATTATTATTATTATTATTATTATTATTATTATTATTGAGACGGAGTCGGCCTCGTCGGGTTGTGTTTGAGACGGAGTCTCGCTGTGTCGCCCAGGCTGGAGTGCGGTGGCGCAATTCGGCTCACTGCAAGCTCTGCCTCCCGGGTTCACGCCATTCTCCCGCCTCAGCCTCCGAGTAGCTGGGACTACAGGCGCCCGCCACCTCGCCCGGCTAGTTTTTTGTATTTTTTAGTAGAGACGGGGTTTCACCATGTTAGACAGGATGGTCTCGATCTCCTGACCTCGTGATCCACCCGCCTCGGCCTCCCAAAGTGCTGGGATTACAGGCTTGAGCCACTGCGCCCGGCCGAGACGGAGTCTTATCACCCAGGCTGGAGTGCAGGGATACAATCTTGGTTCAGTGCAACCTCCCAGGCTCAAGCAATTATCCTGCCTCAGCCTCCTGAGTAGCTGGGATTACAGGTGAATGCCACCATGCCCAGCTAATTTTTGTATTTTAGTAGAGACAGGGTTTTGCCATGTTGCCCAGGCTGGTCTTGAACTCCTGACTTCAGGTGATCCACCTGCCTCAGCCTCCCAAAGTGCTGGGATTACAGGCATGAGCCACCGCACCCCATCTTGTTCTTAAACTATCATCCAAACGCCCCACCCAACCCGACGAGGCCCTGACCACACCTATCACCCCAATAAGACTGTGCCCCACACCTGTTCCCCTTATGACACCCTGCCTTACACCTGGCCCCAAAACGTCCTGCACCATCCAACCCCCACAGCCTCACCCCCTACCATCTTGCCCTGTGTCCCACATTGCAGCCACATTGCCCTTTCCATTTGTTCATTCTTTCATTTATTTACCTGCTTGACAAATATTTGCAGAGCACCCTCCACTAGCCCAGCACAATTCTAGCTTTGGGGATACAGCGGTGAATAGAAACATACAATGTCAGGTAGCGACAAGTGCTGTGATGAAAAATCAAGCAGGCAGCTAGAGAGAGACTAGGGGAAGATGATGTTTTAGATCTGCTCCCCACTGTTGCAAGGGGGGTCTTATTTGAATAGCAACATGAAGGAAGTACAGAAAAGGCAGGAGAAGACCTAGGGGGAAGATTCCAGGCTGAGGGATCAGTGGGTTCAGTCCCTGAGGTGGGAAGAGACTTGCAGCATCCAGTAAGGCTGGAGCAGAATAGAAGGGGCAGGGAAGGCAACAGAGTGGGGCCCAGAGCCTGGCAGGGCCTTGCGGGCCACAGTAAGGGAACTGGATTCTGCACCTTAGGCAATGGAGGACATTGCATGAGGATGTCATATAGGAAGGTGTGAAAAGAGAGTGACATTATCAGACCACAGGCACAAGAGTGGATGTGGGAACCAGGGAGCCAACTGCAGATGCCCATGGTGGTGCTGGGGGCAGGACTGAGTGGCAGCAGTGGTGGTGGAGAGAGATGGTGAGATTTGGGTTTCATCTGAAGGTGGGATGGAAGGATCCTAAATGCTGCAAGTTCCTCCTAGGCTCCTCCTAGAGTCTTTGGAGCCCCCTTCCCTCCTCCTACTCACTTTTCATTTCTAAAAGAAAGGCTTATTTATTTGTTTTTGTTTTTGAAACAGAGTTTTGCTCTGTCACCCAGGCTGGAGTACAGTGGTGTGAAAATGGTTCACTGCAGCCTCAAACTCTTGGGCTCAAGCGATTCTCCTATACCTCAACCTCCTGAGTAGCTGGGACTACAGGTATGTGGCACCTCGCCTGGCTAATTTTTTCATTTTTTGTAGAGATGGGGGTCTCACTATGCTGCCCAGGCTGGTCTTGAACTCCTTGGCTCAAGCAATCCTTCCACCTCGGCTTCTCAAAGTGCTAGGATTACAAGTGTAAGCCACCACGTATGGTACAAGACCTATTTCTTAGAGATGACTTCCCCACCCTGACCCTCTAGCCCCTACCCTGATGGGCCCCCTCACAGTTATTTAATCTCTGAAATGAAATCAGGAAGAATTAGAATGATAAGTCATCCATAATGATGGGGGGGGTGTCATCTAAATGCCCAAAGCCAATCAAAGCACTTGTGATAGTCCCCCAGCTCCCAACCCATCCTGTATACCCTGTTCTGTGCAAACCATATTCCTGCTTTGCCCGCTGCGCTCTGCCAGGCTCTGCCAATAGGGGGCGCTAGAGGGAGGTTGCCAGACTGAGGAGGGAGGAGGGATTGCTCCTTCCTGTCTCCTCTCCCACCCCAGCCGTCTTCCGCCCTCTCCCTGGCAGCATCGTTTCTTCTCCTGGCAGCAGAGAATCCGGTGTGCAGCTTCCCGACATCTACAAACCCATCTCATCCAGCCTCTCTCCAGAACCCAGCGCCAGCTGCGAGCACCTCTCCCAGGGTCTGACTTTCAGCTCCACGGAGCCCTTCCTCTAAGTTTCCAAGAGTTTCAGCTCTTCCCTTTCTTCCTTCAGAACTAGAGATGTGGCCACTTCCTGCCATGATACTTCCATGACACCTGAGAGTGAGGGGTGGGAAAGCTATGACCCTTGGGCCAAGTCCAGCCCATCTGTCTGCCTTTGTACATAAAGTTTTATTGGAACACAGCCAGGCCCACTGTATTGTCCATGACTACTTTCCATACAACAGAAGAGCTGAGGAGTTGTGACAATAAGGCCTTAAAGCTGAAAATATTTACACTCTGGCCAGAAAAAGCTGGTTAGGTCGGTGCAGTGGCTCATGCCTATAATCTCAGCATTTTGAGAGGCCAAAGAAGGAGGACTGCTTGAGCCCAGGAATTCGAGACTAGCTTGGGCAACACAGTGAGACCCCATCTCTACAAAAACTTTTTTTTTTTTTTTTGAGATGGAGTCTTGCTCTGTCACCAGGCTGGAGTGCAGTGGCATGATCTCGGCTCACTGCATCTCCGCCTCCCAGGTTCATACGATTCTCCTGCCTCAGTCTTCCGAGTAGCTGGGACTACAGGCGTGTGTGTGCCACCATGCCCAGCTAATTTTTGTATTTTCAGTAGAGATGGTATTTCACCATGTTGGCCAGGATGGTCTCGATCTCCTGATCCACCCACCTCAGCCTCCCACAGTGCTGGGATTACAGGTGTAAGCCACTGCGCCTGGCTGCTACAAAAGCTTTTAAGAATTAGCTGAGCATAGGCGTTTGAGACCAGCTTAGTCAACATGGTGAAACCCCGTCTCTACTAAAAATACAAAAATTAGCCAGGCGCGGTGGCAGACGCCTGTAATCCCAGCTACTTGGGAGGCTGAGGTTGCAGTGAGCCAAGATTGCGCCACTGCACTCCAGCCTGGGGGACAAGAGCAAGACTTCTTCTTAAAACAAACAAACAAGCAAACAAAAAACCCCTAGAGGTCTGCACAATGAGCTAGCCACTGGTGCCTGCTCAAGGCTCCATACAGCATTCCTATTTGCCATCAACACTTTGCGAGTTCATCTCCGGATCTGCTGGTTACATCTGGCCCAGGTGGCAGATCAGCTCGCATGCAGCCTGGACTGGCTGCAGAGTCTCTGATGCTCTGGACCTCACTCCAAATGAAAAGCCTTATGGGGTGTATGGAAAGTAAATGGATTCGAAGTAGCACATCCCAATGTGGTACAAGTTGTCACCAAAATCCAAAAAGTCCACGAAATGTCACAGCATCAACCCAACAGCACCCCTCCTCAGCAGTCTAAGTCTCAGCTCTGTGGGGCCCCTCCTCTGAGCTTCTAAGTTTTCATCTTTCAAACTCTTCCCCTTGTCCCTTAAGGACTAAGGGTGGTAGCTGCTTTCTGCCGTTGCTACTGCCATGACCTCTTAGTTTTCTTTTTACCCTTTAAGTTAGCTGGTTAACAATTTTACATTTAGTTAACAATTCTTTATACTAAATGCTGTCTGTTCAAATAACTGATATGATTCTATTCAAGTAAATGGGGCTGGGTTTTGTTTTGTTTTTGTTTTTTTTTTGAGACAGAGTCTCGCTGTCGCCCAGACTGGAGTGCAGTGGCACAATCTCGGCTCACTACAACCTCTGCTTCCTGGGTTCAAGCGATTCTTGTGCCTCAGTTTCCTGAGTAGCTGGGATTTTTGTATTCTTAGTAGAGACGGGGTTTCACTGTGTTGGCCGGGCTGGTCTCGAACACCTGACCTCAGGTGATCCACCCACCTCAGCCTCCCAAAGTGCTGGTATTACAGGCGCGAGCCACTGCGCCCAGCCCAGGTTTTGTTTTTGTTTTTGAAACAGGGTCTCGCCCTGTTGCCCACGCTGGAATCCAGCAGCGTGATCATAGCTCACTGTAGTCTCGAACTCCCAGGCTCAAGTGATCCTCCCACCTCAGCCTTCCAAGTAGCTGTGACTATAGGCATGCACCATGCTCAGCTATTTTTTTTTTTAATATTTAGTAGAGACAAGGTCCTGCTATGTTGCCCAGGCTGGTCTTGAACTCCTGAGCTCAAACAGTCCTCCTGCCTCAGCCTTCCAAAGTGCTGGGATTACAGGCGTGAGCCACTGCGCCTGGCAACCGGTGCTGTTTTGTATCCATTCTGGACCCTGCCAGACTGGACCCTGCCAGACTGCCATCCACCAGGTTTAATGCCAACTGCACTTACTCAACTACTTCCTGCTCATCAGATCTGATCAGCATAATGTTGTCAATGTAGGGGACCAGTGTGAGGCTATGTGGACTGTAGAGTTCAAGTTCTTTGCAGCCTAAATCAGGACAGAAAGTGGGAAAATTGATGTTGCACTGAGCAAGACTGTGAAGATGTGAACCCTTGCCTTCTGGTAGCCCTTGGAAACTGGTATGAAGAAAAAAGCATCTGCCAGGTTAGTAACTCACACCAGCTGCCAACGGCTGTGCTGACTTGCTCCAGTAGATAAACTTCATTTGGGACAGGAACTGCAATTGGAGTCACCCCGATCACGTTGACAATAATCCAAAGTCATTCTTCCAAAATCCATCTGCCTTCTGTACAGGCCAAACGGACCAGCTGAATGGGGATGGGATCACTACCCCTGCTTCTTCCAAGCTGTTAATGGTGACACCAATCTCCACAATTTCCACAAAGGTTAGAGAATTGCTTTTGAATTACTATTCTGGGAAAGACAGGGAGTTCCAGGAGCTTCCATGTGGCTTTTTCTACCATAATGGCCCTGACTCCATGGGTCAGTGCGCCAATGACAGATTCTGCCACCTACCATGTGTGTCTATTCCAGTTATACAACCAGGACCTGGGAAAACACAGAGTGGTACCGTGGCCCCATCAGGCCCCTTCTGAGTTAACCTGGGTTCAGATTCCATCAGTCACTTGACCACATAAGCCCCACTGTGTGGCCTACCAGTCAAAGCAGGAAAAATCAAAATGATATGTCATCCATGAAAATGACAGGGAGTTGTCTAAATAGCTAAAAGCCAATAAAAACACTCAATGCTGAGGAGCCTGTATAGAAACTGTTGTAGTCTTTCTGGAAAATAATTCAACAAAATATCACAAAAGCCACAAAAAGGGTCTTCTTCTTCCCCCGGGTTATTCTATCCAGAGAACCAATCCTAAGAAAATAGGCTACAATGCAGGCAAAGCTTTTGTGCATAAAGATGCTTGTTGGCCGGGTGCAACGACCCATGCCTGTAATCCTAGCACTTTGGGAGGCCAAAATGGGTTAACCACTTGAGCCCAGGAACTCAAGACCAGCCTGGGCAACAAAATACAAAACCATTAGCCAGGCATGGTGGTGCACACCTGTAGTCCCAGCTACTCAGGAGGCTGAGGTGGAAGGAGCACTGAGCCTGGGAAGGTTGAGGTGGCAGTGAGCTGTGATGGCACCACGGCACTCCAGTCTGGGCAACTGAGTGAGACCCCAATCTCAAAAATAAAAAAATATGTTTGTTAATGGTTATTTATAAGAGCACAAACAATAAAAACACCTGGAAACAACTAGTTATGAAAAATGGCTAAATAAATTATGGTACATCCACATGGGATTACTAGTATGCGGCCAGGTAACATTCTGTTTAGGTTAAAACAATAATATTATATTTGGCCTTCGAGATGGGCAAAGCTTTTATTTTAAAGACTGATGACACTGACTGTTAGCAAGAGTATGGGAAATTTCACATTCTCATGCACTTTTGATAGGAATATAAATTGGTGAAGTCTTTTGGAACAGCTATTTGGCAGTATACACTTAGAAAAAATTCATACCCTTTGACCCAGCACTTTCACTTCTTGGAATGTATCCCTCCGGAACACTCCCACAAATCCGTAGGCCAAGTTGATCGTGACACTGGCTATGCTAGCAAAACTGGAAGCCATCCAAATAGCCATCAATATGGGATATGGTAAATAATTCATGCTGAGTCACACAATGGAATCCTTATATCCTCACTTGAATTTTAAGCAGGCATCTCAAATGATCCGTGCCCAGAGAAAACTCTCATTTCTCGGCCCCAGCAAACTGCTCCTCCCATGTCCTCCTTAGAGGGGAAACCAGCCTCGCCGTTCGCCAGGTGCCCTGGCCAAACCCCACAGTCACCCCGATTCCTCTCTTCCTCTTATGCACATCCAAGCTGGCTGCATGCCTGACACAGCTGCCACTCAAACAAAGGCAACATCTTCTCTCATCCACGCCCTCCAACAGCTTCCTAAATGGACCATTCTGTTTCTACTCTTGTCCCACTAAGGTGTTCCTCGAGACAGCAGCCAGTGCAATCATTTTTAAATGATTTAAAAATTAGATACCGCTGGTCTATGTATACAATGGAATATTATTCAGCCGTAAAAAGGAATGCAGGTCAGGCACAGTGGCTCACGCATGTAAACCCAGCACTTTGGGAGGCCAAGGTGAGTGGATCACGAGGTCAGGAGGTCGAGACCATCCTGGCCAACATGGTGAAACCCTGTCTCTACTAAAAATACAAAAATTAGCCAGGTGTGGTGGTGTGCGCCCATAGTCGCAGCTACTCAGGAGGCTGAGGCAGGAGAAAATTGCTTGAACTCAGGAGGCGGAGGCTGCAGCAGTGAGCCGAGATCATACCACTGTACTCCAGCCTGGGCGAGAGAGCAAGAGTCCGTCTCAAAAAAAAAAAAAAAAAAAGGTGCGGGGAATGCAGTACTGGTATATGCCATGATGTGGATGAACTTTGAAAAGTTGGAAATATCATGCCAGGTGAAAGACCATATATTGGAGGTAGCCCACACATTGGATGATTCAATTTACGTGAAATATTTGCAATAGGTAAACCCATGGAGACAGAAAGATGGGTGGTTGCCAGGGGTTGGGGTAGCGGGGAGGGAATGGGGAGCGACTGCTTAATGGGTATGAGTTTTCTGGGAGGTTATGAAAATGTTTTAGAGCTGGATGGCAGTAGTGATTGCACAACACTGTGAATGTACTAAATGCCACTGAATTGCACTCATTAAAGTAGTTATTTTTATGTGACATAAATTTCACCTCGATAAAAAGGAGAAAAAAATTGATCAGGCTGGGCACGGCGGCTAATGCCTGTAATCCCAGCACTTTGGGGGGCCAAGGCAGATGGATCATTTGAGGCAAGGAGTTCAAGACCAGCATGGCCAACAAGGCAAAACGCTGTCTCTATTAAACATATAAAAATTAGCCGGGCATGGTGGTGTATGCCTGTAATCCCAGCTACTTGGGTGGCTGAGGCACAAGAATTGCTTGAACCCAGGAGGTGGAGGTCGCAGTGAGCCATGATCGTGCCACTACACTCCAGCCTGGGCTACAGAGTGGGACTCTGTCTCAAAATAAAATAAATAAAATAAAATATCATGGCACATTCCTTGCTTAAAACTTTTCTTTTTTCTTTTTTTTTTTTTTTTTTTTTTTGGACGGAGTCTCTCTCTGTCGCGCAGGCTGGAGTGCAGTGGCTGGATCTCAGCTCACTGTAAGCTCCGCCTCCCGGGTTTACGCCATTCTCCTGCCTCAACCTCCCGAGTAGCTGGGACTACAGGCGCCCGCCACCTCGCCCGGCTAGTTTTTTTGTACTTTTTAGTAGAGACGGGGTTTCACCGTGTTCGCCAGGATGGAAAACTTTTCAATGGCTTTGCAGCACAATAAAAATAACAGCCAAGGCCAGGCACGGTGGCTCACACCTGTAACCTCAGCACTTCGGGAGGTCGAGGCAGGTAGCTTGCTTGAGCCAAGGAGTTCAAGACCAGCCTGGCCAACGTGGCAAAACCATGCCTCTACAAAAAATACAAAAATTAGCCAGGCATGGTAGAGCGTGCTTGTAATCCCAGCTACTGGGAAAGCTGAGGTGGGAGGATCGCTTGAGCCTGGGAGGTTGAGGTTGCAGTGAGCCAAGATGGCACCACCGCACTGCACCACTGCACTCCAGCCTGGGTGACAGAGCAAGACCCTGTTTCAAAAACTAAAAAATAATAAAAAATAACAGCCACACTCCTTAGCAGTGACTGTGAGGCCCTGTGATGTGGGCCCTGCTCTCAGATCTCTCTGCCCCTCACTCTTTCCCCTTAACCAACTTTTCCCCTCAAGTCTTTATACACATGGGCTCTCTACTTGGAAAACACTCTTCCCCCAGATCCATCCTTTCACTCAGCAATTATTTACTGTGCACCAGCTGGGTGTCAGATGGTTCTAGGCGCTGGGGATGCAGAAGTGAGGAAAATAGTCAAACTTCTGCCCTCGTGAAACCCTCCCTGGTGGGTCTTCTCAGGACTGTATTCCCCACCCCTTTTAGGTCTCTTCTCAAACGCTACCCAACCACCTTGTCTAAAACAGCATCCACGCACCAGACACTTTTATCTCCTTACCTCGCTTCACCTAACACGATATTAATATATCCGCTGTCAATTTCCCCCACTAGAACATCAGCAGTGCGGGTGGGGGGCGGGAAGAGGGGGGACAAGGAGCACATCTGCTCATTACACTGCTGCCCCCTAGTGGCCGAAATGGAGTGGGCGCAGAAGGCTCTCTCAATAGTTATTCAGTAAGTGATTTTGTTTTTCAGTAGCTGGTTTGTTTTTGTTTTTGTTTTTGTTTGAGACGAAGTTTCGCTCTTTTTGCCCAGGCTGGAGTGCAATGGCGCGATCTTGGCTCACCGCAACCTCTGCCTCCCAGGTTCAAGCAACTCTCCTGCCTCAGCTTCCCGAGTAGCTGGGATTACAGGCATGCGCCACCACATCCAGCTAATTTTTTTTTTGTATTTTCAGTAGAGACGGGGTTTCTCCATGTTGGTCAGGCTAGTCTCGAACTCCCAACCTCAGGTGATCCACCTTCCTCGGCCTCTCAAAGTGCTTGGATTATAGGCGTGAGTCACTGCACCTGGCCTAAAGGTAGCTGTTTTTAAAGACGAGGCAGATCTGTGTGTACTAACATGGGAAGATGGCCAAGTCATAAGTAAAAAAAAGCAAACTACACAGCAGTAAGTATAGCAGGATATCATTTTTACAAAAATAAAAATTTAAGAAATTTAGGCCAGGCATGGTGGCTCACGCCTGTAATCCCAACACTTTGGGAGGCCCAGGTGAGCAGATCACCTGAGGTCAGGAGTCAAGACCAGCCTGGCCAACATGGTGAAACCCCTGTCTCTACTAAACAATACAAAAAAATTGGCCGGGCATGATGGTGGGCGCCTGTAATCCCAGCTACTCAGGAGGCTGAGGCAGAAGAATTGCTTGAACCTGGGACGTGGAGTTTGCAGTGAGCCAAGATCGTGCCACTGCACTCCAGCCTGGGCAACAGAACAAGACTCTGTCTCAAAAAAATTAAGAAATTTAAAAATGTACCTCTATTAATAAATTTGTAGAAAATGAATTGGAGGAATATGGTCTCTGAGGTGTGAGACCATCATGTATATCCAGTGTTTCTGCTATTCGTACCATTTGATGTTTTATCATTTGGTATTACATATATAAACAGAAAATAAAGGAGTTCCTTCTCAAATAATTGCTTATGAAAATTTGATGGTATGCAAAAATGCTTTTTAATGCATAAATACTTGCTATTGTTGTGCAAAATGGGATTATATTTAGTACAAATATGTTTTATAATCGGAAACACAGTATAATGTAAAATTTTTTTAGTGAGATGGACTTTAGTTAGTTAGTTATTTTTATTTTTGAGACAGAGTCTCGCTCTTGTTGCCCAGGTTGGAATGCAGCACAAGCCTGGCTCACTGTAACCTCCACCTCCCAGGTTCAAGCGATTCTTCTGCCTCAGCCTCCCGAGTAGCTGGGATTACAGGTGCACACCACTATGCCTGGCTAATTTTTTTGTACTTGTAGTAGAGATGGGGTTTCACCATGTTGGCCAGGCTGATCTTGGGTGATCTGCCCGCCGTGGCCTCCTAAAGTGCTGGGATTACAGGCGTGAGCCACCATGCCCAGCCTATTTTTTCAAAACAGGGTCTCACTCTGTCGCCCAGGCTGGAGTGCAGTGGTGCAATCATGGCTCACTGCAGCCTCAACCTCCCAGGCTCAAGTAACCCTCCCACCGCAGCCTCCTGAGTAGCTGGGACTACAGGCACATGCCACCACACTTGGCTAATTTTTTTCAATTTTTGTAGAGACAGGGTTTCACCATGTTGCCAAGGTTGGTCTTGAACTCCTGGGCTCAAGCTCCTCCCACTTCGGCCTCCTAAAGTGCTGGGATTACAGGCATGAGCCACTGCATCTGACCTGTTTATAATTTTTTGATGCATATATACCCACTATTTTTTGTGCAAAATGGGATTATACTTAGTATAAATAGTGTTTTATAACCTGAAACACAACATATGTAAAATTTCCAAATAACAAATAAGCATAAAAACAAGTATTCTGCAATATCTTCCTTCTCTGTACCAACCTATGTTTTTTGTTTGTTTGTTTGTTTGTTTGTTTGGTTTTGTTTCAGAAATGAGGTCTCGCTCTGTTACCCAGGTTGGAATGCAGTGGCACAATCATAGCTCACTGCAGCCTTGAACTCCTGGGCTCAAGCAATCCTCTCATCTCAAGCCTCCTCCCAAGTAGCTGGGAATACAGGTGTGTGCCACTATGCCTGGCTAATTTTTTGTAGAGACAGGGTTTCACCATGTTGCCCAGGCTGGTCTCAAACTCCTGGCCTCAAGTGACCCTCCCGCCTCAGTTTCCCAAAGCACTAGAACTACAGGTGTGAGCCACCATGCCTGGACGTGTGTTTTTCACAATGAGTAAACATTTTAGAATTGGAAGACAAATACTACATGTCATTTGAAAATGCAATCTAGAAGACGATGCAACCCCCCAGGAGACAGGGTTGGATAAGGAATGTAAGCAGGAAAGTTGAAATCCACCACTATGTGCTCAGCTGAAGAAAAACTGCTGGGTGTGTGTGTGTGTGTGCGGGTGTGTGTGTGTGTGGTGTGTGTGCATCTTCTCTTTTTAATTCCTTTTTTTTTGAGACTGAGTCTCACTCTCTCGCCCAGGTTGGAGTGCAGTGGTGTGATCTCGGCTCTTTGCAACCTCTGCCTCCCAGATTCAAGCGATTCTCCTGCCTCAGCCTCCTGAGTAGCTGGAATTACAGGCATGTGCCACCACGCCCAGCTAATTTTTGTATTTTTAGTAGAGATGGGGTGTCACCATGTTGGCCAGGCTGGCCTCGAACTCCTGACCTCAAGTGATCCACATGCCTCAGTCTCTCAAAGTACTGGGATTACAGGCGTGAGCCACCACGCCCGGCGTGTGTGTACATCTTCTATCAGATGAAGAGAACTGGGGACAGCATTTCTAATGACTCCTTGACAGAATCAGTCAATTGTCCATTCAACACTAACTTATTGGAAACCTGCCATGTGCCAGGCCCTGAGCTGAGGACACAGCAAAGTAGACAAGGCTCCCATCCCCAGGGTGTGGAGGCCACAGGTGAGGTGGGTGGGTATCGTCTTGGTCATGACAGCATCTATGACCTGTGTTGATCTCATCTGTCCCCTGTGATACCCCTCCAAGTTAGGGGTCACCACTCCCCATTTGAGGGGACACTGAGGCTCAGAGGGGGCAGCCACCTGCCTGCAGGTCACAAAGCCAGTAAGGAGTAAGTCCAGATTCGAACCCAGGGTTAGCCAACTCCAAAGCCCATGCTTCTAACCACACTCACATACAGACCGCCTCAAGAAAGATATCTAGCAGTAGTGACCACAAGTGAGCCAGGCATGTGCCAGGCTCCGTGCAAATGTGCTCTCATTTAAACTCATCAAAACTCACTGTCTGGGTACAGTGGCTCATGCCTGTAATCCTAGCACTTTGGGAGGCCAAGGCGGACAGATCACTTGAGGTCAGGAGTTCAAGACCAGTCTGGCCAACATGGTAAAACCCCATCTGTACTAAAAATACAAAAATAGCCCAGCATTGTGGTGCGTGCCTATAATCCCAGCTACTTAGGAGGCTGAGGCAGGAAAATCGCTTGAACCCTGGAGGCAGAGGTTGCAGTGAGCCGAGATCACGCCACTGCACGCCAGTCTGGGTGACAGAGTGAGACTCTGCCTCAAAAAAAACAAAAACAAAAAAAACCCTCAGTGAGGGAGGTAACATTAGCCCCTTTCCAAGAGGAGTGACTGAGGTTCAGAGATAAGTGGCTTTCCAGGGATCATGTGGGAGCACTGGGGACCTGAAGCTGGCTCCTTCTGGCTCCTAACCAGTGCATTGCTACAGTGGACACCATGGTGGCTACCCAGACTCTGTTTCAGGAGTGGGGCACTCATTGCCTCAGCTACTCAGGGTGTAGGTGGCTGACGGCTCTCAGCTCTGTCAGTAGAAGAGTGTCCCTTCACCCAAAGTCCTGACTCCCCAAAAGCAGCCCACATCCAGTGACGTATCAGTGAGTGCTTAAAGGCCTGGCACCCTTACCACAGGGGGAGGTCCTTGACGGCCAGTCCAGCTCCAGAGCTGCCTGTGGGGCGGCTAAGGCCCAGTTGTGACTGCAGCACAGCTCAATTCCTCTGCCCAAGCCTGCTTCCTTCCCTCCCGCATGGGGCAGGTTTCCAGGGGCTCGCCATCACACCTCCTGCCTGTATGTCTCCATCTCAGAGTCAGCTTCCTGGGACCCCGACCTAAGATCTTCTCTGTCCTTGAAGGCTAAGCTTTATCCTGACGGCCTCAGGGGCTTCCGTGAAAGCATACAAGTGACAGATCAGACTCGCACTGTAGAAAGGTTCTGCTGGAGGACAAGCTGGAGAGTGGAGAGACTGGAAACCAGGAGGCCAGTAAGGAGGCTGATGAGAGGGGTGGGACCTGAATTCACACCATGGCAGTGATGGCAGGGAGAAGGCCAATGCCAGCCATGGCCACTGGGTGGAATAAATGGGTCATAATTCAAGACTGGCCAAGGAGCCCTGTGCCTGGCCCCGGGGATGACTGGCGGGATGCTGGTGCCCCAGGCTGTCTTCCATCTGGAAGTCACTCACCAGCTCTGGGCCACCCTGATGGGGTGCCCACCTTGGCTCTCCCAGTCTCTAGCCATGTGGCCTGGACATGAAACCCTGGTGTCTCATCATACATTTGAGAAAACGGGGCTAATACCAGTCCCTTCCTCATTGGGTGGCCATGAGGAGTCAAGGATGGAGACAGTCAGAAAGCTCGGACAAGGCCCTGGCACAGCATGCCACTCCATCAATGTACTCCAGGCTTCCCAAGTTCCTGGCTGGAGGGCTGGAAAGGGCACGGGCCTTAAGTCAGACACACCTGGCTGCAGCCCTGTGTGTTAGGGACTCCAGGTCTCACACTGGGCAGTGATCCTCAGGCCATGAAGGACTGTTATGAGAATTATGTTAAGTAACACTTGAAAAGTTCCTCGCACATGGTGTGAAATCAACAAATGACAGCTGCTGCTGTTGTGATGATGGTGGTGACTATTCCTGTGCAGCTCGGCACACTCAGCTATCCCACAGCAGGGCAAGGCCAAGCCCCGCCTATCCTTCATGCTCCAGCTCCTCCTCCAGTGTTCTCCCCATAAATGTCACTGCCATCACCCAGATGCCCAAGCCAGACACAGGAGGAACACTCTCCCTTCTGTCCTCTCCTGCATCTCCCACCCTAGGCAGTTACCAAGCCCTGGTGCTCTTTAGCCCTTCCCCTAGTCTCTAGCTCTGACTTCCTCCCGCCTGAGGCCCACCAGCTCATTCCTCATCTCCTCACTGGTCTTCCTGTTACCACTGCTTCCCCCAACCCCAGGGCCAATTCACTTGAGCCAGATCAAAACCCTTCAAGGGTGGCCGGGCACGGTGGCTCACACCTGTAATCCCAGCACTCTGGGAGGCTGAGGCAGGTGGATCACCTGAGTTCAGGAGTTTGAGACCAGCCTGGCCAACATGGTGAAACCCATCTCTACTAAAAATACAAAAATTAGCCAGGTGTGGTGGCATGCGCCTGTAGTCCCAGCTACTCAGGAGGCTGAGGCAGGAGAATCATTTGAACGCAGGAGGCAGAGGTTGCAGTGAGCCAAGATTACCCCACGGCACCCCAGCCTGCCTGGGCAGCAGAGCAAGAGTCCGTCTCAGAAAAACAAACAAAACAAACAAACAAACAACAACAACAACAAAACCCAAAAACTCTTCAAGGGCATCCCATGGGCTTTCTGCTGAGGCCCACACCCTTTAGCCCACTCAATAAGAGCACATCGGGCTTGTTCACCATGGTATCCCCGGGGTATAGCACAGGGCTTGGTATACAGTAGACACCCAACAAATACTGGCTGAATGGAAAATGGATGAACACACAAATCTATGTATGTGCTGGCTATGCCAGTATGAATAATAACAATAATAAAAATAGTATAATCCCAGCACTTTGGAAGGCTGAGGTGGGAGGATTGCTTAAGCCCAGGAGTTCAAGACCAGCCTAGGCAACAGGGCCAGACCCCATCTCTACAAAAACCACAAAAATTAGCTGGGCATGGTGGCATATGCCTATAGTCCCAGCAACTCGGGAGGCTGGGGTGGGAGGATCACTTGAGCCCAGCAGGTTGAGGCCTCAGTGAGCTGTGATTGCACTACTATGCTCCAGCCTGGGTGACAGAGAGAGATCCAGTCTCAAAGGAAAAAAAAAAAAGGACACACGCATACAGCACCCACTATGCACCAAGCCCTGTTCTAAGTTCTTCATTGCATGTTGTTCTTCAGAACAACCCTATATGCTAAAGGACTTTAATTCCCCAATTTTACAGTAGAACAAACTACAACCTAAAGAAATGTTAAGCACTTGCCCAAAGCCACACAACCAGTGCACAGCAGAGCTAAGATTCAAACAGCCAACCAGAAACACTCCTGGCTGCCACACTTTGCTGGCCCCAGGCCCCAAATCCTCTCACCCCACACTACTGAGTAGGCCCTGAGACACAAAGGTCAGACAGCTGTAAATAGGACTGTTCCAGACTTCTGTGTTGGTGAAAAAAGGGCATCCAGTTCAGAGTGACTTCAGGTGCAGGGCTACTCCCTTGGAGCCTGCTTATTTCTGGGATACCAGATGAAAGAATATTTCTGAGCCTACGTGACTAAAGATCAGGCTGTGGAAACAGGTCACGAGAAAGCCTACACCCTCAGGTGGGCATAGAGCTGTCAGCTCTGGGGCTACTCATCTCCTGTCTCACCAGCGGCCTCTTTGGGCTTCAGGCTTTAAAATTCACCCTGAGCTGGGTACAGTGGCTCACACTTGTAATCCTAGCACATTGGAGGTGAGGTGGGCAGATCACTTGGGGCCAGGAGTTCAAGACCAACCTGGCCAACATGACGAAATCCTGTTGCTCCAAAAAATACAAAAATGAGCCAGGCATGGTGGCGCACCTGTAATCCCAGCTACTCAGAAGAGGCCAAGGCAGGAGAATCGCTTGAACCTGGGAGGTGGAGGTTGCAGAGAGGCAGAGGTTGCTATGAGCAGAGATCGTGCCACTGCAATCCAGCCTGGGCAACAGAGGAGACTCTGTCTCCAAAATAAATAAATAAATAAAATAATAATAACAATAAAATTCACCCTGACCTTAAAACTCACCCTGGGGCAGAAGTTTTCAAGCCAGCTGGCAGCTTTATGGGGCAGCGCCTCGGGGCCTACCTGTGGGGTGGGGTGGGAGGCCCCCCTATCTCTGCCTCCACCAGAGCAGCTCTGCTCTTGCCCAGGGTTCTGAGGGAGCTTGTAATTGGAAAAAAAGTTCTGCTATCAAAATAACTTTTGAAAGTCAGTGCCCTAAGGGATAAACGTCCTTGTCAAGCAAAGTGGCCCTCTCGTGTCTTTCCTGGTGATGTTCAGGGGGTTGGATGCTGTAAATTCTGGCATGAGAGAGAGGAGGGTGAGAATCTCTGATGAGCTCAGTAAAGTCTAACGTCAAGGCCGCCCTGGCCATCTCTGGCCACAGTCACTTGCTCTGCACACCAGCTCTGGGTGTGTCCTAACCAGGGGCCTACTTATCTCCCAGGGCACAGTCCTGCCTCTGGGCAGTTGCGCCCATAGTTTCTCCCACTTGGAATAAAAAGAGGAACTACATTTCAGTCCCCTAGTATCTGCCAAGCAATGTGTGAGGTACTTGTCCCCATGTCCCGTAACCCTCACTATAGACCTGCAAGGTATTATTATCCCCATCTTAGGGAGGGGAAAACTGAGGTTCAGAGAAGAGAAATGACACTTAAGGATTCAAATCCAGGATTGTCTGATGCCCAAAGATCCTTTCCACTGCACCCTTGCCTGCCACCTCCCATGGCCCTGCCTTCCATCCCTCCTCAGCTGCAACCAAATCCTGTCCATGCTCAGGCCTTGCTGGTTTCTCCAGTGCACCCCACTCCCTCGTATCACCCCACCTTTGTAGATGCTATTTCCTCTGCTCCAAATACGCTCCCCTTCCACACCCCCTTCACCTTGCTGACTCCTTCATGCCCTTTGGGAATCACTTTGGGTATCATCTCTTCTGGGAAGCCCCCCAGGATGCCTGACTGGGTCAGGAACCTTCTCTGGGACCCTCCTCTGAGCTCCCCCATCAAAGCCCAGATGGCTCTGTGCTGTGGTCATTTGCTGTCTTGCACCCCAAAGAGACTCTAAGCTCCTGGGGGCGGGGTCCAGATCCACTGTACTAATAGTGGGATCCCATGTCCAGCAAGGAGCAAGGAACATAGTAGGTGCTCAATAAACACCCACTGAACGGGTGAATGTGTGAGTTCTACACGCAACCCTCCAGGTCCATAACATGCCAGGCCCTCCCCGGCAGGTGCTGGGCATAGCACACAGGTGAGGTGCACTTCCTGCTCTCAGCCCTGCCTCCTGCAGGAAGCCTTTGACCACCTCAGACCTTTTCCTGCTCGCCACTCCATGTCTCTTTCATTCACTTAACAAATCTTTGCACACCGACTAATCCAAGGTGGCACGACAGGGGCATTTGGCAAAGCAGGACACAGGTGGTGATGCATGTACCACCTCTCGATGCATGTACCACCTCTCCTCCTCTGTCCCATCCCATGGCACCCGCCAGGCACAGGCATACAGCACAACATCAGTGAGGTGGTCTGAGGAGCCCTTCATGGCTCCTTCCACTTCTGCCACCGGCCAAATTCTAAGGTTCGACTTCTAAGGTTCTAAGGTTCGACTGCTTCTAAGGTTCGACTGGCTGCCCAGCTGCCTGCCCTCCCTCACTCGCCAGGTCCATGCCTCTTCCCCAGCCCCAGCCCAGCCGTACCCGGTTGATGAGCTCGCCAACCATGCCTGTCCAGGAGCCGTTGGGCTCGGGTGCCCCGTACAGCCCATCCTCCACCAACCGCAGGCGGTAGCGGAAGCGCAGCAGCTCGGCCAGCTCCCGCAGCATGTCCACGCAGAAGCCCTCGAAGCGTTCATTCCCTGACAAGGCCTGGAAGTTGGGCCGCCGCATGACGTATGGGTTCTCCTGGGTGGGCAGAAGAGAGCAGGGGTCAGAGACTGGGTGTCTAGGAGCTGGGTTGGGGATCCTAGAGCCCGGACCAGGCAGGTAGAGCAGGAATCTGCTTGCTGAGCAGGGATGATTTATTCATAGTACACATTTCTCACTTACAAATGCTCAGAGTGGGGAATAGACCTGAAAGCCAGGGAAAAACACATGGGCACTGCCAGTCCCTAGCAGATTGCAGGGAGCCATTTTAATCTCCAGCAGCCAACCTGACACTCATTGGTCCCAAGCTCAAATGCATACGAGGGAGGAGGTAACTTTAGAGTGAGTCAGACTAGGTAGAGCTTGTGCCAAAGTGGATCAGGGGCTTTCAGATTTCGTATTACAACTCACAGTAAAAGATACATTTTACCCTGCAACCCAAGTCACCCACACATGAACACACATAACTAGACTTAATTCCACAGAACAGTCCTTGCCCTAGTAACTACGGGCAATACACTGATATTTTCTGTTCTGCTATACTTCATCTTTCCACATGTCCGGTAATGACTCACCAAACCAACTTCATGAGCCACCAATGGGTCCAAGAGAGTATCCTTCACCAGGGTTTAGCTCCAGCCCAGTGCCCCATGAGGGAGGGAGGCTGAAGATGACAGATGGTGCAATTTTTTTTTTTTTTTTTTTTTTTTGAGACAGAATCTCACTCTGTCACCCAGGCAGGAGTGCAGTGGCGCAATCTCAGTTCACTGCAACCTCCACCTCCTGGGTTTAAGTGACTCTCCTGCCTCACTCTTCCAAGTAGCTTGGATTACAGGTACCTGCCACCACGCCCAGCTAATTTTTTTTTTTTTTTCATATTTTTAGTAGAGACGGGGTTTCACCATGTTGGTCAGGCTGGTCTTGAACTCCTGACCTCAAGTGATCCGCTCGCCTCAGCCTCCCAAAGTGCTGGGATTACAGGCGTGAGCCACCGCACCTGACCCAGACGGTGCAATTTCAAGAGAATTTGGAAACCTAAGATTGTTTTGTAAAATCTCCTGATTATAAATGTTAGTAACTCTCATGCCTGAAATCCCAGTGCTTTGGGAGGCTGAGGTAGGAGGATTGCTTCAGCCCAAGTTTGAGGCTGCTGTGAGCTATGACTGTACCACTGCACTCTAGCCTGGGCAACTGAGCAAGATTCTGTCTCTAAAATAAAATAAAATAAAATAAAATAAAAGTTAGCAACTGATATGGTTAGGCTTTGTGTCCCCACCCAAATCTCACCTTGAATTGTAATCCCCATAATCCCTACGTGTCAAGGAAGAGACCAGGTGGAGGTAACTGAACCATGAGGGCGGTTTCCCCCATGCTCTTCTCGTGATAGTGAGTTCTCACAAGATCTGATAGTTTTATAGTTTTATAAGGGGCTCTTCCCCCTTCACTCAGCACATCTCTCTCCTGCTGCCTTGTGAAGAAGGTGCCTTGCTTCCCCTTCGCCTTCCACCATGATTGTAAATTTCGCGAGGCCTTCCCAGCCATGCTGAACCTGTGAGTCAACTAAACCTCTTCCCTTTATAAATTACCTAGTCTCGGGCAGATCTTTACAGCAGTATGAAAACGAACTAATACAGCAACCAATTCAAATTCTAATACCGATTATTATTAAATGTTCTGCAGGCCAAAACAAACACAGTTTCTAGTTTGCACTCTCTGACCTACAGTCAGTTTGCCACGTTGATGCTTATTTCTGAGGGGTTTGAGCAAACTTTACTGACCCCATTGTGCCAAAGAAACACAAAAGCAGGCCGGGCGCGGTGGCTCAAGCCTGTAATCCCAGCACTTTGGGAGACCGAGACGGGCAGATCACAAGGTCAGGAGGTCGAGACCATCCTGGCTAACACTGTGAAACCCCGTCTCTACTAAAAAATACAAAAAAAAAAAAAAAAAAAAGAAACACAAAAGCAGAAAGGATGGTCTAAGTGCTAGGAAGACAAGGCATGTAAAGATGGTAACAAGTGGGAAACTTATCTGGACACAGTTATTGTCTAAATGGCTGGTTGCACAATGTCACTTTGGACTAATGAACAAAAGGACTTAGGACTTAGGGAAGACCCAGGAAAGAGCTTTGGTTAAAATATCCACAATGAGCCAGGTGTAGTGCCTCAAGCCTGTAATTCTAACACTTTGGGAGGCCAAGGCAGGTGGATGGCTTGAGCCCAGAAGTTCAAGACCAGCCTAGGCAACGTGGCAAAACCCCGTCTCTATAAAAAATGCAAAAATTAGCTGGGCGTGCCGGTGTGCACCTGTAGTCTCAGCTACTCGGGAGGCTAAGGTAGAGTCCCAGAGGCTCAGGTTGCGGTGAGCCAAGATTGTGCCACTGCCGGCCAGCCTGGGTGATGGAGTGAGACTCTCTCAAACAAATAAATAAAATAAAATATCCACAATGGTTATTGTGTATTGAGAACCTGTGCTGTGCATTCTCTCAATTACATCATTTCAATTCCTCATGGCGACCTTACATTGAAATGGGCATGAGTAGATTCCTTTTACACATGTGGACACGGAGGCTCAAAGTGGTCAAGTGACCTCTGTCACCTCTCATTCATTCAACACACAATTACTGAGCTCCATGGTAGATGTGGCCACAATATTGTGCTGCTTCTTCGTTAGCAGATGGGGTCCATTTATCCCTGGGTCCAGACTCCTTGGTCTGAGCTGGCCTTATGACTTGTTTTGGCTAATTGGATGTGGCAGAAGTGATGCTGTGTGAATTCCAGAGCCTCAGCCTTCAGAGCAGCCCCCATTTAAGGAAGCCCAGGCTAGCCTCCTGGAGGGTGAGTGAACCAAGGCATGCCAGCCAACAGCCAGCATCCACAGCCATTCTTCACTTACCAGTCCAGTCTGGACAGCAGCTGAATGCTGCCACAGTGTGCCCAAGCGAGACCAGCCAAAGAACCACTGAGTTGACCCATGGAATCATGCAAAATAATCAACTGCTATTCTTTCAGTTTCTGGGTTCTGGGTGGTTTGTCACACAGTGATGGAATCTCCTACTATGTGGCCAGGTCATAGGCTCTGGACTCCAGGACCCCACAGAGCCCTACAGCTACACAATGATGGGATGGAGGGCAGTCAGTGATTCTCTATCAAGCTGCCTTTCCAGAACCAAAACTGTGGAACTGGGAACAAGAATGTGAGATAATACTAATAATAGCGGCAGCAGCCAGCATTTCTTGTGGGCTTGCTGTGTGACAGCAATTCTGTCAGCGTGGGAGGGCAGTATTATTACCTCTCTTTTAGAGATGAGGATGCTGAGGTCCAGACAAGTGAAGTAGTAAGTGTCTGAGAAGGACAAGCTGGTCTGATTCCAAAGCTCCCCTCTTAAACCCTGTGCTAGACTGAGCTCAAGTGGACAGAATCAGACAGTGGATATGGGAGAAGCCAGACAGAGGTGAGGGACCCAGGCTGGGTATCAAAGCTGGAGAATCAGAAATCGAGAATCCTAGAGACAAGGGCCTGGCTCCCATACAGTCCCCTTGACATACAGAAGATAGAACCAAGGCTCAGAGAGGTAAAGAATCTAGCCCAAGGCCACCCAGCTGAAGCAGGGCAGTGGGAAGGGAGACGGAGCAGAGCTGGGCTTCACAACCCAGTCACTGTGCACTCTGAACCCTGTTCCTTCACTATGCCAAGCTGATCTCTAATTTCAAGACTGAGGAACTTGGGTTCAGGGTCTCAGGACTGGGGTCTGAGCTTAGAAAGACAAAAAGAGTCTAGGGTCTGTGAATAGAACTCAAAATTAGATAACCATAATCTAGGACTCAACTTAGAGCCACAGACTATTAGAACAGAAGGGTCCTCAAGGAGCCTCAAATCCAGGGTCTTCAGACTTCAAAAAGAATTGTATGCAGAAGCCCAACACTGCAGCCAGACAATGAGATATTGCTAAGTCCAGTTCTAAGAATTTACCCTACAAATGGCTGTGCATCAAAAACGCAGGTCCAAGAAAGTCAGCGCAGCATTGCTTGTAGTGAGAACAAAGACTGAAACAACCTAATTTGGGCCAAGTTAAAAAGATTATCGATGTCATAAAAGAATCCCAGGCAACCACTAAAATAGCAAGGTCTACAAGATATATTAGGAGGAAAAAAACAAGCTACGGAACAACGTGTACAATATGCTACTCTTTGTTAAAGAAATAGCAAGGATGTGCTTGTATACGTGTAGACATTTCTGGAAGGATGGTGGCCTCTGAAAAAAGAAAATGAAAGACCCAGGGAAGGAAGGAAAATGATTTTTCACTCCTCACCTGCTTTGTACTCTTTGAATTCTATTTTACATAGGTTTGTATTAACTTCTGTCCCTTCCCCAATTTTATTTATTTATTTTTGAGACAAGGTCTCGCTCTGTCACCCAGGCTGGAATGTAGTGGTGCGATCTCGGCTCACTAGAACCTCTGCCTCCTGGGCTCAAGTGATTCTCCCACTTCAGCCTCCAGAGTAACTGGGACCACAGGCACGTGCCACTAAGCCCAGCTAATTTTTGTATTTTTTGTAGACACAGGGTTTCATCATGTTGCCTGGGCTGGTCTCGAACTCCTGAGCTCAACTGATCTGCCCACCCCAGCCTCCCAAAGTGCTGGGATTATAGGCGTGAGCCACCACGCTCAGCCCCCACGCTCAGTGTAACAATTTTTTTTTTAATTGAAGTATGAGATTTAAGTGTGTATGAAAATGCAGGGTTGGCTGGGCTTGGTAGTTCATGCCTATAGTCCCAGCACTTTGAGAGGCCAAGGAGGGAGGATCACTTGAGCCCAGGAGTTCAAGACCAGCCTAGGCAACATAGGAAGACCCGTCTCAATAAAAATAACTTACAAAAAATAAAAAGAAATGCAAAGAGTCAAGAAGAACCAAAGTAATCCTAAAGAAGAAAAGCAAAACTGGGGTTTACCCTGTCAAATATTAACACTTAATTTAAAGCTATGGTATTTAAGACATTGTAGTACTAGAACAAAGATAGACAAATAGACAGTAGAATGGAGTGTTTGGAAACCCACATATAAATGGATATTGATTTGTGACAAAGGTAAAACTGTCCTGAAGGGGGAAGAATGATTGTTATAATAAATGGTGCTGCTGAATTAAATACCCATATGGAAAAAAAATGTATTCTGGCCTAGGCGCGTTGGCTCATGCCTATAATCCCAGCACTTTGGGAGGCTAAGGCAGGTGGATCACTTGAGGTCAGGAGTTCAAGACCAGCCTGGCCAATATGGTGAAACCCCTACCTCTATTAAAAATACAAAAATCAGCCAGGCATGGTGGTGGGTGCCTGTAATCCCAGCTACTCGGGAGGCTGAGACAGGAGAATCACTTGAACCCAGCAGACGGAGGTTGCAGTGAACCGAGATCACACGCTACTACACTCCAGCCTGGGCAACAGAGTGAGACTCTGTCTCAAAAAAGTAAGTAAATAAAAGAAAACAAAAAACAAAACAAAAAAACAATAAAACAAGAACAAAATGTATTTTGACTCCCCTACCCTATGTAAAAATCGATGGCAGACCCAAATGTAAAAGGCAAAATTATTAAGTTTTTAGAACACAAATAGTAGAATATCTTCATGATATATGGGTATCCACGGAATTCTTAAATTCTAAAAGCATTAACCATAAAGGAAAAAAGCTGATGGAGTGAACTTTAGTAAAGTTAAATATCAAATCCTTTTATCCAAAATATACTACTGAGAATGAAAAGGTAAGCCACAAAGGGGGAGAGGACATTTGCAATACATACATCAGACAAATGACTTGTACTCAAGAATGTATAAATAACTCACAAATCAATAAAAATGTCATATATCCCAATTTTTTTTAAATAGAAAAAGACATGAATAGGAACCTCACAAATGAGGGTTTCCAAATAGCCAATAAAGGGCCAGGTGTGGTGGCTCATGCCTGTAATTCCAGCACTTTAGGAGGCCAAGGTGGGTGGATCCCTTGAACCCAGGAGTCCAAGACCAGGCTTGGCAACATGGTAAAACCCTGTCAATTAAAAAAAATTTTGTTTTTAATTAGCTGGGTGTGGTGGTATACGACTGTGGTCCCAGCTACTCAGGAGGCTGAGATGGGAGAAGCGCTTGAGCCTGGAGGTTGAAGCTGCAGTGAGCTACGATCGGGCCACTGCACTCCAGCCTGGGTAACAGAGCAAGACCCTCTCTCAAAAAACAAAAACAAAGAAAAATCAAATAGCCGATAAACACAAAAAGGTGTTCTACCTCCCTGATCATCAGGGAAATGCAAATGAAAACCACCATATATGGTTGGTACCTTTATACACTCACCACTGACAAAACAAGGAGCAAGTGGAATTCTCATTCATTTGCTGCTGCTGGGAATGAAAGTGAAAGTGGTTCAACCACTTTGGAAAACACTTTTACAATAACTGCTAAAGCTGAGACAAACACCCTGCAACTCAGCAACTAGAACACACCCAACAGAAACACCAATACACGTTCACCAAAAGACATGGAAGAGAACCTTCCTAGCAGTACTATACCTAACAGCAAAAAGCCAGAAACAAACATCCATCCAGAGTTGACGAATCAGGAAATTGCAGTACATTCAACATACAACGAGACTACACCACCTGCAATGCCACAGATGAATCTCATAATGTTGCCAGAAGAAGCCAGTCTCAAGAGAGAACACATAGTACGATGCCATTTATATGAGGTTCAAGGGTGGGCAAAGCTGATCTGTGGTGACAGAAGCTGAGATGGGGGTTAGCCTTGGAGGGTTAATGATTGGAAGGGCATGGGGTGGCTTTGGGTTGGGGACAGCTGGTTGATTACACAGGTGTGTTCAGTTTTTGAAACTTCAGTGAGAAGTAACACAATTTGTGCACATTTCTGTATGTGTGTTACATTTCAACGAAAATCTCTGGAAAGTAAAAACAAAAAATTAAAGTAGGGTAGGTTCCAGAACATTCCTTACAAGCTGATTGCTTGGATGCTTTCATGAACCTGGGATCCAAATCCTTGTCCAGGATTTCCTGGAGTGTAGTTTAAACAACAATGATCTAGTCCAACCTCCTCACTCTGCTATGAATATTTTATTTACGCATTTATTAATTATTATTATTTTTAGACAGGGTCTCACTCTGTCACCCTGGCAGTGGTATGATCTGGGCTCACTGCAGCCTCAACCTCCCAGGTTCAAGCAATCCTCCTGCCTCAGCCTCCCAAGTAGCTGGGACTAAAGACACGCACCACCACGCCCAGCTAATTTTTGTATTTTTAGTAGAGATGGGGTTTCGCCATGTTGCCCAGGCTGGTATCGAACTCATGGGCCCAAGTGATCCTCCCACCTCGGTCTCCCATAGTGCTGGGGTTACTGGTGTGAACCACCATGCCCAGACTGCTAGGAATACTTTAATCCCCTCACTTTAAAGGAGGAAACCGAGGCTAGAGAGAAGAGACCTGCTAGGGTCACACAGTGTGTGGATGGCAGTGCCAGGCCCAGGACACAGCCCTGAGGGCTCAGAAAGAAGTAGAAATAATAGAGGCAACATGGCCGGGCGCAGTGGCTCATGCCTGTAATCCCAGCATTTTGGGAGGCCGAGGCAGGCAGATCACAAGGTCAGGAGATTGAGACCATCCTGGCTAACACGGTGAAACCCCGTCTCTACTAAAAATACAAAAAAATTAGCTGGGCATGGTGGCAGGCGCCTGGAGTCCCAGCTACTCGGGAGGCTGAGGCAGGAGGATGGCGTGAACTGGGAGGCAGAGCTTGCAGTGAGCCGAGATAGTGCCACTGCACTCCAACCTCAGTGACAGAGTGAGACTCCATCTCAAAAAAATAAAAATAAAAAATATTAGAAGCAATGTGGTGCAAAAGACAAGCATGTGGGCTCTGCTGCCTTCTAGCTGGGCAACCTCGGGCATGTCATTTAACCCTCCCATGCCTGAGTTTCTTTATCTGAAAATCAGTGCTTCTGTGAAGATTGAGTCACATGAGCACAGGGCTTGGCACAACGCTCAAAGCCATGAACCACAAGCTCGGGAGAGGGAGGGAGGGAGGGAGGGAGGTTCTCTCACGCGTACCTTAGGCACTGCAAGGGCCTTCTTAATTCATGTGATCCTCTCACTGCCCCTCAAGGTGAGATGCAGACCCGTTTTACAGATAAAGCAAAGGAGACTGGAGAGTTAAGGGACTTGAACTAATAAGAGCAGAGGAATGGGACTGAGGTCCCTCTGTCCGCAGCAGAGAGACTACTCTTAACTGCCACACTAGTCACCAAAGGGCAGGGTGAGGTGTCTCAGTTCAATGAAGGGAATCCTCAGGACCACCTGGGGGCCCTGAGAAATTCTCCAAGACTGGGGCAAGACCAGGGGCTGAGGAGGGCAGGCCCCTGCACTGTCTCAACTCCATGGGACTTCTGTACCCCAGCTGGGGCCTCTCTCCATCTCAGTGCCAGTCCATCCTATCTCAGCACGAGATCCCTGAGCCTGCCCCAGGGGCAGCGCTAGCCTGCACTCCCATCACCAGAGCCCCTCGCTCCCACACCTGGACCACCTCTAATCCCTAGCAGCATCCCTCAAGGGCCAACAAGGAGCTTTCCTGACTCCAGATCTGGCCCCGCCCCTTCCTGCTCAACACTCTCTCTCCAAGGTAAAGCACAGGACAACTAGGTCCTTCAGAGCCCCTTCCCCACCTGCTGCCCCACAGCCCCTAGGCTGCCTCTGTCCCATCACTCACCACAACCCTCTGTACTTGCTAGGTGTCAGTCATGGCTCTAGGCCCTGGGAATAGAGCAGCGAATGAGACAAGTTCTAACCCACATCTTGCCCTAGGCACCCAGTTTGAGTCACATCTGAATCTCCAAGTACCTGACACAGGTCTTGCCAAGAAACCCATGTCAGGCAATACCAGCGAATGAACAGGGCTTGTCTGACTGTGTACACAGAGGCTGTTGCCTCTCTGTTCAAACTGACAAACACCTCCTAAAACCCTGGCTCCTGCCCCTCCTGCCGCTCCTGCTGCCTGGGATATTTTCCGCACACCCAACTCCTATGCAACCCATCTAAGGTCACCTCTGCCAGGAAGTCTTCTTCGAGCCTCTTAAAGCTGACTCAGTCCCTCCTTTCTTTGGGAGGCCCTCATTGTGGGAATGACTGTGTCCAGGTCTGTCTCCTCCATCAGACTGGGACCACCTCCCAGTGCCACCCGAGAGCACCTGACTCATTTCTGTGCTTCTAGAATGTAAGGGCCAGCACCATACAGCTTTGGTAAATATTTATGGACCAAATGAATAAGTGAATCAACCCATCAAGAGATGGGCGAACATCACGAAGGGAAGAAAAATACAAGCTCCCAGGCCTTGAGAAGAAGCGGGGAGGAGAGTGAAGAAGACACTCGAAGCTCCCAGGGTCATGACTCAGCTCTCCTGACCTCCCCTCCCTGACCTCTGCACCCTGTTCCCCACCAAGGCCCCGAACTTTTCTGCCTCCATAGGCTTCAGGGATTGACCGCATACCGCAGCACAGAGGGTCTGACTGCTCCTAGCCAAGCCTCCACGGTCCCCTGGGGAGGCTGTTAGGAGGTGTCTGGTTTCCCATCTGCAGGCCATCTATCCCTCCACAACAGGATCACTGGCCTTGCTCCAGAGGGACTCGAGGTCCATTTTAGATCAGGAGTTCCCTAGGGACCGAGGGAACTGCTCTGCGACTCACTGCTTTAGGGGGCCCTCTAACATCCTGCAAAACCCTCTTGTAACCCTCTCTGAATGTCAGCATCCACAGCTAATAGCTGACACAGCTCAGAGTTACTGAGCAGCTCCCTCAGTAACAACAAATGCTGACAGGCTGCAGACTTGGCCGCTCTGAAGAGCGTGGCTGCCTGGCGTGTCCAGCCTCCAGGCCAGCTGCTTGGGGAAGCCTCCTGCTCGCCAGGCCTGTGCATCACCCCCTCCCTGACCTCCTAAGGCCAGGGAGGAAGCCCATTGTGCCTGGCAGGAGGCAGCATGGTGCAGCAGAGAGGGCACTAGCTCTGAGCTGGACACTCAGCTCTGCCGGGAACTTACTGTGTGACCTGCTTCCTTATCCTCAAAACGGGGAAATAAGACGAAGCTCACAACGGTAGCCATGAGGTCTAAAGAATGACGCTTGGAAAGGGCCTAGCACAGTGCCTGGTGCAGAACAGGTGCTCAATAAATACTTGACGTACAAAGGCCCCTCTGCCTCTGATTTGGCGAAATGCAGGAGTGGCACTCTCAGGGCTACAGGACAATGCCCCTCGCTGGTGCTTGGGTACTGAGAGGTCTGGAGCTTCAGAACACAGTGGTCAAGACTCGGGCTCTGAAGGATTAGAGACATAGCTTTCAGTCCTGGCCTGTGCTGGATACTTGCTGTGTGACCCTGGGCAAGTTGCCTCCCTCTCTAAGCCTCAGTTTCCACAACTTCAAGATGGACACTGAGTTGGCATTGTTGATACATGTTGTCGTCAAAGGTGGCAAAACAACTGTTCTGGCAATCATGATTCACCAGGATTGACCAGGGCCAGACACTGTGCAAAGAGCTGGGTTAAAGTTGGCCCTGAGGGCAGTCTGCTCCCTCCCTGCTCTGGCAGCATTTTGGATGGTAGTGCCTTATTCACAACCTGGAGTTGCTGGGTGCAGGAATCCCGGCCCCCACTGGCCTGTGCGCTGTGCCAGCCAATGTATCCCTCCACCTCACGGTGGGAGCTAGGACTGGGCTCAGGGCAGCGTCAGGGAAGGCCCAGCGTTCAGGCCCCTTCACTTACCACTCCCAGGCCCCCGTCTAGGGCCACTCACCAGGATGGTTGTGACCACCAGCGTCTTGTTGGCCAGTGTCTGCGACAGGTTGATGTCCAGGGTGGTGGCATTCATGGCCAGGGTGCGGTTAGAGTACCACACCCCAATCTAGGGGGCAGAGAGGGTGCTGTCAGCTCAGGCCCTGCCCAAGGTCATGGCAGCCTCTGGGCCTGCCCCCACCCTCACCCCAGCAGGGCTCTGGCGTCGCCCTGGGTCTGCTCACCTCACGGTGGCCCTGCCGGGACTTTTCTAGGATGCGCAGGGTGTAGTTGGTTCTCTGTCCTTTGCTGTTGAACTCGACCCGCCCGGTCAGCCCATCATACTCTACCTGGCAGGGTGGGGAGGGAGGGCAGAGGGAGGATGCAGGGGCCCAGAGATGGGCAGGGAAGGCCCAGCGTGATGAGACATCCACAGAGAAAGGCACAGACACACCAGGGTGGAGGGGACAAGAGAGAGAAGAAAGAGGAAGATCACAGTCAAAACAGCAAGATAACATGCAAGGAAGCAAGGGGAGATGGGACAAAAGGCATGAAGAAGGCAAGACTCGGAAAGAGAGAGTGCGAGCAACCCAGACAGGCAGCAGCAGCCGGGAGTGGACAGGGGAGGCAGTGGGTACAGTGGGAGGAGCAGGGAGGGCAGAGGGCCACAGGGTGGACACAGTGAGTGCTCCCACCTGAGGTGGCCATGCCCTGCCTCCTCCACCCACCCCTGCTCAGGCTCACCATGCGCAGGTAGTTCATGAGGCTGGTCCCATGGGGCCAAATGTTGGCCGACGTACAGGCCAGCGGCTTCACACCGATCTCCTGGCTGCGGTTCAGCTCTCGGACAGCGCTCACCACCACGTGCACGGCATCAAACATCAGTGCAGCTGACAGCTGTGGTGGGACAGAGGCGGGGGTGGGATGGATAAGAGGCTGCTTAGCCAGGGGAGCCCCAAAGGCCCCTGAGCTGCCACCCTCAAGCCCTCAAATAACTTCCCTCTCCCCAGGAATGGGAAACTGGGTGGGTCAGGAGTGAGGAAGTGGCTCCAGTGTCTTTTTTGGGAAGTGGAATTGACAGCGGGGAAGGTGTGTGTGCTTCCTGTGTCTTGGTGGGAGTAGGTTTCCCAGACTGTGTGTGGCCATGTGTCTCTCAGAGGGTGCCTGGATAGCCAGCTGTGTCACCTGCATGGGCAGGTATGTCCGGCAATCTGGGTGATGCAGGCCAGGGAAGATGGCCACAGTCCCCATCTGAGTGTGTCTGGGACATGTTTACATGAGTGGGGCTGGATGACCATGCCCATTCATCTATACGAAGGGTGGGTGTGGTGTCAGAAAGGTAGGAGCGTTTAATGGTTGGTCCCAGGCCTGGGAGGCAGGTGGCTCAGAGCTAGAGGCCCGGCTCTGCTATTTTCTCATTCTGTGACAGGGCTAAGTCCTCATTCCTCCCTGAACCTTAGTTTCCTTTTCTGTAAAATGAGGATAATAGTAATCTCTACCTTCATGTGCTGTTGTGGGGATCTGGTGACATAACGCCTGTAAAGCACTCAGAACAGCACCTGGCACACAGTGAGCGTCCCATACACTCTGGCCACCAAGCTGTGACACAACCACGGTGTCTGTGTGTGCTTGTTAGGGTGTGCCCTAGCTGTGTTAGTGTGAAGGTCTGAGTATCTGTGTTGTGTAGATGTGCACAGGAGTACACACAAATGTGCCTCTGTGTTGGGGCGTGTGATGTCCCTGTGTGGACCCAACTGACTAGACAGCTTGGTGTCCATGTGCACTCTGTGCATAGAAGTGTCTTGGTGTCTTGGTATCTGAGTAGATGTCAGTGAACAAATACATATAAATATGCATCTTCTGTATGCTGGTATTTATTCAACATCTATTATCAGACACCTGTTATGAGTTACGCTGTTTTAAGTACTGGGGATACAATGCGGAACAAAATAAACAGAACCCCCTGCCCTCATGGAACTTACAGTCCTCAAATCCATATCTCTATGTAAGTCTAATATACGGTAAGCCACATCGTGATGAAATAAGCAAATATAAGTGCTATGGAAAAAGACAAGGCAGGGAGGGGTAAAAAAGTAGATACTTTACCTTTTTTATTTTTTCTTTTGAGACAGAGTCTTGCTCTGTCGCCCAGGCTGGAGTGCAGTGGCACAATCTTGGCTCACTGCAACCTCTTCTACCTCCCAGGTTCAAGCAACTGTTGTGTCTCAGCCACCCAAGTAGCTGGGATTACAGGCACGTGCTACCACACCCAGCTAACATTTGTGTTTTCAGTAGAGACAGGATTTCACCATGTTGGCCAGGCTGATCTTGAACTCCTGACCTGAAGTGAGCCTCCTGCCTCAGCCTCCCAAAGTGCTGGGATTACAAGTGTAAGTCACCATGCCTGGCCAGTTTATCCTTTTTTTTTTTTTTTTTTTTTTTTTTTTTGAGACAGAGTCTCACTCTCTCACCCAGGCTGGAGTGCAATGGCACGATCTCAGCACACTGCAACTTCCGCCTCCTGGGTTCAAGTGATTCTTCCGCCTCAGCCTCCCAAGTAGCTGGATTACAGGCACCTGCCATCACACCCGGCTAATTTTTATACTTTTGTAGAGGTGGGGTTTCACCAGGTTGGCCAGGCTGGTCTTGACCTCCTGACCTCAGGTGATCTGCCTGCCTTGGCCTCCCAAAGTGCTGGGATTACAGGCGTGAGGCACCACGCCAGGCCAAGTTTACCATTTTTTAAACAGGAGGAGGAAGGAAAAATCTTATACCTGAGGGGACACTGGAGCAACGTCCTAGTGATGGGGAGCGACCCACCGCTTCTCTCAGAAAGTTCACGGGAAGCAGGGGGAAGAGGGTGTGGAGAGGCCCTGAGGTGCACCTGTGCTTGGGGCATCAGCGGCACCTCGAGGAGCTGGTGTGGCCAGAGTGGTGTGGGAGGTAGAGGGAGAGGAGGACATGGCCCCAGTGCATCACAAGGCCACACCACGAGGCCTCAGGGAGGCAAGAGGGTTCTGAGCATGATCTGAGCGAGGTCTGAAAGGGGGTCCCAGAAGTATCTGTGCACAGAGTGTCTCTGGGTGTGACTGGGTATCTGTGTGCTCACCGCAGGGCCTGGGTAGGTGCTGGCTTCACAGTTCTCCCTCCAGGACATGTTGAGGCTGCGGACAAACTCAGGGTAGAAGGGGTGGGATGTGTTGAACATGGAGAAGCCCAGGATGTTGGAGGAGTCCTCCACAATACCGTCCAGATGCAGGATGGGGAAGTCCTGGGACCAGAAGAGGTGGTGAGGCCTGGGGCCGAGACCTAAGTGGGACAGCTGTGGTGGGAGGGAAGTGGGGGCAGAGAGGGGCCAGAAGGCCTACGCACCATGGTGGTGAGGATGTACTTGTAAAATGCTGAAGTCATTCCCAGTTCTGAGGCCTGGAAAACACAGGGAGGCAAAGAGGCAGAGTGAGAGACAGAGACCCACAGGCAGAGATGGGGAGGACTCAAGAGAGGAAGAGAGATTTAGAGACAGACCTGGTGAGAAGACATCCCATGGGAAACACAGTAAAGTAAGAAATGCTCAGAGATAGACAGACAGGGAGGAGGAGACAAGTGGGGGCAGAGGGAGGCCTTAGTCCCTGGTGTCCTGGCATGCTGACTGCTGTCCCAGGTAGGATGGAGATTTTGCTAGAGGAGAGAATAGGGTCCCCAAACGCCCCCATCTCTCATGAAGGCACTTACAAGATTTCCTTCTGGAGACAGGTAAGAAGAAGTCTCAGAAATAGGGCAGGAAGGGGAATTATTATTTTTATAAAGATAGGATCTTGCTCTGTTACTTAGGCTGGAGTACAGTGGATCATAGCTCACTGAAACCTTGACCTCTCAGGCTTAAGTGATCCTCCCACCTCAGCTCCTGAGTACCTGGAATCATAGGCATGCACTACAATGCCCAGCTAATTGAAAAAAATTTTTTTGTGTGTGTGTGTGTGTGTGTGTGTGTGGAGATGGGGTCTTGCTATGGTCCCAAGCTCCTGGCCTCAAGCAATCCTCCTGCCTTGGCCTCCCATCGTGCTGGGATTACAGGTGTGAGCCACCAGGCCCAGCGGAGAGGACAGCCTTAATTTTAAGCCCTACACTCTCCAAAAGCCAAGGTTGGGCTGCTAATGTGTAGGGCTCAGCCCAGGCATAAGGTCAGAAAATCGATTCCCTGCAATCTTTAAGAGTGCTTTGCAATAATAGCAGCCAGTTTGAATGTCAAGATTCATTCTTGAGCCCCTTTTCTCATAGTCCTCAAGGAAAACAAAGCTGGAAAAATTCTTCCTGCCAGAAGCACCCAAGTCTGTCCCCCCACGAGAATTATAAAATTAAAGGGCACCAGCTTGCATTTCCTGGGTGGCAGGAGTTGGGCTCTCATCACGTGGGTGTCAGGGAAGGGCAGGCTTGGAAAGGGAAGAGACAACTGTTCACATGGCTGGCACAGGAGGGGACAGGATCCCAGCCCAGGCCTGCCTGGTGCCCAAACCTGAAACCTCTTCCTTAAGTCATCCTGTCTCAAGAACCCAGTGGATTCTGTTCACACTTCCTGTGGGCTACAGCCAGCAGTGATATATGGGTTTTTTGTTTTTGTTTTTGTTTTTTTTTTGAGACCAACTCTTGCTCTGTCACCCAGGCTGGAGTCCAGTGGTGCAATCTCAGCTCACTGCAACCTCCACCTCTCAGGTTCAAGCGATTCTCCTGCCTCAGCCTCCTGAGTAGGTAGAACTACAGGCACCTGCCACCATGCCCGGCTAATTTTTTTGTATTTTTAGTAGAGATGGGGTTTCACCGTGTTACCCAGGATGATCTTGATCTCCTGACCTCGTGATCTGCCCGCCTCGGCCTCCCAAAATGCTGGGATTATAGGCATGAGCCACTGCACCTGGCTGACATACGGTTTTAATTTAAAAAAAAAAAAAAAAAGTAGAGAAAAATAAATAATACAAATTTGGTTACTGGCCGGGTGTGGTGGCTCACGCCTGTAATTCCAGCACTTTGGGAGACCAAAGCAGGCAGATCACTAGGTTACTAGGAGTTCAAGACCATCCTGGCCAATATGGTGAAACCCTATCTCTACTAAAATACAAAAATTAGCCAGGTGTGGTGGCAGGTGCCTATAGTCCCAGCTACTTGGGAGGCTGATGCAGGAGAATCGCTTGAACCCAGGAGACGGAGGTTGCAGTCAGCTGAGATTTCGCCACTGCACTCCAGCCTGGGCGACAAAGCAAGACTCCGTCTCAAAAAAAAAAAAAAAAAAAAGAAAAAGAAAAAAAATACATGCAAAAACACCTTAACACAGAGCTCAATAAAAAATGTTTAAAAATCCTTCAGTGCTACGATGTAGCCAGATCTGACTCTGGGCCAGGCACTGCCCTACATACTTTACTTGCCACTCACTCATTATCCTCACAACCCACTGAACAGTGACTATACACAGGCAGATGGGGTGACTGCCCAGGACCACACAACCAGGAAGCAGGCGGGCTGAGAGACAAACTTTATAATTATCATCTTCACGGAAGAAGAAGGTCTTGAAGCCCCCTTTTGACTCCTGAGGCCCATGGCATTGGGTGACTTGCTCAGTCACCCCAAGTTTCTGGCCCCAGTCCTTTGGGAAATTAGAGGTGGGGGGCTCACCTTACGGAGGATGAGGTGGGAGATGGAGGCGTTGGCATCGATGATGATAGTGGACACCTTGTCATCACGGATCTCCTTGAGCAGCGGCGTGGGGTCCCGGCTGTCGTCCAGCATCCTCACTGACAGTGTCTCCTTGGAGATGAGGAAGCCACGCACCAGTTCCTCCAATCGCAGCAGGCCTGAGGGAGGGGTGGGGCCTTGGGTTGGAGCCCTTCTAGGTACCCAGGCATGGCACAGACACTCACTCTTCCTCAACATGGGGCAGCTGGGCAGAGGACTGGAGGGTGTGCAAGGACATGAGGCAGCTGGGCAGAGGACTGGAGGGTGTGCAAGGACATGGGGCAGCTGGATCCCATGGGGTAATGGGCTTGGGGACTCGAAGCCTGGGCCCTCCCCAATTAAAATCCCAACCTAGACCTCTTCCTAGAACTCCAGATTCCTGTCTCTGCCACCTTCCTGACCCCTCACTGGGGTGTCTGACAGGCATCTCATGCTTAATCTCCTTGCTCAACCACCACGGCTTTCCCGTGTTGGTGAACAGCATCTCCAGTGTGCCAGTTGCTCAGGTCAAAACTCTGGCTTCCTCTCTTTCACACCCAATCCATCAAGGCCCTACCTTCCAAACACGTCAGATCCCCTTACCCCATGCCACTGTCACCACCCTGCCCTGAGCCAACACCAATTCCTGCCTGCTGCAATCCCCAAGCCTGCCCCTGAGTCTGTTCCGTACACAGCAGCCAGAATGATGCAGGTCAGATGTGCTCCTCCTCTGCCCCAAACCCTCGAATGACTTCTCAGTTCAGAGTCATTGAGGCCGAAGTCCTCACAGCCTCCAGGGCCCCACACAATCTGCCCACCTCACCCCCTTGTTACTGCCCAGACTGCAAGAGTTCAAGACCAGCCTGGCCAATATAGTGAGACACCATCTCTTTAAAAAAAAAAAAAAAAAAAAAGGTGCTTGTTGAGCATGTGCTCTGAGCCAGGCTCTGCTCTTAGTATTGGGGGTCAGCCGTGAGTGAAGCAGACCGGGTACAGGATGAGGAGATCAGTAGGGCAACAAATACCGCAAATAAGTGCATTACATGGTTAGAAGTAATGAGTTCTACGTTAAAGCAGAAGTGAGTTATGAAGACTGGGAGTCTAGTGTGGGTGTGGGGTACAACTTTAAATGAAATGGTGGGTGGGGGACTCATTGAGACACTAGAGTACAGACTGATCCCTAATAGCCTAATACCAAGAGCCGGGCCTGGCACATAGCAGCTGCTCGATAAATACCTTTTTTTTTTTTTTTAAACCACCCAGCCCACAGCCCTTCCTCTCCCCACCACTCACTCTCTGGGCTTGAGCCACACCGCCTCCTTGCTGTTCTGCACACACCACAGTCTTGCTCCTGTCCTGCAGCCTTCACGCTGGCTATTCCCTTGGCCTGGAACCCTCTTCTTTCACATCCTCACATGGCTCCCTCCTTCCCCTCCTCCAGGTCTCTACTCCAACGTCACCTTCTCAATGAGGCCCTCGCCCACTATTTCATTTAAAGTTGCACCCCACGCCCACACCCTTCTTCATAAGTCATTTCTACTTTTCCATAGAACTCACTATTTCTAACCATGTAATACACTTATTTGTGGTGTTTTTTGCCCAAGTCCTCTCATCAGAATGTCCTTGGACTACTTCACCCACGGCTGACCCCTAATACCAAGAGCAGCGCCTGGCACAGAGCAGGTGCTCAATAAATTTTTTTTAAGAGATGGGGTCTCACCATGTTGCCCAGGCTGGCCTTGAACTCCTGGCCTCAAGCCATCCTCCCACCTTGGCCTCCCAAAGTGCTAGGATTATAGGTGTGAGCCACCACGCCTGGCCCAGTAAATACTTCTTGAAGGAGGAATTCCTTCTAGAGGCTATGGAGCACAGTCCCTCCCTGCCTCAAGCTCCATACCCACAAATCCACCAGTCTACCAGACATCTCACATGAATGTCTCAAAGACACACCATGCCCAACGTGTGCCCCTGATGAATAGTGTTCCTCCTTGGCAGAGGCCTCACACCATCCCTAGCCCCACCCTCTTCCTTCCGTCACTGCCTCTCATATCACCCTGGCCCCCTCATTCCAACTGCCACCACCTGGGCCCAGACCAGTGTCACCTCTCCCTGCCTTTCGCTTGTCTCCTTGCCACCCCTCTTGTCACTCTCCAGCCTGTTCTCTACACTGCAGCCTAAGCGCTCTTCCTAGAACACGAATCTGACCCTGTCCCCTCGCCCTGCCCTGCATGGGGACCTCCCATGGCTCCCATCATCTCTTGCTTCGTTGTTCCCGTATTTCAGCCACTGGGAGCATCTGTAAGCCTCTTGAAGGGCCGTGCTCCCTGGGCCCTCTACCTCTGCCCTTGCCACACTCTGCTTAGAACCTGTTCCCTCTTTCTTCCCACACCCTTCAGGTTCAGCTTAGATGTCTCTTTCTCATAGGCACAGGCTCTGAACCTCCCAGATGGATTAGGATCCCTCCTATGTGATACCAGAGGCTCCACATGCCTCTTGGCAGCACACGTACCACTCTGTATCACAACAGCTCAATGACCAATGACCTCCACTAGAACCGGAGTTCCAAGCACCCAGGGACCACGCCCAGGGCCTAGCAGAGGGCCTTGACATGACAGGTGCTTAGTCACCATCTGGGGACTAAATGGATCTCTTTGAGGAGAGAAGGGGTCTGTGGAACCAGAGGCCTCGGTTTCTGAAGATGGGAGAAGAGCCTGGTGTCTGGGTGCCCCAGGGTTCTAACTAGCGGGCAGTGAACCACTGTGTGGGACACCAGATCTCTTGGGAAGGGGTGTCTGGGGAACAGAAAACAAAATATCCAGTTCTCCCTCACACTCAGCCTTGGCGCAGATAAGGCTGGCCGAGGGGTAGTTGAAGGACTTGAGGATTCGGGAGACTGCCAAGCTGACGTCCTCGTTACTGGGGTACAGGCTGACAGATGCGAAGCGAAGGTACTGAAGGCGGGGTGTCTCCTCGGGACCCACCTTGATGTGGGGGATCTGGACAGAGAGGAAACTTTGGCCTCCATCCTGCTTCTCCGCCCAGCCCTTGCCTCCCAGGGACCCACTCCCCGCAAAGCCCTGGGCCCATGCTCCCCACCTCACCTCCTTCTCTCCACAGATATGGCTCACAGTGGAGGCAGATGCTGGGCTGGAGGAGGGCCCAAGGACAGACACAACCCCTTTGGGCAAGATCTGACACACTGCAAGGGAAGGGGAAGAGACCACAGAGTCAGGGACCCCCTGCCTCCTCTCCTTCCCCATCTCTCAGGGAGCCCCCATGGCCCAGGAGAGGATCAGACACTGGCAACTGCCCGATCCTCTTCTGCCATCCGGGACCCAGAAGGACAGTCTCTGACCCCACCCAACAAGTGAACATGAGGGGGCATGAGACAGAGAGAGATGAGGACACAGCAACAGAGGGACAGGTCAGGCCAAGGGAGATCAAAGGAAGGGATAAAGAGAAAGAGACACCAGGGGCCTCCTCTGCCTGCAAAGCCTGTGCCTAGTCCCTCAGCCGCTGTTGTTCTCAATCTTTTCAGCCATGCCACAACCCACGGTGCACTCACTACCTCCTCCCCTGACCCCGCAGCCCAGGTCCCCTGGAGCCTCCTCATATTCCAAACACCACTCTCCTGCTTTACCTACTTCCTCCTCTTTCTTCTGCTCTCTTCCTTCTTAGACACATGTGTGTCTCGAGACTGGGAGGTGGAAAGCTGCTGTTTTTGCTTGTCCAGTGCCTGTTTTCATGGCAGAACCCTAACTTCTCCTGGGGGAACTATCCCCACCCTTCAGTCCAATGTTCCCAGGATTGACTGACACCTGATGCAGGCCTTGGGGAGTCACAGAACTCCATTCTTCTAGCCATGGCAACTGGTTCAGAGATACGTATGCGTGCAAATCAGACCATGGAGCACCTTCCCCAGGTCTTTTGCTACAATTATCACTGGGTTTGCTAAACTGGTGAGATGTAAGCTTGGTGCTGCTGGGGCCATCTCACCACCAGCTGAGAGAGCATTTCTGAAAATAAAGCCAACTCAGAGGAAAGCAGGCCTCAAAAGTAAAGACACAGAGAGATTCTCCAGGATGTCATTTGTATACCTGAATCCAGCCATGCCTGAAACAATCCTAGGCCATCGTTTGAACACCTGGATTCAACCATGCCTGAAATTTGTCTGTAGGTCTTTTAGTGACATTTGCTAATATGTTCTCTTTTTTCCTTAAACCAGGCTGAGTTTGGTTTCTGCCACCTCTAACTAAAGGCGTCATAACTGAACACCTCATTTCCTCCAAATTGGCTCCTTCTGGACCTTCCACACTGGTGAGGGCCCCACCATCCACACAGACCAGATGCCTGGAAATGGTCCTTGCCTTCAATCTCTCTCCTGACAGCCAATTAGTCACCACGTCCTGTCTCTTCTTTGTCCTCAAATATCTCACATCTGTCCCCTTCTCTTCAACCCCTTGGCCCCTGCCCTAGTTTAGGACTCTCAACTCAGACATATACCAGAGTTCTCACTCATTACCCAAATCCAGCCTCCAGATTCTCTTTCCAGAAGCCTTGCTCCCTGGTATAGACCTATCAATGGCTTCTCAGTGCTTGTGGGTGAAGGCGGCATCTTTCAGCCCAGCACTCTAGCCTCCTTGAGCCGGCCTGACAGCCTGCACAGCCTCGCTTCCTACTGCCTCACACTGAGCTCTGAAGTCTCTCACAATCTCTCCAAATATGCCCTGAATCCAGGTGGATTCAGGATGGGCTCAACCCCACACACCCTCATTCCTTGGCTCCAAATATTTCCCTCTGCTCCCACCCTGATCCCCATCCCATCTCCAGACTCTAGGCACATGCCTGGAATGCCATCTGCCTCCTCACCCTCCATCCCAGCTTCTCCCAAATTGTACTCTGTGCCACACCAGCCAAAAAAGCCTGGGAAACGCCATACCCCATTCTCCCTCTTAGTGATCTGAAACATGCAGTAACACCATAAAGCCTCTGATAAGGCCTGCAGGAAAGAAACCTGTCTAAAACATGTTTTAAGGCAGCATCTCCCGAAGGTCTAACTGCAGCACATCTGTTCAAGTGACACCTTTGAACATTCAGCCCATTAGTATTCCATAGACACTTCCACACCCCCGTCATGTGGCCGGCTGTGCTTGGAGCCATGCCACTCCTTCTACATCCTGTTCACCTTTCAGAGCCCAGCTTCAGACTAGCTTTCTCCAGAATGCCTTTGCTGACCCTCGCGCAAGCCTCCTGCCCTCCATGCCTGGGGCTTGTTATTAAGCCCTGGGGGCTAACAAGCATCCATGGCCAGCTGGGATGACAGGGCTTATCTTTCCAATGCCACCCTGTGCTCCTCCAGAGCAGACCTGGGGCTTATGCTCTCCCTCTTCTCCAACCTCCAGGCCCAGCAGCAGCCATGTCTCAGAAGAAGGCAGAGACAAACACAAAGGAAGGGGGAAGATGGAGCTAGAAGAGGACAAGACCAGGTCAGAAGCCAAGGGCAAAGGGATGGACTGAGGGCCACCGGCCTGCCCTGCCTCACCCCATGCCCCCAAGGCCCCGCTCACTGGTGTCCGTGGTCTCGTACTGGCTGTCCCGCTGCAGCTCAAAGATGTCTACTTCCACTCGGGCCTTGGCTGGGACCTCGATGATCCCGTTGATCTGCTCCCGGGCCAGGGCTAAGGCCAGACGCTCACCGCGGCCACACACTGTCTGATCATCCAGGATTGCAGCTGAGGGGACACAGGGGTTGGGGACCAGACTCCTGAGTCATGAGGAAGGAGGGGGCTGGGGTCTTGGACTCCTGGGCTCTAGGGTGAGGTAGGTGTAGGGACCAGGGGTCTAGACACCTGGATCTGAGGTTGGTAGGAGCTAGGGGTCTGGACTCCTGGGTCCTGGGGGAAGGAGGAACTGGAGGCTGGGACTCCTTGCTGCTGAAGAGAGTTGAGACCCAGGTCCTGAGGGACTGGCATGCATGGGTCCCCAGAGGAACCCCAGGGCCTGACGGGAGGGTCTCTGAGGACACAGGGGCAGGGTGCAGGAGGGCCTCACCCATGCGCAGTGATGAGAGCACCTGGCAGCTGGGGCTGGCGAAGGCAACAATCAGCAGCAGCAGCAGCTCAGCCGGCATCTTCCTCCCCTCCTCATGGGGACGCAGCTGCCGCGGCCCCCACTCGCCACCTACAGGGAGACCCCCCAGCCCAGGGGGAGATTACTATGTGGTGGGATGGAACCCCTTGGAGGCCTGCTGGATGGGGTGATCACAGAAGCCTTGGGGACACTGTTGGCAAGCAGTTCACAGCTCTGCAGAGCCCTGCTCTGTTCAGAAGCTGGCAATACTGAGGGCATTGCGAGAAGGGAAGCTCAGCTCAGAGAGGAGAGTGGAGGTCACAGTGCTCAGGTGCTGAGTGGGACAGGCTGCAAGAGAGAGGATGGGCACAGCTACCAAAACAGGAGGGAGGCGTGCAAGGTTCTCAGGTAGGAGTGAATTCCTGGGACCAGCCCCACCCTAATAGGAAACCAGGAAGTGCCACCCCCCACCCAGTCCCGCCCCTGTCTCTGGGCAGGCAGCCGTTACTAGGCAACAGAAACCGGCTGGAGAGGATGCGGTGGTTGCTAGGCAACCCCATCCCAGGCCTCACTTGCCACTTCCTGACGTCCCTGGTTCCCACAATCCCATGGGGAGAGAGGCCTGGACATCCGAGGTCTGGAGGGGAGAGTATCCAGGAGTTAAGAAACTTCGGGAGAGATGGAGAAAAAGAGAGAGAGGCACACACAGAGCCCCATAGATGAATGGATCCAGAGCAGTAAAAGAGCTAATAAATAAATAAATAAATAAGCAAAGAGAGAGAAGGGAGGAAACAGAGAAAGTGAAAGAGAGGCTTAGAGAAGTGAAAGACAGAGACTCAGAAAAAGAGAAAGGACAAAATAAATAGAAATACAAGGGAAGACAAAGACAAGACAATAGGAAAATGGGGGTAGAAATGGAGAGAAAAGAAGAGAGTTACAAGGAGCTAGGAAGAGGACAAGAAGGGAGAAAGAGGGGAGAGACAGGAGGATGAGGAGGCAAGATAAAGAAAGGACAGAGCAGGGAGAGGAAGAGAGAGGGACAGGCTGGAGAGGTGGAAACCAAGTCACAGGTGAGACACAGGAAGACGGAGACAGAGGATGGAGAAAAGATATGAACCGACTTGGATACAAACAGGAAGAGCTGGAAGGGAGGAGTTAGTAAGGCAGGGAGTGAGCTGCCTGCCAGAAGTTGGTGCCAAACTGCTGCCCCCCACCCTGCTAGGGAGCAGAAGTAAAGGGGGAGATGGTATATCTTTGCTCTTCACAACTCTCCACTCCTATGGAGTCAGGGATTCCTCTAGGCACCCCAGCCTTCTGCAGGGCAACCAGTTCGGCCAGACGCACAGCTCCGCTCCCTCTGGCTGAGGGCTGTGCCCCAAGGGAAGGGATGCTTGGGTTTCCATGGAGTAGGGTTACTGTGGGGGGCCCAGAATGCTGTGAGGTGGGCCTGGACACCGGACCCCACTCAGTCCCCATGGAAGGACAGCTTGAGCTGGTGAAACTGGAATGAGAACTTTGAGGGAAGGATAGAGGCACAAGTCCTTCTGACCATCTCAAGTGGCCTGGAAAACCCAGGCCAGGGATCAGTCTCAGCTCTGCCCCAGACTCACTGCGTGATCTTGAGCAAGTCACCGCCCTCTGGGCCTCTGAGAAGGAGAGAGTGCCGGGTGGGAAGGCATGATGGACAGGCTGGCGACTGCAAACTATAATGTGGATTACGGTGAAGGCTTGTCAAGTATGGAGGCACAAGGGATGCTGGGAGACCGGGAAGAGGCGCTCACAGTGGGAGGAGTGTGAAGGGCGGGGCTAGGAGAGAGGCAGGAGGGGAGTGGGTCATCCTGAGACACCAGGGACTCCTGAAGAAAATCAGGGAGCAGAGGACAAAGGACAGAAAGACTGAAGGAAAGATGGGGCAGAAGGACAGGAACCCACAGGTGGCAGCCAAAGGTGGGAGTGGACAGAGAAAAAGACTACACGACAGGGTTGAGGGGCAGCAGGTGGACACAGATACACACAGAAAGACAGCCCAAGAGGTAGGAACTGAGGCTAAGTGAGAAAGCAAGAGGCAGACACGGCCTAGAAGCGAGACATCAAAGGAGACAGAGACAGGGCAGGCAGGGTGTCAGGCAGGCCCAGGACTCATAGCCCCAGAGACTGGGCAAAGCCAGATAAAGGTCAAAACCCAGCAGAGAGCTGAGCAACAGTGGGCACAGGAGAGACATCAGCAAAGGTGAGAGGCAAGGAGGGCCAGCAAAGGCACACGGGGTGAGGGAGAAGGCAAAGGGAGATAAAGAAATAGCAGCAGGTACAAGACTTGGGAGAAGGAGAGAAACGGCCAAACTCCGCAAAGAGAGATGGCCAGTCGGAAAGAGAGACAGTATGTCACAGCTGCACAGCAGGCCCATAGAAGAGGAAGGGGCAAGGGGGAAAAGCAACTGGGAGACAGAAAGGGGGAGTCAGGGAGAGAAACAGAGGTGGGAAGATGGAGTGAGTGCACTAGAGGGGCACAGGCAGGGACAGGGCAAGCGCCTGCAGGAGGGGCTAGACCCACACAGAGGCACAGCCACCCCAAGACAGTCAGGAAAGCTGTGCAGGGGAGCAGGAGATCCTGGGGCCCAAAAGCCCCCAGATATGGAGAGAAAAGGGAGCAGAAAGGCCACGTGAGGTAACACAAAAGTGGGGAGAGAGAATGGGAGGGGAAAGAGTTGGACCAGCCAGGAAAAGTCAGCATGGACCATGGAGCAGTGGGGCAGCAGCTGAGGAGGGAGGGATGGAGGAGCTGGGCACCCAGAGTGGATCTGGGGGAAAGAGGTGGAAAAGTGACAGAGGGAAGACAGCCTCCAAGCCCAGAGGCAGAGAGAGGGAGGAGGACAGGTGAGCGGAGGCACAGAATGGAAAGAGAAGTGGAAAGAGACCTGCCAAGGGAGACTCGGAGAGAGGGAAGCCAGGGTGGAGGAGTTCTGACAGAGACAGGGATCTAAACAGAGACATGCTGAGAGCAGCCTGGGTTAACAGCGAAGAGAGAAGTTGGACAGAGTCAGAGAGGGGCCCAAGAGACACAGAAAATGGGGGCTCAAAAGCGGAAAGACATCTCCAGGAGACAGAGATTGGATGGGATGGGGACAGGGCCAGGGCCCACCGAAGGCAGGCAGAGGATGAGGCTCAGAGGAACAGAAAGAGCCAGTCTGGGACCAGGACGGAGGCTTGGAGACAGCAGGGGCACAGACATGCCAGGGGCCCGGGGTAAGTCAGAGCCCGAGTAAGAGCAGTCAGCCCAGTAGGACCCACAAAGCTGGAGAGCTGGGGGTGGCAGCGAGCTATGTACCCAGAATAAGGGGTGAGAAGAGGTGGAGGTGAATGGACACTGAGGCGATGGAGGGCGCAGAGCAGGCCCCCAGTGGGGGAGGGTACTTGCCAGTCCGGAGAACGGGGAGAATGTGGTGCCCCCCTGCCAGGCAGCACCAAGCCCAGCCTTCCAGGACCCAGAACCCAGCCCAATCCCCGCCCTGCAGACACTCACGGATCCTGGTGGGACGGAGGGCTGGGCTCCCTCGAGGCCCGAGGACCGACAGCGGGAGGTGCTCCGGCACTGGGTGGCGGTGGGGCTGGGCGGGGGGAGAGGGCAGTCCACAGGGCCCCCTCCCCCGCCGCTGGCGGTGGCCCCCAACTAATCCAAAACGGTGGCTCCACAGAAGCAGGGAGGAAGGACAGGTGGAAGAGGAGAGGGCGGGCCGGGGAGGGGGAGGAAGGGGAAAGGAGAAAATGGAGGAGAGAAGGGGAGAGAGGAGAGGGGGAAGGAGCAAATGGAGGGGAAGGAGAGAGGAAAGGAGGAGAGGAAGGTGAAAACGGAAGGGGGGGCACAGGCAAAGCCGGGGGAGGGGGAAGCTGGCCCAGGAAAGGGCCCCCGCCCCCTCCCCTAGCCAGGCCGACCTGGGGGGGCCACAGGGGGCGAGGACTGGGTGGAGAAAAGGAAGCCGGCCATCAGGAGAAGTGGGGGAGGGGAGGGCCTGCTGGGGGAGGGGGCCGCCCCCTTCCCCCCTCCCCCCTGGAGCCTGGGCCCTGCCCTGGTTGAGGCAAGGGCCCGGAGTCCTCAAGCCCTCAGCCCCCACGGGAAAAGCATGCTGGGGGCGGGGAAAGCCCGGGAGTGGAGGGCTGGGGAGGATGGAGAGCTGGGAGACCCAGAGAGGCCGAGAAGGGGGCAAATGAGGTGGAGAGAGAGGGAGGAGAGAGAGGAGGATGGAGAGGAGCAGGTGGAAGAGAAAGGCGGAGGAGGGTGGGGTGTCCCAGGGGCTCCCGGTGCTGGGCCTCAGTGGGAGGGCCTGGTCACAGACTCCTGGTCCCCTGTGAGGAGAAGCCGCTGGCTCCAGTCCCCGGCTGGGCCTGCCTCCCCGCCGCTGGCTGCCGCCACTGCTGCCGCCACCGCTCAGTCTCCCCTCTGAGGCCGCCGCCTGCCTGCCCGCCTGCCTGCCCGCCTGCCACCCGCGCTGGGTCCTGGAGCGCGGGGGGGTAGTGTTGGGGGGGTTGTGGGGAGAGAGAAGAGGGAGGGAGGGAGGCAGGGAGGAGGGCGGGCAGGAGGAAGGGAGGGAGGCAGGCAGTGAGCGAGTAGGGAGGGGAGTCGGGGGAGGGGGAGCCCGTATTGGTTGGGGATGGGGGCCCCCCCGCGAAGAGAATGCTGATGAGAAGACGGAGCTGCATTGGATGGAGGGCCCACCCCCGAGCCACCCCCTCTACCACCCCATGCCACCGCCCTGCCCAGACAGCCCTGGGCACAGGAGCCCACAGAGATGGGAGGCAAGGAGACCTGGGTAGAAGGCCACTGAGATGAAGAGAAATGAAGAGAAGAGAGACAGCCATCAAGACTGTCCAGAGAAGTGGGCTGAGGCCCATAAACCCCACAAGGACAGGAAAAGCCCAGGGATAAGAAAGAAAGGCCCATGGACACAAGGGAGCAGCCTGCACAGACAAGCAAAAGGACCTCGGAGACAAGGGGCAGTATGAGTACACAGAGACCTCCCGTGAAGGAAAACAGGGAAGAAGCCAGAGACACGAGAGAAGCCCCTGGAAACAGAAACCACTCCTCAGATATGGGGAGCGGTCCACAGGGCAGGGAGAGAGCCAAGGAGAGCCGAAGAAGGTCACAGAAACAAGGGAGGTCTACAGACACCAGGGGACCACAAAGACAAGGATGTGGCTCATAGACACAAGAGAGCCACTGAGGCAGGAGCTGCCAGCCTGGAGATGCGGGGCAAGCTTCTCCCAATAGAAATAGCTCCTATAGAGGTGAGGGGATGGGTGGTGAGTATGGGAATTCCCTATGGTGCACAGAGAAATCCTTGGGACCCACAGGGATGAGTGGGTGGAGAGAAGGGGCCCTCATTATCTAGTCGCAGGAGCAGAGAGGCAGTGGGAAAGGTGGATAGGAGAAGGACAGGGAGCTGGAGGGCAGAGCCAGGAGAAGTGGGAGACTCCTTCTCAGGGAACACTCTAAGCCTCTCAGAAGGAGCTGAGCAGGGCAGGGGGATGGAAGAGAGAAGCGACACAGATCTTGGAGTGGGGGTGGGTGGTGCATGGCTGGCTGGGGGGGTGAAATTTGGGGGGAAGAAACATGACAGTTGGCACTGAAGGCTGAGCCCGTGACTCACCACCACCCCCGATGCTCGTGATGGGGAGGAGACACTGACACACTCACGTGCAGCCCACAGCACATGTGACCGCATGCCTCGAACACACAGCTGGCACATGGCAACTCCTGGACCACATGCCAGCCTAGCACGGGAAGCCCTCTGCAAGCTGGCATGTGGGGCATCCTGGACACACATCTGACACATATATCTGACACTGAAGGACCACCAACTTTGCACACACCTCCTTACCCCACTTGGTCAACATCTACACCCACCCCTCAAACACCACACTCAGCTTCAGCCAGGCCTAAAAGCCCAGACTCACACCTGCCTCTGGGACTTTGCTTATGGAGGACTTCAACACAGAACACCATCCTTTCAACCGGGGCGGTTGCTCATTCCTGTAATCCCAGCACTTTGGAAGGCTGAGGCAAGTGGACCACCTGAGGTTGGGAGTTCAAGACCAGCCTGGCCAACATGGCAAAACCCCGTCACTACTAAAAATACAAAAATTAGCCAGGCCTGGTGGCATGCTCCTTTAGTCCCACCTACTTGGGAGGCTGAGGCACGAGAATCGCTTGAACCTAGGAGGCAGAGGTTGCTGTGAGCCATGATCATGCGACTGCGCTCCAGCATGGGAGACAGAGCGAGACTCTATCTCACAAAAAAAAAAAAAATGACCACCATCCACTCTAAATTCAACCTGTCCCCGAAATCCTAGCCAGTCCTGTGCTACCACCTCCAGAAAGACCAGTCCAGGCCTCAGCTTATTCCTATATCATCTGGAGAGAAGAGAGACCTACATAACCCAAATCAAGTTGGGAAGTCCAAGCTAAAGGCCTGAGAAGTTACCTGGATCCTCAGATTTTCTTTTTTTCTTTCTTTTTTTTGAGATGGAGTCTCGCTCTGTTGCCCAAACGAGTGCAGTGGCGCGATCTCAGCTCACTGCAAGCTCCACCTCCCGGGTTCACGCCATTTTCCTGCCTCAGGCTCCCGAGTAGCTGGGACTATAGGTGCCCCCCACCACACCCTGCTAATTTTTTTGTATTTTTAGTAGAGATGGGGTTTCACCATGTTAGCCAGGATGGTCTTGATCTGATTCGTGATCTGCCTGCCTCGGCCTCCCAAAGTACTGGGATTACAGGTGTGAGCCACCACGCCCGGCCAGATTTTCTTTTCTTTCTTCTTTTTTTTTTTTTTTTGAGATGGAGTTTTGCTCTTGTTGCCCAGGTTGGAGTGCAACGGCGCCATCTTGGCTCACTGCAACCTCTGCCTCCGGGGTTCAAGTGATTCTATTGCCTCAGCCTCCCGAGTAGCTGGGATTATAGGCATGCACTACCATGCCCGACTAATTCTGTATTTTTAGTACAGACGGAGTTTCTCAATGTTGGTCAGGCTGGTCTTGAACTCCTGACCTCGGGTGATCAGCCTGCCTGGGTCTCCCAAAGTGTTGGGATTACAGGTGTGACCCACCGCACCCAGCCCGATCCTCAGATTTTCAAGTGGGGAAAAGGAAGTTTCAGCAGGAGCAAGAATCTGCCCAAGGTCACACAGCCTGTCAAAAACTGAGCATGGCTTCCACTTCTCTGGCACCTATCCCAGGTGATTTTGCCCTAAGGGCAAACCCAGACTGCTTCAAAGCAGGCCAAGCCTAGCTTTAGCTCACTAATTTCCACCAGCTCTTTCCTTTACTTCTTGCATTCATCCCTTCAACACTGAACCACTTGAACTTCCCACCTGCCAGGCAGGTGAGCCTGGGGGCCAAGAATGGAGACCTTAAGGTCAACTCCTGGGTTGGAATCCTGACTCTTCCTAACTATGGGAACTACGACTAGTTACTTCTCTGGGCCTCGATGTTTTGTAAAGTCAGTATGACAGTTTCTCCCTTACATGATTGTTGAGAGGATTAAACTGAATAATGCATGTAAACATTGAGCATAATACCTAGCACGTCATAATACACTCAAGAGATGTTCGTTATTACCATTAGGCTCCTAGAGATACTAATAAAAATCACAACTGGCCAGACACAGTGGCTCACACATGTAATCCCACTATTTTGGGAGGCCAAGGCAGGAGGACGGTTTGAGCCCAGGAGTTCTGAGACAGCCTGGGCAACATGGTAAGACTCTATCTCTACAAAAACAAAAAACAAAAAAACAAAAAACGGGCACGGTGGCTCATGCCTGTAATCCCAGCACTTTCGGAGGTCAAGGTAGACAGATCCACTTGAGGCCAGGAGTTCAAGACCAGCCTGGCCAACATGGCAAAAACCCGTCCCTACCAAAAAATATGAAAAATTAGCCAGGCATGGCAGCACATGCCTGTAATCCCAGCTACTCAGGAGGCTGAAAATTGCTTGAGCCTGGGAGGCAGAGGTTGCAGTCAGCTGAGATCACACCACTGCACTCCAGCCTGGGTGACAGAGCTACACTGTCTCAAAAAAAAAAAAAAAATTAGGAGCTGGGCACAGTGGCTCACATCTGTAATCCCAACACTTTGGGAGGCCGAGTTGGGGGTGGATCATCTTAGGTCAGGAGTTTGAGACCAGCCTGGCCAACATGGCAAAATCCCGTCTTTACTAAAAATATAAAAATTAGCCGGGAGTGGTGGTGTGTGCCTGTAGTCCCAGCTACTCGGGAGGCTTAGGCAGGAGATCACTTGAACCCAGGAGGCGAAGGTTGCAGTAAGCTGAGATCATGCCACTGTACTCCAGCCTGGGCGATGAGCGACAGGATCCCTCTCCAGAAAACAACAAAGCAAAACAAAAAATTAAATTAAAAAAATAGGCCAGGTGCAGTGGCTCACGCCTACAATTCCAGCACTTTGGGAGGCCAAGGCAGGTGGATCATGAGGTCAGGAGATTGAGACCACCCTGGCCAACATGGTGAAACCCCGTCTCTACTAAAAATACAAAAATTAGCCAGGCATGGTGGCAAGTACCTGTAGTCACAGCTACTCAGGAGGCTGAGGCAGGAGAATCGCTTGAACCCGGGAGGTGGAGGTTGCAGTGAGCCGAGATTGAGCCATTGTACTCCAGCCTGGGTGACAGAGCAAGACTCTGCCGTCTCAAAAATAAATAAAATAAAATAAAATAAAGAGTAACTCCTAGATGTCTTTTACTCTGTGCCTCACAACCACCATGAGATGGGTTGTGATTAGCCCCATTTCACAGATTAGAAACTTAGGCTCAGGATAGTTGACTTGCCCTAGAACCAGGATTCCAATCCGGCAATCTGTTTTAACTACACAGGCCTGCTGTTAGAGAATTTAATCCATGAGAAGGTTAGGACATCTAATGACTAAATGACCATAGCAAAGCTGATGAATTGGTCCCGGGTCTCACTGTGAGACGCATCCCATAGTGGCTTTTGGCATCAGGTAGGTAAATAAATAACAGTTCTGAGAGTGAGTTTCCTCATCCGAGAAACTGAAACTCCTCTGTGCTTGGGTTCAGGGAGTAGGTCTGGAAACGTTTCTTTTTTTCTTTTAGATGGAGCCTTGCTCTGTCGCCCAGGCTGGAGTGCAGTGGCACGATCTCGGCTCACTGCAACCTCGGCCTCCTGGGTGCAATCAAATCTTGTGCCTCAGTCTCCCGAGTTGTTGGGGTTACAGGCACAAGGCAGAACACCCAGCTAATTTTTTGTATTTTTAGCAAAGATGGTAGTTTCACTAGGTTGGCCAGGTGGGTCTCGAACGCCTGACTTCAAGTGATGAACCCTCCTCAGCCTCCCAAATTGTTGGGATTACAGGTGTGAGCCACGGCGCCCTGCCTGGAAACGTTTCTAACAGTACTGGGGCAACTCCCTCCCAAGGCCCTGAGGGGCGCAGGAACGAGGTGAGTAGGAAGGGCCAGAGCCCCTTGGACACATGGGGCCCCGCTCTCGAGGTGTAAGGGTCAGAGTCACCCCGGAAGGAGGTGGAGTGGAGTCCGCCCTCGAATGGCTCACTTCCTTCAGGCTCTCACCCCGATTGTCCTTCAGGTCCTCTACCCGCCACATTCCCTGTTTCTTCCAGTGAAATTGTCTGTCCTTGCTTCTTTTTCTCGATATCCTCGCTTTCCTTGCTTCCCCTCTGACATTTCTCCTCTCTCCACTTCCCAAAAGTCCCCTCGGTCTTTACTCTGTTTCTTCCTGTCGCCTTCATTTCCCTCCTTTTAATAAAGTGAGTCTGGAGCCTTGGTTTCCCTTTTCTCCCTCCATGTGACTGGCACTGAATGCAGTTTGCCCTCGCCCCATCACGCTAAGTGGTTTCACTTTCTCCCTCTGACCCTCGGGGAAACCACAAAGGTTCCTGTGCCTCCATTCCCCGGTTCCAGCCCTCGGGGTGCCGCGTGCCTCAATTTCCCAGGATCTTTTCCTCCCTCTCCCTGACCCCAACGCTGACTCCCTCATGGCGTCCCCAAGATGGCGCCCGCGGCGGCGCTCCGCCGCCTGACGTCATCGCACCGCCCTCCGCTCAGAGTTGCCCACTGGAGCCGTCGGAGGCGGAGTCAAGGAGGAGGAGGAGCATCCTCTAGGGAGGATTAAAGGGGCGGGCACTATCCACCCGAGGGCTGACCGGTGAGGGAACGTCGCTAAAGGATTGGTTGGGCGCTGCGGGAAATCTCGATGCTCCTCACTATTGGCCCAAGCCTCAGAGACATGAACTTCGATTGGCTGAACGGCAGGGCCCGAGCGGGCGATGATTGGTTGCGTCCGGCCGTCCGTGCGGCGGCCGACGGAAGGTGGGAGGGGCGTTGCTGAGGGTAGCTGGGGGCGAGAGTGAGGCTACGGAGCAGGCGAGAGGCGACGCGAGAGCTAGAGCGGGCGCAGCGTTAGGGTGGCCGTGCAAGGGGAGCCGTGGCCCGGGCCCGGGCCCGGGGCGTGCGAGACGGCTGAAGCAGGTGAGCGCGAGCGGGCGCGCAAAGGCTAGCCGGGCTGCCCTCCCTGCCGCCGCGGCCTCCTCTCGCCAGGCCGCCTGCGCACTGAGGGCCTGAGGGGGTGCGCGCCGGGCAGTTAGGGCGGAGCGGCACCAACGGCCGACCGGGCGCGCGGGCAGCAAGGCGGGGGCCGGGCCCGAGCGGCAGGTGGGGAAGGGGCCTGGAGTCGCGTGCGGGGCTGAGTGAGGAGGGGCGGGGCTTGGGCTGGGGCTTTGGCGGGGCACCTGGGCGGGAAGGGGAGGCCTCAGAGCTGTCCCAGAAGGGCTCCGCCGCTCCCCAGGGTTTGGGGTAAAGGACTTGGTGGTGTGGCAAGTCCAGGACGAAGGGGCTGGGCCGGTTAGAGGCACTTGGGTGCCCAGTGAGGGGCTTAGGGCGTGAGAAAGAGAATTAAGTTAATGGAGGGGGAAAATATCTAGTTCTTCCTGGAAAGAACTGGGGCAGTGAGAGGGGTTTTGGTGTGAAAAAAATATTAGGAAATCGATATCCCCAAGGGAGCGGTTTAGAGCTAAGGAGGGGTCCAGTTGTAACGGATGGGGTTAAAATAATGTGAAGAGGCCTTAAACCATGTATCAGGAGGTTGGGTACCCTTGGAATACGTGGAGAGAGGTCTCTGTACAAAGAAGGGTTATGTGTGTTTTAAAAGGATGTTTGGGTGTTCCTAGAATGAGCCGGGAAAGGTAGTCTTTTTTAAGTACAGGTAATTAGGCCAAGGTGAAGATGGGATTTGGTTATTGGAAGGGGAGGAAGTAGGGTGGGAGAGATCTGTGTGCTAAAGTGACGAGTGCCTGGGAATTCCTGGAATGAGACTGAGAGGTTGCTAAGACGTTGGGGGTCTGAGTACCCCCAAAGTAGTAGGCTAGTGAGAGGGGCTTGAGTGTGAGGAAAAGGGGTCTGTCTGCTGGAGTAGGGTGGTGATGGGGGTTCTGTATGAGAATAGGAGGTCCGGGTATCCCTAAAGGGGATTTGGGCAGCAGGAGGGGTGTGTGTAGAAGGAGCTTAAGCCGTTGTGAAAGACGGTCTGGATATCCCTGGAATGGGTTGAGTGTGTGTGGATCTTTACACAAAGGAGTTATGTTGCTACGAAGAGGAGGGTCTGAGCATCCCTAGAATGGGTTAGGGTGGGTTGGGTCTTCTTGCAAATTAAAAAAGATTGGGTTAATAATGTGAAGGAGGATCTGGATATTCCTGAGATGGATTTGCCGGGGCAGGGGGAGGTCTGTTTGCAAGAGAGGCATAGGTTGATATGAAGTGAGGGTATGGGCGTCCCTGAATGAGTGGCTGTGTATGAATAGGAAGGGTTTTAATCAATGGGAAGAGGGGACCTGGGTATCCCAAAGGGGATTAGAATTGTCTATTTGGTCTTGGTACAAAGAAGAGGTGATGAATGTAAAGAGTGGAAAGATACCCTGGAGACAGGAGTTAGGGTGGTGGAAGGGTCTACGTCTGAAACAGGAAGGAGTAGGCCTTTGTGAAAATGGGTCTGGGTATTCTGGATAGGGGGTTAGGGTTGGAGAGAGCCTTGATTTGTAGAAGAGTTTAAGTAATTAAACAGGGCTGGGTATCATGAAGTGGTTAAGGTGGGCAAAGTCTGGGTGTGGAGATGGGTTAGGCCAACGTGAGAAAATCTGATTGGGGGGAAGGGATATAGTTTGACGTGAGGAATCCAGGCACCCGAGGAAGAGTTGGTGGGTAGCAGGGGAGTTGCGTGTGAAGGGGAGAGGTGGCACCGTGTACAGTGCTGAAAGTGGAGTGGTGGGGCGTTGGGCAGTTTGAGTGGTCTGGGTGTAAAAAGAAGTCTGAGAACCTGGGAGAAGGAGCAGAGGTCATGGGAGGGGTGTGGCTGGGAGAAACAGGTGGGGAAGGCCTATATGGGGTTTCAGTTGGGTACCTTGGAGAGGAATGGGGTGATGTGAGTTGGTAAGAAAAGGAGTCAGTGGAAGGAGGTCTGAGTGGAGGTTCCCATGTGCTGGGCGTAACTGTGGGGCCCACTGTAAGGTGTGGGAGATGAGGGGACTGAACAGGTTACAAGGATCTGGTGGGTGGAATTTGATGCAAGTTGATGTAGAGGTGAGACTGGGTAAATTCCTGGGGAAGGGACTGCCTGGGAGATTTTGTGTTTGGTGTTTTATGTTGAAGGGAGGAAGGATTATTAGGAGGGAAGCAGAATTTTAAAAATCGAAGGAAGAACTTAGAGGGGGCATAGATCTAAGGTATTGGGAGTGGAGAGTGATAAAGGGAAGAGCTGAGGAATCGGTGACCTAACTGGTTTGTCCCCACTGTCCCCTCTTCCAGCCCAGGGCCTTGCTGCCGCCATGACTGAGGAATCAGAGGAGACAGTCCTGTACATTGAGCACCGCTATGTCTGCTCTGAGTGCAACCAGCTCTATGGATCCCTGGAAGAGGTGCTCATGCACCAAAACTCCCACGTGCCCCAGCAGCACTTTGAGCTGGTGGGCGTGGCTGACCCCGGAGTCACTGTTGCCACAGACACAGCTTCAGGCACGGGCCTCTATCAGACCCTTGTGCAGGAGAGCCAGTACCAGTGCCTGGAGTGCGGTCAACTGCTGATGTCGCCCAGCCAGCTCCTGGAGCACCAGGAGCTGCACCTGAAGATGATGACACCCCAGGAGGCAGTGCCAGCTGAGCCACCACCCAAGGCACCACCCCTGAGCTCCAGCACCATCCACTACGAATGTGTGGATTGCAAGGCTCTCTTTGCCAGCCAGGAGCTCTGGCTAAACCACCGGCAGACACACCTCCGGGCTACACCCACCAAGGCTCCTGCCCCTGTTGTCCTGGGGTCCCCAGTTGTTCTAGGGCCTCCTGTGGGCCAGGCCCGAGTGGCTGTGGAACACTCATATCGAAAGGCAGAAGAGGGTGGGGAAGGGGCGACTGTCCCATCTGCCGCTGCCACCACCACTGAGGTGGTGACCGAGGTGGAGCTGCTCCTCTACAAGTGCTCTGAGTGCTCCCAGCTCTTCCAGCTGCCAGCGGATTTCCTGGAGCACCAGGCCACTCACTTCCCTGCTCCTGTCCCCGAGTCTCAGGAGCCTGCCCTACAGCAGGAGGTGCAGGCTTCGTCACCTGCAGAGGTGCCTGTGTCTCAGCCTGACCCCGTGCCAGCTTCTGACCACAGTTATGAGCTGCGCAATGGTGAAGCCATTGGGCGGGATCGCCGGGGGCGCAGGGCCCGGAGGAACAACAGTGGAGAAGCAGGCGGGGCAGCCACACAGGAGCTCTTCTGCTCAGCCTGTGACCAGCTGTTTCTCTCACCCCACCAGCTACAGCAGCACCTGCGGAGTCACCGGGAGGGCGTCTTTAAGTGCCCCCTGTGCAGTCGTGTCTTCCCCAGCCCTTCCAGTCTGGACCAGCACCTTGGAGACCACAGCAGCGAGTCACACTTCCTGTGTGTAGACTGTGGCCTGGCCTTTGGCACAGAGGCCCTCCTCCTGGCCCACCGGCGAGCCCACACCCCAAATCCTCTGCATTCATGTCCGTGTGGAAAGACCTTTGTCAACCTTACCAAGTTCCTTTATCACCGGCGTACTCATGGGGCAGGGGGTGTCCCTCTGCCCACAACACCAGTCCCACCAGAGGAACCTGTCATTGGTTTCCCTGAGCCAGCCCCCGCAGAGACTGGAGAGCCAGAGGCCCCTGAGCCCCCTGTGTCTGAGGAGACTTCAGCAGGGCCCACTGCCCCAGGCATCTACCGCTGCCTCCTGTGCAGCCGTGAATTTGGAAAGGCCTTGCAGCTGACCCGGCACCAACGTTTTGTGCACCGGCTGGAGCGGCGCCATAAATGCAGCATTTGTGGCAAAATGTTCAAGAAGAAGTCTCATGTGCGTAACCACCTGCGCACGCACACAGGGGAGCGGCCCTTCCCCTGCCCTGACTGTTCCAAGCCCTTCAACTCGCCTGCCAACCTGGCCCGCCACCGGCTCACACACACAGGAGAGCGGCCCTATCGGTGTGGGGACTGTGGCAAGGCTTTCACACAGAGCTCCACACTGAGGCAGCACCGCTTGGTGCATGCCCAGCACTTCCCCTACCGCTGCCAGGAATGTGGGGTGCGTTTTCACCGCCCTTACCGCCTGCTCATGCACCGCTACCATCATACAGGTGAATACCCCTACAAGTGTCGTGAATGCCCCCGCTCTTTCTTGTTGCGCCGGCTGCTGGAGGTGCACCAGCTCGTGGTCCATGCCGGACGCCAGCCCCACCGCTGCCCATCCTGTGGGGCTGCCTTCCCCTCCTCACTGCGGCTCCGGGAGCACCGCTGTGCAGCCGCTGCTGCCCAGGCCCCACGGCGCTTTGAGTGTGGCACCTGTGGCAAGAAAGTGGGCTCAGCTGCTCGGCTGCAGGCACACGAGGCGGCCCATGCGGCTGCTGGGCCTGGAGAGGTCCTGGCTAAGGAGCCTCCTGCTCCTCGAGCCCCACGGGCCACTCGTGCACCAGTTGCCTCTCCAGCAGGCCTTGGAGGCACTGCTACAACATCCCCTACAGCCCCTGCCCGCCGCCGGGGTCTAGAGTGCAGCGAGTGCAAGAAGCTGTTCAGCACAGAGACATCACTGCAGGTGCACCGGCGCATCCACACAGGTGAGCGGCCGTACCCATGTCCAGACTGTGGCAAGGCGTTCCGTCAGAGTACCCACCTGAAAGACCACCGGCGCCTGCACACAGGTGAGCGGCCCTTTGCCTGTGAAGTGTGTGGCAAGGCCTTTGCCATCTCCATGCGCCTGGCAGAGCATCGCCGCATCCACACAGGCGAACGACCCTACTCCTGCCCTGACTGTGGCAAGAGCTACCGCTCCTTCTCCAACCTCTGGAAGCACCGCAAGACCCATCAGCAGCAGCATCAGGCAGCTGTGCGGCAGCAGCTGGCAGAGGCGGAGGCTGCCGTTGGCCTGGCCGTGATGGAGACTGCTGTGGAGGCGCTGCCCCTGGTGGAAGCCATTGAGATCTACCCTCTGGCTGAGGCCGAGGGGGTCCAGATCAGTGGCTGACTCTGCCTGACTTCCTCTTCAGCACCTCCATGCCCTGTTGCTGAAGGCCCTCCAGCATCCCCTTAAGCATCTGTACATACTGTGTCCCTTCCTCTTCCCATCCCCACCACCTTGTAAGTTCTAAATTGGGTTTATTCTCTCCTGAGGTGGGTGCTTTGGGGTCCTTGACACACAAAAAGGTGCCCCCCCTACCTTCCACCTCTTAGCACTGGTGACCCCAAAAATGAAACCATCAATAAAGACCGAGTTGCCAGCAGTGTATAGAGTGGAATTTGGGAGTCACGGGTCTTACCTCTCATGGCTGCGTCATCAGCACCCAGAAGTGGGCCTGGCAGGTAGCAGGGATAGTACAAGCCCAGTAAACATTTGCTGGGCTGAAGAGAATGACCTGGTGTTCATGGGCATGGCTCTCAAGCAGGGCCTTCACTTTACTGCTAGATGGAGGTAGCATGACTCTTGCCACTAGAGGTCCCTGGTTCTGTGGAAAAGCTCAAGTGTGCTTGTGCTGGCAGCAGGAACTTTCAGAGAAATCAGATTCTGACACCCCTGTCCCTGACTCCTGGCCTGATATGGGCCTTGTCTCCCAAGGCCATCTGGTTTTCTCATTGATCCCCAAGAGCAAATGCAGGTAGGCATGATCTCTGGGGCTGTGGAATTAAAGGAGATTCTGAATAATATGTGTCTGGACATAGGGGTGGTGACTTGAATCCCCTGAAGTTGGACTTTGGCTCAGCCAACAGATTTTTATTGTGAGAGATGGATTGTTGGAATGGCTGGCCAATGTTTGAACATCTAGTTAGTCTCAAGTACTATGTAACAGTAATATTCACACTGATTAGGTGAGAACATTTTGCAGGGAAGGAATCTCCAGTCAAAAGCATTGAGATGACTTCCCCAAGGTCAGATTCAATCCAGGCAGGGCAGAGCTTGAATTCAAGCCTGATTTCTTTTTTTTTTTTTTTTTTTGAGACAGAGTCTCGCTGTGCTCCCAGGCTGGAGTGCAGTGGCGTGATCTCGGCTCACTGCAAGCTCCGCCTCCCAGGTTCACGCCATTCTCCCGCCTCAGCCTCCCAAGTAGCTGAGACTACAGGCGCCCGCCACCACGCCCGGCTAGTTTTTTGTATTTTTAGTAGAGACGGGGTTTCACCATGTTAGCCAGGATAGTCTCGATCTCCTGACCTCGTGATCCACCCGCCTCGGCCTCCCAAAGTGCTGGGATTACAGGCTTGAGCCACCGCGCCCGGCCCAAGCCTGATTTCACTTCATTTGGTTTAATCACCCATATGCTTTTCTCTCCATTCTGCTGCCTTCTGCATACTTCGGGGAGGGTGGTGGAGACAAGATAGGAGTATGTGACTGGGGGGATGCTAGGCTGCTGTGCTAGCCTTGCTTCTGAGACCCCCTCTCCCCAGAGATTATTCCAAATCCTTCTGTTGAACTCGTTTTCCTTTTATTTATTTATTTGTTTTTTCGAGATGGAGTCTGCTCTGCTGCCCAGGCTAGAGTGCAATGGTGTGGTCTTGGCTCACTGCAACCTCCACCTCCCAGGTTCAAGTGTTTCTCCTGCCGCAGCCTCCCAAGTGGCTCGGGTTACAGGCACATGCCACCACACCTGGCTAATTTTTGTATTTTTAGTAGAGGCGGGGTTTCACCATGTTGGTCAGACTGGTTTCCAACTCCCCACTTCAGGTGATCCACCCGCCTCAGCCTCCCAAAGTGCTGGGATTATAGGCATGAGCCACCGCGTCTGGCCTAAAACAAAACAAATTCTAATAATCTTGTAAAATAAATGACATAACATTTGAAAAGTTAATGTATTAGGGTTCTGTTTATACAAAAAAATACATAGTAGGTTATGTGTATGTGTATCCTACCTGTTACATGTATATAAATTATACAATAGATATAGTAAATATTGATACATATATAAAGAGATTTTTATTGTTTCACTCTTTATAGACATATATAAACATACATTTTAATGTTTATATACATATAGTTCCAAATCCTAGGATTTTTTTTAAATTAAGTTCTGGGATACATGTGCAGAACGTGCAGGTTTGTTACATAGGTATACACATGCCATGGTAGTTTGCTGCACCCATCAACCCGTCATCTACATTAGGTATTTCTCCTAATGTTATCCCTCCCTAGCCCCCTGCCCTCTGACAGGCCCTAGTGTGTGATGCTCACCTCCCTGTGTCCATGTGTTCTCATTGTTCAACCCACTTATGAGTGAGAACATGTGGTGTTTGGTTTTCTGTTCCTGTGTTAGGTTTTATTTTTATCTTTTTATTAGAAATGGGGTCTTGCTATGTTGGCCAGGCTGGTCTCAAACTCCTGGCCTCAAGGGATCATCCCATTTTGGCCTCCAAAAGTGCTGGGATTAGAGGCATGAGGCACAACACCTGGCCTGTTGTTTTTTTTTTTTTTCTATTTTTCAGAGTCTTGCTTTGTCACCCAGGCTGGAATGCAGTTGCACGATCACGGCTCACTGCAGCCTCAACCTCCTGGGCTCAAGTGATCCTTCTGCCTCAGCCTCCCAAGTTGCTGGAACTACAGGCGAGCACCACCACCTCTGCCTAATTTATTTTGTAGAGATGGGGTCTTGGGTTCTGTGTGGTTCTGACTGTGCCACCTTGAAGATGGGCCTGAAGCCAATGATCTTCCTCCATGTACTATTCTTATGCCTCATCCCTGCTGACTTGTTTGGAGAGTTGAGGAGCTTTGCATTTTTTCAGTCTTGCCAAAACACTGCAATGCTAACACTTCTTGTCTTACTACATATGAAACCTATCTTTCACTCATACTTTTCCTGTGCCTCGATTCCCACAGCCCTCACTATCAAATTTGCAGGATCCCAGCACCTGTGTGCCAAGCATACATTAGAGGATGGAACAGTGTTGAGGAAACCCAACAGCTCTTTTTCCACCCCCCCCCCACAAGATAGAGTCTCACTCTGTCACCCAGGCTAGAGTGTTGTGGCATGATCTCGGCTCACTGCAACCTCTACCTCCCAACTTCAAGTGATTCTTGTGCCTCAGCTGCCCGAGTAGCTGGGATTACAGGCGTGCACCACCACGCCCGGCTAATTTTTGTATTTTTAGCAGAATGGGGCTTCACCACATTGGGCAGGCTAGTCTTGAACTCCTGGCCTCAAGTGATTCGCCAGCCTGGTCCTCCCAAAATGCTGGGAGTATAGGCGTGAGCCACTGCGCCCAGTCTTAACAGTGCATTTTCATTAATACTACTTCTACCTTTCAGTGGTGAGGTCTTAGGGATCAGTCCATGGCCTGATGGCCTGCAGAAGCTGTTGCTACTGCCGAATGACAGATGGGCACAATAATTTGAGTAAGAGTTAATGTTGCTCTAAAAAGGAAGGGGGTTGGTGTGTACATTGTACCACCAGAAAACTTCAAAATCAACTCTGGTTGGTTGGTTTGAGACAGGGTCTCGCTCTGTCACCACCCAGGCTGGAGTGCAGTGGTACTATCATAGCTCACTGCAGCCTTGGCCTCCCGGGCTCAAGAGCTCCACCTCAGCCTCCCAAGTAGCTGGGACCACAGATGTACACCATTATGCCCAGTTAATTTTGTTCAATTTTTTTTTTTTTTTGAAATGGAGTCTCTGTCATCCAGGCTGGAGTGCAGTGGCACAATCTCTGCTCACTGCAACCTCCACCTCCTAGGTTCAAGCGATTCTTCTGCCTCAGCCTCCCAAGTAGCTGGGACTACAGGCACGCACCACCACGCCCGGCTAATTTTTGTATTTTTAGTACAGACGCGGTTTTACCATATTGGCTAGGCTGGTCTCGAACTCCTGACCTAATGATCCACCCACCTCAGCCTCCCAAAGTGCTGGGATTGCAGGCATGAGCCACCACACCTGGCCCAATTTTGTTCAATTTTTGTAGAGATGGGGTCTCACCGTGTTGCCCAGGCTGGTGTTGAACTCCTGGGCTCAAGGGTTCTTCTTGCCTTGGCCTCCTCAATTCTAGGGTTACAGGCAGGAGCCACCGCACATGGCCTGGTTTTTTTTTGTTTGTTTGTTTTTTTGAGATGGAATCTCGCTCTGTCGCCTGATCTGGAGTGCAATGACGCAATCTCGGCTCACTGCAACTTCCACCTCCCGGATTCAAGCTATTCTCTAGCCTCAGCCTCCTGAGTAGCTGGGATTACAAGCATGCACCACCACGTCTGGCTAATTTTTGTATTTTTAGTAGAGATGGGGTTTCACCGTGTTAGCCAGGCTGATCTCGAATTCCTGACCTCAGGTGATCCGCCTGCCTCAGCCTCCCAAAGTGTTGGGATTACAGGCGTGAGCTACTGCGCCTGGCGTTTTGTTTTGTTTTTTGCATTTTTTTGGTGATGTGAAAAAATGACGTATAACTCTTCTGTTAATTTATTTGACAATTTGTGAGGCTGAAACTTTTTAATGTGTTAAGTGAAACTCTGGTTTTGAAGAGTCTCTTTAGTCCTCTAGGGAAGCACCCAGGGATGGAAATGGGGAGGTACTTGCTGGTTTCCTGGCTTTCTCATAGCTCTCGTTTATTGAAGACAGTGTGCTGGAGCCCAGTCCTAAGCACTTGACTTAGACCATCATCCTACAACCTTGTGAGGTAGGTATTGTCCCTAATTTACAGTGAGGACACAGAAACTCACATATTGAAGGTCATAGAACGGCAGAATTGAGATTTGAATTAGGAAATGTGAATTCATCCTGAATTCAAAGACGGTTCTTTGGCAAGAACATTTGTGCAGGTTTTACTTCCAAACAAACATTCACTATTTTTAAACATTTATTTTATTTATTATTATTTTTTAAACACGGTCTCTCTCTGTTACTCAGACTGGAGTGCAGTGGCATGATCACGGTTCATTGCGGCCTCGACATCCTGGGCTCAAGCGATCCTCCCACCTCAGTCTCCCAAGTAGCTAGGACTAGACAACAGGCACACGCCATGATGCCTAGTTGAGTTTTTGGGGCTTTTGTAGAGAAGAGTTCTCACTCTGTTGCCCAGACTGTGAACATTCACTATTGGAACAGAAGTAAAGCCCTCCCCTCCCCAGCATACAGATCTCCAACCCCACACCCTGATGTCTTCACCACTCTTCCCAGGACAGAGAGGAGACCAAGGGAGAGCAGGCATCATTTCTCTCTGTACAGTTTTTAATTTTTTATTTTTTGATGTTTGTTGTTCAGATGAATGACACACTCAAGTTACAAAAATGGGGCCTTAAAAGAAGCACATTGTACAATGAACAAGCAGATTGGAGTTAAGAACACTGAAACGCTAACCCGCTACCACGAGAAGAGACAGGGAGGGGGTACAGGAAGGGAAGGAAGGGGCTACCAACACAGGGGTCAGACGGAACTGAAAGGGAGGCTAACTTGGTGAGGATGGAGGAAAGACAGGTCTACTCTGGGGCTGATTTCTGGATGCCAGTTCTTGGGCACCCTTGCCTTGTACTTGCCACCCCCTCCAACTTCACCCACCTCCATTCCAACCTGGTCATTCTGGGCGGTGAGAGACACCCACACCAGAACGGGCTGCGCCAATCAGGTCTTTACGAGGTAGGGTGGTCACCTTGCCCTAGTGCAGCCCTGGATTTGGAAGGTGATGGTGGCAGCAGTGGGACAAGAGGCCAGAAAGGAGTTGATCAAAGTTCAGGCCACTGCTCTTCCCAAAGACTCCTCACTCTTTCCCCACCCCACCATGATCCAAAGGCCCTCTATGAGTTGCCGAGAGAGGCCCCCAGTCACCCTGCAATTATATAAATAAATAAATACTGAGCCCCTGGGTTTGGGGGACAGGTTGGGGGAGGGGCAGCAAGGATAGAGGACAGGAAAGAGAGGAAGGGGAGGGAGGCAAAAGGGAGGGGTCACAGACATAGTAAATAGTCGTCTCCATCCCAGCAACACTTCTCTCTGGATTTTTCTCTCCTTTTCTTGTTTGTTTAACAAGGAGCTAACAATTCAAGGACAAATACTTAAAAATATACATTATTTTTTCTTTGTTTCCGCCTTTGTCATCGTCGTCTTGCTTTGGAGACTGCTGAGGTCAAAGTTCAAACCGCATGAAGGACCTGCGGCTTGGAGTTTTTGTGTATTTTTTTTTATTTTTATTTTTAAATTTTTTTCACTTTTTTTTCCAACGTATAAAAAGGTAGCGGAGTTGTCTGTGGGTTTTTTTTTTTTTTTTTTAATGGTTAAATCTTTGGTTTGTTTCTTTTTTCTCTTGGAGGCCTTTATCTCTCGCACTTGCCTTTCCCACTCAGAGACCAGTGGGGGCCCGCGTGTCTCAATCTTGCTGTCTGTCTCACTCTCTCACTCAGGTCCCCCTACCCTGGGCTAGAGGAAGAGAGAGGCACCCTGGTATTCGGGTGGGTTAGAAAAACTAGTCAGGTCAAGAGGTTACCCTGACTTGGCTAGTCCCTCGCCAAATCTCCCCAGGGCTTGGAGAGCCCATCATGGCCTTCTCCGGGGAGATGGGTAGAAAACTCATATCCTTCCCCTCCTCCTGATCTCAGCCCCAACTCCTACTGGGGCTTGGGTTCCCCATCCCTACCCACCCCAACACACACACACCCACCCCCCCCCCCAGAAGAGAACAGAGAGAGGTGGTTTAGTTACTGGCATCAGTTTTTTTTTTTTTTTTTTTTTTTGGCACAATGAAAAGGCCCACCATTAGGGTAGACCCAGTCTCTGTCCCTCCCTTAAGTAGGAGGTCAAGGTTGGGGAGAAGAGAAATTCAGAGGGCTCCCCACTGCTCCAATCCACTCATCTCTCCTCTCTTTCTAGCCCAGGCCCTCAGCTCCCAACCTCGGACACCTAACCTAGCCCATAGCCTAGCCTGGGGTTTCCCTCCCCATCCCCCACATAAAGCTCCCCAGCCCTCCAACTCTCTCGCTCACACACAGACACACGGACACAGGCTCTGTACAGACCACAAAATAAAAACGATGAGATAGTTTTGTTTCCCGGAGTCGAGACGGGGGACCAGAGTGGAAGGGGCAGATGGGGGTGGGGGGCATGAATTCCCCCATCACCTTCCCAACCCTGGCTCCCTCCAGCCCCCCAGCCCCTTGCCCTGGCTGGCCCCCAGCCAACGATATTTGGTTTCCTTTTTTTAACATTAAAGTTCTATGAGGTATTTGGTGCCTTATCTCGAGTCCTCGGGGGAGGGGGGCCCAGGGGGGAGACCTGGGGCTCACCTGCCCCTCCTTCCCTCCTACCCCCTTCCCAATATTTGGTTTCACAGCTGTAGTTAAAGCTTGGGATTTGGTTATTTTTCCCCCTCCCAGGAATTTTCTTTTTTCTTGTTTTTCTTTTCCTAGGTGTGAGGGTTGGATGGGGAGGGTCCCCAGCACCCCTGGCTGCACAGGGTTCCCTCCACCAACATCAGGGCATCTGCCCCATTCCTGCCCCCTGCTCCTCCTTGTCTGTTTGCCCCACTACCCCATACTGGGGTGGGGAGAGGTCCCAGGTGGTGGGACTTGATGGGGAGGAAGCAGGATGAAGTGGGTGGTGGTGAGTCCTGGATTTTCTTTCCTTTTTTTTTTTTTTTTTTTTCCTTTTTGGTCTAGAATCATAGTTTTTGTTTGAGTCATCTCCACCATGCCTTCCATGCTGCCTGTCTTCTCGGAGGGGGTTTTTGGTTGTAATTCCTTTCATTTTGCTCTGCTCAAATGTCCTTCCTATTTGGTCAGGAGCCCTTGGCCCCCTCTCCACCCTTGGGCTGGGGCCCAGGCCCTCTTGCCAGTCCCTTCTCTCTTCAGGAAATAAACATGGACAAACTCAGAGGTAGGGTAAGGGCAGGGAGTCATTCAGCGGAGATGCTTACATTCCGGCGAGGATGGGTCAACAAGGTGCCAGGCCCCATCGTGCCAGGGGTGGGAGGGGCGGCTACTCCACCACTGCCCGGACAAGGCACCCGGAGGCCCCTGCAATGGCCGAGTCTCTGCTGCCTCCGTGGCCCAGCCCAACAGTTTCATTTCCCGGGTGGGAGAAGGGAGACAAGAAAAAAGAGAACGCTGAGGCCTGGGGCTCCATCTGCCTCTCCTCAAAGTGTCCGGCAGAAAGTGGAAGCTGCCCAGGCCAAAGCCCTGTGGTCTCAGGGCTCTCCCCTCTCTCTGCTCCTGCCCAGCGAGGGGCGGGGGCCACACTGTGGCTGTCAGGCCCCACCCTGATTTCAATGGCTCGTGTCCTTCACTGCAACACTTTGGTTTGAGGAGAGACACAGAAAGAACAAGATTGAGAGAGGAGAGAGGAGAGCAAAGGGAGACGGAGGAGAGAGGAAGGAGGGAGAAGAGAGGAAGGAGAGGAGGAGAGAGGACAGACAAAAGAGAACCGAAAAAGAAATCAAAGGAGGAATCAAACCACCGGAGGGTTAAGTTTTCCTTCATCTGTTCTTTTTGCTTTCTTACTCCCTTTTTTCCTGTCTTTCTTTTCTTAAAGCTTTTTCAGTTGATTTGGGGGGGGAGTTTGGGGTTCTTCACCCCTGTCCCTGACACCCTCTCTCAGCCCCACCCACCTGCTTCTATCTGCCCTGGCCGAGGGACAGGCCCTGCCCCAGCCGCCCCCTCCGGCTTTCCCAAAGACGACGTCCATGAGGTATTTGTGAAGAGAAAGAAGCATCCGTCCTTCTGTCCGCCTCGGGGAACAAGGGCCACTGGTGCAGGGGCTTGGCTCCGCCTCGCGGTTCCGTCTTATTCTTGAAGAGTCCTCATCTTCTTTCCCTTTTATATATATATATACGTATATATATATATAAATTCTTTTTTTCTAGTTTAAATTTATTGTTTGTTTCTGTTTTTTTGGTTTTTGGTTCAAAACTTTGTTGGCCTCCACAATAGCAGGAGGGCAGGGTGGCTCCCAGTGGTGTCTCTCCTCTGTCCGTCGTCAGTGGAGATGTGTCCAGGGCTGGTCAAACACAGGGTCCAGCCAAGACTTGTGGAGGTCTTGTGGGATTGGTGGCCACCACCGCACCCTCTCAGATGGGGACCACAGGCTGTGGCTCTGTCCCACCACATGGACCCTGATGGGGATGCCATCTTGAGGAACCCCACCACTGGGGTGTGTGCGTGTGTGCATGTGGGGGGGAGGGAGAGGCATTCGCCAGTACCAGAGGGGCACGGGGTGGGAAAAGCAAGGTGAGTTCTCTTTTTGGTTTCTGGTTAATGTCAAAGAACGTGAAGGATCCCACGGATAGGCACTGGAATATGAATTTTTTTTTTTTCAGGGAAACAGACAGGATGGAAAAAGACAACTGAATGCCCTCAACTGAATGCCTTCATCCCCTCTAGCCTGAAACTTCCACCTTCCCATAAGATGGGGAGGGGGTCGCTTCCAGAGCAGAGGAGCGTGACAGGGTTGAGGAGGGACTTGTGAGAGCTAGAACTTGGCAAAATGGCCTAGCCCACCTTTCAAAGGGGAAAAGAGGGAGGAACAGGGGATGAAAAGTTGTCCCCAGGCCTTCTCTTGAACTCTCCCCTGGCTGGGGGGAGGCAGGAGGTTAAAGCGAGCCCCCCTGCCCAGGTGGGGAGAGCTGGGGGCCAGGGGAGAGGGGGACACATGGTAGGGACACATTCTGTTGAGCACAATGCTAAAAATTCTGTACATCCTTTGGATGAAGCTACTGAATATTTGGTGTAAGGTTGTTCAGGCCCTTTCTCTTTCACCTTCTGGAAAAGAACATTTGGTGGGTGGTGCTGAGCCCCAGCCCATCAGCCCATCTGCCCAGGCTGTGCCCTGTCTTCGCTGGTCCAGGGCTGGGGGCTGGGACTAGGAAGCTGGCATCTTCTTTTTCCATCTGTAGCCCCCATGCGGGGAGGCAGGGTTGGGGGTTGGTCCCACAGCCAGGGCTCGGTGGCATGAGGTCTGACCTGCTGGAGGCTTCTCCGCCCCTGGCTGGGGTTCTTATTTGGCGTTGTAGCAGTGAGGGTGAGCACGCTGAGGTCTGGCTCGCGACTGGATTTTTGGTTTGTTTGATTTTGTGGGGTTTTTTTTTTTTTGGTTAGTTTTTGGTTTTTTTTTGTTTGTTTTTCACCTCTGGTTCCTTTGGGGCAGCTGGTTTCTGTTGTGATTATTTTTGGTTTTCTCTTTTGTTGGTTAGTTTATTTCCTTTTTTTTTTTTTTTTGGTTGGTTGGTTTTCTTGGTCTTTCCTCCCTTGTCACTCTGCTCTGAGGACCCTCTGTGTCCCCACCACTGGCCTCCTCGCCCTCTTCCCAGGTGAGGGACCAAGGCAGGGATCAGAGGAATGGGAGGGGAGGCATGGCTGGCCCTCACTCAGGTTTGGACCCTGCCTCGGGCCCCCCTGGGCCTCCAGGGGTCTGTGCGGCCACCTCGCTGCAAGTGGAGGAGGAGGAGGAGGAGGATGAAGAGGATGAGGAGAGGCCAGGAGACTTGCTGGAGATGGAGGCTGCCACAGCCGCAGCTGCTGCTGAGACCAGGCCCACGCCAGGTGGGGTGCTGAGCAGGGGCAGCCCAGCATGGTTCAAGAAGAGCGGCGAGGTCACCAGGCCAGGGCTCCCCGGGGTTGCGCCAGCTGCCCCCAGCACCAGGTTCCCGCTGCCATCAAGGCTGGTAAGGGGCAGGGTTCCACCAGAGGCCAGGGCTGGCGGGGAGAGAGAGAGGCTGGGCTGGGGGCACGCCGGGCCAGGGGAGACCTTTGCCTTCCAGCGTCCTGCCCAGAGTGCCCCCCATCTCCCCATCGGTCCCACTGACCCCCATCAGCACCCCTCACATCTTCCCCAAAGGTGAGATGGGTATGAAGAGGCGAGCGATGCAGTGAGCAGGGGCGGGATGGCATGGCTGGAGCAACAATGGCAGGGCTCGAGGCCCCAGAGGATAGGGCTGGTGACGATGGGTGTGACATGAGGCAGCACGCACCTTGGATAGTGGCCAAAGGGTTGTTGCTCATGAGGGCTGGACTCAGCCCGGAGCTCAACCCCACCATTGTGCTTCTGCAAGAGGCAAAGCAGAGGCATTAGCAGGGGCAGGGACCTGCCAACATAACTGGGGTGCAGCTCCCCACCCTAGAAGCAGCAGCGACCCTGCTTCTCCCCACAGCCTCCCACCTGCACCCACTTACCCCGTGCTGGGGTTCAGGCCCGACAAGCCGATAGCCGAGTGGCTGCCTTGAGGGCTGGGGTTTGTGCTGTTGGTGGTGGCCGGGGGTGGGGGAGTGACAGAGGGGATGGAATTGAGGGGGGGCACAGCCCCGCCCCCGCCCCCACCCCCTCCAGCTGTCCGGCTGGGGTGGAGCGTCCCCACAGCTGAGGATAAGGTAGTAACTGCCAGAGAGAGACAGAGAGATGGGGGCTTCAGCTTCCACTCATCCCCCACTGAGGAACCTGGGGTGAACTCCTACTTGTCCTCCCACCCAGCTCATGAAGCATCTCCTCAGTCAGAACAGCCTTAGACCTCCCTGCCCTCTCTTCCCAGAGTGATTTCCCTGTGCCTCTGCCATAGTGACCCCTATCATAACAATGGAAGTCAGAGCAGCTGCTTCCTGCTGAGCCCTGGCACTCTGCACTCCCCGCCCTGAACCACTTTTTTACTGACTAGAAACGGGGGCCCCCAGGAGTCAGAACCCTATGGCTCCCTCTAGGGGAGGGGCGAGGGATGCCAGGCACATTGCCACAGCTGAGGGATGGGCAACCTGGCAGGGACTGAGGGCCCAGACTCAGCCAGACTGCTGGGGTAGAAACTCCTGGCTCTGTCTCATCCCAGGGGTGCCCTGGGGCGAGTGCCTTAACCTCTGACCTTCAGATCCCTTGTCTGGAAAATGGGGATAATAATAGAACCTATCTCATAAAATGAGTTTGAGAATTAAGTCAGTCAATGCAGTTTACAAAGAGCTTAGTACAGTGCCAGGCAAGCACTACTTTATAAATCTCCACTTACTATTTTCTAGCCTGGGGACAGGCAATATGTTGTTCTATGTGTGTATGTGTGTGTATATATATCTATGTGTATATATATCTATTACGTATATATTATGTGCATATATATTATGTGTATATATATTGTGTGTACATGTGTGTGTGTGTGTATATATATATATATATTTTTTTTTTGAGATGGAATCTAACTCTGTTGCCCAAGCTCGAGTGCAGTGGTGTGATCTCAGTTCACTGCAAACTCCTCCTCCCGGGTTCAAGCGATTCTCCTGCCTCAGCCTCCCGAGCAGCTGGGATTACAGACACACGCCACCACACCCAGCTAATTTTTGTATTTTAGTAGAGACAGGGTTTCCCATGTTGGCCAGGCTAGTCTTGAACTCCTGACCTCAGGTGATCTGCCTGCCTTGGCCTCCCAAAGAGCTGGGATTATAGGCATGAACCACCACACCAGGCCAATTTTATATTATTCTTATATATATGGTGTATAACCATACATCTAAACCTGCCGTGTCCCAGGAATAGGGAGGGGAACTCTGGGTACAAGAGTATGTATGTATGCATGTATGTGTGTATACATACATACACTCTTACATACATGTATTTATATCTTTTGTATGTATTACAGATTTATAATAATTTTATAAAAACTGAGGCTTAGAAGGATAAAATAAGCACTTGAATTCACACAGCCTAAAAATGACAGAGGCCAGGCACAAAACCCAAGTGCCTCACCTTTTACCAGGCCCATGCTTTTCTCATATGAAATCGTGAAGCAGATTAAAGCTGAGTTGCTCCTGTAGAGGAGGGGTGAGTCCTGCCCTCTTCCCACTGTTTCTCCCATTCCCCCACCCACACTCCCCGGGCTCAGTCTTGAGGCCCATGGACACCCAGAGCCACTTGGGAACCTCAGGCTCCAGCCTGTGCCACATCCTCCCAGGCCCCCCTCATCATCTTCTGCCCTCCCTGACCTGTTGTGCTCAGACTGCTGGAAGCTTGGGACAATGGTAAGGTTCCCGCGCCCCCTTGGGGTGTGACCTGAGGAGAGAAGAAAGGAGGTATGGTTAGCCACTGTCTGCCAGCAGCCCCTGTGATGCTCCCTGCAGGACCCCACTCCTCTGTCCCAGGATGGGGGCAGGGGGCTTTGGCACAATGCTGCATTTGTATTATTCCACATGCTTTCTTCACACTTGCCCTAGCTGATCCTGAGCCACAAGCATGAAGGGCTAATTCTCCATTAAGAGCACCCCGAACCTCTCTTCTGACACCGCCCTGTCTGGCTAGTCTCTGCAGGGTTGCATCCTGTCTGAAGTGACTACACTGGAAGAGTGGCTGCTCTACATGCTCCTACTATTGTTGGTTCTACAAAACTAAAATTCTTTTCCCTGGACAAGCAAACACCACCCTTTTACCAGTGGGGTTGGCAAGCAATGCAGCAGAGACTGATCAAAGTGACCCAGGCAGGGAAAGAGCAGATCTGAAGTGTGAGGCTAAATGGATGCATATCTTTGCATCAGGGTGTTGAGATGTCATATTACTTGATTTTCTGGGACCATCCACCAGCTTCCTTCTTGGCCACCCCACCTCCAGTCTCACCTTTGCATCAGCTCCAGAAAAACCTCACTAAGTGTGGTTTCTCTCCTTCCCCAGCTTAAAACCCCTCCTTACCTCCTCACTGCCCATGGTTCAAGTTCCAGCTCTTCACTGTAAAACTTAGGGTACATGCCCCCACCCCTTCCCCAACCTCATTCATATAAACTGCAGCGCCAACCACACTAAATTGCACTGGAGTTTCTCAAATTGGGCTGGGCACACCCGGGTTTCTAGGCCTTAGTGCACACTGGTCCAGGAAGGCCCTTTGCCTTCTCGTGGCTGGCTAACTCTCCCTTGTCCTTTAGAACTCAGTTCAGACAGTGCCTCCTTCACCCCACTGGGGGTGGCGGCTCCTCTCTGGAACATCACAGCTCTTTCCAGGAATGGAAATAAAGGGATGGGATAAAGGATGTCCCAGCTGTGTCTGAGATCAAGTGGGCCTGTGTGTAGCTATGGACCTGAGAGTACACCCATGGGTGTGACAATGTCCCTGAATGGCCAATAAATGCCTCTCCCTGCCTCCCTGTGGCTGTGAGCCTGTGTGTGCTAAGCTGGACCACGTCCTTGGACATATATCCCTCCCTGTGTGGCTATGCCACTGTAATAACTCTGTGTCTGGCTATGTCGGTGTGTATCTAGGGGTGCTTGTATCCCCCAGGTAAGACCACAGTTCCCTGGAAACTGCCCCTGTGTGACTGTGCCCCTCTACGTGATGGCCTGTCCCCAAGAGTGACTCTCCTTGCCTCTGTTCTAGGCTCTGTGGACAACCAGGTAGGGTGGGTTTCACACAGGTGCCTGCGGAGTTCTGTGGTCTCCCATCCCCCAGGCGGGCTCTTCGTACCATATGGGGGCTGTAGCTGGCCGGCTTCCCCGGGCTGGGCAGCATGGGGGCCGCACTGCAGGGGTTGATGCGTTTCTCCTTCTGGCGCCGGTTGCAGAACCAGACGCGGATCACTTCTTTCTCCATGTGCAGCTGCTCGGCGATCAGCAGGATCTCCTCTGAGGTAGGCTTCTGGTTCTGCAGGCAGAGGGCTTGTTAGCCCGGGGCCCACCGCCCGCCACCCCTCAGGTGAGGGCCACCCAGGAGAGGGCCTCACCGCTAGAAAACTCTTCTCTAAGGCGAAGCGGACGTTTGTCTCGATGCTGGTCCTCTTCTTGCGTCTCCGGCCGGGCAGCCCGTCGAAACCCAGGCTGGGGCTGCTCAGCTGGTTGGGGCTGGGCAGGCTTGAGTCCACAGACATAGTCTCTGTGCCCCGGGGGAGACGAGAGCATTAGAAGGCGCCTCCCGCGGCCACCGGCCACCGCCCGCCCCCTACGCGGGAGCCCCAGCCTAGTCCCACCTGCGTCGTTGAGCCACTTCTCCAGGAGGGGCTTGAGTTTGCACATGTTCTTGAAGCTCAAGTTGAGGGCCTCGAAGCGGGAAATGGTCGTCTGGCTGAAGTCGTTGCCGTAGAGCTTGCCCATGGCCAGGCCCACATCACCCTGTGCCAGTGCGGGGGGGAAGGGGCGGAGGTCAGGGCCGGGCCTTCCGGAACTGGGCCCGCTCCGCCCACCGGCTGGCCACGCCCCTCGCGGCATTCATCAACTGACCACGCCCCCACGCCCACTGCCCAGCCTGCAAGGTGGCTCCAGACCTGCGTGAAGCCCAGCTTGATGCGGCGTTGCTTGAAGGTGCGGGCGAACTGCTCCAGCTCCTCCAGATCACTGGGCTCCTCGGGGTGGGATGGTGGCTCCAAGCATTTGGGGGGCTGCGGGTGCGAGAGGTGCGGGTCGGGCAGCGTAGGGCGGGTCACGGCCTGGTGGGGTGGGCAGGTGGGTGGGATGTAGGGCGGAGGACCAGGAGTGGGCTCAGCGATGGATGCACAGTCTCCCTCCCGCCCTCTTCGCCCCTGCGTTCCATCCGCCGCTTGCAGACTCCCCCCGCCTTCCTCCACACGTACTATCAATCCCTTTAAAGGTTGGACTCTGCTGCCCTACATGGGTTTCCTCATTGCCTGGGACTCTCTGCACTGTCCCTTCACGCCTGCGAACTCCCAGTAGGAGCAGCCAGGGCTCTTTCCCTGGAGCTGGAGGCAGTGGTTCATCCTCATCTCAACCGGGGAATCAAGGACTGGCCCTGCCACCAAGTCACTGCTTAGCCCAGGCCTCACTTTCCCCCTCTGCGGGATGGGAACAATCACTGCTGTTCTGTCTACCCAACGGGGCTGTTGAGAGAACCGGGTTAAAGATGAGTAGGTCGTGCAGGCCCATGGACTGTACAACGCCAAGAGTGAACCCTAATGTCAACTATGAACTTTGGGTAATAGTGATGTGTCAATGTAGGTTCATCAGCTGTTACACTTGTACCACTCTGGTTGGGGATATAGATATGTGGGAAGCTGTGCATGTGCAAGGGCAGAGATAGATGGGATATCTCTGTATCTTCCACTCAGTTTTGCTGTGAATCTAAAACAGCTCTTAAGAAATTAAGTCCTAAGCAATGAGTAGATTGTAAATAAAATAAAATAAAATAAAATAAAATAAAATAAAATAAAAGGACTGGGAGGCAATTAGGGAGATTTACAAAAAAGCAACAGCTCTATCTGGGATGATTCATTGCCCTAAAAATAAAGGATCTGAAGCAAGTGGTGGGTGCAGGGATGTCCGTCACTCAGGTCCTTGATCCATTATTCTCCAAAATGCTGGGGCCAGATGTTTAGGAATTTTTCAGATTTTTGTTGTTGTTGTTGTTTTAATTTTATTATTATTTTTATTTTTATTTTTTTTCTGAGACGGAGTTTCACCCTTGTTGCCTAGGCTGGAGTGCAATGGTGCAATCTTGGCTCACTACAACCTCTGCCTCCCGGGTTCAAGTGATTCTCCTGCCTCAGCCTCCTGAGTAGCTGGGATTATAGGCATACACCACCACACCCGGCTAATTTTGTATTTTTAGTAGAGATGGGGTTTTTTCATGTTGGTCAGGCTGGTCTTGAACTCCCGACCTCAGGTGATCCACCCACCTTGGCCTCCCAAAGTGCTGAGATTACAGGGGTGACCACCGTGCCCGGTCTTTTTTTTTTCTTTTTCTTTTTCTTTTTTTTTCTTTTTGTATAAATTTAAGGACAACAGGTGCAATGGCTCACACCTGTAATCCCAATACTTTAGGAAGCCAAAGTGGGAGGATCGCTTGGGCACAGGAATTTGAGACCAGCCTGGGAAACATGGTGAAACCCTGTCTCTACAAATTTTTTTTTTTTTTTTTTTTTTTTTTTTAAAGACAAAGTCTCGCTCTGTCGCCCAGGCTGGAGTGCAGTCGCGTGATCTCGGCTCACTGCAACCTCCGCCTCTGGGGTTGACGCCATTCTCCTGCCTCAGCTTCCCGAGTAGCTAGGACTACAGGCGCCTGCCACCATGCCCGGCCAATTTTTTGTATTTTTAGTAGAGACAGGGTTTCACTGTGTTAGCCAGGATGGTCTCGATCTCCTGACCTTGTGATCTGCCCACCTCAGCCTCCCAAAGTGCTGGGATTACAGGCGTGAGCCAAAGCATCCAGCCATATCTCTACAAAACTTTAAAAAATTAATCGAGCATGTGGGGCGTGACTGTAGTACCAGCTACTCAGGAGGGCTGGGGACTGCTTCACTTGAGCCCAGGAGGCTGAGGCTGCAGTAAGCTGTGATCGCACCACTGCACTCCAAGCCTGGGTGACAGAGTAAGACCCTGTTTCAAACAAAAAACAAAATGTTAAGGGGTACAAGTGCAATTTTGTTACACAAATGTATTGTGTAGTGATGAAGCCTAGGCTTTTAGTGTATCCATCACCCGAACAGTGTACATTGTACCCATTAAGTAATTTCTCATCATCCACCCACTCTCACCCCTCTCAGGTTTTGTTGTTGTTGTATTAGAGACCAGTCTCACTATGTTGCCCAGGCTGGCCTCAAACTGTTGGGCTCAAGTGATCCTCCTTCCTCAGGCTCACAAGTAGCTGAGACTATAGGCATGCACCACCGTGCCTGTTTCAGTTTTCAGAAAACCTGCATAGGCAACCAGGCACGGTGGCTCATGCCTGTAATCCTAGCACTTTAGGAGGCCGAGGCAGGTGGATCACCTGAAGTCAGGAGTTCGAGACCAGCCTGGCCAACATGGTGAAACCCCCATCTCTACTAAAAATACAGAAATTAGCTGGGTGTGGTGGCGCATGTCTGTAATCCCAGCTACTTAGGAGGCTGAGGCAGGAGAATCGCTCGCTTGAACCCGGAAGCAGAGGGTGCAGTGAGCTGAGATTGAGCCACTGCATTCTAGCCTGGGCAACAGAGCGAGACTCCATCTCAAAAAAAAAAAAAAGAAAGAAAGAAAGCCAACATAGGATGTATATCATAGATAATGTGGCACAGCCCCCACCCCCACTGGGGTCAAGGATATTACTACATAATCAGATACAGTAACAGTTTTGCAGCAGCAAAAATGCCATACCAAGAGGGGCAAAGAAAAGTCACACACTGCCTTATATCATGGCAGGGCAGGTTTTGCAGTCAAATGAGTTCTCATACCAATGGTGCAAGAACAACTTGACTTTCAGAGCGTTTGGGATTTCAGAACTGCAGCTAAGACCTGTATTAGTCTCTAATCTTTTCAGTCCTTCTGAAATAGTTAACGTATATTTTTTTAAAGGGCTATAAAAAATGGGTGGAAAAAAACGTTGAAATTCATAAAAGGTGGTGAAAATGATCATTAAAGTCTATAACTCAGGCAGCAAACTGAACGAAAGGCCTTGGGGTCCAGGTGCCAAGGTGGTCTGGAGAGCTGGCACGCTAAGGGGCCTCTGCTCCTGCTAGTGGTCAGGCCAACTGCTCACTGCGCCAAGCCACCACATAGACACAGGTATGGCCCTGCCAGATTTTCTGGTTTATCAAGAGGAACTGAAAATCTGGTGCTTTCTGGGAATTTAGTTGACAATGGCCAAATAAAAGACACCTGTGGGCCTTGTTTTCAGTCTCCAGTCTGGGAAGTGGATGTGAAATAATCACCTAATGAAGGCCTTCTTCAGAGAATCCTCCATCGCAGTGCTGGAAGAGGCCCGAGGCATTTGTAGCCTAAAGGCTCGCAACGCCCTACAATTTTGTTTTTGCACATGAGCATTTTGGGGGAATGGGGATCAGATCTAAATCTTTCATCACATTCTCAAAGGAGCCCATGTACCTGAAAGGGTTAAGAACCACTCGTCTGGGCCAGCTCCCCTCATTCTATGGAGGAAGAGGCTGACTCAGACAGGGAGATGGGCTTGCCTGAGGTCTCACAGCAAATCACTGGCAGAGTGTGGCTGGGTCAAATGGAGAGGAGACTCTCACTCGCTCCACACCCCCGTTTACCCTGCTTTCAGCAGGCCTTGCTGCTGGCCCAGCCTGGTGCACTCAGTGGACAGTCTCACCTGTGTGGGAAGCCCGGCCCGGGGCTGGGAGGTCAGAAGAGCTCCCTGGGTTTGCTGAGGTAGCTGGAATAGATTTGGTGTCGGTAGCAGGCCTGGAGGGACAAGGGGAAATACACAGGGTGAGGGGGAGGGGAAGGTGAGGAAGTTCTGTAGAGGTGTCAGGGAGGCCATCTGGGGTGGGGGGCCTTACCTGGCTGGCTCTGCTGGGCCTGCGGTAGCAGGAACTGAGCAGGTGGCTGGAGGTGGTGGCCTGGCACAAGCACCAGCTGCTGGAGCTGGAGGAGCTGCTGTATGTCCTGGCAGGGAGCGGGGTGGACAGAAAGACAGCCTGAGTCCTGGCTGGGTTTCATCCTCTCTGCATCACCTGAACCCTGAGGGGCTGAAACCAGGAAGCTGCTCCACATGGCAATCTGGCACTGGGCAGTAAGGGATGGTCCACTCGATCTTTGAATGGCATCCCTGAGCTAAGGGCACCCAGAGGCTTCTCTCTACCATGGGGTACCAGACAGTCCCAACTGGGCAGTTGTGGGAGGGCTCACTCTTTATTTACTCCTTCTTTCTTTCTTTTTTTTTTTTTTGAGATGGAGTCTCGCTCAGGCTGGAGTGCGGTGGCCTGATCTCAGCTTACTGCAAGCTCTGCCTCCCGGGTTCATGCCATTCTCCTGCCTCAGCCTCCCGAGTAGCTGGGATACAGGTGCCCGCCACCACTCCTGGCTAATTTTTTGTATATTTAGTAGAGACGGGGTTTCAACATGTTAGCCAGGATGGTCTCGATCTCCTGACCTCGTGATCCGCCCACCTCGGTCTCCCAAAGTGCTGGGATTACTTTGGGAGTCACCGTGCCTGGCCACCCTTTCTTGATGAAATATCTGCCTTGTTTTAACATTTCCACAGAAAAAATAGAATTATTTAAAAATGTAAGCCAGGCCGGGTGCAGTGACTCATGCCTGTAATCCCAGCAATTTGGGAGGCCGAGGTGGGTGGATCACCTGAGGCCAGGAGTTTAAGACCAGCCTGGCCAACATGGCAAAATCCCATCTCTACTAAAAATACAAAATTAGCCAGGTGTGGTGGTACATGCCTGTAGTCCCAGCTATTCTGGAGGCTGATGCAGAAGAATTGCTTGAACCTGGGAGGCATAGGTTACAGTGAGCCGAGATCACGCCTATTCACTCCAACCTGGCTGACAGAGTGACTCTGTCTCAAAAACAAATAAATAAATAAACTGTAAACCAGACCAGGTCTTTCCTCCTTCAAAAACACCCCCAGCTGGGCACGGTGGCTCACGCCTGAAATCCCAGCAATTTGGGAGGTGAAGGCAGGCGGATCATGATGTCAGGAGATCAAGACCATCCTGGCTAACACAGTGAAACCCTGTCTCCATTAAAAATACAAACAATTAGCCAGGCATGGTGGCACACACTTGTAGTCCCAGCTACTCGGGAGGCTGAGGCAGGAGAATCGCTTGAACCTGGAGGTGAAGATTGCAATGAACCGAGATCATGCCACTGTACCTCTCTGCACTCCAGCCTGGGCGACAGAGCAAGACTCTGTCTCCAAAAAAAACAAAAAAAAACAAAACAAAACAAAAAAACACTCCCAAGGCAAATAATATCATGTCTGGACTTAGCTTTAAAATGCTCCAGCAAACAGTGTAAATTAGTACAACCACTTTCGCAAGCTCTTTAGCACTGTTATAGGTTGCAGTGTCTCCCCCCACTCCCTGCCACCCCCCAAAAAGATATGTTGGAATCCTAACCCCCAGAACCTCAGAGATTAACCTTATTTGGAGATAGGGTCTTTGGCAGATGATCAAGTTAATATGAGGTCATTAGGGTGGGCTCTAATCCTATATGACTTGTGTCCTTATAAAAAGGGCAAATTTGGACATAGACATGGATAAAGGGAAGATGATGTGAAGAGACACAGAGAAAAGACAGCCACCTACAAGCCAAAGAGAGAGGCCTGGAACAGATCCCTCCCTCACAGCCCTCAGAAGGGACAGATCCTTCCCTCATAACCCTGCTGACACCTTGATTTCTGACATCCAGCCTCCAGAACTGTGAGACAATACATTTCTCTCAAGTCACCCAGTTTGTGGTTCTTTGTTTTGGCAGCCCTAGCAAACTAATATAGACACTATCTAAGAAAGCTAAACATACACCACCCTTATGACCCAGCAACTCCACTCCTGCATGTAACCCACCATACATGTGTATGTGTTTACCACAAGACATGCACTACAATGTTCACGTGGACCATTTGAAATAGGCAGGACTTGAAGATAGCCCAAGTGCCCACAACAGTAGAATGGGTAAAGAAACTGTTTCAGTGGAAGCTACGGCAACAAGAATGAGCAGTCCTACAAGTCGCGGTTACGTGCCACAACACAGACTTCCCAAACATCATCAGTGAGAGAGCTAGTTATGACAGAGAACATCCTGTATGATTCTAATGGTTGAAGTTTGGGGAGTAAAGACTGAAAAGGGACACCAGGGGGTTTCTGGGGGCTGGCCACATTGTTTCTAGATCTGGGTACCGGTTCCATGGGAGTGCTCATAGCTGTATACCTATGATTTGTGCACCTTTATATATGTATTATATTTTAATAAAAGTATTTTTTAAGACAGGGCCAGGCACAGTGGTGTGTGCCTGTAATCCCAGCACCTTGGGTGGTTGAAGCAGGAGGACTGCTTGAGTCCAGGAGTTCAAGACCAGCCTGGGCAACATAGTGAGACCCCTATGTCAAAAAAAAATCTTGTTTGTATAGTGGTAAGTAAAAAATAAAGTAAAATAAAGAGAAAAAAGGGGGGATGAGGTAGGGAGAGAGGGAGAGGAAAAAAAATTCAATCCTCCACCCACCTGGGAGGCATAGGTTACAGTGAGCTGAGATCACGCCTATTCACTCCAACCTGGCTGACAGAGTGAGACTCTGTCTCAAAAATAAATAAATAAATAAACTGTAAACCAGAAAAAAAAAAAAAACAAAAAAAGTAAGGAGTTTAGATGAAACCCTATTTGCCAATAGGACTGGCAAAATGTTGATATCTATTGAGCTTGGTGAAGAGTATATGGGGTTCATGACATAATTCTCTCTACGTTTACGTTTAAACATTTCTGAAAGAAAAAGCAAAACCACCTTACATACACAGTCCAGTGGCTTCTCATAGCCCTCAACAACGCAAACAAAACCCCTCACCTGCCTACAAGTCCCTTTATACTGAAGCCTGTGCTTGTCTCCCTGCTCATCTCCCACCACCCTCTCCCTCCCTGGCTGTGCTCCAGCCATTCAGCCCTTTTCTGTTTTTTTCAAATGCACCAAGCTTGTTCTTGTTCCTGCTCAGGCCCTTTACACATGCTATTCCCTCTACTGGGCAGTTCTAATTCTGACACTTATGCCTGGGTCCTAACACAAAGTCACCCTCTCAGAGGTGCCCTCTTTGACCACCCAGTCTATACCAGCCCCTGGCCCGGCCTCCCCTTATCACCCCATTTCATCTCCCTCACAAGGCTTATCACCATCTCCAGGCATCGCTATTCCGTTTACTCATTCATGACATGCCCCTCTCACTGGGACGTCAGCTCCATGAGAGTGTGATCTTGACTGTTTCAGTCACCACTGTATCCTCAGCACCTAGAACAGCACCTGGCACCCAGTAGGTGTTCCACATAGATACGTTAATGAACCGACACTGATGCTTCATCATTTACTTGGCAAATTTTATGTAGAGTTGAAAGCTATAACATGTTACTTACAATTTTTTTCCTTCTGGGAAATTGTGGGGGTTGGGACATGCCCCTCAATTCTTCCCAATGCTATTATTATTCCAAAGACCAATTTGATGTGCCAGGAAGTGAACAAATTGGGAAAATATATAAGCAATTCAACAGAAGGGGCTCATTTCTTGAATATACAAAGAGTGATTTTGCAAATAACTCTATATAATTAAAAAAGAAGAAGAAAAAAATAGTGATTATGAATCCGTAAGTAAAAAACTGACAACCCAGTAGTAATGTGGCTGACAGACAGGCCTGGAGAGTGCCCAGTGAAATAAATGTGAACAGCTCTGGATGGAAATACACTCAGATTCACTCACAATAAGATAAACACAACTGCAATTGCACTGAGATATCATTTTTACCTCTCAGATCACCAAATATAAAAATAGTGTGTAATACTACACTGGGGAGTGTGGGGAAACACACATTCTTGTACATGCTGGTGAGAGGGTGATTTGGCAATGTCTATCAAAATTACAATTGCACACAGCCTTCAACTCAGCCATTCCACTGCTAGAAATTTATCTATTCTCACTCTAGAAGGCTGCACCTCTCTAGAAGGCTGTTCCCAGCAGCAAGTGGCATTTTGGTAAAACAGTAGAAGGTAGCTGGGCATGCAGCAAGAGAGGACGGGTTGGATGAATGAAGGTAGAGCTCTACAGTGGAATACTATACAGTCATCAACAAGAATGAGGAGTCTCGTTTGTGTCCTGATATGGAACAATCTGCAGGATGTCTTGTTGAGTGGAAAGCTCAAGAGGCAGAACAGAGGGTATGATGTGGTACTGTTTGTGTCAAAAAAAAAAAAAAAAAAAAAGAGTATATCTGGATATTTGCTTGGGTATGCATAGTTGATGTCTGGAAAACCATACTAGAAGGCCACGCTGTAAGTCCATCCATACCTCTGGGATTTGAAACACGTACCTGGTCTGAGTAAATAAATATCCCAGTGTCTCACCCCCACACACCCAAACAGTCACTGCTGATCAATATCCCTGCTTTTCGACGGCTCGACGCTATTCCCTGACCCCCTGGGGGTGCCTCTGCTTATTCTGTGTATGGCAGTGGACTGGGTACTCCTGTGCTCCTGATCTCTCTCACTCTTGCTGCTAATCATCTCAGAATCCAGTTTAAGGGTTCTGAAGTCCTAGCACTCTATCCTGTGAAACAATGTCCACCCTGCCTTCCCTTTCCCAGCTACCCCAGCCCAGGAATACCTCCACCTCCGCTTCACCTCAACTGTGAAGTGCGCAACACTTATGCTTCATGGCCCCCCATTTACAGTGAACCCTTTCAAGACCCCATACCTAATTTTTGTTTCAAACATTGTCTTTTTCTTTCAAAGGGACTCCAAGTTGCATAATCTTTTGGCCCCACAAAACGAGACCCACCTGCCCTGTGCTGCACATCTCCCAAGTCAATGCATTTGCTTATGTGTACCTTTCCTCTGCTAGACTGAAATTCTAGCAGACCAGAGGCATATCTTATTCTTCTTGTATCCCTAACTCATATCGGAACCTGGTAAGCCCCCATTAAATGCCCACTGAATTGAATCTAATGAATAAGACCAGAAATCAAGTCTTATTACCAGTGTTTTTCTGATTTCCTATAACCCTTAGCTTGCTGATTAAAGTATTTGTTAACTCCTGTTCCTCCTCAGCATGACTCTCAGTGAAAATTCCCCTTTCCTCCAGAAGCCTAGAGAGGTGTCTGTGGGTTTCATTCTGAATCACCAGAGAGAGGAAAGAATGGGGAAAGTGCATCCCAGTTTGCAGAAGGTCTCATGGTGAGAAGTTCAGATGGGAAACATTTAACCACATCCCTGTCCAGTTTCTCAGACCAGAGACTTAGAGGTCAACCTTAATCCCACCTCCCTTCCTCTCCCCATCCACCCAATCCATCTGCAAGTCCTCTCAGTTCCCTCTACATCTCCTCCTGTCCACAGTCACTGTCCTGGTCCAAACCACCATCCTTCTACCCCAGACCATCCATTCACCCCCAGGCAGGCAGAGAGGGGTCTAAAACAATAGAGTTCTAAACTTTTTTGTGCCCTGAATTCTTTAGCATCTGAAAAAAATAAAAAACCCTATTGCCCTTTTCTCAGAATTAAAAACACATAAGATATATAGAATCTTTCTTTCTTTCCTTCCTTTCTTTCTCTCTCTTTCTCTCTTTCTTTCCTTCCTTCCTTCCTTTTCTCTCTCTCTCTCTTTATTTCTTTCCCTTCTGTCTCTCTTTATTTCTTTCTTTTTTTGAGACAAGATGGAGTCTCTCTGTCACCCAGGCTGGAGTACAGTGGCTCAGTCTTGGCTCACTGCAACCTCTGCCTCCCGGGTTCAAGTGAGTCTCCTGCCTCAGACTTCCAAGTAGCTGAGATTACAGGTGCACCCACCATGCCCATGCCCACCTAATTTTTGTATTTTTAGTAGAGAAGGGGTTTCACCATGTTGGCCAGGCTGTTCTCAAACTCCTGACCTCAGATGATCCACCCACCTCATCCTCTCAAAGTGCTGGGGTCACAGGTGTGAGCCACCATGCCCAGCCAGATATATAGAGTTTCAAATGAAATCAATCACATACAATTATAGTCATCATCACTAGGGACTCCAAAGGGAGGGAGAAGGGCAAGGGCTGAAAAACTTCCTACTGGGTACTATGTTCACTATCTGAGTGACAGGAACAATTATTCCCCAAACCTCAGCATCACGCAATACAACCCTTGTGACATACCTACACATGTATCCCTGAATCTAAAATAAAAACTGGCTGGGCACAGTGGCTCATGCCTATAATCCCAACATTTTGGGAGGCTAGATGTGAGAATCTTTTTGAGCCCAGGAGTTTGAGACCAGCCTGGGCAAGATGGCAAGACCCTGTCTCTACAGGAAAAAAAAAAAAAAGAAGAAGAAAGAGAAGGAGGAGGAAGAGGAGGAGGAGGAGAAGGAGGAGAAGGAGGAGGAGGAGGAGGAGGAGGAGGAGGAGCAGGAGAAGGAAAGGAGGAGGAGAAGAGAAGGAAAATAAGCCAGGCATGGTGGTGAGTGCCTGTGGTCCCAGCTACTCAGGATGCTGAGGTGGGAGGATCCTTTGAATCCAGGAGTTTGAGGTGGCAGTAAGCTATGATCATACCATGGCACTGCAGCCTAGGCAACAAAGGGAGACACTTGTCTCCAAAAAACAAAATAAAATAAAATAAAAATTAATTAATTAAAATTTGGCTGGGTGTGGTGGCTCATGCCTGTAATCCCAGCATTTTGGGAGGCCAAGGCGGGTGAATCACCTGAGGTCAGGAGTGCGAGACCAGCCTGGCCAACATGGTGAAACTCCCTGCTACCAAAAAGTACAGAAAAAAATTAGCCAGGTGTGGTGGCGGGCACCTGTAGTTGCAGCTACACGGGAGGCTGAGGATGAAGAATCACTTGAACCCAGGAGGCAGAGGTTGCAGTGAGCTGCGACTGTGCCACTGCACTCCAGCTCAAGCAACAGAGTGAGACTCTGTCTCAAAAAAATTAATTAAAATTAAAAAAAATATAGTCATCAAACATATTTCGAATTATCATATAAACATTTATGCGTTTCTTTATTAGCACATTAAGCAACAAGATCCAGCAATAGATCTGATGACTACTGTCATTTCAAAGTAATCATGAGTGAAAACAGTATTTGGAGAGATCTGCAACAAGTATAAGAAAATCTGCGCGCATTCTCTTGGTGACAAAGTCTGAGTACTGTGGTCTGTTGTCTACATTCATGATAGAGGGACATGCTATGGTTTGGTCAGAAGATAGTAAAAATTGAGATGTAATTTTTTTCCCCATCCAAGTTCTTGGACTCTGAATTCTATGCACAGACTCCTCTAGGGGTGGTCTATGGACTCCAAGTCCTTGTTCTAAAATATAAATTGAGCCACAAGGTCTCTACTGACTTTCATCACATTTGTGGTATAATCCAGCTCCAGGCCATGGCCCTGCATGGCCTGGCACCCCCTCTTGCCTCTCCTTCCTTGCCTCACATGACTCTAACTCCCTAACTCTGATCCAGCCCTACTGGTCTCCTTCCTGTTACTGAACCCACAAAGAAGTCCCCACCTCAGTACCTTTGCTATACCCTTTCTAGATCTACACAGAGGTGGTCCCTCCTCATCATTTAAGTCTCCATCAAATGCCCCCCTCCTCAGAGAGGCCCTCTCTGGCCACACACTCTGATGAAGTCTTCCTTTTCCTCCAACACTCTCTATTACGCTCTTTTCTTTCCTTCATAGCAATTACCTGCTTCCTGCCTATCTCCCCAACTACAGCGGGGTCAGCTCCAAGAGGGCACAAACTTATCTACCTCATTCTCCACTATATCCTCACCCAGAAAGGCGCTTGGGCATGGTGATATTCACTAAATATTCGCCAACTAAAGGAATGAAAGAAGGGGAGAAAGCTGGTGGGGCATGGTGGCTCACACCTGTAGTCCCAGCACTTTGGGAGGCTGAGACAGGTGGATTGCTTGAGCCCAGGAGTTCCAGACCAGCCTGGGCAACATGACGGGGTCTCTACAAAAAATCCAGGCATGGGGACACATGCCTGTAGTCCCAGCTACTCGGGAGACTGAGGTGGGAGGATGGCCTGAGCCTGGGAGGTCGAGGCTGCAGTGAGTCATGGTCATGCCACTGCACTCCAGCCTGGGTGACACAGCGAGACCCTGTCTCAAAACAAAAGAAAGAAAAGAAAAGAAAAGAAAAAAGAAAGAAAAAAGGAAGGAAGGAAGGAAGGAAGGAAGGAAGGAAGGAAGGAAGGAAGGAAGGAAGGAAGGAAGGAAGGAAGGAAGGAAGGAGAGAAGATAAGATTCTGGGTGAACAGGAACAGTAAGTTGGCTCAGGACTGGGGTAAGCCGGTAGGAGGCGCCATTTCTCCACAATCTAGCAGCAGCATGGCCATCTGAAGCCACTTGGGGGCGTGTTACGTCCGAGTCAGATGGTGGAGAAGTTATAGTAAGTGGAGACAGGCCAGAGAAAAGACCCTGGCTGGCTTATTTCGTGGATCAGCTGCTCTGTCCCTAAGCTTTAAGGAAGCCTAGCACAAGAGCTAGCATGTCCGTGAAAGCTGAGAAGGGACGGTACCGATTCTTATTCATTGCTGTATTTTGATCACCCTCCCAGTGCAGGAGCCTCATAGGTGATCAATACATTTCAATGAATGAATGAGATGAAACCTCAGGACAGACTGGCAGTACTTTGCCATAGCTGGGACTTTGGCTATGAATGGGGGCAGAAAGATGGATATGTGGATTACAGGATACATGGGTGAATTGCCCACTTTCCCACCTGGGCTCTGTTCCACCTAGGGGGGGAAGAGAAAGCCATTAACAGTGAACTTGAGGAGGCTGGGCCCCAGAGCCGACCAGCTGCAACGGCCCAGGTGCTGCACCTCACTCCAGTGCACAAGGCAGACGGCCCATCCCCCGTGGCCTCTCGCACCCCCATTAGGGGCCTCCACACAAGCTTTGGCAGTCCCCATGACTGGAATGGTGTTGGTGCACGAGTTGACATTCCTTTCCCATCCCTGATATGGCAAATTGTGACCAGTTCTGGACCTTCCCTCTCTAGGACAAGTTAAGTCCAGAGTAGGGGAGAACAGGAATGAGTGGGGTCTGGGAACTATGTAAACTATATCGTGATAGATTGTGTTCAAAATGAGGAGGGGAGAATGGATGGGGAAAGGGAAGGAAGACAACGGACACGGAGTTTCAGCGAGATACAGGAATATATTCTGTGTTCTATTGCACAGTGACTACTGCTAATAATGTACTGTATATTTCAAAATATCAAAGAGAGAGTTTTAGTTTTTGTTTTAGTTTTTGTTTTTTAAGAGACAGGGTCTTGCTCTGTCACCCAGGCTGGAGTGCAGTACATGATTATAGCTCACTGCAGCCTTGAACTCCTGGGCTCAGGCCATCCTCCCACTTCAGACTCCCAAGTAGCTGGGATTACAGTGCGCCACTGTGTCTGGCAAGAAGTGTATTTTAAATGTTTTCGCCACGAAGAAATGATAAATATTTGAGGTGATAGGCATGCTAATTAGCCTGATTTGATCATTCCACAATGTATACATGTCCCAAAACATCATATTGTACCCCATAAATATATACAATGATTATTTGCTAATTAAAAAATAAACTAAAACTCAGCCAGGTGCAGTGACTCACGCTTATAATGTCTGTACTTTGGGAGGCTGAGGTGGGAGGATCACTTGAGGCCCCAAGTTCAAGACCAGCTGGGCAACATAGTGAAACCCCATCTCCACAAACAAACAAAAAAAAATTTTTAACTTATCCAGATATGATGGTGCATGCCTGTAGTCTCAGCTACTCGGGAGGCTGAGGTGGGAGGATTGCTTCAGCCAGGAGGTCGAGGTTGCAGTGAGTTATGATGGCAATAGAGCAAGACCTCGTCTCTAAAAAAATAAATAACTGCATAGATAAAACTTAAAATTAAAATGAGGTCAGGCTTTCTGACACTCTGAGTAATCTCAGTCTGTCGGATGGTGGGACGCACTGCCTGGGAAGGGAGGGGTGCCTGCCATGGAAGCCACCTGGGTGAAAATCCTCACCTGGCAACAACAGTGACAAGGAAACGCCTAACCTAGGGGAAGGTTAGACTAGTGGGGTGCAAGGGTCCCTTCCAGCTTGGAAACTCAGGGGTTTGAGCATTGGCCCTGTCACCTGCTTCTTGCTGTGTGCCTGGGGGAAGCCACTTTCTAGGTCTCAGCCTCCTTAACTGTATAGGATCACAATGCAAGGTGTTATGCAGAGACCTGGGCCTTGGAGCCCAGAATCCTGACTGCCCCTCACACACCTCAGGCAGTTCCTTACCCTCTTTAAGCCTCAGTTTCCTCAGGTGACACCACAATAAATCTTACTTCATGGAGCTGTTAAAGGAATTAACTGAGACAATATGTGTAGAATGTTTAGCCTGATTCCTGTTCACTTAATTGGTCCTTCATAAATGGCAGTCATTATGACTGAGTCATTTATCAGGGCCTCAGTTTTCTTATCTGTAAAATGGGGATAATAATGTCTAATGTTTCAATGGGTTGTTCTGAGGCCTGAGTAATAATATCTAGAAAGCATTTTGGAAATTACAACATATCCCTCAAAATGAGCATTTGCTACCATTGCCCACCTCATGTCACCACACTTGACTGTGAGCTCTTGAGAGTGGGAACCCAATCTGGCTGAATCTTCCTTCCTTCCATCTGTCCATCTGTCCTTCCTTTTCTTTCTTTTTTGGAGACAGAGTCTTATTCTGTCTCCCAGGCTGGAGTGTCATGTTGCAATCATAGCTCACTGCCATCTTGACCTCCCATGCTCAAGCGATCCTCCTGCCTCACCCTCTCAAGTAGCCTGGGGGCTATGGGCATGCATCACCACACCTGGTTATTTATTTATTTTTTTTTAGAGATGGGGTCTCACTATGTTGCCCAGGCTGGTCTCGAACTCGCCTCACGCCATCCTCCTGCTTTGGCCTCCTAAAGTGTTGGCATTATAGGCATAAGCCACTGTGCCTGGCCAAGTTCATTCTCTTCCAGACAACTAACGACTTTCAGCTCCTGCCCCGATACTCTGCTGAGCTTCAGCCTCAAATATGCATCTGCTTAGTTAGTGTCCCCATGTGGATGTTTAATAGACTCTCCAAACACTAACATGTCCAAAATGAAACTGCTGGCTCCCTACCCCAGCCTTCCAAAACATCCCACTCCTCCCGTCTTCCCCAACTCAGGAAACCACGTCATCACCACCCAGCTGCTGAAGCCAAAATCCTAGGAGTCATCCTTGACCTATCCAATCAATACAAAATAGCAACCAGGACACCCATCCTCACCCTCCTGGCTCAAGCCACCCTCATGTCCCATCTGTATGCCTTCAAGGACTTCCTACTGGGCTCTCATTTCTACTCCTATCCCCTGCAGTCCATTCTATGATTAGTACAGTCACTCCACTAGGGCAAGCTCTAAAGATGGGAGTAGGGGTCGAGGAGGTGGCCATTCTCCAGTGTGGGTTCTTCTCTGGACCCTCAGAGGTTGGCCCTGTGACATGGAACCCAGGAAGTTGTGGAGATCAGGGCAGAACACCACAAATGGAGAATGATTCAACAGGGAGAAAAAAAAATACCTACATATGGACTGCATGTTGTATCACATGCTACCTTATGCTAAAATTCCAGGACAGACAGGCAACAGCAGATCCCAACCCCAGAACCAGTGGGAGCAACTGGCATGCCTGGGCCAGGCTCCTGTACTCCAAAGCCCTGTGGATGAACTGACCACACACCTCCAGGCGGGCAGTTTTGGCTGGCCTGGTATCCACTGCCCTTTCTTCAACTTACTCAAGCAACAGAACCCATCTCTTTCGGGGGTTACACTTTCCCATCTTCAAGTCACGACGTCCAGATAGAGCTGAACTTGCCTTCTCTGGGGTCGAGGGCAAGGACTCAAACCTAGCCAGGGGACATGTTTTTGTTTGTTTGTTTTATTGAGACAGAGGCTCACTCTGTTGCCCAGGCTGGAGCATAGTGGCACGATCTTGGCCCACTGCAGCCTCCACCTCCTGGGTTCAAGCAATTCTCTTGCCTCAGCCACCCAAGTAGCTAGGATTACAGGTGCATGCCACCATGGCTGGCTAATTTTTGCACTTTTAGTAGAGACAGGGTTTTACCATGTTGGCCAGACTGGTCTTGAACTCCTGACCTCAAGTGATCCGCCCACCTTGGCCTCCCAGAGTGCTGGGATTACAGGCCTGAGCCACCCCACCCAACCCAGGGGATGTGTTTTATCTCCCTGAGCAGGATAGCTACAAATCTGGAAATGCTGACACTGATTATGCCTGCCCTATAATGAAACAGGGAGACAGACCCCTGGAGCTGGGCCTGATATTCCAGGCCAGGCCTTTTCAGTGACCTGAGCCAAATATTCCTGAGTCTTCTTCAGCCACCTGGACTTGGGCTTTGGCTCCTCCCTCCCAGTTCATCCATCCCTATTTGTGCCGCTGCAGCCTGCCCTGCTTTCTCACTTTGCACTTGCCATTCCCATGGCCTGGAAGCCCCTTCCCAGCAAACTCTTTCCCATTCCCCTGAGTTCAGATCCCACCTCGTCCTGAAAGCCTGGACAGATGTGGGTCCTGATTCCCTCAGACACACATCCCATTTCTTTTCCCACATTCCCATCACACTTAGTTGGTTTCTTTGGGAAACTTTCACTCGCTAGGTCCTAGCAGCCTAAAAGATTTTGTCAAGCTTTATTTGCCATTGTCCGATTAGGAAAATAGGATTTTTTTCCCCCTACTCTCCAATAAAAAAATGATGTTTTAACTGTTAACATAAGTTTTCAATCAATGCCTGCCCTTACCCCAGACATTCTGAAATACTTCCCTGGAGAGGTATCTTTCCTACCCTTGACTGAAAATCTGCTGCAAAACATCCCTCACTGATTCGGTAAATATCCACACAGCCCCCTCGGTAGAAGACGTCACACTGAGCAATGGACAGACAAATTATAAAACTGTATTATAATTGCCCCTTCATCTGTACAAGCTAGGAGATTGCAGGGAAGGATCCTGCCAAACTGTTTAATCAGCATTACTCTGGAAGCTGACATCAGAGGGATGGAAGGGGGACTTTTCCTTGGTACTTTATATCATTTCAAAGGGACAGCATTTATGAGTGTTTTTTACTCTCTTTCCTGGGCTTCTTAGTATCTTTCAAGTGGAACATTTCTTAGTGGCTCACTGATGTGCTTGCTCTACTGCAGGACAGGGAGCCCCTCAGGGGCAAGGATGGCTGTGACTCACTCCTAAGTCTTCAGCTTCCTGCCATGGCCTGACACACAGGAGGCCAGGAAATGTTTGTGGAATGACTGCAGGATCAGAGCTTAGCAGGCATGAGAAGTGGACTGGGGGTGGAGGGCATGAGATGCAGCCCGGGAGAGCCATCCAAGCCTAGGAGCCAGGGAAGGCTGGAGCAGTGGGTAGGTAAGTCAGGAAAAGCTGGTCCCTCTGAAGCCTAGGCCCGGCATGGTGCCCATAGGAGGTGCCGTTGTAGAAATGATGTCAAAGGGCAACTCAGTTTGTGAGAAGGAATTCCCAGAAAACAAACTTGGCCCAGCTTCGCACTTGTTGAGGACAGAAAGGGAAAGATCCCAGCTGAGGGGAGCTGGGGAAGGAGGAGTGAGAGGAAAGGAGGAGGGGTTTAAGGAGACCTTGACAATCAGGGCCTGGGCTGGACGGCAGGTGGTAGAGGCTCAGCGTGCTGCTGCTGGGTCCCTGGGGAGCTGGGGGAGGTGGCTCTAGGAATGCATAGGCAAGAACGTCTGCTGCTTACAGAGGTGGTGGCCTGGCTGGGTCTGTGCTAGGCTGCCCTGTTCCGCCTTCTATCCTCTAGTCTTTGTTCCTTCAACTGATATTTCCTCGGACAGATTCAGGCACAGCTGGAGGGAGGGAAGTCATCATGACTTCCCAGAGGTGTGGACTCCTAGGCTGGGGCTTAGATGAAGAGGAACTGTCCAGGTAAAGGAAGGGAGCAGACTTCCACAGAAAAGAGAGAACAAGATCAGGGCCACTGAGATGTGAAAGAGCCTAGCCCCAGTGAAGAGCCCCAAGCCCTTGGCGTTGCTCAGTAAAGGGGTGTCTATGCTACGAGGCAAATGGAACACCTGCTGCTGGAGTCTCTGGTGGCCGGGGTGGGAGGGGCTAGAAACCATGTTCCGTGAAGGACAGCTAAAAGCAGCAGCCGCGGATCATGTGGTTAGAGCCCTGGACTTCCAGGCCGGCTCTGCCACTCCTGCTCACATTATAATCTGGGGCAGGTCACTTTGCCCCTTGGAGCTTCAGCTGTGGGGAGTATTCATGGGTGCAAAGAGGCCATCACTGGCATGGTGCTTGGAACAAAGGTGGCACCCAACAGACTAAGTTACTATTACTTGGAGAGTCAGGTATTGAAAGGCTATGTTTGGGCCGGGCACCGTGGCTCATGCCTGTAATCCCAGCACTTTGAGAAGTCAAGGCGGGCGGATCGCTTGAGCTCAGGAGTTTAAGACCAGCCTGGGCAACATGGCAAAACCCTGTCTCTACAAAAAAATATGTATATATAAAAAAATCAGTTGGGCGTGGTGGCATACACTTGTAGTACCAAATACTCAGGAGGCTGAGGTGGGAGGATTACTTGAGCCCAAAGAGGATGAGGCTGCAGTGAGCCATAATCACACCACTGCACTCCAGCCTGGGCAACAAAGCAAGACCTCATCTCATTAAAAAAAAAAAAAAAGGCTACATCTACAAGAGCCATCACGGAGCCGTGGGCCCAGTTTACAGTGTCTCCAAAGAACCAGGCCCAGTGGAAGGAAGTTCTAAGGAGGCAGGTATCAGCTCAGCTTTAAGGAAAGTCCCAAATGGAAGCATTGGTCAAGAATGGAACAGGCCATTATTGGGGTGAACCGTATCAAGGGAACAGCCTCATCAGGGCTGGACAGCTCCCTGCATGGACAGCATCTATATCTAGGGTTCTGTGGAAGCAGCTGGATGGAGTAAGAGAAAAGCCTTTGGTGGAGCACTCACTGAGGGAAATGCTAGGCTAAGGGAAGTTTAACAGGTGGCTTTGCTGTAGGGCTTCCTAGGACCTTCACTGCCCTGAAACGTGGCCACAACTCTAAGGCTTGTGGAAACCAGACAGACAACATGAATGGGTGACGTGGGAAGGGGTGGACAGGAGTGGGCTGGAGACAGCTGCCCTTCGGAAGAGGAAGCCTACTCAGCTCCCACTCTGCTCCCCTGGCTGTCCTTATGGGAACTCTATTGGCCACTGTTAGGGGTTAAATTGTGTCCCCAAAAAGATATGTGGAAGTCTTCACTCTTGGTGCCTGTAAATGTGACTTTATTTGGAAATAGGGTTGCAGATGTAACCAAGTTAAAATGAGGTCATCGGAGTGGGCCCTAAACTAATGACTAGTGTCCCTACAAGAAAGAAAAATTTGAATACAGAGACAGGTGCACAGAGAGAAGATGGCCATGTGACAACAGAGGAGGCAGAGATCAGAGTCAGCCATCTACTAAGCTACAGAACACCAAGGATTGACAGCATCATCGGAAGCCAGAAGAGTCAAGGATGGATTCTCCCTGGAAGCCTTCAGAGAGAGCATGGCCCTGCCAACACTTTGAGTTTGGACTTGTGGTTGGAGACAATGTTTCTGTTGTCTTAAGCCACCCAGTTGGTGGTATCACATTATGGCAGCCCTAGGAAACTGAGACAGCCACTAATTCATGATTAACTATGGACTAGCAAAAGCTCCAGAGTCGGGCAGGTGATGCAGAACCTCCTAACTCATAGATCACAGGCCCCTTTTTTTGAAAGAGCATCTTGTTGGATGAGCCAGGGGACACGATGAGGGTAGGGCACTCATTCTTATTCTCAGCCTTTTGTTTTGTATCCACATGGTACCATTCACGGGAGTGACTCCTGGTTTCCTTACCTGTAAGTTGAGGACAACAATCTCAACCTCCCAGGAGGCTGTGAACTCCCAACGAGATGCATAGCAAGCACTGCCCCCAACACACCACCAGAGGAAGGATTATGATGTGGGATATTCCTTTCTGTGAGCCTCACTTTACCCTACTGTAAGATGGGATAGCAACATCTCCCAAAGCTTCCTAGGGTTGCTAGGAACTGCCTGGCATGTGGCTGGTGGTCAGAACAGTCCATGTGGACCAGTCAGCCCCTTCCCGCACACTCACTGTTTCTGCATGTCCTTCGCTGCAGGGAGCCTGGTCCCCAGTGGCTGCCCTTACCTGTGCTGTGAGCTGGATGGGTTGGGACAAGGTGAGCTGTGGGGTCCCAGGGGGCTGGCTGGCAGGCTGTGGTGGTGGCAGGTCACCCCCCCCAGAGGAAGCTGGGGGCTGCGAGGTCGAGGAGGAGGCAGAGGAGGAGGAGGAGGAGGAAGTAGAGGAGGCGGAGGCGGCGGCGGCGGCAGCAGCGTTAGCAGCAGCGGCGGCACTGGACTGCTGCACGGCGGCGGCCAGGAGCTGGGCCTGGGCTTGCTGCAGGAGGAGCTGCTGCTGAGCTGGCATCAGTGCCGTGAGCTGTGGGGTGTCGGGGACAGCAGGAGTCGGAGCAGGGGGTTGAAGAGGAGCAGAGAAGGCAGAGAGGGGTTAGTGCCTAAGCCAAGCAAGTAAGGGGACAAGACCTCCTGGAGGACAGAAGAGGGCAAGAGGCAGGCGTGAGAGAGTGGCCATGGCCTTGGTGGAACAGTTCATCCACTAGCCCTGTAACAGATGAGGGGTGGCTGGTTTGTCCCCTCGTCCCCATCCTTCCCTGAGTACTTACCCCAGCTAGCTGGCTGCCCGTCAACATGAGTTGGGCCTGGGGCAGATGAGGCTGGGTCGGCTGAGGGGGCAGGGGTGCTGCTGGGGCTGAATCGCCACTGGGGTCTTCAGCCTTGATCTGGGGGGGAGAGAGGCAGGGTCCGGGACCCCAGAATGTTAAGTGGAGGCCAGAGAGAATGCCCACCTGTGAACCAAAGAGAGGGCACATGTGTGGCAATGGCAATCAGGCTGGCACAGGAGGAGCAGACTGGGGTGTGGATATGAGGGTGTGGCCTGTGGTCCTGCACTGACCGCTGGGAGCTTCAAACCACTCCTCTGGCCTCAGTTTCCTCATCAATCAGATAGGGCTAACACAACACCTGCACCCAAACTCCCTACAGGAGAAGTCCCCTTTGCAGAGTGCTTTTCCACTCCTGAGAGTCAGTTTCCCTGTCTGTAAAATGGAAAATAGTGGCCGGGCATGGTGGCTCACACCTGTAACCTTAGCACTTTGGGAGGTCGAGGTGGGTAGATCACTTAAGGTCAGGAGTTCAAAACCAGCCTGGCCAACATGGTGAAACCCCATCTCTAAAAAAAAAAAATAGAAAAAAAGGAAAATAGTCCCACTGGGCACCTGGGAGGTCAAATAAGCGGGTTCTGGGTCCTACACCCTTCATCTGTATCACACAGAGGTGCATCTCTCTTGCTTTTCTTTTCCTTTTTTTTTTTTTTTGAGACAAGATCTTGGTCTGTTGCCCAAGCTGGAGTGCAGTGGCATGATCACAGCTCACTGCAGCTTCTACCTCCCAGGTTCAAGCAATCCTCCCACCTCAGCCTCCCGAGTAGCTGAGACTACAGGTGCCCGCCACCATACCTGGCTAATTTTTAAATTTTTCTGTAGAGACAGGGTATCATTATGTTGCCCAGGCTGGTCTTGAACTCCTAGGCTCAAGCGATCCTCCTGCCTTGGCCTCCCAAAATGTTGGGATAACAGGCATAAGCCACTGCACCTAGCCAGGTGCATCTCTTATTTGTCCAATGAAGTAAGACTTTGTTGGAAGAAAAGGTTTTCAGGTATAAGAAAAACCACCACCTTGGAACCTGGGCTACAAACTCAGAAGCTCACAGAAATGAGCACAAATGAATGACAGGAGTAGGGGTGGATGGAGGTGGGCTAGAGAGAGTGCCTGCCTGAGTGGAAGTCTTATCTGGCTCCTACTCAGCTCCTGCTGGCTACTCTTTTCAAAATCTAGAACAAAAATACTGGCAGAATAAGCAAAGCACAGCGTTTGTCCTGCACTGTGGACAAGCCAGATGTCGCCCAGGAAATGCCAGGCTTCAGCCTCCGCCCCTGAGGTCCGCAAAGCCTCTCCATGTCTCTCTGAATATGATATGGACACATCTGCACCATACACACAGAACAGACCACCAGCATGGAGCCACCCTGGCCTCTTCCGCTCCTAGGTAAAAAGCCAGACAACAGCAGCTGTTGGCTGAAAGGCCTATTGGCTGAAGCACACACAGTGGTGGGAGAAGGCATGGCCTGATGGATTACATACCCTCAGGCCTAAAGTGGACAGTGGGATCATCCTTCAGCCTGATAGCCCAACACCATTTTGTAAAAGGAAGCCCAGAGAGGGAAAGCAACTTGGGCAAAATGACACAGCGTGTTGGCAGGGGGGTGATATTTGAAATGGGGACACAGAGGCCAAGGAAAGGCCAAATAATAGACAGTGAATGGCATGTCCCAAATTATGGAATATAAGCATTAGAAAGTTTAAGAGCTACAGAGGCCAAGTGTGGTGTAATCCCAGCATTTTGGAAAGCCGAGGCAGGAGGATTGCTTGAGGCCAGGAGTTTGAGACTAGCCTGGGCAACAGAGCAAGACACTGTCTCTTAAAAAAAAAAAAAAGAGAGAGAGAGAGAGGTTAAAAAAAAAAAAGAAAAAGAAAGTGCTGTAGAGATGCAGCATGAAATGACACTGAGTATGAGAAGTCAGGGTAGTGGCTATCCCTGGCAAGGGTATTAAGGGCCTCTGGAAGGTTGGTCGTGCTCTGCTTCTTGATCTGGTGCTAGTGACATGGGTGTGCTAAGTTTCTGAAAGTTCGCAGAGTCATACATTGAAGATCTATGTGTGTTTTTAATGTGTATCATATTTTAAAACAAAGTTTTTTAAAAAACAGGCTGAGCATGGTGGCTCACCCCTTAATCCCAGCACTTTAGGAGGCTGAGGCGGGAGCATCACTTGAGGTCAGGAGTTCAAGACCAGCCTGGCCAACATGGTGAAACCCTGTCTCTGCTGAAAATACAAAAATTAGCCAGGCATGGTGGCACACACCTGTAATCCCAGTAACTCGGGAGGCTGAGGCAAGAGAATCACTTGAACCCGGGAAGTGGAGGTGCAGTGAGCCGAGATTGCGCCACTGCATTCCAGCCTGGGCAACAGAGCGAGACTCCGACTCAAAAATCGCTTGAACCCAGGAGGCGGAGGTTGCAGTGAGCCGAGATCATGCCATTGCACTTCAACCTGAGTGACAGTCGCGGGGCGCTCCCGTCTCAAAAAAAAACTTTTAAAAATAATGTTGAATGCCATGGTAAGTACACTATTCCCTTTTCAGTGCTTTTTTTCTTTTTTTTTTTTTTTTTTTTTTTTTGGGGTGAGTCTGCGCTCTGTCGCCCGGGCTGGAGTGCAGTGGTAGCGATCTCCTCACTGCAAGCTCCGCCTCCCGGGTTCACGCCATTCTCCTGCCTCCAGCCTCCCGTGGCTGGGACCACAGAGCCCTTGCCTAAGCCCGGCTAGTTTTTTGTATTTTTTAGTAGAGACGGGGTTTCACCGTGTTCGCCAGGATGGTCTCGATCTCCTGACCTCGTGATCCGCCCGTCTCGGCCTCCCAAAGTGCTGGGAATACAGGCTTGAGCCACCGCGCCCGGCCCTTCAGTGCTTTTTCATTGTTTCTGGTTATCTTACTAGTCTCTGACTAGTGCTTGAATGTCTTTACCATCTCTCCAATACTAGCTAATCTCCACTTTTATTTTAATTTAATTTTTTTTGAGACAGGGTCTTGCTGTATCACCCAAGCTGGAGTGCACTGGCACCATCATGGCTCACTGCAGCCTCGACTTCCCAGACTCAAGCGATCCTCCTGCCTCAGTCTTAAGTAGCTGGGACTACAGGTGTGCACACCCAGCTAATTTTTGTATTTTCTGTAGAGACAGGGTCTCACTATGTTGACCAGGCTGGTCTTGAGAACTCCTGAGCTCAAGCAGTCTACCCACCTTGGCCTCCCAAAGCGTTAGGGCTACAGGCTTGAGCCACTGCACCTGGCCTAATCACCGTGTTTTTTTTTTTGTTTTTTTTTTTTTTTTTTTTTTTTTTTTGAGCTGGAGTCTCCCTCTGTTGCCCAGGCTGGAGTGCAGTGGTGAGATCTCGGCTCACTGCAACCTCTACCTCCTGGGCACAAGCAATTCTCCAAAATGCCTCAGCCTCCCAAGTAGCTGGGATTACGGGCACTCACCACCATGCCCAGCTAATTTTTGTATTTTTAGTAGAGTTGAAGTTTCATCATGTTGGCCAGGCTGGTCTCAAGCTCCTGACCTCAGTCCGCCTGCTTTGTCTCCCAAAGTGTTGGGAATACAGGCATGAGCCACCGTACCCAGCCCTAATCTCCTCTTTTAATAAGCAGAGAACAGGCCTCTGAGGTTTAGACCCTTCGGCACACAAGAGACTCTGGGTAAATTTTAATAATCATCGTATTTATTTCCGTGGCAAGTGATTCTGGTTTTCCATTTGTGAAATTTCCATTTAAAAAACATTTATTTAAAAAGCTGTCGAAAAGCAAGCCAGTTCATGAGCTAGTAATTGTTGAAGCTGATTGATGGCTATCTAGGGGGTTTATTTTCATTATACCCTTCTCCCTATTTCTGTATCCACTTCACATTTTCCATAATAAGGTGTTTTTTTAAAAAATTGAGCCAATTAACAAAATTATATGTAAATAGTTGCACACAGCGGTCTTATGCCTGAGACCGTGACAGGAGCACATGAATCACTTCAGTTAGGGAAAGACTGAGACAGAAGAGATGGAGAGAAGCTGAGCGGCAAAGGCCAGAGAAACAGGGCGAGTTGTGGACAGAGCCCGAGGCCAGGAAGGGGAGGGAGAAACCTTCTTTCCCTTGGTCCCACTGGCATCCCCAAAAGAAGAAAGCCTGCTGCCAGTCTGAGAACAGAGTGGAAATATCTGATTCAACTGAGGACAGGGTGGGGGCAATGGATAGACGCTGTGCTCTGAGGGCTAAGGCAAGAGCCAAACCTGCCATCAGAGGGTCAAGGAGGTCAAGATCGAGAGCCCGTCTCCACTGGATCCCGTTCAAAGTGCTCAGCACAGAAGCAGGACACCCATTCACAAAGCACTTTTGTCCTCCCCTCTCACGGTGGCAGGGGGGTACACCAGACATGGAGGCAACCACAGAGGCCATCCCATCCGACTGCCCCCTCCCCCCTGACCAATGATACCGAAGAGGAAACTGAGAGGCCCAGAGAGGGGAAGTGACTTTCCCATGGTCACAGAGCAAAGCTGTAGCAGGGTGGGGAGCAGTTCCCAGCCTCCCACCCCATCCCTCAGCCACTGCTGGTCAGGGTCTGGAGTCTTGCTCACACTTTCTCTGCCCCCACATCCAGTGCTATCTTCAAGCCTCTGGACCTGCCTGCTACCCCTGGACCAGGATGGAGGGTGGAGACCGGGGCCCAAGCAAACCCCAAGAAGCCCAGAATGCCAGGCACAGGGCCCCATCTGGATGTGGAATTTGCACTGCCTGGCTGCTTCCGGCCTCCCTGTCATTCTCTCTTCCTGCATCCCTACAGCTATCCTCAACTGGTGCCAGCTCCCCACCCCCACCTCAGCTGGCCACTAAATGTGTATATTGGGGGACAGGGGATGGTGCAGGCCCCTGTTGGGTCAGGGAAGTTGGGATGGGGGCGGGCCTTTGGCTTCCTGTTGTTCATCGCCCTGGGGCTCTGGGGGGGATTTCCCTGGCCACCCCCACCCCCTAGGGAAGGGGAAGGAGCCTGCGTGAGTCACAGGCCTGGGGTGGGAGCCCAAGAGTGAGAAGGGGCGGGAGGAACCTCGTTACCAAGGTACCAAGGCTCAGTGCTCTCTCAGCCCTGGGACTGAGGCAGGCCTCCTGAGGACCCACTTCCAAGCGCTGCCCGCTTCCCTGGCTGTTCCGACAGGTGCTTACCTTTGTGCTGGGGCCAGTTGGGGACACAGAGAATGGGGAGGTCTTATTCTGGGGGTTCTGCAAAGAGAAAGTAGGGGCAAGGGGATGGGAATAGTGCAGTGAAGCAGCTTCTGACCACCCCAGCTCCCAGTCCTCCTACCACAGGTGGCACACAGCCCCCTCTGACCCCTCTCCCCATTCCTCCCCATCCCCTCCCGCTTATCCACTACCTCCTAACCTGATGATTAGTGTCTGGTCCATTTCTTTCAGTGTCTGCAAAGAGAGGGAAAGGATGTGCTGTCATCAGCCACCCCCACCACACCTATCCCCTCCCAGCCCTCTTCCCATCTGCCCCACTTCCCCTGCCCACGGTGACCCCTGCCCCCCTGCTCCCTGCCCACCCACCTGTGTGCTCTGATGGGGAGTCCAGACCTTGCTTCTCGGCCTCCAGGGGCTTAGACATTCTTATTTCTGGGGACAGAGGAGGAATGGAAGTGGGGTGAAGGAGGGGAAGCCAGGAGGGCTCTCGGGCCGCCGTTCCACCACACTGCCCGAGCCTTTCCGCCAAATTCCCCCCTTACCCCCAGCCACCTTGGAAGTGTCTCTTCCCAAGAGACATGTCCTCCGCTCTGGGCCTCTGCCCTCCTCTGGCAAGATGAGACACAGCCCTCAGGCCTTGGGGGATCTGGCCTTATCCTTTCACTCCTCCAGAAAGTGACAGAGGGGTGTTATCCACAGTGCAGCATAGGCCAGGGCAGGAGGTGGAAGGTGGTCGTGAGAAGGTATCAGCTGCCCAGGAGGAGGCTGGTGACGTCCCAAAGGAGGGAGAGCAGCCTTGGGCCTCCTCCTGCGGCGGGCCGCCCAGGCTCCCGTCCTGCCCTACCAGGTTTCGGGTGAGACATGTTTTCCACTCTGAGTGGGGCCTCAGAGATGGGGCTGCAGCGTCCCCAAAGGAGGCAGTTGTCAGATCTCTGAGTGTGTGTGATTCAGCCACCCTCTGGCCCTCTCCCCACCCCACCACTTTCCCCGTCCACATCTCACTCCCACCTGGCCTTTCTTCTTATGTTTAGCACACCCGCCTAGCAGATCCATCCTGATCCTCTGTAACCCCAGCCCCATTCAGCTCTACCCCTGAGCTTGTCCTCCAATCAAAACCTGATCTGGGACTTCAGGCTTGAACCCTCAAGCCTCAAGTCCACCCCTGTAATACAACCCCATTCTATAGCTCCCTAGGCCCAGGAAATGAAAGGAGGCAGCCAAGGGAGGGTGGCAGGCAACAAGCTGGGCACCAGGAGACATAAACCCACGGAGACAAATGCCTGTCCTCAAAATGCTCCGATACTTTTCACAGAAAGGCGAGTGCTCACCAGTGCCAAGCACAGAGCTAGATATGACTCACAGCTCACATTAGTGGTTAGTGCTAATATTACCATGTTTTACAGAGGAGGAAACTGAGGCTCCAAGAAAGGATGTCACCTCCCCAAAAGCACGGCAAGACAGTAGACATGCCCTGACTGGACCCCTGGTCTTCATGACTCCAGGGCTCCTACTTGTAATCAGATCCACTGTAGTCTAATGGCCCCAGTCCTGACTTCCAGCCATCTCATCTCCAACAGTCCCCTCGCCCAAGCTCATCCTGAAACTGAATGCAACCCTTCCTGGTCCTCGACCCCAGGACAAATCTGGGCTTCAGCCTGACCCATCCTTAGTCCACTTACTCACCTTGAATCCCAAGTTGTGCCCAGATGGTTCAAGTCCTTCATCTGACCTTGACTCCCAACTGTACTGAGACCCTGTCCCTGATCCAAACTCTTCCCACAACTGACTCCAAAATCCCTACCTAAACCATGACCCCACCCCTACTAAAGGAGCTGTCCAGCTCTAGTGTGCTCTGCACCAAGATACTTAAAGAAGACAGCTAGGCCAGGCACAGTGGTTCACGCCTGCAATCCCAGCACTTTGGGAGACTGAGGTGGCCAGACCTCTTGAGCCCAGACGTTCAAGATCAGCCTAGGCAACATGGAGAAACCCCATCTCTACTAAAAATACAAAAATTAGCTGGGCATGGTGGCATGCACCTGTAGTCCCAGCTACTGGGGAGGCTGAGGCAGGAGAATTGCTTGAACCCAGGAGGTGAAGGCTACAGTGAGCTGTGACTGCACCACTGCACTCCAGCGTAGGTGACAGAGTGAGACCCTGTCTCAAAAAAAAAAAATAATAATAATGGAGCTAAAGTGAGGGATAGGAAATAGGAAGAACTCAGCAACTGCAAAAAAAAAAAAAAAAAAAAAAAGTCTAGAAATCTTGCAATTGAGGATTATTCAATGTGAAATGCTGCTTGAGTTTTAAATTCCTAATTAAAAAGACAGGTCGTGCATTGCTGGTAGGAGTGTAAATCGATACAAGCTCCATTCAGAAAAGTTGAAAAGATGCCCTCTCCCTAAGATGCAGCACGTCCACTCCTGGACATCTGCCCAAAAGAAACACGTGTCCTGCCCATCAAAGGACATAGGCAGAAATGCTTCTGCAGTCTTTTCATAACAGCCCCAAACTGGAAACAGCCCAAGGGGCCATCAACAGGTGAATGGATAAACAAAATGTGGTATGTCCATACAATGAAATACGCCACAGTAATGAAAAAGAACAAACTCCTGCTTCATACACATGGCCGAAGCTTGGAGACATGAGGCTGAATGAAAGATGCCAAACACAAAGGCAGACGTAATTTATGATTCCAATTACAGGAAATTCAAAAACAGGCAAGCTGATAGCAGATGATCACGGTCAGATGAGTGAGCACCTTGGGGGTACTGACTGGGAAAGGGCATGAGCCTGCAGCAGGTGAGAAAGGATCTTGTTTGGTGGTTACAGGGTCCTTACATATGCAAAAATTCATCAAGCTGTACACTTAAAATTTGAACACTTTACTCTATATACATTACGTTTTAACAGCAAGAAAACATTTAAAAGCTAAAAAGCAAAAAAGCCAGCACACAGTCCCATTAAATGCACACTGCACCAAGGCAGGTAGATAACTTGAGGCCAGGAGTCTGAGACCAGCCTGGGCAACATAGTGAAATCCCCGTCTCTCCAAAAAATAAAAAAGTTAGCCGGGCATGATGGTGGTGAGCACCTGCAGTCCCAGCTACTCAGTAGGCTAAGATGGGAAGATTGCTTGAGCCCAGGATGTTGAGGCTACAGGGAGCCGTGATTGCACCACTGCACTCCAGCTTGGATAACAGAGCGAGACTGTCTCAAAAAAAAAAAAAAAAGATGCAGACTGCTGAGGGGGGGGGTGGGGAGTGGGTGCCCAGGATGCTACCAGAGCTCAGGTCCTGTTTCCTGGCCCTGGGGACAGGGCATTAAATGGCTACTGATACAAGATATAAGGACAAGAAGGGAGCTGGGCGGCAAATGTATCCTGACTCTGGAGCAGTAAAGGAGGGAATCCTGCCTGATCCTAGCTCTAATTCACCCAGACCTTAGCCCTACTTCAGACAACCACTAACTCTAACCTGGTCCTAAATCCCACCCCTGCTAGCTTTCCTAAAACTGCAGCCCCAGCCTCCTCTGGCCGCCTTCCCTCAGGCAGAGCTCCACATTGCCTCAGGGCAATCCTTTCCTGGCTCCTCCCTATCTCCTGGAGAAACAACCAGGCTGATGGGCCTGGCCTCCAGGGGTTGGCCCACCACCCTGTACTGCTTTTCTCTTGCAGCTCATGCACCGTGCTCTTCAACCACGTTGAGCATCTCCCCCTGCTTGGGGGTTCTGCTTGACAGACAGCAGACTGTGCAGGTTCCACACTCCCAGCTAGCTGGGCATCCCTCTCCCACCCACAGATCAGGCCAGGCTCAGACCCCACTGCCAGCCCAGCAAGTCCACACTCATCCTCAGCCTCTGCTATGGGCTGAGTTGCATCTCCCAAAATTCATACACTGAAGTCCTAATTCCTGGTACCTCAGAATGTAATTGTATTTGGAGATAGGGTCTTTAAAGACATAATTAAGGTAAAATAAGGTCATTAGGGTGGACTTACTGAAATCTGACTGGCATCCTTGTAAGAAGAGGGGGCCGGGAGCAGTGGCTCATGCCTGTAATCCCAGCACTTTGGGAGGCCGAGGTGGGCAGATCACCAGTTCAGGAGTTCGAGACCAGCCTGACCAACATGGTGAAATCCTATCTCTACTAAAAATACAAAAATTAGCCGGGTGTAGTGTGCACCTGTAATCCCAGCTACTCAGGAGGCTGAGGTAGGAGAATCGCTTGAGCCCAGGAGGCGGAGGTGGCAGGTGGCAGTTAGCCGAGATCACACCACTGCACTACAGCCTGAGTGGCAAAGCAAGACTCCGTCTCAAAAAAAAAAAAAAGAATAGAAAAAAGAAGAAGAAGAAGAAGAGGGAATTAGGTCACAGATGGGAACAGAGGGAAGACCACATGAAGACCCAGGAGAAGACCAGCTGACCACAAGCCAAGAAGAGAGGCCTTGGAAGAGGCCAACCCTGCTGACATCCTCTCCTCTTCTCTAACTTACAGCCTCCATAATTGTGAGAATGAATTTCTCTTATTTCAGTCACCTAGTCTGTGGTACTTTGCTGTGGAAGCCCTAGCAAACTAAGACAGCCTCTCACAGCCCCTGCTCCTGCTGTCCCATCCCTGAGCCCCCAGCTGTGACCGTCTGTGTCCAGGTTCCTTCCCCACAAGACCAAGGCAACAGGCCTGGTCTGACTCATCACTGGGTCCCCAGCATCACAAGCCCAGAACGGGTTGTAACTGTTTGCTGAATGTCCCTCTCTGCAGCAGTCTCTGTCTCCTACTACTCCCCATCCCTGTCCTACTGTCTCCCTGCTATTTATTTTATTGTATTTATTTTTTAAGACAAGAGTCTTGCTCTGTCAGCCAGGCTGGAACGCAGTGGCACAATTACGGCTCACTGCAGCCTCGACCTACTGGGGTCAAGCTATCCTCCTGCCCCAGCCTCCTGAGTAGCTGGGACCACAGGTGTGCACCACCACATCCAGTTAATTAAAAAAATTTTTTTTTTTTTTTTGTAGAGATGGGTCTCTATGTTGTCCAGGCTGGTCTCAGACTCCTGGGCTCAAATGATCTTCCTGCCATGTCCTCCCAAAGTGCTGGGATTACAGGTGTGAGGCACCAAGCCGTACTCTGCCATTTAAAACATTTCCTGAGGCCTTGGCATGGGCTGTTCCCTCTGCCTGGAACAGTGTTCCCCAATCTGTCTACATGGTGACCCCCAACTCATCCTTCAGAACCCAGCATAAGCTCTGTTTTCTTTTCTTTCTTTTTTTTCTTTTTTCTTTTTTTTTTTTGAGATAGAGTCTCACTGTGCTGCCCAGGCTGAAGTGCAGTGGTGCGATCTTGGCTCACTGCAAGCTCCGGAGGTCTCCCGGGTTCAAGCAGTTCCCTGCCTCAGCCTCCCAAGTAGCTGGGATTACAGGTGTGTGCCACCACGACCAGCTAATTTTTGTATATTTAGTAGAGAAGGGGTTTCACTGTGTTAGCCAGGATGTTCTCAATCTCCTGACCTCATGATCCGCCCGCCTCAGCCTCCCAAAGTGCTGGGATTACAGGCGTGAGCCACTGCGCCCGGCCATAAGCTCTGTTTTCTATGAAACAACCACCTCGATGCCTTCAGCTCCCAGCCAGGTCTCTCTCCAGCTCCCCCTACCCTAGCACCTCCCCTTGTCACTGTCTTAGACGCTGACTGTAGCTAGCCGGGCCCCAGTATGTCTCCCCTATCAGACCGGGAATTTTTCAAGGGCAGGTCTGATCTCAGCTTCTTAAACACTGCCCAGCAGAAGACATGTGGATCAGTGGCCCCAAGGTCCTGATCTCCCTCCCCCAGGCCTTTGCCTCTGCTCCTCTCCCACTTGGTTGACCCTTTCCTTCTCTACTGGCAAACTCTTGCTCCTCTTGAAGGTCCAGCTCACATGTCACCTCCTCTGTGAAGTACTCCCTGATTCCCCAGATGGTCAGTGTCTGTCTCCTCTGGGCTTCACTGCCCCTGTACTGTTGTCCATCACATCCTGATCATCCCGGGCAGAGACTTCCACCCCAACTGTCGGCTCCACAGGAGCCCAGGCTGGAGTCATTGCTGCACAGGCCTAGGAGTATGTCTTTGGAATGAATGAATGCATTAAAGAATCCCCTAACTGACCAGGGCCCAATCCTGTCTAAAACAAACCCCTATTGCTACTGTCACCCAACATCCCTAAGAAATCTTAACTTAAATCTTTAAGGTACGATTTCCTCTGCAGGGACAGTGGCTGGAAAGACAAGAATGGTTTGAGGGAAAATTTTTCACCATTCTGTTACCCTTATTCTCCCCAAATTCTTCCAACCACTCCTACATATCCCTGCATACCCCCTGCCCTACACTTGGTTGGGCCACAACAAAATGGCCAACTGCTACCCTTTGTCCTTTCTCTTTCCACCTCCCCTATCAGAGCTCAATCTGAGAGAAGGGTCAGATTATTTCCACCAGAAATGAACAGGGAGCTCCATTTCCACTGTGGACTAAAAGCCAAATGATGCCTTAACAGGGACTCCAGGGCACCAGCAACCATGGACTTGGAGGGTCCGTCAAATGGCTCAGCTTTAGCCTCAGCCCAGGCAGAGAAGCCCATTGCCTGTCACTCAACTCTACAGAAATATTGATGCCTGTTCCCACCCTAGACTCTCTGATTTCAGTGGTACAGGGTGTGACTTGGGCATCCAGATATTTAAAAGTCCCTCCAGGTGATTCTTTTTTTAGATGGTGTCTCACTGTTGCCCAGGCTGGAGTGCAATGGTATGATCTCGGCTCACTGCAATCTCTGCCTCCTGGGTTCAAGCGATTCTCTTGCCTCAGCCTCCTGAGTAGCTGCAATTACAGGCATGCACCACCATGCCTGGCTAATTTTTATATTTTTAGTAGAGACAGCGTTTCGCCATGTTGGGCAGGCTGGTCTCAAACTCCTGACCTCAAGTGATCCGCCCACCTCGGCCTCCCAAACTGCTGGGATTACAGGCATAAGCCCCCTCCAGGTGATTCTAATGTGCTCCATCCCCTGGCACCTTCAGAAGCTCCTCTCAAAGCCTCATTCACACATAAAAAATTGGTTGGTTATGTATGGCCATTTCCACCCCTCATCATAGGTAATGTGTAATATTTTAAGGGAACTGGAAGAGAAAAAGCAATGCATAGCCCTACTAGGTCCCTTGGAGCCATGTTGCCCCTTGAATCCCACCTTCCTCAGGTCAGAACCCCCCACCCTCCACAACTAGGGCTGCCTAGCCCTGAGCTCACACTCGCTTGCCCGACTGCCCCAGGCCTAGGACTCTGGGTCCTCTCCGCCCTCCCACTCCTCCCTCCCCGGACTTTCACTTCTCCTCTGCATTTCCCCCCGCCAGTTTTAGCAGACTTAGACCAGCTTCTCGTTAGCACTTACCGAAAATGGGGCTAAATATAGAGGACCCAAGGACTGCCCCTCACCCCTCCTGGCCCCACTTGTCTTGTCCCCTGGGTCCCCTGCCTCCGCAGCCTGCTTCAATTAAGGGTACGGCCTGGGAGCCCCTGTGGGCAGGTTGGTGCTGCCGGGAACCTCTGTGGGCCCAGCTGGCCGAGTCCTCGTCCTCCCCAGAAGCAGCACCTCACCCCTCCCCACCCCACAGCTGTCCCTGGGTGGCCTCAAGGGAGTGAACATTTCTGAGCTGTCAGGAGGGAGGGATGGAGATACGGGCAGCAGACACAACAAGAGAGGTGGCCCCACAGCTGCACTGACAGCAGGCAAGAGCTGCCAACAGTACACACCCCATGGCCACAGCCAGGCAAGGCCCTGGCCAACACACTACAAGAAACTGATGTGCACAGATTCCAGACAGGAATGTGAACAGGTTTGCAGATACGACACATGCCCATACATGATGCCATGGGCATATATGCAAAACACACGCCCAGATGTGTGTACACACATGCACTTACACACACTGTCACACTGAGTGACACACAGCCAGCCAGACACACACAAGAAGTACACAAAACTCACACACCCAGAGTCGAATACAGATAGACACACAGACACCCCCCCTACATACTATACCCAGTCACTCATAGACTCAGACATGTGTACGCACACATGTACTTACACACATGTACTTACACACGTTCTCACACCAAGTCACACCAGTCCGGCCAGAGGTACACACCCAGACATGCACATGTTCACACAGAGTCACACACACGCACACATACAAGTACACACACATACACCCAGAGTCACCTCATCCTGGAAGATGGCCAGGGCTGACCTCTGAACCCAGTTCATAGGTGTGGAGTCTGAGAACAGGCAGGGTGAATGATCTGCCCACAGTCACACAGTGTATTAATTCATGTCCAGGCAGGGAAAATCCATCCCAGTCTTCCCAGGCAGGGCTGTTCTGTGAGAAATCTCAAGTAAAGAGTTTAGCCTACTGCTCAGCACCTCTGAGGTCCCCATTTAACCCCAGAGAGGAATGAGTCAGTGGGAGCAGACACCCAGGATCTCTGTGTCTACACGGTATGGACACACATACATACACACAGTTGCATACACAGTCACCTCAACAAATAAACACATGTCACCCTGCAAATAGTCTTCTTTTCATCCCACCCCCCTCCTCACCGCCTTTGCTTGCTCATACCCACTCATCCTTCATATCCCTGCTCAGACACCCTCTTCCTCCAGGAAGCTCTCCTTGATACTCCACCAACTAAATCACATGTTTTCAGGGCTCCTACAATCCCCTAATACCTCCCTGTCCTGGCCCAATCCCTCTACCTATGTTCCCCTATCCTGGCCCTGACCCCTCTGTGTGGGCCTCCCCCATACCAGCCCCAACCCCTCTACTGACATCCCCCCATCCCAGCCCTGATCCCTCTGCCTGAGCCTCCCCCAACCCAATCCTGACCCCTCTACCTGGGCCTCCCCCACCCCAGCACCGACCCCTCTGCCTGGGCCTCCCTCAACCCAGCCCCAACCCCTCTTTGTCCCCCCATCCCACCCCTGACCCCTCTGCCTCTGCCCCCCACCCCAGCCCTGACCCTTCTGCCTGAGCCTCCCCCACCCCAGCCCTGACCCCTCTGTCTAGACCTCCCCCATCCCAGCCCTGACCTGTCTGTGTTGTCATTGGTGACAGGTGTGTCTTCTCCAATAAACTGGGAGCTCCAGGCGAACAGACCTGAGCTACCCTTTCCACTGTATTTCCAACACCCAAGACAGAACTGCTCAATAGATACATGTTGGTGGAGGACACGGGGATGCCCGCACACAATGGCACATATAGGACAGCACATACCACCAAACCAAGACTCACGCCCATGGTCATGCCTACACAGCCACAAATAAAACAGGCATGTAGGGCTGAGTGCTTGCCATGTTCCAGGCACTGTGCTAAGCATGCTACATGTATTATCTCATTTAAGACTCCCATCAACACTGCTGAGTAACAGCCATCACCACCTTGTACCGTGCCTGGCGCGCAATATTCACTCAGTCAACTGACATTTGGTGGAGAAGGCATTTAATAAGCACACAAACAAACACATAATGAAATTCCCAACAGTGATAAGTGCTGTGAAGAAAAGATAAAGCAGGGTGAGGGAACTGAGAGTGACAGGATCAGTGCCAATTTAGATGGGGAGGTCAGGGAAGGCTGCCCTGAGGAGGTGACGTCTGAGGTGAATGAGGTGAAGAAGTGAGCCAGGCGATCATCACCCCACAATGCCACACACAACAGCCCCCCACACTCACAAGCACAGAGCAGTCCCACTCAGAGCACTCAGAACTACTGCACACACACATGCACACACACACCCGTACCAGATGTGCACACACACACTCAAAAGGGAATGACATCCCCCAAGTCCAGCAACTTGGCATTCCAATCCCTTTGCAGACCTTATCCAAGGATCGCCCATGTCACCCACCCCACTGGTTCTCCACATGAGGGCCCGCTACCAACACCCAGCTCCCTCCCTCCTGTCCCCAGACCCTTCTGAACAGGGCAACAGAGAAGAGAAGAGGTTGGAAGTTCCAGTGCCTGATGTGGAATGAGAGGGCAAAGAGGAGCTGTGGGGGTTGGAGGAGACCCGGCATGGGAGAGAGGGAGTTGCTAGAGTACAGAGAAGGACAATGGAGACAGCTGAGGAGGAGGGGCAGGGAGGGCCCGCAGAGCAAACCTAAATGTGCTGCCTGTCCTCTGAGCAGTGGCGCAGGCACCAGCCCCCTTACCTGGAGCCCCCATGCTGGAGTGAACCATGCTGCCCGCCCCGCCAGGGCTGGGGGAACAACTGTGTCATCTCCCCACCCTCTCTGGGGGCCGAGCCCTCCCTGCCGGAAGTCACTCAGGGAGGAAACCACAGGGCCGGTCCGCCCCCTTCGGAAGGGAAAATACCCTGGCCCACAGACCCGCCCCGGCAGCCTGGCCCACCCCAAATCATGTGTGTGTGTTGGGGGGTGGGGGCTAGTGGGGCAGAGGATAAGCAGGCTAGAAGAGCCGACTCCTACAGCTGCGATCCGGGAGGTGCCTGAAACTGTTGCCCCCGGCTTCTATCGCCCCCATGGAGGCAAACAAATCTGGGACAGGGAATGGGTCTGGGAGAGAAGGTGGGTCCACAATAGTAACAACATTAGAACACTAGCCAGCAGCTCACTGGAGACAGGGCTTTGCTGATGCCTGACCCTGTGCCTCACTTTTGACAGGTGCTGTCTCCAATGAGGTGGTCACTGTTATTTGCTCCATTTTACAGATGAAAAGACTGAGGATCAGAGAGGTGAGCAGTAGCTTTCCCAAGGGCCCAGAGCCAAGAAGCGTTGAAGCTTAAAAGCACGCCACGGCAGGGAAGATCAAGCAAGCCCTGCGCCTATCTGCAGGTGAGCTGTTGGGTGTCACCATTGGGAGGAAGTGGTGCCCGTGGGCAGTGGTAGTGGGAACGGTGGATAGGGGACTTGGCCTGGAGCTACAATAAATCGCCGGCCAAATGCGGGCGCCCGAGGCGGCTCCGGTGGAGGGGAGCACCAGGTCCCCGGGCTGCCAGCTGGCTCTTCGCGCTGCGGTGCTCCCAGGTCAGCGCTTCCCTCCGAGCCCGCCAGAGGGCGGCCGCGCCCAGCCAATGGCCCGGAGGGCGGGGCCGGCTGCGGAGGAGAGAACCCCTCCCTCCACTCCCCTCCCCAACACCCCCCTAACACCCCCGCGCGCACACCTGCGAGGGTCACACAAAGGCGCAGGACTCCCAGCGCACCGCAGCTCAGACAAAGGCGCGCCCGAGTCCGCTGCCCTCATCCTCCTCTTGGTCCTGAGGTCTGAGGCTGTGGGGCTGCCTGGCGTCTCCAGACACCCCACCTGCCCGCCTGGGCTCCGCAAGACATGCTGCGCCCCGTGGCTGGGGGAGCCCCTAAACCACAGGTGCATGCACAGACGCCTAGACTCACCCACCCACACACAAATATTTCTACAGATGGACCACAGCACTTCACACACACACACGTACACACACAGACGTGCATGAACACATCTATGTGCACAGGCCCTAACACCAGCCCTCCCTGCTGACGATGGTCACTCCCATATACTGATACCCGCTCTACTCCCTCACATGGACCCATGGGCACAAGGGCACTTCTACACATATATGCCCAGGCATGCATCCTGGCCACTCGCACCCACTCACACACAGGCACACTTGGAAAGGGCATACTACAGGCAGAACTACAGGAGTGCCCTCCCTTGACTGCACACTACAGGAGTGCCCTCCCTTGACTGCACACGTGCCCTGTGCACCCAGACACGCCCAGGCAGGCAGGTGGGCACAACAGGAAGGACTGGCAGTTCTCATATATGCACACGAGAGGGGACTGTTTCCAGGCAGCTACACTCCACAACATCCCGTATTGTAAAGGCCATTTCACAGAGGAGATCCACAGACCACACAGAAACTGGCCACAGGATTTCTATACATGAGGGTCTTCCCGACAGCAGCCTAATGGCGGTGGGTACTGGAGCCTTGTCTCAAAGCGACATTTACGCAGTAAGCTTTGTTTTCAGTTAGGATTTGTTTTGGGGGGCTTAGAAATGGGGCTATAGGACATTGTGCGGGGCGGGGGGCGGGCAAAACCTCACCAGCCACCCCTATGCTCCACCCTGGACAGATTCAACATCATCCATGTCAGGAGCACGGTTTTGGACGTGACCCCATTCCAGCCCCCTAGAGCCGGCAGAGAAGGACCACCCACTTCCAGTACGGCCAGGTCTGCAGTTCAGTCCTGGAGCTGGGGAAGGCTGTATACGCTCCCTGAAAGATGAAACAACCCCATACCTCTCGCCTCCTATGCTGGCTCCATTCTCAGTGCCTCAGACCAGAGCTGGGCCTGGTGAGGGCATCCTGAAGGAGGATGGGCCTGCCTGAGAGAGGATAGAGGGACGGAGTTTGGAACACACTGGGTGGGTATAACCTGGCAGCTGGAACAGGGAGACTCAGGCAGGGGGAGATGGTGGCCTCGTTGCCACAGAAGAGTCCTCAAGCCATGCTGAGCGAGGCAGGTAGGGCATGGGAGCTGGGAAGCAGTGGGGGCCACTTGAGGTGCAGGGAGCTAGGAGGGAGGCAGCACAGGGGAGGCCAGGCTGGGCTCAGGGCTGAGCGGTAATTAAAGGAGACGTAGGGGGCTCCCCAGGGCCAGCGGGGCTGGTAACTGACACACGGGCCCCATTGCTCCGCTCATATTTCTCGCTGGATCGATACGTTTGACTCCCGACAAGACAATAATCGCTTGTACGCGGCCGGCGAGTCGATCAAATACATTATTAGAGCGAGGTCCCCCGAGGGCCCGGCAGGGAGTGGTGGGGGGGAGCAGCCAGCCCACCGGGGACAGCAGAGTGAGATTCTTCACCCCTCAGGGCCCCCCAGCCATGGCCTCTTCCTCTTGGCCACCCCTGGGGATCCTCTCTGTGGCTCAGTTCCCCAGCCTCTCTCTAAATGCCTGCTGCTTTGGCGATCTCTCTACTCAGCCCCCAGCATCATCCTTGCTCTTTTCCCATAGGCACTGCCCTCATCTGTAAGGCTATAGCATGTGGGAGCTCAGAGAGGCCCCTCAGACCCCTAGCTTGTCAGGAGACAGAGAGACCAAGCCTCAGGCCACACTCCGAGTCCATGGCTGGGCCAAGAGATGAACTTGGGCCCAAGACTCAGTGACACCCACCTCCCTCTGCCCAGTCTCCTTGCTGCATCTAAGCACACAGGGCTTCAGCAGCACCCAGGCCAGGGGCAACCTCTGGGGGTTAGGGAAAGCTAACTTAGAGACCCAAACAAGCAGGAAAACAGGATGACAGGGGTGGCAGACAAACACATACACAAAGAGATGTGTGTCTGCTCCTGCTGCAGGGCCATGTGGTCCCCCAGTGGGCCTCAGATACCCTCAAACCATGCCCAGCTTCAGCTCTGGCCCACCCTAGACACTGCTTGCCACTCTTGCCCACTTTCCTGGCTTCTGGACTCAAGCCTATTTCCCTTTTTTTAAAAAATTAAATTAAGCTTTAGCTTTATTTTTAAAGTCCAGGCTCTTTTTTTTCTCTTTTTTTTTTTTTTTTTTTTTTTTTTGAGACAGAGTCTCACTCTGTTGCCCAGGCTAGAGTGCAATGGCACAATCCCAGATCACTGCAACCTCCACCTCCTGGGTTCAAGCAAGTCTCATGCCTCCTCAGCCTCCCGAGTAGCCGGGATTACATGTGCGCACCACTAGGCCAAGGTAATTTTTGTATTTTTAGGAGAGATGGGGTTTTACCACATTGGCCAAACTGGTCTCAAACTCCTGAGATCATGTGATCCACCCACCTCGGCCTCCCAAAGTGGTGGGATTACAGACATGAGCCACCACGCCCAGCCTCAAGCCTATTTTCTGTTTACACACCTGCTTTGCCCTCTAGACCCGAAGAGCCCCTTTGCTTCTCCGGCAGCCCTAAGTCAAAGTCAAGTTCTGTTTAGGAATATCCAGCATTCCGAGACTTAAAATATATCTTCCTCTTTGTCTTCATTAGGAGCAGCAGCCACCACAGCATTGCTGTCTATCCTTTCCTTTTTTTTTTTTTTTTTTTTTAGACTGTCTGGCTCTGTCACCCAGGCTGGGGCTGGAGTGCAGTGGCACAATCTCGGCTCACTGCAACCTCTGCCTCCCAGGCTCATGCCATCCTCCCACCTCAGCCTCCCAGATAGCTGGGACCACAGGCGTGCACCACCATAGCCAGCTAGTTTTATACTTTTAGTAGAGACATGGTTTTGCCATGTTGCCCAGGCTGGTCTCGGAACTCCTGGGCTCAAAGCCATCCACCCGCCTCAGCCTCCCAAAGTGCCAAGATTATAGTCGTGAGCCACTGCGTCCAGCCTACTCTGTGCTATTTGAACCAATACATTATTTCTAAGTCTTTATGACAGTCTGAGGAGGTAAGGTCTGCTATCATCCTCATTTTACTAACAAATTGAGCCTCAGAAAGGTGAAGTCTCCTGCCCCAAATCACACAGCGTGAGTGGTGGAGTCAGGATTTAAGCCCAGGTCTGTTTCCCTAACAGCTTGATCACTTTGTACTGAGCCATGGAGCTCCTTCTTGGAGGCGTGAAATGCTCCCCATCCTTCAGGAGACAACCGTAACAGTCAGCCACTCCTTGTCCAGTCAGCAATGCTGGAATACCTCTGCAGCTCACAGCCCAATGCCCACAGCCTTCAAGTCAGTTTCTTGATATTCGGTAATCCTGATCCCATCAGCTCCTGGCTGAAGGTGGGCCAACCCTTCCCCATTTCCTTCAGTTCAAACATTTCCTCATATCCCTCAGTGCCAAGCCCTGTGCCAGGAGCTGAGGACCCAGAGGTGAGCTAGATCTAAAATCTGACCTCAAGGAGCTAACAGTCTGAGAGGAAGACTGGAGTGGATAAAAATACCTTGGTAATTTATCACTCAATAAGTATCCAATAAATGCTATTATGTGCTAAGCCATTGCTAAGCTCAGAGAATACAGTGGTTAAAAGCACCCCATAGAGCTTATAGACTTTGGGGGATAAACAATTTTTTTTTTTTTTTTTTTTTTTTTTGAGACGGAGTCTCGCTCTGTCACCTGGGCTGGAGTGCAGTGGCCAGATCTCAGCTCACTGCAAGCTCCGTCTCCCGGGTTTACGCCATTCTCCTGCCTCAGCCTCCCGAGTAGCTGGGACTACAGGCGCCCGCCACCTCGCCCGGCTAGTTTTTTGTATTTTTTTAGTAGAGACGGGGTTTCACCGTGTTAGCCAGGATGGTCTCGATCTCCTGACCTCGTGATCCGCCCGCCTCGGCCTCCCAAAGTGCTGGGATTACAGGCTTGAGCCACCGCGCCCGGCCGGGATAAACAATTTTTAAAAGTTATCAACTAGCCCGGCGTGGTGGCATATCCCTGTAGTCCCAGCTCCTGTGGAGGGTAAAGCAAGAGGATCACTTGAGCCCAGGAGTTCAAGGCTGCAATGAGCTATGACGGCGCCACTGCACTCCACCCTGGGTGACAGAGCAAGACCCAATCTCTAAAATAAATAAATAAACAAATCAAATAAAAAATAAAAAGCCATCAAATAAATATGTAATTCTAAGTTAGGAAAAGTGATTTCAAGAATAGGTAGAGAAGGGCCTGGGCATGGTGGCTCACACCTGTAATCCTGGCGCTTTGAGAGGCTGAGGTGGAAGAGTTGCTTGACACCAAGGGTTTCAGACCAGTCTGGACAACATATCGAGACCCCATCTCTACAAAAAAAAATTGTTTTAACTTAGCTGGGTGTGGTGGTATGCATCTGTAGTCCCAGCTACTCGAGAGGCTGAGGTGGGAAGATTGTTTGAGGTCAAGGCTGCAGTGAGCTACGATCATGCCACTGCACTCCAGCCTGGGTGACAGAGAGAGACCCTGACTCTTAAAAAAAAAGTAGAAGGAGGATACCTGATGTAAACAAAGGGTGGCATGTTGCAGAAAACTGTCCCAAGGAAGTGACATTTACATAGCAATTGGACACAGCATTCTTGAGGCAAAGAATGTGAAGGAAGACACTCCAGGCAATGGGAACAGAGGAGGCGACGGCCCCATGGCAGTAAACAGGGTGGCAATTCCAAGACCAGAAAGGAGGCCTATAGAGCTGGAGCAGAGTGAACAAAGAAGAGAAGATAGGAGATGAGGTGTGAGGTGGTGAGGTGGCCAGGGCCAGACCACACAGGGCCTTGAAGGCCAAGGTAAGAATTTGCGACTTCAAGAACAGTGGGACACCTGAGAAGGTTTCAAGCAGGGGAGTGGCGTGGTTCTGTGAACACTTTTGTGACAATCCTGGCTGCTTTGGAGGCCGCAGTGAAGAACCAGAGGATGGGGTGTGGGGGTCAGTGTGAGGAAGCTGATGAGTTCCACATCACCATTCGGTGATGGTGACAAGAAGCAAGAATTGGTGATTGGCTGAATGTGGGGCATGGGAGTCACAGAGAAGTCAAGAATGAGGTCCAGGTACGTTAAAGTATCTTTCCTGCCACAGAAGATTGGGGCAAGTGGAAGAGCTTAAGCTCAGGTAAGAAAGATCAGGGTAGGACCCGAGGTCCTGAAGGATGAAAAAAAGGGCAGGAGGTGGGAAGCAGCATTCAAGGGGGTTGCCAAGGTTGAATACCCCAAGGTGGGGACAAACTTTGTCAGTGGCCAGTTGAGCCATCAGTCTATCTCACCTATTCTTGTTTCTTTCAAGCTATAGAAAGTTAGAGCTGGGGCTGGGCACGGTGGCTCATGCCTTTAATCCCAGCACTTTGGGAGGCTGCGGTGGGTGGATCACTTGAGGTCAGGAGTTTGAGATCAGCCTGGTCAACATGGTGAAATCCTATCTCTACTAAAACTACAAAATTTGGCTTTCCCAAATTTGTCCTCAAGTTGCTTTGAGGTTGGATTTGAAGTTGCAGGTGGAAGGCTTCTGTGCAGAAGCATTCTGTGTAAGGAAGTTCTACTGGGGACAAATGTGGGGACAGGCTGGTAGCATGGAATCTGGAAGCAGGATGACCAGTGGGGAGGCTGGGAAAGTGGTCCAAGGCGGGAGGGGAGAACGGAGTCATGAGGATTAGGATGAGGATTAGGATGACATTCAAGCTGGAGTCTACAGGAACAGGATATGGGAAGTGGGTGCTGGGCTGGGGTGGCTGGGTGGATGCGAGGCCATCACTGTAAGACAGTGAGAAGGGAAGCAGAATGGGGACGACACTTGGGTCAGTTCCCGGGGGAAAGTCAGGAAGCAGCATCTTCCAAGAAGCAAGGTCTGTGGACCAGGAAGCCAGCAGATGCTTAACAAATTCACATGGACACAAACATTCCTCATCATATCTCCCCACCACAGCCAATTTTCCACATCCATCAGAATTCCCAGTTCTCCTCATGTAAGAAAAGAAGCACTGTGATGTGGCTCAAGGAAGATAAAAGAAGACTAACTGGCCAGGCGTGGTGGCTCACACCTGTAATCCCAGCACTTTGTGAGGTCAACGAGGGCGGATCATCTGAGGTCAGGTACTCAAGACCAGCCTGGCCAACATATAGTGAAACCCCATCTCTACTAAAAAATACAAAAATTAGCTGGGCATGGTGGCACATCCCTGTAGTCCCAGCTACTTGGGAAACTGAGGCAGGAGAATCACTTGAACCCAGAAGGTGGAGGTTGCAGTGAGCCAAGATCACGCCACTCTACTGCAGCCTGGGCGACAGAGCAAGACTCTGTCTCTCAAAAACAAACAAACAAACAAACAAAAGAAGACCAACCAATCTCTGTTCTGAAATTCCCCCTCTAGTGACCTAGGGCCAGCCCCCTGAACTCCCTGGACTTCAGTTTCCCCAGATATATGTCTGAGATGGGCTGGAGAAGCACTCTAAGACTGCTTCCAGCTAAAACATTCTTTTATTCATTTTATTTATTTATTTATTTATTGACTAACTGCAACCTCCACCTCCTGGGTTCAAGTGATTCTCTTGCCTCAGCCTTTCAAGCAGCTGGCACTACAACCATGCGCCACCATGTCCAGCTAATTTTTGTATTTTTAGTAGAGATAGGGTTTCACCATGTTGGCCAGGCTGATCTCAAACTCCTGACCTCAAGTGATCCACCCAACTCAGCCTCTCGAAGTGCTGGGATTACAGGCATGAGCCATGGTGCTTGGCCCCAGATCTAACATTCTATATAGCTTGAAAGAAACAAGAACAGGTGAGATGGACTGATGGCTCAACCAGCCACTGCCAATAGGGAGGTAAAGCATGGCCAGCCTACTCTAAGGATGCCCTGGCTGGGTATACTCAGCAACCCATTTACTTCTCACTGTCATCTTCTGAGGGAGAGACCATTATCATCCCCACTTTAAAGATGAAGAAGCTGAGGCCCACAGTCACACAATGAGGCTGGGGTGAACCCAGAGGCTTGCTGACCCCAAAGTTTGTGCTTCAGCTGCTGTGTTGAGCTCGCTGCTCCTCAACCTGGCTTGTGCGAGTCTCACTTAGACTGTAGATCCCCCAGGAACAGGGTCCCTTGGCATCCACTGCCATGTGCTCACCAGGGTCTCCGAATGACCTGTGGGAGCAGGCGCCTGGCCCTGGGTCTTCCTCAACGAGGCTCCACTCTTGGCCCAGGAGCCCCCAGACCCACAGGCTTTCCACAACCCATGTGCACACTTTCTGTTCTCTAGCTCCCACTCGCCTAGCACCAACTCTGCAGGCTCAGAGGCCGCTGCTGTCACCCCAGCACAGGGAGCTGTCCAAAGGCTGAAAAGCAAGAGCCCATGGCCTTGGTCCAGAGCCCTCCAGCCATGCTGCCCCCAGGACAAACCCAGTCCCCTTACTGTGGCCTCCAGGGCCCTACAGGACTTCCCCTCTGGCCACGGCAGTACCACACCCCAGACACACTGGAGGAAGCTAATTTTGTCCCCAACATGGGGCCTTCAACCTTGCCAGCCCCTGTGAACGCTGTTCCCCACCTCCTCCCCTTCCTCTCATCCCTCAAGACTCCGCTCAAACGCCAATCCTCAGAGAAACCCTCCCTAGTCATGCTCCGCTCCATTCCCAGTTTTATTTCCTTCAGAGCACTCTGAAATTCAATTGCCGCCTATTTGCTTTACTGTCTCTTTCACCCTCTAAAATGTAAGCTCTCTGAAGACAGGTGTCCTTTTCTGTCTTGTTCACTGTGGTATTCTTGGTGCTTTAACAGTGCCTGGCATATAGTTGATGCTTGAACCTTACTTGTTGAATGAATAAATCCTTCCAGGCACCCATGGTCCACAGAATAAAATCTAAGGCTGGCTCTCCAAACCCAAATGGATATGGTGCCTCTCAACCTCCTCAGCTATCTCACCCTCAGAGCTCACCTTTCTCCTCTGTTCAATAACTTGGGCTCCCTTATGTGTCCCATCCCTCATGCCTGCTTTGTCTGACACAAATTCTGTACACACCAGCCTCTGCTCAGATCTCCTCTCTCTGGAAGCCTTCCCTGACCTCAGTCTTGCCACAGCTCCAGGCAGCACCCCTGGGCTTTAGCACTAATGGTACTGCACTGAATCACCCCCAGTGAGGCTGTCCCTACAGACTGTGAGCTCCTTGAGAACAGGGCTCAGTTTGACATGTTCTTGTAGACTCAGAGCCCAGCACTGGGCCTGCATTTAGCCAAGGCTCCAGGAATGTTTGTTGGGTAAGGACAACTGCCCTGCAGATGGTTAACCATCTATACAGGTGCATATAATGAATAGTTTGGGAGTCAATCAGACGAGGGTTTGGAATCTGGTTACTCCATTCACTTGCTGTGTGACCCTGGGCAAGTGACTTCCCTCTCTAAGCCTCAGGCTCCTCATCTGTGAAATGGAGGCAGTAACATTGGCTGACGGGAACTTAATTCACTTTTTTTTTTTTTTTTTGAGACGGAGTCTTGCTCTTGTTGCCCAGGCTGGAGTGCAATGGCACAATCTTGGCTCACTGCAACCTCTGCCTCCTGGGTTCAAGCGATTCTCCTGCCTCAGCCTCCCGAGTAGCTGGGATTACAGGCATGCACCACCACGCCTGGCTAATTTTGTATTTTTAGTAGAGATGGGGTTTCTCCATGTTGGTCAGGCTGGTCTCGAACTCCCAACCTCAAGTGATCCGCCTGCCTTAGCCTCCCGAAGTGCTGGGATTACAGGCAAGAGCCACCATGCCTGGCCAGGAACTTAATTAATCTTAAATACTTGCCACCATGCCCTAAGAACAAACATGTTCACTAACTACATCATGATTTGAGGTTGAGAAAAATAAGAAACAGTCTAGATGCCACCAATAGGACAGTGGCTAAGTAAATTATAATACATTCATACTCAGGAATACTTTGCAGTTATGAAAGAGAATGAGACTGATCTATGGGTGTGGACATGAAAAGTTCTCCAAGACACAGTTGACTGAAAAAGCAAGTTGCAGAACAATTTATCCAATTTAATATCATTGATGTAAAACACATACATCTATTTTTAAAAACTATATCTTTTCTATGGGTGCACAAGTATTAAGCCAATGCAGAAAAAATGGTCTGGAAGGTAATTAATTATAACCTCTTCTGTAATAAATTCAGTTTTTGCTTGTTTGTTTGTTTGTTTTGAGATGGAGTCTCACTCTGTCGCCCAGGCTGGAGCGTAGTGGCGTGATCTCAGCTCACTGCAACCTCTGCCTCCCAGGTTCAAGGGATTCTCCTGCCTCAGCCTCCCGAATAGCTGGGATTACAGGCGCATGCCACCACACCTGGCTAATTTTTTGTATTTTCAGTAGAGATGGGGTTTCACCATCTTAGCCAGGATGTCTCAATTTCCTGACCTCGTGATCCTCCTGCCTCGGCCTCCCAAAGTGCTGGGATTCCAGGTGTGAACCACCATGCCCGGCCATCACTTTAGTTTTTATAATGAGATTGTACTTGTTTTTTGGTGGGGGGGTTGGGGTTTGGGGGTTTTTTGTTTGTTTTTGTTTTTGAGACAGGGTCGTCTCACTTTGTCAACCAGGCTGGAGTGCAGTGGTGCAATCTCAGCTCACTGCAACCGCCACTTCCCAGCAAGCAATCCTCTCACCTCAGCCTCCTGAGTAGCTGGGACTACAGGCACATGCTACCACACCCGGCTAATTTTTGTACTTTTTGGTAGAGACAGGATTTCAACATGTTGCATGGGCTGGTCTTGAACTCCTGGGCTCAAGTGCTCCTCCTCCCTCAGCCTCCCTACCTGCTGGGGTTTCAGGCATGAGCCACTGTGCCTGGCCTGTACTCATTTTTTTTAATTATTAAAATTAGAACATATCAAATGATACACATGCAGAAAATCAAATAAATCATGATCCCAAAAGTGAGAATTGTAGTTACCTCCAGCAGGGAGGAAGGAGTATGTTTGGAAAGAGTCACACGGGGTGGGGTTTCTGGGTGCTTTTGACATCTCCACCCAAGTGGTGAATGCACAGATGTTCACTGGATCAAGATTCATTAAACTGGCCAGGTGTGGTGGCTCACGCCTGTAATGCCAGTACTTTGGGAGGCTGAGGCTGGGTCACTTGAAGCCAGGAGTTTGAAACCAGCCTGGCCAACATGGTGAAATCCTGTCTCTGCTAAAAGTACAAAAAATTAGCTGGGTGTGGTGGTGCATGCCTGTAATCCCAGCTACTCGGGAGGCTGAGGCTTGAACCCGGGGGTCAGAGGTTGCAGTGAGCCGAGATCACACTGCTGCATTCCACCCTGGGCAACAGAGCAAGACTCTGCCTCAAAAAAAAAAAGAAAAAATTCATTAAACTGTACATTAACGTCTTGTCCAATGACTGTATGCTTCCTGTGGGCAGGGGCCAATCACTGCGATATCATGTTTCCCTATCCCCATTTCACTGCCCAGAAACAGACTTAATATAAGTTGTGTGTTCAGTAGGGAGCGCCCATCTCGGCAAGCGCTCAGAAGGGCCAAGGCCGCTGTCCAGGGTACTAACGACCCAAGCCTGGGAGGCCACAGAGATGGCCAGCAAAGCGAGCCGGCTTCAAGATGCCTCATTCTGAACGGCCCCTGCCTGCCTCAACTCCTCTCTCCCCACCCTCTTCACTCACTTCCTCCAAGCTGGCTGCCTTTCTGTTCCTGCAATCCACACTTGCACTTCTTCTTGCCTCAGGACTTTTGCTCTTGCCCTTCCTCCTGCCTGGTGCAGTCCTTCCCCAGGTGTTCCTATAGCTCATCCCCTTACTTATTCCAGAATTACACTTAAACACCCCCTCCACAGAGAGGCCTTTTGATATCCTGCCTCACATGGCACTTCTCATCACTATGTCCTCTACCAGGCTGCACTTTTTTCTAACACTTTTTGCTGTCTCACCTTCAAGCTTCATGTCACACGCTTGTTTATCACCTCTTTTCCCCCAACCTGAATGTTTATGCCAGCACAGGGAGCACGTGTGTCCCGTTATGTCTCATCCTGTCTTTTAGAAGGATCCCAGGTGCACAAAATTGGATTAATCATAATCCTTGGTTCATGGCATACTCCCGTCACTGGGCTGGACAGAGCCCTCTTTCTCTATCCATTCACTTATTGTTTTACTTCTTTTTAATAATGAGTTAATGTGAATCCACATTCACCATTCCGATTAGAACCATGATAATAATCATACTAGCCTGTGTCTGTCCTGTTCACCGCTGTGTCTCCAGCACCTGCAACCCAGGAGGTGTTTGGTATTGATTCGTTGAAGAAGAAGCTGACAAAGGGGCAATGACCTCCACACCCTGCAAAAGGGAGCTAATGGGAGCACCCGCCTGGCCTCACAAGGCAGGAGAAGAAGGCAAAGGCCAGGTACTCCACTCAGCTCCCTGGTCCTCCCCTGGTGCTCCACTCCTGCTCAGCCTGGGCAACAGCCTCTTCCACACCATTCAGTTCCACATCTTTAGGGAGGGCCCACTGTTCCAGACCTTGTGCCAGGAGCTGGGGACACAGGGTGGCTCAGCTTGGCCATGCTCCTGGGGAGCTCTCAAGCCTCGACGCCCCAGGCCCCTAGACCATCCCACTATTCTACTAAGTAACAAGAGCAGCTACATGGCACCTGCTCTGTGCAGGCATGTGTTACGTGCATTCTTTGCATCATCTTTTGGCATCTTCCCAACAATGCACTAAAGCAGGGGCTGTTATTATCCGCCCCCTTTTCAGAGGAGCACCCCAAGGTGGGTCAGAGAGGGCAAAGAGTTGCCCAGAGTCAGTCATGGGCAGGCCGATTCCAGAGCCCAGCTCCCCTTGCCCCAGGCCTTGCTGTTACACTGATCACATGCATGTTTCTCTTCCTCCAAAGTCTGTGAGGTCCTGGGTCTCTTGCCTCTCTGCAAAAGCAACTGAGGATGGCTGAAAAGGTGTCAAATTTGGAGTCACATAAATAGGTAGTTAGGTCCCAGCTGCAGGGCTAGGTGTGGCCTATGTGTCACTTGGTCACATTCCTAAGGGGATGAAATTAAAACAAGATGTGTATTTTCTACTTTATAGTTGAGTGACACTGACAGACCACACCACCTGTAAGATACTATGAATTTTGTTTTAATAAATCCTGAAATGATCTTATAAATATTAGTTAATGTGGTATTTTATTGTTGTCATTGATAAAAGCACAGGTCTGTAATTCCATTTCAGTATTCCTCCATCCTTAGTACACTAGGAGGCTCAAGAATTAGAAGTGGCCTTGGCCTCTTTCAGCCTCTGCAAAGACTTCTGAGTTCTAGCTGTGTGACTTTGAGCAAGCCACTCAACCTCTCTGTGCCTTTCTCAGAACTGTGTGGACCCTGAACAGCATCCACAGAGGGCCCTGCCTACAGAACGTGCTCTACATTGATTCAGAGGAGTTTAACTTAACAGAACTGTATTGGCCCAGATCACATGAGATACAGTGCCTGTCATCATTGAAGCAAACTCTGAGCTCTGGACATTTGAAGGAAAGTGAGGGATCAAGGAGGAAGTCTAGGTTGTTGGTGTGACAACCATTTACTGAGATGGACACAAGCTCCTGGAGAAACTTGGAAAAGGGAATCAAGAGTCCTGCTTTAGGCCGGGCACAGTGACTCATGCCTGTAATCCCAGCACTTTGGGAGGCCGAGGTGGGTGGATTGCTTGAGGTCAGGGGTCCAAGACCAGCCTTACCAACATAGTGAAACCCGTCTCTACTAAAAATACCAAAATTAGCTGGGCATGGTGGCACACACCTGTAATTCCAGCTACTCAGGAGGCTAAGGCAGGAGAATCACTTAAACCCGGGAGGTGGGGGTTGCAGTGAGCTAAGATTGTACCACTGCACTCCAGCCTGGGTGACAAAGCGAGACTCTGTCTAAAAAAAAATAGTTCTGCTTTAGACAAGTTAAAGAGAAGCCCTCCACCTACATTAATATTTAGAAGCATTTTCTCACTGAATCTTCTCAATACTCTACAAAAAAGCATTGTTAACATCCCCATTTTACAGAGGAAAACACTGACGCCTAGCAAAGTTAAATCATTTGGCTGGAGACACAGATGGAACCGAGATTGGCACCCAGGCAGTCGGACTCCAAAGTTCACATTGCCATCCACTGTTCTCTTCCTCTCCCTCAAACCCTTGCCCACTTTGTCCCATTGGCTCAGCAGGAAACACTGGACTTGGACCTGGGCTTTGCTGTCTGAGACATTTATGCGTCTCCCATCCCTGTCCCCAGTTACGGCCTTCTGCCAATATGAACCATTCACTGAGTGCCTTCACGTCACCTGCCCACCTTGAGTCATGACAACTCTGGGATGCAGATTGCACAATGCTCCCCAGCCCTACTTTGTGGGGCCCTAGCAGATTCTCCAAGCTCACACAGAAAGACCAGCTGTGAGAGGAGCCAACACCTTCAAATCTACTCGCTCCCTACACCACCTTACTCAGAACTCACCTCCTCCATGAAGTCTCCTAAGGGAAGGCCCCTCATTCACATCTGTGCAAGATCCCCGTCTGGCAACAAACTTCTCAGTGCCAACCAGGCACTTTAGGGTTCACATGGAGAACACTAAATAGAAGCAATGCAGGCACCTGCCTCATGGAGGCTTCCGGCAGCCTCCTAGGGAAAAAGTAGCACCTGACCTGGTAAGAGGAAAAGCTCAGGTTTGGAAGGGTCAGACTCTCACTCTCTGCTCTCCACTTCTTTGAGCCTTGATATTGTCACCAATTCCAAAAGCAAAAGCTCTCTCTGGTTCCTCCACTCCTCCCACTGCAGTCCAGGCCACCACCACCTCTGGCCTGAGTGACTTCAGTGGTCTCCTCCCCGAAGGTATCCCTTCTTCCATGACTGTCCCAGATAGTCTCATCTCCCCCACCGGCCCCCAGAGAGGGTCCTTCTAAAACGTAATCAGGTGGTGTCACTCCCTTGCTTAAGATTCTCCAGGGGCTTCCCATGCATTTGGGAATAAAACTCAATCGCTTTAACCCGACCTATAAAGTCCTATGTCATCCCACCCCTGCTGACACCTCTCATCTCTTCCCCCATCACTCTCCTCTTTGCCTACCCTGCTCCAAGCTGTGCTGTCTCCTCTCTGTTCTTTAAACCACACTCTTTGCAACCCCAGGCCCTTTGCATGTGCCATTCCCTCTGCCTGGAACACTTCTCCTGTGTTCTTTGCCCCGTTAAATCCTACCCGTCTTTTAAGGTTTGGCTTAAATACCTTGCCCTCTCTCCTGGCTCCCTATTCTAGTCTATTCTTTGGGACAGACTTATCAGTTTCTGATTTTGTATTTGATTGATGTTTACACTGAAAGATCTGCATCTTCTCTAGTTGTCAACTCCATGAAAATACGCTGTGCTGGTTCTGCTTCCTGCTACATATTTAGTGCCCAACAAATGCCGGGCACATAGTGGGTGCTCAACAGACACATGGAATGAATGAATTAAATGGATCCTGCATAGGGACAAGCACCTGAGGCAGAGTACTTAAGTCTTCAAAGCCTCAGTTTCCACTTCTATAAAATCAAGATAATAATTCCTCCTTTAAAAGTTAGTGGTAAGGATCCAAATAGTCAATGAATATTGACAGTGCGTTAGGAAAAAATGCTCCACAAATATGAAAGTTTAAAAGACCTGGAACCTAGAGGATGGGCAGGAGTCAGAGAGGAGAAGAACAACAGGAAAGGGCATGGCCATTTGTCAGGTGACACTGCGTTTTGTATTTCCCCTTTCCCTGACCCCTATGAGGTAGTAGTTATGACCCAGAGGAGGAAATAAGGCTCAGACACGAGGAGCCCCCTTCCCGGGGTGTCATGGTGGGTCCGTGGAAGAGCCAGGATTTGTACTCCTCACACCAAGGCAGGCAAGTTTCCCGAGCATCTCCAACAGAGCTTGACCCCTAGCAGTGGGCTGTTGACAAACATGAATGGAATCAATTCAGAGGGCCAGCCAGAATCACAGTCCTGGCTCTGCCTCTCACTGTCTAGAGACCTTGGGCAAGTCACTTCCCTTCTCTGAGGCTCAATGTCCCCATCTGCAAAGTGGGAATAATGAAAATGCCTACAGCCTAGGGTGGTCGGAGGTCAGCAGGAGCACAGGTTGAGGGCCGGGCACACAGAAGGCAGTCCATAAGCAGCTGCCAGAATGGTTCCGCTTCCAGTGAGGGAACAGCATGAGCGAAGGATGATAAGAGGCTAGCGGTCAGTCAGAGAGGACTCACAGGAGGGGCAGCCGGAGCCAGATGGAAAGGGACTCCCAAATCTGTGCCCAGTTGCCTTCTCAAGGCAGGCAGTGGGAAACCTGTACATATTGTGAACTCCAAAGAGCAGCCCCTGTCCAGGGGGCCCTTCCTCAGGCAGCCAGGGAGGTGGTGAAATGGTCATTGCAGGAGAAGCATCCCCTGATCTCTTGCCCCCTTCTTCATCCTTCACCCCCAAAGCCCTCACCTCTTTCCAGGTTTCCTGGCCTTGGCCCGAATCCTATACTCCTCAGCTGATCCTGCCAACCTCATCTCCAACCCAAGACCCACCCAGCCCTGGCCCAGCTGACGCCTAGTTCTTATGCTCACACCCTGGCCTTTCCCACATGGCCCAGAGGGACCTTTCTGTCTTCTATTAGGAAGGCCTTGTACTACTTGGAAAACTTTTGTTTGATGGTAATGCCAAAAAATTCATAACTGGTGAAAAGTAAGCATTGTTTCAGGCATAAGCAAGCACATAGCATGTGGGTAAATACGTGGGTCTGCACACACCTTTGAAACACAAATGCCGATCTCCTATGTCAGAGGGATCTCTCTAACACAGAGATCCTCACTGCCCTCCGCAAACCAGGTAGCTGTGAGGCCAGAGGTGGGGAACTGTGAAAGCTGCACTAATGCAGAGCTTGTTGGTGTGAGGTAGAGGTGACTGGTCCTAGGTGAAGGAGAGAGGCTTGGCAAGGACACCCAGGGTCATCCTGAGATCCTCCTCCTCCTCCAAATGCCTCCATCCGTCAACTTCTCAATTCAACCCAAAGATGTCTGAACCCCTCTGCTCCTCCCACTGTGCCTCCTACTCAGGACTTACTCCTCCCCAACCGGCCCGGCCCCGCCCCAGCCCATACTGTTGCATGGGTTCTTCCTCACTTGCTCCACAAATGTCCCTTGAACCCCATATGTGTGGCAAGCAATGAATCAGGGACCAGTGATGTCACGGCCCCTGCTCTGGGGAGCTGACAATGGACATGGACCCAGGCGTATTGAATCCATGCCCCATATTCCTTAAAGCATGACCCTGGTCGGGCCTCTCTGCCACCCAGACCGAGAGGAAAAATCTCGGCACCCTAGACCTGCCCACGTCTGCAGCTTCACCTTCCCAAGACACCATGAGAAGGTGAGAAGAGGGGCAACCATGTTTCCCAGCGTGCAGATCCTGCCCTGAACTCCCTCCCTAGGATACAGAGGACCTTGGGCTTTCGAGGCAATATAATCCACAGGGGAGGCTGTAAACACCCTTGGAGCAGCTCACTTTTCAGGGGAAACCAAGGCTCAGGGCCGGCATGACTTGAGCAAAGCCACACAGCTCGTCTGTGGCAGACAGACAGACCCCACCCCTCAGTTCCCAGCAGACTTGTTTGAACTCCCCTAGGCACTGACACTGCCAAGAGAAAGAAGAGGGGCTTAAGACCCTTTTTCTGCATGTTCTGCTGATGTTCCAAGGACCTGAGCCTCCGCTTCTTTCTATGGCTGTGGGAGGGGAGATGAACCAAGAGAGATGGGGCTAGACAAGGGATGTGGGGCGCAAGCAGGGTAGAAAAAGACAGAGTGAAAAGCATGCAGCAGGACAGAGAAAAGAGGGGTGCAGGGAAAGAGTAACTGGGGACTATCAAGGTAGAACAGAGAAGTATATGGAGGTTTTTAAATCCCTGGAGGGAGAGGCAGCAATAAAGGAAAGAGAGTCAGAGTGAAACAGAGAGACAGAGACAGGAAGATGCAGATAAAGAGGCAGAGACAGAGAACAGCAGAAAGAGAGACAAAGAAAACAGGAGAGAAAAGAAAGAGGGAGGGAGGGGAAGAGCAAGCTGACATGGGGCCACCAGGGCCTTCTGTAAATTGCTTCCCAACACCCTTTCCTCTGCCCCTCACACCAGCAGTCCAGCAGGGTGTGTGGTGTCATCCCCATCCCTGAAGGGACGCTCTGGGCAGAGCTGAGACTGATGCATGGGAAGGTGTCCAGCTCCCGGCCCTCTCTCTTCTCCTACACCCAGCTGCCTCCCAAAGAAAAGGGCCAAGTTCAGTGTGGAAGGAGCAGAGATAGGTCCTGGGGGACTGAGAGCTGAAGTGCTGTAACCAGGGGCAGAGGGGCTGCAGCCCGTCTCCCCTCTCCAGGCACTGGTCCCCACAGACACCCTACTGTTCTTGTCCCTTGCTGGCTGCCAAGGGACAGGCTTTGGCTATCCTGACTTTGGCCAATGCCTCCCTCAACCTGTGGCCATCGTCTCCCTGCCTGGCGACCCCAACACCCTCCCATACCTCCTCCTACCCATCCCTGTGCCCCCCAAGACCACCCATCCCGTGACCACCTTTCTGCTCCTCTGCAGGTTTGGGGTTAGGGAAGGGAGCACAGAGGCCTAGATGGGGGGTGGAGGGCTTGGTGGATTATTGAAGATGTGCGGGCACTGCAGCTGACATGGATGAGGAGGAAGAGGAGGGGGTCTTGGTGATGGACGATGCTGATCCTGCGGTGGGGGGAATGGCAGGGGAGGGGGTAGAGAGGGGTGGGGGAGGGGTGGCTAGGAAGCAGGTTGGGGGGGGAGCAGGACCAGGCTCACATTTGGCATTCAGGGCAGCTGACAATAAAAATGCTTTATTGCCAAGAAACTGGATCGATCGGGGCTGGAGGGGGCCGGCAGGGGGGACGCGGAGGGCTCAGCGCAGAGGCCGGCGGCCGGCCTTCGCAGCGACCAGGGCCCGAGCCGCCCTCCCCCCTGCACCCCCCTCCCCGCCTCCTGCCCTTTCTCTCTCCTGCAGCCACCGCTTAGTTCTTATTATATTTTTTCTTATATATTTTTCCCCCAGCTTCTCCTGCTCCTGTTTTTTTTTTTTTTTTTCTTTTAATTTTTTTTAAAACTCGCTGCACTCCCAATGCCGCAGGCCAGGTGGGGGCGGGGTGGGGGCATCTGCCTGGGCCAGGCCCCTATCCACAGGGTGCCCAGAACTGCTGGCTCTGGGATGAGTCCCACTTTGCTTCTGTATCCCCCAATCCAACCAGGTTCCTCCTACAGCCTGTCTTCTGTGGGTGCCCATCTCCCCCTGCCACCCTTCCTAGGGGCCTCCTTCCAACCTCAGAGCACCCACACACACATATCCGTGGTGGGCTGAGGGCCCTGGCCAGGCCTTCCTCCCCTCCCCCCTACCTGGCCCCCTGCTCAGTCCTGGAGCCATTTGGCTGATGGTCAGAACTGTCCGTCAAGGGGGCTCTGAGCCCCTGGGGACCCAGATGGGAGGAGGGAGGGGGAGAGGTCGGGGGTCAGGCCACGTCCCCTCAGCTTGTCTCTTTCCCCTCCCCCTTCCTAACAAAGGGAGCATCGGCCTGATGCTGGCGGGATGGCCTGGTACTCAGGGAAGCAGGGAGGAGAGGGGCTGTGGGGATGGCCATGGGCAGAAGGCGGGGGTGGGGGCCGCCTGCCCCTCCTCTGCCCTCCCCCTCGGGTCAAGGCTAAGGTGATTCCTCAACCTCTCGGAGGCTGGGCTGGGAGGAGAGGAGGATCTGGACAGACAAAGAACTGGAGCCCTGGGGAGTTGGGGGCTGGGGGGACGCACCTGGGACCCGGGCAGTCCTGGCTGAGGGAGGGGCAACAGGCACCCCTCTGGCCCTGCGCTCACCCTCTGGATGGCCCTGCCTCCCATCTGCACCAATCCCTATGGATCTCAGAGCCATACAGACCTTCCAGCTTGGGCAGGGTCGGATGGGGGTGGGGGGAAACTGAGGCCCAGAGAGGCGAGACAGCCTAGGCCCAGGGTTCTCAGCGCTGTCCCAGAGTCTCGCCCCTCACTTCTCTTCCTACTAAGGGAAGACATCTTCCTTTCCTGCCGTTCCCCACCCAGGTCAGGGGAGGTTTGGTGGGGGCAGATGGTAGAAGGTTCTATGGAGAGGGAAGAGGAGGCTGAGGAAAAAATGCGGCTAAGCGTTCTCCTCTCTTAAGCCAGTGGGCAGGGGAGGAAGCCAGAAAAAATGTCTAAATGTGACCTCGAGCACTGGCCTGGCACAGCTGTGGGAAGAAACTTAATGTCCGTCGGAAAGGGCGGGAAACCAACATAGACAGAGTGCTCCTGAGTACCTGGCTCGAGGTGGCTGGGGAAGAGGCCTTCAGTTTTCCCCTTTGGGAAAATGTGGCCCATGGCCACAGGGAAGGAGGAGGATTCACACTCTGGTTGGTCACAATCCACCCATAACACTGCGTCAGGGCCTCCCATCCACAAAGCCCAACTGTGGGGCGCAAAGGGTAGCTGAGGCAATGAACAACTGTGAGCCCCCATGCCCACAGGGATAAGGAGCCTCCAAAGAGACAGAAGGAAACAGGCAGATCTTCTGTACTTAAATTCTCCTATGAAGGCTGAGGTGGCTCTTGGCTGAGAGGGCCGCAGCCAAGAGGAAGAGGGGGAGGATAAGGCGGGCCTCTTTTGGAGGGGGTGGGATGGGCTCACACATGCCCCCACAGCCTGCCAAGAAGGCCCCAGATGGGCCAAGGACTATAGGGGTCCCGGCTGCCCTCCCCCAAACCTCCCCTCCCTTCTCTCCCTCTCTCTTTCTTGGCTGGCTATCGACCGGGGCTGTGACATGGTGGATCAATACGGCAGGGATATAAAGCCGGCTGGCTGGCTGCCTGCCTCTGCCTCTCTCTCTCTCCCTTGCTTGCCTTGCTTCCTTTTCCTGGAGCCGCACCCAGGTCCCCCACCATCATGTACCCCTTACCCAGGCCTCTGAGGGGCCAGGCACCCCCCACCACTCCCCTACAGCAGGAGAGCTTAGGGAGGCTGAGAGCTTGGACAGCCGGGAGAGGGGGTGAGTATGGGAGTGGGCAAGGAAGCAGATGGGGATCGGGGCCACAGTTTCAGGTAGGGGGCTGGGATAAATTGAGGGACAAGCCCCCTGGGAGAAAGCAGGCATCCCCTCAATTGGGAGCAGCTCAGGTAGATGGGGCCCTTTGAAGGTGTGTGACGGACAGAGCTCTGGGAGGTGGGCAGGGGGCACCTGCGGGTCCAGAGAGACACTGTCCTGAGTCCGTGAGGCAGGGGAAAGTCTGGGGGGTGCTGGAGTAGCCTACGGTGAATGGACGCAAAGAACAGTGGGGCGACCCCTCAGGCCAGCCTGCGCCTACCCACAGAGCTGCCAGCTGCCCCGCCTTTGGGTCCCTGTGGGTAGAAGCTGCCTTGGCCTCACCCCAGGGTCTGGCCTGCACATGTGTGGTGGGGGTGGGAGGCTTGTGTGGCTTCGGACAGGAGGTTCCAGCGAGAGGTCTGTGGTGTGCAAGCTGCCATGGACGCAGGGTGTGCATGTGTCCTCAGGCTCTGCTGGGAGACTCTGGGACTGCACATACCCAAGCGTCTTGGCCCTTGAGTCATGTCTGTGTGTGACCATGAGTTCATGGATGTGTCCCAGGAGCACTGGGTGGCTGTGTATGCACTTCCATGAGTGTTTCCTTGACCCTGGGTATCCCTATGTCTCTGTCTGTCCCTTGGGGATGTATCCCAGGAGCACCTCAGGGATCTGTCTCCTCTGTCCCCGGTTAATGGGGTAGCTGTGTGTTCCCATGTGCTCTTGGAAGCCTGTGTGTGTTGGCGTGTGCGTGCCCCTGCCAGAGTGTCTGAGCACCGATGCTGCTATGCGCGAGCCTCCATGGGTCCCGTGTGGACCCGTGCCTGTGCCTGTGGGCAGCTGTGTGTGCTTCAGGGATCTGCGCGGTGGTCTCTGTGTGTACTGGAAGCGCATTCTCCTCATGAGTGTCGGAGAGTCCATGTGGTTTCTCTGTGTGTCTATGTGATGTTGTGTGTCCCTGTGTGCCGATGGTCGACTGTGTTTCCACAAGTGGGCTGGAGGCTCTGGGTGTGTCCCTGTGTGTGTCATGGTGACTCGGTGTACATGGCAGGGTATGTGTGTGTAGAGGCTACAACTCTGAGCCTCTGAGTGGGGGAGGGTGGCGAGGCAGCAGGGGCTGCCACGGAGACACTGGCTAGCCTGTTTTATCACTACATCATCTCCAAATCCCAATGTCAGGGCCTGCCTGCCTTCTTTCCCTTCCCTGCCAGAGACCCCAGACCCCTGCCAGGATGGGCCCAGGCCCCCACCTCCCCACACCTTGGGCAGGCTGTAGCTCTGCTCCTCAACACCCCTGCTTTGGTGGATGCCACCTCAACTCCACCAAGCGACCTCCGTCCCTCCCAACCCCCCCAGCGCCACCCGCTCCCCCCGCCCTCCCCCCACCACAAGTCCAGTCCAACCCAGACAAAAGCAATTACTCCAGAGGTAGGATGTGAGTGTGGGTGTTAGAAACAGGAAAAAAAGGGGGGGGCAGGGAGGGGGAGCGAGAGAGACACACACAGAGGCAGGGATGGACAGCCAGAGACCCCGAGAGACGACAAGAGAAAGAGAATGGCAGAGTGAGAGACAGAGGGACACACAGAGAGACGCACAGAGAAGCAGAGACAGAAGATGAAAGAGACTAGAAGGGACACAGACACCAAAACCAGGAGGCAAAAGCAGAGAAAAAGAGCAGAGGAAGGGCAAAGGCAGAGAGCACGACAGAGAGACACAGAGACAGAGACTGGAGAGACAGAGAGAGAAACAGAGAAAGAGCACACAACAGAGCGGAAAACCCAGTGATGGAGCCACACAGAGAGAAGACGCAGATAAAGAGAGAACGGGGGCCAGAGGCAGGGAGAACTAGAAAGGGGGCAATGCACAGAGAGGAACAGAAAGGCTGAGTGAGAGTGAGAGACAGAAAGGAGACCAGAGAGATAAAAGGCAGACGGCAGATAGTGGTGGAGGGGAGTTGGTAACGCACTAGAGACTCTGAGATGGCAAAGCTAGAGAGAAGCTGAAAGGGGACCATGTCCAAAGTGACCTCTCTCTCTCTCTCTCTCTCTCTCACTCACTCTCACACACACACACACACACACACACACACACACATACCCCTTTCTCCCCATTCCCCAGGCCAGAAGTCAGGGATGCTCAAGCCTTTTCCATGTTCCTCTGAGTCCCTGTGAACCAGGGTGGGGAGGGGACAGGATGAATGGACAGGGATGATCTCAGGTAGCTTCAGGGACCAGCCAGAGCCAACTGGGACCTGATCACAGGGGCAGAGAGAGCAGTACATTCCTCCTTACCACACACCACCACCTCACCCTCCACACACAGTCCACACACACCAGAGCCTTGGCCAATTTCCTCGTACTGTGCCAGGCATGGCCAGCCTGGGGGGTAGGGGCCAGGTGTGAGGTCCTTCCTTCCTGCCCCACAGTCCTGCCCATCTGCCTCAGCTGCAGCTGCCCCAAACTGTTTTTTTCTTTCTTATTGTCCCCTGCCTTCATCCCAGCTGCCTTCATCTTTCTCTGACGCACTCTCACTCACTCAGCTCGCAAGCACGCTCCCTCTCTTTCTCTCTGTTCCTTTCTGTCTCTGAGTCCCTCACTCTGCTTTCCTGCCTCTGACTTTTCTGCTGTTCCCTCTTCCTCTTTGCTGCTCTCCATTGTTCCATTCCCCTCTCTGTGTTTCTCTGTGCTTGTTCTCTGGGTCTTCCTCTCCCTCCACTCCCATCTGGTATATTCTGGATTCCCCTTTCTTAGACAATCCCTCTGGCCCTCCTATCCACCTCATCCCCAAGAAAAGCAAGGTTGGGCACAGTGGTCCTAGCCTGTAGTCCCAGCTACATGGGAGGCTGGGGCAGAAGGATTGCTTGAGAGTCTGAGAAACGCAAAGGTGGATCACTGTGTAAAGGACCTCAAGCTGTCCTGGAGTGCCAGGAGTGGGTAAATACTTCCTTTTTTGTTTTTCCCTTAATCATCTTTTTTCCTCCTCTCTTTCCTCCCCTGCCTCGCACCCATACCAGGCCCGATCTCTGGATCTCCCCAATCTCCAGATCTCAGTGTGGCTCTCTCTGGAGACAAAAGCTAAGACTCAGCCCACAGGCAACACTCAGCACAGAGATCCAGCTCAGAGAAAAAGGAGGTGACCAGGGAGGAATGGAGAGGCCAAGACCTATAATGAAGACCGAGAAAAAGAAGAAAGATGATGCTGGGGCTGGAGCCAAACGGAGAGGAAGAGGAAAGGAAGGAAAGCCAGGAGCAGAGACCCGGTAGGGCAGCGTGAGCCCAACAACTGCAGGGTGGGGGTGGGGCACGCATCAAGATTTCTAACAAGCACAGCTGAAAACATCCAGGGCTGTTCTCTGAGGCCTTCTCTCTGCCTACCAGCCCTCACCAGTGCTTCGAAGAGCCCCGAGGAATGTCTCTCTATTTGAAGTCAGAGCCAAGTGCCTGCTCTCGGCACCTGGGGCTCCATGCTTACCAGGATGGTGGCTACTTGACCTTCATTTGCTGTGGGACTGTCAGGGATTCCAGGGACCCACTGGTCCCCGAACTAGCTCAGAGATGCAAGCCATTTTTACCTCCTACGCATCTACAACCCCCACCCCATGGCTGACAAATATTCCCAGTCCACAGCTGTCTCCACCCACCCAGTGACAGAGCACAGGCAGCCAAAAGGATCAAGCAATCTCTTGCCACCTCCCAGCACCCCAGAGTGGTAAACAGACCCTCACATCTGGACTCCACATCCAGCGAGTAGTGCCCCTGCCCACTACCCAGATCACACAGCTGCCATTTACAGACCACCCTATGGGTCCCACCCCACAGTCATAGCCCACCAGCATCCCAGAGCGGCCTCTACACTGAAGCTCTGTCCCAGTCCAGTCATCCTTCAAGCCACATCTGGAACAGCACACACCCTATTCCCCTAGCCAAAGCTCCCAGGGGTGCAATTCAGAAGGAGGCAGACTGGGCCTGGGGCATGCGGACAAGTCCCTGACGTCACCCCCTGGCTTCTTCGGCTTGTCTGCGGAACCTGAACTGCCCTTAAGGCCTGCGCCTCCGACCCCAGGGCAGCCCCCTGCCACACCTACACTCTTGGCCGTGGGAGAATGTCCTCATGTGCGGCTAAACATCCTCCTCATGCAGCCCTGAGTTCTGTTCCTTCCACATCACCTCACCAGCGCAGGATGAAAGCCGCTCACCTAGGGCGAAGCTTCTGCTTCCGAGGCATTCAGGACTCCCCTCAGGGTATGCCAGCACCCTGGGGCACATCCCTGCTGCTTATGTCTGAGTTACCTCTGTGGCCCTGGGACCACTCCACATTGAAGTCCGTTGTGTCTTTTTATGGAAGGATGGAAGGACAGAAGGGAAGGAGAGACAAAGTGGTACCACAGCCCTGCTCCTGCCCTGGCACTTGGAGGGTACCAGATGCCCAGGGGACTGTAGCTGGCTGTGAGGACTCTGAGGCCAGGTCAGCATCCACAGTCCCCAATAGTGAGTAGGAACCCAGTCAGTCCACACCCCTTCCCATCCACCCGAAACATAATTTAGCCCTCGGCTTCTCCTTACCTTTCAGGAGTTCTCTCCTTACCCCCAAAGACTTCCTGAGGACCCCCTAGGCCGACCAGTCTATCCCTCTCTCCCCTAACCCAGCATCCTGCAGTCCCCTGGTTCAGGTTGGTGGTGTCTGTGCCTGAGCCCCCACCAGCCTGAAAGCCCCTCAAAGGCCACATGGGTCTCCCGCCTCTCTGCATCTCCAGATGGTGGCACGAGGCCTAGTACACAAGGAATCCCAGAAAATGTTGGTTGAAGGAATAAATGGATGGATCTGCGTTGATGTGTCTGTTTGCTCACTTATTTATTCATTCAACTCACGCTTGCTGAGCACTTACACTGTGCCAGGGACTGAGTGTAGACAGATGTGTTAGACAAACAGAGAGGTCCTTTTACCCAGTGGCTTCTGGGGGCAGACATTAAACATACAGAATATAATCAGATATGGTGATAGTGCTCAGGAGGGAAAAGGAGGTGTCATCCAGCCCAGGGGTCAGGAAAGGCCCTCAGAGTTGAGGAGCCTTAGATGGAGAGCTGAGGAGGTAGAGAAGTAAAGTCAACCCAGAGTGGAGAGAAGGCCCTGGCATGGGTGGGAAGAGATTTGGAGGAAGGGCCAGAAGGGAGAGGAGGAGGGGGAGTCACACGGGAGTGCGAGCAGCAGAGGCAACCACGACCCCAGGGCTGGGAGGGGATCTCTTGCTCATCCTGGAGCTCCAGCTCCCACACAGAGCATTGAGGGCCTCCAGACATGTTTGGGGCATCACTCACCTTCCAAGTGTGGCCATAAAGGAAAGACAGAGCAGGTGGGGGCGATGTTTATTGTAGTTGTTTCGTAACAAAACTATACACCTAAAAGAGTATGGCTTCTTTCAAAGATGTCTCCTCAGGAGGCTGAACTTTTTCTTGAACCATCTGATATTTTGGCAACAGCCTTCAAGGCCAGTTTACAAACTCCATCAGCAAAGCGTCTCTCTAGTATATAATTGTCTCCAGTTTCTACTAAAGACCAACAAGTGGCCCCAGTATTATCATTGCTAAATTCATCAGAGCTGCTGCTAAATCAGACTTCAGGTGGTGTCCGAAATCAAATTCACTCCCAAAGTACAAAAATTTGCCGCACTGTGGAGATACCAAAAACTAGGGTGGGTTTTGGTGAGGTAAAAGAATGAGAGCTTTAAGGTCAGGCAAACCCAGGTTCAAATTCTGACTCTACTGCTTACATGTTGGGTGGCCTTAGGCAAGTTGCCTTCACGCTCTGTGCCTCAGTTTCTTTCTCTTGTAACAGGTGCCAACGCCCACTTCACAGGGTTGCAGTGAGGATTAAAAGCAAAGTGCCCAAAACAGGCCCTCGCACAAAGGTGGCCCCTAATAAATATCAGTTTCCTCACTGGAATGTACCGGCCCTGTTACTAGTTACCAATCAGTCACCCACATGTCCGTGAAATCATGGATATTTAATGAACACCTATTTGAAGACAAATAACTGAAATCATAGATCTAACTGTAACCTCTACCAACTGGAAACATAATTAAACTCCTCTGTTACTTCAGCCTAACTTTCAGACATTCCTCAAAGCCAGTCTCTAGCTCCCAAACTAATTCTGCAACCTGGAAACTCCTTGACTCTCTTTTCAAGGATGTGAGGATTCCTGGAAAAGCTGCAACTTCAGTTCCCTGGAGAAAGCACACTAGAGAAATGACACATCCCGGAACGAATACTCTCAGCGATAACAGGGGTCCATGAATGAGCTTCAGGGGGTCTGTGATCATCCCAAAGTGTAGCACAACTGGGTATATGTAGGGATGTGTTTTCCTAGGAGAAGCTCTATACTGTTGCGAAACTTGGTATCTATGGGCCAAAGGTTGCCTGAAACGTGGTTTGGACCACAAGGAGATTTTGGAAGTTTTGCATTAGTTGCCAACATTTAAAGGTTGGAAGACTTCACACACAAGTCTGGGATTCTGGCTTCTTTTGAAAAATCAGAAACCCTGGCAAGTCAAGGTTGCATCTGTGCATGAGAACAGTCAGAGGAGCTAAAAAGCAGTCCCCCACCTCATGCATTTTTCAGTCCATCACAGTCCCTACAATACTGGGTTGTAAACCCTGGGCTACAGCTTCCATCTGCTTCTTAAAATAGGTCTGTGATTCTTGGTACAGCAGAGGACTCCTGGGTAGGAGTCCTTCAAGGGCACCCAGAGGCCTCCCCAGGGTCCTGAGACCTGTGGGTTAAACTTCTCTGGTGGGAACAGGGGTGGCAGAAGAGGGCTGTCCCACCCCAGAAGACCTGTCCACCCTCCTCCCTAGATGCTCATTGCCAAGACCTCACCAAGCCAGCTGGAGCAAACACCAGGGCAAATGGCCAGAGCTCCTGCTTCCCACAGAGGTGAGCAGCAGAACTACGGCTTCTACCTGGGAGTCTCAGTAGGCTTCAGGGAGGGGCTTCATAAAATCTTCTTTGTTCAGGGGAACGCTTCCAGCCATATTTTGAGCTCCCACTTCTCCAGCTACACGATTCCAGTGAATAAGTACTTTCATCTTCACGCCACCTCCATGTGGCAAATGCTATTAATTACCTTCCTTTGACATATGGGGAAACTGAGCCATGCCCAGGATCACTCAGCCACCTGTTCTTCTTCCTCTATCTCCTTTTGCTCTCAGGATGGCACTTCAGGTGGGTTCTATTAGTATTCCTACTTACAGATAAGGAAATGGAGGCTCCAACTTTCCCAAGTCCCGCGAAGTCAGGAAAAGAGATTCGAACATAGGTGTGTTTGACCCCAAAGCTGTGATCTGAGCCACCGAGTTACCCCTATCTCTCTCCTACTGAGCCCTAACACTCATCAGCAGAAACACCCACAGTTACCAACACCAAGAACCACTGGTTTGGCCCGAAAGCCACAGGATGCGTGGAGGGTGAAAACAGAGCAGTCACATTCTAACCTCTGGGTGGGCAGAGTGGAGAAGAGCAGCAACACACCCAGGGTGAGTCCAGAGACGAGAATGGGAAAGCAGAGACTTCTGTGAGAAAACAGAAGGTGCATCAATAAGCAAAACTCTGAAGCCGTGGTCCTTACCTCTTGGGCAGACGCAGCGAAGCTAATACATTCAGGCCACCAACCCGGTCCAGTCGAGAACCTGGAGAGAGAGGAGAATTCAGTCAACATCCTGGAGAATTCGTCTCATCCTCATGCGGGATTCCGCATTCCTCCAGTGGAGGAACCCTCTTCCTGTCACATCATCAGGAGCTGCAGTTGGCGAACTGTGGAGTCAGGTGCCTGGGACTCAGGTCCAGTGAGCCACTTGCTGCCTTCAGTGGTCACTTCTGGCATCTGAGTCTCAGTGTCCCCATCTCATAGATGGGCATACTGGTACCTGCCACTGTGGAACATCATTTTTCCCATCAGACTGGAAGCTTTCTTAAAGTGCAGGGACTGTGTCTTGTAGCTTTTGTGTTTGGCAGAGGGCCTGGCAAATTTGAGATGCTCAATTAGTGCATAACGGATGACAGAGTGACTGGGTGGGTGGATGGAGGAATTAATTGATTAAACTGTGTATCTCAAAGGACTGCTAGGAGGATAAAATGAGACAGAAATTTGAAAGGGTTACTCATTATTAAGTTCCTCTGTGCTGTGGGGAGATTAAAAATAAAAGTCATAATGATATTTCTGACTTGTACATTTGTCCATTCATTTGTGCATTTAGTTCATCAACAAATATCGAGGCTTCTCTGGCTCTGAATCAAGTGTGGCAGGGGACAGAGATGAATTAGACAAGGTCTCTGTTCTATTATGGGGCTCACAGGCAAGTTGAGGAGACAGAAGGAAGAGCCAATGCCAACACGCTGGAATAAGCAGAGGGTGCTGCGGGCATCCTGGGTGAGATCACAGAAGACTTAGGGAGGAAACAACACCCAAGCCAAACCTGGAAGACAAATTTTAGTCAGAGAAAGAACCAAGTGCAAGGAACGAGAATGCCAGGACTTTGCCTGTCCAGGGTTCAGTAAGAGAACTGGGGACAGACGAGGCTTCTAGATTGCAGGGGCTGCTCCTTGCAGGGCCTCAAGTGCCTGGTCCAAGCAGCCAGGGCTTCGTTGGAGAGGGAGAGGGAGACGGATACAATCCAGTTTGCCTTTGGAAAGGTCCTTCTACCTCCTGTGTACAAGATGGAGAGAACAGAGAGGTAGGCAAGAGGTCAGGAGGCCCATCCCCAAAGAGGGTTTGCTGAGCCTCTCCACAGCCCTGCAGGAAGGAGGAGTGAGGAATTAAGGGAGGCACCAGAGTTCAAGAGGTGGAGGAGGACAGAGAAAAAGATGGACTGAGAAAGAAGGGGAGAGAGAAAGAGAAGAGATGGGGAGACATAGACAGAGAGGAATGAAAGAAGCTGGGGCAGAGAGACCAGGGAAAAGCCCAAACAAGAAGCAAAAGGGGAGTAAAAAGGGCCAAGGGTCTCCCCACTTCCTCTTCCATCTGTCCTGTCTCTCCCTGGGCCTTCATCTTCAGGGCAGAAGGGGACCAGAACCGCTGGGCCCTGGAGGGAGGGAGGATCTGGGGTTGCTCCCCGCCCAGGGGCTGCTTCCCCCCAGCCCCCGCCCTGGAGCTAATCAGCGGCTGTCATCTCCACGGTGAGGTCTTGGTTAAGGAGATTTAGGGCCGGGATCAATAGGAAATTTAAAAATCGATGCAGCGCGCAGGGCAAAATCGATGGCGTTTAATCGCCTTGCCGATTCCCAGTCAAAACAATTAGCCGCGCTGAGTGTTGAACACGGTGGCGACACGGCATTAACCGTCAATATTGGTGTAAGTGATGGTGGGTGGGGCGGGTGAGGGAATCCCCAGGCCTCGGGGGGGCCAGAGTCAGACAGCGCCTTAGGGCTGGGGTCTTCCCCCAGGCAGTACCCCCACCTTGGGCTTCCCTGCAGCAGGGCCCACACTTCAGTCTCCCTGCCCTCTGCTACCTGGGGCTGTGAAGCTCATAGGCAGCACCATCCCTGGCATATCTGCTTCCAACTCTCATCCCATCTCCCAGGTTCCCAAACCCCAATATGCCCTCTGACAGAGGGGAGAGGACCCCTCTCCCAAGCACACAACACCTTCAAGTAGAGAGACAGTCCATAGGATCTGGGAGCTGTATTCCCAGCAGTGCCTTAAGACTGGGAGCTATTTACAAGATGTCTTCTCCCATTGTACAGATGGGGACTCTGAGGAACAAAGAGGGGCAGCAGCTGGCCCACAGTTAGCAGGCACAGGAAGAGGGGGAGCCAGAATTTGAACCTGATGTGTCTGACTCCAAAGCCTACATTTCCTGCAGCTGTGCCACATAAAGGGTAGATTCCAGTGTTCACAGAAGGAAAGCAAGCTCAGGGTTTGGTCCTGGCCCAAGTCTCCTCTCAGCTGGTGTATATAATGATTTGCCGTGTCCTGGGGTCAGTTTGCCACGTACGTGGCAGACTGTGAGCTCCTTGAGGGCAGGGCAGGGCCTGGCTCCTTTGGGGGTCCGAAGCATTGCCCAGCACAGGGAGTGGTCCCAAGCTAGGGCTTGGGACAGGCCTAAGAATGATGATGCCACTTGCCCCCACAGACACAGAATGCCCATATACAACCCCACTGATGGACAGATGGAAACACTGGCACTCACAGACACATTGGTACTGGCATTTCCTGAGTGCTGGTCATGCACCAGGGTTGGGTCATTGCTCTGCAGGTGTGATCTCTCGGCATCTCACATTTGTTCGGTGAGTGTCATTCCATGACACTGCTGTGAAAAATGGAGGCTCAGAGAGGTAAAGTCACTTGCTCAAGGTCACACAGCCAAGTGGGGACAGCTCTATCTGATTGGACTCCGAGGAGCAGGGGACATACAGCAAACAAGATCTAATGACTCTGAGTAAGAGAGGTGGATGCAAGGAGAAGGTATGGGAACTGGGTACCTGAACAGAGGACCAGGAATAGCCCACAAAGGGCCATGGGGCTCCCGGTTCTGGGGTGCTGTGTTGGGAGAGCAGAGGCTTCTGTGGCCACCTGCTCCCTGGAGCAGAAGAACAGGAGGGAGTGTGTGGGCAGGGGAGGAGGCCCACAAGATGAGCCAGGGATTGATCTGACAAGGTCCTAATCAAATGGTCAATATCGCTGACCTGACCACTTAACCTATTGATAAGCTGGCAAGGATGGAGCAGGCGATGAGTGGGCTCAAGGAGGGGGGCAGCGGAAGGATGAGGGAAGCCTGAGTGGGCAGGACTGAGGCCAGCATCGCGCCTGGTTCTGGGGCCTGGAAGAGGGTGGTCTCCTCCTCAAGGGCCCCTGCCTCCCCTCTGACATGTCACATGTCTTATGTCTTGGGGGCTTCCTCTACCCAGGCTTCTCTCTCCTCTCAGGGTCCCTCAGACCCTCCCTGAGGGAGGCCAGGGACTGTTGCTGGCACCCAAGCGGTCCCCAGCTCCCCTCTGACTGTGCCTTAGCTTTTCACACATGTGAGAGGCTTCACATTCGAGCCTCAATGTCTTCATCTGTTAACTGGGGATAATTATATTATAATTATAATTCATCTGTTAACGGGATAATTATAAAACCAACCTAGATATCCTATGAGTGGGGACTGGTACAATAAATGATGGTATAGTGGCCATACAAAGAAGGACTGCAGAGTTGTTGAAAACATGGTTGAAATAAATTTTTTTTTACACTCCTCTCAGCTCACACCATGAAATAAAATTATTGACAAGGAAACTGTGTTCATAATCTGTTGTTAGGAAGAGGAAAAGGCAAGTTATAAGCAAGTAGGTAGCATATCATTCCGTTTTTACAAAATACACATACAGATGGTTCCCCTCACCAAAAATAAATAAATTTGGAACAGAAATCAGAATTCTGAGTTTGGACCAGTCTGGCCAACATGGTGAAACCCATCTCTACTAAAAATACAAAAATTAGCCAGGTGTGGTGGCAGGCTCTGCAATCCTAGCTACCCAGGAGGCTGAGGCAGGATGGAACCCAGGAGGTAGAGGTTGCAGTGAGCTGGAGATCGCACTCCACTGTACTCCAGCCTGGGCCACAGAGTGACACTCCCCTGTCTCAAAAAGCCAGGGCACAGTGGCTCATGCCTGTAATCCCAACACTTTGGGAGGCCAAGGCAGGCGGATCACCTGAGGTCAGGAGTTCGAAACCCCGTCTCTACTAAAGATATAAAAAAATAGCCAGACGCGGGTGGCAGAGACATTCTGTAATCCCCGCTGAGGCAGGAATCGGGCTTGAACCTGGGAGGCAGAGGCAGGCTGCAGTGAGCTGGAGATCATGCCATTGCACTTCAGCTTTGGTGTGAGTGTGGAGACTCTAACCAAAAAAAAAAAAAAAAAAATCTGAGTTTGGGTACTCAGGTAATCTAAATTTTAATAAATTCCTTGGGTAAAGTCATAGGTATAATCCCCTTTGTATCTAGGGACAGACAGTCAGGGTGCAATGGTTCATGTCTGTAATCCCAGCACTTTAGGAGGCCGAGGTGGGCGGACTTGAGCCCAGGAGTCCAAGACCAGCCTGGGCAGCATAGCAAGACTCCATCGCTACAAAAAAAAATACAAAAATTAGCTGGGTGTGGTGGCATGTACCTATAGTCTCAGCTACTCGGGAGGCTGAGGTGGGAGGATCGCTTAAACCTCAGAGGTAGAGGTTGCAGTGAGCCAAGATCTCTCCACTGCACTCCAGCCTGGGTGACAGGCTATCTCAAAAAAAAAAAAAAAAAAAAAAAAAAAAAAAAAGACAGACAGCAAAAGGTAATGTCCTTTTTGTTGTTCGTTTAACTGGATTATCATGGTCATTTTCTTCTCATCTCATTGAATTTCTGTGTTTTCTGTTATTTCTACAATGAACATCGTTCACATCGTTTGTTCACATCGTTCACATTGTTTGTCTGTAATTGGTAGACTGTGGCCTGGTGCTCAGTGGAGGCACCACGAGTGCTGTTTCTCCACTCCCCTCTCCCTTTCCCAGCCAGGCTTGTCTTATGTCCTCCCTTATGTCCAAACCCAGCAGAGTTCAGTGCCCTCAAGAATGTGAATGAATTTGAAGTCTGCTGAATGGAGAAGAGCTGGCTCTTCTGACTTCTGCTCTCAATAGAGTGGGCGGGGTAGCACCAAGCCAAATACAGTCCCCTGTCCCCTCTTCAGGAAACTGGCTGAGGGCTTACAGACAGGAGGAACTGCTGGAGGGAAAACGAAGACCCAGAGGGAGGGAAGGGATTTTCCCAGAGCTACTCAACTGGTCATGACACAGCTGGGACCAGAAGCTGGGGCTCTGGGCTCCTGGATCTGGGTAGTGCCATCCAACTACTGGGAGAGGGACAACTGCAAGAACAAGTGTGCATGCAGACTCCTGAGATAATGTGCGCTTCTGTGGGGCAGAAGAGTACAGTGGGTAAACACGGGGTCAGCCGCTTCCTCGCTGTGTGGCCCTGGGCAAAAGTCACTTCACCTCTCTGAGCCTCAGTTTGCTCAAACATAGCATGAAGATAATAGTAACAGCTGCCTCATTTTGCTGGTGTGAGAAGCCAACAAGCCCATGCTTATAGGGAACTTAGCAAAAGGCCTGACACACAAAAAAGGGTCAATGAGTGGGAGAAATTAACAGTACTACCGTCAGCAGCCACAAATGCTGTGGGTAGTAAGTGAAGGTGGTGGGTAGGGAAGGGAGAAGGTATGTCTTGGTAACCTGAGCAAATGAACAAATGCAATGAAGATACTCAGCTAAAAATATTCCTTTGTTCATTCATTCATTCATTCAGTAAGCATTTCCTGTGGCCAATTCTAGGCCAGATCCCATGCTGGGCCCTGCAATCCAGATATGAACAATGAAAGCTCCCAATGGGTTGGTAAAGGGGAATTAAGGATGGCTGGGGATGGCCCCTTATCTCTGAGAGTTGCTGCTGCAATGGCCCCCAAACTATCTCTTGGGGCTTCTGCAGAAAAGCATCGAGTACAGGAGCACAAGCTCCCCATCACCTGACTTGTGTGACACTTTGGGTATGTGTGTGCACACACTGGAACAGTAAGCTCTGCAGATGGACTATGTTCACTTTTGTCATTCACAGCACCAGACACCAGGTCTCATGCTCTGGGGACACTCCATGCTCAGAGTCTTTTTTTTTTTTTTTTCCTCCATTTTTAAAAATGAACAACAAAAAAAAAGTTCAAAGCACCTTGCACAATGCTTAACACCTGGCAGGTACTCAATAAATAGCAGCTATTATTAGCGTCATCATCACACGTGCCACTGCTCTTCATCCCGACAAAAACCTTATTTTGCCGGCAAGGCAACTCGAGGCTTAAAAGGAGTGATGTGACTCAAAGCCGGGTGTGTCTGACTCCACAGTCTGTGGTCTCCCCTCCTTTGTGTCTGGGGGCGGGGGCCATCAGAGTGTATGCTGGAGGTGAAGGAGGGGAAGGGCAGCAGCATGCATGGGGGGGGGGGTGAGCAGATCTGACAATGGGAGTAAGGAGGAGTTGGTTGGAGTGAGGGGAGTGTCGTGAGGGAGATGAGGGTGCAGGATGGGAGCAAACAGGCCCAGGATGATGATGGTTTTGTAGTCTGGCTGCTCTGAGGCTCAGGTAGGAGGTGGACTCACTTGCCAATGTACCCCTCCAGCACCGATAGGTGCAGCCCCCGAAGGTGAGCTCTGCCATCCTTGTCTGACACAGCAGACGTCTACCTCCACCATTATATTGGGCAAGTAGGTGATATATTGGGCAAGTAGGTGACAGGGGATCCGGCTTCAGTTCATTTGACAAAACATCCAATGAGCATTTATCGTGTTCTGGGCACTATGCTACACACTAGAGATACAACTATGAACAAGACAAAGTCCCTGCCATCGTGGAATCCACCTTCTAGTGGAGGAAGGGATATGATAGACAAGAAAATATATTTAAGAGCTAAGAAGAAAAATAAAGCAGGGAGAAAGTGGCTTACAAGATGCTGCTATTGGCCGGGCGCAGTGGCTCAAGCCTGTAATCACAGCACTTTGGGAGGCCAAGGCAGGCAGATCACCTGAAGTCAGGAGTTCGAGACCAGCCTGGCCAACATGGTGAAACTCTGGCTCTACAAAAATATAAAATTTAGGTGTGTTGGCGCGCACCTGTAGTCCCAGCTACTCAAGAGGCTGAGACACAAGAATTGCTTGAACCTGGGAGGCAGAAGTTGCAGTGGGCTGAGATCGCACCACTGCACTCCAGCCTGGACAACAGAGCAAGACTCTGTCCACCCTCCCCCCCAGAAAAAAGCTGCTATTTTAAACATAAAGGAAAGGCCTATCAGAAAAGGTAGGTTTTGAGAGCTTTCCTGGCAAAGGAAACAGCAAGTGCAAAGGCCCTGGGTCAGGAACAAGGTTTAAGGAACAGCAAGAAGGCCAGAATGGCTTAAGCTTCCAGAGCCAGAAGGGAGGGAGTAAAAGTTGAATAGACAGAGGTGCTAGCTCATGCAGGGTTTGCAGGCCAAGAAAGATGTTCTAAGCATGATGGGAGAAATGACAGGCTTTCTCTGTGGCAGGTATGGGTTGGTCTCACCCTCACAAAACCAGGCTCCATCCTCACCCATTGCCCATATAGCCTATGGAGCCTTCTGACCCATTCATTCTCCAAGAACAAGCCCAAGAAGCCCTCAGTAAGCCCTCAGAGTCCCTTGACAGGGCTGTGTCAGGGTCAACCTCCCCAGACTGAGGACTCCTCTAGAACATGGAAAGATCTGCCTCATCTGGGTGACCGGACATGCAGCTCAGGCCTGGCCACAGGAGGCTCAGAAATCAATAGAACATCAGTAGAAACTAAGGGGGACTATAGCTCCTGATCCCCATTCCCTAGCAAATCTCCATTTGGGGGCAAATCGTAGCAGTGGCCAAGATATGGGGCTGGGAGCAAGGCGAAAGTGGTTCTGTACCACCTCCCTCACCAGGCCTTGACCAGGGTTCCCATACTGGACAGGTAGAGCAGAAGTCCTTGTGACTGGTGGCCTGCTCACTGGATCCCTTCCTCCAGGGGCTACCCATCCTGTCCCGCCCCCACATGAGGCTCAGAAAGACCAGACTTGGTACCTGGCTCACACACCCTGTCTAGTCCCTTCTTAAAACTCTTCTGTGGTTATGTGGCTTGCCCAGAATAAATCCCAAGCCTCACAGCCCTTCCCAGTCATGTAACGTCTCCTCTCAGTCCTCCTGAAGGTCCCGTGACCCTGGGCCTCACGTGATTGTTGGGAACAGTCTATGCTGGTTCACATGTCCATGCCCTTGCCCAGGCAAGCACCTCCATTTAGAGAATCGTCTGCCTTCCTTCTTCTCATAACCTTATCACCCTCTCCACGCCTCCTCCTTGGTGAATCCTCCTGGGCTCCCTACTCAGCACTGCCCCCGAATGCTTTGTGCACCTCATCCAGAGCCCAGAATCTGAGCCCCAGGCGAAGGGATCCCATTTCCCACCTAGGGACAGGCCAGAGGAGTTTCTAGAGGGAAAGGTGCAGCATAGTAGGGTGAGGGTAGGGGCATCTGAGTGCTGCATTATTTATGCCTGTGTGGCCTCTGTGAGTTTCAGAAGCGATATGTGTACACATTTAGAATCTGTGTGTTGTGTCTGATGTCAAGCTTAAATGTCACTTCCTCAGAGATGTTACACCTAGCCCACCAATCTAAACCAGGTGCTCCCATGATGCCCTCCTGTAGCCCCTTTTTCCTCTCCGTACCAGATGCTATCTCCATTTATAACGAACTATACACTGAGGTCTGATCAGTGCCAGTCCTGTTGGCTTAGAGCTCTTAGAGAGCAAGGCCCAGGTCTGTCTTGTAAACCACTGTTTCCTCAGCTTCTAAGATAGAGCCTGACTCCTATAGGGGCTCAGTACCTATGTGATGAGTTCATTAATTCCATGCACATTTTCACACTTGAACATCTACCTATTTTGTTTCACTTTAAGGGGATGAGGCTAGCCTGGGGGGTGTTTGTGTGCTATAACTCAGGGCATGGCCCTTTCGGTCACCACGTGTGGCCTCCCTGTGGGATTTCTGAACATGGCTGGTGTGCACCCACGGGCATACAGGCTGGGATGCTGCCATGTTTTAGTATTTCTATATATACATTTTCTATTGAAAAACAAACCTCCACACGAGGAGCACCCTGGTGTTTTGGTGTCTGTTTTGCCCTGAGAGGTCTCAGCACCTACGTGCCTGCACAGATATCTGGGTTTTCATACCTGTGTCTGAGTATGTGTTTATCCTTGTTTCCAAATCTGGTGTGTCCATTTTGGCAACTCTGTGGACAAACACACACATGTCTATGTGCATTTGCAGGGTTTAGCATCTATGAATTTTCTTAGAGAATCTCTGACCAAAAGTATGGGTACCTGGGTCTCAGGACCCAGGGGTGCACATGGCTATCATGTGTTTCAGAATCTGTGTATGTCTCTTGCAGGATCATTGCATGTGTCTGCATGCTTATGTATTTCAGTATTTGCCTTGTGCATCTGTTAAAGACTTATGTGGCCTCTCTAGTTTGGCGAGTGAGTGCGTGTGTGTGTGTGTGTGTGTGTGCGCGCCAGGGGTGATACAAACACATGTGTGTGTGTACCTGTGTCTTTCTTCCCCTAGCTGCTGCTGCCTTCCCAGTCTGGATGAGTACCTTTTCTCTATCTCTCTCTCTCACACACACACACTCTTGCTCATATGTGCCTTGCAGATGGGGAGGGGGCCAGGGTGTCAGCGAGCTCCTGTGTCACAAGGTTAATTTCTCCACAGCCAGGCAGGCTGGGCCCTGAGGGGAGTGGTGGGGGAGGGGCTGGTCCCCACAGCCCCGCTGATAAATATGTATTTGGGGCTGCTGTGCTCAAAGGTCATGGGGGGAAAAGGAGGAGGAGGGGTGGTCTGCACTGTGCCGTGCTGCTGGGTCCCAGCCGGGCTCAGCATGGGTTGTGTGACCCCCTCCAGAGGTCTGATGAGATTCAGGGAGATGCCCCGCTCATCCTGGTCTGGCCCACTCCACCCACATCCATGCTCAGAGGGAGATGCTGCTGTGGATACACAGATATTCAAACTCTGAAACAGGCAAGCACACAAGCCCACACCCGCCGACACCTAGACAGAGGCTCAAACAGATGCACAAAGACGGCCTCATGGGCCACCAGATGCATGGACGGCTCAGAGTGCAGAGCCAGACCCATCGCTTCTTCCCCACCCTAACCTTCAACCCAACGTCAAAAAAAAAAAAAAACAAATGTTCAAGAGTGCATAGTGTCTCATAGTAAGAAAGGTTTCTACACATTCAATAGACACAAATGCACACATGGACACAAAAATGCACAGAGTCCAACAAGAAAGGTCCCTGAACACTTTGTGGGTGGGCATGTACACATATACGCATAAGCGCACACACACACAAAGGCACATACATAGATGCACACCAAGAGTCCCAAAGACACAAAGTTCTACAAAGGTAGGCACACGCTGACAACTGCAGATAAATGTATGAACACACATGCACACAAACACACACACATACAAAGACCCCAAGACACACACGGCAGGCGGGATGCACCATGGAGCCAGGCTGGGAAACCCACCCTGCTGCAACAGAGCTCAATCTGGCCCCTTCCCCGCTGAGGCGAGAATGGCTGCCTGGTCTCTGGTCACGGGCCCCCCAGCCAGCTTCAGCCAAATGCGCCATCATTTGCCCAGCTCTGAGTCACATCAATTGTCGAGCCTCCCCTCCTCGCTGACCAGCCATCTCGGCCATCGGCGGCCTCGGCCATTAGTCGGCTCCTGCCTCTGGCCTGTATTTGTTGAATCTCCCTTACCTGGCAGAACCGTCCGGACCAATGGAACCCTCTTGGGGTTGGCCTGACCTTTTCCTCAAGGGATTCCGATGTACCCTGTTGTATGACCCTCAGCCCATGCCTCAGGGCGACCCTCCCCTCAGCACACTGCTCAGACTGTCATTCTTCAATGACCGCTGGCCACAGTGGTTCTGGTGGATTGTGAGGCTGTGTGTTTATGTGTGGAAGTCCGCTTGTAGGTATATGTGTATCGGTGGTGGGATGGCTATAGCTATGCTTTAAGTCAAAACGAGTGTGTGTGTGTGTGTATGCATGTGTGCCTGTGTCTGTGCCTCTGTGTGTGTGTGTGTCTGTGTATGAATAAGGGGATAGGAAGTCAGCAGCTTAGCTTAAAGTCAGAGTGCCTGAGTATACGGTTGTGCATATGGGGAGATGGAATGTCAGGGGCTGAGCTTCGTGTGTGTGTGTGTGTGTGTGCGCACTTTAATGCAGGAGTGACTTGGTGTATCAGCCTGGGCTTGGTGTGGGGGGCCATGAGGGGCCGTGCCTGTTTTGGGCATGGGGGGCAGTGCAGTACAGGCGTCTGTTTCTCAAGCAGTTGTGAGCAAGTGGAATGTGTCTCTCTCAGACTCCGTTGCTTGTGTTTGTGAAAGTGACAGATGCTGCCTCCCTGGCCTCACTGCGGCGGATTAAGTCTGTGAATGCCACATGAGTCTGCACCCCAGATGGGGGAGGGTCCCCAGTCTGCTCTTATATTTGCGTGTGTGGGCCACAGCCCTGTACACTACAGGATCCTGAGAGTGAGGACTAAAGTAGCCCCCTAACCTTGTTGGTTTCTGTGAATGGATGCCAGGATAAAGGTCCTTGTGTGTGTGCACAAGCACACTCATGCTCACACACAAGTCCGTATTATCCAAAGTACATTGTCACGAGATGCACTTGTATATGTGTATGTGTGTGTGATTGCAGGCATGACAGCTCCCCGCTGCCAGCCAGATCAAGTTCAAACTTCTCAGAGCAGCAGCTGAGCATCCACAGACAGGGCCTTGCAACATTGTGCCAACCTCTACTCTTAGACTACACCTCCAATCTGGGCTGCTTCCTCCTCACTTCCCTCTGCCATCTTTATGCCCTCCGACCAGCCTGCTTTTCTCAATGTCTGAGCATTCTCAAAGACTCACCTCCCTGTCTAAACCCACGCCATCCTCATTCCCCAGATTCCTAATGACCTGGAAACTCCCTTTGTGCTGACAGTCCAGGCGCCCCAGAATCCTGTCTAAGGCTGGGATTGGTTCTGCTTCAGAGTCCAGGCCTGTGTTGGCCCATGGTCCATGCCTAGAGATCATTTTCAGGTTAAGGAGTGATCGTACCACCATTGCCCGATTACCTCAGGGAACTCACTGGACTTTATTTGTTCAGTGATTCACACCACTCAATAAATACCTATTGAATGCAGGGACCTTGCAAGTGGAGCCACCACCTTCAGCCTCCTTCCGAATGCGTCAGAGCTGGGAAAGCTGCCTGTCCTGAGGATCTAATGAAGTTGGGGTGGTGATTGAGTGAGGGAAAATGCACCTGCCTCCCAAGGCCACCATGTGGATTTGCAAAGGTGACACAGGGCTCATTAAAAGGGGTAGGGGGGACCATAAGCTCATGCAAACCCGTCTTTGAACAGGCCCAGCCCCAAACCATCACTGACAGAATGAGCTCAACCATGCTCATTTGCTGGCTCTCCCTTCAGGATATAAAGTGAGACCCAGGTCCTCAGAGCCCTCACTGAACCACATAAGGCATCCATCCACCCAAAAGGTCCTGGGAGACAGGTCTGTGGATGGACATCTCAGGGGGCAGGGAGGAAGTGGGGGAAGAGGCAGAGCCAGTGAAAAGAAATAGCGCTGGGGCAGTTAATGGGAGAGGGCAGACCTATAAGGACAGAAAAGGCTCGGTATGAGGAGGACCTTGGTTCTAGCGCCAGCATGGCTGCTGACAGGCTGAGCAAATAATGTGGGCCTCAGAATTCTCATCTGTGAGAGGGGCACCATCGGGGCTGCTGTGAGAGTGAGGTGAGTGTAAGAGACATCATTGTCATTATTATTACTAGATCAGGAGATGTTGAGCCCAAGGGAAAAATGGTAAGTGACATATATTCAGAAGGAGGAATAGACATCAGTCTGAGGAGGCCTTACACCCACTCTATCTTCTAACAACTCTTCACACTTGGGTTTCTCAACCACCTCCATCCTGAAATATCTTGGAAATTAACCAGCACATGCCAGAGATGGAAACTTCTCCCTTGCCCCCACTGATGTCCAAGTAGCCCCTGGTGTGGCCATCTGTCCCTGCTCCCCTCGTTGCAAGTCATGCCTCTACACATTATGATTATGTACCAGGGCTATGAAAAGCTCTACCCAGTGGGGTGCTAAGGTTGGGGCCCTTGCTTGGCTGTCACATTGGTGGAGGAACAAGTTCTGGCCTATGGGCCCTGCATACAAGAAGGGAGTATATATGAACCAGAATGGAGGTGGCCTGGAGTGGCCACTGATGGGACTTGCTGGAAAAAAAAAAAAAAAAAGCCTGGCCAGCATGTTGTCTTGGACATATAGGCTAACAACCTCTATGCACACAGCATGAGTACAGGGGTGTGTGCATACATGGCCCTGACACAGACACTTTCATTTTCCCTGCAAAGACTAGCAGAGGGAAGTGAGGGCAACCAAGACCCCCAAAGATGACACTGCAACCTGCCACAGGGTTCACCAGCAGCCTCAGGGAAATGGGGGTCTGGACCTCTCCAACGGCAAGGATGGGCCTCTGTCCAGCATTACCCATAAATCAGGAAGTAGATGTGGAATCGCATTATCAGCAACTGGAGATGCTGCCTATGGCCCTGATCAGCTTTACTCCTGGTCTGCCTGTCACCCCCTGACATGGGATGCTTTGTTACTACAGAAGGTCCAGGGAAGGTTTTCATGGGCTGGTAGACTGCGGGGAGAGGGGATCTTTTCTTGTTTTGTTTTCTTGAACCCAGCTTCAAGGTTGCTGTGCAAGCATGCTGTCAAACTCAGCCATACGCCCGTGACCTCTGTGCACTCATACATCTCTCATCACTCTACCCCAACCCTGCTTCACAAACCCACCCTCCCTTTTACCTGGGACACACAGAGACCCCGAGCAATAACAATATTATCTCCATGCAGAAATCGTACTTTCACATATGTGACTTTCTTTGATGTGCACCCTTGTGTGCACACACTACGTTCAGACCTAGTACCCATACACAGAGCCTCTACTCCAAACACGCTGCACATACAAAGTGTCACGTGTCCACTGCTGAAGCCAGACTCGGTACACGGGCCTGCACGCGCGTGGACGGCTTCCATGCACGAAGGCAAAGAGGGCCTCCTGAGTGCACGCATAGCGAGTGGTACATAAACATCAAGACGAGGGAGACATCAGTACAAATTCGCACTGACTCCTTCGTGCACATATGTCACCCATGATGGGGACCCCCAGTACCCGACCCCCCACAGAAAATGCATGTCACGATTCTACACCTTTGGCTCCTCAGTCTACCAAGGCTTCCAGGCCCAGCACACAGTTAGTCCTTCCTGAACACATCTCGCCACACATGCAGGCCTTGTACACATGCATGCTGCCGTCATGGCCTGACTCTGTACACACCAGCCCCCCACTGCGCACTGACTCTGTACCCTCCACTTATATCCTGGGGGGTGGAAGAACAAATCCACCTGACAAGATGGCAAGAGAACTAAAAGCTACTGAGCAAAGCGGCTGGTTGGATCTTTCTCTAAATCCAGGACCTACTCCCCAACTCCAGGGGCCCCAGGAAGGAGGCAGAAAGTGGGGAGTGGTCATCAGGCCAAAGGCTTTCTCTCAGGATCTTTTACCTGGACTCGAAAGCTCTAAGGACTCTCTCAAATGGACCTCCGCCCCAATTTCCTCCCGTTTTCACTTCCCGCTAGGCATCCATGTCATTTTCTTCTCTGTCCACACCCTTCTCAGTGGGGCTGAGTCCACAGCCATGAGCCCTCACTTAAGATGTTCCCCTCCCCCTCCCAGAGCCCCAGTGAGCATCGAGCAAGACTTCTCCAGGAGGCCACAAGGAAGTAGGGGGTGGCGCTGGAACCCAGGGGACAGACCCAAACCCCCACTCAGGGTAAAAAAGAGAGTAGAAATATATGAGGTTTCAGAACAGGGGTTAGGCTCTGGTAGGAAGTTGGGGATTCCTGCCTTTGCATGGAGCCCCTTTCCCTGGCACCCTGTTGAAGGCCAGAGCAGCAAGAGTGATGAATAAATGAAACTGAGGGAGGAAATAGAAAGAGCTGGCAACAGGGGAAATGAGTGGCAGGAAGGGAAGAATAAAAAAAGGGGGAAAGGGGAAGGGAAAAGGGGGAGAAAAAAGAAGGGAAGGAGGTGCAGATAAGGGAGGTAGAAAAAGAAAAACTAAGGGGTGGGGAGGAGGGGAAAGCTTTTATTGAGAGGAGGAAGAGACAGAGAAACTGGAAAACAGGGAGAAAGAAAAAACAGTAAAGGAGATAGAAATAAAGGAGCCGAGAAAGGACATGAAAAGGGAAAGAAAAGAGAGCAAAGAGGCAGCAGGCAATCAAAGGGGTTCCCCAAGTTACAGACTTTGTCCAGAGAGCTGAGGGGTGCACCGTGGCTCCCCAACATCACTCTGGGGCCCTGGAGCTCCGTTTGCTACCTCTCCTCCTGCCTGAGATGCCACCGCCTCTGAGTGCCCCATCCCGGCTGCTTTTTCCTATTTCTCACCGTTTCTGCTGTCCAAGGCACCCTGTTCCTTTCTCTCACTCCTCATTCCCACCCCCCAGCCCTTTCTCGTTCCCTGTGCCCTCTTACCTCTCCCCCCCATGCACCCTGCTTGCTTCGGAGCTTCAGAGAGCATCACCGACCAATATCCTCACCATCATCATACTAAACCGGCCCCCACGCCCCCAGGAAAGGAGAGAGAGAGGAAAAAAAAAAAAAAAACAGGCGGAACCGCCACCAGCCCTGACCCCCTCTCGCCTCATTTTCTCCACAGTCGCCCCTTCCTCAAATGCAGGGTCAAAATGGGGTCCCGCCCAGCCCGGGGAGCCTCTCCGAAGCGCTGCAGCCAGCCGGGAGCAGATGCCACCTCGCCTCTCTTCTCCGTCCTCGCTCGTTTTTGTGTTGGGTGGCCCCGGTTGCGATTTGTTTTATTTTCATCGTCTTTTTATTGGTATTTTTTTTTCTTTTCTTTTCTTTATTTTTTGGCCTGGGGGCAGCAGTGGCGAAGCGCCCACTGCCTGCCTCTTTCCTCAGCTCTGCGGCCGTCAGGCTCTTTCTCTAGTCTGCGCTCTTGCCTCCCTCCTTTCTCCTCTGCCTCGGCTCTCGCTCCTCCGCTCCTCTGTCCTTTCAGGTCCGTCCTCAGCCGACTGCCCTCTCCTCTCTCTACTGTTTCCCCCTCCACGCCTCTCCTTTCTCCATCCTTCTTGCCCCTTCTCCCTTTTTCCTCTCCCTCTTCACCTCCTCTCCGTCCCCATTTCTTCCCATCCCTTCCCCCCGCCCCCACGTACACCTCTCCTTTGGTTCCCTCACTGCCACTGAGAGCAAGCTGACCCCCACCCCATCCCCAAATAATAAAAATACCCAGCCAGGGGGCAAAGCCCCGGCGCCGGGCGCCGAGAGGGAGGCGAGAGGGCCGGGGCCGCAGCGGCGGCGGCGGCGGGCAGCCGGAGCGCGGTGCGGAGTGAGCGGCGCCCGCCCGGCTCCCGCCCGGAGAGCTCTCTGCAATAGGCCGAGCCGGCTGCATTAAGCTTCTTGCAATCAATAAAGCGCGGGTCAGATTATGCAAAGCGCAGATATTAATATGCAAAGTTTTAAAGATTTTTAAATGGAAGGGCGAGCGCGGCGCGGGCGGGCGGGCGGGCAGGGGCTGCGAGGGGAGAGGGAGGAAGGGAGGGCGGGCGGGCGGGCGCGCAGGCGAGCTGGGGAGAGGAGGAGGCTGCCCGCCGCCCGCCCGCCCGGCTGCGCCGCGCCGCCTTGCCTTACCGCTGCTCCCATCGGTAGGCGCCGCTGTCTTCGCCATGCGCGTCAGCTGCACGGCTCCGAGGGGATGGCCGAGGAGGAGCCGCCGCCGCCAACGCTACCCCCGCTCCCGCTCCCGCTCCCGCGCCCGCTCGCTGCCTGCTGCTGGCGCTGCTCTGGCCGCTGCTCCTCGCCTGAGCTGCCGGCGCGAGCCCAGGCGCGCGCCATCCCCGGCTCCCACCTTGTCCCCATGGCAACCCCGGGCCCAAGGATGCTCAGAGAGAGAGCGCGAGCGAGAGAGCGAGGGGGGAGAGAGGGAGAGGGAGAGGGCGGGGAGCGCAGGGGACACGGAGGCAGGGAGAGGCCCGAGACCCACAGAGACACAGAGAGACACAGAGACGGAGAGATACAGAGATATGCAGAAACAGAGACACAGAGATAGAGGAGAGGGTTAGGAATAGAAGGGAACACCGAGACAAGGAGAATCCTTGAGACCCACAGAGACCCACAGAGATACTGAGAGACACAGAGACACACGGACACACAGTAAGAGACAGAGGGGAAAGGGAGAGGGGCAGGGAGCAGAGAGGGATTCAAAGGTATGGGGAGACCCTGAGGTCCAGAGACTCACAGAGATACTCAGAGACACAGAGATGCCCAGAGACAGAGACAGAGGAAAAAAAAGAGAGGGGACAGGACAGGGAGCACAGAAGATGCAGAGGCAGAGAAAGACTCCTAGAGGTAGAGAGATGCTCAGAGACACAGAGAGACACAGAGACACATAGAAACAAATAGACACAGGGACACACAGAGAGAAAAGAGACAGAGAAGGGTGGGGAGCACAGGGGACTCAAAGGCAGGGAGAGGCCCTAAAAGCCAGAGACTCAAAGAGACACCCAGAGACAAAGAGGAAAAGGAGAAGGGAGAGGGCAGGAAGTATAGGGGACATGGAGGCAGAGAGAGAGACTCATAGAGGCAGAGAGATGTCCAGAGACACACAGAAACATAGAGACACAGGGACAGAGTGGGGGTAGAAGAAGGAGGAGGGAGCAGATGGGGACACAAAGGGGTACCAAGAACCACAGAGACACCCAGGGACAAAGAGATAAGGAGAAGAGGTCCATGCAGAGAGAGAGATGCAGAGTCAGAAAGATAGCCACAGAGAAGTAGACACACAGAGATAGGGAAATGGTGAAAAAATATATATGAAGAGAGAAAGAGACTAATTCACAAAGAGAGAGTCACAGAAATAAGAGATAGATATGCACAAATCAGAGATAGAAGAAAGCTACATGCAAAGAGAGACAAATGAAGATGCAAGGCAGTGTTGCAGAGATACAGAGATAGGAAGACATAGAGACAGAGGCAGACACACACAGAGGTAGAAGAGATAGACCTGAGGAAGCAGAGATTAAGAAAGAGCCATCGAAAGAGACAGAGAAAGAGAGACAGAGAGATGCAAAGCCAGAAAGACAGACACTGACAGAGACCAAAAGATACAGAGACTGAGACTGAGACAGAGAAAAAGGCACACAGAGAGAGTCAAACAAGGAGACAGAGTCAAACAAGGAGGTGTAGACAGAAACACAGAGAAATATACATAGGGATTCTGAGAGAGAACCTAAGAAACAGAGACAGAAAGAAATGTGCAAAGAGAGAAACAGAGATCAAGACATAAAAAGAGATGAAAAGAAATACAGAGATGGTGAGAGAAAGAAAGCAAAGGCAGAGACCCAGAGAGTCAAAGTGAGGCAGAGAAATGCAGAGACATGGACAGAGACTGCAAGAAAGTGACAGGAACAGAGGAACCTCAAGAGACACACAGAGAGACACACAGTGAGATGGAGAAAGGCACTGGAAGAGGCTTTCTGTTGGACAGAGGTCCACAGAGAGATGCGAGACAGAGACAAGAAGAGACAAACGGAGAGTGAGAAATAGAGAATGAGATCTGGTAGCCGAGGTTGGGGATGGGGGGCAAAGAGACAGAGCCCAGGTAAAGAAGGAAGGGACAGGCTGGGGTGAGAGCAGAAAGTAGGAAGGTGACAAGAGGGTCCAGGGAAGCACCAAGGGGGAAAGGGCAGATAGGAGGGGAGAGAAGAATAGCAGAAAGGAGAGGAGTGGGGAAGGGAGGGGAGGGGAGGAAAGAGAGGAGGGCAGTGCCCAGTCACCAAGCACCTCCCCTGTGCCAGGCACATTATGGCTTGGGGACAGGGAGGAAGGAAAGGAAGGCCAAGGGTGAAGGGGCTCCGACCAGAGGAAGGTGGGCATAGGGTCTTGGGAGGGTGCATGGCTCCTGCCCCCTGCTGGCAGGGGCGCAGTGGTGCAAAGAGGAGGATAGGGTTGCAAGTGGTACCCAGACCTGGGAGGGGGGTGTGAGAGGGAGGAAAAAGGAAGGGGAAGGCAGGGAGGGAAAGGGAGGAGGAGGAGGAGGAGGACGCAGGCACGCGCTGCGCGGTCTTGGCTTAGCAGCTGCAGCCGCCCTTCGCTTTGTTACCAGCAAGGCTACCCCGTGCGTACTGAGTGGGCATGCGGGACCCTCGTGTATGTGTGTGAAACACGAGAATCACCAACTGCCCACGTGTATGGAGAATGCTCCTGAGACCTACACTGGAAGTGCGTAACATAAATAAATATAGGAAACACCTACCCCGTGGGCGTACAAAGTAAGTACCCAGGACCTGTGCAGCCTGTGCATAATAGACACAGAACTACCTACTACTCCCTGTACAGAGCAGCCTCCTGGGACCCGCACTGTGTGCGCAACACAAATAAATGCAAGGAAACACCCTCTGTCCATACAAAGTAGGTATGTGGGTCTTATGCAGCAAGTACATAATGGACATGGGACCACTTAATACCCCCCATACAGAGCAGACTCCTGGGATACACACGGTGTGTTCACAACACAAATAAATACAGGAAACGCCCACTCTACCTGCACACAAACTAGGCACATGGGCCTACAGGGCATGAACACAGTGGATACGGAACCACCCCATAGCCACCTACCAAGCAGCCTCCCTGGGACCTATACTGTGTGATCACAACACAAACGAATGCAGGAAGTACCCCATCCCCCGTGCCTACAAAGCAGGCACACCAACCTAATAGACTTAGCTAGTGTGAACATAAGAGACACCCATGAGCAGGTTCTGGTGACCCACAGAAGGCACATAACAAAACTGAACATAAGAAACACCCACTCCGCTTGCATGCAAAGGCACATGGGGTCCCACTAGTGAGGAGGGAACTCAAAAAATGATGTGTATAATGAAAGCTCACATACTATCCACTCTGGAAAGAGCAAAAAGGAATACCGGACCCTGCAATGAAGCTACCCAGAAGACTCCCAGGTCCCTCTGTCTGTACGTGTACAATAGACCCAAGAGGCGCTATGGAAAACCTGAGTACCTACTAGAAGGGAAGCAGGGACAGGGCAGAGGCCAAGGATGTCCTGTTCCCTCTCTTGGCCCTGGCTCCTACAAGGACCAGTACATGGATGGGGTGGGAGGGGTCATCTTTTCTAAGAATGACCAAGTACATAATAATTGTGTGTACAGTGAGTATACACTAAGCACACAGCGCCAATTTTTGTTTGTTTATTTGTTCTGAGACAGGGTCTCCCTCTGTCAACTAGGCTGGAGTGCAGCAGCGTGATCATGGCTCACCGCAGCCTCACACTCCTGGACTTAAGCAATCCCCTCTTGCCTCAGCCACCCAAGTAGCTGGGACTATAGGCATGACCACCACACCCACCTATTATTATTTTTTTTTTAGCAGAGATGAGGTCTCCATATGTTCCCCCAGACTAAAGAACCAATTTTAAGGATCCAAAAAACTTCGTTTGATATGTGCTAAGTCCATATCATGTGCTTACTTGCCAGCATGTTAAGAGTCTGTGGTCCACAGCCTATGCATGATTGGTATCTTAATTATCCAGAATATCCATATTAAGCAGAAGCTGACATCCCTCACGGACTTACAAAAGTCAGATCCAATAAGAGACTCAAGCAATCCCCACATGCAGGTTGCCCTAACTGATTTCTAGGGCTCCGCGCAGCCCTGAGTCATGATCCCACGAAGGCTGATGCAGCATATGTATACACACCAGGCACATGCAAAGATGTACACCATACACTGCATACAACACAGCAAAAACATGTGTGCTTTCTTGGCTTCTGAAATAGCCCAATTCCAGAAGTACTAGACTCCTCTGAGGAATATGTGTGTGTGCATGTCTGAGTGAGGGCCATCTCTGGGTACAGGTGTGCATGTACATGGCTCTTCCTGTACAAGTGAGCTCAGCTCTTATTCCCTCCTCGTTCTGCCTGTTCATCTTTCAGAAATATGTATACAAATAATAGTACCTGATGTATACTAAGTACAAAACATTGCAAGCTATGGATGCCTTTAATTGCGTGTGTGCGTCTGAACATACATTTATTTATTTGTTTTTTTTTTTTTTTTTTTTTCCTCGAGACAGAGCCTTGCTTTGTCACTCAGGCTGGACTACAGTGGCACAATCTCAGCTCTCTGCAACCTCCACCTCCCGGGTTCAAGCTATTCTCCTGCCTCAGCCTCCCAAGTAGCTGGGATTACAGACGCATGCCACCACGCCCAGCTAATTTTTGTATTTTTGGTAGAGACGGGGTTTCACCATGTTGGTCAAGTTGGTCTCAAACTCCTGAGCTGGTAGTCCACCCACCTCAGCCTCCCAAAGGACTGGGATTACAGGTGTGAACCAACACACCCAGCCTTGAACACATCTTTAGATAGATGCATTTGCTCATTAATGAAACATTTGTTCACACATCTGTGGCTGTGTGTGTGTGTGTGTACATCTTGGTGTCTTGGTTACGAGTCTTGGGGCTCCCTTCCAACCTCTGAGGATAAAGGGTATGAGATAAAGGAAACGAAGGCGCACAAAGCAGGAAGGGAAGAAACTGGAGAGAAGGAAAAAAAGTGGTGCAAGGAGAAGGGGCAAAAAGAAGAGACCTGTTATTCGGGAGGCTGAGGCACAAGAAACACTTGAACCCAGGAGGCGGAGGTTGCAGTGAGCCGAGATTGTGCCACTGCACTCCAGCCTGGACAATACAGCAAGACTCTGTCTCAAAACAAAAAAAAAAAAAGAGAGAGAGACAGACCTGGACCTGGAACTGGATGTATGGAAGGAAGGGAGGAGGCCCTGAGGACACAGGCAGAGGGAGATGTGGTGGGTGAGGAAGGAGGAGAACAAGGACAGGAGAATGGGTGGGAGAGAAAAGAGGAAGCTAGGAAAAGGAGGAAGGGAGGTGAATGGTGAGCAGAGTGGAGTGAGGGTATCAGGAAGAGTGAAGGGGACTGGGGAGAGGAGAAAGAAGATGGGAGAAGGAGATAAAGACCCAAGGGAAAGAAATAAGAAACAGACAAAGGCTTTTCTGGTCGAATGAAATTTAGAGGTTGCCCCAGTGATCTCCTATGGGGAGGTGTTTGAGTCGGAGGATGAAGGTGAAGCAAAAGAGAGAAAGGAAGAGGAATCACCACCTAGCTCTCTAGAATGGGGCAGCCAGCTGTCTCCATCATCCTAGAAAGGGCCCAGAGAGAGGGACCCGGAGGCACAAAGAGAGAGGTACGCAGAGCTGGACTGACATGTGGAGTCATCTGAAGTGGGTAGGGTCCTGGGACAGGCAGGAGGAGGAGTGGAGAGACTGGCAGACTCAGGGAGGCCAGGGCTCAGTGGTGTGGAGACTTCCAAAGACCAGGAGGAGGTTGGAGCAGGCAATGGAGCAGGCAATGGAGCAGGCCCTGAGACCACAAGCGGGGAATCGAAGACCAGGTGAAGAGAAGCGGGTTAGAGAAGGGCAGAGAAGTGAGGGCCTGCTGAACAGAACCAGCCAGGGTAAATGGAGGAGCAGCTGGAGTGGGATGCAAAGGCCATGAGGCATCTTGCAGATGGGTCCTGCCTTACGCACACCTGGGTTCAGAAGCTCTCCCAGGCTGACTCTTCCTGAGCATTCAGTTTGGTTCCATTTAAGACATGCGTACCAAATACCATCACGGGCTAGCACTATGTTGCAAGCTGAAGAAACAAATGCAAATGATACACAACTCTGCCCTCATAGAGACCCTCATCTGAAGTTGTTGCCGGGGGGGGAATGAACAATAAATACACAGTTACTGATACACACAGCAACACAGATGTACCTCACAACCAAAGTGAGAAATGCAGAAGACCACACACTGTAGGATTCCATTTACATGAAATTCTAGACAGCAAAACTACTGTGACAGAAAAGCAAATGAGTGGTTGAAAAGGGTTGGAGTGGAAGGAGGGGACCTGACAGCAAAGGCGCCGGAGGGAACTTTTTGGGGTAATGGAAATGTTTTGTAACATGATTGTGGTGGTGGTTACACAACTGCGTGTGCGTGTAAACTCATCAAACTGTATACTTAAAACTGGTGAATTTTATCGCATGCAAATTGTATCACAATAAAGCTGACTGCAAATAAATAAATAAATTATTACCAGCCAGAATATTCAAGACTCAAGATAAAGTTCTATGGGAGCCAAGAGGAGGTGGATGGGGCAGTGAGGGAAGGCTTCTGAGAGGAGGTGATGCCTGAGATAAGACCTGAAGGATAAAGAGGAGTCAGGATGGAGGAGACGTTCCCATGGAAGAAGAGCTTTCACCTGGAAGCAGGTGAGAACTGAAAAAAGTTCACTATGTTTTGAACACAGAATGCAGAATAAGACTATCAAGAAGTGAGAGCAAAGAAAATCAACGTTCAAAATACAAACCCATGGCTATTGGAAGTACCGTGTTGAATAAAACCCACCTGCACCTGGAAAGGCCCAGAGAGAAGGAAAGTGCAAGACACAACTGGGGATTTTTTTTTTTTTTTTTTTTTTTTGAGACAGGGTCTCCCTCTGTCATCCAGGCTGGAGTGCAGTGGCGCAATCACAACTCACTGCCGCCTCAACCTTCTCCTGCCTCAGCCTCCTGAGTAGCTGGGACGACAGGCGTGCGCCACCACACTCTGGTAATTTTTGCATTTCGTGGTAGAGACAGGTTTTTGCCATGTTGCATGGCCTGGTCTCGAACTCCTCGGCTCAGGCGATCTACTGGCCTTGATCTCCCAAAGTGCCGAGATTACAGGCATGAGCCATCGCACTGGGCCAGGACTGGGGATTTCTCTTTTTTTTTTTTTTGAAACAGAGTCTCGCTCTGTCACCCCGGCGGGGGTGCGGGGGCGCGGCCTCAGCCACCTGCCGTTCCGCCCTCCCGGGTCCACGCCATTCTCTTGCCTCAGCCTCCCAACTCGCTGGGGCTACGGGCACCCGCCACCCGGCCCGGCGAACGGCTAATTTTTTTTTTTTTTTGCATGTTTAGTGGAGACGGGGTTTCACCATGTTAGCCAGGATGGTTTTGATCTCCTGACCTTGTGATCCGCCCGCCTCAGACTCCCAAAGTGCTGGGATTACAGGCGTAAGCCACCGCGCCCAGCCAGGACTGGGGATTTCCAATTGGCCTCCTGTCTGCCCCACAGAAAGGTCTCCTTCCCGCTGCCCTTCCCAGAACTTCCTCCCTGCTCTTTTCACATGGGGATGTCTCTCTTCATTAGGAAACATCCTCTGCTCTGGACCTGTCCCCCAACGCTGTCCACATCTCCAACAGCTTGTGGGCCCCCGTGAATCCCTCCAACCTGGATTCCATGTGGCCACTGCCCCCTGGTGGCTGAAGTGATGCATTACTAAGGATGAAGGGACACCTCCAAGTCCAGGCCCAGCCTGCCCTTCCAGAGGCCAGTCCAAGCCACTCCCACTACTGTCCCCCAAGACACACCCCTGTTCCTGACAGTCTCCTCCTTGCTAAATCCAACAAACACTTTCCAGTCCTATCTGACTCTCCTCTGCAGCATGTAGCCATAGATATCTTTTCAAAATAATCTTGGCATCTAAGAAACCTTACTCTCTTGGTTCTCCAGCTCTGTCTGGCTGCTCTCCCAGGGTGAATCATCCCCTCCCACAACTGCTTTCTCTATGCTAGTAATCACTAAATTTGTCTCCAGTTTAGCCCTCTCTCCTAAGCTTCACATCAGGATACCCAGCCACCTCCTAGAGGTTCTAAAAATACCTCAAAATCAACATGTCTAATCTAAACATGTCATCTACCCTACCATGCCCCCAGACCTTGGTTCCCGCTCCCCATGGTGACACTCCATCCGTTCTGGCATTCAAGTCAGAAAAACGGTCCCTGTCCTTGACACCTTCCTCTTCCTCATATTCACATCCAATCAAAGACTTGAAATCCCATCCAGTTCATTTACTTCATTAATATTAATATGAAAAATTATGAATATATGAAATTGACAATATCACCTAGCTTTTTCTTACAAAACAGGAATTTCATAGAGTTCAACTGAGTATTTCTCAAACCCATCTCCTCTTCTCTTCCCTGCACCCAGTGTCAGGCCTCCACATCTCCTGCTTGGCCCATGGATCTCCTTCCTACCTGGCCTCCCAGTTTCCCGTCTTGCCCCCTTTCTAGTCTATCCTCCACAATGGCTACTGAGGTAATTAATCTTTCTACAATATGGCTCTGATCAAATCACTCCCCTGCTTCAAACTCTTATTCCCTGTTGCACACAGGACAGAAGCCAAACTCCTTACTCAGCTTTTCAGACCTTCACAGCAACTGGCTCCTGGGAGCACCACTATGCACCCTATACTCCAACCACACCAAACCACTGCCACTTCCTTGAATTCACCTCCCTTAACCTTCTGGCCTTTGTACTTGCAGTTCCCTATAACTGGAATGCCTTTCTCACTCTTCTTACCCTGGCTAACTTCTACTTGACTTGAAGAACCAACTAATATAAATCATATGTTAATGTAGACCTCCAGTTCATCCATTCATCCATTCAATACACATAGCTTGAGCACCTATACTTGTATGATCTCCATAGAAGGTACTGGGGACACAAAGCAGAACAGTACGCAATTCCTGCCATCAAGAAAGCTCATGGTCCAGTAGGAGACACAAATGCATATATAAATCACAACAGTATAGTGTGCTAGGACACAAAACTAGACCGGGAAAATTGAATTTTACTTATTTTTGAGATGATGTCTCACTCTGTTGCCCAGGTTGGAGTGCAGTGGCACTATCATGGCTCACTGCAAACTTGAACTCCTGGGCTCAAGTTATCCTACTGCCTCGCCCACCCCAGTAGCTGGAACTGTAGGTGTGCACAACTACACCAGGCATTTTCTTGAATTTTAAAGGGGATTGGTCGGCTGAGGCGGGTGGATCACGAGGTCAGGAGATTGAGACCATCCTGGCTAACACAGTGAAACCCTGTCTCTACTAAAAATAAAAATAAAAATAAAATTAGCTAGGCGTGGTGGTGGGTGTCTGTAGTCCCAGCTACTCGGGAGGCTGAGGCAGGAGAATGGCGTGAACCTGGGACGTGGAGCTTGCAGTGAGCCAAGATCGTGCCACTGCACTCCAGCCTGGGTGAGAGAGAGAGATTGTCTCAAAAAAAAAAAAAAAAAAAAAAAGACTTTTAAAGGGGAAATAGTCCTTCTGAAGGGGTCATTAAAATTGGAGGGAAGCATGAACAAAAGCACACAAGTGAGGAAGAGTAGGTTGTGTGCAGGAAGGCAGTTGGGATTGCTAAAGCATAAACCATAAGAGAAAAATGCAGCTGGAGAGACTAGATGGGGCCCAATCATTAAGTATCTTTTGATCTAGGAGGCCATGGGGAGCGGCTGACGGGTTTTCATCAAGAGCAGCTTTGCATTTTTGAGAATATGAATCTGAGGGGACAAGAATGAAGGCAGGAAAAGCCAGGAAGCTACTGCAATAGCCTAGGCAAGAGATGCTAATGGCCAGTATTGACATTGGTATCAGGGACATGAAGGAGGCAACAGGTTTAAAAAACCCGGAAGTAACTCAAGTCAGCAGGGCTTTATGTTTCGATATGAGGGTCAGGGAGAGGGTTGTGTCAAGGATGATGCCCACGTTTCTCACTTGCATGCCTGGATGCGTGGAGGTGCCATTCATTGAGACAGGAAAAAATAGAGGCACAGAACTTATTCAACAAAGTTCTTTCTTGAACCTTTTATATCTGAGGTACCTATGGGACATGCCCTGGATCCAGCAAAGAGTTATATTAGAATACAGTTGTGTGTAGTGTCATGGAGAGAGGTCTCTGGGCTGAAGATTTGGACATCATTAGCATAGAGTTGATAGCTGAAATCAAGAGTCGATGATGTCCCTCAGGAAGAATACGCCGAATGTGAAGAGCTCTAAGCCCAGGAAAGAGCCCAGGAGAAGCGCCACATTTCAAAGGTGGGCAGAGGCTAGGTGCGGTGGCTCACGCCTGTAATCCTAGCACTTTGGGAGGCTGAGGAGGGCAGATCACCTGAGATCACGAGTTTGAGATCAGCCTGGCAAACATGGCGAAATCCCATCTCTACTAAAACTACAAAAATTAGCTGGGCGTGGTCGTGGGTGCCTGTAATCCCAGCTACTTGGGAGGCTGAGGTAGGAAGAATCGCTTGAATCTGGAGGCAGAGATTGCAGTGGGAGCAGAGATCATGCCGCTGCATTCCAGCCTGGATGACAGAGCGAGACTCCATCACGAAAAAAAAAAAAAAAATGGTGGGCAGAGGACTGGAGTCCCTAAATAGACCAGAGAAGAAGCTGTCAGGGAGAAGAGAAGAGAACCGTGAGCCTGCTTCATTATGGAAGCTGTGGTAGGCAGTCCTTAAGAGGCCCCAGTGACCCCTGCCTCCTGACACTCATACCCTTGTGTGGTGCCCTCTGCTTGAACGTGGGCTAAACCTTTTGACTCACTTATTTTTTTAAATCATTCTATATTTCATTTCAAAAGTGACTCACTTCTCATGAATAGAATGTGGCAAAAGTGACGGGATACTTCTGAGATTAGGTTATAAAAGACTATGGTAGGCCAGGCGCGGTGGCTCACGCCTGTAATCCCAGCACTTTGGGAGGCTGAGGCGGGTGGATCACGAGGTCAGGAGATCGAGACCATCCTGGCTAACACGGGGAAATCCCGTCTCTACTAAAAATACAAAAAATTAGCCGGGCGTGGTGGCCGTCACCTGTAGTCCCAGCTACTTAGGAGGCTGAGGCAGGAGAATGGCATGAACCTGGGAGATTGGAGTTTGCAGTGAGCCAAGATCGCGCCACTGCACTCCAGCCTGGGGACAGAGTTAGACTCCGTCTCAAAAAAAAAAAAAAAAAAAAAAAGACTATGGCCTGGCGCACTGGCTCATGCCTATAATCCCAGCACTTTCAGAGACCAAGGCAGGTGGATCGCTTGAGCTCAGGAGTTCGAGATCAGCCTGGGCAACATGGTGAAACCCCGTCTCTACCAAAAATACAAAAAATTAGCCAGACATGGTGGTGCGTGCCTGTGGTCCCAGCTATTCAGGAGGCTGAGGTGGGAGGATCACTTAAGCCTGGGAGGCAGAGGTTGCAGTGAGCTGAAATGGTGCCACTGCACTCCAACCTGGCTGACAGAGTGAGACCCTGTCTCAAAAAAAAAAAAAAAAAAAACAGGGCTGGGTGTGGTGGCTCACGCCTGTAATCCCAGCACTTTGGGAGGCCAAGGCAAACAGATTGCTTGATGTCAGGAGTTCAAGACCAGCCTGGCCAACATGGTGAAACTCCGTCTCTACAAAAAATACAAACATTAGCTAAGGGTGTTATCACACACCAGTAGTCTCAGCTAGTCAGGAGACTGAGGTGAGAATCGCTGGAACCTGGGAGGTGGAGGTTGAGCTGAGATTGCACCACTGTACTCCAGCCTGGGTGACAGAGTGAGAGAAAGAAAGAAAGAAAAAAGAAAGAAAAGAAAGAAAGAAAAAAAGAAGAAAAGAAGGAAAGAAGGAAGGAAGGAAGGAGAAAGAAAGGAAGGAAGGGAAGGAAGGAGGAAGGAAGGAAGGAAGGAGAAAGGAAGGAAGGAAGGAAGGAGAAAGGAAGGAAGGAGGAAGGGAAGGAAGGAAGAAGGAAGGAAGGAAGGAGGAAGGAAGGAAGGAACAAGGAAGGAAGGAAGGAGAAAGGAAGGAAGGAAGAAGGAAGGAAAAAGAAAGGAAAGGAAAGGCAGGAGGGAAGAAGGAAAGAGAAAGAAAGAAAGAAAGAAAGAGAAAGAAAGGAAGGAAGGAAGGAAAAAGAAAGAAAAAGAAAGAAAAGAAGGAGAGAAAGAAAGGGAAGGAAGTAAGGGAGGAACGGAGGAAGGAGAGATAGATGAAAGAAAGAGAAAGAAATGAAATGTATAGGGAAAGAAAGGAGGTTAAGGTGGACAATGGAAGGAAGGACTAGCCGGACAATATGGTGGAACACCATGAAGGTATGGTGGAATCTTGAAGAATGGGGCTGGAGGTGGAACATGGAATGGAGGGAAAGAATGGAAGGAAGAATGGAAGATGAAGAAAGAAAGAAAGAAAAGAAGAAAGACAGAGGGAAGGAAGGAAGGAAGGAAGGAAGGGAAGGAAGGGAAGGAAGGAAGGAAGGAAAGAAGGAAGGAAGGGGTTTGGGTTGATTTAATATGCAGAAGCCAAGGGAGGAAAGATTTCTAAAAGAGAGGTACTGGTCGATGGAGTTAAAGCTTTAGAAAAAGATGAAAAATATCCCTGGATTTGGCAAGAGAAAGTCCTTAACAAGCTCAATGTGAATGGTTTCAGTGAGCTGTGACTCAAATGGGAGGTGAAGGCCAGGACTGGTAAGCAGGAATGGATACCAATGTTTCTGCCTGTCCAGCATCCATTTCGCCATCCTCTGTAATGGCTCCCTGACTTTTCACTGAGTACCCATTACCTATGTCCTACTGGATATGTTTCCATGAGACTGTCAGGGCACCCAGCTGTCCAAAGGCCAAGGGGAGTCATGGGAGGCCGCATGACTCAAGCTGCACCAGTCAGAAGCTCTCCCTGGAATCTGAATCATAAGCTTATGTGACAGGAGTCCCAAATCTGATTGGAGCTGATTCATGCTGCACCCAGGGCCCTGAGGAAGCTGCCATTCCTTCCTGCTACTTCAATCCCTGCTACTGCCCTGGTTCTAGTCTTTTCTGAAGCCTGCTTCTTTAGTCTCTCCCTGTTGTGACTGCCACCTTAATCTCCTTCTAATAAATATCTTTCTTGCTTAAGTTAGCAAGAGTTGGTCTCTGCTGTTGCAGCCAAAGAACCCTAACTCATACTTGTCCTTTCAAGAATTTGGGATGAGATGAGGAGGACAACGAAGGACAAGCATGAGGGCAGCAAAGCCTGGAGGAAAGTAGAGGTTTTTTTGAGTGGGAGGGAGTTTGTTTTGTTTCTTTGTTTTTGAGAGAGGGTCTCACTCTGTCACCCAGGCTGGAGTGCAGTGGTGGGATCATGGCTCACTGTAGCCTCAATCTCCCAGGTTTCAGCAATCCTCCTCCCTCAGCCTCATGAGTAGCTGGGACTACAACAGGTGCACACCACCACATTTGGCTAATTTTTTTTATTTTTAGCAGAGACAAGGTCTCACTATATTGCCCATTCTGGTCTCGAACTCTTGGCTCAAGCAATCCTCCCGCCTCGGCCTCCCAAAGTGCTGGGATTATGGGCATGAGCCACTCTGCACCTGGTGAGGTTTTTTCTTTTAGTTAGTTTCTAAGGTAGTAGAAATGTGGATGTATCTATAGGTTGAGAAGGAGGACAGAGAAGAGGGAAGGTCTGAAAACAGGGAAGGGAAGAAAGATGGAGTGAGTCTGGGAGTCATGCTGGGATGAGCAATACACAGGTGGAGAGGGGGACCAGAACAGAGCCTGGAGAAGTGAAATAAATATAGGTGTGGCTACATGAAGGGTTGTTTCATTCGTTTAAAAAAATCTATCTATATATATGTATAAAAACCTATATATATATATATATATATATATAGGTTTGATAACAAGCTGAAGGAAATCATGGTCCATTTGCCTCAATTTTATTTGTTGAGACTGAAAGGGTAGGGTTGTAAGGATACTCAAGGGAGAAGGGTAAGTGAGAGAGGGGGCTAGCTAAGAAGTTTGAGTGACACTTGTATGTGCTACTCTGCCACCATTTTTCCCTGAGCCAAGTTCTACCACCTGGACCACAGTCAGGGATATGCTGGCAGATGAGGCAGAGGCTGGAGGTATAAGGGGCTGGGCACGATGGCTCACACCTGTAATCCCAGCACTTTGTGAGGCCGAGGCAGGCTGATCACTCGAGGTCAGGAATTGGAGACCAGCCGGCACAAGATGGTGAAACCCGGTCTCTACTAAAAATACAAAAATTATAAGGATTATTCGTATGACTGCTGTTAGTGAGATAAATGAGCCTACAGATGAGATAATATTTCACGCGGTATATGCATCAGGATAGTCGGAGTAACGTCGAGGCGTACCGGGTAGGCCAAGGAAGTACTGTGGGAAAAAAGGTTAAATTAACACTTATAAATACAATGGTGAGGTGGATTTTAGCATAGGTCTGGCAAAGTCTGTAACCTGAAAAAAGGGGGAACCAGTGGATACCTCCTGTGATCCCAGCTACTTGGGAGGCTGAGGCACAAGAATCGCTTGAACCCAAGAGGTGGAGGTTGCGGTGAACTGAGTTCGCGCCACTGCACTCCACACTCCAGCCTCAAATAAATAAATAAATAAATAAACAAACAAATAAATAGAAGAAGAAAGAAGAAAAGGAAGGAGGAGGAGGAGGAGGAGAAGGCGGCGGCGGTGGCTAGGGTTGTAGGGGAATTGAGAGCGTATGCTGGTCATTTTCCATTTGCCCTCCAGGTCCACCCTCCATCCTTCTCTATCCATATAGGTGGCATCATCTGACCCCCCTTGCTCTCTGACTTCTAATTAGGTTCCTCCCTAAGAGAAGCACCAGCAGGACATCAGAGAACAGAAAAAGAAAGCATTCTGGATACTTCTTCTCCAACTCCCAGCTCTGTGTCAGCACCTTGGTTCTGGCAGTGGTTGTGCCCCTCCACAACTCCGGCTCCTCTCAGGCATGTTCTATGACTCTCACAGCACTCCAGTAATACCATTCCTTTCCTCACTCCTTCAGACCTAAGGGTGGTCACAGCTTCCTGCTGCCTTCACCTCCCTTGTTGGTTACCTCAACCCTGCCCACACCTCTGCAAATAGTCCCTTCATTAAATTATCTTCAAAATCCCAGCTGTGGTGCCTTCTGTTTCCTGCTGGGACCTTGACTATTAAGAGAGCTAGTGAAAGAGCTCAGATGGTCCAATATGAGACTCTGGCTGGGCAAGGAAGGGAGAAAAGCCAGGAGGGGTCTGACAGACTGGCAGAAAACAGAGGGATCAAGGGAGTAGAGCTCTCTTTGAGTTGACGCCACAGGTGTGATGGCAGTGAGGGGCTGTCAGACCTGAAAGGCAGGTGCTGGGATCAAAGAGCAGGATGCTGGATTCTAAACATGGAAAAGAGTACTGGGTTGTGGTTAAAATCAGGGATTTTTTATTTGGAACTCAGAAAGTCATGTGTTAGAATCCCGCTCTGCCATTTTCCTAAATGTGTCACCCAGGCAAGTGACTTCACCTTCCTGAGTGTCTATCCTCATCTGTAAAATGAGGATAATAACACCAGCCTTCCAGGTTTGTCTCAGCGGTAAACACATGTAAAGTATTCGGCAAAGTGCCTGGCATGTGGTATAACTGCTCTGTAAATGTTCACTATGTATGTTACACTTCCCGGTAATGACTAAATCCAAGGTGTGGTCATGCGAGTGGATGACTAAAGTGGTATGAAGGTCACCAGAAATGAAGTGGAAAGAGACTGTGAGGCTAGAACATTACAAGGATGGACTATCAGGGACAGTTAAATATCCCAGCAGGAGAACATGGGTTGGGGTGGAGAGGAAGTCTGTGAGCAGGTGCTACTCTTCAGGAACGAGGTGAAGTGACCACGGAGTCAATGGATGTCAACAGGGAAGTAGGACAGAGATTGGTGGAACCTGAGGACATAAGTCTCAAGGAAATCCAGGTCCTGTGAAGCCAGGTTAGAGTTGGTGTCTTCCTCATCTGACCGCCACAGTCCCTCTTACATCCCTTTGAGATGTCCCCAGTGATCATGTTCCCTACTAAGCCAGAGTTTATCAAGGGAGAGGTTGTATCTAACTCATCTTGTAGTACCTAGGACAGGTGTTTAAGCTGGTAAATGTTTGTTGAATGACTTGGTGTTTGAGGGAAACAGAAAAGTCTACCTCTGCATCTTATTTACCCTTGGTAATAATAATTCTCTTTACTTTAAGTAACCTAACGCATCTTTTAAACCTCTTATTCAATTTAAACAAGTATTTCCTGAGACCTTCATACATGCTATTCCATCTACCTGGAATACCCTCACCCACTCTATACACTCAAACACCTCCTACTCCTCATTCAAGAAAAAGCAGAATTTAATCATTAGGAAGAAGAAAAGTAAACCACAATGATAAACCGCTACACATTCATCAGATCAGCAAAACTAAAGCATCTGACAACACATAGTATTGGTGACGATGTGAAGCAAAGAGAGCTCTCATTCAGTGCTGGTGGGAGAGTAAACTGGTACTGACACTTCAGAAAAATAATTGGAGAGTGTAGTGTGCAGAAAAATTTCCTGCAAAAGATGTCCAGACTGAAGTGCTGGAACCTGTGAATGTTACCTTAAATGGCAAAAAGGATTTTGCAGATGTAATTAAAGATTGTGAAATGAAGAGATTATACTGGATTATTTGGGTGGGCCCTTAAAGCAATCATATATATCCTTCTAAGAGGGAGGCAGAGGAACATTTGACACAGACAGAAGAAGAGAAGGCACCACAGAAGCAGAGCTTGGAGTGATGCTGCCACAAGCCAAGGGATGGTGGTGGCTACCAGAAGCTGGGATAGGCAAGGAACACATTCTCCCCTAAGCCTCAGGAGGGAGTGCAGTCCTGCTGGCACCTTGATTTCAGTCTAGTGGAACTGGTTGTAGATTTCTGGCTTCCTGAACTGTGAGAAAATACATTTATATTCTGTTAAGCCACCATGTTTATGGTAATTTGTTGTAGCAGTTACAGGAAATAGTATAGACAGCCAAACTCATGCATACTCATACCTATGTCCAGCAATTCTACTTCCAGGTATATCCCTACAGAAACACAAGCATTTGTTCACCAAAAACCATGCACAGGAATGTTCATAGCAGCATTATTCATAACAGCCTCAAACTGGAAACAACCCAAATGTCCATCAGCAGTTCAGTGCATGAACTCATTGTGTATATTCATACAATGGAGTACCATGATACACCAATAAATGAGTCAACTACAGACAAGGAAAACATAAAAGAATCTCATAAATGCTGAGCAAATGAAACCAGACACAACAGCAAACATATGGTATGATTCCATTTATATTATGTTCAAGAAGAGATAAAATTAACTCTATCACTGAGTGATGAAAAACTAGAAAATTGAAGAAAAACAAGGCAGTGGCTCATGCCTGTAATTCCAGCACTGTAGGAGGCTGAGGGGGATTGCTTGAGCCCAGGAGTTCAAGACCAGCCTGGGCAACATAGTGAGACCCAGTCCCTACTAAAAAGAAAAAAATTAGCCAGGTGTGGTGGTGTGTGCCTGTAGTCTCAGCTACTCAAGAGGCTGAGGTGGATTGCTTGAGCCCAGGAGTTTGAGGCTACAATGAGTCGTGATCGTGCTGCTGCACTCCATTCTGGGTGACAGAGCAAGACCCTGTTGAAAGAAGCAAAAGAAAAAGAGAAAGAGAAAGAAAGAAACGAAGGAAGAAGGTGAGGGAGAGAAGAAAGAAGGAAGAAAAGAAGGAAGAAAGAAAGGAAGAGGTTGGGTGCCGTGTCTCATGCCTGTAATCCCAGTACTTTGGGAGGCTGAGGCTGGAGGATCACCTTAGGTCAGGAGTTTGAGACCAGCCTAGCTAACATGGTGAAACCCCGTCTCTCACTAAAAATATAAAACTTAGCCAGGCATGGTGGCATGAGCCTGTAATCCTAACTACCAGGGAGGCTGAAGCAGAAGGATCTCTTGAAACTGGGAGGCAGAAGTTGCAGTGAGCCGAGATTGTGCCATTGAACTCCATCCTGGGCAACAGAGTGAGACCTTGTCTTGAAGAAAAAAAAAAAGGAAGGAGAGGGAGGGAGGAAGAAAGGCAGGAAGGGAGGAAGGGAAGGTGGAAAGAAGGAAAAAAGGAAGGAAGGAAGGAAGGAAGGAAGGAAGGAAGGAAGGAAGGAAGGAAGGAAGGAAGGGAGGGAGGGAGGGAGGGAGGGAGGAAGGGAAGGAAGAAAGGGAGGGAGGGAAGGAAGGGAAGGAAATGGAGGGAGGGAGGAAGGAGAGCATGACAGAAAGGTAGGCAGGTGGCTCCCTGATGTCCCCCAGAGTCCCTGCTGCTAATGTATTTCTTGGCATGGGTGACACAGGAAAGAAGGGAGGTTCCCTCCTTCATTTTCTTCCCTTCCTTCCCTCCCTCCCTCCCTTTCTTCCCTCCCTCCCTTTCTTCCTTCCTTCCTTTTTTCCTTCCTTCTACCTTCCCTCCCTCCCTCCCTTCCTCCCTTTCTTCTTCCCTCCCACGCCTTTCTTTTTTTTTTTTAAGACATGGTCTCACTCTGTTGCCCAGGCTGGAGTTCGGTGGCACAATCTTGGCTCACTGCAACCTCCACCTCTCAGGTTCAAGAGATCCTTCTGCTTCAGCCTCCCTGGTAGTTGGGATTACAGGCATGTGCCACCATGCCCGGCTAATTTTTATATTTTCAGCAGAGACGGGGTTTCACCATGTTGGCCAGGCTGGTCTTGAACTCCTGAACTCAGGTAATATGAACTGTTTCTGTCTTGCGCTTTTAGGAATGTTATTTCACAACTAAATATATCTGGGCTGTGGCGGTGGCGGTGGTGATTCCTAACAGAACGCACAGGGAGCTTCCCGGTGCCCTCAGCGTCCTCTGGGCTCTGACCCGCTGTGTCTGCATCATCGCAGGCACCCTCCAGAGCCAGCGCCCAGGCCAGAGTCTCCTCAGGGACCTTTGGGCCATTTGCTGCCGGCCCAGGCATGCTGGGCCTGTCTCACGTGACCTCCTTGTGTGGTAACTGTCGGGTTCCAGGCCTGTGTCCCCACCTGTGCCTGCTCCCCACGCGGAAAAACGTGGAGACCATGGCTGCTGACCCTCGAATGGGTGATGGTGGCACGTTCCCACTTACCTTTTACTCTGTCCGTCTGACTATATCCCATTCAGGCACATCCCGAGACCTTTGCAAGGGCCGAGAAATTCCAGCAAAGGCTGTCCCGTGCCCAGAATGCCCCGTCACTCTGCGGAACTCCCGCTCAGCCCGCATGGGCCAGCTCAAGGTTCCGCTCCTCTGTGGGGCCACGCCGGCCTCCCACATCTCCCGTGGGCTCCGATCTCCCGTGGCTGCACGCCCTGTCTCCACACGATCCTGTTTCTTTACTCCCGAAGCTCCCTGGGTTGTTCTCCGGGCTCAGATCTGACCCACTTCTGAGCCCCGAGGGTCTGTCCCTCACCCCCGCGCGCCTCGCCGGCACTCTGACTCACTCAGGCGAGCTCCACGGCGCTTGCGCTCTGGAGGCCCGAGCCTCTGCCTCGCGGTTCCCGCCAAATGCACTTCCCCAGCGCAGATCCCTTCAACCTCAAGGTTGGCCCTCCTGACTTCCGGCAGGCACGTGCTGGGCGGGACCGGGGCTGAACAGGGCTGGGGGGAGGTGGCCCAGAGAATGGGGTGGGGCCAACAACGTGGAACGGAAGCAGGGGGCAGAGCCTGAAATGTGTCCAGCCTTGAGGTGGGAGCCGTATTCAAATGAGGCCAGGAGAAAAGCCAGGGGCTAGGGGCTCAAGGGAATGGCAGGTCCTAGAATTTAGCCCAGTAGTTGAGAGCCCAAACACAGGTAACCCCACCTAGAGGACAGCCTCAGCCTTAGGTCATGAAAATGGAAGGGTCAGGGCAAGGGAGTGGAATCCCCACCTCATGCCTCACCTAACTGCAGTCACTAAGGTACTCCCCATCTCAATGCTCCCACCTCTCAGGTAAATCACCTGCCCTCTCTCAGTTCATTTCACATCAAACATGGCTTTAAAATCCCACAGCGTGGCTGAGGGCTAAATAGACCTTGAGTAGGTGTCCGGTGGAACTCAGCTTCCTCCCAGAGAGGGTCAAGGCAGAACCTGGGATCACATAGCAGCAGGCTGGGCCAGGCCTTGGCTCCTGGATGGGACTCAGGACTAGTCTTTGCCACTCCCCTCCTGCACATTAAGACAGGATGAAGTTCCAGGACAGGCTCCAAGATGTGGGCAGTGGTATCCCTCCCTGCAGGAAAGGCAGCCTTGGAAATCCCTGCCACCCTACCCCCCCACTCCCCACCCCTGAGTCCCTTCCCCCTCAGGAAGGAAAACCCTGAGTATTGAGTAAGAGAAACTTGAGTTCCTGAGCCCTTACACGACGGGTGGGGGAAGGGCAAGGGGCCACAACCTCAGCTGGAGCCATGGAACAGCAGGAGGAAGTGTTTGGCCTCCGAAAGAAGAGACCCAGGTGAAGAGAAGGTCAATGTCCAGAAGGTGTAACCAGTAGGGAGCCACGTGGAGACGAATTCCAGGCAGAGAACACCTGGCTGCCTATCTTTTCCATTTCCAAAGCTTAGGGGCTCCATCAGCTTTGGGTGTAGCTGGCCTACCTCACGGAACAAATTAAAAATCCTGGGAGCAGCTGGGCGCGGTGGCTCATGCCTGTAATCCCAGCGCTTTGGGAGGCCAAAGTGGGCGGATTACAAGGTAAGGAGATCGAGACCATCCTGGCTAACACAGTGAAACCCCGTCTCTACTAAAAATACAAAAAATCAGCCAGGTGTGGTGGCAGGCACCTGTAGTCCCAGCTACTCAGGAGGCTGAGGCAGAAGAATGGCGTGAACCCGGGAGGCGGAGTTTGCAGTGAGCCGAGATCGCATCACTGCACACTAGCCTAGGCGACAGAGCGAGACTCCGTCTCAAAAAAAAAAAAAAAAAAAAAATTCTGGGAGCCCCTAAGAACATATAGGAGCAAAGCATGTGTAAAGATGGTTGGAAGAGTTTCTGACTCCGAGGCAATATTCTATTTCTTCCTTTGACAGATGAGAAGACTGAGGCCCGGAGGGAAGACAAGCGTGTGGTTATCAGCTGGCATATGGTCCAGCATCCTGTCCAAGCTCCAGCCCCTAACACTGGGCCAGGAACACTCCTTCCCCCAGCCTACTGTGGTCCAAAAGCTGGGCGTGGTGACAGGCACCTGTAGTCCCAGCTACTTGGGAGGCTGAGGCGGGAGGATCGCTTGAGCCCAGGAGTTTGAGGCTGGCCTGGGCAACATAGCAAGACCCTCAACTCTAAAAAAATTTTAAATTACATAATAAATAAAGAGTCCTAGAGAGGCCGATGCCCACCTATGCCCTTTCCAGGGCAGTTTAATTGGTATCATTTGTAAAAGATCTTTTCCATTACCCCCAAAGCCTTTGCATTCCCCTTCTAAGAAGGCAGCTGTTTACTGGTTTTGGCCCCATGTGCAACAGTAGGCCTTGGTCTGATGCTGCCACAACACTCCCACGTGACACTCCAGATGACAGTCCAAGTGCAAGTCTATGTCCAGCTCTGGGCAGCAGGGGGAAGGTGAGGAGAGTCAGGTCTGTAAATTGAAGCTGGGCAGGGCCCTGGCTGGCTGGAGATGGGTGGGCAAGGTGAGCAGGCCCCATGTGCACCCCAGCTCCAGTGCCCACTGGTGTGGCTGAAGCCCAGGTTGGGTGTGGTCAAATTAGAGGTCCTGAGAGAGAAGCCCTTAGGCCAAAGTGTGTGCTGGGAAGCAGGCCAGGGCAGAGGCCCAGGGAAGATCTCAGCAGGGGCAGTGTGAGCATGAGCAAGTGTGTGCACCTGTGAGCGTGCAGATAGCCCAAGATCAGAGATACAATGTGCAGGGGCCTTTGGTGAGTGTGTGGCTGTGCCCCTCCCTTCTGAGATACAGGCCCAGCCCCTGCCTCCAGAGGCTAAGGGAGCACACCTGGGGGTAGGAGGAGTTTGGGAAGGAAACTCAGCTGGAAATGGTTTAGGCCTCAGAGCCCACATCCTGTGGGAGGGGCTGTCAAGGGGCCTGCTGTCCTGGTCCTGTCGAAGTCCTCAGAGATGCTGGAGTGACAGTCCTCTAGGGGTAGAGATGGTCGTCTTCCCAGGAGAAGGTGGCCCAGAGACTCAGAGGTGGGATCAGTCCTGCCAGTCCTGGATCAGGAGGCCTCTGTCGGGTGCCGCCCCCCTTCCTCCTCCATCAGCAACAGGCGGCGCCGGCCAGCCTCATAGTCAGCCTCATCCACACTGACCAGCAGGCGAACAGCCTCCCGGCCCACAGCCTCTCGCAGGGCCTCAGTCAGGAACACGCCCCGCAGGGCCTGCAGCAGGGCGCCACTCAGGTAGTCACCCCAGAAGGCGTCCAGATAAGAGAGCTCTGAGAACTTGATGTCACAAACCACGGAGCCCAGGTCCCTTGAGCGCAGCACCGCGGTGGCCTGACCAAACACATCCAGCTGCCGAGCCAGCGCCTGGGGCCGCCGGGATGCCACGCCCTGCTCCAAGGCCGGCCCATGCTCGCAGTACTCCGCTCGAACCCGGAGCCGGATGTCTGCAGGGGAAGGAGGGATTTGTCAGGGAGGGGGCCAACACTAGACACACTGCTTGCGGGGACCACCACCACCCTTCCTCCCTCCAGCCTTCTCCCTCCACCCACTTCCGGTAGCCACACCCTAGTCCTGACACAGCCTCCCCAGCTCTGTGGGTTCCCTGACCAAGTACGTCCTCCTCCTCTCCAGCCCCACCACCTCCTCACTGCTCCAACAAGCCTCTCCCCTGCCAGGGGTGCTCTTTCCCTTGATCTGCACAACACTTGCTCCCTCTCTTCCTGCAGGTCTTTGATCAAAAGCCACCTTTCCAACAAGGCCCACCTAGACCAACCTATTTACAACTGTAACCACCCACCCAGCCCTCTCCACAGCACACCAGGTCCCACACCCTGCTCCATTTTTGTCCAAGGCACTTATCACCTTCTAATCTCCTCTGTCAGTTACTATCTGGTCATCATCTGTCTCTACACTCAGTGTGGAGAGACAGATGACAGGAAGGAAAGGGTTTTTGTCTGTTTTGTTCACTTGTGTAACTGTGGCACATAGTGGGGGTTCAATATGTATTTGTGAAGAACTAATGCATGAACTAAAGGACTTGCCTTTAGGCAACCAGCCTCACACCCAGCCCCCAAATAATGAGATTCACATGGTGCCAGCCACATCCCCATCCCTCCCATGCACCTGAGCCACCACTGCGGACGCGCAGGGTCCTGACCAGGCCAGGGAGGCTTGCAGCTGGACCTGTGCTGGCTCTACTGGGAGTCAGGTGCTCTCTTGCCACAGAGCTGCTAAGATGATGGGCTGGAAGCCCAGAGCTGCTGGGGGCCACTGTGCCAAGAGGAGAGAAGGAAGCCTACATAGGGCCAGCCGCGGAGAGAAAAAGATTCCTGAGGTCATCACATTAGCCCATGATCGTAGCTGGATTTTCAGCTACACTCAACTCCCCTTTTTGCTAAAGCCAGTTTGAGTTGGTTTCTGTCACAGCTGTCCCCACATATGCCCAAATGAGGTGGCAGCTGTGCACAGGGGACAGAACACTGGACTTCTGAGGCTATCCTGTAATCATGAACTTCGCTTACCACCTCTCTTCCAGCATTTCTGAATTCCCACCCATCACCTGGGCTAGAGACAGTACCCCCATTCTCTCTACACACCCAGTGAGGCTGTCCTGAGGATTAGCTGTGAGCCAGAAATAGCAGCAGCCAACACTTACAGAGTGCTGACTATCTGCCAGGCGCTACACCAAGTACTTGAATCACAGAAACTCATTTAACCTACAAATGACCCTGTGGGACAGGCCCTATTACCTCCAACTTACAGATGAAGAAATGGAGGCCAAGAGAAATGAAGTGACTCACCCAAGGTCACATGGCCAGGCAATGGCAGTGCCTGACAGAGGTCATTTAACCTCCTATGTCCCTGAGAGTAGGCTCCTCAATCAATTAATGAAGTGGATTCCCACACAGGAGCCTTCAGCAGTGTGACCTGTGACAAGTCACAACCTCTCTGAGCATGGGTTCCTGCCTAAACAAGGGGACAATTCCTGCTGTGAGGAGCTGTTAAGAAGATTAAAAAGAGCAATGGATGGAAAGGAACAAGCTAACACTGCACACAGTGTCCAAGGGGTGCTCCTGGAATGGCAGCCACCAACCCCTCTGATATGCCAATCACCTTGGGGATGCAGTAGAATCAGCCCTGTGGGGCAGGGGCCACCGTTAGCCCACTTGACAGATAAGGAAACGAGGCTCTGGGAGGGAACGTCTCATGCTGTGGCTCCCTTCAACTTTCATAGACCATGTCAGCCACTGAGCAGAAAAGAGAAGGCAGGGCCCCTGCTCCCCAAGACAACCTCACAGCCCTGCCCACTTCCTCCTCCCACCCCAAACCCTTCCTCTTTCTGGCTCTAGGGGAACCCCATCCTCTCCACTCAATGCCCAGGGAAGCCTGCCCGGCCTCAGCCCCCGGGCCCTCCCACGGCATTCAGGCCCAGCTGTCTCCATCCAGAGGACCAGGTCCTTGACTGAGTCCTTGACTCCAGTAAGCAACTGGCCATGACCTCAATCAATGTGGGTGGGAAAGCAGGGGGCTGGGAGGAGCAGCGCCTGTTCCAGGCCACACAGGGGTGGCTGGCCACAGAGGCAGGGCCAGGTGGCAGAGTCCTACAGACCTTGAGGTGAGTCCCAGCTCTGCCACTCTCTAAGCTATGGGGCCTTGGGTATGTGACCTCACCTCTCTGAACCTGTTTCCCCATCTGACACACAAACAAACAAGAGGTCCCTGCTGCACATTGAGGTCACAAGGATTAAATGAGGCAACTCGTAAAATGCTTGACTCACAGCCCTACGACAAAGAAGGCTCCCAGAAACAGGAACTGTAATTTCGACACCCACCTCCCTACCACTATGGCCCTCACCCAGGCCTTCACCTCTCTCTCATGGGTCCCTAAGCCAACCTCCTCCTTGGACTCCTCCAACCCCTCCCATGTCCCCCCATACCCTGCACTCGAGTCATAAGAAAATGTTCCCAACAAGAGCCTTACTTAGAAAATGACCTGTCTACCTCCTCCATCCAGAACACTTGCCAAGGCTCAGCTAGTGAGTTGAGTCCTCTCTCAGTTCGTCCTTCTCCCCAGCGTGAACCTCTGGTGTAAATTCTCAATTCACCCAGAGCCCCTACCATGTCACAGTGGACAGGGGAAAGGGAGAAGGCCAGAGCAGATCTCTGTGCCCCTGTTCAATCTTTTTTTTTTTTTTTTGAGACGGAGTCTCGCTCTGTTGCCCAAGCTGGAGTGCAGTGGCATGAACTCGGCTCACTGCAAGCTCCGCCTCGTGGGTTCATGCCATTCTCCTGCCTCAGCCACCGGAGTAGCTGGGACTACAGGCGCCCACCACTGCGACCGGTTAATTTTTTTGTATTTTTGGTAGAGACGGGGGTTTCACTGTGTTAGCCAGGATGGTCTCGATCTCCTGACCTTGTGATCCGCCCGCCTCGGCCTCCCAAAATGCTGGATTACAGGCGTGAGCCACCGCGCCCGGCCTCAATCTCTTATTCAACAGATATTTCATGAATGCCAGGCATGCTACGGTGACACGAGGGCCCTGCCACAAGTGGGACGGGGAGACGTGTAACCCACAGTTAGGAAGCACTCCCCACAAGCCAGGCTCTACTCAAGGGCTTTCCTCTCTCAGCCCATCTAATCCTCAGAGCACTTCATCAGCCCCGTTTACAGATGAGCAAATCCTTCAGCAGACCACACTCCCACCTCTGAGCTGGAAAGCATGATCATGGTGCACAGGGAAAAGACAGGGAGGTGTCACCAGGCAATAGGAGAAGGCGAGCCTTCTTTGAGCCTCTGCTCCACCCTTAGCACCCAATCATGTGCTTTACCCCTCCCCAAAATAATCACAACAGGTGACACCTGCATATAGCTTTTACTATGGGCTGGCACAGTACTACATACTTCACATCTGCCGACCCCTTTGATTGTCCCCACAACCTTATGAGGTGATGCTGTTATTATCCCTTTTCTGCAGATGGGGAAATTGAGGCACACAAGTTGAGTCACCTGCCTAAGGCCACCAGACAGGAAATGGCAGAGCTGGAATTTTACCTGAGTATTGGTTCCTGCATCTGCGCTCTGAACTACCCCATCCTGTTTGCTACCTCACACAGAACCATACACATCAAATACACAACTAAAAGACATCTGAGGGCCAGCAGAGAAAATCAGACAGAGCAAGTTATAGTTCAGATTGAAAGGATCAGAGATCTCTCTAGAAAATGACATCTGAAGTAAAATGTGAAGGAGGACAAGTAGGTTTAGAAAGAAAAACAAGAGAGAAAAAAAGAATGGCATTCTCAGGAGAGATGAGCATTCATGGAAGTCCAGAGAGAAAATGAACTTCAGGCCTGCACAGGCTGAGGGGCCGGTGTGGCAGGAACGTGGAGGGGAGAAGGGCACTAGAGGAGAACTGGCAGCCAGGTCAGGGAGGCTGATCTCAATCCCAAACGCCAGCAGAGTCAAGATTCTACGGCCTCTGGAGGTGACCACACCTCTCTGCACCTCGGTGGCCTCCTGTGTAAAACAAGGCTCCCCCTAGCAGCCGCCCACGTGGGGCTATTGTGATAATTTGGGGCTGAATGCAAGGAAAGAGGGGAGGCCAGGAAGGCCAGGCATGCAGAGAGGACAAGAGGCAGGACCTGCTGACTTAGGGGCGACTCCAGCTGTGCTGTGAAGTGGCAGGTGGGTAGAAACAGGGCCACGGCAGCAGGTGGGGAAGGGTCACAAGTGGCTGTCCAGGATGAGAGCAGTAGACACGGAGAGAAGTGGAGGAACTGTCCAGTGTGGCCCTGAGTAGGGAGGCGGGAAGAGTATCCAGCACCATGTGTGCTGGACCGAGAGCTGGCTGCATCTTTTCCACTTTGGCAGCTGTGGGGAAAAGTTCCCTGTCCCTGGGAGGGCAGGGGCAGGTGCCACGCCTTCCTAGAGAGGAGAGCTGCTCCTGCTTCCTCCACGCAGGTGGGCCCGGCACCCTTTTGTCCCCCACCCCCACCTCACCAGTCTCTCTTCGGGGCAGATGAGACATCAAGTGAAATGGGCTACTCAGTGGGGGACCAGGGCGAAGTTCGAGGGAGCAGGTCCTGGGCTGGGTGTGTCTGGGAGCCCAGAGATGAACCTCATTCAAGTCCTCCCTCCAAGAGTTCCTAGTTGGGTGGTGATCAGGTTTGGATGTGAGTTCTCTCCCAATCTCATGCTGAAATGTGACTCCAATATTGTAGGTGGGGCCTGATGGAAGGTGTTGGATCATGGGGCTGGGTCCCTCATGAATCCCTTGATGACGAGTGAGTTCTTGCTCTGGTATTTCCCGTGACAGCTGGTTAAGTGTGTGGCAGCTCCCCCACCCCCCACCTCTTGCCATGTGACAAGCCAGCTCCCTTTGGCCTTCCACCATGAGTGGAAGCTTCTGGAGGTCCTCAACAGAAGCAGATGCTGGCGTCATGCTTCTTATACAGCCTGAAGAACCGTGAGCCAAATAAACCTCTTTTCTTTACAAATTACATAGTCTCAGGTATTTCTTTATAGCAACACAAAAATGAACTAACACAGGTGGGCTGGGGAAAAAGAGGACCTGTGCTTCCACAGTACTGGAGGGCTTCCAGCCTTGCTGGAGAGAGGTGGCCAATGTGCTTCAGTGGAGAGACCCCACACCTGCCCCTGCCACCACACCAGGACCAGCACCAGCCCCCTCTGGACAATGGTGGGACCCCTCCCAGCATCCTGGCTTGCCTCACTCATCTCTTCTCCACAACAAAGCCAGCATCATCATGTCAAATGGAAAGTTCTTCAACTCCTACTGAACTACTGATTTGAGGCAATGAGGAGAAGCTGCCTCCAACTCCAGACAGGGATAAGCAGCCATCACCTGCTTCCTGATGGAGGGGCACAACACACCCTCAGAAGCAGGCTTGTGGAAAACAAAACATCAAACCAGAATCTGATCAAGCCTCTCCAGACCCCACTACCAATCTTCAGGAAATACAAAAGACAGGGTAGAACACACTGAATCAACCCTACTGCAGGATACAGTCAGCAAAATCCAGTCTTCGGGAAATGCTACGGGACAACTGCTTTCAAAAATACAATGCAAGGCAGAGAAAGACAGATGGTAGGGGAAAGGACAGACTTCAGAGAACCTACACTTATGAGACAACTGAAAATCTGAGCACTGATCAGGTATTTGATAGTAAGGAGTTATTAATCTTTTTTGGTGTGAAACCCTATTTTTATCTTTGGCCAGCCACAGTGGCTCACACCTGTAATCCCAACACTTTGGGAGGCCGAGGCGGGCAGATCACCTGAGGTCGGGAGTTCAAGAACAGCCTGACCAACATGGAGAAACCCCATCTCTACTAAAAATACAAAATTAGCCAGGTGTGATAGCATATGCCTGTAATGCTAGCTACTCGGGAGGCTGAGGCAGGAGAATCGCTCCAACCCGAGAGGCAGAGGTTGCAATGAGCTGAGATCGTGTCATTGCACTCCAGCCTGGGCAACAAAAGCAAAACTCCATCTCAAAAACATAAAATACACAGTGAAACATCTACAGATGACATCATAGGGCAACCAGAATTGACTCCAAAATTCCTAATTATCCTAAGTTGAGATCAGTCATGAGTTGACAATGGCTGAAGCTAGTCTATTCACTTTGGTATATTTCCCACAGAAAAAATTGCAGGGGCCAGGCGGTGGCTCATGCCTGTAATCCCAGCACTTTGGGAAGCCAAGGCAGGTGAATCGCTTTGAGCTCAGGAGTTCAAGACCAGCCTGGGCAACAGGGCAAGACCCTGCCTCTAAAAAAAAAAACACAGAAATTAGCCAGGCATGGTGGGTGATGTTTGCAGTCCTAGCTACTCAGGAGGCTGAGGCTGGAGAATCACTTGACCTGGGAAGCGGAGGTTGCAGTGAGCTGAGATTGAGCCACTGTGCTCCAGCCTGGGCGACAGACTGAGACCCTGTCTCAAAATTTAAAAAAAAAAAAAAAAATTGCAGGGGAGAAGCAAAGCTGATCCTGTCATTCAAATCCTCCAACTGCTTTCCATAATTAAAAGAAATGCAAAACCCAGGCCCCGCAGGATCTGCCCTGGTTCCCTCTCCTAGGGGTCTCCTCCATTCCTGCCAGTTTCCTTGCCATCCTCCACGCTGCGCTTGAGCACTGGTACATCCCACTTGGGCCTGTGCTCCCGCTGTCCTCTCCATCGAGAACATCCTTTCCCTGACATCTGAAATCTCTCCCTTGGCTTTCTCCCGCCAGAACACAAGCTCAATGAGGGCAGGGCCTCCCATCCCTGCTAACCTAGCAAATACTAAACACTCTATAAATACATATGGAATAAACAAATAAACAAACCCAAGTTTCAGTCCAGCTCTGCCCCCTGCCACTGAGACTAGTGACTGCCTTTCCCTGAGCATGCCTCTTCCTTTGCAAGATGTCACCCCACCTCAATGGCTGTTTTGAGAACTCACGGCCAGGTGTGTAGTGCCCACCACAGACCCTGAGAAGGACACGGTCGCTCAGATGTCCTGTGTCCAAGCCTAGGACCACCAAGGTGCCCTTCCTCACTGTCTCAGGCAGTTGGGAGTTTGTCTAGTTCTATCCCTCAATGGAGGGCAGCTGGCGGGGAGTCACAGGTATCACAGCTGAGGAGGGGTTAAGAATGGCAGGCCTCTTCTTCAGTCAGGCCTTCCACCTCTGGCATTTGGCCTCTCTAAAAGTAAGCCATCCCTTTTTTTTTTTTTTTTTTTTTTTTTGGAGACGGAGCCAGGCTGGAGTGGTGCAGTGGTGCGATCTCGACTCACTGCAACCTCTGCCTTCTGGGTTCACTCCATTCTCCTGCTGAGTAGCTGGGACTACAGGCGCCCGCCACAACGCCCTGCTAATTTTGTGTGTGTGTGTGTGTGTGTGTGTTTGGTAGAGACGGGGTTTCACTGGGTTAGCCAGGATGGTCTCCATCTCCTGATCTCGTGATCCGCCCGCCTCGGCCTCCCAAAGTGCTGGGATTACAGGCGTGAGCCACTGCGCCCGGCCGCCATCCCATTTTCCAGAGGGAAAAACAGGAGCCCAGATGGGGAGAACCTTACTCCAGCCCCACCCTGCCCGGTGAGTCAGCAGTCAGACCTGCTCACCCATCTCCCACAGAGGCCTAGCCATGCCCTGGTTAACAACCTCCTCGCCTCGGGAAACATTCGAAGCCTCCCTTGGTCTGTTCCTGTCTTCCTTGAGGCAATGACTCCCTCACCTGCCCAGCCAGCCTGGTGGCTCTGGGAATTACTGGCTGATTCGAGGGGGAGTCACACCAGGCAACCACCCCCTCAAACTCTGCCCCACAAGCCCGCGTAGCTGCCTGGACCTAGGGCTGGCTCTCTAGGTCTGTTCCTTCTGACAGCACCCAGCACAGGTATCTGCGGCCTCATCTACAAAGTGGGCATGATGCCCACTCCCTGGAGGGCCATCATGGGCACTAGGAGGGGGCAGGTGTGCATGCTTTGTGGACTGGAGAAAGCTCTGCAGATGGCAGAAGGAAGCACCTCCAGGCCAAGGTCTCCTGGAAGACGAGACACGCCAGCATCTCACCAGCTCCAACTAGGCCTCCTGACCTCCGGCTTCCACACTGGCCTCCTCCACTGAACCCTTCCACCTTGAGCACCTGCCGCTTCCCCCAAGTGCCTCCTCCCCTCCCTCAGCAGCCTCAGCCCTCCACAGGGGCTCAGCGCCACCCCTAGCCTCATGTTTCATTAGGGCACTTGTCACTAGCTGATGCCACCTGCTATGCTGGCTTATTTTCGAGTTATCTGTCTCACCCACTATAATGTAAACTTCTGGAGGCTGAGGAATTTCTTCACCTGGTCCAATTCTGTGCCCTCCATGCCTGGAACAGTGCTTGGTATAGAGAAGATACTCACTAATAAAAACTGGATGAAGGAATTAACAAATAAACCCTTCTATGGCTCCCCCACCCACCGCCCCCTGCAATAAAATCCAAACCTTCAAGGCCCCCTGCCTGCTTCGTCTCAACCCGCTCTCACCCACAAAGCCTCTGCTCCAGACAGACTCAGCCCTGACCACATCCGGCTAGGGACTGCACACATAAGTCACTCTGCCAGGATTACCCTTCCCAGCTCCTCTTCCAGCTTCCTTGAGCTTGTTCTAGACATGGCACCTCCACAAGGAAACTGGGGCTGGCCAGGGGACTCCCTGCACACGCCAGAGCCCATGCACTCACGATGCCTGTGCCACTTGTCACACCAGCCTGGCTGCCACTTTTCTGATCTGTCTTCTCTGCAGCCTGAGAGCTCGAAGACCATATTTGATCCCTTCTGTGTTTCCAAAGGCTGCCCAACTAGACAAAGGAGTACTACAGTTGAGGGGGTGCTCATGGCTGTGTCCTCCCCACAGGACCAAGTGGAATTTCTCAAGGGCAAGGTCAAAGTAGTCTCAGAGCAGAGTCCCCAATCCACTGTGTCTACAGTCAGCCCTATGGCCAGTGCCCTTCTTTACTTCCTAGGTCACTTCTCACCCTCTCCAACACGACCCCCAGGCCAGACCTCTGCCCAATCCTTCTCTGCAGACCTCACAGCCTCTTCAAGCGATTAATCTACTTAACACACACCTAGCAGAGCACCTACTAGATGCCCAGTGCGTGCTAAACACTTTGAAAACCCTAACTTGCTTAATAACCGATTTTCCAGATGGAGTTAGAGTTCCTTGAAGAGGTATCACATCATGTCACCCTCCTGCTCAAAACCCATTGACAGTGCCTGGTGCATGGAATAAAATCCAAACTGTCATCCCTGCCGTGGTCCTCCAGGCCCAGCTGCTCCGGCCCCAGCCTGGCTCCTCCACATGCTCCCACCCTCTCTTCGTGGCGCTTATCATTGTCTAAAATGATCTTCAGTCTCACTGGTCACCTGACTAGGTCAGCTCCATAAGATCGGGAACTCTCGCTGCAGCACTCCTGCCCCAGGCATACTGCGCAGCAACAGTGAGAACAATAAACCCTCGTACAGCGTGTGCCAGGTTGGGCACTGCTCCAGGCATATCGTGGGTAAATCTGTTTTCTCCCAACAATCCAAACAGGGAGGCGATTATCAGCCTCACTTTACAGATGTGGAAACTGAGGTGGATGGCTGGACGCGGTGGCTCACACCTGTAATCCCAGAACTTTGGAAAGCCGAGGCAGGTGGATCACTTGATGTCAGGAGTAAGAGACCAGCCTGGCCAACATGGTGAAACCCGTCTCTACTAAAAATACAAAAATCAGCTGGGCGCGGCAGTGGGTGGCAGTAATCCCAGCTACTTGGGAGGCTGAGGCAGGAGAACTGCTGAACCCAGGAGGCGGAGGTTGCAGTAAGGCAAGATCACGCCACTGCACTCCAGCCTGAGAGACAGCGTCTCAAAAAAAAAAAAAAGAAATGAAATGAAACTGAGGCAGAGAGGTTCAATTACTGGCCTGAGGTTGGACAACTTATTTAAGTGCCAAGACCAGGATGTAAATCAGGCAGCCTGATCCAGGATCGTTGTTTTTTTAGCCTGTGATATGCTGCCACTGCACAAGAAACGTCTGAATAAGTAACCCCAGGCATTCAGATATTTACTGAATACACAAATGAAACTAGGGCAGGGGGTTGTCAGGAAAGGCTTCCTGAAGGAGGTGGCACAAGATCTGATCCTTCAACGATGGACAGGATGCAGACAGGCAAGATGGCAAGAGAAAGGACAAGAATTCCACTGTGGTGAACGAGAGCTGCCACCCATCTGCCAAGTGTGTCATATGCCCCAGAAAAATGCTCATTTCTCCCACCCTCTGTAGCCCGCCCGGGGCACGCATTGCCAAGGCCTGCAGACACCTACCACAGGTCACTTTGCCTTCGGAGGAAGGTCTGGCGGGCTCTGGCTGCTGCTGGGGTACGGCTGGAGCCCCTCTCCGCCGCCGTCTGGCACCACCACTGGGCCGGCCTCGACTCCGCCGCTGCCGCTTGGTTGGGGGGGAGCCTGAGGAGAAAAAAATGTGGCAAGCTGAGGACTAGGATGACAGCTAGAGTGCCCAGCTGTATGCCTGGAAAATAACTCAAGGTGTTCTTGGTGCTGAGCCCCTGAGTGAGCCACTCTGCCTCCCTTCTTCAGTGGCCCTTTCTAAAAGATGAAGAGTACCAACTAGTATCATCTAGGAAGGGCACATGAATACACCCTACCATGCTGCAGCAGGCCCACTCCAGGTGTGATGGGACCCTAGAGAAATCTCTGCACACTCACACCAGGAGACAAACACGACAACCGCCACCAGGGCATTGTTTATCACGATGAAAACCTGGGAACAACATGTGGCAAGAAAAAACAGGAATATAGGAAGATCTCCAAGATAGACTGTTTAAGGAAATAAAGCAAGATACAAATAAGTATGTACAATGTGCTGTACTTTGCATAAGAAAAGAAGGAAATTAAGATTATATATATTTGCAAAATGAAACACTGGAAGCACAGACTAGAAATGAATGAATTGGGGGTGACGGACACCCAACAGTAGAAATGACATGTCTAAAAACACTTTTCTTTTTTTTTTTTTTTTTTTTTGAGACGGAGTCTCACTCTGTCACCCAGGCTGGAGTGCAGTGGCCAGATCTCAGCTCACTGCAAGCTCCGCCTCCCGGGTTTATGCCATTCTCCTGCCTCAGCCTCCCGAGTAGCTGGGACTACAGGTGCCCGCCACCTCGCCCGGCTAGTTTTTTGTATTTTTTTAGTAGAGACGGGGTTTCACCATGTTAGCCAGGATGGTCTCGATCTCCTGACCTCGTGATCCACCCGTCTCGGCCTCCCAAAGTGCTGGGATTACAGGCTTGAGCCACCGCGCCCGGCCTTCTTTTTTTTTTTGAGACAGAATCTCACTCTGTCGCCCAGGCTGGAGTGCAGTGGCACCATCTCGGCTCACTGCAAGCTCCGCCTCCCGGGTTCACGCCATTCTCCCGCCTCAGCCTCCCGAGTAGGTGGGACTACAGACGCCCACCACCACGCCCGGCTAATTTTTTGTATTTTTTAGTAGAGACGGGGTTTCACAGCATTAGCCAGGATGGTCTCCATCTCCTGACCTTGTGATCCGCCCGCCTCGGCCTCCCAAAGTGCTGGGATTACAGGCGTGAGCCACCGTGCCTGGTCAAAAAACACTTTTCATATTTGTTTTTTTGTTGTTTTTTTTTTGAGATCGAGTTTCGCTCTTGTTGCCCAGGCTGGAGTGCAGTGGCGCAATGCAACCTCTGCCTTCCAGGTTCAAGCAATTCTCCTGCCTCAGGCCCCCGAGTAGCTGGGATTACAGGTGTCTGCCACCACAACCGGCTAATTTTGTATTTTAAGTAGAGATGGGTTTCACCATGTTGGCCAGACCAGTCTGGAACTCCTGACCTCAAGTGATCCACCTGCCTTGGCCTCCCGAAGTGCTGGGATTATGGGCGTTGAGTCACCAAGCCCGGCCCCATGCTTCAGTTTTGACTTTTGACTCATGTAACCAATTTACACATTTAAAAAGTTAAAAGAAATAAACCATAAAATTAACACAAACAGGCCAGGCATGCGGTGGCTCCCACCTATAATCCCAGCACTTCTGGAAGACCGAGGTGGGTGGATCACTTGAGATCAGGAGTTCGAGACCAGTCTGACCAACATGGTGAAACCTGTCTCTACTAAAAATACAAAAATCAGCTGGGCATGTTGGTGCTCACCTGTAATCCCAGCTACTGGGGAAGCTGAGGATGGAGAATCGCTTGAACCTGGGAGCCGGAGGCTGCAGTGAGCCAAGATTGTGTCACTGCACTCCAGCCTGAGCAACAGTGTGAGACCCTGTCTCAAAAAAAAAAAAAAGAAAGAAAATTAAACACAGAAGAAAATGAACCTGGTCGGATGCTGTGGTTCATGTCTGTAATCGCAGCCTACAGCCCAGCAGTTCAAAACCGACCTGGAACCTGGGGCAACATGGAAAAATCCGTCTCTATTAAAAAAAAAAAAAAAATTAGCCAGGTGTGGTGGCACGTGCCTGTAGTTCCAGCTACTTGGGTGGCTGAGGTGGGAAGACTGCTTGAGTCCAGGAGGTCTAGGCTGCAGTAAGCAATGTTTGCGCCACTGGACTCCAGCCTGGGAAACAGAGCTAGACCCTTGAAGGGAGAAGAAAGAAGAGAAGGAAAAGGAAGGAAGGAAGGGAAGAAGGAAGGGAGGGAGGAAGGGGATTGTATACATAATTGGTAACATGAATAATCAGATGAAAGATTATTCAAGTAACTTGAAGAACATTCTGACTGTAAAATCTCAATGAGATATGCTCAGAGAACAAAAAACACAAATAAAATCTAAGTTTCATTCACCAGATATAGTCAGCAGTTGTACTGACTTTGTTATTTTGATGCTATTTAATTACCATTGTAAAATAAATCAAACAAATCCACATCACAATGTTATTAAGAAGAAAGACTTTTAGTATAAAAAAGTCTGGCTGGGGCCAGGTGCAGTGGCTCACGCCTGTAATCCCAGCACTTTGGGAGGCCAAAGCGGGCGGATCACCTGAAGTCGGGAGTTCGAGACCAGCCTAACCAACATGGAGAAACCCCGTCTCCACAAAAAATACAAAATTAGTCGGGCGTGGTGGCACATGCCCGTAATCCCAGCTACTCAGGAGGCTGAAGCAGAAGAAATGCTTGAACCCGGGAGGCAGAGGTTGCAGTGAGCCGAGATCACGCCATTGCACTTCAGCCTGGGCAACAAGAGTGAAACTCTTTCTCAAAATAATAATAAAAAAAAGTCTGGCTGGGAGCAGTGGCTCACACCTATAATCCCAGCACTTTGGGAGGCCAAAGCAAGCAGTTCAGCTGGGGTCAGGAGTTCAAGACTAGCCTGGCCAACATGGTGAAACCCCGTTCCTACTAAAATACTAAAAATACATTAGCTGGATGTGGTGGTGTGTGCCTGTAGTCCCAGCTACTCGGGAGGCTGACACAGGAGGATCGCTTGAACCTGGGAGGCAGAGGTTGCAGTGAGCTGAGATGGCGCCACTGTACTCCAGCCTGGGTGACAGAGTGAGACTCCATCTCAAAAAAAAGTCTTTGTAACGTTGTTTCTTTGTTTAGAGTCTGGGTCTCCTTCTGTTGACCAGTGGCATGCCACCACACCCAGCTCATTTTTTTTTTCTCTGAGACAGAGTCTTGCTCCGTCACCCAGACTGGAGTGCAGTGGCATGATCTCAGCTCACTGCAACCTCCACCTCCCCGACTCAAGCAATCCTCCCACCTCAGCCTCCTGAGTAGCTGGGACTACACGCACACATCACCATGCCAGGCTAATTTTTTGTATTTTTTATAGAGACAGGGTTTTGCCATGTTGCCCAGGCTGGTCTCAAATGCCTGGGCTGAAGCAGTCCACCCGCCTCAGCCTCCCAAACTGCTGGGACTACAAGTGTGAGCCACTGCACCCAGCCAGGTTTTTTACCTTTTTAGACAGAGGGTCTCACTATATTGCCCAGGCTGATCTTGAACTCCTAGCCTCAGGCAATCCTCCTGCTTCAGCCACCCAAAGGACTAAGATTACAGGCATAAGCCACCAAACGTTGCTATGATGTTAATCTTAAATTTAAAATACTAACAGAAACTTTTTGAAAAGTAAAGTCTCTAGCACTATTCACTGAAAGAACCTAGAAACAATATACACACTCAGCACCCAGGTTTTGGTCTCTAAATACTACAGCTTCCTTGAAAAACAGCTGATTCTAGGGTGGGGAAGGGAAAGTTCAAAGTGAGCCCAGGACATCTTGCAGTGCCACAAAGCAGGAAGCACCCAAAGAACAATATAAACACATGAAGAAGACGCAAGAGGTTAGCCAACTGGAACCTTCGGAAGACTGACTGACTGTAACAAGTCCGTAAATAGCGTACGGGTCTATAGTGACACTCAAACTCAAAGGGGCATTGGGGGAATACCTCTTGAAAGAGAAAGAAAAAAGAAAAAGAATTAGAAAAATCACCATTTTATAAACACCAATGTGATAACTGGTTCAGAAGGAGCTCACACATGTGAAACCCACTGAGTAAATGGCTATTAGGGAACAGGACGTGCCAAAGTATCACCTCATAGACTGTTTACTAACCACGAGAACTAAACGTCCCTTCTCAATGGACAAACATGGCAGACATCCACTTAACCAGGTGATCAAATTTTCCCACATCAGAAAAGCCAGGCCATACATGCCTGGGGATGTACTCCAGTATGAACTAGATGGCAGCAACCAAGGATTATTCCTGCCAGAAACGTATAAACTGAATCTAACCAAGCCTCAGACACAATTCCCATTTAATAAGAAATGTAAGGGAAAGAGGGACGAGTTAAATGACTCCATCAGGAAATAGATAAACAATCAGGACATTCTACAAAACAACCGGCCTGCTAGGGTGAATAAATCAATGTTACAGGAAAAAGAAAAAGGTATGGGGTGTAGGGACAGTTTCTGCACTACGGGAGGAAACTAAGGAGACATAACAACGGAATGCATGCCAACTCAACTATGAACAGATTCTGAACGGCCCCACAATCTGCGGATATGTGAAAATTGACCGTTAGAATATCAGAGAATTGGCCGGGCGCGGTGGCTCAAGCCTGTAATCCCAGCACTTTGGGAGGCCGAGACGGGCGGATCACGAGGTCAGGAGATCGAGACCATCCTGGCTAACACGGTGAAACCCCGTCTCTATTAAGAAATACAAAAAACTAGCCGGGCGAGGTGGCGGGCGCCTGTAGTCCCAGCTACTCGGGAGGCTGAGGCCGGAGAATGGCGTGAACCCGGGAGGCAGAGCTTGCAGTGAGCTGAGATCCGGCCACTGCACTCCAGCCGGGGCGAAAGAGCGAGACTCCTTCTCAATGTGAAAATTGACCGTTAGAATATCAGAGAATTTGTGTTTATTTTCTTAGGTATAATGGTCTTAAAGTGGTAAAGGAGAACATCCTTATTCTCCATGGATGCCTAATTTAGGGGTAAAGCATCCTGATGTCTGTAATTTACTTTCTTTTTTTTTTTTTTTTTTTTTTTGAGAAAGAGTCTCGCTCTGTCGCCCAGGCTGGAGTGCAGTGGCCAGATCTCAGCTCACTGCAAGCTCCGCCTCCCGGGTTCCCGCTATTCTCCTGCCTCAGCCTCCCGAGTAGCTGGGACCACAGGCGCCGCCACCTCGCCCGGCTAATTTTTTGTGTTTTTAGTAGAGACGGGGTTTCGCCGTGTTAGCCAGGATGGTCTCGATCTCCTGACCTTGTGATCCGCCCGTCTCGGCCTCCCAAAGTGCTGGGATTACAGGCTTGAGCCACCGCGCCCGGCCTGTAATTTACTTTCAAAGGGTTCAACAAAAAATCCAGAATTACATATACACATAAAGCAAAGTAGGAAAATCTTAACAGTTACTGAACCTAAGTGGAAGATGTTAACTGTACTAATCTTTCAACTTCTATGTTTGAAATTTCACATAATAAAAAAAAAAAAAAGAGACGTGGCCAGGGCGCGGTGGCTCATGCCCGTAATCCCAGCACTTTGGGAGGCCCAGGTGGGCAGACTTCTTGAGACCAGGAGTTCAAGACCAGCTTGGGCAACATAGTGAAACCTCATCTCCACTAAAAATACAAAAATATTAGCCAGGCATGGTGTCACACGCCTATAGTTCCAGCTACTTGGGAGGCTGAGGCAGGAGAATTGCTTGAACCTGGGTGGCAGAGGTTGCAGTGAGTAGAGATTGCACCACTGCACCCCAGCCTGAGTGATTGAGACTCTGCCGCAAAAAAAAAAAAAAAAAAAAAAAAAAAAACCAGGCCGGGCGCGGTGGCTCATGCATGTAATCCCAGCACTTTGGGAGGCCAAGGCGGGCGGATGACGAGGTCAGGAGATTGAGACCATCCTGGCTAACATATGAAACCCCATCTCTACCAAAAATTAGCTGGGCATGGTGGCAGGCACCTGTAGTCCCAGCTACTCGGGAAGCTGAGGCAGGAGAAAGCAATGAACTCGGGAGGTGGAGCTTGCAGTGAGCCGAGATTGCGCCACTGCACCCCAGTCTGGGCGACAGAGCAAGACTCTGTCTCAAAACAAACAAACAAAAAAACCAAATAGGGGTGGCTGGGCATGATGGCTCATGTCTGTAATCGAGCACTTTGGGAAGCTGAGATAGGAGGATGGCTTGAGGCTAGGAGTCCAAGACTAGCCTGGGCAACAAGGGAAAGACCCCATCTCTATAAAGGATGAAAAAATTAGCCAGATATGGTGGCATGCCCCTGTAGTTCTAGCTACTTAACAGGCTGAGGAGGGAAGATAGCTTGAGCCCAGGAGTTCAAGGCTGCAGAGAGCTATGATTTCACCACTGTACTCCAGTCTGGGTGACAGACCAAGCCCCTATCTTTTTTTTTTTTTTTTTTTTTTTTTTGAGACGGAGTCTCGCTGTGCTCCCAGGCTGGAGTGCAGTGGCGTGATCTCGGCTCACTGCAAGCTCCGCCTCCCGGGTTCACGCCATTCTCCGCCTCAGCCTCCCAAGTAGCTGAGACAACAGGCGCCCGCCACCACGCCCGGCTAGTTTTTTGTATTTTTAGTAGAGACGGGGTTTCACCATGTTAGCCAGGATAGTCTCGATCTCCTGACCTCGTGATCCACCCGCCTCGGCCTCCCAAAGTGCTGGGATTACAGGCTTGAGCCACCGCGCCCGGCCAAAGCCCCTATCTTGAAAAAAACAAACAGAAAAAAAAAAAATTAGGGGCGGTGAGGAGAATAAATAAGTTAATTGGGGCATGGCAATTAAAAGAAAACAATCAGAGATAGTCAGCATGAATAAATCTCAGACACATCTAGAAAGACCACCAGGTGCAGAGTAATACCCACAATGTAATACCATTTAAAAGAAATATGAAACCATGTGCAACAATTCTATATGTTGCTTCAGAACAGAGTATTTGTAGCAATAAAAACACACACATACATATAATACACACACACAGTGAAAATGAGACAGAATAACCCCTCAGGCCCCTTCCTTGATAGGCACAGTTCATAAGGAAAAGAGGGATGCGGCCATCACACCCACCTAGCTGGGCTCACCTGTCTCCCACTGACCCTGCTGAGAATTTGCAGAACTGCTTGACTGCCGACGGCGACGGCAGCTACCCTCTGTCCTCTTTGAAGAGCTGGAGGTGCCATAGCTATAGCGTTCTGGAGACACTGGAGGAAGAGAAGAACAGGAAGAAGCATTCAGTCTCCTGGCCCTAATTCCCACTCTGGGAAGAATGCCTGCACCACGGGGTGCCTAAGTTCCCCAGAAGTCAGAGCCCAAATACCCACTCATTCTGAAACACCTCCTGCAGAGGTTGCTCAGATGCCTCCTGAGACAGAGAACTCATCACCACTTGGGGCAATCTAACCCATGTCTATGGCAGCTCAAACTGTCAAGGTTATTCTGTTAATAGTCATGGTCAGGGTCTTTGTAATGGCCCTTTGCCTTGGCATCAACTGCCCCCAGCTCTCCCCAAGGAATAAGCAGGCCTCTGTGCAGGCTCTGCAAATCTTCTCTTCTAGAGCCTAATGTTCAGACATAGATATCCAAAAACGCTGTCAGCTCTTCCCTAGAGCTGTCCTTCTCCTGCTCATCAAAATCCTATGGGCTTACTCTGGGCCAGGGAAGGCCATAATCCCCCCTCCCCAAACTAGCCACTGCCCCTTTAGCAACCCAGACAAAGGCTTGGTCTACGCATGCACAGGGCTACTGGCAGCCTGAACCCCTCCTAGCTTCTCACCTCAAGACTGCTATCCTCCAGGGGCACTTCCTTCACAAGGATTAAGGGCATCAACTCTGGGGACAAGCTGGCTGGGTTTGAATTCTGGCTCCCACACTTTCCAGTTACGGTCTCTGCAAGCCCCTTCATGACATAACTTACCTCCCTCTCTCCCCTAGCTTGGGTCCCCTCTGCTCCTGCCACACTGGCCTCTGATGATGCCAAATTCCCACCTCGGGCCTTGGATGCTCCCTGGGATTTTCTCCCCTGGGGTCTATGCATGGCTGGCAGTGCAGCCTCAGGACAAAGCCTCCCTTCACCTTGCTGCTCTCCCAACTCTCTCTATTCCATTATTTTTAGTCTTCCTAAAACAGCATCTAGGCCGGGCGCGGTGGCTCAAGCCTGTAATCCCAGCACTTTGGGAGGCCGAGATGGGCGGATCACGAGGTCAGGAGATCGAGACCATCCTGGCTAACACGGTGAAACCCCGTCTCTACTAAAAAATACAAAAAACTAGCCGGGCGTGGTGGCGGGCGCTTGTAGTCCCAGCTACTCGGGAGGCTGAGGCAGGAGAATGGCGTAAACCCGGAAGGCGGAGCTTGCAGTGAGCTGAGATCCGGCCACTGCACTCCAGCCTGGGCTACAGAGCGAGACTCCGTCTCAAAAAAAAAAAAAAAAAAAAAAAAAAAAAAAGAAAAAAAAAAACAGCATCTAAAAATAAGTTCTCTGTCTGAGTGTTCCACTAAACTTAAACTTCATGGAACAAACACCTTGTCAGCCCCATCATCCTGTACCCCCTAGACCCAGCAAACAGGATTGTTATTACATGTGCAAACTGCTTAACTTCAACTTGTTATTTTCCTGGTTACAGTGAAGACAGTAACAGGACTTCCTTGTGGGATTACTGGGAGGCTATAAGGCACTAGTTCATATGAAGGGCTAACAGCTGTGCCTGGCATGAAACAAGTCCTCCGTAAACAGTGGCCATAATCGTCATCACTGATGTGGCCAAATTCCCAAAGCCATGCTTCCCTCCTCTTGTGTTTCTCATTGATATTGTGGGAAGAGGGAGTAGTGGAATGGGACATAAGCTGCAGGCACCAGGAGGCCCAGCGGGAGCCAGGCCCATTCCTCCCGGGAAGTGTGACACCCTCCCATTCAACCGTACCTGGCCGGCGCCGCTTGCGCGCCAGGTGCGGCAGCAGGTCGTGGCGGGCCAGCACGCGCAGGAGTTGCCCCAGCAGCCGCAGGTTGCTCTCGTCGCACTGCCCGCGGCGCTCCAGCTCCAGCAGGAGCTCTAGGCCGCTGCGGGCCCGGGCTAAGCCGCCGGCGGCACCAGGAGCCTCATCCAGCAGAAAGGCCAGGAGCTCCAGCTCGCACTCGGTCAGTTGCCCGCCCACCACCTCGAACATACGGTGAAGCGACAGCATCCCGTAGTAGTCCAGGCACTCATCCTCCTCCCAGCACGGGGCCGGGGTCGACCCGGATAGCGCCATTCCCGGGGGAGGGAGGCGGAACAAGCTCAGAACCCGGCCTAGAACCCACACAGCGAGGAGGGGGCAGTGGTCAGCGACGCGGAGGCCCGAACCCCACACCGCCAGCGCGTCTCCTCCGCCCAGTCGCGCCGGGCAGGGCCGCTCCCGCACCCCCCAACCGCCTCGGTTTCCCCCTCCCCCGGGAGGGGATGGTCCCGCCCGAGGTCCCCTAAGAACAGGTCGGGACGCCGGAGCCCGCTTTGCTTCTGCCCCCCCACCGTGCTACGTTCGGAGCTCGCCCCCGGACCAGACCAAACGATGCGGCCCAAAGAAACCTCGGGGTCCACCCCGGGGCTCCCTGCCGACTGCCCCTGACTCTGGGTAGGACTGCCCAGACGAGCCCCTTTGCTCCGTCCAGTGGTACCGTCTGATGAGTCCCCCGGCTCTACGCAAGTGGTACCGCCCGAAAGTGACCCTCTGCCCCCTCCACGGAAGAGCGACCCAAGCAGCCCCTTTGCTCCACACAGGTGGTATCGTCCGAACCCGACCCCCTCGCCCTGCAAGGGCGGCCCCGCCTGCTTCCCAGAGCCCAGGTGGTCCTGTCTACCCGCCACCAGTCACCATTAGGCCTCTCTGGATCCTCACCAGATTCTGGCGTCCGGTGACTCCTGGGCGACGGCCGCAGCCACTTGTTTTGGATCTTTCTGGCACCTTCTCTATTATTACGCCTGCGTCACCTCGCCCCTCCTCCTTCCCCCAACTCGCGCAGGTGCGACCGCCACGCCCCTTAAGCGCATGCGCAGAACGATGCCTCCAAGCCCCGCCCTTCCTGGGCCGCTTGACCTGCCCCCAATAGAAGCGTCTTGGTTCGCGGGTGCTGCGCTTGCGCAGAGCGAGAGCGCGCCGCATTTGGGGCTGTATGTGGTACCCGGTTCCAGGTCCCTACTTCCCGCCCGTGACTCAAGCCTCCGGGACCATGTAGCGCCACGTCACGAGTAGTTGTAACTACTCATCTCATTAACTACAGCCCCCTCTTGATCACGAGCTAGACGCCCACATCACCACCGCCCCTAGTTGCCCGTGGCAAAGGAACACAATCACTACATTTCTGGCTCCCAGTAACTCCTAGGCCTTATATGATCTGGTCCTGGGCACTCCTCCATTAGATTGTCCCTCACTTCTAGTGACAGCCAGGGATCTACATCTCAACTGTGCTGTCTCGTGATCCCAACTGGAAATCCCGTCCCCAGTCTAGAAGTTCCTTCCCCTGATCAAAACCGGAACTCGCTCATCTCACGTTCAGGACGGATACCTCCTTCCAGGCGGCAGCAGAACCCTCCATTCCGACTGTGCACATCTCGATGGCGTCCATCACGACCCCCATCACAGTCAGACGTCTCCACCCAGAGCCAAAACAGCCTCTCCGTAACCTCTTCCAATCTCTGCCCTCCGGGGTCGCCCAGTTACCCGCTCCCTAACTTGCAACAACTAGAGAGGGTCTGTCGGGGAATTGGCGTCTAGGCTGTGGTGTATGCGTGTCCCCTTACCGCGGGGCCTTGTGTGTGACGGTCGCCACGCCCCCCATTTAGGTGACTCAAAGTCAGGGCCTGCATGTGCTTGAGACAAGTCCCCTCCCTGGACCGGTTCCCACCCCCGGAATTAAATCCTCTTGGGAGTCGGGAAACCTGGGTCCTGCCTAGCACTGGCCCAGTACTGGCTCTGCCTGAACTGCAGCAGTGAATTGGCTGGGCACGGTAGCTCACGTCTGTAATCCCAGCACTTTGGGAGGCCGAGGTGGGCGGATCACACGAGGCCAGGAGTTCGAGACCAGCGTGGCCAGCATGGTGAAACCCTGCCTGTACTTAGCCGGGCGTGGTGGCACGCCCCTGTAATCCCAACTACTTGGGAGGCTGAGGCAAGAGAATCACTTGAACCAGGGAGCAGTGAGCAGAGATAGTGCCACTGCACTCCAGCCTGGGTCACAGGACGAGACTTTGTCTCAAAAAACAAACAAACCCCGGGCGCTGTGGGTCACGCCTGTAATACCAGCACTTTGGGAGGCCGAGGCGGACGGATCACCTGAGGTCGGGAGTTCAAGACCAGCCTGACCAACATGGAGAAACCCTGTCTCTACAAAAAATATAAAATTAGCCGGGCGTGGTGATGCATGCCGCTAAGCCCAGCTACTCGGGAGGCTGAGGCAGGAGAATCGGTTGAACCCGGGAGGCGGAGGCTGCGGTGAGCCAAGATCGTACCACTGCACTCCTGTCTGGGCAACAGAGCGAGATTCCGTCTCAAACAAACAAAGCCCCCAAAAAATCTCTTCCCCTCTCTGGGCCTCAGTTTCCCTACTTGTGAAACAAATGGATGGCAATGGTAAGCTACGGAAGCATAGTCCTGGGCTAAACTCACAAGGAGCGCCTGGTAAGGGACTATCATTAAATCAAACGAAGAGTAGGAAGACAGGAAAGATAGGAAAGCAATTTAACAAACTGTGAAGGATTCTGTCTTGCTAAGTGGGTTGTAGTGGGCGCCTACAGTGTACGAGCTCTGTGCATGTGTGATATCATCCAATCCCCTAAACAACCTTTGAGGTGGCTGTGACTCAAGCTCACTTCACACCAGCAAAACTGAGGCCTGGAGAGGCGAAACTCCAAGTGTGTCGGGCTCTAAAGCTGTACTCTCAGAAATGCTCCGTCTCTTCAGCTTTGAAATGACACCTCTGTAAAGGTCTCCCGCCGCCCAGTTCACTCCATGAGCCCAACGCTCACCAAAGGTTGCCCGCGTCTGTCTACAGAACTCTCCGACGCTTGACCCAACAGGGTCCCGGAGAACTGCGCAGGCGCCTCTCCTCGCCCTGCGCCCCGCCCACAGGGCGCAGATGTGTGCGTGGAAAACTCCCGGAGCCCCGCCTGAGTGGCAACACGCAGGCGCAAGGTCGCGTGCCCTGCGCTGCGGGCTCTGATTGGCCGCCACGGGTAAGGGCACCGCCCAATGGGAGGTGTGGATAGTGAGGGGTCCCACACACCCAGAGCCGAGGGTCTGTGTCAAGAGCGGCAGGGGCTGCAAGAGATAAGAGAAACGGGTGAGGGCGCCGCGGGGCGGGACGGGGAAGAGAGCGCTGGGTGGACGGAGAGGGCGGAAGGAAAACTAAGGGGTCTGCAGGGATCGAAGAGCCTTGAGGCCTGCGCTAGGGCGGGAGCGGCGCGGGCTGGAAGGAGAGCGCTCCTTCCTGTGTGCCCTGGGGCTCCTTTAGTGTGCAGTAGCCTACGCTGGAACTCGCCCACCACCCACTGCTGCGAGCTCTCACCCGGCCGAGGAGATGAGTCTGGTAGGAGAAAAGCGTTGTAAAGCGGGAAAGTTGAATTTCCAGGGCCCTAGTGGGTTCCTTCCTGGAAAGACTTACTGATATACTGTGTGAAAACCCCCCATTCCTTTCCTAAGTAGTTCACAATTCAAGAGTGAGAGAAAGAATCGTAGACGAGGAAAGGGCAAATTTCAAGTCTCCCGGGCCACTTCGTAGACATTTATTGGGTACCTGCTTTGTGCAAGCTTTGCAGCAGGCACTGGGCCTCGCCCTAGGGGAGTTCTCTGTTGGAAATGGGACTGTAATCAAAGAAAAATGGAACTCTCGGGCCCCTGGTTGCCTACTTCCAGGAAGGTCCTTTATGGAATGGCTGTTGTGTACAGGGGCCTGGCAACTCAAAAATTAGGAAGGGGGTTGGAATAGTAGATAAGGAAAGTTTAGCTCCAGGTCCTTTAGTGAATAATTTACTCAAGGATTATTTTGGGGGCATTAACTGAAAGCAGTGCCCTGTACTGGGCTGTGTATTTTGGGAATTCACAGTCTTATGGGAGAGTTGGTCTGGTAGAAATGGACTGTGCACAGGGACAGTTAAACTCAGGATCGGCCAAGCAGTGGCTCACACCTGTAATTCCAGTGCTTTGGGAGGCCTAGGCTGTAGGATTGCTTGAGCTCAGTAGTTCGAGACCAGCCTGGGCAACATAGGGAGACCTTCTCTCTACAAATAATTTAAAAATTAGCCAGGGGCCAAGTGCGGTGGCTCACGCCTGTAATCCCAGCACTTTGGGAGATCATGGCGGGCAGACCTCTGGAGGTCAGGAGTTGAAGACCAGCCTGGGCAACATGGTGAAACCTCATCTCTACTAAAAATACAAAAATTATCCTGGTGGGGTGGTGAATGCCTGTAGTTCCAGCTACTTGGGAGACCGAGGCTGGAGAATTGCTTGAACCCAAGAGGCGGAGGTTGCAGTGAGCCGAGATCGTGCCACTGCACTCCACTCTGGGCAAAAAGAGCGAAACTCTGTCTCAAAAAAAGTAAAATAAAATAAATAAAAATTTGCCAGGCATGGTGACAGATACCTGTGGTCCCAGCTACTCAAGAGACTGAGGCAGGAGGATCACCTGGGTCCAGGGGGTGGAGGCTGCAGTGAACCAAGATCGCACCACTGCACTGCAGCATGGGCAACAGAGTGAGACCCTGTCTCAAAAAGAGGGGAAAAAAAAAAACCTCCCAAGGTCTCACTTCCCACTGCAGCCTCAACCTCCTGTGCTCAAGTGATCAAACCACCTCAACCTCCTAAAATGCTAGGATTGCAGACGTGAGCCACCATGCCTGGCCTGGGAGCATTTCTCAGTCACTAAATATGTACTGTGTACTAGACCTTGTTCTTGGCACTGGACATACTTCAGTGATGTACAGGCTAACCTCCTCTCCTCTGGGTGCTTAATATGAGCAACTTTTTTTTTTCTTGAGATGGAATCTCTCTCTGTCTCCAGGCTGGAGTGCAGTGGCGCAATCTGAGCTCACAGCAACCTCCGCCTCCCGGGTTCAAGCCATTCTCCTGCCTCAGCCTACCAAGTAGCTGGGATTACAGGCATGCACCACCATGCCCAGCTAATTTTTGTATTTTTTTAGTAGAGGCAGGGTTTCACCATGTTGGCCAGCATGCTCTCAATCTCTTGACCTTGTGATCCGCCTGCCTCGGCCTCCCAAAGTGCTGGGATTATAGGCATGAGCCACTGCGCCTGGCAATATGAGCAACTTCTATGTGCAAGGCTGTAAACTAGACTCCACCTGCCCTCTGGTACTAATAGATTAGGTGAAAAAGAGGTAAAGAAGATGTGTTTGAATTCATGAGATTAGCTGCTAGGCCTGAGAGGGAGGCAGTCATTTGCTGAGTGTACTCTGAGTCCCTGCTGTGTGAAGGGGCCCAAGTGGGGTTCAGCCCACATACGTAGAAGGGAAGATGGGGCATATAGAGGGAAGTTTGAAAGTTAAAATTCATGGCCGGGCGCGGTGGCTCAAGCCTGTAATCCCAGCACTTTGGGAGGCCGAGACGGGCGGATCACGAGGTCAGGAGATCGAGACCATCCTGGCTAACATGGTGAAACCCCGTCTCTACTAAAAATACAAAAAAAACTAGCCGGGCGAGGTGGCGGGCGCCTGTAGTCCCAGCTACTCCGGAGGCTGAGCCAGGAGAATGGCGTGAACCCGGGAGGTGGAGCTTGCAGTGAGCTGAGATCGGGCCACTGCACTCCAGCCCGGGCTACAGAGCAAGACTCCGTCTCAAAAAAAAAAAAAAAAAAAAAAAAAAGAAAGTTAAAATTCATGTCCCTGCTCAGAGATTTTGTTGCTGACTGGAGCCTCCACAATGAGTCAGACCCACAAACTCTCAGTCCAGTGAGGGACAGTGAGATGCCACCCCAAACTCATGATATTTGCCATGATAGAGGTGGCACAGGATATCATAAGAACCCTGAGGATGTAGAGATGTCAGACAAGGCTTCCCAAAAGGTGCTGGGTAGGAGTTTGTCAGACAAAAAGAGGAGAGAAGTTTCTTGGCAGAGGGAATAGCAACATCAAAGACTTAGGGTCCAAAAACAATCTTTCTGGAGAACTACACAGGATTACAGCTGACCTTTACAAGTACCAGGGACTTTGTGTCAGTACTACTTTTAGCCCCGTTTTACAGGTAAGAAGACAATCTCAGAGGAAGTAAGTCGTAGAGCTCAGATTCAAGCCAAGGACAGTCTGGTTCCAGGGCCTGTGTTTTTAAACATTTGGGTGTATCTGTGTGTGTATATATAAGAGGCAGAGGAAAAGTGTTGCACAAAGAGGAAACTGCGCAGCAGGCAAAGGCTGTGGTATTCTCAGAAAAGGTGTGCCTGGCCCTCTCGGTAAAGAGGCCAGGCTGGCTGGGCCAGGTGTGGTGGCTCACATCTGTAATCCCAGGACTTTGGGAGGCCAAGGCAGGCAGATCACAAGGTCAAGAGATCAAGACCATCCTGGCCAACATGGTGAAACCCCATCTAAAAATACAAAAATTAGCTGGACATGGTGGTGCACACCTGTAGTCCCAGCTACTCGGGAGGCTGAGACAGGAGAATCACTTGAACGTGGGAGGCAGAGGTTGTAGTGAGCTGAGATCGCACCACTGTACTCTAGCCTGGCAACAGAGCAAGACTCCATCTCAAAAAAAAAAGAGGTCGGGCTGTTGGCTGGGGTGGTGGCTCACACCTGTAATCCCAGCACTTTCGGAGGCAAAGGCAGGTGGATCACCTGAGGTCAGGAGTTTGAGACCAGCCTAGCCAACATGGTGAAACCTTGTCTCTACAAAAAAAAAAAAATACAAAAATTAGCCAGGCATGGTGGCATATCCCTGTAGTCCCGGCCGCCCAGGAGGCTGAGGCACGAGAATGACTTGAACTCAGAAGCGAGAGTGAGCCAAGATTGTGCCACTGCACTCCAGTTTGGGCGACAGACCAAGTCTCTATCTCAGAAAAAAAAAAAAAAAGAGGCTGGGCTGAGTGCTGATTCTCTCCTGCAGGCTGCCATGGGGTGTTTGTAGGCTTCGGAGACATGGGATCACAGAAGACCGTGGCAGAAACATTGGATTAAGACTTTCTGAGCAATAGAGGCTGGTGAGTAGTGGGATGGGCAAGAGAACTCCACCTCCCCTTGGTTTCCTGCTTTCTCACTGGCTCCTGCCCCTGTTTCTCCAGGCACTGCCTTCCCCACAATGGCAGAGGTGGTGGCTGAGGTGGCCGAGATGCCAACACAGATGTCACCAGGGGCAGTGGAGATGTCAACACCTATGTCAGGGGAGATGATAGAGATGTCAACAGAGGTGACTGAGATGACACCTGGGGAGGCCCTTGCCTCATCCCTCTTCTTCCAGCATCACCAGTTCATGTGCTCTGAGTGTGGCAGCCTCTATAACACACTGGAGGAAGTCCTCTCACACCAGGAGCAGCACATGCTTGCTGTCTCAGAGGAGGAGGCACTGACCACAGAGAATGTTGGCCTGGAGCCGGAGCTAGTGCCGGGTACTGAGGGGCCCTTCCAATGTGGTGAATGCAGCCAGCTCATCCTCTCCCCTGGTGAGCTCCTGGCCCACCAGGATGCCCACCTCCGGGAGTCTGCAAACCAGATCCAATACCAGTGCTGGGACTGCCAGGAGCTGTTCCCCTCACCCGAGCTGTGGGTGGCTCATCGAAAGGCCCAACACCTTTCTGCCACGGTAGCTGAGCCACCAGTGCCACCTCCTTTGCCTCCCCCAACACCACTGCCTCCACCTTCTCCCCCATCCGAAGTCAAGATGGAGCCCTATGAGTGTCCTGAGTGCTCTACCCTCTGTGCCACCCCTGAGGAGTTCTTGGAGCATCAGGGCACCCACTTTGACTCCCTAGAGAAAGAGGAGCGCAATGGGCTGGAGGAGGAGGAGGAGGACGATGAGGAGGATGAAGAAGATGATGAAGAGACGGAGGATGAGGAGGCCATGGCAGAGGTCGGTGATGATGCTGTGGGAGGTGACGAGTCCACAGCTAGCTGGGCTCAGGGCTGCGGGGACTGTCCCCAGCACCGGCCCTCAGCAGGGGCTCGCCGGCAACACCGGCGGACATCTCACAGCTCGGCATCTGCTGCCCACCCCTTCCACTGCAGCCAATGTCAGCGCAGTTTCAGCTCCGCCAACCGGCTGCAGGCTCATGGGCGGGCCCACGTTGGTGGCACACACGAGTGTACAACCTGCTCCAAGGTCTTCAAGAAAGCAGCGTCACTCGAGCAGCACTTGCGGCTGCACCGTGGGGAAGCCCGCTACCTCTGTGTAGACTGTGGCCGCGGCTTTGGCACAGAACTCACATTAGTGGCCCACCGGCGGGCCCACACTGCCAACCCATTGCATCGCTGTCGCTGCGGCAAGACATTCAGCAACATGACCAAGTTCCTCTACCACCGGCGCACTCACGCTGGCAAAAGCGGGGCACCTCCCACAGGAGCAACAGCTCCCCCAGCTCCAGCAGAGCCCACCCCTCCACCACCACCCCCTGCCCCACCTGCCCAGCTGCCCTGCCCACAGTGCTCCAAGTCCTTTGCCTCAGCTTCCCGGCTGTCCCGGCACCGGCGGGCAGTACACGGGCCCCCCGAACGGCGCCACCGCTGTGGGGTTTGTGGCAAGGGCTTCAAGAAGCTGATCCACGTGCGCAACCACCTGCGGACACACACGGGCGAGAGGCCCTTCCAGTGCCACTCATGTGGCAAGACTTTTGCTTCTCTGGCCAACCTCAGCCGCCACCAGTTGACCCACACGGGCGCACGTCCCTACCAATGCCTGGACTGTGGCAAGCGCTTCACACAGAGCTCCAACCTGCAGCAGCACCGGCGGTTGCACTTGCGGCCAGTTGCCTTTGCCCGCGCCCCCCGCCTCCCCATCACTGGTCTCTACAACAAGAGTCCCTACTACTGTGGGACTTGTGGCCGCTGGTTCCGCGCCATGGCGGGCTTGCGACTGCATCAGCGGGTCCATGCCCGAGCTCGGACTTTGACACTACAGCCTCCCAGATCACCACCTCCTGCCCCACCCCCACCCCCTGAGCCTCAACAGACTATCATGTGCACAGAGCTGGGGGAGACCATCGCCATCATTGAGACATCCCAGCCGCTGGCGCTCGAGGACACGCTGCAGCTGTGCCAGGCTGCACTGGGGGCCAGTGAAGCAGGCGGGCTCTTGCAATTGGACACAGCCTTCGTGTGACGCAGCTGAAAAGCAACGAAAGGGTTTGGTTGCAACAGCCAGTGTGGGTACCTCTGGGGAGAGAGGACCTCCTCTGCCAACCTGGTCTGGTACCCACCGTGTGCCAGGATCCACCCTGGCCTCTTTTACCCACTGACTCCCCAGAACAACCCTTCCAGGCTTCTCTTGTCATCTTTCTCTGCCTGAGGGGAAACTGAAGCTCTGAGATGCAATGTGATCTGTACCAGGTCACCCAGCTACGCTGCAAAGCGGGTTGGCCAAGGCCCTTTGCACTGCATCACCCTGGTGCCCAGCAACATCAGGTAACCTTCACTGAGCACCAAGCTTATTCCAGGTCTGTGCTGGCCACTCTCATATACCTCTTCAGATCCTCTGCTTGTACCCCCAGCCCTTGCCTTCCCTGGATTTTGGGTACCCAGGACTTTGCTCTGCCTGGTGGAGGAGGGTACTTGATTTCTCTGGGCTTCCTTTGTCTCAATTCTGACAGTGTGGAAGGAAATCTGTAGGTACCCAGGTCCTCAGCTCCAGACTGGGTGATGCTGGAGACCCAGGAGCAAGTCAGCACAGGCTCTGCCCACAGAAGGCATGCACAGTCTGATAGGAGAAACACACAAGTACAGATGGCTTGCTCTCTGAGTGTGTCTCATTGATTCATTCAGCCTGTGTGTCCTAAGGCCTCCCTCTTCACATACTGGGTGATGCTGGGGGCAGGGATGAGTCAGGCCTAAGGCTTCTCAGGGCTATGATGGGGATGTGCAGGGACAGTGGGATCCCAGGAAACAGACCTCCATGGTGGAAGATCAGGAGTCAAGGACTCCTAGAGGAGGTAGTCCCTGAAGGAAAAGTAGGAATCTGGTAATGAAAGAGGAAAAGAACATTCCAGGTAGACAGCACTGCAAGAGGGTGAGCTCTTGGTATATTTGGAGACCATCCAGTTATTCATCTGACTGCCTAGCCGAGGCAAGCACCATACTGACCACTGTATGTGTACTATGATCCCAACAGCCTGTGACATAGATTTCAATATTATCCCTGTTGTACAGATTTTTAAAACTGGTGGCTGGGCACAGTGGCTCACGCCTGTAATCCCAGCACTTTGGGAGGCCGAGGCAGGCAGATCATGAGGTCAGGAGATCGAGACCATCCTCGCTAACACAGTGAAACCCTGTCTCTACTAAAAATACAAAAAATTAGCTGGGCGTGGTGTCGGGCGCCTGTAGTCCCGGCTACTCAGGAGGCTGAGGTAGGAGAATGGCGTGAACCCGGGAGGTGGAGCTTGCAGTGAGCCTAGATCGCGCCACTGGGTGACAGAGTGAGTCCATCTCAAAAAAAAAAAAAAACTGGCCAGGTACGGTGGCTCACGCTTGCAATCCCAGTGCTTTGGGAGACTGAGGCAGGAGGATCATTTAAGGCCAGGAGTTCGAGACCAGCCTGGGCAACAGCAAGACCTCATCTCTACAAAAATTAAGTTAGCTGGGCGTCTGTGGCACATGCCTATAATCCGAGTGCTTTGGGAGGCTGAGGCAGGGGGATCACTTGAGCTCAAGAATTCAAGACCTGGACAAGAGAGTGAGACTTTGTCTCTATTAAAAATAATAAAGCACTTTGGGAGGCCGAGACGGGCGGATCACGAGGTCAGGAGATCGAGACCATCCTGGCTAACACAGTGAAACCCCGTCTCTACTAAAAAATACAAAAAACTAGCCGGGCGAGGCGGCGGGCGCCTGTAGTCCCAGCTACTCGGGAGGCTGAGGCAGGAGAATGGCGTGAACCCGGGAGGCGGAGCTTGCAGTGAGCTGAGATCCGGCCACTGCACTCCAGCCTGGGCGACACAGTGAGACTCCGTCTCAAAAAAAAAAAAAAAAAAAAAAAATAATAATAATAATAATAAAGATTGGCCGAGCATGGTGGTGCACACCAGTATTCCCAGCTACTCTGGAGGCTGAGGCAGAGGCAGGATTGCTTGATATGGGGGAGATTGAGGCTGCGGTGAGCTTTGATCACACCACTGCACTCCAGCCTGGGCAACAGTGCAAGACCCTGTCACTTAAAAACACACACACACACACACACACAGGAAAAAAAGAAAACTAAGAACAGATTTGTACAAGGTTTCACAACTAGGCAGAGACATTGTGAGATTTGAGTCCAGGAGGTCCCTTAGGCCCCCATTTGTAACCCATATTGTTCTGAGTGATTAAGACCTGAAACTTGTGCAGGTGTAGAGGATCAGAGGACGATTCATCCTAACTAGAGGAAAAGTAAACCAGTGTCAGAGCTGTTGGGATTTGAGGGGACCTCAAAAGATCAAAGGTCTTGGAAGCAGGAAGATTCGCACCTTGTTCAGAGGTTACCTAGGATAATAGTCTTTCTCTCCATTGATTGAGGTGGAGTCTTGATCTGTCACCCAGGCTGGAGCACAGTGGTGCAGTCTCAGCTCACTGCAACCTCCACCTTCCAGGTTCAAGCGATTCTCCTGCCTCAGTCTCCCTAATTGGGCTGGAATTACAGGCGCCCACCATTGCACCCAGCTAATTTTTGTATTTTTAGTAGAGACAGGGTTTTGCCATCTTGGCCAGGCTGGTTTCGAAGTCCTGACCTCAGGTAATCTGCCCGCCTTGGCCTCCCTAAGTGCTAGGATTACAGGTGTGTGCCACCAAGCCCAGCCATAAGTCTTTCTCTCCCTAAGCAAATGTAGGTGATTCATGATAGGCTCCTCCCAGGCCCCTGCAGACCAGAGTGCTCAGGCAGGGGAGGTGAAATGCAGCTGTATGGAATTGTCCAGGAAGGAGGCCTAGACTTTGGAAGGCCTTGAAAGCTGGGCTGAGTAGTTCCAGGTTGGGGGAGGGTCATAACTGGGTATTAGATCTGGGCTCAAAGTGGGGTGAGTGGGAGGCTAAAGATGGTCCAGCAGAAGACAGGGCCAGACCTGGGAAGGGGTCATGGGGTGGTAGGAGGGTGAGGGACACCTCAGTGACTTCATGGCTGACCACATGTGAGTAGCAGGGAGGAAGGCATCCCCAGGATCCCAAGGTCTGCCCCTTGCCCAGAATGGCCATCCTCCCCCTTATCAATCTGCTTGCTCTTTATATTCATTCATTCATTCTACAAACCAGGCGAAATCCAAGTTGTGTTGAGCAAAGAAGGGGCAGGGTCTGTCCTATCCCAGGCAGTGTAAAGATGCCCCTGGAGTGGGGTGAGCAAACTGGAGAGCCCAGACCCCACAGGAACAGTCCTTTTACTCCATCTGGAGCATTTGAAGGTCCTCCCTTTTTGTTCACCAGTGGAATCCAGTAGGGGGCATACCCGTTGCTCCTCCCCAGGCCCCCTTCCAACCCTGGGGTGTCCTGGCCACACTCACTGCTTGGTGCCATGTGGAGGAGATAACATTTCCTTCTGCCTATGCCCCACTATCTGGCCCCAGCATGTTTTAAGTGAGGATAAAAGTCAAGTTCTCTGCCCCTGCCTTCCCAGGGTTGTCACTTCCCAAGATCCCTAAGAGGTGGACCAGGTAGGTGTCCTGTTTAAGACTTGGAAATGAAGGCTTGGAATCTTCTAGGGTGCCACCTCCAGCCATGGCCACCCAACAAAGAGTCTACAAGCAGGCTAAGTTTTGTCCTGAGTAACTCATCTCCTGTCCCCCCAGACCCTAGAGCGGCAGGCAGCTTGGGCTAAGACAGCCTGTTCAAGTCCTGACTGTCACATAAGCCCCATGACCTTCCCTTCTCTGATCCCCAACTGGCTCACCAGTTACTGGGAGGTTAATCCCTCCCTCTCTAAACAGAAGCAGATGATTTATGCTGGGTCATGGGGCAGGCTCCTCCCAGGCCTTGACAGCAGATAACAACCTAGACGGAGCTCATCACCACACGTGCAGAGAAAGCCACGGTGCGAGAAGGCTGGGCACCTGAGCCAGGGCTTTCAGACAGCCCTCTGCCTGAGATGCAGCTCACTCCTGTCCCAGAACAGTCCCCACCTAGGAGCCCCCACCACCTCAGTGGAAACAGGCAGCCAGACAGAAAGCAGGTTTTCATGCCAATAATTTATTGAACGGAGGTCTGTACACAGGCAAACCTTACTGTGGAAACTAAGACATCAGGAGCTCTCTCCACTCCCCTGGCCCTCCAGGGTGGGGTTAGGAGGGAGTAGACCTTGGGGGCAGAGGACAGGAGGGGAGTTACAGCTGTAGGAGGGGCGGGGCCAGGTTGGACGGTGCGAATCGACGTTTTCTTTAAGAAAAAAATTATAACAATCTATTTACACCCGGGGGCCAGGGAAGGGAAGGGGAGACAGGGACTGGGCTGGTTCTATTTACAAGGAACACAGGAGGGGAGGGGGTTTGAAGGAGGTGGGGGCCTGGGGGAGGGGAGGGGGCCAAGGGGGTAGGAGGTCCTCATCCCCCCAACACCCTGTCCTTCTCTTCCCTCCCCACAACCAGTTAAAATCCTCTTAAAAAGCCCACCACAGGGGTGAGGCTGGTGAGGGAGGGACTGGAGGTGGGGACAGGGACTCATTTACCTCTGCCCTCTAATCTAGGGGCCCAGCCAGGGCAGGAGCTTGATGGGCTATGGCCCCCCTTCCCAGCCCCTCTTGGGGCTCCCAGATGGAAGTGGAAGGGTGGTTGGTGGGGCCCTCAGGAGGAGTTAGTGAGGGTAGGTGTGGCATCGGTCGACTGCCAGTCTGAGCTGGTCGGAGTCTCAGTTAAAGCTGGAGGGAGGGAGGGAAGGAGCAGAGTTAGCCTTTGCCTTTCAGACACCCATTCGCCCAACCCAAGAGTAGGAATTATCTTGTCATAGATGCCGAGATTGCGCCACTGCACTCCAGCCTGGGCGACAGAGCAAGACTCCGTCTCAAAAAAAAAAAAAAAAAGTTACAAGCTGTTACTTTAGGTGAAGGGTTGCAAACTCAAGTAAGTGCTAAAGGGCCAGGATAGTAACTCAGTGACACACCAGAGTGCCAGGCTCCATGTAACGGAGTGGCTGGGCTGGGCACAGTGGCTTATGCCTGTTATCCCAGCACTTTGGGAGGCCGAGGTGGGCAGATCACAAGGTCAGCAGTTCGAGATCAGCCTGGCCAACATGGTGAAACTCCATCTCTATTCAAAATACAAAAATAAGCCAGGCATGGTGGTGTGCGCTTATAATCCCAGGTACTCGGGAGGCTGAGGCAGGAGAATCACTTGAACCCAGGAGGCAGAAGTTGCAGTGAGCCGAGATTGTGCCACTGCACTTCAGCCTGGGTGACAGAGCAAGACTCCATCTAAAAAATATAAAGGGCGCCCACTGTCTACTGTCAGTAGGATGGGCGGGCCCTCTGCTGCCCAATCTGGTTTTCTTCCCTGAGAGAAACAGGAAATCTGAATTTTTACACAAAATAGCCCAGTTTTTAAACCTGGGCAACATGACCAGGCACAGTGGCTCACGCCTGTAATCCCAGCACTTTGGAAGGCCAAGGCGGGAAAATAACCTGAAGTCAGGAGTTCGAGACCAGTCTGGCCAACATAGTGAAACCTCATCTCTAGTAAAAATACAAAAAGTAGCCAGGCATAGTGGTGTGCGTCTGTAATCCCAGCTACTCGGAGGCTGAGGCAGGAGAATTGCCTGAGCCCAGGAGGCAGAGACTGCAGTGAGCCGAGATCGAGCCACTGCACTGCAGCCTGGGTGACAGTGAAACTCTATTGCAAAAAAAAAAACCTGGGCAACACATTCAACTTTTTGTTTGTGTTCAGGCCAAACGCTATTTCTCTGGCTTTCCCATTGGCATTTAAACACAGAAGTACGCAAGAATGCCCTCTAAAGGTGGTCATTCACATGTTGTAAGACGTGCTTCCTAAGCCATCAAAATGTCAATGATTTAAAAATACATTCAGGAAACCCAGCGATTGAGCGAACAGCCCCACACTCCCCAAGCTGAGAGATACTTTAACCCCCAGCAGATGGCCCCCACTTACCTTGTGAGGACTGGGTGAGGGTGGTAGTGCCCGCTGGGGACCTCAAGTGAGGAGGGATGAGAATGGCATTGAGAGACGGTTGGATGGAGAGTTCTAGAAACACGACATACCAGTCAGGGTAGACTACAGCAGGGTTATGATGGGCACCAAATGGGAACCCAGCTATTAGAAAGGCCAGGTGTTTGTGGACACCTCAGCCACAGACCTCTCTCAATGAAAAACCAGAAAAAGTTTAGCATGAGGCAGATCACAGTAGAGCACGACTGAAGCAGGTCCGGTTCCCCCTGAATCTGGAAGTCATCTTTCCTGAGCCCCAGGCCTGCCTTGTACCCTGCCCTTAGCTCCCCACTCCTGCTTCAACACCAAGCTCTTCGCAATCTGGCTGCCCCCTGACCCCGCCCCACTCCCCAGATCCCAGACTATGCCCTCACCACCAGCACTGAAGTTGAAGAGAGGGGGAAGTGGGCGGTTGTTAGGGAGCTGGGTTCCCAGACATCGCAGTTCATCAAAGAAGCTGTGCGCGCAGGCCTCTAGTGGGGAGAGCCTTGAGGACGGTGTGTACTCCAGCAGGCTAGAGCAGAGCGCGATGGCCTCTGGCGGCGTTCGAGATTTGAACACCTGGGGGATGGGGGCAGGGGTCATGAGAATGAGATGCCCTGGGCACTGGCATACTCCTATTATCTCACTGCCACAGTGCCTGCGGCAAGTTATGACTGGCTGCTTCCCACACCCCCACCTTCCAAATGAAGAAATTGAGGCCCAACCACTAAGGAGAGGTCAGTTTGTATCGGGTAAGCAGCCAGCCCAGGTCTGGGACCATATGAGCCCTGCTGACCCTCCATAAAAACTGGAATCTTGAATTTACTTGTGGGTTTTCAACTTTTAAAATGCCATAAACTTTGAAATCGGATGGAAGTTACTGATCCCTGGATAACTCTTCAAATCCTCCCAAGCCATGATTCTGAGGCCAGGTCCACAGAACAGTTGACCTCCAAAGGGGACCAGCTCTCAGCCATACTGCCCTGAGCCCCTAGTCCTGCCCCACCTTTGTCCAGGGGTGAGCTTTAATCTGAGGGAACTTGAACTCCGTGTAGTTGGGGTTCATCTCTCGGATTTGTTCCCGGGTTGGTGTTCCCAGCACCTGTAAAGAGAGGGGGGGTTCTGAGACAAGGGCCCCATCCCTCAGCCCCACCACCTGCCCACCCCGGCCCCGCCCCTCACCTTGATGATCTCCACCAGCTGGTCCACCCCACTGTCCCCAGGGAAGATGGGCTGGCCCAGGAGGAGCTCCGCCAGTACGCAGCCAGCTGACCAAACATCTAAGGGGAAATGGGGGCAGCGTCAGGGCTAGACGAATAGGGCCACCAACCTCCCAGTGCTTTTATTCTTCATGGCCATCCTAAGAGTGTCAGGAGCCCTGTTTTCTCAAAGACGAAGCACCTGTCCCAAGGACACATGCAGCTTAGAAACATGGGCCTAACCTTGACCCTGCAGGTCTGCAAGCCTTTGCTCCACTCTCTAGTATAGGTGTGTTTCCAGCCCTCAGTTCCTCTCTCTGCTAAGGACCTCAATGAGCTCGCTCTCTCCCACTAGCCTTGGACGACAGACCAAACTAGGCCCAAACCTGCCAACAGGCACCCATGTTCTTTGGGCCACAGGAAGGTACAGCCTTAAATCCTGGACTGCCTTCCTCTTGTTCCAACCTCTATCCTGCCCATGAGAAGAGCTGCAGCCTGGCAGTCTCACTCCTCCCTGCTTTGTACCTTGACCCGCCACAGCACGAGTTCATACCTAAGGACTCCACAGTTTGTCACGCTGCTGTGGAAGGTACCCTTTCAAACTCTTTCATGCCCATTCCCTCAATTCAGGCTTCCCCTCATGCCTGGAAAATGGCAGTTGTCCCCACAAACGGAAGGACACAGAGGCCCTGGGAGCAAGTTGCACCTTCATGGTGGCAAAGCCTTGCTTCCTGGTTCCCCCAAGGTCTCTGGCAGCCCTTCCCCCTAGCTGAGAACAGAAGGCTGACAGGGAGGTTCCAGAGCTGGTATGGACTCTGGAGTCAGGTCAGCTTTCAAATCCCAGCCCTGCCCAGTCCCAGTGGTGCCAGTGGAGGCAGGCAGCCTCACAGCTCTAAGCTCATCTGTAAAATGAGCATTTAACAGCATCAGCCTCCTAAGTTTGTGAGGACTGGATACAAGAACAAAAGTTAAGCTTTCATCACCAAGCTTGGCATACAGTGCACAGAAAACTCCGAAATTTCCCAGATTGCCACTGCCCCCACCCCCCTCCCATAACTCTGACCGATGGATGAGGTGTAATCAGTGGCTCCAAAGATGAGCTCTGGGGCCCGGTAGTAGCGAGAACAGATGTAGGAGACATTGGGCTCCCCTCGGACCAACTGCTTCGCACTGTGGGAAAAGATGGACAGGGGTAAACACGGGGCAAGGGCTGGGGTCCCCCCTGCCTCTTCAGCCACTCAAAACGCCCCAGGCCCACCTGCCAAAATCGCAGAGCTTGAGGACAGCAGTGTCAGGGTCCACCAGCAGGTTCTGGGGCTTGATGTCACGGTGACACACGCCCTGGGAGTGGATGTAGGCCAAGCTGCGGAAGAGCTGGTACATGTACACCTGGGGCAGGCACAGGACAGCAGAACTTTAGCCCAGCTTTCCCCATACAGCACCACTACCCCACCAGCTTGGCCTGAAGAGCCCTTCCAGGCCCACTCTCCCTGGTGCCACCACAGCTTTGGGGAAACCCGTTTGAAACCCTTGGTTCTCTTAGTGTGCACCACAGTCAGTTGGAGGACTTGTTAAAACAGGGACTACTGGCCGGGCGTGGTGGCTCACGCCTATAATCGCAGCACTTTGGGAGGCCGAGACCAGCCTGGCCAACATGTTGAGACCCCGTCTCTACTAAAAATACAAAAATTAGCCAGGCGTGGTGGTGCACGCCTGTAATCCCAGCTACTCGGGAGGCTGAGGCAAGAGAATCACTTGAACTCAGGGGGCAGAGGTTCCAGTGAGCTGAGATCACGCCACTGCACTCCAGCCTGGGTGACAGAGTGAGACCCTGTCTCAAAAAACAAAAACACAGGGACTGCTGGGCCCCATTCTCAAGAGTTTCTGGTCAGTGAGTTCTGAATCAGGCATTTGCAACAAGCTCTCCAGCACTGATGCTGGTCCCCGGACCACACTCTGAGAACCACTGCTTTAATCACAACCCTTGGCAGAAGCCGGAAGAGTAAGATATGTCGGGAGGTTGTCATAAAACAGGCTAGGGAGCCAGGCACTCAGCTTCCCCCTCACCAAAACCACTGGCTCCTTAATCCGACAATCAAAACCACCCCTGAGCCTGCCCCCTCGTCAGCTCCATTTTCCTGCCACTCTCCCTCCCACTGACTAGAACAGAAGTACCATGAGAGCAGGATTTTGAGTTTCAGTCACTGCTGCATCCCCCAGGGCCTAGACAGACCAGGGCCTGACAGGGCTGCTTTCTAGACCCCCTTCCCTTTATTCCACTTCCCCTCGGCCAAAGATGCCGCTCCCTTGCCCTGTGCTTGGTCTCCTCCAGGAAGCCTTCCTTGATCCTTCTCACCCACACACCAGGCTGGGTGCTTCCTCCATTTCCAGAATTCCCTGTGTTCCTTCTATTTATTTATTTTATTTATTTATTTTTTTTTTTGAGACGGAGTCTCGCTGTGTCTCCCAGGCTGGAGTGCAGTGGCGTGATCTCGGCTCACTGCAAGCTCCGCCTCCCGGGTTCACGCCATTCTCCCGCCTCAGCCTCCCAAGTAGCTGAGACTACAGGCGCCCGCCACCACGCCCGGCTAGTTTTTTTTTTTGTATTTTTTTAGTAGAGACGGGGTTTCACCATGTTAGCCAGGATAGTCTCGATCTCCTGACCTCGTGATCCACCCGCCTCGGCCTCCCAAAGTGCTGGGATTACAGGCTTGAGCCACCGCGCCCGGCCCCTGTGTTCCTTCTAGTATGGCAGCAGCTAGTTCATTTAATAGTTTTCTGTGATGATGCCTGTCTACCCTACCAAACTGAGAGCTCTTCAAGGGCAAGACCTGCGTTGCAGTCAGTGGTGCGTCTGGAATTCCTCAGCCCTGGGCCCCGTGTGCAGGCAGCCACAGGACAGATTGGCCAAACCAGAGAGCTCCCCTCCTGGGAGGTGAGGTCCAACAGCCACAACCACTGGTAGAGCCCACATCGGCTCACCCAGGCTTGGGTACGTAAAGCCAGCAGAAGCAGCAGCTGGGACCCAAGTGACCTCCAGCAAACAAACCCACCCACCTCCTTCCAATGCAGTAGGCTGCTCCAGCTTGTTTGCCACATCATCCCTGGGCTGCAATCATACATTCATTCATTCATTCATTCATTCATTCAAACACCTCCTGAAGGTCTGTAACACCCAGGGCACGGCAGCAGGCACTGGGGAATGAGCCTGCACAGATGATGGACGGAGATGCATTCCTGGCTGTGCGGATGCTAACCTTCCTCCAACCCTAACTCCTTCCCACCTACCCCCAACCAAGGCTCTAAAGGCCCGAACTCTGGCCTCAGCAGCTTCCTGTGCAGTCCTGGTCCCCACCACCCCCTTATCCTGAGCTAACTCCAACATCTCTGGTGCCACTGGACTCCCTATATGGACCTAAGCAAGTACCTGGCAGCCTCCGCAGCCCCAGGTCAGGCTGCCTTCCTGATTCAGTTAGGCCTTGCCTGCCTTGGCCCTCCCCTGTGTCAGGCAAGCTCCGTCTCTGGGGGTCATGGGGCCTCCGAAAACCAACACAAACTTGGCAGATGAGGGATCCCATAAAAGGTGGGAGGCTCCAGAGCCCCTGGCTTTCTGGGTCTGGGTCCCAGCAGCCTGCCTGCCAGCATACCTTGACATAGAGGATAGGGATGGTCAACTTGGCCTTGGTGAAGTGGCGGGCCACCCGGTACACTGTCTCGGGCACATATTCCAGCACCAGATTTAGGTAAAGCTCATCTTTCTGCAGGGAGCAAAGGAGAGGCGTGAGGCACTGTGAGAAGAGTGAGGAAGGGGGAAGGAAGGTGTGCAGGGAGCAGTGGGGGAAAGGCAGGTGGGCAAGAAAATGGCTGGAGTCGAGGTGGAGCAACAAACCACCACCACCACCTCGAGGTCTCACCTTCTCCCCACTGGAGTAGAAAAAGTATCTCAGCCTCACAATATTGCAGTGGTCCAGCTTACGCATGATCTGCAGCTCTCGGTTCTTGAGGGCAAAGGGAGAGAGTCTCAGTATACGACCAACTCTCTCGGCTGCCCCTCCCTACTCATTCCCCACAACAGCCAGGCAGCTACTCCCTGTGTCCCAGCTCCAGGGTCCCCTGGGGTATCCCCCAATTCCTTGTCTCCAGACTACTCTCCTCCCACACGAGTTGGAAGCCTACGGGTTAAACCCAGGCCACAGATATGTTTTCTTCACCCCAATTTTTTTTTTTCTTTGAGACAGAGTCTTGCTCTGTTGCCAGGCTGGCATGCAGTGGCTCGATATCGGCTCACTGCAACCTCTGCCTCCCTGGTTCAAGCGATTCTCCTGCCTCGGCCTTCCAAGTAGCTGGGATTACAGGCATGCGCCACCATGCCCAGCTAATTTTTGTATTTTTAGTAGAGATGGGGTTTCACCACGGTGGCCTGGATGGCCTCGATCTCCTGACCTCGTGATCCACCCACCTCGGCCTCCCAAAGTGCTGGGATTACAGGCATGAGGCACCGCGCCAAGCCACCCTACTTTAAAAATAAAAAATAAAAAAAATTCAACTTATTGCTGAAATGTAAAAATCAAATGACACCTTCTGATTTTTTTCTCCAAAAGAAAGTTTTAAAAAGGATAAGCCGGGGCTGGGCACAGTGGCTCACGCCTGTAATCTCAGCACTTAGGGAGGCTGAGGCGGGCGGATCACGAGGTCAGGAGATCGAGACCATCCTGGTTAACATGGTGAAACCCTGTCTCTACTAAAAATACAAAAAAAATTAGCCAGGCATGGTGGCGGGCGCCTGTAGTCCCAGCTACTCGGGAGGCTGAGGCAGAAGAATGGCGTGAACCTAGGAGGCGGAGCTTGCAGTGAACAGAGATCACGCTACTGCACTCCAGCCTGGGCAACAGAGACTCCGTCTCAAAATAATAATAATAAAATTAAAAGGATAATATAAAATTTATTTTTTTTTTTTTTAAAGAACCTGGCTATGTTAGCCAGGATGGTTTTGAACTCCTGGCCTCAAGCAATCCTCCTGCCTCAGCCAATCAGTTTAAGGATTACAGGCGTCAGCTACCACACCCAGCCTTAAAATAAAAATAAATAAATAAATAAATAAAAACAGCTGGGCTCACACCTGTAATCCCAGCACTTTGGGAGGCCAAGGCAGGCGAATCACTTGAGGCCAGGAGTTTGAGACCAACCTGGTCAACATGGCAAAACCCTATCTCTACTAAAAATACAAAAAAATTAGCTGGGCATGATGGCGCATGCCTGTAATTGCAACTACTTAGGTGGATGAGGTATGAGAATTGCTTGAACCCAGGAGGCAGAGGTTGCAGTGAGCCGAGATCACACCACTGCACTCCAGCCTTGGTGACAGAACAAGATTCTGACTTAAAGAAAAAAAAAAAAGAGAGACCATCCTGGCTAACATGGTGAAACCCCATCTCTACTAGAAATACAAAAAATTAGCCGATAGTGGTGGCACGCGCCTGTAGTCCCAGCTACTTGGGAGGCTGAGGTAGAAGAATCGCTTGAACCCAGGAGGCGGAGGTTGCAGTGACCCGAGATCGTGCCACCACGCTCCAGTCTGGGTGACAGCACAAGACTCCGTCTCAAAAAAAAAAAAAAAAAAAAAAACGATTGCACATCTAAATCCAGTTTTTAGTTCGTCTTGAAAACTCAGGGCTGGGCACAGTGGCTCATGCCTACAATCTCAGCATTTTGGGAGGTCGAGGCAGGGGCAGATTACTTGAGGTCAGGAGTTCAACACCAGCCTGGCCAACATGGCAAAACCCTGTCTCTACTAAAAATAAAAAATTTTAAAAAAAATTAGCCGGGCGTAGTGGCCCACGCCTGCAATCCCAGCTACTCAGGTGGCTGAGGCACGAGAATCGCTTAAACCTGGGAGGCAGAGGTTGCAGCAGGCCAAGATCGTGCCACTGCACTCCAGCCTGGGCGACAGAGTAAGACTCCATCTCAAAAAAAAAAAAAGAAAAACAAAAAATCAGGTGTGGGCATGTGAGGCTTGCCCCCTACCTAGCACAAGCAACAACAGACAGGTGGTGGCCATCCAGCTCACCCTGGTCCCATGGAAGCATCTGGATCCTTGAACTCTATCTAGGATCCCGAGTCCCAGACTCCAGGCATCGGACTCTTCCCAGAATGTGGTCTCATCATTCTTACCCATTCTCTATTCCTCTGTGAGGCCTAGGAACTCCCTGCCCCCACATCCCTCTCACTTCTGGAACTCAACTCCAATCAAATTCTGAAACCCTAGAGCTCCTCCTGCCCAAGGGCCCTCCCTGCCAAGACCCAGGCCCTGGTCTGGTTCCTTTCCAGTCTAGGTTCAGTTCTCCTACATCCAGACTAGCCTAAGCTCCAAATGCCAGGCCCTTAAACACTAATTATTCCTCAACTTCCACTTCCTCCACCTCCTTCTAGTTCCCTGAGCTTCTCCTAGCTCATGGGCACCTCCATTCCATCCTGCACTGGCCAAACACCTGGGGAGAGCGCGACTTCCGAACCCCCCGCGCTAGCTCTTCCAGGTCCCTTTCTCTTCTGGGAAGAAGTGTAACCAAATGGTTAAGGTAGGGTTTGGGAATCAGATTCTAGCCTTGCCTGGGGCACTTGCTCTATGACCTCAGGCAATCCTCTTACAGAGTTTGTTTCTCTGCTTAAGGTTAGCGTACACTTAGAATGGGTATAAACGCAGTATCTACCCTCAGATAATCTTTATGTAAATTAAATAAGAATTTGCCTATAAAGCACTTACATTGAGCAAATGCCCAGTAAAAGCTCTGGGCTCTCCTGGGATCCACATTTCCCAACTCATTTCCTCTTTTCCCCACTTTCTCTTCTGGTCCATGGCTCTGAAACCTAAGCCTCCAGCTCTCTGGCTGGGGTTCTCCCACCAGTCACACCAAGTCCCCAAACCTCCCTGTCCCCATCCCACCCAAGCTACCTTGAACCTCTTGTCCTGGAGAACCTTCTTGATGGCGACCAGTTCCCTGGTCTCTGCCAGCCGTGCCTGGTACACGACCCCAAATGAGCCATTGCCAATCACTTTGATGTCTGTGTAAGCCACCTCTTGGGAGCGCTCTGGACCTTGGCCTAGAGTGGCTACCACTGTGGTCACCTTCCCGCTGTCACCTGGGGAACAAAGGGGATACACGATCCACTGACCCATCCTGTCTGCGCATCACCCCATCCTGGGGCTGTAGGAGGAGGGGAAATCTCTGCAGGAAGCTCGTTGGGGACCTCTTTGTTCCCTCCTCCTCTTTGAGGAAAGGTGGATGCTGGGACCTTCCCAGTGACTTTTCCCCTCTTCCTTTCTGGGAACCTTAAATCCTGCCCCGCCTCCACATGGGAGGATATTGATACCTAAATCTCTCTGCTTCAAGGGCTGGCAACCCCAAATTTCTACTTCTAGAAAGCAACAGATCACTGGTCGTCTTGGTACTGGGAGACATCAGATGTTGACTCCATCTACTCTGGATCTACTGCCCTCTGGCCTCTCCTATTTGGAGAAAGCTTGACCTGGCCTCTTCCACTTAAGGGAGCAGTAACCCTCAGGTACTCCTACTTCAGGAAAACACTAACCTATCTCACAGCCTAGAGGATACTGACCTCTAAGTCCTCCCCTGTAGAACTGGTAACTTCACTGGTTCTTGGTGACAGAAATGAATGTCCTCTCCTGCTGTATGTACCAGTGCCCTGACCCTCACTTTTTGGTACTTTGAGGTTAGAAAAAAACACTGACCTGACCTCTTCATCTGAGTGGTCCAGAGACCCAGACTCCTCCCCGTATGTGGGTGGTCCCTAATGGACAAGCACCAAATTATGAGAATGATGAACCTGACCTTTATCAAGGGGCTATTCCAGCCTCAGTCCTTTGAAGGAAAGCTATAATTTCCAATTCCCATTATTCAAATGGTAGCAAACCTCGGTGCCATTCTTAAAGGATAGTGACCCCTTTGAGTAACCGATGAACCAAATCCATTTTTTCTTTTTCTTTTCTTTTTTTTGAGACACAGTTTCGCTCTCGTTGCCCAGCTGGAGTGCAATGGCACGATCTCGCCTCACTGCAACCTCCGCCTGCTGGGTTCAAGCGATTCTCCTGCCTCAGCCTCCCGAGTAGCTGGGATTACAGGCGCCCGCCACCACGCCCAGCTAATTTTTTGTATTTTTAGTAAAGACAGGGTTCCACCAGTTGTCCAGGCTGGTCTCAAACAGAACCTCAGGTGATCCGCCTGCCTCAGCCTCCCAAAGTGCTGGGATTACAGGCGTGAGCCACCGCGCCCGGCCACCAAATCCATTTTGAGGGGCCAGTGGCATGTTCTTTCAGAGGGAGATAACCCTACATCACTATTTTTTTCAGAGCCAATGACACCATACCTTAGAACAATTATTAAACAAGTATAACCTTAGATCCATATTTTATAGGAAACTGTGACCTACCCTGCTCCATTCCATTTTTGTTAAAGGAGACACACCAAGCCATGTATTTTAAAACATGGACTATGGACTTGATTTGAAGGATATGCTGACTCCCAATGTCTTTAAGAAGCAGTAACTATTAATTCTCACCATTGGGGGTACAGCTCAACAATATTTAGGGTGGGTAATGATGCCAGGTCTTGGTTTTAATAGGGAAGGTGATCTGAGTACCAGGTTTGGCAAGCCTGGCCTTATTCTTTCGGGACACAACACAGTAACCTCAAAGCCCTGCTTCTAAGTGATATTCACTCCAAATCCCCATCTTCTGAAGGACAGCGAATGCAGATCCCTCTTTTTCGGGATTGGTCTTATTCTTGTTCTCTTAGGAGACAATAACCCTAAATCCCCATTTGCAAGCGACTGTGACCTCTGATCCAATATTATAATGAGTAGCAACGTCAGATACCTGTTCTTAAGGCTCAAGGACCCAAGATCTCAATAATGAAAGAACAGGGACTTGTAACCCCTGTTTCTTTGAGTGTTAGTAATTCTGATCCAAGAGTAATTCTGATCTCCAAGAGATGGTAACCCCAAGACCCCTTTTCCTGGGAGGAAGAGGGCTCAGATCCCCGATTTGGGGAGGCATAGTGACCTCTGGCTCCTACCTAAGCATATGAAAGAACCTGATGGATGTCTGAGGAGCTTTGGGAACCCTGATCACCACCCTACACGGGCGCCGCTAGTACTCACGGCCCAGCTTCACCCCGGGCGGCGGGAAGCTAGTGCCTGCGCCGGGGCCTCCGCTGCCTCCGCCGCCGCTGCCGCCGGGTCCACCCCCGGAGCTCGAGGCCCCGACGCCCCCACCCATGGCCCCGACAGATGCCTTTCCGCCGCCGGTGCCGCCTGGGCCGGAGGCCGAGCCTCCGGGGCCGCCGCCGCCGCCTCCGCCTCCGCCGCCTGGCTCCGCGAACGAGCTGGTCCGCGCCCTGCCCGAGCCCCCAGGGCCGCCTCCCGAAGGCCCGCCGCCGCTCATGGCGCCGAGCACAGGCCCAGGCCGCGGGGCTCGGGCTCCCCGGGCTGCCCCAGCCGCCGCCGCTGCCGCCGCCTCCCCCGGGCTCTGGCCTCTTCCAGGCCGCGCCGCTCGGGTTTGGGCTCCGGCTCCGGCCCAGCGCCCGCCGCGGGGCACGCCGGGAGATGCAGTCCGGCTGTCGTCCGCGCCGCCGTCGCCGCCCTCGGCCCGCACAGAGAGCCCCGTGGCACGCCGGGAAATGAAGTCCACAAAAGCCTCAGAGTAGACCGCGGGAATGCCGGGTCGCGCTGTACGTCGGGAAATGGAGTCCAGGGTAATCTGTCTGCCGACGGTACGACGGGGAGCCCTGAAGTACTTCGGGAAGCAGAGAGCCTGATGCACGCTGGGAAACAGAGTCCACTCACTCAGTTTATTGGCTGTGTATGCGTCCCAGAGCCCGGTGCGCTCTGGGAAATTGAGTCGGCGCGCGTGAACCTGCGGATCTTGGGCCGCGAAGCAAGCCGGGAAATGGAGTCATCGCCACGCCCTCACCGCATTGCAGGTGTAAAGCGATTCTTAAAGCACGCCGGGAAATGGAGTCCCAGGTGGTTTAAGTCCCAAGTGGATACTGCAATTCCGGAGATGGGAGAGGAAATGGAGTAAATTTCGCGCTCCTCTTCCCGGGTACGCTAGGCCGCAGTCCCTGCCGGGAAGTGTAGTCAACACCAAGGCTTCAGTGCAGTTGCCACAGCGAGCCCTGGTGTGTTCTGGGAAATGGAGTTCAAGGCATCCTCCCCATTGACTGAGGGGGCGGGATCGCCCATGAGCTCCAAGCCTGCTGGGGAATAGTCCAGACCTGACCCTTTGTGAGGCCAGTTTGCGGAGGCTTGTCGGGAAGCGGAGTCCAATGGCCACCATCGGGGGCGTGGAGCGAAAGGTTAGAGACTGCAGTAGTTCCCTGGAGAGACTTAAAAGTGTTTCAGCCCCTCCTTCCTCGCCCCCAGGTTCTTCTTAAAGAAAGAGGCGAGGTCGATCAAGGACTGCTGGAAAATGGAGCCAAGCACCTTTAAGTTCCAGGTGACCATAGATCAAGAAAGAAAAAATGTCCCCTCTCTAACCGCAACTCTGCAAAGAATTCGGGAAACAAAGTTCCCGGCGGTTTCTCCGAACACTAACTAGTCTTCGGATACAGTCTAGCTTTTCCTAGCAATGTGGTTCGCACCAGGAAGCTGAATGGAGCATTAAAAAGACGGAAATAGAATTTCTGGGCCGGGCGCGGTGGCTCAGGCTGGGTGCCGGTGGCTCACGCCTGTGATCCCACCACTTTCGGAGGCCGAGGCGGCCGGATCACCTGGGGTCAGGAGTTCGAGACCAGCCTGGCCAACATGGCGAAACCCCGTCTCTACTAAAAGTACAAAAATTAGCTGGGCGTGGTGGCGGGCGCCTGTAATCCCAGCTACTCAGGAGGCTGAGGCAAGAGAATCGCTTGAACCCGGGAGGCGGAGGTTGCAGCGCTCCACTGCACTCCAGCCTGGGCGACAGAGTGTGAGGACACGTCTCCAAAAGTATGTCTTGAACCCCCATTCAGTTTTCGGATTTTGCTTTATTTGAGACAGGGTCTCGCTCTGTCGCCCAGGCTGGAGGGCAGTGGCACTGCAGCCTCGAACTCCCAGGCTCAAGCAACCCCCACCTAAGCCTCCCATGTAGGTGGGACTACAGGCGTGCACCATCACGCCCTGCTAATGTGGTTTGGTTTGGTTTCTTTTGCGGGGTGGGGGTAGGGTGGAGGGCTTCGCCATGTTGCCCAGGCTGGTCTCCAACTCCAGGGCTCAAGCGATTCTACCTCAGCCTCCAACGTGCTGGTATATCAGGCTTGAGCCACGGCACCGGGCCTGCCACTCTGTGTTTTGCGTCCTCCGTTTCCTAAATTACAGGATCCCGGAAAGCCAAAAATAAGGAGGCCAGCTGCAAAGAGTAGCCTCAGGTTTTGTGTACTCAGTGAGTCGTCCTATTTATCGATTAATACCCGAAAGAGAGTAGCCCCCAAAGGGCGCTGGGAAACAGTTCCTGTGTGTGTGGTTGTCTCTTCCTCCCCCGGAAATGCTTAGAAGTAGAATGAAAGCTTTCTTAGCCCCTCCCGCCTCCTGGAATGGTGGGAAATGGAGTCTCTGGACTTCATGTTAATCCGAGCTTGTGTTTATACTAACTGTCCTGTCCTTTCTGAAACCAGAAGAAAGTCCTGTCCACTCAGTTTGTTACTGACTGCAATTCCCCGCGGACACAACTGCAGGTGATGATAGCGCCAAAGCCTGTGGAGACTACATTACCCAGAAGGCAAAGTGCGGACACACTTCCGTTCCCTTCACTTAGCAGGCAGCTGCACCACGCGCAGCTCGGCGCGGGCGTTTCTGGGAGTTGTAGTTTCCTAGCCAAACGGTGCCTGCTGCCGTCTGATGGCAGCTCTGAGTCAAAAAGTAAAAATTTGAGTCAGGCCCCTTGACCTAGGGATTCCAACACCGGACCAAGACGGCTCAAAAGGGCGGCGACGTGGGGCGGAATAGAGTGGGTTACTTAACCGCCAGAACCCGTGGGGCATGCGCCGGTGCGTGTGGGCAACCGCCACGAGGGGACTGGGGTCCGTGGGAGTTTGAGGGTGACGGTCTGAAATCTATCAGGATGTTTGTAGAGGGTGAGAATGTTCATAGAGGGATGTTAGGAAGGGTTGTAAACATCTGAGAGAGGCCTGGTGTCTAGAAGGGCTAAGAGGAGTCCGTGGAGCGGTGAAGGGGTCTTTGATGAGCATAATGACCTGAGGCTAATTTACTGGGGACCAGTGGAGAAGCCTGAGGGGACTTAGGGTGTCTGCTAGAAGTTCTATGGATGGCTGGGTGCGGTGGCTTACGCCTGTAATCCTAGCACTTTGTGAGGTCAAGGTGGCGGATCACTTGAGGTCAGTCAGAAGTTCGAGACCCGCCTGGCCAACATGGAGGAAACCCCATCTCTACTAAAAACACAAAAAAATTAGCTGGGTGTGGTGGCGCAGGTCTGTCATCCCAGCTACTTGGGAAGCTGAGGCACGAGAATCACTTGAACCCGTGTGGCTGAGGTTGCAGTGAGCTGAGATTGCACCACTGCACTCCACCCTGAGCAAGAGTGAGACTATTTTGGGAAAGAAAAAAAAAAAAAAGGTCTATGGGAGACGGAAATTACTGGTGACCAAGGGGATGTCTGAGCAACGTGAAGGGGTGAAGGATGGTTGAGAAGCATCAGGAAGGGAATTTGAGAGTCTGTGGAGGTACTGGGGCTACAGGTACAAAGTGGGGAAGTCTCTGATGAGATTAATATGTGAAGTGCCTTGAGAGCATCCGTAAAGGGCTTTCTACTTGGAAGCAAGGATCTCAGAGGATATGGATGGGAACAAGGGTGTCTTCTTGCAGGAACATTTCAAGCCAGCTAATAGATTTAGGTGGGTGATTAAAGGTTAGAGAGCCACTGGAGTTTAAGGCCAAATGCCACCTGTGATATCCTACACAGCCAGAATCTGGGGCAACTAGTCTGGTAGGGCTGTGGTCTGACCTGGACAGCACTTAGGGAGCTGAGCTGAGCACTGATGATTCCATATTAGATGTGGTTAGAGGTGCTTTGAAGGCACTGGGCTTAGAGGCTGAGGCCAGTAGTTAGGGTCCTCTCCTCCCGAAAGACAACATCCCCATCTCCATCACCCCACCACCAACTCAGCTGCAACTATGTTGCCAGGAGACATGTCTCATCCCAGCTTCCAGAAATAGCCCAGTGGCCCCCACCCCAGGGAATAACTTACATCACCCAGGAGAGGGAGCAGTTTCCCGCAGGCCGCCTCAGGAGCCTCGGTTTCCTGCCAGTATCCTAGCCCTGGATCCTCTCTTCCCTGCCAACCGACATCATCTGGGACCTCCCACCCTGGCTGGCATGAAATGAGGTGCGAGTGGGTAGCAGTTGCCAGTCAACGTTCCTTCCCCCTCAGGGTTGCGCAGGGTGGAGTTTCATGGTGAAGCCAGTCCAACAAGCCCTCAATTGCCACTCCATCTCTTAGCAGCTGTGTGGCCTTGGGGAAGCCCCTTCCCCTTTCTGGGCCTCAGGCACCTCACCTGCGAGAAAGAGACAGGACTTGTCTCTAAAGGCACTTCCAGCCTGGATTATTCCTCCTAATTCTTTCATCCCTGATTCGAGCTCTCCAATCTCAGCTTCTAGCTTTATGAGCTCATCTCAAATCCTCTGATCCTGAAAGCCTGATCTGGATCCAACTATCTTGGTGTTAGGAAGGAAAACTCAGTTGTTGAAAGAACGTGGGCTTTGAAGTCCTGGCTCAGCCACAGGGCCCTGGGCAAGTCACTTAGCAGCACTGGTTGCCCCTACCTTACTGGATAATGAAAGAGCTACAACATTGCAGCTCATAAGTATTGGACACACAGTAGGTCAACAGCATTGATGACTAGTGAGCCAGTCCCCTGGCTGTGTGCTGGCTGGGGGTGTTCCCATGGCTGGACCAGAAGATCTCCAAGTTACCTTGCAAGGTAACTTGCAGGCTGTTCTGTTCTCCAAAGGGCTCCCGGCTGAACTCAGAGCAACAAGAGAAGGGTGTGGGCAGGGTGTGAGGGGCAGTGCAAAAGGGAGCTCCTGGTCTTCGCTGGGGACCTGGGGTGTGGGAAGAATTCACAGCCACAAGTGGGAAGGCATCCAGGCAATCAGAAGAGCAAGGGCAGTGGGATTGTGGCGAAAAACAGTGGGAAGAGCTTTCAAGGACAAGGTCCCCATGGAACAGAGGGGCAGTCAGATGAAGCTGGTGCATGCCCGAGACCACTATCATCAAACTCTGGGACTTAAGTGCCTCTGAGGTCAAGACAGTTTCCCAGGCCTGGATTTGGCCCATTCTGATTAGGGTTAGGCCCTCTATACCGATCTGGCCACAGACCCACTGGCAGCCAGGCTGGGGCCCCTCCTTCAGAATCAAACAAAAGCTGTGGCCCTCAGGGGGCTGCACCCAGCACCTAGGACATTGATCACCACATCCAAAGGTCCAAAGTTTTATTGTTTTGAATACATTCTCCAGCGGCCCCTCTACTACCCCCACCCTCAGTCCCCAATACAGAATAAGGCTTGACCACAGCCCCCCACCCCACTCCAGAGGCCCCAGCTGGGAGGCAGAGGAGGCTTCCAGTTTGGTTTCAGGGTACCCCCTTCCCATCCCCCCACCCGCCTGCCCATGGGCCAGTCCTAGGAGCAGCTGGGGGTGAAGGGGTTGGACTGGTGCTGGGGTGGGGAGTGGGAGAGGGATAGCAGGCACTTGTAGAGATCTGTGGCCCATGGGCGGCACCCCTCACCCTCCTCCGCCCCCCACCCCCCAACACATGGAATTTTTGGTTCGTTATAAAATTGTCCCTCCCTCCCCTGCTGTGACCTTGTGGGGTATGAGAAACCTAGGCACTCATGGCCCCCTGGAGGGGCAGGGCAGGCAGGGCTGGGGCTGAGAAGGGCTGGGAGTGGGGCAGAGTGGGTGGGTCAGAGGGGTACAAGAGGCAGAGAACAGGGAGGGAGACAAGGCTTTACTTCCTAAGCGATTGTAATAAAAAAGTTCCTGGGTGTTAAGGCCAAAGCCTCAATTCAAATATAAATTCCCCAGAATGGAGGTGGCCCCCTTAACTTCCCCCTCCCTCCCCGCTACCACCACTTTGCCCAGAGCTGAAACCCACAGAGACAGGGAACAGCCCCTAGCCCTGGGCACCCACCCACCCCCACCATTTAAAAAAAAGAAATTAAAGTTTTATACAAAATGTGGGGAGGGGAAAGGGAGGAGGCAGGGAAGAGACAAGAGAGCTGCCCTCACCTCCAGGGCACAGGGGGCTTAAGGCAGCAAAAGAAGCATGGGGGGTGGGGGGCACACGGGTCCCCTGCCCACAGCCCTCAGGAGTCTCGGTGCTCCAGGGAGAGCTGGGCCGTGGCATGCTGGAGGTCAGAGCTCACCCGCCTTGGGGTGAGGGGCCCCCCGGCCTCCCCAGGCCCCTCCCCACGCACCTTCTTGTCCTCGCCCTCATCCTCAAAGCCCCCAGCGGGGCCCCCACCCCCTTCCAGGCGACAGTCTTCACTCCAGCGCCGCTTAAAGCGTAGCTTGAGGGGCATGCACTGGGATGCCCCGGGTGCCTCGCCGGGCTCAGGCTTGGGGGGTGCAGGTGGGGCACGGGGTGTCTTGAACACCTCCCCGTCTTCCTCATCCTCATCACTGATGTCAGTCACCTCCACCTCCTCTGACTCGCCTTCCGAGATGGGCTCCACCTTGATCTGTGGTGGCGGGGGCGGTGGGGCTAGCGCCCCTGCCCCCTCAGCCAGCCCGCCTGCGCTGCCACCGCTCTGGTCAGCACCAGCTGGGGCCTTCTCCCCAGCTGCCCGCTGCCGGCGTCCAAGTGGGGGCGGCTGGAGCTTAAATTTGAATGGGGAGGAAGAAGAAGAAGAGGATGACGACGCCGAGGAGGGGACCGGTGGGGTCTCGGGTGCCATGGGCGGCAGCGGGCACTTGTCAGGGCGCTGGGGCTGGGGCACCACCAGCCCGGGGTAGTGCAGGAAGGCGCGGGGGCTGAGGTGGTAGTTGTAGACGCTTTGGGTGTGGGCCTGCAGGTACCGTTTCATGTCCTCGGGGCTGAAGGAGAAGTGGGAGCCTCCCCCTGAGCCGCTGGGCCCCCCGCCACCACTGGGGTACATCGGGCTCAGCGTGGGCGAGGGAGTGTAGGCCAGGTGGGTGGGCGTCATGGGCAGAGCCGGGGAGAGCTGAGGGGGCAGCAGGGATCCAGGCCCAGCCAGAGGCGACACAGGGAAGGGGCTGAGGGGTTCAGGGCCACCCCGAGGCCGGGGATAGACACGGAAGACACCAGGGTCATGGGGCAGGCGGGCCAGCGGGGGCCCTCGGAAGGCACCCAGATCTGGAGGGCCAGGTGGTCGGGCCCGGGGATCCTCTCCCAGCGGTTCCTCCAGCTCTGATGTGCCATCACTACAGTCACTGACTGAACCTCGGCCCAGGCGGCGGGCCACCACAGCAGAAAAGAGGGAGGATGAGGATGAAGAGCAGGCCGGTGGTGAGCGGGGGTCCTCGGTGGGGGACAGCACCTCGGAGGGCGTCGAGGGAGGGAAGCGGAAGTGGCTACCGCCCGACGGCACTGGCGGGGCACTCTGGGGCACCGCACCCCCTGGCGGAAGGGAGACAGTGTCAAGGCCCCTGGCCTAGCCTGAAGGGGCACGCAGATCCCCTCCACACCAACCATCCCCGGTACTCACCAGCCAACCCCACATCAATGAAAGGGTAATTGACCAGCACCAGTTTGTTGAAATTGAACTTGTAGGTGAACCGTTTCCCCTTAGTCTTGTGCAGAATGCGCTTGTTATAGTAATAGCTGTGGGTACAGAAATGCCATTGGGAGGGTCAGGTATGTGGGATCCAGGTCTAGACTCCACACCTTAACACGCACTTAGGTGTGGCTCCCAAAGGCCAACTGAGGAATGTGGGCCACAGAAGACAAATCAAGTGCCCAGAGAGTGGGTACCAGCTCTCTCCTCACATGTAAGGCAAGAATAGAGGATCCACTGGTGACTGTATTCTCTCCTCAAGATACTTCTGCGTTACCAAGGGGCTCAGGGAAGGGCTGGGAGTGGCCCAAGGTCACACAGCTAGGATTTGGCAAAGCCAGGGGTCAGACCCAATGCTTGTTCCCACAGGCAAGGGGCTGTGCAACGGGTGGGGACAGTGCACATGTGCTCAGGGGTCCCCAGCCCGTCCTCACCGCAGGGCCCGGCTCAGCTTGTCGTAATTCATCTGGGGCTTGCACTTGCGGACTCCCCACAGCCGGGCCACCTCATCAGGGTCTTTGATGACGAATTCCCCGTAGTCCCCCTGCCAGGCGATGACGCCCTGGTACTCCTCCTTCCGTAGCAGCTCCAAGATAAAGTGCCACAGCTGGATCTGCCTCGAGCCAGGGGACGACTCTGGCTTGTAGGCCCAATCCGGGAAGGCAAACCCTGGGGACAGGAGGCAGGGAGTGGCCTGGGGTCAGGATGCCAAGTCCAGGGCTCTGGGTCCCATCCCAGGGTCCACCTCTGCCCTGCCTTCAACATAGGGAAATCTGTCTCACCTCAGTCAAGACCTGATTTAAGAGAAGACAGTGTGTGTCTGTCTGTCTGCATGTGAGGGGCTAGACAGGAGCTGGGGGGAGGGGAAGCTGGAGCCTGCTCCAGCGACACCGGGAGAAACAGGAAACCGTCGGCGGTGGGTCCCGGGGCCAGTGCCAGGGGGCCAGGCACCAAGCCAGGCTGGCGGGCAGGGCTGCCAGTGGGGGAGGGGCAGGAAGGGGCACACGTGGCCAGCCGGGTTGGGGTACACCCCCCCCAGCTTACCCCCACTCCCATTCACAGCCAGTTACACCACCCCAGCTACTCAGATCTCCTCCTTAGGAACATGCCCTGTCTCCTCCGAAGACCCAACAGAGCCCCTACTCCCACCCCAGGACCTGAGAGGAAGATTTTTTTTTTTTTTTCTTAAAAGGACCAGGAGGGGTGGGGTGACTGGTTGCCGATGAGGTCAGCGCTTGCACACACAGAGGCTTCTGTCTTCCCTGGAGAGTGAAACCCAGACTGTCTGAGAGGCGCCCCTAAGCCCTGGACCCTCTGAGCTACACTGCCCTCCCCAGACCCAGGCATCCAGGCCCCACCTGGCTGGAGGGCCCAGCCCAGGCCTGGAGCTTGAGCAGGCACCCTGGAGCTGTCACCCTCTTCCCACTTCTGCCTTCTCATCCTCAGCTCCTTCCCTGCCCACCTGCCTGCCCGCCCCCAGCATTAACCTTGGGTAGAGGTTGGTGGTGGGCTGGCTGGTCTCTGGAGGGGGTGGGCAGCCTGGGGTGGGGGGTGGGGGGGCTGCGGTTGTTGTCATTTCCCAAACCCCCGGGTAATCAGGGGCCATCAATAATTCAGCACCAGGCAGCCGGTAATGGAGGGGTGGGAGGAGGGAAAGGGGAGGAAGGGAAGGACGGGGGAGGCAGGGCAGGGGCCCTGGTGCCACTAGAGAGAAGGCCAAGGTGGCTGGCTAGAGATGGGCGGCTCCCAAATCCAGTCAGGCTGCAGGGGTCAATCGCCTCCCTTGGCCCCAGCTCAAGCAGGTACCAACAAGACCTCCGGGCAACACATCCACCCTCAAAGACTCCACCCAAGTCTGGAATCCAACAAGGGATTCTTCCCCTTGGGAACCCAGGGAATCAGTAGTTCCTGCTCCCACAGGGACCACCCCTTCCAAATCCAGAGCTCACTGTCCCTCACAGGGACCCAGGCCCCCAACTCCCGCCCAGACTGGGCTGCAGTACCACATAATCCCCGAAGTCCCTGCCCCATTCGGATATATCCCAGCCTTCCACCGGCCCCTCAGGGTGCCAGGGATATGACCTCCGGCTGTTCACACACCAGTACCAACAGCCCCAGTTCCATTTAAAAGTGACAGCCTTTGACAACCCCTTCCAGGGACCCCAGAGCCCCATCGCTCTCTTGGGAATCTAGGTGTTCACCCCATTATCCTCACCCTTCTAGAGAGTCCAGATCACAAGGTCTCCTGCAAGGCCCAGGATCCTTTGGAACCCAGGTGACCAAGCCACCAGCTTCATGGACCCTCACATCCCCTCCAAAAAGCTCCCGGTCCTTCTCAGGGCACGAAGCTCCATGCTACTTCCACCTCAGCCCCAATTTGGCTCTAGACCCAGAAGGGGGGCTGAAGCCCCTGAGACATCAAATTGGGGGTGGGGGATGTACTGACTTCCACCCTCCCCCCAAAATTAAAGCCACCCTTCCCAGCCCACCCGCCCCAGCCTCCGTGTCCCGGTAACCAGGCAACGTGTGTGCAGCGACAGTCCTGGGAGCGGGGGAGCAGGAGGCTAAAAATAAACTTTGCAGAAGAGAGGGAGTGAAAGAGACTACACGCAACACAAAGGGAACTCGGAAAGGAGGTGGGGGGGCTCTGGAAAGGCCTCAAGCCGCATTCTGGGAGCTGTCCCAGGCCCCCTTGTTAAACCCCTTCCCTGAGCAACCCCTCCTCCAGGGCCTGGACCCTGGCTCCCACTTCTGGCAGGGACCCGTCCCCACTCCCAGGCCCACCCCAACGACGGCTTTCCTCATCGGACACAGCATACATGAGGGCCTGTTCCGGGCTGTGGTGGGGAGAATGAAGAGGGGGTGACGTCAGGGTGTCTCAATGGGGCTCTGTTCCCCAGGCCTTGGAGCCAGGAGCCAGGCACGGGCAAGGGGAGCATGTGTGAGTGTGCTGTGTATGCGTCCACGTGCTTAAAACAGGGAAACACCAGACCTGCATGAAGGAAGCTTGGGGGTGCGGGACCTCGGGAACATGGGGGCCAGTGAGGCAGGGAGAGAGCTGGCACATGGAGAGAGGGGTTCAGGAAACTGCGAGACAGGGTGCAGAAGTGGCAGCAGACAGACAGCAAGGGCTGGGATGGCGAGGTCCCAGAAGTACACCTGGGTCCTACAGAGGTAGGGTAGGGATTCTCCCAGACAAACTATGCAAGCCTGGGGGGACGAAACTCCCGGGCACCCCCCAACCTCACGTGACGGCCCAAACTTTTTTTAAGGGGGTCGGAAGGGAGGAGTGGTGGTAGAGGAAGAACACGCCGGCCTCCTGGGGGGCCCCACCACCTCCCCCACTCCAGGCGGCCCTCTATGGCGCCAGAGCCGGGAAGAAAACAGGAAGTGGGAAACAGTCACGGCAGAGGAGAGAGGGGCCGGGATGGAGGATTGGATGGAGGGGTGCGGAGCGGCAGGCTAGGAGGCAGACGGGAAAGATGCACCGATCGGAGGCCATTCCATGCCTCTCGCCCCTCCCCTCCCCCAGCTGGAGAACCCACACACTGTTCGGCCCCCAGACAGGGTTGGGGAAGCGACCTGCGGGTCCTATCAGGCCAAGGCCGGTAGCAGGCAGGGAAGATGAGGCGAGGTTGTCTGGGCGCCTCGGCCGCCTTCTCGGGCGAGGGGAGGCTCCTGCTGCCCCCAGGGCCCAGCGGCCCGGGAGCTAGTGGAAGCCGGGGGAGTGTGTGGGACGCACGTGACTGACCCTACCGCACCCCGCACCCCGGCCCCACCCCCAGGGCCCCTCCTCGGTCCGGGTCCCAATCCCCAGGCGCCGGAGCCCAGCTCGGAGCCCTTTAAGATTAAGCCGCCCCCATCCGCCGAGCAGGGGGATGGGGATGGGAATGGGGTTGGGATGGGGTGGGGATGGGATGGGGTGGGGTGGGGATGGGATGGGGTGGGGTGGGTGGGCCGGTCGGGGCACACACCCGCACACAGGAGCCCGAGCCGCCGCCGCCGCCGCCGCCGCCGGGGGAAGGAAACAAGTTTGAACAGCGGCGCCCGGCCCCCTTCCCCCTCCCCCGTCCCCGCCCCGGGCCGGATTCCGACGGGGTAGACGGGCAGGGGGCGGCTGGGACCCCTCCCCCTGCGCGCTTGGGCGCAAAGTCCAGCCCGCGCGAGCCCGGGGGCGGCGGGGGAGGGGAGGGGGAAAAGTCCGAGTGGGAGGGGGGTTAATCCCGCTGCCCCCCGCCCGCCGGCCGAGGGGGAGGGGAACCTTGGCCCCTTAAGGAGGAGCAAGTTGGCGGGGAAGAGAGGGGCGGAGGGAAGAGACGGCCCCCTGAAAGAGAAGAGGTGGATCCGGGAGGGGGGACGAGGGGGGAGTCTCTGCGTCTCCCCCCACCTTCCCCACCCTGCTCAACCCCGGGCCCCCGGTGGCGCGGGAGGAGGGTACCCAGGTCTCCCCGGAGCCACCTTAAAGCCGCGCGTTCTAAGGTCGGAAACAAAAAGTTCCTTTTTCGAACGTTCGGGCTGCGCTTTGGAACTTTGCGACTCGGCGAGGGCGGGGGAGCGAGGAGCCGACAGAGGCGGGCGGGGGAGGGGCGGCGCAGCCCGGACCCCGAGTCCCGGGCTCCCCACTCACGCCCTCCTCCTAGAGGCCATCCCGTATCCCCCGCTACCCTGGTGCAGGGCACGCGCCGCCGTGAAGGTCACCAACCGGACCGCGCAGCGCAGAACCAGGGATAGCGGGCCCGGTGGACGAACCCCCCCGCCCCGCACACGTCCCGGCCCCCAGAGTGCAACGTGACAAGAGCGGAGGGGAAGGACCCCGCCACCCCCGTGATCCCGGGAGTGGGGAGAGCCCGGCCTGCAGGGTCCCGGTACGGATACAGAACCAAGACCCGCAGCACCCACACCACTCCGCCCGGAGCTAGGAATCGGGGGTCCCAGGCAGCAACCCCGCTCGCGCCACGAGAAGCAACAGGTCTCGAGTGCTTGAGGGGTCCCCCAGAACTGGGGATCACTTGGGCTCCCCCGGACCCCTTCAGCCCCCCCAAAGTTTCTCCGTTCGGTTTCCCGGGGCAACAAGTCTCCCCCACACGTGTTGCCCCCGCCCCCACCTGTGTCCGCCGGGGTCTTCATGCTGGGGGGCCCGGGGCGAAGCGCCCCGACTCCGGGCCGCGGCTCCCGGCGCCCGCGTTGCCCCGTCCCGTCCCGCGCCCGTCGGGCCGCCCTTGCCGCCTCACCCGGCCTCGCCTCTCAGAGCCTCTCCCCTCCCCGCCGCCGCCTCCCGGGTTAATATCGCACTCCGGGGCCGGGACGCCCACGCCCCCCGGCCGGCGACGTCACCGCCGCGTCGCCATGGAGACACTGCGCCCGCCCCCTCCCCGCGCACTCACACACACGCTCGCCGGCGCGCAGCCACTGAGGACCGGCCGGCTCCGGGCTTAAAGGGGCCGCGCGGCGGGGGAGGGAGGAAGGAGGGGGCGGGGGTGGAATGGGGTCCCGCGGGTCATGACCGTAGTCCGAGGCTCCGAGTCTGCAGATAACTTAAGTCCTCCGCACTCGCTACCTGCTGCCCCTCCTCCTCTTCTGCCCGCTGCGGGCTCCAGAGTTTCTTTAGGGAGCCTGTATGGGAAAACGGGGGGCCCTTCCGAGGAAGCGGGGGGTCAGAAACTTTTGTGGGGAGGGGGCAGAATCTTCTCTGCAGAGGGACGGGGTCAGGACCTTAGAGGATGATCAAGACGACGGCCTTACCAGCTTGGTTTTACCCAGCCCCCCCACCCTGAGCCTGAATGGGGGCAGCTGTCCAGGGGTGGGGTGGAATGGGTGGGATGCATTTCCCAGAATCGGAAATGGGGAGGCGACTGTGCCCTCCGCTCCTGTGGGGATGGGGTCTTGGCCTTCCTGATAGCCCTAGTCCAGCTGGGGAGGAAGTGACCAGAGAGAATGCATTTGGAAGCCCCCACCACCACCGTCCCCAGGCTGCAGCTGTCCCGGGGACAGGGCTGGCGCCGGAGGTCCCCCCACCTCCACTACTAGGACCGGGGGTTCCGGAGGCGAGGCCAGGATACGAGGGGGCGACCAAAGTCTGAACAAATGTGCTCCCAAGGGGCACTGAGGGTCGCCAGGAGAGAGGAAGACAGGGCTTAAGATCGAAAGCCAGAGCGTAGGGAAGTGTTAAGTCTCTGTTCTCTGCCTCAGCCGGGAGGGAAGGATGAAGCCTGAGGCTCTGGGAAACAGGAAATCACAGTGCAGATCTGATGGAGCCCAGGAGCCGGCAGCAGGGTAGAGGCCAAATAGAAGCAATATTCACAGGCATAGCCTGGAAACAGGGTCTCAAAAAAGACTCTGAGGTTCCAAAGAAGGGCGTATGGGTGGCGGGCGGGAGTTGGGGGGGCTGGGTGGGGGACAAATCCAGAAGATGGGCGGGGAGACACATGAAAGTCACAGACAGGGAAGGCCTGCGGAGCTCAGGCTCCCGGTACCTAGGGCTTCAATCCCAGCCTCCTCGCTTGCGGGGTACCTAGTCCGCCTTAGACAGGTTCCTCACTAGTGCCTCAAAAAAAAAAATCTCAGGCCTCCTCCTTGGGGAGACCAAGGGCTCCAGGGAAGCTTTCCCCCACAACCCCCGGGGAATTATGTAACCTTGCCTACGGACAGTACAGCTCCCCCACGGATATTGTAACCCTCTGGGAGCGGTGTGGTCCAGCAATAATAATCATCATCATTGTTCGAATAACAGCTCCCAAATTCCGAGTGTTCATGATGTGCCAGGCACCGGGCCAGGCATTGTCAGGGGCATCTTCTCATTTAATCCTCACAAAATCCCAACGAGGGGAATTACTGTTGTTATCCCCATTTACAGATAAAGTGATGCTCTCTGAGGGAAAATCAGTCCACTAAATCTTACAGCCAGGAAGTATTGGAACTGAGATTCGAACCCAGATCTAACCAATTCTAAATCACCACACTTACCATTTACCATTATGCTTTATTACCTCTTTTACTACCCCCTTCAAAAAAAAAAAAAGGCAGATTTTCAAAGATATTACATCAGGGCCCGGTAATCCTAGCACTTTGGGAGCCAAGGTGGGAGTTGGCTGACTTTAGGTCAGGAGTTCCAGACCAGCCTGGCCAACATGGTGAAACCCCATCTCTGCTAAAAATACAGAAATTTCCCAAGCATGATCGCGCGGCTATAATCCCGGCTACTCAGGAGGCTGACGAAGGAGAATCACTTGAACCCAAGAGGCGGAGGCTGTAGTAAACCGAGATCGCTCCACTGCACTCCCCCTGGGGCAACAGCAAAACTCCGTCTAAAAATGAATAGGCTGGGCGCGGTGGCTCACGCCTGTAATCCCAGCACTTGGGGAGGCCGAGGCGGTCGGATCACAAGGTCAGGAGATGGAGACCATCATGGCTAACACGGTGAAACCTAAAACCGTCTCTACTAAAAATATAGAAAATTAGCCGGGCGCGGTGGCAGGCGCCTGTCGTCCCTTCTACTTGGGAGGCTGAGGCAGGAGAATGGCGTGAACCCGGGAGGCGGAGCCTGCAGTGAGCCGAGATCGCGCCACTGCACTCCAGCCTGGGCGACAGAGCGAGACTCCGTCTGAAAAAAAATAAAAATAAAATAAAATAAACAAATAAATAAAAAGGTCAGGCGCGGTGGCTCACGCCTGTAATCTCAGCACTTTGGGAGGCTGACGCGGGTGGATCACCTGAGGTCAGTAGTTCGAGACCAGCCTGACCAACCTGGAGAAACCCCATCTCTACTAAAAATACAAAAAATTAGCCGGGCGTGGTGGCGCATGTCTGTAATCCCAGCTACTCGGGAGGCTGAGGTAGAATCGCTTGAACCCGGGAGGCAGGGGTTGCAGTGAGCAGAGATCGCGCCATTGCACTGGAGCCTGGACAATGAGAGCGAAATTCAGTTTCAAAAAAAAAAAAAAAAAGATAACACATCAGTAACAAACCCAGTGACCCCTACCTTCCCACCACCAAGACAGAGATCTGATTTACACCCAACCTTTGCTACTTCTTGTCTCTGACAGGGCAAGTGAACTCAGTTAGTTCACCTCTTTTTTTTTTTTTCTTTGAGATGGGGGTCTCACTGTATTGCCCAGGCTGGATTGCAGTGGCACAATCATGGCTCACTAAAGCCTCAACTTCCCTACCTCAAGCAATCCTCCCACTTCAGCTACCTGAGTAGCTGGGACTACAGATACACGCTACCATGCCCGGTTACTTTTTTTTTTTTCTTTTTGAGATGGAGTTTTGCTCTTGTCACCCAGGCTGTAAATGCAATGGCACGATCTCGGCTCGGCTCACTGCAACCTCTGCCTCCCCGGTTCAAGCTATTCTCCTATCTCAGCCTCCTGAGTAGCTGGAATTACAGGCACCCACCACCATGCCCAGCTAATTTTTTTTTTTTTTTTTTTTTTTTTTTGAGACAGTTTTGCTCTTGTTGACCAGGCTGGAGTGCAATGGCACCATCTCGGCTCACTGCAACCTCCATCTTCCGGGTTCAAGCGATTCTCCTGCCTCAGGATTATCCTACTCTCCTGCCTCCTGAGTAGCTGGGATTACAGGCTTGCCCCACCACGCCCGGCTAATTTTTTTTTTTTTTTTTGAGACGGAGTCTCTCTCTGTCGCCCAGGCTGGAGTGCAGTGGCCAGATCTCAGCTCACTGCAAGCTCCGCCTCCCGGATTTATGCCATTCTCCTGCCTCAGCCTCCCGAGTAGCTGGGACTACAGGCGCCCGCCACCTCGCCCGTCTAGTTTTTTGTGTTTTTTAGTAGAGACGGGGTTTCACCGTGTTAGCCAGGATGGTCTCGATCTCCTGACCTCGTGATCCACCCGTCTCGGACTCCCAAAGTGCTGGGATTACAGGCTTGAGCCACCGCGCCCAGCCTAATTTTGTATTTTTAGTAGAGACAGGGTTTCTCCATGTTGGTCAGGCTGGTCTTGAACTCCTGACCTCAGCTGATCCACCCGCGTCGGCCTCCCAAAGTTCTGGGATTACAGGCGTGAGCCACCGCGCCTGGCCTTTTTATTTATTTATTTTTCTTTTTTTTGTTTTTGAGCACTTTGGGAGGCCGAAGCGGGCAGATCACGAAGTCAGGAGATCGAGACCATCCTGGCTAACACAGTGAAACCCCGTCTCTACTAAAAATACAAAAAAATTAGCTGGGCGTGGTGGGGGGCACCTATAGTCCCAGCTACTCAGGAGGATGAGGCAGGAGAATCATTTGAACCCCGGAGGCGGAGGTTGCAGTGAGACAACATCATGCCATTGCACCCCAGCCTGAGTGACAGGGCAACACTCCGTCTTAAAAAAATATATATAGAAAGAAAAAAAGAAAAATCGGCCGGGCGCGGTGGCTCAAGCCTGTAATCCCAGCACTTTGGGAGGCCGAGACGGGCGGATCACGAGGTCAGGAGATCGAGACCATCCTGGCTAACAAGGTGAAACCCCGTCTCTACTAAAAAATACAAAAAACTAGCCGGGCGAAGTGGCGGGCGCCTGTAGTCCCAGCTACTCGGGAGGCTGAGGCAGGAGAATGGCGTGAACCCGGGAGGCGGAGCTTGCAGTGAGCTGAGATCCGGCCACGGCACTCCAGCCTGGGCGACAGAGCCAGACTCAGTCTAAAAAAAAAAAAAAAAAAGAAAAAGAAAAATCAGAGATGTGACGTATGCAATAAATACTGTTAATAATTATTAGCAGAGTGAACTCTATGCCCCATGGATAACAAAAGCACTCTACCCTACAGACTCCAAGTGTAACAACAGTTAGAGTAAACAGCAATAAACAAGCTGGTTGCAGTTCGTGTCTGACACATGTAATCCCAGCACTTTGGGAGGCTGAAGGAGGAGAATTTCATGAGGCCAGGAATTCGAGACCAGCCTGGGCAACATGGTGAGACTGTTTCTACAAAAAAATTATTTATTTATTTATTTATTTGAGATGGAGTCTCCCTCTGTTGCCCAGGATGCAGTGCAGTTGCAGGATCTCAGCTCACTGCAACCTCTCCCTCCTGGGTTCAAGCAATTCTCCTGCCTCAGCCTCTCCAGTAGCCTGGATTACAGGCATATGCCACCACACCCGGCTGATTTTGTATTTTTAGTAGAGACGGGATTTCTCCATGTTGGCCAGGCTGGTCTCAAACTCCTGACCTCAGGTGATCTGCCCACCTCAGCCTCCCAAAGAGCTTACAGGCATGAGCCACCAAGCCTGGCTGAGAGGATGGTTCTTATTGACAGATCTGTGTCCGTGATGTCCAAAGGGCAGCCCAGGCTTGTGTTTTCTTTTTCTTTTTTCTTTTTTTTAATTTATATTTTAAGTTCTGGGATACATGTGCAGGACGTGCAGGTTTGTTACATAGGTAAACGTGTACCATGGTAGTTTACTGCACCTATCAACCCATCACCTAGGTATTAAGGGACCTTTTCTCTTAAAAATAAAATTAAAAAAAAAAAATAAAGCGTACAGCACTGAGTGTGAAACTGTGTATTAATGTCATAATCCCACTCTGACCCAGATGGATGGCTCAAACTCACTGTTTCTACGAAACACAATCACGGATGATCGGCATGCCTCATGGGAGAATCTGAATGATCCACAGAGAGTGAAAGTCCCTCGTGAAAATGTCGCCTGGGCCTCATAAGTTTGGTGGTCTGTGCAAACGTGTCCATGGATATTGTAACCTTTCAGTGGTCTATGTGACTCCAATTGCTTTATCAACACTGATACCCACTCCCAGAGATGGTAGAGATGGTGAAACATTGGCCAGGTGCGGTGGCTCACACCTGTAATCCCAGCACTTTGGGAGGTTGAGGTGGGCTGGTGGATCACCTGAAGTCAGGAGTTCAAGACCAGCCTGGCCAACATGGTGAAACCCATCTCTACTAAAAGTACAAAAATTAGCTGGACATGGTATCGGGTGCCTATAATCTCAGCTACTCAGGAGGCTGAGGCAGGAGAATCACCTGAACCCAGGAGGCAGATGTTGCAGTGAACCAAGATTGTGTTCAAGTGATTCTCCTTCCTCAGCCTCCCAAGTAGCTGGGATTACAGGTGCACACCACCACACCCGGCTAATTTTTTTTATTTTTTTATTTTTAGTAGAGACAGTGTTTCATCATGTTGGCCAGGCTAGTCTCAAACTCCTAACCTCAGGTAACCACCCTCTTTGACCTCCTGAAGTGCTGGGATTACAGGTGTGAGCCACCACACCCAGCACTCTCTTTTTTTCTTTTTTTGAGACAGAGTCTGGCTCTGTTGCCCAGGCTGGATGGAGTGCAGTGGCGCCATCTCAGATCACTGCAAGCTCTGCCTCCTGGGTTCACGCCATTCTCCTGCCTCAGCTTGCTGAGTAGCTGGGACTATAGGTGCCTGCCACCACGCCCAGTTAATTTTTTGTATTTTTGGTAGAGATGGGGTTTCACCGTGTTAACCAGGATGGTCTCAATCTCCTGACCTCGTGATCTGCCCGTCTCGGCCTTACAAAGTATTGGGATTACTGGCGTGAGCCACCGCGCCCAGCCTTTTTCTTGAGGTGGAATTTTGCTCTTGTCACCCAGGCTGGAGTGCAGTGGCACGATCTCCGCTCACTGCCACCTCCGCCTCTTGGGTTCAAGCAATTCTCCCACCTCAGTCTCCCAAGTAGCTAGGATTACAGGCACTCGCTACTACACCTGGCTGAAAACCCTGTTTCTTTTTTTTTCCCCCTGAGACAAAGTCTTGCTCTGTGGCCCAGAGCTGGAGTACAATGGCGCCATCTTGGCTCACTGCAATCACCACCTCCCGGGTTCAAGCGATTCTTCTGCCTCAGCCTCCCGAGTACCTGGGATTACAGGTACCCGCCACCACGCCTGGCTAATTATTGTGTTTTTAGTAGAGACGGGGTTTCACCGTGTTGGCCAGGCTGGTCTTGAACTCCTGACCTCGTGATCCGCCTACCTCGGCCTCCCAAAGTGCTGGGATTATAGGCATGAGCCATCGCCATGAGCCATTGCACCCAGCCAAAACCCTGTTTCTTAAGAAAAAAAACTATTGTGATGCCAGGGATTGAGTCCAATCTCTCCCCCTCTGCAAAACCCTGTTGCAGTGTTCTCTATCAAAACAAACAAAAATTTAAAAAATGAATAGTATGACTCATCTCATGTTATAGACAACCATAAACAGTGTGACCACCTCTAAACAGAATGTCACCCCCTTAGAGTACCATCTTTTGCATCTCCCTGACCGGAGATGCTGAAGTCACCAGGGATCAGATCTCTCTTTTCTCCTCTGTCTAGACTCGTTCCCTTGATAACCTCCACCAGTCCCATGGTGGATATGCCATCTCTATGATGATTACACCCACATTCATTTATTTATTTACTTGTTTCTCTCTCTCTTCTCTCCTTCTCTCTCTCTCTGTGTGTGTGTGTGTGTGTGTCTCTGATCTCTCTCTCTCTTTCTTCTTTTTCTTTCTTGACAGGGTCTCACTCTGTTGTCCAGCTGGAGTGCAGTGGCGCGATCACAGCTCACAGCAGACTTGACATCCTCGGTCTCAGGTGATCCTCCCACCTCAGCTTCCTGAGCAGCTGAGACTACAGCTGTGCACCACCACACCTGGCTAATTTTTGTATCTTTTTGGAGAGATGGGGATCTTACTATGTTGGCCAGACTGGTCTTGAACTCCTAAGATCAAGTGATGCTCCCACCTCAGCCTCCCAATAGTGTTGGGATTACAGCTGTGAACCACTACGCCCAGCCTCCGACCACATTTGTATCTCAGTCTTGTCTCTCCCCTGAACTCCAATCTGGCACATCCAACGACCTCATCAGTGTGTCTATTTGAATTTCTCAAGCTTGCCAAATCATAAATGGTCTTCCTGAACTCCCCCCAGCTGCCCCCACAGGCTTCCCCATCTCAGGAAATTGCAATTCCATTTTGCTGGCTGCTCAGGCTGAATACCTTGGAGTCATCTTTGCCCCCTTTCTCTCATCCGATATCCAATCTGAAGGGAATTTCCACCAGCTCTACCTTTGACTATTCCAGAATCAGCTACTTTTTTTTTTTTTTTTTCCTTTTTTTGAGATAGGGTTTGGCTCTGTTGCCCAGGCTGGAGTGCAGTGACGCCATCTCGGCTCACTGCAAACTCCACCTGTCAGGCTCAAGCCTCCTCCTACCTCAGCCTCCCAAGTAACTGGGACCAAGTCACATGCTACCACTCCTGGCTAATTTTTTTTTTTTTGTTTTTTTTTTTTCCTGAGACGGAGTCTTGCTCTGTTGCCCAGGCTGGAGTGCAATGGCGCCATCTCAGCTCACTGCAACCTCTGCCTCCCGGGTTCAAGGGATTCTCCTGCCTCAGCCTCTCGTGTAGCTGGGACTACAGGCACCCGCCACCATGCCCAACTAATTTTTGTATTTTTAGTAGAGATGGGGTTCCACCATTTTGGCCAGGTTGGTCTCAAACACCTGACCTTGTGATCCGCCTGCCTCAGGCTCCCAAAGTGCTGGGATTACAGGCGTGAGCCACTGTGCCCGGCCACTCCCAGCTAATTTTTTTTTTTTTTTAATTTTCTTGTCGAGACAGGGTTTCACCGTGTTGCTCAGGCTGATATCAAACTTCTGGACTCAAGTGATCCTCCCGCCTCAGCCTCCCAAAGTGCTGGGATTACAAGTAGGAGACACTGTATCCAGCTTATTTATTTACTTATTTATATTTTTTTGAGACAGAGTTTCATTCTTGTTGCCCAGGCTGGAGTGCAGTGGCGCAATCTCAGCTCACTGCAACCTCTGCCTCCCAGATTCAAGCAATTCTCCTGCCTCAGCCTCCTAAGTAGCTGGGATTACAGGTCAGGCTGGTCTGAAACTCCTGACCTCAAGTGATCCAAGCGCCTCAGCCTCCCAAAGTGTTGGAATTACAGGCGTGAACCACTGAGCCGAGCTGGACTCAGTGTACATTTTTCACTGCCTTATCACCAGTGCTTAGACCAGTGAGTGTCATAGAATAGGTTTGTAATATTGGCTGGGCAGGGTGGCTCATGTCTATAATCCCAGCACTTTGGGAGGCCGAGGCGGACGGATCACGAGGTCAGGAGATGGAGACCATCCTGACTAACACGGTGAAACCCCATCTCTACTGAAAATACAAAAAATTAGCTGGGCGTGGTGGCATGCACCTTAGTCCCAGCTACTCTGGAGGCTAAGGCAGGAGAATTGATTGATCCCAGGAGGCAGATGTTGCAGTGGACCCAGATCACGCCACTGCACTCCAGTCCGGGCAACAGAGCGAGACTCCAGTGCAGTGGCGTAATCTCAGTTCACTGCAAGCTCTGCCTCCCAGGTTCACGCCATTCTCCTGCCTCAGCCTCCTGAGTAGCTGGGACTACAGGCACCCGCCACCATGCCTGGCTAATTTTTTGTAGTTTTAGTAGAGACGGGGTTTCACCATGTTAGCCAGGATGGTCTCGATCTCCTGCCCTTGTGATCCACCCACCTCGGCCTCCCAAAATTCTGGGATTACAGGCGTGAGCCACTGCGCCTGGCCCAGAGTTACACTCTTGTCGCCCCCAGCTGGAGTGCAATGGCACGATCGCAACTCACTACAACCTCCGCCTCTCCGGTTCAAGCGATTCTCCTGCCCCAGCCTCCCTAGTAACTGGGATTACAGGCGCCTGCCACCATGCCTGGCTAACTTTTGTGTTTTTAGTAGAGACGGGGTTTCACCACGTTGGGCAGGTTAGTCTCGAACTCCTGACCGCCGGTAATTCACACACCTCGGCCTCCCAAAGTGCTGGGATTACGGGAGTGAGCCACAGCTCCCAACCTTTTTTTAAATATAGTTCTAGTGGAAATGGGGTTTCACCATGTTGGCAAGGCTGGTTTTGAACTCCTAACCTCAAGTGATCTGCCTATGTGGGCCTCCCAAAGTGCTGAGATTACAGGTGTGAGAGCTACAGCACCCCACGTGGTATGTCAGTTTCATCAGGTCATGGATGAGGTAATTATTTCCCATACACAGGTAGAAACTCCATGTTCTGTTGAAGCCTTCTGGGCCATGGCTCACACCTGTTTATTCCCACTTTCGGAGGCCAAGGCGGGAGAATGGCTGGAACTCAGGAATTCAAGATCAGCCTGGGCAATGTAGTGAGACCTGGTCCCTAAAAGAAAAAACAAAAACAGGCTGAGCCCGGTGGCTCACGCCTGTAATCCCAGCACTTTGGGAGGCCAAGGTGGGCGGATCACGAGGTCAGAAGATCGGGACCATCCTGGCTAACATGATGAAACCCCATCTCTACTAAAAAAAAAAAAAAAAAAAAAAAAAATTAGCCGGGTGTGGTGGCGGGTGCCTGTAGTCCCAGATATTCAGGAGGCTGAAGCAGGAGAATGGCATGAACCTGGGAGGCCGAGGTTGCAGTGAGCCGAGATGACACCACTGCATTGCAGCCTGGGCAACAGAGCAAGACCCCGTCTCAAAACAAAACAAAACCAAAAAACCAAAACCAAACAAACAAATATTAAAAAGAAAAACAAAAAGAAACCCTCTGGACCTTTGTAACCTTCATAAAATTCCATGAACCGCCCCCACCAACAGTCTTAGTTCTTCTATAAAAAGTTACCTGGCTGGGCATTGTGGCTCAGGCCTGTAATCTCAGCACTTTGGGAGGCCGAGGTGGGTGGATCACGAGGTCAGGAGTTCGAGACCAGCCTGCCCAAGATGGTGAAACCCCATCTCTACTAAAAAAAAAAAGGCAGGTGTGGTGGCTCACACCTGTAATCCCAGCACTTTGGGAGGCCAAAGGGGGCGGATCACGAGGTCAGGAGATCGAGACCATCCTGGCTAACACAGTGAAACTTCATCTCTACTAACAATACGAAAAAATTAGCCAGGCATGGTGACGGGCGTCTGTAGTCCCAGCTACTTGGGAGGCTGAGGCAGGAGAATGGCGTGAATCTGGGAGGCGGAGCTTGCAGTGAGCCAAGATCGTGCCACTGCACTCCAGCCTGTGTGACAGAGCAAGACTAAGTCTCAAAAAAAAAAAATTAATAAAAATAAATAAATAAATAAATAAATACAAAAATTAGCTGGGTGTGGTGATGCATGTCTGTATTCCCACCTACTCAGGAGGATGAGGCAGGAGAATTGCTTGAACCTGGGAGGTGGAGGTTGCAGTAAGCCGAGAAGCCCCGTCTCAGGAAAAAAAAAAAAAAAAAGGTACCAATAGCAGCCAGCCATAGTGGCTCACACCTGTAATCCCAGCACTTTGGGTGGCTGAGACAGGTGGATCGCTTGAGTCCAGGAGTTTGAGACCAGCCAGGGCAACATAGGGAGACCATGTCTACTAAAAATGATAATTAGCCAGGCATGGTGGTGCATGCCTGTAGTCCCAGCTCCTCGGGAGGCTGAGGTGAGAGGATCACTTAGGCCCAGGAGGCAGAGGCTGCAGTCAGCTTAGATCACGCCACTGTACTCCAACCTGGGCAACAGACTAAGACTCTGTCTCAAAAGAAAAAACAAAAAATGGCCGCGTGCGGTGGCTCATGCCTATAATCCCTGCACTTTAGGAGGCCGAGGCAAGCAGATCAACTGAGGTTGGGAGTTTGAGACCAGCCTGACCAACATGGAGAAACTCTGTCTCTACTAAAAATATAAAATTAGCTAGGGGTGGTGGCGCATGCCTGTAATCCCAGCCACTCGGGAGGCTGAGGCAGGAGAATTGCTTACCCGGCAGGTGGAGGTTGTGGTAAGCAGAGATCGTGCCATTGCACTCCAGCCTGGGCATCAAGAGCGACAATCCATCTCAAAAGAGCCAAAACAAAAAAATTTACCCAGTATCCCTTCTATACACACAGAGATTAAAACACTATGACTTGGCTGGTCGCGGAGGCTCACGCCTGTAATCCCAGCACTTTGGGAGGCCAAGGCAGGCGGATCACGAGTTCAGGAGATTGAGACCATCCTGGCTAACATGGTGAAACCCCATCTCTATTAAAAATACAAAAAAGTAGCCGGGTGTGGTGGCGGGCACCTGTAGTCCCAGCTACTCAGAAGGCTGAGGCAGGAGAATGGCGTGAACCTGGGAGCTGGAGCGTGCAGTGAGCCAAGATTGCGCCACTGCACTTCAGCCTGGGAGTCAGAGCGAGACTCTGTCTCAAAAAAAAAAAGAAAATTTGCTGGCCGTGGTGGCAAGTGCCTGTAGTCCCAGCTACTTGAGAGGCTGAAACAGGAGAATTGCTTGAACCCAGGAGGCGGAGGCTGCAGTGAGCCAAGATTGAACCAGGGCACTCCAGCCTGGGCAACAGGGCAAGACTATGTCTCAAAAAAGAAAAAAAAAAAAAAAACCCAGCTGTGTGTGGTGGCTCACACCTGTAATCCCAGCACTTTGGGAGGCAGATCATGAGGTCAAGAGATCGAGACCATGTGGTCAACGTGGTGAAACTCTGTCTCTACTAAAAATACAAAAATTGGCTGGACATCATGGTGTGCGCCTGTAGTCTCAGCTACTCAAAAGAAATAAGTAAATAAACTAAAGTTCTGCGGTCCGGGTACGGTGGCTCACGCCTGTAATCCTAGCACTTTGGGAGGCCAAGGCAGGTGGATCACGACGTCGGGAGATCGAGACCATCCTGGCTAACATGGTAAAATCCCATCTCTACTAAAAATACAAAAAAGTAGCCGGGCATGGTGGCGGGCACCTGTAGTCCCAGCTACTCGGGAGGCTGAGGCAGGAGAATGGTGTGAACCCAGGAGGCGGAGTTTGCAGTGAGCCGAGATCGCGCCACTGCACTCCAGCCTGGGTGACAGAGCAAGACTCTGTGTCAAAAAAAAAAAAAAAAAAAAAGTCCTGTGGTTTACTGCTTAAGATTATCTTGGCCGGGCGCGGTGGCTCAAGCCTGTAATCCCAGCACTTTGGGAGGCCGAGACGGGCGGATCACGAGGTCAGGAGATCGAGACCATCCTGGCTGACACGGTGAAACCCCGTCTCTACTAAAAAATACAAAAAAAAACTTAGCCGGGTGAGGTGGCGGGCGCCTGTAGTCCCAGTTACTCGGGAGGCTGAGGCAGGAGAATGGCGTAAACCCAGGAGGTGGAGCTTGCAGTGAGCTGAGATCTGGCCACTGCACTCCAGCCTGGGCGACAGAGCGAGACTCCGTCTCAAAAAAAAAAAAAAGATTATTTTATTATCCCTTTTTACAAGGGTGGAAATCAAGACACAGAGAGGTTAAGTAACTTTCCCAACATCACACAGCTGGGAAAAAGCCCAACTGGGATTTTACCCTAGGCAGTCTGGCTAAGCCTGTGCTATCCTGCCTTCTGTAGCATCACCCCTTACCCAGCATGACAGTGTAATTTTAATTAACTGTGTAACTAAGTCAACTATGGTTTATGTAATTCTCCCAGGGGCAGGGTGCAGCTCCCTGTGCACACTTTTCCTCAATGACCAGGGAAACAGGCCTTGGACAGTGTGAATTCCCATTTACAGGTTTCCTTCATGTATTTATTATGCATGGTATAACTTTTTTTCTTTCTTTTTTTTTTTTTTTTTTCTCTTTTTTGAGTCTGAGTCTCACTTTGTTGCCCAGGCTGGAGCAGTGGTGCAATCTCACTTCACTGTAATCTCCACCTCCTGGGTTCAAGACATTCTCCTGCCTCAGCCTCCTGAGTAGCAGGGATTACAGATGCGTGCCACCATGCCTGGCTAATTTTTGAATTTTTTTTTTTTTTTGAGATGGAGTCTTGCTCTGCCGCCCAAGTTGGAGTATAGTGGTGCAATCTCAGCTCACTGCAATCTCTGCCTCCTGGGTTCAATTGATTCTCCTGCCTTAGCCTCCCAAGTAGCTGGGACTACAGGCGCATGCCACCACACCCGGCTAATTTTTTGTATTTTTAGTAGAGATGGGGTTTCATCGTGTTAGCCAGGATGGTCTCGATCTCCTGACCTCACAATCTGCCTGCCTTGGCCTCCTAAAGTGCTGGGTGGGAGTACAGGCATGCACCACTGCGCCTGGCCTGCATTTTTACTTTTTGGAGACAGAGTCTTGTTCTGTTGCTCAGGCTGGAATGCAATGGCACAATCTCAGCTCACTGCCACCTCTGTCTCCTGGGCTCAACCGTTTCTCTTGCCTCTGCCTCCTGAGTAGTTGGGATTACAGGCACCCGTCACCATGCCTGGCTAATTTTTGTGGTATTTTTAGTAGAGACGGGGTTTTACCATGTTGGCCAGGCTGGTCTCAAACTCCTGATCTCAGGTGATCCACCCACCTTGGCCTTCCAAAGTGCTGGGAGTACAGGCGTGAGCCATCACACCCAGCCAAATTTTTGTATTTTTAGTAGAGATGGGGTTTCACCATGTTGGCCAGGCTGGTCTTGAACTCCTGACCTCAAGTGATCTGCCTTCTCAGCATCCCAACATGGTATAACTCTTGTAAGCAGTGGGGATCCCTACACGGACATTATAAATTTACCACAGCCAGAGAAAAGCCGTTCAACTGACAGTGGAGACCTCCTTTCACTGCAGCAGGTTCCCTAGGCCAAGTTCCCTCATGCAGAGTGCCCTCATGCAGAGTACACACCTCTCTGCTAAAAGTCTAATTCTCCCTCACACCTGATGCAAACCGACTGTGGAACACGAAACCCTACCTTAATCAATAAAAATCTCCCCCAAACATAATGTAAGCTCCCATGGGCAATGTGAACTCCTGCCCCTTATGAGCTTCCCGGCAGACAGTGTAATCTCTTCATATCCATGACAAAGTTAACACAGACAGGGCACACCTCCATGCAGGGAGAACTTTCTGTGGCTGCTGTGAACCCGTTTTGTGATACCATGAACCACTCCGCATGGGGCTCCCTACAAAGACAGTGCGCACTCTCTTGAGTGTAAATTTCCCCCAGATTCAGCATCTACCCAATGTGCACAATACAAACTGCTTTGTCAAACCTCCCTTAACTCCGGGTCCACCCAATATGGAAGGATGAATTGTCCTTTAGGATTACATTAAACGCTAGACGCAGTGGCTTATTCCTATAATCCCAGCACTTCAGGAGGCCAAGATGGAAGGATGGCTTGAGGCTAGAAATTGGAGACCAGCCTAGACAACATAGTGAGACTCCATCTCTACAAAAAAAAAAAAAAAAGTAGCAGGGCATGGTGGTACATGCCTGTGGTCCCAGCTACTCAGGAGGCTGAGGCAGGAGGATTGCTTGAACCCACGCATTCAAGGTTGCAGTGAGCTATGATGCTGCCACTGCACTCCAGCCTGGGCGACAGAGTGAGACCCTGTCTGAAAATAAAATAAAATAAAATAAAAATAAATAGAATTAGGCCGGGCACAATGGCTCACGCCTGTAAACCCGGCACTTTGGGAGGCTGAGGTGGGCGAGTCATGAGGTCAGGAGTTCAAGACCAGCTTGACCAAAATGGTGAAACCCCTTCTCTACTAAAAATACCAAAATTAGCGGGGCGTGGTGGCGTGCGCCTGTAATCCCGGCTACTCAGGAGGCTAAGGCATGAGAATCACTTGAACCCAGGAGGCAGAAGTTGCAGTGAGCCGAGATCGCGCCACTGCACTCCAGCCTGGGCGACAGAGCGAGACTCCGTCTTGAGAAAAAAAATAAAAATAAAAAATAATAATAATAACAGTGTAGGGTATAAGATTCCTTCCGAGTGTGAACTCCTTGTGGACAGTGAATTTCCCCCAATCTCCAGACAAATAATTTGTGAACAGTGGGACTTTCTCATAGATGTGAATATCCTTCATAGTCCAGGAACCCCATTGGACAACTGATATTTCTTCTATGCTATGAACTGGCTCTATGCCCTAGCACATTCTTTCACACGTAGTTTGAGTGTTTCGTGGACAGTATGACTTGCCATAGACTGGATGCAGTTTCCTCACAAATGGTGTGAATTCCAGTGTGGAATCTGAACCTGTCACAGGCAAAAGAAACCCTCCCTGCGGCCAGCGTAACCCATATGGCTTCCCATTAGCCTCGGACCAGGGCAAATACAAGGTGGAAGGCATAAATGCATTGCAGACAGGTTCACACCTGGTTGTAAACTCGTATCTGGGCAGCAGGCATCTACTACAAACAGGGCATCTCCCTGTCCTCCTCCACTCCAGTGTGATACCCCCCTACCCCTAGGATCTTTAAAAATCTCCCTCCGCCAGGGGCGTACACCCACAAGGTATAGCTCTCCACGTAATGCAGTGCGAAGCCCCAAGAAGCGCTGCATTTCCTCATCTCGGCCCCCTGTCCCAATGCCTAGTGGGCTGTCAAACTTCGCTGTCCTAAATGTCAAACTCTTGGAGGAGGTGACCTGTCCCCCGGGCCCCAGGCCGCGCGCGTTGCCTATACTGCAGCGCGCGACACCCCACAAGCGCGCGTTCTCTCCCCTCCCGGTGGCAACAGTGCTTTCCGCGGGGCCGCGCCAGACTTTTCGAGACCGTCGATTGGTCGTAGTCCCGGCCACCCGGCAGCCAATCAAGAAGGGGAAAGGTGACATCACTGGTTCGCCTCCCCTCCCCCAACCCAAACTTCCCTACTCTGTCTACCGGCAGCAACAACCACATGGGGGAGGGGTAAGAGAGTAGAGCCGGTGAGGTCATTGCACCGCCCCGGGAGCTGCTGATTGGCTGCGGGGCTCGCGGGTGGCGGTTGGCTGCTCCTTGCACCTCCCCCTCTTGCCGCTACCGCTGCCACTGAGAGGAGCCACCGGCGACGCCAGAGCCAGGAATACGGGTGAGTCGGGGCCCTGGGTCTAAGATACTCCTGGCGTCCAGTGAGACTCACGATGAACTGCCCTTTTCGACTTTTTCTCCTCGCCGGGGTTCTTTGGTGCTCCAGGCACTCTGTCACATGGGAGTTGTAGTCTGCCTTGTACTGTCGGCTATGGGCCGAGGACGTGAGAAGACTACGATTCCCAGCAGGAATTGCGACTAGTCGGTCAACAAACGTTCGGGCCACGCCTTCTACGTCCACTCATTGGACAACCTGTCCCTTAGCCCCTCCTTCTTTCATTTCATTGGTTACTGTCCCTCACAGAGGTTGGGTTCCGGCCTAGGCTGCATGGCGACTGGGTACTGTATTTGTCATTTGGAACTAAGACGGCCTGCAATTGGATACAGCTGGTGTCCTTCACTTGTTGTAGGGTAGGGCCCTAGGCAGATCAGGCGGTCGTAGGCTCAGGTTGGTGTCGGTCCCGGAGGGAGGCCGGTCTTGGACTTTGGCCCCGCCCCTTAGCGCTGCCGGATGGCCCCGATTGGTCCCCGCGAACGTCGCTCGTAGTCGAGAGGCGGAGCCGACCAGGCTGCGGATATCTATTGGTCTGGGCTGGCGCCGGTCAGCGGGGTTGTGATCGCTGATTGGCTGGCTGCTCCAGCTGTTGCAGGTCCATTCACCATTTTGTGTGTTGGAGTAAAAAAAAAAGGGAGAATCGAGAGGGAGAGCCGGAGGGGGGGCGGGGAGGGACCGGACCGGACCGAGCCGGATCCACGGCCCCCCGCCCCGAAACCCCGCCGAGCCCAAGGTGAGGGGCGGGGCCAGGGCTGACACGGGAAAGGGGGGTCCGGGGGGCTGGGGGCCTAGAGGGGACAGGTGGCAGGGACGGGGAGGGGGTACAGGGGGAAAGGGGTGGGCGGAATGGTGGGAAGGGAGGAGGGAGTGGAGGAAGTGGTGGGGGTTTGACAGAAAAGGGGTAACTGGGGGAGGGGGTGGTGGGCAAAGAAGGGTAACAGGAATGGAGGGGTGACAGGACTAGATCAGGGTGACAGGGAGAGGGAGGGGACAGAGTTGGAGAGTGTGACAAGGAGAGGTGATGGGGAGAGAAGGTGACAGGTCCGGAGATGGCTGACAGGAGAGTGACTGGGAGGAATAGGTGACAGAGATAAATGGGGGTGACAAGGAGGGGGTGACAGGAGGGGGCCTAGGGCATGCTAACAGAGAGGTAGAGATAGAGGTGGTGACAGGATGGGAGAGAGAGTGGCAGAGAAGCTGGTGCCAGGAGGGCTAATAGAAACAGAGGGTATGAGACCCCAAAGAGCCGGGGCCTGGGCTGGCCTGGGTTCCGGGAGTTACTACTCAAATCTAAGGAAGGTGAGGGCCCCTGGGGCTTGGGTGGGAGTTATTCAGAGGGGCTGGACAGGAAGAGAGTAGGCCCTAGGGGAAAGAAAGCAGCTCTGGGGTGAAGAGAGGCTGGGCCAGGCAGCAAGGTCTAGGGGGTACAGGCGGCATAGTTGTAGGCCCTGGGTGGGGTATGCAAAGGTTTGTGTTTGGAAAAAACTGGGGCCAGATCTCAGTCCCCAATATGGTAGTCTAGTGCGTCAGTGGGTAGTAAGTGGTGATGGCTACCCAACTTCTGGGCACTTGGGTGCCAGCCCTGGGGTGCCCTCCAGGCTCTGCCTGTGAGGACCCCAGGACTGGCCCAAGAAAGGGCAGGCCTGGGACTCCAGGCTCCACAGGAGGAGCAGGCCCCTAGTGAGAGAGCATGAGGTCAAGGGTCCCCCAGTAGCTGGAAGACTGAGTTGGGGTTGCCCCTCATTGTGTTTGGCTTATGGTCCTGGGTCCCCCAACCCTCCTAGAGGCCTCCGTTTTGGTCTCTCAGGTTCTCTTAGTCACTTCAGAGTAAAGTTTTTTCCCCTTGTCTTTTCTCAGGGCAGCTCGAAAGGGGGCGGGCAGTAATGACTGTTCAGGAAGTGGGTGAGGTTGGCCTGTTGGGCTTGTCCTGCTTTCTTTGACCTTATCCCACTTATCCCCACTTGGAGTTGGAGGGCATATTTGGGGACTTGCGGGGGGCTGGCCGACTCAACCACCCTGCCAGAGCCAGCCCAGCCAGGGCGGGGATGCATGCAGGCAAGAAGAAAGGGGCTGGGCTTGCGGGTATCACGCTGGGTGCTGTGGGGGGAGGAGCAGGCTCCCATCCAGTGGGACAGAGAAACCCTGGGGTGTAGCTCTGTGTCCCACTGTGTGATGACGTGTGCGTGCTTCTGTGCGTGTGTGTGCGTGTGTGTGTGTTTGTGCGCGTGCGTGTGCTCATGCACGGCCCCGTGGCAGTGCTGGGTATGAGCTCTTGCCCCAGACATGCCCCTGCCTGCTCCCTGCCAGGATCTGGGGAGATGGCTGTACCTGGCAGCCCTGGGGTGCAGAACAGAGTGGGCAGCCGTCCCTCGGGACTCTCAGCTGCCCACTTCTTCCCACAATGCCTGGCCATGCCAGGCCACCCAGAGTGGCAGAGGGAGGGTGGGGGGCGGAGAGAGGCTCATATCACAGCCCAGTTACCTCCCTTTCTGTGACTTGGTGCTTGTGCATGTGTGTGTGTTTGAGTGCATGTACTGTCTGCATGGCGACAGTGAGAGTAAATGTGCCCTCTGGATCATGTGACAGGCAGCACACTGAAATGGTCAGGAGCACGGACTCTGGAGCCAGAGAGCCTGGGTTCAGACCCTAGCGCTACTGTTTCCCACCTGGATGATCTTGGACAAGTTGCCTCATCTTTCTGTGGCTCGGTTTCCTCAGGTGTGAAATGAGGCCGATAGTAGCACCTACTTTTAGGGCTGTTGTGAGGATGAAACGGGTTAATAAGGCAAGCTTAGCATGGAGTTCAGGACCCAGGGAGTGCTCCATAGGTGTGAACTGTTAGTGCTTCTGATGTCCCCTTGGGGCGTTCAGAGCATGTGCTCTGTGTCCTCTGCAGAGCCAGCAGGTGTCTGTGAATGTTCCCCAAGGAGCCAGAGTGTGTATACTCAGGGGACTCGGGTGCTCGCCTGTGCCTGGTGCTGACTGGGGTATCACATGAGTTGAGGGCAGCCAGCGAGGAGGCCTTGGGGATGGAATGGAGACAGTAGACTCAGCAAATGGGAAATCTTAGGGTATATTGGCTCTGGGGGCGGTTCCTGAGTTGCTCCACATAATCCCTGTCTGCTCTCCCACCCTGCAGGTGAAGAAAAATGAAGCCAATGAAGAAGGCATGCACTGGCCTTTCAGGTCCTGGCAGTGGCAGCAAGTCTCCCCCAGCCACCAGGGCCAAGGCTCTGAGGCGCCGAGGGGCTGGGGAGGGTGACAAGCCAGAGGAGGAGGACGACGAGGCACAGCAGCCGCAACCGCAGCCTGGACCCGAAGAGGCTGAGGAAGGGGAGGAAGAGGAGGCTGAGCGGGGCCCTGGGGCTGAAGGTCCTCCACTGGAGCTGCACCCTGGCGACCCAGCTCCAGGCCCAGCTGAGGACCCCAAAGGGGATGGGGAGGCAGGCCGCTGGGAGCCCTCACTCAGCCGTAAGACGGCCACGTTCAAGTCTCGAGCGCCCAAGAAGAAGTATGTAGAGGAGCACGGAGCTGGCAGCAGTGGGGTGGCTGGGGCCCCTGAAGAGCGGGTGCAGACCCCTGAGGAGGCCAGTGGCCTGGGGGTGCCTCCACGGCCACCCACCTCCACTCGCTCCTCCTCCACTGACACAGCCAGTGAGCACTCGGCAGACCTGGAGGATGAGCCGGCTGAGCCTTGTGGTCCAGGCCCCTGGCCCCCCAGCAGCACCAGTGGCAGCTATGACCTGCGGCAGTTGCGGTCCCAGCGGGTGCTGGCCCGGCGTGGTGACGGCCTCTTTCTGCCGGCTGTGGTGCGCCAGGTACGCCGAAGCCAGGACCTGGGTGTGCAGTTCCCTGGTGACCGAGCCCTGACTTTCTACGAGGGGGTGCCAGGTGCTGGTGTGGATGTAGTTTTGGATGCCACACCCCCACCAGGTGCCCTGGTGGTGGGTACAGCTGTCTGTACCTGTGTGGAGCCCGGCGTGGCTGCCTACCGGGAAGGTGTGGTGGTGGAGGTGGCCACCAAGCCAGCTGCCTACAAGGTCCGTCTCAGCCCTGGCCCCAGCTCCCAGCCAGGCCCACCAGGCAGCCTCCCGCAGCCCCCACAGCCACTGCACCGTGAGCCAGAGGAGGCCGTGTGGGTGGCCCGCTCCAGCCTACGCCTGCTGCGCTCCCCCTGGGAACCTGAGACCATGCTGAGGAAGCCCCCGACAGGCCCCGAGGAAGAGCACGTGGAGCCTGGGGCCACCTTGCCACCCTGCCCTGCTGCCCTGGACCCCAAACAGCCCGAGGACGCTGAGGTCTCTAAGATCAGCTTTGGTGGCAACCTGGGTACTCACTGTGAGGAGGGTGAGGAGAAGCACCCTCCAGCGCTGGGTACCCCCGCCCTGCTCCCACTGCCCCCACCCCAGCTCCTGTCGCCGCCACCCAAGTCTCCAGCCTTTGTGGGCCCTGGCCGCCCTGGTGAGCAGCCGTCGCCCTGCCAGGAGGGGAGCCAGGGTGGCAGCCGCAGCAGCAGTGTGGCCTCCCTGGAAAAGGGGACCGCACCGGCAGCCCGGGCCCGCACACCACTGACAGCGGCCCAGCAGAAGTACAAGAAGGGTGATGTGGTCTGCACACCCAGCGGAATACGAAAGAAGTTCAACGGCAAGCAGTGGCGCCGGCTGTGCTCGCGAGATGGCTGCATGAAGGAGTCACAGCGGCGAGGCTACTGCTCACGTCACCTGTCCATGCGAACCAAAGAGATGGAGGGCCTGGCAGACAGTGGACCTGGGGGAGCGGGCCGGCCTGCAGCCGTGGCAGCCCGTGAGGGCAGCACGGAGTTTGACTGGGGTGATGAGACGTCGAGGGACAGTGAGGCCAGCAGTGTGGCGGCTCGTGGAGACTCACGGCCACGCCTGGTGGCCCCTGCTGACTTGTCACGCTTTGAGTTCGACGAGTGTGAGGCGGCCGTGATGCTGGTGTCGCTGGGCAGCTCGCGCTCAGGCACGCCCTCCTTCTCACCCGTCTCCACGCAATCGCCCTTCTCGCCAGCCCCGTCACCCTCACCCTCGCCACTCTTTGGTTTCCGCCCTGCCAACTTCAGCCCCATTAATGCCTCGCCAGTCATCCAGCGCACTGCAGTCCGCAGTCGCCACCTGAGCGCCAGCACCCCTAAGGCAGGCGTGCTGACGCCGCCAGACCTGGGCCCCCACCCACCGCCACCTGCCCCCCGAGAGCGCCACTCCTCTGGAATCCTACCCACCTTCCAGACCAACCTGACCTTCACCGTGCCCATCAGCCCTGGGCGACGGAAGACAGAGCTGTTGCCGCACCCAGGGGCCTTGGGGGCCCCTGGCGCAGGGGGTGGAGGAGCCGCCCCAGACTTTCCCAAGAGTGACAGCTTAGACTCTGGTGTGGACTCAGTGTCCCACACATCTACACCCTCGACGCCAGCTGGCTTCCGGGCCGTGTCCCCTGCTGTGCCCTTCTCTCGCTCCCGCCAGCCCTCACCATTGCTGCTGTTGCCCCCGCCTGCCGGCCTGACCTCGGATCCGGGGCCCTCTGTGCGCAGGGTGCCTGCCGTGCAGCGGGACTCACCTGTCATTGTCCGCAACCCTGATGTGCCACTGCCCTCCAAATTCCCTGGGGAGGTGGGCACTGCTGGTGAGGTGCGGGCTGGGGGACCTGGGCGGGGCTGCCGTGAGACCCCGGTGCCCACTGGGGTGGCCAGTGGGAAGCCTGGCCTGCCCCCACCTCTGCCAGCCCCCGTGCCCATCACTGTGCCTCCAGCTGCACCAACTGCCGTGGCCCAGCCGATGCCCACCTTTGGCCTGGCTTCTTCACCCTTTCAGCCTGTGGCCTTCCACCCCTCACCTGCTGCCCTGTTGCCCGTTTTGGTGCCCAGCAGCTATACCAGCCACCCTGCCCCCAAGAAGGAAGTCATCATGGGCCGGCCTGGAACAGGTAAGAAGTGGAAGTGGATGGGCTGTGCCAAGCTTACCTCTTAGAGGGCCTCTTGCAAGCTGAACTCTCGAGAGGTGAGCTCCTCACCTTGGGAGGGCTTCAAGGGGAGGCTGGCCTCCTCTCTGCACAGATGTTGCAGTGGGAATTCACATGTCAGGAATGGAATGGACTTTTAAGGCTCAAGGCACCGTTTCCAGAGGCCTCCTGTCAGAGATTCTGGTCTCGAGAGGTCTATCAGTCAGCAAACCTTTATTGAGCGCGGACTGAGTCAGGTCTCCATGGAGCTGATGGGATAACAGAGAATGATAATTGTGGCAACAGCTTCCATGTCTTGGGGGACCGGGTGAGGGCATTGCCATGGTAAGCACTGTATGTAGGTGAACTTGCCAAATTTTCATATCCACCTCATAGAGCGCTTACCATGTACCCCCGTTCTAAACCCTTTTCAAATATTAGCTCATTTTATCTTCACAACCACCCTAACAGGAGAGTGCTATGATTATGCTTGTTTAGAGGAAACTAAGGCCAGGGTCATAACTTGCCCAGGGTTACATGGCTAGTAAATCCTGCAGCAGCCCTCAAACCCAGGCAGGCTGGCCCGTGACCATGTGGCCATAGTGCTGGATTACAGATGGGCAGATGGAGTCTCTAACAGGTCCTTCCCAGGAGGTGGCAGGACCAGGACTGGAGCCGTCATCTTTACCACTGTGTCCAATAAACATCACAGGCACAGTCAGTGCCGTGGAAGGGAGCCGGGGGGTGTGCTGGGCACTCCTCCAGGTGTGAATCTAGCCTGGCTGCCCTGAGGACAGGGCGTGTAATTCAGGAGTTGAAGGATGAGTGGGAACCAGCAACCGTGGGGCAGAAGAGCCTCCTGGGAGGAGGGTGACGGGACAGCGCCGAGGCTGGAAGGAGCACAGCCTGGGAGGGGAAGATGGAAGGCCACGGTGGCTGGAGAGCTGAGGCTGGGGGTAGAAGAGTGCCATTTTTGAGATGATGCTGGACAGCCAGGGACCAAGGCCAGGCTGGGCCTTGTAGGAGCAACACAGAGAGGGTGACAGACCTGTCAGAAGCTCCTTCCTAGCATTTCTTTCTTTCTTGTTTATTTATGTATGTATGTATTTACTTTTATAGAGATGGGGTCTCACTACGTTGCCCAGGCTGGTCTTGAATTCCTGGGCTCAAGCAATCTTCCAGTCTTGGCCTCCCAAAATGCCGGGATTCCAGGTGTGAGCCACTGCACCTGGCCTTATTTATTTTTATTTATTTATTAATCTACTGTTGATTCAGGGCCTGGCCCTGTGCTGTGCCTGGCCCTGTGCTGGATGGTGTTGAGGACACAGTCCTATTTACACAGGGTTCATGGCCTCTGGAAAAGATAGACCCCTCCCTAGACAGTAACAGTCTGGGGTGGTCAGAGATGGGGTGGAGGAAGCCTAGGAGGCCGTGGGAGCCCAGAGAAGATGCCTGTCCAGTCTGAGAAGTCAGGGAAGGCTTCTTGGAAGAAGGGCCAGGTGCCTATGAACTGAGACCTGAAGGGTGTGCAGACGTGAGCCCGGCTAGGTAGGCAGGAAGGACCTTCAGGCAGAGGAAAGAGTTTGTGCAAAGGCCTTAAGGCAAAAGCAGGTATTTGTAAGATGTTGAATCTGCAAAGTCAAAGGCTCTAGATGGCGAGTGAGTGTTGGGGATGTGTGGCTGGATTGGTGAGCAAGGGTCAGATCAGAGAGGACCCTTAAGTAAGATCATTATGAAATGTATCCTGAGGGTACTAGGGAGCCATGGAAGGTTTTGAGCAGATTCAACCACTGCTGCACCATGGAGGGTATGTTTGAGTCTCTGAGGCCAGAGGCAGGGAGACCAGGGAGGAAAGAGGCTGGGTGTGGATGTGGGTAGGAGCCACCGTGGCTTGGGCTAGGGCAGGAGCCCTTTCAGGAAGGAACACTGGCCTGGCCCTGCCCTTATGGGGTTCCAGCCCAGGCCAGTCCCTAGGGACAGGGCACAGGGACATGGGCTATGCCTGCCCCTCATGCTCATATACAGAACTGAGGTTGTGAGCCGTGTGTTTCACCCTGATGCCAACATTTTTTACGTTTGTTGTTATAGGTGATAGGAACAAAATTTTACAGCAGGGGTTTCTGCCCTTTGGCAATGAAGAAACTAAATCAGAGGGTCTGTAACCACTCCCCTACCCTTCACCCCTCCATGTGCCCACAGCCCCCAACGTGGCCCCTACAGTATTGTTTCATGTGGCCACTCCTGCTGTGGAGTGGGGAGGGATGGCGCTGGTGCAGGGGATGCTGAGGCTTACCAGAGTAGGCCCAGCAGGGCTCTTGTTGCCATTTTCTAGATGAGGAAAAGTGAGGCCCTGACAAAAGGAGAGTCTTGATTGAGGCCAGCCAGCCAGTGAGGGGCAGGATGAGGGCCTTGAGCCATCTCCCAGCCTCCAGACTGTGGGACTCTCACCACCAAAAGTGGCGGTAATAATAACTCACCGAGCAGCACAGGTGATACACGTGCCTGGCACACTTCAGTGAGTCCTGCTGAGCCTTTACTCCCTGAATCCTCACAATGCCCCAGGCTGGTACCATGATTACTAGTTCCACTGGACAGAGGAGGAAACTGTAGCCTGAGAGGCTAAGTGACTTGCCCGGTGTCCCTCAGCTAGGAAAAGAGAGAGCCAGGATTTTTTTTTTTTTTTTTTGAGACAGAGTCTCCCTCTGTCGCCGAGGCTGGAGTCCAGTGGCGCGATCTCGGCTCACTGCAAGCTCCGCCTCCCAGGTTCACGCCATTCTCCTGCCTCAGCCTCCCAAGTAGCTGGGACTGCAGGCACCTGCCACCACGTCTGGCTAATTTTTTTTTTGCATTTTTAGTAGAGACGGGGTTTCACCGTGTTAGCCAGGATGGTCTCGATCTCCTGACCTGGTGATCTGCCTGCCTCAGCCTCCCAAAGTGCTGGGATTACAGGCGTAAGCCAGACAGCCAGGATTTTGAGACAGAGTCTGGCTCTGTCGCCCAGGCTGCAGTGCAATAGCGCAATCTTGGCTCACTGCAACTTCCTCCTCCTGGATTCAAGCAATTCTCCCGCCTCAGCCTCCCGAGTAGCTGGGATTACAGGAGTGCGCCACCACGCCCGGCTAATTTTTGTATTTTTAGTAGAGCTGAGGTTTCACCATGTTGGCCAGGACCAACCATGTTGGTCAGGAGTCTTGAACTCCTGACCTCAGGTGATCCTTCTACCTTGGGCTCCCAAAGTGCTGGGATTACAGGCGTGAGTCACCGCACCCAGCTGCCAAGAGCCAGGATTTGAAATCAGACTGTCTGGCTCCAGATCCCAGGCTCTCAAGCACTTTCAATAATAACAATGATAACAATAATACCTACTCTACTGTGCGAAGACTGTGTGCCTAACCCCGGGCTTGGGGCCATTTCATCAGCTCTGCCTGATGCTGTGAAGCAGATTGCCAGGCCTGTTGTCCAGGGGTAGACTGAGGATCAGAGAAGGGAGGCCCCTTGCTGGGGGCTACCTGGTCGTCATAACTTGTCCAGTGCCTGTCCTGGCAGTTCTGAGGAGCACCTCCCTAACAACACCCATGCTGAGGTATCCAGGCCGCCTTCAGGTTCCTGAACAGCCGGCCCTTTCATTCTTCTCCCAGAGGCCTCCCTAAGCCCTTGGGAGGTAGGCAGCTTGCAGCCTTCTCCCCACGGGGCCCAGATAGGGCAGACCATGTTCAGTGGTATAGTCAGGTTGCAGGCTTCGTCCCTTCTGCTGGCCCGTGCCAGGGCCTGACCCTCCATCAGAGGGCAGCAGGTGTGAGGGGGCGGCCCAGGGCAGCCTGCCTGCTCCTGCCCCCAGCCAGGCATTTGCTTCCGCTGGGGGACTTGCTGGGGCAGGCGGCTGGCATTCTCCACATTCTGCGCATGGCATGGCCAGCCAGCTGCCGTTGCCACCTCCCTCTGACTCTTCCCGCCTGCTCCCCAGGAGAGGATCCCGCCCCAGGGCCTGCAGCCCCAGTCCAGGAGGCCAGATGTCTCAGCCCCATTCCTGGTATGGCCTCCCTCCCGGCTCCCAGCTTCCTGCCTGGCTTCCCCTTATTGACGGGCATTGCTTCTTGTCCTGGGCCTCTGTCTGGCAGTCTGGCTCTGTCTGTCTGTCTTATCCTTGGCTTGCTCTATCTCTGGTCTCTATTTCTAGGTCGATACGTGTGTCTCTTTCGGGACCTCTATCTGTCTGACTCTTCTTTGAGTCTGGGGGCTCCCTATGTCTTCCTGGGTTTGTCTGTCTCTAGACTTCAGTCCTTGTCTGAGCTTTCAGCCCACCCTCCTTCTGTTTTGGCTGCCAGTCTTGGCATCCTGTGTCTCTGGGCCAGCCTTGGCTTCTCTTTGGCCCTCCCACTCCCACTCTTTGGATGGACTTGCTGCCCCCATGCCAGCCTCCCAGCCCCACCCTGTGCATATCAGGTGTTCTATTCTTTTAAGACAGTGGGCAGTTGCCAAGCACCAGGTCTCCTACTTCCTTCTTGGGGAGTGTTGGGAGGTTGTCCAGGCCGGGGAGACCCCTCATGCTCTTTGACAAATTAACTGCCTACTACTGTCCCTGAAATCTGCTGAGAAGTGTTGAGATCCATCCTGCAGACCCATCCACCATCCAAACACCTGTTCCCAAGACAGGCAGGAAGGCAGGGGCTATATGGACCAAGCTAGGAGATCCGGCTGTGGGGGGCGGCAGGAAAGAAGCTTCTGTGCCCACCCACGTGCTAGAGGGCATGACCCAGGTCACCCTACCTCCCCCGCTACCCCTTGCCTTTCATTTGATGCCAGCTTCATTGAAATGAGTCTCAGATATAGTGCACCCCAATGGGTAGGGCCTCAGAGACCAGGCAGTACCCACCAACTATGCTTGGGCAGGTGGGGAAAAAGAGGGGCCAGAGGGGTTAAGCCTGGGTCTCCTGACTCCCCAGATCCAGGTACTGCCCACCATAATTTCCATTTTGTCTCAAACAGTGAACCCTATCTCCACTAGCAGGAGCCAGCTCCCTCCTCATCCCTCTGCCAGGCCCAGGGCTGAGCAGTCCTGGGGCAAGTGGGTGAGGAAGGCAGATGTGGATGCAGGCACAGGCAAGGATGAGCCTAGGGAGGTACTGAGTCTGGGGAAGCCAGGGGGCAGGGACAACTCTGGTTCATGGAGGCTGATAAGGGAGGATCAGGTAGGTTTCTCATTGGAGGTGACATTTGAGCTGAAGTATGAGGAATGAGTAGATTTCAGAGTAGTCAAAGAAAGGAAAAGGCAATTCCACCTGAAGCAGCTGCATGAGCAAAGACCAGGAGGAGTGAAAGTGCATGAACTCCGAGTGGCTAGTTGAGGCTGGAGCTGACACCAGAGTCCAGGCTTAGCAGAAGGGTGCTGTGGACGACAGGCCCAGCCTGAATGCCAGGCTGAGAAGCTGGGACTCTACTCGGTCCAGTAAAGAGCCAAGAAGGCATTTAGAGCAGGGGAGGGAAAAGGTCGGATCTAGGTGTCAGAGACCCCTGGAGATCGCCCTGGAAAGGCAGGAGTTGGTAAGAAGATGGCTTGGAGAAGAGGAGGAGAGGAGGAAGAGCTTGTGAAGTTGCAGGAATGAGTCTTGGTGACTTTGTAGAAGAGACCCCAGCTCCACCAGCTTAGCAGGAACTGCGAGGCGTCAGGCTGCCTCCTGGCGGCAGGCCGCGGCGGGACAGCAGGCGCGCGCATGCGCGGCAGGGGGGGGGGTAGGGGTTGGTACGTCCCGGAGCCCCCGGCGCCCGGGTATTAATGGCTCCATTAGTGGCCGGGAGGGAGGCGCATTAGCGGCGGCGACGGCGTCTGGCTCCCATTACCACCGGCGGCAGCGGCTGCACCGCAGGCGGCTGGACCCTAGCCCGCCGCGCCGCCTCCTCCACCCCCACCCTATCCCCTGTTCCCGCTCCCCACGAGGCACCGGGCAGGGAACTCCCGTCCCCTTTTTTCGGCGGAAAAGCTGATTGTGAAGCCAGATAGATTTGGGTTCAAATCCCGGCTGTGCCACCTCCCGGCTGCAAGATGCTGTCCCCCCACTGAGCCTGTTTCTTGTGAAGTAGTCGGGGAAACCAGGTGCTCTGGGGGTTGCGTAGACGCGGACTGGCACCCAGCGAGGGCCGCGCCCAGCCCCCGCTGGCACCCAGGGGTGCTGGTTCCCGCGCGCCCCTGGGTGCAGGCCTCCTGTGTCGGTCCTCCGTCCTTCCCATTGGTTGCCGTCTCGCCCGCCGACCGCTGATTGGCCGAGGCCTGCTTCCCCGCCCCTGAGCGATTAACCCCTGCGCGGCCGCGTCCTTGGGCTGGGTGGGGGACCCTCCCTCCCACCGCAGACAGCTCGGGTGCCAGCTGGCCGGCGCCCCGCCGCGGCCCGCGTGGGTGTCAGGCCGGCCGGGCACCCGCCCGCCCTCCCTGCACAAAGCGGCTTTGTGGGGCCTGCCTGGGGTTGGCTAGGGGCCAGGCGGCGAGTGGAAAATCTCGTGAGCGCGGGGAGGGAAGGGGAACGCAGGGCGGCGCCCCCTCCTCTGCTCGGGTCTTGGCGCCTCCCTCAGCCCGCGCAGACCAACCCTCCCAGCCCCAGCGCCTGTACACCCCTTCCCCGCCCCCGCACCTTCCCTTCCCCAAACCCACGTCTCTCAACCCCCGACCCCCGCATCCCACCCATCTCCCAATCCTTGGAGACCATCCCCCACACACTCTCCCCTGTCTCTCTTTTCCTCCTGGTCCCCCTGCCTACCCCAGCCCCACTCACACTGACTCACCCCAGCGCTATTTTTAGCCCCCCATCCCTGCCGAGCCGCGCCAGCCCAATCCTGGGCTCGTTCCCCAGGCAACCCTGGCCGTCGCCGACGCCGCCCGGGGTGGGTGGGTGGGTGTGTATGTGGAAAGCGGGTGAGGGGAGCTGGGGACACCAGGGTGGTGAGCTGAGGCGGGGACCTGGGCCTGGAGAGCAGGGTGGGGAGCCGCAGGCGGCCGGCAGGGGTGCGGTGCCTAGCGGGCTCAATAAATGGGCCCCGTGAGTTTAGAGTGCGCCTCTGCCTGTCCCTCAGTCTGTCAGCATCCCTGGCTGCTCGCCCCAGGCCTCTGGGCAGGCCTCAGCCTGTACGGCCCGCCTGGGTGACTGTTGATGTCTTCGTCTGGGTTCCCTGTCCCCAGGCCTGGGTGTGGTGGCACAGTGGGGGCTGTTTAGGGGCAGTCCTTCTGTGGAGTTGGTTAGGGGTTGGTGCAGAGGGTGGCTGCCATCACAGTCCTGCTCAGTACCTTTTTCCAACTAGGGAGGCCCCTGTTAGGGTCGGGGATGGCAAGAGAGAGGGAGCTGTCTAGGGACAGGACCTGCTCCCTCCCCTCTGCTCCTAATCCACCCCCACCCAGGGTTCCTCCACCCTGAACAATAGAAGCTAAGTATAGGGCTGGCCCAGCGCCCAGGGCAGGGGGGCCCTTCCCGCCCGGATTCCCGCCCCTCCCTACCAGGCTAGGCCCCCACTTGGTTGTACCCTGCCCCGAAAGGGGCCTCTTCCCATCTCTCCTCCGTGGGCACTGTGTCTTCTACCAGATGTGCAACCTTCCCAGATGTGTGGGGCCCTCTTTCCCTCCTGTGCCATGCCTGGCTCTTTTTCTGAACCAACAGAAGTGGGGGATCTGGGGGGCAGAGCCCCTCTGAGCTCTGTCCTTGGGCTTCATTGCAGTAGGGAAGGGGTTAACTTGCCAGTAGGTGACTCACTCACCGGTGGAGAGAGGAGGGGGCAGTGGTGGGGGCAGTGGTGGGGAGATAGCGGGCCACATTGATTTCAGCCTCAATTCCTGCCTCACATTGCAGTCCCTGGGGCAGTGAGGTAATGGAGGGTCTGAGTCTGGGACTGCATAGGAAGGAGGGGGCAGTCACCTAATAGTCCCTCTGGTTGCCCCTCCAGGCTCACAGCCAAGTGTCTGGCCCTGCAGTCTCTGGAGGTCAGCGAGCTACAGACCTTCCCTTCCCTTTTGGGCTCAGGTTACCCAGTTTTTGCCCCCTCTCCATTCCTTCAGCTCTGTCAGTGGATGAGGCAGGTTGGGGAAAGAGCTCCTCTGCTCCTGTCGACCATCCAACCTGTGTAAGAGCCCAGTCTTGGTCCGTCTTAGCCTGTGCAACCTTTACCTGCCCAATTGTGCGACCCCAGTCCTGTGCCTTTACTGGGTATGGCCCCAGGGCCCCTCTTGCGTGATCCAGGGCCTTTGTGTCTCTGCCAGATGGGCTCTACATCCTTGCCTGTGTCTTCATGTGAGCCCCCTCACCTTTCTGTGGTCCACGTGGCTCTGTATCATTGTCTAACTATATTCCCCAGCCTCTGTTTGGAGTTCCCTCCCTGGGTCCACCCTGAGGTTAAGCCTTGAGTAATGGAAACAGCACTTGAGTTGGAGCTCTGGGCTGGTACATCTTGACTGCATGATCTTGCCACAGTTTATTCAATCTCTGAGGCTCGTTTTCTCACCTGAACAATGGGTGTAATAAAGCATACCTCCCTAGGTGGCTGTGAGGATTCAATGAACCAGATAATACACACAAGCTCCCAGCACACAGCAGCCCCAGTAAGTGTTAGTTTCCTTTCTTCCTGGCCCTTTTTTTCTGGGAGGAGTGGGGGTTAGTGGGTGGCTGGCAGAGTAGTGTGGTGGGGTCACCATGGTGTGCTCTGTGGTCCCCTGCATTATGCTGCTAGATAGAGGGTCCAGAGTGGCAGATGAGTGTCAGGGTGAGTGGCTGAATGATGGCGATGGCCACTGGGCTCTGTATACCTGATGGGCCCGGGTACTGAAGCAGGTAGCGCCCATTAGAGTAGGATTATATAGAGGGTGGGGTCGGTATGATGGTGTCTGCGAGAGCTGAGTGTGCACTGGGAATAGGAGGTGCTTTGTGAGTGCTAGGAAGGCTATGTGTGTGATGGAGGAGTATGTGGTTGTGTGGGAGGGGTGTGGAGTGTGTAGTGGACAAGCAGGGCTATGCTGAGTTCCTCCTGTTTGACATGTTGTCTGTTTGCATGATTCATGTGGGCTGGTGGGGGTGTGATGAGGATGCGGGTTGGCAAGGCATGTGTGACAGGGCATGGATGAGATGGGTGATGAGAACAGGATGGGTGAATGCACGATGGTGGGTGGGGAGCAATGGACTGTGAGCGTGTGCGGTTGTACATCTGTGTGAGCAGGTGTGTGAGGTGTGACTTCGTGTGTCACAGTGTGGGTGTAAGACAGAGGGTATATGTGCCCGTGGGGTGTGTAGGAGATAATGGGTGTGGCACGAAAGTGTGTGTGTGTATGTCTGTGAGGAGAGTGAGTGTGAGTAGGTGAGGGCTCAGGGATGCCTCGTCCAGCCCTACGCGCAGTTTGTCTGCCCAGCGGGGCCAGGCGCGCCCAAGCGGGTGTGCGGGAGGCGGGCCGAGCCGCGCGTGAGCGTGTTCCTCGCGCCGACTGGACACACAGCACCACGCACAACCCCGGGACCTCCGCAGCGCGGCGCCCCGAACCGCCCCCCTGGCTCGGTGCCTTTACTGCAGTGCGCCCTCCCTGCCACCCTCCTACCGCGGCCCCGCCCCCGGCCGGCTCGGGGCCAACCGGAGCCCGCCCCGCCCTGCCCTTATTTGCATATGACTGACGTTCCCCCGGGGCGGCCAATGGGGGCGGGCGCGGCGGGGCCTGACCCGCGCGCGGCGGCGGCAGCCAATGGGCTCACGCGCGGGGGGCCGGGCTTGCGCGGAAGGCCGCGGGGGAAGCGGGGAAGGGGCGGGGGGAGGCGCGGCGGGGGGAGGGGAGCGCGTAGTAGTGGCGGGGCGGGGAGGCGGCGGTGGTTCGGCGCGGGGCTCGCTCGGAGCGCACGGACGGACGCACGCACGCTGGTCCGTCTGCCCGCCCGGGGCCGGAGGTCGACCCGGCGCTGAGCCTCGGGCCCCGGGCCCGGAAAGGCGGGGCGGCGGCGCCGGCAGCCGGGGCGCGCGGGGCCAGAGCCGTTACCCGCCGGAGCTGCGAGGGAGGGAGGGCGCGAGCGAGCCAGCGAGCGGGGAGCGGAGTGGGGCTGCCCCGCGCGCACGTGCGCTGCGCCCTGCCCTGCCTGCCCCGCCTGCCCCGCCCGCCGGACTCCGCGAGGGAGGAGGGAGAGGGAGGGGGCGGCGCCGATGGCCCCCGTGCCGCGCGCCCCGTGACGGCCCCCGCGCGCGCCGGGGCGGGCGGGGCCGGTGCGCCGACTCCCCGCCCCCCGGGCGGCGGGAGGCAGGCGGCGCTGTGCGCAGGCGCGCCCGGCGGAGACCCCCGCGTGGGGCGGCCGGAGGGGGGCGGCGGGGCATGCGGCGACGGCCTCCCGCTCCCCCCGGGCCCAAGCGGCGACGGCCGAGGAGCGGGCTGCGGGCCGAGCGGCGTCGGCCGCTGAGGAGGTGCGAGCCCCTGCCGGGCCCCCCCTGCGCCGGACCATGTATTCGGCCCACAGGCCCCTGATGCCCGCGTCCAGCGCGGCCTCCCGTGGCCTCGGCATGTTCGGTCAGTAGCGCCTGGGCCCTGGGACTGCAGGGGTCAAGGTGTCGGGGTGCTAAGTGCTGAGTAACGGTGATGGGGGTATAGTAGGAGAGAACAGTAAAGGCAGAGTAAAGGGATGATGGGGAAAGTTACGGAGCTCGGCCGGGCCGAGTGGTTAGTGACGGCAGGTGGGAGTGTAGCGGAGTGGCGCGTACCTGGGGACAGCTGTGATGTTAAAGTGATGGGATGGCACAGGGCTGCTGTAATAGAAAGGTGAGGGATGCCGAGTAACCGGCTGTGGAGCATGGGGTAGAATAGGAACAGCACGAGACCTGCTGGTCCTAGGGGAGGAGGCTTGGATTGGGTAGTGGGGCTGAGGACAGGGCTCAGGAAGCCAGTGAGGCACTGTTTGCTGATATCAGAGTGACGGGCTGCAGTGTGTGTGGTGTAGTTTGCAGAGAGCGCGACACCTAAGAACCTGGCGGGTTGTGCACTGGGGAGGGGTTCAGGAGGGAGCAGGACCAAAGGACTGCTCTCCATTGTCTGCTGGGTCCCTTTTCCCCACCCCACCCCCCCCAGAAAAGAGAAGACCCTGATGGGAAAGATCTTTGCAAAGAGAGGCACAGGTCTAAGTCTCTGGAGGCTTTTATATGGGGTTGGAGGGCCCAGCGGGTTTTCAGGGGTAAGGGACAGGGTCATTGTAGTCTTGAGTGCTCTTCAGTGCTGTCTTTGTGATCCCAGTCCCTTGTTTCCTGAGGTCTACTTTTTCCTTTGTCAGCCCCTCACAGAATCAGGTCTCCAGGCCAGTGCCTCGCACAGAGCTTCCCCCCCTCCCATGCCCATCTCTCCAGGCTTCTGAAGGCATGGGGAGGTCACCTCAGGTCAGGTTGATCTGGATCAAGGGAAGGCCTGGAATGATGGAGAGCAGGGCTAGGGCGGTTCCCTCCTCCCTTCTTCGTCTTCCCCGAGCAGGGGCCTCTCTCCTCTGCTGGTTCCACTTCCCCCAGGGAGCCAGGCTCTGTGAGGGGAAGCCCACTTGTATCCTAGGCCCGCCCCAAAAGTCCAGCCAGGGGTAGGTCCCAGCCTAGAGCTTGCTCTTCCACCACCCACCTCTTGGGGCTGAAGGTTGGACCCCTGGGACCAGCCTCTTGGTGAGGAAGCATCTTCCTGTGCATATCCTCAAGGAAACACCTGGCACTTGTGCCCTCTCTGGGTAGAGACTTGTAACAATCCTCTCTTCTAGCCCATTGTCCGTGTCTTTTCTTCCAAGGAGTTTACCACACCCTCCCCTGTTTTGGGCAAGGGGGCTGGACCCTGGACTACAGATAAGCCGAGGGGCTGATGGGGAGGGCGGCTGGGAGGCCGATTTGTGGATGGTGCATTCTGTTCGTGGGGGCGAAGGGGAGAGCTGCTAGAGCCACCTGTGCCCAGCCAGGAAGGGCAGGTCTGGTACTGTTTGTGGTGGGGAAGGCAGGCAAGGAGCAGGACTTCTCCCACACCACAGTTCCCACACCACAGTTGTAAGAGACTCCACAGCCTGTGGGTAGTGAACAGAGAGTTGGAGGGGAGGGGACATGGGGCCGTATGCCTCAGGAAAGGGAAAGAGAGCATGAGGCCAAGGTGAGAGATTGTGTCGGGTAGCGACTGGGCTGCTGGGAATGTGGCATGACGGGGGTGGGGGTCCCAGCCCGTAGAGATCTGGGGCCTTGGTAGTGTGGGATGGCAGCCGAGCATGACCTGGTTTGTGGCAGGAGCAAATCGTTCCTCTGGCCTGTTCCCTGGTGGCAGGGCTGATGGAGATTGGTGGGGGGAGGAGTGGGGCGTGAGTACTATTTCCCTTCCCCGCTTCTGTTTTCTTTTTTATAAATCTAGAAACCTTTCAGGGAGGAGTTTTTCCTGAGTGACGTTGCATGGACGAGTCCAAGAGGCTCTGGTGTTGGGGGTGGGGGGTAGACAAAAGGGGTGGGGCTACCTCATCTAGGGTGGGGAAGACCTTGAGTTGGGGCTGGGACCGGGTTCTGCTGCACAGCTCACCTGGCTCCTTTCCACAGTGTGGACGAATGTGGAACCTCGCTCTGTGGCTGTGTTCCCCTGGCACTCCTTAGTCCCCTTCCTGGCACCCAGCCAGCCTGACCCCTCCGTGCAGCCGAGCGAGGCCCAGCAACCTGCCAGCCACCCAGTGGCCTCCAACCAGAGCAAAGGTGAGGGCTGGGAGGACTGGGGGGAAGCGAGGGTGTGGGGTCCAGGTGGCCTAGGAGCCCTCTGATCTACCTCTGTGTCCCCAGAACCTGCTGAGTCGGCAGCTGTTGCTCATGAAAGGCCACCAGGTGGGACAGGGGGTGCTGACCCTGGGCGGCCCCCTGGAGCCACATGCCCTGAGAGCCCAGGACCCGGACCCCCACACCCTTTGGGGGTGGTGGAACCTGGTAAGGGTCCGCCTCCCACCACAGAGGAGGAGGCCCCTGGCCCCCCAGGAGAGCCCCGACTGGACAGTGAGACAGAGAGTGACCATGATGATGCGTGAGTTCCCTGAGGTGTGGTACTTGGGGGTGGGATGGCCAGAGACATGGCCCTCACTGTGCCTGCTGCCCTGCCGCAGCTTCCTCTCCATCATGTCTCCTGAGATCCAGTTGCCTCTACCGCCTGGAAAACGTCGGACCCAGTCCCTCAGTGCCCTACCCAAGGAACGGGACTCATCTTCTGAGAAGGATGGACGCAGCCCCAACAAGGTACTTTATCCCTGCCTGTCCCGTGCTTACCCCGTGGCCACCCACACCTGTCTCCCTGGTCCTAATTGTCCCATTCTGGGCTGTGTTTAATGCAGCGGGAGAAGGACCACATCCGGCGGCCCATGAATGCCTTCATGATCTTCAGCAAGCGGCACCGGGCCCTGGTCCACCAGCGTCATCCCAACCAGGACAACCGGACCGTCAGCAAGATCCTGGGCGAGTGGTGGTATGCCTTGGGGCCCAAGGAGAAGCAGAAGTACCACGACCTGGCCTTCCAGGTAACGCCCCTGCCTCTTGGCTCCTCCGAGCTTCTTCTGGTGGGGTGGGTGAGTGAAGGGTTGCCCTGCCCTCTCCTGCCAGGTGAAGGAGGCCCACTTCAAGGCCCACCCAGATTGGAAGTGGTGCAACAAGGACCGAAAGAAGTCCAGCTCGGAGGCCAAGCCCACGAGCCTGGGGCTGGCAGGAGGGCACAAGGAGACGCGGGAGCGGAGCATGTCGGAGACGGGCACTGCCGCTGCCCCTGGGGGTTAGTCAGCCCCTTGGCTCTCCCACCTTGCCACTTCCCTCCCCGAGAGCCACCAGCTACCCCCTTGCTTGCTCCTCCCCTGCCCCAGCAGCTCCTCTGTGCTCTATCACTTTTATTTGGCGACCCGACCCTTATCTGTAAAGGAACCGGCAGTTGATTCATGTGAAGGAGCCAGGGAGATCCAGACAGATAGATTCCCAAACAGCAATCTCATTATCAACTGTTGTATAATGAGTGTTTACTATGTGCCAAGCACTACAGGGAATATAAGCTCTAGTCTGCAAAACCCCATTCTATTTCTAGAAGAAGAAACTGAGGTTCAGAGAGGCAAAGTCACTTGCTTAAAGTCATAAACAAGCAAGTGACAGAGCTAGAATGTAAACCCCAGTTTGGCCCCCAACACCATAGTTGGGGCCACTGCAGCTCGCAAACACCCCTGATGGGCTGCTTCCACTTATTGAGGGTGTCTGGTGTGCCTGGCAGTGTTCTGGGGCACATTTTTGGAATGAGCCTATGGATATGCAGTTCTATGAGGATAGATGGTGGTTCCTATGGATATGCAGTTCTATGAGGATAGATGGTAGTTCCTATGGATATGGCAGTTCTATGAGGATAGATGGTAGTTCCTATGGATATGCAGTTCTATGAGGATAGATGGTAGTTCCTATGGGTATGGCAGTTCTATGAGGATAGATGGTAGTTCCTATGGATATGCAGTTCTATGAGGGTGGGTACACTAGTTACTTCTTCTCTGAGATGAGGGAACTGCCAGCACCACATGAACCTCTCTCTAGGCCTCCTTACTTTCAGGAGGGCTAGCCCCCAGGGAATGGGCCTGCTGCAACCCCAGAGGGCAGGAATCAGCAGGAAGGAGATGCTGGACTGGTGGTGGGTGGTGTTTTTTTATTTTACCAAGTGGCCCAGAAATTCCAGCCTGCTTCTGCCTAGTACCTAGAAATATCTATGGGTTGTTGGGCCAGTCGAGGTGCTGGTGAGAGGCTTACTGACTGTATAGCGCCCCCCTCTACTTTACAGTGTCCTCTGAGCTCCTGTCCGTCGCAGCCCAGACACTCCTGAGCTCGGACGCCAAGGTTCCAGGGAGCAGCTCCTGTGGGGCAGAACGGCTACACACAGTTGGGGGACCTGGCTCAGCTCGGCCCCGAGCTTTCTCTCACAGTGGGGTACACAGCCTGGATGGCGGCGAAGTGGACAGTCAGGCACTGCAGGAACTGACGCAGGTCTGGGGTGCAGGCCCCCAGGGGGTGGGCAGGGAGCCTGTCCAAGGCAGCAGCCCCACTGAAACCTCCCTGCCACCTTTCCTGCAGATGGTGTCCGGCCCTGCATCGTACTCTGGCCCAAAGCCTTCTACCCAGTATGGAGCTCCAGGTCCCTTTGCAGCCCCCGGTGAGGGAGGTGCCTTGGCGGCCACCGGGCGGCCTTCGCTGCTGCCCACCCGAGCTTCTCGTTCTCAGCGTGCGGCCAGTGAGGACATGACGAGTGATGAGGAGCGCATGGTCATCTGTGAGGAGGAAGGGGATGATGATGTCATTGGTGAGCATTGCAGGGCCCAGAATCTTGCCCAGGACCCAGCAGGCCAAGGCTCAGAGGGTGGGCAGAACTTGGATCCAGGCCCCTAGGCCCCTTTGGTTTCTTTTCCACTTGGTTTATGGTTACATGTGGCCAGTTCAGGCCCTGCCGAGTAAACCCAGCCCTGCCCTCAGGAAGCCCCCAGCCCTGCAGGCAATCTGGAGGACCTGGGTGTGACCAGATCTTCAGATGCAGTGTTAGGGGCTCTTCCCTGCAGCCTCATAGGCTCCTGCACTGGGCACTGGGCATGTGGGCACAGTCTTGGGCTGAGGAGTATCTTTTCTGGACAGCACTCCCTGCTGGTTTGGAGCAGAGCTGAGATCCAGGCTCCAGACTGTTTCCTCCTGGGTCCCCTTGCATCTAGCCCCCTCCCCATACTGTTCCCTCCACTCCCTCAGCTGATGATGGCTTTGGCACCACTGACATTGATCTCAAGTGCAAGGAGCGGGTGACCGACAGCGAGAGTGGGGACAGCTCTGGGGAGGACCCAGAGGGCAACAAGGTGAGGGCTTGGGTCACGGTGCTGTCACATCACACTCCCTCCTAAACCACGGGAATGTCTGTTTCTCCCGGGTATTTGAGAGAGGGGGAGATTAAGATCCAGAGAGGTCAAGCTGTTTGCCCCGTGGGGAGTTGGGTCATAGCCAGGATGAATTGAGGCCTTCAGCTGGGAGGGGTGCAGCCCTAGGCTGGCCTGGCTGACAGGCTGGATGGGCGTGGCTAGGGGGCTGCTATTGAGGTGTCGGAGTGTCCTGACCTGGGGTGTCTCCCTTTCATGCAGGGCTTTGGTCGGAAGGTGTTTTCACCTGTGATCCGTTCCTCCTTTACCCACTGCCGTCCCCCACTGGACCCTGAGCCCCCAGGGCCCCCGGATCCTCCTGTAGCCTTTGGCAAAGGCTATGGTTCCACCCCATCCTCCTCTGCGTCCTCGCCTGCTTCCTCCTCAGCCTCGGCAGCCACCTCCTTCTCACTGGGCTCAGGAACCTTCAAGGCCCAGGAGTCTGGTCAGGGCAGCACAGCGGGCCCCCTACGGCCCCCGCTCCCTGGGGCGGGGGGTCCAGCGACACCTTCCAAGGCTACCCGGTTCCTCCCAACGGATCCTACCACCTTCCGGCGCAAGAGACCTGAAAGTGTGGGTGGCCTGGAGCCGCCAGGCCCCTCAGTCATCGCGGCCCCTCCCAGCGGAGGAGGAAGCATTCTGCAGACACTGGTGCTGCCCCCAAACAAGGAGGAGCAAGAGGGTGGCGGAGCCAGAGTGCCCTCCGCCCCCGCCCCATCACTGGCCTACGGGGCCCCAGCAGCTCCCCTGTCCCGTCCTGCTGCCACCATGGTCACCAACGTGGTGCGGCCTGTCAGCAGCACTCCTGTGCCCATCGCCTCTAAGCCCTTCCCCACCTCTGGCCGGGCTGAGGCGTCTCCAAATGACACAGCAGGTGCCAGGACTGAAATGGGCACTGGGTCTCGGGTGCCTGGGGGCTCCCCGCTGGGTGTCAGTTTAGTGTATTCGGACAAGAAGTCGGCAGCAGCCACCTCACCAGCCCCACATTTGGTGGCTGGACCCCTGCTGGGCACTGTGGGAAAGGCGCCTGCCACTGTCACTAACCTACTGGTGGGCACCCCGGGGTATGGGGCCCCTGCGCCCCCTGCTGTCCAGTTCATTGCCCAGGGGGCCCCTGGCGGTGGGACCACTGCGGGCTCAGGAGCAGGTGCTGGGAGTGGCCCCAATGGGCCAGTACCGCTGGGCATCCTGCAACCAGGTGCCCTGGGCAAGGCTGGGGGAATCACCCAGGTACAGTACATCCTGCCCACGCTGCCCCAGCAGCTTCAGGTGGCACCTGCCCCAGCACCAGCCCCTGGGACCAAGGCAGCGACTCCCAGCGGCCCTGCACCCACCACCAGCATCCGTTTCACCCTCCCACCGGGCACTTCCACCAACGGCAAAGTCTTGGCCGCCACTGCACCCACTCCTGGCATCCCCATCCTGCAGTCTGTACCCTCCGCCCCACCCCCCAAAGGTGAGACCTGGGCCGGGCAGCACTAGGAGAGGGGCCATAATCCTATTTGACTCCCTTGTAACCTTTTTCTTTCTTGCCTCTTAACTTCCAGCCCAGTCAGTTTCTCCCGTGCAGGCCCCGCCCCCGGGTGGCTCAGCCCAACTGCTGCCTGGGAAGGTCCTAGTGCCCCTGGCCGCCCCTAGCATGTCAGTGCGGGGTGGAGGGGCCGGCCAGCCGCTGCCACTGGTGAGCCCACCCTTCTCAGTACCTGTGCAGAATGGTGCCCAGCCCCCCAGCAAGGTGAGGGACTGCTTTTCTCTCTACGTGCTGGGTGTTGGCCCCTGTACCCCACCATTTCTTTGTTTTTCCTTCAATCTTCTCTTCTTTTCCGTGTTTCTGGTTCCCTGTCTTGCTATCTTCCGTGATTTCTTTTTTTTTTTTTTTTTGAGACGGAGTCTCGCTCTGTCGCCCAGGCTGGAGTGCAGTGGCCGGATCTCAGCTCACTGCAAGCTCCGCCTCCCGGGTTTACGCCATTCTCCTGCCTCAGCCTCCCGAGTAGCTGGGACTACAGGCGCCCGCCACCTCGCCCGGCTAGTTTTTTGTATTTTTTTTAGTAGAGACGGGGTTTCACCGTGTTAGCCAGGATGGTCTCGATCTCCTGACCTTGTGATCCGCCCGTCTCGGCCTCCCAAAGTGCTGGGATTACAGGCTTGAGCCACCGCGCCTGGCCATCTTCCGTGATTTCTTTGTGCATCCTGACTTTCTCAAGTTCTCAGTGTCTGTACCCTACTCCTCTGTGTCCCCACGTCCCACTGTTATCTTGCCCATCCTGTTCTCACCCCAAGTTCTGTGTTTCTTGCTTTTGCTTAGAGCCCCACTTTAGGTCTTGGTCCTCCCCTGCCCCAGTCAGGGGCCACAGCTCATCCTGGCCTATGGGTGCCCTTCCCCACAGATCATCCAGCTGACCCCGGTGCCTGTGAGCACACCCAGCGGCCTGGTGCCGCCCCTGAGCCCAGCCACACTCCCTGGACCCACTTCACAGCCTCAGAAGGTCCTGCTGCCCTCCTCCACCAGGTAATTGCAGCTGAGCCCACACTCAGAGGCCAGGGAAGGGGTGGGGCGGGGCCAGCTTACCTCACTCCTCCCCATTTCCTCTCCCTGCGGCAGAATCACCTATGTGCAGTCAGCGGGCGGGCACGCGCTGCCCCTGGGTACCAGCCCTGCATCCAGCCAGGCTGGAACAGTCACCTCGTACGGGCCCACGAGCTCTGTAGCTCTAGGCTTCACCTCGCTGGGGCCCAGTGGCCCCGCCTTCGTGCAGCCCCTGCTCTCAGGTGAGGGGCGGCCTGGCAGGCAGTGCTGGGGACCCAGGGTGGGGCTGAGGCAGTCCGGGCCCTAACTTGGTCTCCTGCTTCTCCTCTGTCTCTCAGCAGGCCAAGCCCCACTGCTGGCTCCCGGTCAGGTGGGCGTGTCGCCTGTGCCCAGTCCCCAGCTGCCACCTGCCTGTGCAGCCCCCGGAGGTCCTGTCATAACGGCGTTTTACTCTGGCAGCCCTGCACCCACCTCCTCAGCACCCCTGGCCCAGCCGTCGCAGGCCCCCCCAAGCCTGGTCTACACTGTGGCCACCAGCACAACCCCACCTGCAGCCACCATTCTGCCCAAGGGCCCGCCAGCCCCTGCCACTGCCACCCCAGCCCCGACTAGCCCTTTCCCTAGTGCCACAGGTAGGTGTCAGATCAACCCAGAGCAGGGTGAGTTGGGGGACCCAGGGGATGGGCTCCAGTCAGGCCTGGCTCAGCAAACACTTTTCTCACCACTAGCAGGTTCCATGACCTACAGCTTAGTGGCCCCCAAGGCCCAGCGGCCCAGCCCGAAGGCCCCCCAGAAAGTGAAGGCAGCCATCGCCAGCATTCCTGTGGGGTCCTTTGAGGCAGGTGCCTCTGGGCGACCTGGCCCTGCACCCCGGCAGCCTCTGGAGCCTGGCCCAGTCCGAGAGCCAACTGCCCCAGAGTCTGAGCTTGAGGGGCAGCCCACACCACCAGCCCCTCCACCTGCCCCAGAGACCTGGACTCCCACGGCCCGGAGCAGCCCCCCACCGCCCCCGCCTGCTGAGGAGCGGACCAGCGCCAAGGGTCCTGAGACCATGGTGAGTGCCTGCAGGCCGTGGGGCTCCCACTGCCACTTGGCTATGCCTCTCCGTTGACGTCTTTGCTTTTCTGTCCTACTCCTCTTCCCTCCATGCCTGTGTGTCTCTCAGGTTAAAGGGTCCCCCTGTCCTTTCTGCCTGCCTGTGTTGTCTCCCCTCCCATCTGAGGCCCCTGTCTTGGCCTTCCTGAGGCTGTGTGACGGCCTTCTCGAGGGGTCTGCCGGGCGGGTTCAGATCCAACTCTTTGTTTCTGGCCTTTGCCCCAGAGTCTGAGCTCAGTGTTCTCCATCTCCCTGCCTATCTCCATCCCAGGCCAGCAAATTCCCCAGCTCATCTTCAGACTGGCGCGTCCCTGGGCAGGGCCTGGAGAATCGTGGGGAGCCTCCCACTCCTCCCAGCCCAGCCCCAGCTCCAGCCGTAGCCCCTGGTGGCAGCAGCGAGAGCAGCAGTGGACGGGCAGCCGGGGATACCCCCGAGCGCAAGGAGGCGGCTGGTACTGGCAAGAAGGTGAAGGTGCGGCCCCCGCCCCTGAAGAAGACCTTTGACTCTGTGGACAAGTGAGCATGGGCTGGGGCCTTGGTGGAGCGTGTGGGGTGGTGGGAGTGGGAGCCGCTGCAGGCCGAGGCGGGGGAGGTGACCCTGCCAGCCCTCCAGCAGGGTCCTGTCAGAAGTGGACTTCGAAGAGCGCTTTGCTGAGCTGCCTGAGTTTCGGCCTGAGGAGGTGCTGCCCTCCCCCACCCTGCAGTCTCTGGCCACCTCACCCCGGGCCATCCTGGGCTCTTACCGCAAGAAGAGGAAGAACTCCACGGGTAGGCGAGCGTCGGACAACCAGGGTCCATAGGTGGAGGGCAGACTGGGGCCACCTGCACTGAGTCTGCTTCTGTTTGGCCAGACCTGGATTCAGCACCCGAGGACCCTACCTCGCCCAAGCGCAAGATGAGAAGACGCTCCAGCTGCAGCTCGGAGCCCAACACCCCCAAGAGTGCCAAGTGCGAGGGGGACATCTTCACCTTTGACCGTACAGGTGCCGTGGTGGGCAGAACTCTGGGGGCCTGCAGGAGGAGTGGGTCTCTTGAAGGCAGTTAGAGTGGGAGAGGTAGGGTGGGTCCATCCAGGCTGGGAGGAAGCACAGCCTGTCAGGGCTGGGTTCTGGAGTCTGGCAGGCCCCTAAGTTGCCCTGTGACTGTGGGCGGGACCCCTCTCTGACTCCACTGTGAAATAGAATGCAGTGAGGGCTCGGATGGGCACTCAGACGGTGGTAGGAAGGCCCTGCTGCCGCTGCAGCCTTGCCATGCTGCCTGTGCCCTGCACAGGTACAGAAGCCGAGGATGTGCTTGGGGAGCTAGAGTATGAGAAGGTGCCGTACTCCTCCCTGCGGCGCACCCTAGACCAGCGCCGGGCCCTGGTCATGCAGCTCTTCCAGGACCATGGCTTCTTCCCATCAGGTGAGCCTGTCTTGGAGTCTTGGGGTCACTCGGGTGTGACTTGTCTGCACATCTCATCCTGTGCTCCCCACTGTTTTTCTATCTCCAGCCCAGGCCACAGCCGCCTTCCAGGCCCGCTATGCAGACATCTTCCCCTCCAAGGTTTGTCTGCAGTTGAAGATCCGTGAGGTGCGCCAGAAGATCATGCAGGCAGCCACTCCCACCGAGCAGCCCCCTGGAGCTGAGGCTCCTCTCCCTGTACCGCCCCCCACTGGCACCGCTGCTGCCCCTGCCCCCACTCCCAGCCCTGCGGGGGGCCCTGACCCCACCTCGCCCAGCTCAGACTCTGGCACGGTCCAGGCTGCCCCGCCACTGCCTCCGCCCCCAGAGTCGGGGCCTGGACAGCCTGGCTGGGAGGGGGCTCCCCAGCCCTCTCCTCCACCGCCAGGTCCCTCCACAGCTGCCACAGGCAGGTGAGGGAACCCTGAGAACATGCCAGGACTCATAGTACCCCCTCAGGACATGGACAGTATGTGGGGGCAGGAAGGTTATCTCCTCTCGGGTAAAGCCATTTCGTCCTCTCCAGTTTGGGGCGGAATGAGGCCTGCTCCTCTTGTAAATACCCCCTTCCCTTGAAGCTCCCTCCCGGTGCTGGGGGGCAGCTGAGGGGCCGCAGGGGCAGTCTCCCTCCTCCAAGCCCCTGTACATAACCTGGAGTGTGTGACCTTCAGAGCTTTTCACTTTATGCAAAATGGCTCCTGTGAGGGCTGCAAGCTGGAGGGTGGTGTGGGCCTTGGGCCACAGGGAGGCGCCTGTGGAATACGGGGAGTTCATGCACCCCTTTTTTCCCCAGAGGGGCTGGACTCAGGTTAGTTTGGGGGTGGGGGCTCCTGCACTTTGCCACAGGCACGGGGAGGGTTTTCTCCTCACCCCCTCTGCCCTCCCAACTTGGGTTGTACTTTCTAAGAAGGTGATTCCCCCTGCCCTTGCCCCCTTCCCCAGAACAAAACATGTTGATCATGTGCAATATTTCTTACTGTGCCGAGAAGCCACAATGAGCGAGATTAAAGCTGTTTAACACACCTGTGTGGCTGCAGGCTCTTAACAGGGAGGGTTGTTGGTTGTACGTCCTGTCCTCAGTTGTTGTGGAGCGGTATGCTTTCCATGATGTGGGGGGAACAATTCCAGTACCACTGCCCCCAACATCAGAGGAACCCCACAGGCCAGGTCGCTGACTTGCTGTGGAACAGATGGCCCCTCTCCAGTTTAGGAGCCCAGGGAGTCTCAATGCCTGCTGGCCCCGTTCTCAGCCATTGGACTGCATGAGTTTGGGGAAGGCCTGAGGCAAGATGCCACCTGATGGTTTAGCCTCACTGGCTCTGGGGTCATTCGTCCTCAGGAAACAGGCCCCAAGAGGTCTTAGCCCAGAGGTGGCAGTGGGTGGGAGGGAGCCTAGTCTACCTGGAGTACCCTTGTCCTGTGGCCCCTGCTACCCCCATGTGGCCTGGGCCAGCACTGCAACTGGGCTTGACCCCTCCCCTGGGTGACACCTCTCCTGCTCAGCATGTGGACACAGTGCCCACCCGAGGTGACAGATACCCACACCATGTGTGGAGGGATGACAACTAGCAGTGGGAGGATCAGGACATCTCCACAGAAGCGGCATCTAAGCTAGAGCTGGAGCACCTGGAAGTTCCAGCCAGGACAACAGCATATGCAGAGATGGACAGGGTACGCTGGGCTTGACTGTACTGGGTCACTGTGTTCCCAGAATTCTTGCTTGACCTTGGTCTTGTAGGATAGTGCTGGCAAGCTGGTCTTACCTAGTGTTTACTGATTGGTAGCGCCTGCCTGAAGCACACTATTGTGATAGTGGAAATTAACCTAACCTCAAGAATCACAGTGCCTTGATGGATCAGTGATGCCTCCCCTGGGCAGAAATAGAACCACAGTCAGGCATGGTGGCTCATGTCTGTAATGCCTGCACCCTGGGAGGCCAAGGTGGGTGGATTGCTTGAGCTCAGGAGTCAGACCAGGCTGGGCAACATGGCAAAACCACTTCTCTACAAAAAATACAACAAGCTGGACATAGTGGCACAGGCTTATAGTCCCAGCTATTCAGGAGGCTGAGGTGGGTGGATCACTTGAGCCTGGGAGGTTGAGGTTGCAGTGGGCTGTGGTCTCACCACTGTACTTTAGCCTGGGTGATGGAGAGAGACCCTGTCTTACACAAAAACCTTGCAGAACTGCAGGGTCACAGATCAGGATAAGGACTGGTGGTGGTACCCAGATACCCAGACAGGTTTGACCATAAAGCAGGAAACAGCACACCGAGGAAGGAGAGTTTAATGTTGTGGGAAGGCAGCAGGATGCTTAGGGTGCGGGCTCCAGCAGGGGAGCACCTTGGCCCTGGTCTTGGGCCAGCAGACGCAGAAGCAGGGAGTGCAGAGCCCGGCAAACAGGTGTGTAGCCCAGGCGGCTCAGATGTAGGTAATCATACATGTCATGGTGGCTGATGGTGCCATCTGAGTGCACAAAGCCAGGGTCGGCATCTAGGAAGTGGGCCCGAGGATGGCCAGCCAGTGCTGCCCGTACCAGCTCATTCACCCGTCGGTTCTTCTCCCGAAGTGGGTTGGGATGCTGGCCTCGCGGAAGCAGACCCTGAGCAGGAACACGAGGTGTAGTAAGGAAACAAGCATTTGGGTATCCTGTTCTCTGTGCCAACCTGTCCTTCACCCAACACCATGAAGTTTCCAGCTGCAGAAAACACTAGGGATGGGCAAGTGGGGATGGCAGGAGGGTAGTTCCTAAATATCACATCCTAGCTCTCATTTAGCAAGAGACTTCTGGGTTTTAGCCTCTTCCCAAGTATCACTTAGAAAAACGTTGACATGCCAGGCGCGGTGGCTCACACCTGTAATCCCAGCACTTTGGGAGGCCGAGGCGGGCGGATCACAAGGTCAGGAGATCGAGACCACAGTGAAACCCCGTCTCTACTAAAAATACAAAAAATTAGCCGGGCGCGGTGGTGGGCGCCTGTAGTCCCAGCTACTCAGGAGGCTGAGGCAGGAGAATGGCGTGAACCCGGGAGGCGGAGCTTGCAGTGAGCCGAGATCGCGCCACTGCACTCCAGCCTGGGCCACAGCGCGAGACTCCGTCTCAAAAAAAAAAAAAAAAAAAAAAAAGAAAAACGTTGACATTGGCCAGGTGCAGTGGCTCACGCCTGTAATCCCAGCATGACACGAGACAGAGCTGGATGGGTCGCTTGAGCCCAGGAGTTCGAGACCAACCTGGGCAACATGGTGAAACCCCATCTCTAACAAAAATACACACAAATTAGCGGGACATGATGGCGTGTGCCTGTAGTCCCAGCCACTCGGGACGCTGAGATGGGAGGATCACTTGAGCCCTGGAAGCAGAGGTTGCGGTGAGCTTAGATCATGCCACCCGCACTCCAGCCTGGGCAACAGAGCCAGATCCTGTCTCAAAAAATAAATAAATGGCTCTCTTGTACTGTCTCTGTCTCTCTCTCTCTCTCTTCCCCTCTCTTGACCTTTTTTCCACCATGGGATGACTGAGAAAGAAGGCCCCTGTCAGATGTTGACCCCTTGATCCTAAACTTCCTAGCCTCCAGAAATGTAAGAAATAAATCTGTTCTTTATAAATAAAAATAATAAATAAATAAATAAATAAATAAATAAATAGGTGAGGCACGGTTGCTCACTCCTGTAATCCCAGCACTTTGGGAGGCTGAGGTGGGTGGATCACTTGAGGTCAGGAGTTCAAGACCAGCCCGGCCAACGTAGTGAAACCCCATCTCTACTAAAAATACAAAAATTAGGCCAGGTGCGGTGGCTCACGCCTGTAATCCCAGCACTTTGGGAGGCCAAGGCGGGTGGATCACAAGGTCAGGAGATCTAGACTATCCTGACTAACACAGTGAAACCCCATCTCTATTAAAAAAATACAAAAAAAAAAAACCAGCCGGGTGTGGCGGCGTGTGCCTGTAGTCCCAGCGAGACTCTGTCTCAAAAAAATAAATAAATAAATAAAATAAAAATACAAAAATTAACCAGGCGTGGTGGTGCACATCTGCAGTCCCAGCTACTCTGGAGGCTGAGGCAGAAGAATCGCTTGAACCCAGGAGGAGAAGGTTGCAGTGAGCCCAGATTGTGCCCCTGCATTCTGGCCTGGGCAACAGGGCAAGACTCTGTCTCAAAAAAAATAAATAAAGATATCAACATCATGGCTCATGGCAAGGGATCAATCCCCTTTCAGAAGAGGAAATGTCTTAGCTACCCACAAGTGATGAAGCCTAGATTTACCCCAGGAATGCCTGACAACTTTTGGCCTATTCAAGGTTTTTTGAGGATTTTTCTTTTGTTTTCTGGTGAGACAGGGTCTCTGTCACCCAGGCTGGAGTGCGGTAGCATGATCACAACTCACTGTTACCTTGAATTCCTGGGCTCAAGTGATCCTTCCCCTTTAGCCTCCCAAGTAGCTGGGGTTACAGGTTTTGCACACCATCATAGCCAGCTATTTTTCTTTTTTTCTTTTTTCTTTTTTTTGAGACGGAGTCTGGCTCTGTTGCCCAGGCTGGATGCAGTGGCGCGATCTGGGCTCACTGCAAGCACTGCCTCCCGGGTTCATGCCATTCTTCTGCCTCAGCCTCCCGAGTAGCTGGGACTACAGGCGCCCACCACCACGCCCGGCTAACTTTTTGTATTTTTAGTAGAGACGGGGTTTCACTGTGTTAGCCAGGATGGTCTCGATCTCCTGACCTTGTGATCTGCCCGTCTCGGCCTCCCAAAGTGGTAGGATTACAGGCATGAGCCACCGCACCTGGCCTTTTTTTTTTTTTTTTTGAGACAGAGTTTCACTCGTTGCCCAGGTTGGAGTGCAATAGTGCGATCTTGGCTCACCCCAACCTCCGCCTCCTGGGTTCAAGCGATTCTCCTGCCTTAGCCTCCCAAGTAGCTGGCATTACAAGCATGTGCCACCATGCCCGGCTAATTTTGTATTTTTAGTGGGATTTCTCCACATTTGGTCAGGCTGGTCTTGAACTTCCGACCCCAGGCGATCCGCCTGCCTCAGCCTCCCAAAGTGCTAGGAGTACAGGCATGAGCCACTGCGCCCAGTCCATGCCCAACTAATTTTTTTTTTCTTTTTGAGACGGAGTCTTGCTCTGTCGCCCAGGCTGGAGTGCAGTGGCGCGATCTCAGCTCACGGCAAGCTCTGCCTCCCGGGTTCACTCCATTCTGCTGCCTCAGCCTCCCAAGTATGTGGGACTACAGGCGTGTGCCACCTCGCCCGGCTAGTTTTTTGTATTTTTTAGTAGAAACAGGGTTTCACCATGTTAGCCAGGATGGTCTCGATCTCCTGACCTCATGATCCGCCCGCCTCGGCCTCCCAAAGTTCTGGGATTACAGGCATGAGCCACTGCGCCCAGCCACGCCCAGCTAATTTTTTTTTTTTTTTTTTTTTTTTTTTGAGACGGAGTCTCGCTCTGTCACCCGGGCTGGAGTGCAGTGGCCGGATCTCAGCTCACTGCAAGCTCCGCCTCCCAGGTTCACGCCATTCTCCTGCCTCAGCCTCCTGAGTAGCTGGGACTACAGGCGCCCGCCACCTCGCCCGGCTAGTTTTTGTATTTTTTTTTAGTAGAGACGGGGTTTCACCGTGTTAGCCAGGATGGTCTCGATCTCTTGACCTCGTGATCCGCCCGTCTCGGCCTCCCAAAGTGCTGGGATTACAGGCTTGAGCCACCGCGCCCGGCCTCGCCCAGCTAATTTTTAACAATTTTTAGTAGAGACAATGTCTTGCTACATCCCAGGCTGGTCTTGAACTCCTGGGCTCAAGCGATCCTCCCACCTCAGCTTCTCAAAGTGCTGGGATTACAGGCAGGAGCCACCATGCCCAACCATTTTTGAATTTTTCTTTTTTCGAGACAGTTTCTCTCTGTCGCCCAAGCTAGAGTGCAGTGGCATGATCTCCACTCACTGCTAGCTCCGCCTCTCAGGTTCACACCATTCTCCTGCCTCAGCCTCCTGAGTAGCTGGGACTACAGGCACCCGCCACCGAACCCAGCTATTTTTTTTTTTTTTGAGGTGGAGTCTCGCTCTGTCGCCCAGGCTGGAGTGCAGTGGCACGATCTCGGCTCACTGCAAGCTCCGCCTCCCGGGTTTATGCCATTCTCCTGCCTCAGCCTCCCGAGTAGCTGGGACTACAGGCACCGCCACCACGCCCGGCTAATTTTTTTTTTTTTGTATTTTTAGTAGAGACGGGGTTTCACTGTGTTAGCCAGGATGGTCTCGATATCCTGACCTCGTGATCCGCCCGTCTCGGCCTCCCAAAGTGCTGGGATTACAGGCTTGAGCCACCGCGCCCGGCCGAACCCAGCTAATTTTTTGTATTTTTAGTAGAGATGGGGTTTCACCACGTTAGCCAGGATGGTCTCGATCTCCTGACCTCGTGATCCACCCGCCTCAGCCTTCTTTTTGTTTTTGAGACGGAGTCTCGCTCTGTTGCCCAGGCTGGAATGCAATGGCGTGATCTCGGCTCACTGTAACCTCCGCCTCCCAGGTTCAAGTGATTCTCCTGCCTTAGCCTCCCAAGTAACTGGGATTACAGGCGCATGCCAGCATGCCCAGCTAATTTTTGTATTTTTAGTAGAGACAGGGTTTTGCCACGTTGGCCAGGCTGGTCTCAAACTCCTGACCTCAGGTTATCCTCCCACCTTGGCCTCCCAAAGTGTTCGGATTACAGGCACGAGCCACCGTGCCCAACCGTTTTTTAGTTTTTCAATACCCCCAAAGTCTCAAGCCATCCCTGGGCAAAAAAGGCTAACTGGTCTCTGAGCACATTTTCAACCACAGCCACTCTGAAGGGTGCAGCAAGCTCCAATGTGAGATTCTGCCTGAAAGCCACTGCTCTATGTCAAGTTGCCTAGAACCGTGCCAACTGTGGCTGTATCTGAGGGGGTCCCAGACCACTGCCATTCTTCCTTTCCCACCCTCCCAGCCTCTCACCAGCACCACAACCCGGGCCTGGGGCTGCCGCTCATTCACCAGTTGCACAATGGCCTTGATGCCACCAGTCACCTGCTCTGCTGTGTGTCCGTGGTTGTTGGTGCCTACCCAGACCACCACAATCTGTGGGAAAAGAGACATGAAGCAGCGGTGAGGGGGCAGCCAAAAGATGTTTTAGAGCCCCACCCAAGCCCCGCTCACCTTGGGCCGGATGTGTTCCAGCTCCCCATTCTCCAGCCGCCACAGTACATGCTGTGTGCCATCACCACCGATGCCAAAGTTAAGTGCATGCAGAGGAGAAAAGAGCTCCCGCCAGATCTGTGGGAAAGAAATGGTATGGGCACAAGGGCACTGTCCCCATGGACCATCCCCCTCTGTCCAGGTGTTAACCGAATGCCATTATGGAAGAATCTTACTTCATGGAAGCAGTCTTAAAATTTCACCTGGAGCAAACTCCAGCATGGCTGAACCTCACTTTATAGAAACCTATTAACTTTTATTTATTTATTTTTCATTTTATTTTTGAGACAGAGTTATTTTATTTTTGAGACAGAGTCTTACTCTGTCACGCACGCTGGAGTGCAGTGGCACTATCTCGGCTCACTGCAACCTCCGCCTCCCTAGTTCAAGCGATTCTCATGTCTCAGCCTCCCGAGTAGCTGGGACTATAGGCGTATGCCACCATGCCCGGCTAACTTTTTGTATTTTTTAGTAGAGATGGGGGTTTCACCACGTGGGCCAGGCTGGTCTCGAACTCCTGACCTCAGGTGATCCACTCGCCTCGGCCTCCCAAAGTGTTGGGATTACAGGCACGAGCCACAGTGCCCAGCCTATTTATTTTTTGAGACAGAGTTTCACTCTTGTCGCCCAGGCTGGAGTGCAGTAGTGTGATCTCAGCTCATTGCAATCTCTGCCTCTGGGTTCTAGCGATTCTCCTGCCTCAGCCTCCCAAGTACCTGGGACTATAGGTATGTGTCACTGTGCCCAGCTAATTTTTGTACTGTTAGTAGAGACAGGGTTTCGCCATGTTGGCCAGGCTGGTCTCGAACTCCTGACCTCAGGTCATCCGCCTGCCTCGGCCTCCCAAAGTGCTGGGATTACAGGTGTGAGCCACCACACCTGGCCTAGAGTCTCTCACTTTAAACCAAGCCCCAGGCTCTGTGGCTCATGCTGAGGTGGGTGGACTGCTTGAGCCCAGGAGTTCAAGACCAACCCGTGCAACAGGGCAAAACCCTATCTCTACAAAAATTAGCCGGGTGCATGGTGGTGGACACCGGTAGTCCCAGCTACTCAGGAGGCTTAGGTGGGAGGATCGCTTGAGCCCAGGAGGCAGAGGTTGAAGTGAACAGAAATCATACCACTGCAAGCCAGCCTGGGTGACAGAGCAAGACCCTGTCTCAAAAACCAACCAACCAACAAACAAAATAAACCAAGCCCCACAGAAGCAAGACTCACTATGAAAATCCAGTCTGCTTGAGCCATGCATGGAACCAACGGTATTACAGTTGAAACTTGTTTTGATGAAATCCATTACAGTTGGACAAGCTTCGTGGAAAGATATTATTATGATTGAGTCCTTTTTGTGGAGTGCCATTAGAGTTGACCTTCACTTCCTGTAAAGTGACTATAGCTTTGTGTAAACCCATCAGGGCTTCGCACTGCTTAAAGCAAACAAGAAAGAGCCTCACTTTAAAGGCAAGCCTATGGCAGGAAAACCTTATTTTAGGTCTTAGTACATTATACACAAATCCAATCTGATAAAACCAAGGCATACAATTCCTTCTCAATAGAATGTTGCACCTTACACCAAGATTCTCGTAGCCTCAGGCTGCCTCGGGCCAATCTGGGTACTCCCATAATACCCCACCTGGCCGGGGTTCTGGTCCAGATGTGTCAGCATGGGCACAGGACTGGATGGGGCAGGGAGAGAGGGACTGCCCTCACCTCGCACTGGTGCATTAGCTGGACCAAGGAGTCCCCGATGAAGACGACTTCGGGTTCTTTATCTTTGCTGTCAGCCACGAACCGATGGTGCTGCGGGAGCGCGCGAGAGGGAGTCAATGGCACGCACGCTCCTGGGCCCACCCCGCCCTGCTCCCTTAGGCAGCGCCTCCCCAACTGCTCTCAGTTTCCCAATCAGGTAGTGGGAGTGGCACGAACCAGCCGTTCTCCTGAGCCACCCCCGCCCCCCGCCCCCAGGACTCCTCAATATCCCAGGTGGGAACGCTCACCAGGGACATCCAGCGCCCGTCGCCCTGTACGTCCTGCACCGGCGTGGGCTTGCTGGCTGGGTTCTCCTCTCGGCTCATCTTGGCGCCGCAGCTCCTGCAGGATGAGCGAGTCGGGTCGGCCCGGGAGTGTTCCAGACCGAGCTGGCTCCGCCACGCCCACTCCTACCCCTCGAGGCAACAAAGGACCGTCCCAACGATAGCACACCCGCGGAGGACGAAGGCCGATACAGGGCGCCGCCTCCTCTCCAGGGACAGAAACCTTCGGAATCAGGAACCTTCGCTTCCCCCACGATGGCCGCGCAGTGGGCTCGCCCGGCGCTTCCCGCTCGGGCTGCGGACTCCCAGGCCGCGCACCCGGCACGGGGTGGGGGGAGGGAGAGGCGAGACCATCCAGCTCCCGAGGCGGGGAGGAGGGAGAAACCACCCACCGGCCACGGGGAGGGGCGAACTAGCTGAAGAGTCGAGAGTGGGCGGGAAGATCTAGCCGTCTTTCTAGCAAATGGGAAGAAACCATTTGCAGCACAGAGCGAAATGTGCGGAAGGGACCACCTACTGTTGCGGGGGGGCGGAGGGGCGGGGGGCCCATTCACGTGGTGGGGGAGGGGAGGGAGTGGACGAGTCCATTCTTGGATTCCCTTGAAGGGGTGGCTCGAATGCACCTGGCTAGGAGGGGACGCTCCCATTTTCTACTGATGTGGGGGACAGAAAAGGAAGATGACAAAACGTAAAAATTCGAGGCTCCGTTCTAAGGAGCCACTCTAAGGCAGCGCCAGGGCTTTAGTGAGCCTATCTGCTCGTGGGCTTCCCCTACTCAAAACACTGTGTGTGTGTGTGTGTGTGTGTGTGTCTGTGTGAGCCTATCTGCTCGTGGGCTTCCCCTACTCAAAACACTGTGTGTGTGTGTGTGTGTGTGTGTGTGTGTGTGTGTGTGTGTGTTAAAATCTAAAGTACGGCCGGGCGCGGTGGCTCAAGCCTGTAATCTGTAATCCCAGCACTTTGGGAGGCCGAGGCGGGCGGATCACGAGATAAGGAGATCGAGACCATCCTGGCTAACACGGTGAAACCCCGTCTCTACTAAAAATACAAAACATTAGCCGGGCTTGGTGGCGGGCGCCTGTAGTCCCAGCTACTACGGGAGGCTGAGGCAGGAGAATGGCGTGAACCCGGGAGGCGGAGCTTGCAGTGAGCCGAGATCGCGCCACTGCACGCCAGCCTGGGCGACAGAGCGAGACTCCGTCTCAAAAAAAAAAAAAATCTAAAGTACATATCTTTGCATTCAAGACATCACAGGACCCCTACTCAAAACACCGTGTGCGCGCGCGCGCGCGCGCGCGGCATAACATATAAACTACGTATCTTTGCATGCAGGACACCATAGGATCTGCGTGGACCTGGGTGGAGGGTAGAAGAAGGTGCAGAAAGAGAAAGGAAATTAGAGACGCCTCCAGGGCTCAGGTCCAGTCTGGCGTCCCTCCGGCAGATCATTTTGCAGATCTGCAGCCTCTACACCCCTCTGTAAACCCACAGGCCAACTGGGTGTGTCTGAGCTCTGAAACCTACATCCACAACCAAGGCCACCTAGGGTCGCGCCTCTCCCCGAAAGCCGCCCCAAATTAATCTCAGACCTCAGTGTCTTCTCAGATCTCCCTCTTCTCTGGGACCAGGTGGGGGTCTCACTCCCCGCTAAACGTCCTGGTCATGTTCTTGTAGCCCCACTCCAGGTGGGACCTTCCCATGTATTTATTCCTTCGAGGTGGATTGATACTGAGACAGAGATGAGTGTTATTCATTGTGTTTATGTTCTTTTTCAATCCACTTCCCTGGAACGGGCTGGGCACACAGTGGTTGTTCCACAAGTACTTGCTGAATGAATAGTAAATGAGTGGGTGAGCTCCTGACCTTGTTCCAGTGTATTCAGGGAGACAGATCCAGACACAAAGGTGTACGGGTGTCAAAGTTGTGTTTGAGACAGGAACCTCTGGGGAGGAAGAGGAGAAGGACTCTGAGGACTATGGGTTTCCTAGGAGTAGTATCTCAGCTGGGTCTGAAAGATAATGAAGGCTGGGCAAGCAGAAAGAAAAGACACAGGTAATCACTTTCTTTTTAGGCAGGGGGAATATCGTGGAATAGCTTGATTTTAAAGTGTGAGGGAGACCGGCATGGAGGCTCATGCCTGTAATCCCAGCACTTTGGGAGGCTGACATGGGCAGATCATTTGAGGTCAACCAGCCTGGTCAATATGGCGAAACCCCATCTCTACTAAAAAAAAAAAAAAAAAAAATTAGCTGGGCATGGTGGCACACACCTGTAGTCCCAGCTACTTGGGAGGCTGAGGTAGGATAATCGCTTGAGTCTGGGAGGCAGAGGTTGCAGTGAGCTGAGATGGTGCCACTGCAGCCCAGCCAGGGCGATACAGCGGCCCAGCTTGGGTGACACTGCGAGACTCTGTCTTAATTACATAAACAAACAAATAAAGTCTGAGGGAGCCAGGTGAGACCCTGTCTCAAGAAAAAAAAAAAAAAAAAAAAGGTAAGTGCCTGTAGTCCCAGTTACTTGGGAGGTTGGGAGGCTGAGGTGGGAGGATTGCTTGAGCCTGGGAGATGAGGCAGCAGTGGGCCATGATTGTGTCACTGCACTCCAGGTTGGGTGACAGAGTGAGTCCCTGTCTCCAAAAAAGAAGTCATAATCAGCCAGGCACAGTGGCTCACTCCTGTAATCCTGGTACTTTGGGAGGCTGAAGTGGGCGGATCACTTGAGGTCAGGAGTTTGAGACCAGCCTGACCAACATAGCAAAACCCCATCTCTATTAAAAAATACAAAGATCAGGCCAGGCGTGGTGGCTCACATCTGTAATCCCAGCACTTTGGGAGGCCGAGGCAGGCGGATCACGAGGTCAGGAGTTTGAGACCATCCTGGCTAACATGGCGAAACCCTGTCTCTACTAAAAATACAAAAAATTAGCCAGGCGTGGTGGCATGCGCCTGTAGTCCCAGCTTACGCAAGGCTGAGGCAGGGGAATGGCGTGAACCCAGGAGGCAGAGCTTGCAGTGAGCCGAGAGCTGAGATTGTGCCACTGTACTCCAGCCTAGGAGACAGAGCGCGAGACTCCGTCTCAAAAAAAAAAAAAACAAAGATTAGCTGGGCATGGTGGTCTATGCCTGTAGTCCCAGTTACCTGGGAGGCTGAGGCAGGAGAATAGCTTGAACCCGGGAGGTGGAGGTTGCAATCAGTCGAGATTGTGCCACTGCACTCCAGCCTGGGTGACAGATTGAAATTCCATCTCAAAAAGAAAAGAAAAGAAAAGAAAAGAAGTCATAATTATGCCTTCAAGTCAGCGGTATAATAAGAGAGAAATTTTTGGCCGGGCACGGTGGCTCACGCCTGTAATCCCAGCACTTTGGGAGGCCAAGACGGGCAGATCACGAGGTCAGGAGATCGAGACCATCCTGGCTAACATGGTGAAACCCCGTCTCTACTAAAAAAACAAAAAAATTAGCCAGTCATGGTGGTGGGCCTCTGTAGTCCCAGCTACTGGGGAGGCTGAGCCAGGAGAAGGGTGTGAACCCAGGAGACGGAGCTTACAGTGAGCCGAGAGCGCCACTACACTCCAGCCTGGGCAACAGAGCAAAACTCCATCTCAAAAAAAAAAGAAAGCAAAAAAAGAGAGATAATTTTTTTTTCTTTTTTTTGAGGTAGAGTCTCGCTCTGTCGCCCAGGCTGGAGTGCAATGGCGTGATCTCGGCTCACTGCAACCTCAGCCTCCCGGATTCAAGTGATTCTCCTGCCTCAGCCTCCCAAGTATGTGGGACTACAGGCGTGTGCCACCACACCCGGCTAATTTTTTGTATTTTTGGTAGAGATGAGGTTTCACTGTGTTAGCCAGGATGGTCTCGATCTCCTGACCTCATGATCTATCCACCTTGGCCTCCCAAAGTGCTGGGATTACAGGCGTGAGCCACTGTGCCCAGCTGAGAAAAAAAAAATTTTAAGTAAAGTCTGAGGGGACAAGTGTAGACAGATAAATTGGAGCAGTTCCTGAAGCAAAACTTGGTGAGAAACAAAGCTTCCAGGCATTCTTCATTCACCAGGCCATTTCAAGTTAGACATATTGGTCTAGTTTATCCTTCTAGCAACCAAATGAGGAAGCTAGTTTTATTACCAATCCCATTTTACAGGTCAGAAAACTAAGTGTGACCAGTTACAAACGTTTCCAAGGTCACACAGCCCAATTTTGCCACTTTGGGCATTTAAACCAAGCCTAGCTATGAATCACAACACTATACTAACTTTTTTTTGAGATGGACTCTTATTCTGTTGCCCAGTCTAGAGTGCGGTGGTGCTATCTCAGCTCACTGCAACCTCCACTTCCCAGATTCAAGCAATTCTCCTGCCCCAGCCTCCTGAGTCGCTGGATATATAGTCCTGAGCCATTGCACCCGGCCTAATTTTTTCTCTTTTAGGGAGTCTTGCCCTTTCCCTCAGGCTGGAGTGCAGGGGTCTGATCATGGCTCACTGCTGCCTCCACCTCCTAGTCTTAAGCGATCCTCCTGCATCAGCCTCCCAAGTAGCTGGGCACACAGGCACGCGCCACTGCACCCAGCTTATTTATTTATTTATTTATTTATTTAGAGATGGAGTCTCGCTCTGTTGCCCAGGCTGGAGTGCTGTGGTGCGATCTCGGCTCACTGCAAGCTCCGTCTCCCGGGTTCACGCCATTCTCCTGCCTCAGCCTCCCGAGTAGCTGGGACTACAGGCGCCCGCCACCATGCCTGGCTAAGTTTTTGTATTTTTTGTAGAGACGGGGTTTCACCGTGTTAGCCAGGATGGTCTCGATCTCCTGACCTCGTGATCTGCCCGCCTCTGCCTCCCAAAGTGCTGGGATTACAGGCGTGAGCCACCGCGCCCAATACTAATTTATTTTTTGTAGTCAGGGTCTCCCTATGTTTCCAGGGTGGTCTTGAACTCTTGGGCTCAAGCCAGCCACCTGCCTCTGCCTCCCAAAGTGCTGGGATTACAGGCGTGACCCACCATGCCCGGCCAACTATATAAGTTTTCTAGGGAATATGTCTGTGGCTGCTTGGGGGACTGCTGTGCATGGGGGCTACCATGACCCTTCTTCCGCTTGGCACGCCTGGTCTCAACCAGCCCCCTAAAGACCGCCGATAGCTATTGGAACCAATCAGCATTCAGGAAGGGGGCGGACCTAGTGAACCTCACAGCCAATTGGTGGATGGGAGGTGCTAAGACCAAGAAAGGGAGAGTTCTGAAATTGAGGCTGGTAGGGGCGGGTCTATAACCGGCACTTCTCTGGCACGAGCCTCTGGGTTTCCGTCCTCTCAAAGCTACGAAGCCAAAGGGCATGGAAAGGGCACGCGCATGCGTGTAGGGGTGCCCGAGGCCCGGAACAGCGCCAGGTGGCTTCGAGAGCTGGGGTCACCGCGGAAAAGAAGCCATTGCGCCCCACAGGTACGTGAAGTGGGAAGGGCCGGGGTTCGTTGGGGCATGAGACGTGCCCTTCCCCTACCCAGCTCCTACCAACCATACCCCACTTCCTTCACTCTGCGACCCCTGCCCTACCACGGCTGGCCACCATGCTTCCTCTCCTACCCTAGGCCCTTCCTTTGTGATCAGGCCCTGTCCCTGATTGCGCCTCTGTCTCCCTTTCTGTTCTCTCGAGGTTTTCTCAGGCTCGCTGGACTTCTCTTGCCGCTCTCCCTCTCCTGTTTCTTTTAGTCTACCATCTCTTTCCACTTTCTGTATTCCCCTGTACCTCGTATACCCCTGGATTTCTCCGTCCAGAATCCCTTTCTGGTACCCCAGATCCCTCCAATCTCATGACCCGTTCGCCACCCTCCATCCTTTTTTTCTTTCTTTCTTTCTTTTTTTTGAGACTGAGTCTCGTTGTGTCCGCCAGGTTGGAGTGCAGTGGCGCAATCTCGGCTCACTGCAACCTCCGCCTCCCGATTTCAAGTGATTCTCCTGCCTCAGCCTCCTGAGTAGGTGAGATTACAGGCATTCACCACAACGCCCGGCTAATTTTTGTATTTTTAGTAGAGGCGGAGTTTCACATGATGGCCAGGCTGGTCTCCAACTCCTGACCTCAAATGGTCCACCCACCTCGGCCTCCCAAAGTGCTGGGACTACAGGCGTGAGCCACTGCGCCTGGCCCCCACCCTCCATCTTTTAACTGTTTCCCCATGTCCCTGTTCCTAATAGCCTTTCTCTATTTCCTGGCTTCTCTTCCCATTAGCAGTGATTCCTTCGACTTCATCCTACCCCTGTGATTCCTTATCTGACCAAACCTTTTCCAATCTCTCTCTGCTCACTTATTTTCTCTCATCTTCTCTCTCTCTTTTGAGAGACAAGGTCTCACTCTCTTGCCTAGGCTGGGGCACAGTGGTGCAATCATAGCTCAGTGTAACATCCAACTCCTGGGCTCAAGGGATCCTCCCACCTCAGCTTCCCTAGTAGCTGGGACTACAGGTGTGGGCCATGGAATCCCAGCAAATTTTTTTCTTTTTCTTTTTCTTTTTTTTTTGAGACAGAGTCTCACTCTGTTGCCCAGGTTTATCGTGCAGTGGCACAATCTCGGCTCACTGCAACCTCCATCTCCTGGGTTAAAGCGATTCTCCTGCCTCAGCCTCCCGAGTAGCTGGGATTACAGGCACGCACCATCACATGCAGCTAATTTTTGTGTTTTAGTAGAGACGAGGTTTCGACATGTTGGCCAGGCTGGTCTCGAACTCATGGTCTCAGGTGATCTGCTTGCCTCGGCCTCCCAACGTACTGGGATTACAGGCATGAGCCACCGCACCTGGCATCGTCCAGCTAATTTTTATTTTTATTTTCTGTAGAGACGAGGGTCTCGCTTTGCTGCTCAGGTTGGTCTTGAACTCCTGGCCTCAAGCGATACTCCCGCCTCAGCCTCCCAAAGTGCTAGGATTACAGATGTGAGCCACCGTGCCTGGCTTCATCTGGTCACACTAAATAGTATTCCCACCTCACCCCAAAACATCTCCCTATTCGCTTGTTTTTTTGTTTTGTTTTGTTTTGTTTTTGAGATGGAGTCTCACTTTGTTGCCCAGACTGAAGTGCAGTGGCACAATCTTGACTCACTGCAACCTCTGCCTTCTGGTTTCAAGCGATTCTTCTGCCTCAGCCTCCTGCTTCAGCCTCCTGAGTAGCTGAGATTACAGGTGTGCACCACCGCCCACAGGCATGTATATATATATATATTTTTTTTTTTTTTTTTTTTTTTTTTTTTTTTTTTTGAGACGGAGTCTCGCCCTGTCACCCAGGCTGAGTGCAGTGGCTGATCTCAGCTCACTGCAAGCTCCACCTCCCGGTTTACCATTCTTCGCCTCAGCCTCCCGGTAGCTGGGACTACAGGCTCACCACCGGCCAGTTTTCGTATTTTTAGTAGAGACGGGTTTCACCGCGGTCAGGCCAGGATGGTATCATCTCTCCTGACCTCGGATCCGGCCTGCCTTGGCCTCCCAAAGTGCTGGGATTACAGGCTTGAGCCACCGCCCGGGCCTTATTTTTGAGACAGAGTCTCCCTCTGTCGCTCTAGGTTGGGAGTGCAGTGGCTGATCTCAGCTCACTGCAAGCTCCGGCCTGGTTTACGCCATTCTCCTGCCTCAGCTCCTCCCTGTAGTAGCTGGACTACAGGCACCTCGCCACCACCGGGCTAGTTTTTTTGTATTTTTTAGTAGATGGGGTTTCACCGTGTTAGCCAAGATGGTCTCTCGAGAGTCCTGACCTCGCGGATCCACCCGTCTCGGCCTCCCAAAGTGCTGGGATTACAGGCTTGAGCCACCGCGCCCAGCCTTTTTTTTTTTTCTGAGACAGAGTCTCTCTCTGTCGTCCAGGCTGGAGTACAGTGGCATGATCTCAACTCACTGCAACCTCCGCCTCCTGGGTTCCAGTGATTCTCCTGCCTCAGCCTCCTGAGTAGCTGGAATTACAGGTGCGTGCCACCATGTCTGGCTAATTTTTGTATTTTTAGTAGAGACAGGGTTTCACCATGGCCAGGCTGGTCTCGAACTCCTGACCTCAGTTTATCCACCTGCCTCAGCCTCCCAAAGTACTAGGATTACAAGTGTGAGCCACTGCGCCTGGCCAATTTTTGTATTTTTAGTAAAGACAGGGGCTTGCCATGTTGGCTAGGCTGGTCTTGAACTCCTGACCTCAAGTGATCCACCCACCTCGGCCTACCCCAGTGTTGGTATTATAGGCATGTGCCACCGCGTCTGGCCCTCCCTATTCACTTTGCTACTCCCCTTGACTTATCTGCATGCTGATGGCCACCCTATCTTTATATTCCAGGACACCATGGATACCCGGGGACCAGTCTCCCAACCTTTTCAGCAGCCTGAGAAACCTGGTCGTGTCCGCCGTCGGAAGACTAGGCGAGAACGTAACAAGGCCCTGGTGGGCAGCCGCCGGCCATTAGCCCATCACGATCCTCCTGTGGCCATTCGAGATCCACCTGTGGTCCCTACTGCCTCCAAGCTCGTGGTCATAACCCAAGGCCGGCTGAGCCGGGAGCATCGGGGTCTCTTCAACCACGAGGTGAAATCCCTAGATGTTGCAAGGCTGCTTAGCAGTGGGACACTGGTGCCAGGCAGCCCCACACTCCCCACCAAGCTCTCCCCAAGCCCAGGCAGGGCCCAGGAAACAGCCCCACAATCCAGGGACAAAGAGAACCAGATGCCTGGAGGTTCGGGCCCAGGCCCACCCAGTTCCCCAGAGTTGCCTGGCGTGGGGCAGCTGCTGGCAGAGCTGCAGTGTCAGCTGAGTTTGCCACAGGCCTTCCCCCGGAGGAACCTGATTCAGGATGCCAGGGATGCCATCGTGCATACCTTGCAGGCCTGTCATGGTTGTGTGCCTGACCTTGCACTGGTGCTTCGGGGCTGCCAGCCACCCTTGCCAGGTGAGCCTCGCTCCTGCCCCTGTACTCCCCTTCCCTTTGTCGACTCTAGCTCAGCTGGCCTCTATGCTTCTTTCTCTGTGCCAGGGGCCAAGCCTGGGGTCTCTGAGAGAAAGATGACACCCTTCTGGATCAATAGCCCTGATCAAGTCCCAGAGGAGGGGAGGCAAAGGAAGCAACAAGGGACAAAGGAGTTCACCTTCCCCATGCCCTACACCTCCAGCATGCCCACTGCGCACAGGGGGAGTATGGCACCACCAAGAGGTCCCTGGCCACCATACTTTCCCTCACTGTCTTCGCCATCTGGAACAGCCTGGGGTCCTCCAACAGCGTTTGACTTGCTAAAAAGCATCTGGCTGGTAGCCACGCCACCCCCTCCTCGGCCCTGGGGGGTTGGCCTCCCTCAGCCCCTGCCTCAGCCTTCATCACCCCTGTTGCCCCGAACCTCTGTCCTGGACTGGAGCCCCTGCCCCGCTTCCCCACCGCCCAGCCTCTCGTGGGTAGTGGCCCAGAGCAGTCCGGAAGCCTGGTCTTTTCCACCCATGAGACTGTACTGAGGAGGGGCTGAGGCTAGGGCTAGGGACAGATATCTTGTATTCCCAGTGACCTCAATAAAGTACTTTTCATGGCCCTCTTGATTTTCAGTGAGTTGCTGACCCAGGAGAGCAGCTTTCCTTAGCTCTGAGTTCTAGGTTCAAGATGGAGGGGATGGTACTGTGTCTTGTTACCTTCATAGGGCCTGAGGAGCCAGCATAGTGGGGAAAATTGGGACTTCAATTAGTCCAACACATATGCCCACTGTGGCTAACTGTATACCTGACCCTGAGCTCTGGTGATGCTGGGGCCCCAGAATGAGTGAGACAAAGGCCTTGTCCTCATGAGGCTCCCAGTTTGGTGGTGGGCACACACAACCCCAGCTCCAATGGTTGTGTCTAGGAGAGCAAGAGAGGTGCAGGGACTGGGGCAGTCCAAGGAGGGAGTGATGACTGCCCTAGTGAGGAGGGAATTCTTTTTTTTTTTTTTTTTTTTTTTTTGAGACGGAGTCTCGCTCTGTTGTCCGGGCTGGAGTGCAGTGGCTCTGTTGTCCGGGCTGGAGTGCAGTGGCCGGATCTCAGCTCACTGCAAGCTCCGCCTCCCGGGTTTACGCCATTCTCCTGCCTCAGCCTCCCGAGTAGCTGGGACTACAGGCGCCCGCCACCTCGCCCGGCTAGTTTTTTGTATTTTTTAGTAGAGACGGGGTTTCACCGTGTTAGCCAGGATGGTCTCGATCTCCTGACCTCGTGATCCACCCGTCTCGGCCTCCCAAAGTGCTGGGATTACAGGCTTGAGCCACTGCGCCCGGCCGGGAATTCTTCATAGAAGAGTTGTATCTTTTCTTTCTTTTTTTTTTGGAGACAGAGTCTCATTTTCTTCTCCAGGTTAGAGTGCAATGGCACAATCTTGGCTCACTGCAACCTCTGCCGCCCAGGTCCAAGCGATTCTCCTGCCTCAGCCTCCCGAGGAGCTGAGATTACAGGTGTTGCGCCACCATACATGGCTAATTTTTGTATTTTTAGTAGAGACAGAGTTTCGCCATGTTGGCCAGGCTGGTCTTGAACTCCTGATCTCAAGTAATCCACCCACCTTGGTCTCCCAAAGTGTTGCAATTACAGGCATGAGCCACCGTGCCCTGCCAGCCCTGTAGTTTTCAAAGTTGGTGGAAACTTGGTACTTACGGAAAAGAACATTTCAGGCAAGGGGAACAGCATATGCAAGTCCTGGAGGAGGGTGCATAGCAGATGTAGGGCCATTTTCACTCAGCAAATCCCTAGGCCACACTGGGACCTAGAGTAAGGCACATCTGGGCCTGCCCTTGAATGCCTCCTGGTGTGTGAGCACAGGGAACAGTGTATGTGCAGGCTCAGGGCAGGAGTGACAGATCAGGGCTGAATCTGGTCCACAGGCTTTTTAAAATTTCACCCACGATATGTTTTAAATGTTTGAATCAATTGCCTACTGTTACAAACCAGGCAGTTTGCTTTTTTTTTTTTTTTTTTTTTTTAAATTGCATTTCTGGCTTCTCTCAGAAAGAAAGAAAGAAAAAAAAAGGGATCTGGCAGCAGAACTACAATCCTTCCTGGCACAACTGGCCAAGTAGCAGAGGCCCCCTCTTTTTGGGATCCATGCTCTCCATTAAAAATGTTTCACTTATATTTCCGGCTTGGCCCCTTGGCTTAGAAAATTTTTAAAAAATGATATTTTGAGCAGCCCCCAGTTTTCTGCAGTGGAGAAGGATAAAGCTAGAAGTATTTGTTGGAGTCTGATCAGGAAAATCAAGGTGAAGGGTGTGGCTTGTACTCTGAAAAGCCTTTCTAGGGCTTGCTGTTGTCCACTGGGAAACCACAGGGTTGATACCCTCATAGAGGGGACTGGGCTGAGAGATCATAGGGCTGCATGGCTTGGCCCAGGTCTTATGGTGGACAAATGACAAAGTAGGGGCCAGGCTGGGATTTGAATGAACCCAAGCAAGTTATTTCAACTTGGATCTGAAACACGCTTTTGGCTATCTCACACTACCACCTCTGTCTCTCACAGCAACCCAGTTTCACAACGTGGTAAGCAGTGACAGGTCATGGTCAGGCAGAGGGGTACGGTGGTTATACTGAGGGCTCCACCACTACCATGGAGTGTAACAAGTGGCTTGCCCTCTCTGTGCCTCCGTGGGCACTTCGAAGGGTGCATCAGATCTAGAATGCTGGCAACTCCAGGATGGACACAGCTGGGGGTGGTTGCACTAGAGGTGGTGATGGGCAATCAAAGACTTGTTGGCCAGACGCGGTGGCTTACGCCTGTAATCCTAGCACTTTGGGAGGCCGAGGTGAACAGATCACTTGAGGTTAGGAGTTTGAAACCAGCCTGGCCAACATGGTGAAACCCCATCTCTATAAAAAATATGAAAAAATCAGCCAGGTATGGTGGTGGGCGCCTGTAATCCCAGCTACTCAGGAGGCTGAGGCAGGAGAATCGCTTGAACCTGGGAGGCGGAGGTTGCAGTGAGCCGAGGTCGCACCACTGCACTCCAGCCTGGGTGACGGGGCGGGATCCAGAGAAGGCAGTCTGGAGGAGGCATGGCTTTGGAAGACGTGAGTTCAGTTTAGGACACGGGAAACCATAGGTATCTACGGGACTACGGGAGGGGAGGGCTGGGGCGGGGTGACAGAGGATGAACGTCCCCCTCCCACGCGTTGAAGATAGGAGTCAGGTAGGGCCCTCTTGTAGGAGGGGGCGGGGAGCGCGGCGCCCGGCGGCCCCTTTAATCGGGGGCGCGCTCTGGCCGGCCCGCGCGCTCTCGCCTCCGTCGCCGGGCCGGAGCGGGAGCCGGAGCGGAGTCGGGGCTGGAGCGGGCGGAATGGAGCCCCAGCGCGCGCCCGCGCTGCGCCGCCTGCTGCCGCCGCTGCTGCTCCTGCTGCTGTCACTGCCCCCCCGCGCCCGGGCCAAGTACGTGCGGGGCAACCTCAGCTCCAAGGAGGTGAGCACGCCGATCCCTCCTCTGCCGCCCGCCGGCCCCCGGGGGACGCAAGGGAGGCGAGGGGAGCGGGTACCGCCCCGCCCCCTGCCGCCTCTCCCGGCGGACTCAGGGAGCCCCGGGGGAATGGGGCCGAGAGCAGTGGGGGACTGGGCCAGAGTCGAGGCTAAGAGGAGCCGTGGGGTCGTAGCCAGACCTGGGGGTTGTAGGAGGGATGTTGAGGTCAGAGCTGGGCGGGGAGGGAGAGCAGGTTGGGAGAGTCAGAGTTTGGGAAGGGGGGGGTGGTGCAGAGGTGGTGCTGAAGGGACAGCACTTTTCACTCAGCAGAGAGCCCGGAGCTCACTGCCACACTCCCGCTCAGGACCGGGAGGGGGCCGTTTGGAAGATTCCCCCGCGCGGGATGGTTTTTGGGAGCACGGGGTGGGGTGCAGGGGAGTGTGGATATTGGGAGAACGGGGTCAGATATTGGCCAGGACACGAGGTGGCCAGGATGGGCATCTCGCCCCTAAGGTCTTTCTGGGGCCTCCCAGGAAATGCAGGGAGGAGTGTTTGAATGGAGGGGAGGAAACTTGGGGGGGGCAATGGAGGGAGAAAATCAGGGCGGCAGGAATCCTGGACCCACAGTGATGGGATCAGGGAAGGATTTTGGAGGTGACCTGGTCTCCTTCTAGTACTTGGGAAGCCAGGTACCTGAGGGGTAGGGAAGAAAAGTTGGGGGTCTATGGAGTAAAGAGTTCTTGAAGGACTCTCAGCAGAGGATCAGACTGGGCCCCTTTTTCAGGACTGGGTGTTCCTGACAAGATTTTGTTTCCTCTCGGATTACGGCCGACTGGACTTCCGTTTCCGCTACCCTGAGGTGAGTCTCCCCCAACACTCGCCATACTGAGGCTGGGTACTTCCCTTGGCCTCCAAAGGCACAGGCTGCCCCAGCTCCTCGCCCGCAACATCTGTGGTCTGCAGGCCAAGTGCTGTCAGAACATCCTCCTCTATTTTGACGACCCATCCCAGTGGCCAGCCGTGTACAAGGCAGGGGACAAGGTGAGGGCTGTGAAGAGGGCATGGGGGAGAGGGGAGAAGGTCGTGGCTGGCTGAGGGAGTGACCCTGTCCCTGCCTTCCCTAGGACTGCCTGGCCAAGGAGTCAGTGATCCGGCCAGAGAACAACCAGGTCATCAACCTCACTACCCAGTATGCCTGGTCCGGCTGTCAGGTGCAGGCCCAGCCTGGGGCAGTGGGCAGGTGCTGAAGGATGGTGCCTTGCGGGCGTCGAGGGCAGGCTTCAGTCTTCTTGCTTGTCTCCAGGTGGTATCAGAGGAGGGAACCCGCTACCTGAGCTGCTCCAGTGGCCGCAGCTTCCGCTCAGTGCGTGAAAGGTGGTGGTATATTGCGCTCAGCAAGTGTGGGGTAAGGTGCTGGGGTGGCCACCTGGGCCACCTTCTCTTTGCCTTTCTGCCAACTCCCAACTTGCCCAGGGCCCCTCTTAGGCCTCCATACTCCCTACAGGGTGATGGATTGCAGCTAGAGTATGAGATGGTCCTCACCAATGGCAAGTCCTTCTGGACACGACACTTCTCTGCTGATGAGTTTGGTGAGCACGTGGGGACCCGGAAACCAGGCTCTCTGTGGGACACCAGAGCTGGGTGCCCACTGAGGGGACATCCACCTGAATGAACCTTACTCCTCCTACCAAATTGGCAGGGATCCTGGAGACAGATGTGACCTTCCTCCTCATCTTCCTCCTCATCTTCTTCCTTTCTTGTTACTTTGGATGTGAGTCTGGCATATGGGGTGTTGGGGAAGAGACAGGAGGGAGCAGGGTTGTGGGAGGTGAGCTGCTCTCCCTTTCTGCCTGTGGACAGCCTTTCCCTACTCTGCTTCCTAGATTTGCTGAAAGGTCGTCAGTTGCTCCACACAACTTATAAAATGTTCATGGCCGCAGCAGGAGTAGAGGGTGAGGTTCTGTGTCCCAACTTCTGCGTTCTGGAAGAGGAGGCACTTGGGGCCAGACACCTGGACTCCTGGGTCCTGGGGGAGGAGGGGCTAGAGGCCTGGATTCCTGGGTCCAAGGGAGAAGGGGCTGGGGGCCTGGACTCCTGCGTCCTGGGGGAGAAGGGGCTGGTGGCCTGGACTCCTGGGTCCAAGGGAGAAGGGGCTCGGGGCCTGGAGCCCTGGTTCCTGGGGTAAGATGGGCTGGGAACCTGAACCCCTGGTTCCTGGGGGAAGAGGGAGTGGGACCTGACACCCCTGGGTCCTTGAGGGGGTATAAAGGCCTGAACTCCTGAGTCTGGGGGAGGAGGGGCTGGGAGCCTAAACTCCTGGGTCTGAGGGAGGAGGAGCTGGAGGCCTGGACCCCTGGGTCCTGGAGGAGGAGGGGCTGGGGGCCTGGACTCCTGGGTCTAAGGGAGGAGGGGGTGGGGGCCTGGATCCGTGGGCCCTGGGGGAGCAGGGTTGGGGGCTGTACTCCAGATTCTCCTAGCAGGTGAGTGGGGGTAGAAGGTCTGGAGTCCTGAGGGAGGAGGCGGGGTTCAGACCACTTGGATGGCAGTGCTAGAGGACAGTGATGCCCCACAGCTGCTTTCTATCCTTTCTTCTCTGCCCATCCTCCCCCCAGTTCTGAGCCTTCTGTTTTTCTGCATCTACTGGGGTCAGTATGCCACTGATGGCATTGGCAACGAGAGTGTGAAGATCTTGGGTGAGAATGAAGCTGGGTGGGAAGAGGGTGGAGCCAGGGTTCAGGTCGGGCATCGGATCTGAGCCTGGCTCTGAGCCGCCCCCTCCTCCCTTCTCCCAGCCAAGCTGCTCTTCTCCTCCAGCTTCCTCATCTTCCTGCTGATGCTCATCCTCCTGGGGAAGGGATTCACGGTGACACGGTGCCCGGGCAGGGCGTGCTCGTGGGGCGGCTGACGGGGGAGCAGGACAGGGGCAGGGTGGGGGAGGGGGTAGGCCCATCCTCCTCCCTGACGGCCCCCACCCTGCTGTCTCCCCTCATGGCCTGCCGCCAGGGGCCGCATCAGCCACGCGGGCTCCGTGAAGTTGTCTGTCTACATGACCCTCTACACGCTCACTCATGTGGTGCTGCTCATCTACGAGGCGGAAGTGAGTCCCACTGGCCCCTGGTCAGGCCCCGCCTTCCCCTGCTTTTGGCACCGCCTCCCCCTTGACCTGTCTGCTCGCCCTTGCCCACATTGCGCTCCTGCTGGCTCGCTCGCTCTCCCGCTCTTTGATTTTCTGCTTCCCCATCTGTCTAAGTGATTCCTCCTCTCTTCACCATCCCGCAGCAGCTTTCTTTCTCCTCCCTCTGTCTCTCACTGTCTGTCACATTTATGCTCAATATCGTGACTAAGAGTTCAGGAGTCACACAGACCTGGATTCCACACCAGCTCTCCCACTTAACTAGCTGCCTGACCTTGGGTGACGACCCCTGTCTCTGGGCCCATTTTCTTCTTGGAAAATTGGGAGGATCTTACCTAACCCGTGGGGCTCCTCTAAGGCTTTCTCTCTTCTATATGGCTTTGGCCAAAGGGCTTCCCTCTTAGCCTCAGTTTCCTTTTCTGTGAAATGGAGCAATAATAAGACCTACCTTGTTGAGTTGATGCTGATGGAAAAACTCACACATGAGGGCCGGGCGCGGTGGCTCAAGCCTGTAATCCCAGCACTTTGGGAGGCCGAGATGGGCGGATCACGAGGTCAGGAGATCGAGACCATCCTGGTGAACACAGTGAAACCCCGTCTCTACTAAGAAATACAAAAAATAGCCGGGCGAGATGGTGGGCGCCTGTAGTCCTAGCTACTCGGGAGGCTGAGGCCGGAGAATGGCGTGAACCCGGGAGGCGGAGCTTGCAGTGAGCTGAGATCCGGCCACTGCACTCCAGCCTGGGCTACAGAGCGAGACTCCGTCTCAAAAAAAAAAAAAAAAAAAAAAAAACTCACACATGAGAGGTGTTTAGCCCCGTGTTGAGCACACAGTAACTGATTTATTCTCTTCGTGTCTTTTTCACCCTCTCTCTCTACCTCGATATGCTTCTGTCTCCATGCCTGGCTCTCCTGTTGCTTCTGTTCTGACGGAGTACCTCTGTTCCCATGTGCCCAAGGGTGGGGTCCGGGGACCCTAATAGAGGGGAGGAGGCCAGGCTGTGATGGACCCTCTCCCGCGGGTCCAGTTTTTTGACCCGGGCCAGGTACTGTACACGTATGAGTCGCCGGCCGGCTACGGGCTCATCGGACTGCAGGTGGCGGCCTACGTGTGGTTCTGCTATGCTGTGCTCGTCTCACTGCGACACTTTCCTGAGAAGCAGCCTTTTTATGTGCCCTTCTTTGCTGCCTATACCCTCTGGTGAGAACTGGTGGGCCCCAGCCTGTCCCTGCCTCCCTCTCGGGGCTCCCCAGAAGTGGTTGCCTCCCATCTCAGACCCTCCATAGTGAGGAAGATGGGCTTTTCACTCAGGCAGCTGTCACCCAGAATCTGACACTTACTCACTTTGTGGAAAATTACTTTCACAAGAAGTCCATCAGGTTTACCCATAAAACAACAGGATCTCCTCAAAGGGATATCTTGAGCAAGCACAGGCCACTACATGAGGGCCGCGTGTCTGGCACATAGTAAATGTTCAGTAAAAACTATTGTAGGCTGGGTGCGGTGGCTCATGCCTGTAATCCCAGCACTTTGAGAGGCCAGGATGGGTGGATCACTTGAGGTCAGGAGTTCAAGACCAGCCTGGCCAACATGGTAAACCGCCGTCTCTACTAAAAATACAAAAAAATTAGCCAGGCATGGTGGTGCACGCCTGTACTCCCAGTTATTCAGGAAGCTGAAGCAGGAGAATCACTTGAACCTGGGAGACTGAGGTTGCAGTGAGTTGAGATCGTGCCCCTGTACTCTAGCCTGGGCAACAGAGTGAGACTTCATCTCAAAAACAAACAAACAAAACAACAACAACAAAACAAACAAAATGAAAAAACACCCAAAACTATTTTAATTATTATGGTTCACCATAACATAGCAATAAGGTTGGCAGATTCTGAGCCAGACTGCCCAGGTTCAGATCCCAGCTCTACAGTTTATAGATGATGTGACCTCAGACAAGCCCATTAACTTCTCTCTGCCTCAGTTTCCTCACCTTTTAATGGAGATGGAAATTTTATCTGCCTCATAGAGTCACTGTGAGAGTTAAATGAGTTTATGTATGTCAAATGCTTAGAAACAGGACTGGCATGCAATAAGTCCTTACTTCTTATTATCTTTTGTTCATTCATTCATCAAATATGTATTTTTTTTTTCTTTTTGGAGACGGAGTCTTGCTCTGTCGCCCAGGCTGGAGTGCGGTGGCATGATCTCAGCTCACTGCAACCTCCGCCTCCTGAGTTCAAGCGATTCTTCTGCTTCAGCCTCCCGAGTAGCTGGGACTACAGGCGCATGCCACCATGCCCAGCTAATTTATGTATTTTTAGTAGAGATGTGGTTTCCACCATATTAGCCAGGCTGGTCTGGAACTCCTGATCTCGGGTGATCCACCTGCCTTGGCCTCATAAAGTGCTGGGATTACGGGCATGAGCCGTCATGCCTGGCCTATTCTCTTTTTTTTTTTTTGCAGGGGCGGAGTCTGCAAGCTCCTGTCGCCAGGCTGGAGTGCAGTGGCAGGATCTCAGCTCACTGGCTCTGCCTCCCGGGTTTTGAGGCCGAGGTCTCGGCGCTGTCGCCCAGGCTGGAGTGCAGTGGGGCAGCGATCTCGGCTCACTGCAAGCTCCGCCTCCCGGGTTCCACGCCATTCTCCTGCCTCAGCCTCCTGAGTAGCTGGGACCCTGAGGCGCCCACCACAGCACCCAGCTAATTTTTGTATTTTTAGTAGAGGCGGGGTTTCACTGTGGTCTCGATCTCCTGACCTTGTGATCCGCCGCCTCGGCCTCCCAAAGTGCTGGGATTACAGGCGTGAGCCACGCGTGACCAACCTCGGGTTTATGCCATTCTCCTGCCTCCAGCCTCCCGAGTAGCTGGGACTGCAGAGCCGCCACCTCGCTGGCTAGTTTTGTATTTTTAGTAGAGGCGAGGGTTTCACCATGTTAGCCAGGATGGTCTCGATCTCCTGACCTTGTGATCCGCCCATCTCGGCCTCCCAAAGTGCTGGGATTACAGGCTTGAGCCACCGCGCCCGGCCTCTTTTTTTTTTTTGAGACAGAGTCTCGCATTGTTCCGCAGGCTGGAGTGCAGTGGCACTATCTCTGCTCACTGCAAGCTCCACCTCTTGGGTTCACCATTCTCCTGCCTCAGCCTCCCGAGTAGCTGGGACTACAGGCGCCTGCCACCATGCCCGGCTAATTTTTTGTATTTTTAGTAGAGATAGGGTTTCACTGTGTTAGCCAGGATGGTCTCGACCTCCTGACCTCGTGATCCACCCATCTTGGCCTCTCAAAGTGCTGGGATTACAGGTGTCAGCCACTGCGCCTTGCTCTTTTTTTTTTTTTGAGATGGAGTTTTGCTCTTGTTGCCCAGGCTGGAGTGCAGTGGTGCAATCTCCGCTCACTGCAGCCTCTGCCTCCCGAATTCAAGTGATTCCCCTGCTTCAGCCTCCCAAATAGCTGGGATTACAGGTGCATGCCACCACACCCAGCTAATTTTGTATTTTTAGTAGAGATGGGATTTTGCCATGTTGGTCAGGCTGGTCTCGAACTCCTAACCTCAGGTGATCTGCCTGCCTCGGCCTCCCAAAGTGCTGGGATTATAGGCGTGAGCCACCGTTCCGCCCTATCTGTTGATTTCTTATTAGATGCCAGGATTTGGGGTGGTGTGGAACTGAGTTAAATTGAACCTCATTCTTGCCCCTCAGAATTTCCCAGTCCAGTCCTGCCCCATTTCAGTCTCTGGCTTCTGAAGGTCACACTGGCTTCTCTCCAGCTTGGGACCTGCCTGGGGTCTGTGTGTGTACATGGCAGGGGAGGCGGGGCTATAGGGTGGGGTGGAGGACAGGAGCAGTGTCTCTGCTGACCCAATACTCCCCCTTCAGGTTCTTTGCGGTTCCTGTCATGGCCCTGATTGCCAATTTCGGCATCCCCAAGTGGGCCCGGGAGAAGATTGTTAATGGCATCCAGCTGGGGATCCACTTGTACGCCCATGGCGTGTTCCTGGTGAGGATGGGCATCCGTGGGGGCGGAGGGGAGGACCCGAGGGCAGAAGATGCGTGAGGCTCCTACACCTGATCTGCTGGACCTCCTGTTCTGAGGTCTTGATCCATTTTCCCTTTAGTTATTCTTCCTTTATTGAGCGCCCGCTTGCTTCCTGCAGGCTCCTCTACTGTGCCCCTCAGAGTCCATTTTCTTCTTTTTTTTTTGAGACAGAATCTCACTCTGTCTCCCAGGCTGAAGTGCAATGGCTCCATCTCGGCTCCCTGCAACCTCTGCCTCCCGAGTTCAAGTGATTCTTCTGCCTCAGCCTCCCAAATAGCTGGGATTACAGGTGCCTGCCATCATGTGCGGCTAATTTTAGCAGAGATGGGGTTTCACCATGTTGGTCAGGCTGGTCTCGAACTCCTGACCTCAGGTGACCCACCTGTTTCGGCCTCCCAAAGTGCTGGGATTACAGGCCTGAGCCACCTCTTGGGGCCCATGTCCATTTTCTTCCGTTCCTCTCTCTTACCTTGTGTCCTGGCTTCTTTCCTCAACCCCCATACTCTCTCTTTGCCCTCCCTTCCCATTTCCATTCCTGACCCTGTGTCCCAGATTCTTCCATTTCTCTTCTGTATCCCCACTGCCTTCCCCACTATCCTTGATCTCTCCACTCTCCCCCTGCCCCCGCCCACATTCTGCCATCACAGGCCATTGTTCAGGAAGAAGCAGCTGGGGTGGCACAGGGTGAAGCTTTTTTTTTTTTTTTTTTTTTTTTTTTGAGACGGAGTCTCACTCTGTCACCAGGTTGGAATGCAGTGGCACAATCTTGGCTCACTGCAACCTCCGCCTCCCAGGTTCAAGTGATTCTCCTGCCTCAGCCTCCAGAGTAGCTGGAACTACAGGCGTGTGCCTGGCTAAGTTTTGTATTTTTAGGAGAGATGGGATTTCACCATGTTGGTCAGGATGGTCTCTATCTCTTGACCTCATGATCCATCCACCTCGGCCTCCCAAAGTGCTGGGATTACAGGCATGAGCCACTGCACCCGGACCCCACCACATCTGTTCTTTACCTGGGTTCACATCCTATCTGACATTCTTGGTGACAGTTCTAATAGTCATTAATTTATTCATCAGTTGTTCACTGGACACCTGTCTTGAACCAGTCTGTTTCATTCTAGGAACATCCATATGCATTTATTCCTGCCCTCTTGTTTAATTGTCAGAGCAGCTCCAGGAGAGGGTGGAAAATTGACGTTGTTCCCATTACACAGAGCAGGGAAGCTAAGGCCCAGAGAGGAGAAGTGACGTGCTAGGGCTCCGTGGCCTTTGGCGGCAGGCAAATACTTTGAATCCTGTCCTTCTCCAGCAGACCACAAGGTCTGAAATGAAGGGGAACCAGAAAGGGAAACAGGCATGACCAAGTGTCCCAGCTTCTGACTCCAGGGATCTACAACATACACTGTGTAGGGAGTGGGCCCAGCCACTAAGGGAGGGGACAGGTCCCCATCCTTTGCCTCAGAGCCTGACTTAGGTACAGACTTGCTCACCTTCCCAGGCCGGTCCATGCTGAAGCTCTGCAGGAAGTCAGAAAGGGACAGAAAGAGAAGAAACGCTGAGAACCCACCATGTGCCGGGCTCTGCACCAGTGGTTTTCATTTCCACCCTTTCATCTTTCCAAGTAGGCGCTACAATCCCTTTTCCCCACAGCGAGGCTCAGGGAGTTTAATCAACATGCCGCAGATCCCACACTCAGTGAGCTACAGATCCCACAGGCAGGATGCAGGCTCAGAACGGCAAGCGCAGTGCCCTTCCTGCTGTATCTCAGCCAGCTTCCTTCCTAAGGATGCTCACGTTAGCTCAGCACAGCTCCACCTGGGTATCCCACTGCTCATTGCTTTCAGCTCCTTGTTCATTTTTACAGCACAACCTTAGAGGAGCTGTGTTAGGCTTCTGGAATATGGCGAGGGAGTCACAACCAGTCCCTGCCCTCACGGCCTATCAGACTAACTGGTACCAGACATCCCTACATTCCACCAATATTTATTTTATTTTATTTTATTTTACTATTTTATTTTATTTTATTTTATTTTATTTTATTTTTTGAGATGGAATCTTGCTCTGGCACCCGGGCTGGAGTGCAGTGGCATGAGCTGAGCTCACTGCAACCTCTACCTCCTGGGTTCAAGCAGGGTTCTCCTGCCTCAGCCTCCAGAGTAGCTGGGATCACAGGCGCACCACCACACCTGGCTAATTTTTGTATTTTTAGTAGAGACAGAGTTTCACCATGTTGGCCATGCTGGTCTGAAACTCCTGACCTCAGGTGAGCCACTCAGGTCGGCCTCCCAAAGTGCTGGGATTACAGGCGTGAGCCACTGCGCCGGCCCACCAATATTTATTGAAGGCTTATATGTGCCGGCATGGTTCTAGAAGGTACTAGGGACTCAGTAGGGAACAGAAGAGTCTGGTTCCTGCCTCATGGAGACATTTTAGAGTCTATTAGTTGCTGTCCAGTTGAACTTTCTGTATTTATGAAGATATTCTATTATCTGCACTTTCCAATATGGGAGCTACTAACCATATGTGACTGTTGAGCACTTGAATGTGGGTAGGGCATAGTGAGTGTGTATTGGGGAGTGTGACTGACCAACATTTAAAATTTATTTTGATGAAATTTAAGCTACATGCAGCCAGTGGCTATCATACAGTGCAGGACGCTGACTCTAACCAGTCAGTGATAGCTCAGTGATCAGGGCTCTGATGGAGGAAGCACAGGTCGAGTTGTGTTGAAGGGAAAAGGTGAGGATCCAGGGCACTTTGAGAGCCCAGAGGGGGCACCTAATCCAGTGTGAATGGCTTCAGGAAGTGTGGGGGATGTCAACTGAAAGGGAATCCTTCGAACCCCAAGTTTATGGGGACAGCCTCCGGCCTGACAGTGCCTCTCACACCTGCTCCTGGCCCTGGCCTCAGATCATGACCCGCCCATCAGCGGCCAACAAGAACTTCCCGTACCACGTGCGCACGTCGCAGATCGCATCGGCTGGAGTCCCTGGACCCGGAGGGAACCAATCCGCTGACAAGGCCTTTCCGCAGCACGTCTATGGGAACGTGACGTTTATCAGCGACTCGGTGCCCAACTTCACGGAGCTCTTCTCCATCCCCCCGCCCACCACCTCCGTAAGCCCCGCAGCCCCAGCGCCCGAGGAGCTGCTGGCGCCGCCCCTGGAGTACCTGACCCCGCTCCCGGCCCCGCCGCCGCCCCCGGCGCCCGGGCGCCTGAGCCCTCCCCATGCCTTTCGCACACCCCGCGCCCCAACACCGCGCCGCGACCGTCCCCTGGCGCCCGCGCCCACCCTGCCTGACTGGGTACTGGCGCTGTTGCGCACACCCCTGCAGACGCCCTGTGCCGTGCCCCCACCGCCCGCCTTCCGCGGCTCTCCCCCAGCTCCCCGGCCGCCGCCGGAGTTCGCCCCGCGCGCCCCGACGCCGCCTTTTGAGTACCTGGCCCCGCTGCCCAGGCGCCCCGCCACCCAGTCATTCCCTGACTGACACGTGCGTCCACACCTGGGGTGGAAGGGTTCTCCGGGGGAGGGGGACGGGCCTTCGGGGCCGCATCTGCCCCGTGAGGGTCCAGGACTGCCTCTGACCCTGACCCCCCTCCCAGGCCGGGAAGCAGGTGGAGGAGACGGCGGTGGCGGCGGCGGTGGCCCCGAGGGGCCGCGTGGTGACCATGGCCGAGCCGGGCGCAGCCTCCCCCCCACTTCCCGCTCGGTTCCCCAAGGCGGCCGACCCGGGCTGGGACGGCCCGACGCCGCCCTACCAGCCGCTCGTGCCCCAGACGGCGGCGCCGCACACCGGCTTCACCGAATACTTCAGCATGCACACGGCCGGGGGCACCGCACCCCCGGTCTGAGCACCCCTGCCCGCCCCTGCCCCATGGGCCGTGACGGGGCTCTGGACCCCTGCTTTATCCCGGCCCGAGAGCTCGGCCATCCCGGGCCTTCCCGACCCTTCCTACCCCGCGCGCCCAGGTTGGGTACGCTGCGTCCCCCCCCCCCCCCCCTCTGTGCCAAACGATCCCGCGGGAGCCGCTCTCCCCGTCCCCTCCCTCAGCCCCTGCCCCGAACGGCGCCGAATTCTGGGCTCCCGCTGTTCCGTGACCTCCGGCCCCCTGGCCCCCTTCGAGACCTCTGACCCCGCTGGACTCCGGAACACCCGTGGTGACCGCCGGGACCCTGCCTGTGACTCTCCAGGACTCTGCGACCCCGGGATGGATATTGCGATGCTGGTCTCGACCCTGAAACCCTCCCTCGGATCTGTGACCTCGGATCCGTGCTCCGTCTGCCCCTATCTCCATTCCGGGATTCCGGGGGCCTTCCCTTGGGTCCCTGGCAGAAAGACATTTCCCCCTTCTTGCCAAAATAAAAAAGATTCGTTTTTATCTATAACATGGCTTCTTTTACATCTTGATGGTGTTCAGCGGCGGGGCTGAGCCAGAACTATGTCAGGCTCGGGGCCTCATTGTGTTCATCTGTGAAATGGGAATTTGGAACCGGAGGCAGAGGCCTGTATAACCTGATCTTTATGTTGCTGCAGAAACTGGGAACGTTGAAGATGATCAAACATCTAGCAGGGCCTTGCACCACTCCTTTGTTTTTGCCTTCCTTTCCTCACTCAGAGGTAGAGGCGCCCTCCAGTGGCCCGTGCTTTGCTCAATCACAGGCACCCAGAGTTTGGGTTACGATCTTAGCATTGCGCATGTGTAACTTTCTCGTCTCCAGGAGCATCGCTCCAGGAGGACGCTGCTGCGCATGCGGTTGGGAATAAATGGGCGGGGAATTTCCCCGGAAGTCTCCCTTTATGGAGGATTGGGGTTGGGCGCTCCGCAGTCCTCCCAGGGCCGCTCTGACCGACCGCTCTGCAACTTCTCGCCTCCTCTCCGCCGTGCCTCCCACTGCAGCTCCTCGGCTCTCGGCCCCTCGCCCTCCCACAGCGGGTCTTCCCGCGGCCGCTCTGGCCCAAGCGTCCCCTCGTCTCTCTGATTTGGCCCATCCGGCTTGGGAGGGAGGCGCGGGTGGGTGAGCAAGGGGAGTGCGTCAATGGGGTCCAGGCCCGAGCCCCTGAAGACGGACTCCGCCCCCGGCACCCGCTCGCGCCCCGCCCCCGGCTGGAGGAGTCTCTCCTGGACCATCGGATCCTGGTCTGTCCCGGCCCGCAGCCTCTATGGAGGCTTCTGCCGGGCCGTAGAGTCTTTCGCCCCCTGGGGACTCACCCGTATATAAGGTCCGTTTGGCCTGCAGCAGCCCGAGTCTGTAATGCTGGACACTGTTTATGGGGTTGGCCCCCTATGGGGGCCCGTGTCTATAGGGGACCCCCAAGGTCTTTAGGGGTCGTTCCCGTCCATAGTGACTCCATATACAGGGCCTCCATCGCTCTATAGGGCCCAGCCCTCGGCTTCCAGAGCCTGTCAGCAGTGGCCGTTCCCTTCGCCGGGACTGCGTCTCCAGGACCTCCTCGGTCTGTAAGGCCATGTTATGCCTATAGAGGTCGCATTTGCAGGGCCTCACGCCGGGTAGAGGGTCCTCTCCAGGTTTTTACGGCCCGTTCCCGCTCTAAGGGTCAGTACAGGAGGCGGCGATGGCCCTGGGCAAGGCTCTGGCCACGGCACTGGCTTTGGCCTTGGCCGTGTTGGGGTCGCTGTCCCCTGGGGCCCAGGCGGGGGACTGCAAGGGGCAGCGGCAGGTGTTGCGGGAGGCGCCAGGCTTCGTGACGGATGGTGCTGGCAACTACAGCGTCAATGGCAACTGCGAGTGGCTCATCGAGGGTGAGTGGGGCCGCGTGGGTCACTCACTAATTCGCTGCTAGTTCATTCATGTGTGCATTCATCCACTCACCACATTCCCAGAGCTCGGTTCTGGTCCAGGCCTTTTGCTCTAAAATGCCTGACAGCCAGGGTTGCAGCCAACCTGGGCCCTGCCCTGGAAGGCCTCCCAGTCTGGTGGGGGAGATACACCTACACCCAGGTTTACAATTACAAGACAGGAGCATCAGTGCCGGGTCTTCTGAGTAACTGTTAAGAACTCAGGGTCTGGATCCAATCATCTGGCTTTGAATTTGGTTCTACTACTACTTCCTTTTTTTTTTTTTTTTTTGAGGTGGGGGTCTCACTCTGTCACCCAGGCTGGAGTGCAATGGTACCAACACAGTTTACTTACTGCAGCCTCTACCTCCTGGGCTCAAGTGATCCTCCCACCTCAGCCTCCCAAGTAACTGAGTGTGTAGAGACAGAGTCTCACCATGTTGCCCAGACTAGTCCCGAACTCCTGGGCTCAAACGATCCTCACACCTCAGCCTCCTAAAGTGTTGGGATTGTAGGTGTGAGCCACTGTGCCTGGCTTCTTCTTATTAGTTTTGTGATTTTGAGCATGTGACTTTCTTTCTCTGAGATTCAGTTTCCTTCCCCCCACAAATGGGATAACAAGAGTACTCACCTCATAGAGTTGTTGCAATGAAATGAAAAGGGGTATTTCACGTGCCTGATGTGTGGCATATAGTAACTGTTCTATAAATGGCATTAGGATTATTGTTGTTATTTGTAAAGTACTTCAATAAAAGCATTTTTCTTCTGTCATTCATGTGCCATACATTATGTTTCCCATTGGACATAGCCCAGACTGAGACAGCTCCAGCAATCCCCGGTGACTTAGGTCTTGGAGTCTAGTCGGGGAGACAAACACACTAATAGTGAGAGCCAAGAGTGGTCTGTGATGGAGGAATCCCACAGGCCTGAGAAAGCCCAGAGAAAGTGCCTGATCTGGGGCCGGGGAGAACAGAGAGGCTTCCTGGAGGAGGAAATGTCTAAGCTGAGACCTAAAGGACCAATAGGAATCTGTCAGGAGGGGAGAAAAGGCCCCAGCCCTACCCTTCTGGACTCCCAGTCAGTGGAAGAGACAAACGCACTTCAAGGCTGTTTGTTTTCCTTTTCCACCCAATAAACTCCTATGCATGCCTCAGAACCCTGCCTCACTGGCTCTTTCTCTGTGAAGACTTGTGACTTAACCTGGGGTATAGCTGAGATCAGAGGCATCTGTAGGAGGGAGCAGAACGGCATTCCAGGCAAGAATAGCCGTGCAAAGGTAGGGAAGCAGGAGAGTGATGCTTCTGAAGAACTAGAAATCCAGTGTGTTAAAACATAGAATACTGGCAGAGCATGGTGGCTCATGCCTGTAATCCTAGCCCTTTGGGAGGCCAAGGCCAGCAGACCACCTGAAGTCAGGAGTTTCAGACCAGCCTGGTCAGCGTGGTGAAACCCCGTCTCTACTAAAAATACAAAAATTAGCTGGGTGTGATGGCGCATGCCTGTAGTCCCAGCTTCTCAGGAGGCTGAGGCACAAGAATAGCTTGAACCTGGAGGTTGCAGTGAGCTGATGATGTTGCTCCGCAAAGCTCTAGTCTGGGCGGCAGAGGGAGACTCCATCTTAAAAGCAAAAACCTGGAATACAAGACAACAAATGAGCCAGAGGCTGCAGAGTGGGAGGAGCCAGCAAGTGAAGGGCTTTGTGATTTTGAGCTGTATCCTGAGGGCAAACGGGTGGAAGAGAAGTTGAAAGGCAGTACCTGCAGAAGCCCAGGAAGGCCTCACAGAGTAGTGGATGTAGAAACTGGCCTCCAGACAGGGAAGGTTCTGGGCAAAGGCTGGAGGTGTGACAGGGCCTGAATCATGCAGGGCCTCCCTTGGGAGGCTGTGAAGCTTTGTCTTTGTCTGGGGGCTCTGGGGAGCTATGGAAGGGTTTTGAGCAGGGAGGGGACATGATCTGATTTATGTTTTAGAAGATCTCTCTGGCTGCTGTGTGGGCTATGGATGAAGGCATGTTTCTCGGTGTTAGCATGTTTACCTGTCCCCAGCTTGGGGGCCATTCCTGTTAAGCTAGTGGGATGAGAACAGAATAGGAAGTGTGTGTGTGTGTGTGTGTGTGTGTGTGTGTGTGGCAAAGGGATCTGTGTGCTGGATATAAATCACTCTCTGGCCTTAAAGAGTCCCAGACTGGCTAGGCCGGGTGTGATGGCTCACGCCTGTAATCCCAGCACTTTGGGAGACCAAGGGGGGTGGATCACCTGATGTCAGGTGTTAGAGACCAGCCTGGCCAACATGAAGAAACCCCCCCTCTACTAAAACTACAAAAATTAGCCCAGCATGGTGGCGCACATCTGTGATTCCAGCTACTCAGGAGGCTGAGGCAGGAGAATTGCTTGAACCCGGGAGGCGGAGGTTGCAGCGAGCTGAGATCGCGCCACTGCACTCCAGCCTGGGTGACAGAGCGAGATGCCACCTAAAAAAAAAAGTCTCAGACTGCTTGGGAATAGTGGGGCTGGACACAGATATTCAGCCCCCAGTGTGTTCACTGAGACAGTGCTCAGGGCTGAGAAGGGAAGTGGAGGGGTTGGGTGGATGTACCTAGGGAGGAAAGAGGACTGTGCTGGAGGTCACAGAGGAGGAGCCACTGAAACAGGGTTCTGAAGCATGCGTAGGAGTTTATTGAGTGGGAAAAGGGAACAAACATCCTCTATGAAGACATGAGTGTGGCTGGAGTATCTCAGGATCCCTGTCTAGGTTTGTCTGGTCTGATGGCACTTTTGACTGGGAGGTAATGAGAGCCAGAAGCAGGGGAAGGGGGGCCTTGAATGTCACACTGAGCAGCCTGGCCTTCCCCTTGGGGTCCATGGGGAGCCACAGGAGGTTTTGAGCAGGAATAGGGCATTGCCCTCAGGCTGGGTGGGGGGCAGACTGGAGACTTGGTGAGCTAATCTGGCAGGAGAGAATGAGTTCCTAACTAGGGCAGGGGCTTAGAGGGGTGAAGAGGTGTAGAGAGTGCAATAGATGTTTGTGGAGTTTCACTGATGAGGCTTGGGGACCAACTGGGTAGATGTTGGGGTGAGGGAGGAGTCTGGGAGACCTCCAGACCCCCCTTGATGATCTTCTGTTCTTACCAATGCCTGTCACTTCTTACCTATGAGAACCAACATCTTCCTGTATCTATTATAAAATAACCGGCCAGGTGCAGTGGCACACGCCTGTAATCCTAGCACTTTGGGAATCTGAGATGGAAGGATTACTTGGAGCCCAGGAGTTAGAGACTAGCCTGGACAACATGGTAAGACACTGTCTCTACAAAAAAATTGCAAAAGATTAGCTGGGCGTGGTGGGTGATGGCATGTGCCTATAGTCCCAGCTACTGGGGAGGCGGAGGTGGGCAGATCCCTTGAGCCTAGGAGGCTGAGGTCACAGTGAGCCGAGATTGCACTGCTATACTCCAGCCTGGGCAGCAGAGCGAGACCCTGTCTCAAGAAAAAAAAAAAGATAAACAACCAACCCACTAACTTTGTATTATGTTCACACTTTACCTAGTCCTAGACTTTTTTTTTTCTGAGACATAATCTTGCTCTGTTGCCCAGGCTGGAGCCCAGTGGCTTGATCTTGGCTCACTGAAGCTTCTGCTTCCCAGGTTCAAGTGATCCTCGTACCTTGGTTTCCTGAGTAGCTGGGATTACAGACATGTACCACCACGCCTGGCTAATTTTTGTATTTTTAGTAGAGACGGGGTTTCTCTATGTCAGCCAGGCTGGTCTCAAACTCCTGGCCTCGAATGATCTGTCCTGGGATTACAGACGTGAGCCACCACGCCTAGCCCAGTCCTAGTCCTTATAACATCTTCATGAATAAGAGGCATCCTGCTTTTGAGCAGGAGGGGTTTGAGATCAGATTTGTCTGGAATGGTATGGGGGTTGGGTAGAAACAGACCTTCAATTTAGGGAAGAACTTGGGGAGGCAGATGGTGAACTGGCCTCCGGCAGGCACTTAACAAAGATGTACTTGTGATTCCAGGAACAGAGCTTTATAGTGTGGTTGAGGCTGGTAAGATTCTGGGAGGTCTGGTTGTGTGGCCCTGCTGAATGGTTCTTCTGCGTTCCCCAGAGCATGGGTGGGGTCTGTGTCTGATGTTCTTGGGGGCTCTGGTCAGAGCCTGAGGGAGAGCTTCCAGCTTTAGTATTCTTTCTTTTGTGTATTTCTTCATTCCGTCATCCAGCATTTCCTGAGCCTTTGCCAAGCCTAGGTCTGGGCAATGCTGCAGAGGGAATTAGGCCCACATCCAGGCCCTGCCCTATGGGCTTTGTAGGCTGCAGGGAGACAGACCTGGGCATAGATGTTCCTGGCCCAGAGGAATGAAGGTTATAATGGGATGTGAGAACCCTGGAGAGGGGCACCTAACCCAGCTAGGGGGCATCAGGAAGAGGGCTGGTGGTGGGAAGAGATAATATGTTGCAGACAGAGGGAGAAGCTTGTACAAAGGCCCAGCTCCTATTAGAGCTGTAAGCAGTGGAGTGATTTGAGACAAAGGAAGGGTCTGAACAGCAGGCTAGGGAACTGGACTTTCTGCTAGGGTGCTAGGGAGCCATGCAGGGCTTTGGGGCAGGGGAGGGATGGGGCCAGATGTTGAGTTGGGAAGATCAGAGACTCATGTCAGGGCAAGAAGGAGGCTGGGTGAATGGTTCTGGTGAGACAGGATGAGGCCAGGCAGCCAGGGCACACCGTGGCTGTAAGCTGGCAGGCTGGAGTCATCACCTCGTTGAATGTTCACTCCAGCCTTTGTGGGTGGGGGGAATTATCTCCGTTTTACAGTCATGGAAACTGAGGCTCAGAGAGCCCATGGAACTGGCCCAGGATCACCCAGCCATTGGCAGTGGTGGCTGAGTGTCTCCAGGATCTAGATAGACACACTCAGGGTCATGGGGGAAAGAACTGGCCCAGGGTCCTCCAGCTGGTCATGGGCAGAGCCAGAGCCAGAGCGAGAGCCTAGGCCTCCTAATTTCCCTCACCCAGAGGACTCCCCTGAGCTGCCTGTTCAGGAGCCTTCTCATGTGGGATGTGGAATGAGAGGGGCTTCCAGAAACAGGACTGGCAGAGAATAAGACAGTGCCAGTGTTAGGGGTAGTGGCACTCACCACGACGATATGTGGGCCTCGTTGTCAGCATTTCTTTTTTTTTTTTTGAAGCAGAGTTGCACTCTTATCGCTCAGGCTGGAGTGCAATGGTACAATCTCAGCTCACTGTAACCACTGTCTCCCAGGTTCAAGAATTCTTGTGCCTCAGCCTCCCAGGTAGCTGGGATTACAAGCATGTGCCACCACATCCAGCTAATTTTTTGTATTTTTAGTAGAGACGGGGTTTCACCATGTTGGCCAGGCTGGTCTCGAACTCCTGACCTCAAGTGATCCACCCTCCTTGGCCTCCCAAAGTGCTGGGATTACAGGCATGAGCCACCCACCCCACTCCGTTGTCACCATTTCATGTGCATTATTGCTCCTCATGAGGTTGCAGTCAGATGTCAGCTGGAGCTGCAGTCAGCTGAATGTTCACCTTGGCTGGACATCCAGGAAGGTCCCTCCCAGGGCTGGCAGTTGATGCTGGCTATCCGCTGGAAGCTCAGTTGGGACTGTCAGCTGGAATGCCTGTGTGTGGCCTTTTCTTGTGGCTTTGGCTTTTCTTTTCTTTTCTTTTTTTTTTTTTTGAGATGAAGTCTTGCTCTTGTCCCCTAGGCTACAGTACAATGGCACAATCTCGGCTCACTGCAACTTCCACCTCCTGGGTTCAAGGAGTTCTCCTGCCTCAGCCTCCTGAGTAGCTGGGATTATAGGCGCCTGCCACAACGCCCAGCAAATTTTTGTATTTTTAGTACAGTTGGGGTTTTGCCACGTTGGCTAGGCTGGTCTCAAACTCCTGACCTTGTGATCTGCCTGCCTTGGCCTCCCAAAGTGTTGGGATTACAGGTGTGAGCCACCGTGCCTGGCCAGCTTTGGTTTTTCATAGCATGACAGCTGTGTTCTGAGAAGGAGTGTTCTACGAGGCCCAGGTGAAAGGTACAAGTCCTCTTATGATCTAGCCTTGAAAGTTTCAGAATTTCTGCTGTTTTTTAATTGGTCAAGCAAGTCACTAAGGCTTTTCCCAGATACAAGGGGCAGGGAATTACCTTTCAGTGGCAGGAGTGGCCTATAAGTTTGAATCCACTACAGTACCACTATATCCCACTTTACAGATGAGGAGACCAATCCAGAGAGGGTGGGTTACTTGGCCAAGATCACACAGCTAGTAGCTATTCAGTGACAGAGCCAAGACATAAGCTCAGGCAGTCTGGTTCCAGAGTTTGTGCTTGTAGCCATCACAGTAAACAGAGGTGAGACTCTGGATGGGGACAGAGGGGAACTATGCTGCTCCAAGGTTAGGCCTCTCTTCAGGGGGAAGAAACTGGACTCTTCTCTTGAAGCTCTGTTCAGCGAGGGCCAGGGGACTGTCACAGAGGTGCTTTTCTCACTGGGATTATGACCTTGACCCTCCAGCCTGGACATGTCTGAAGCTCAGGCATGGACAGGAAGAGAGAGGCATCAGGAATACTGTGGCTTCTGCTCTGTGTGACCACTGGGATGGGGTTTTCTCTCTGCACTTTATTTTCCCATCTGAATGGTGGGGATGTTCATTCTGATCTCAGGTGACCTTTCTAGAGGTCTGGAATATTGTGATTCTTTCTCTGGGCACTTGTCCCTCCGGCTGTCACAGCCCTTGACTGCCCTAGGTTATGAGACTGGGAGCCCCTCCAAGGTGGGGTCCAGGTCTGACTCATCCTTGAGCCCCCAGCATCACCTGGAGCAGGGTTTGGTGTACAATAGTGGCTGCAGGGAGGTGTGGGGAAAAGGTCCGCTTTAGAGCTTAGTCCCTCTGTGCTCACCTCCCAGCCCCAAGCCCCCAGCACCGGATCCTGCTGGACTTCCTTTTCCTGGACACAGAGTGCACGTATGACTACCTGTTTGTGTATGACGGTGACTCCCCGCGAGGGCCGCTGCTTGCCAGTCTGAGTGGGAGCACCCGGCCTCCGCCCATCGAAGCTTCCTCAGGCAAGGTTAGTGGGGATGGGGCTGTGGGTAGATAAACCAAGGGAAATGGAAGAAGAAAGGAGGGACAGAGAGTCAGTCAGAGGGCATTCGAGAGCAGAGCACAGGGACAAGGGAAGGTGGAGAGAGGCAAAGGAAGGAGATGAGGCTCTGGGTCCCCCAGGATAGAAGGGGACAGGAGTGGGCCACCCTCCCAGGCCAATCCCCAGGCTCTGCCCACCTTACCCAACCCACCTTGTGCTTACAGATGCTGCTGCACCTCTTCAGTGATGCCAACTACAACCTACTGGGCTTTAACGCCTCATTCCGCTTCTCCCTGTGCCCGGGTGGCTGCCGGAGCCACGGGCAGTGCCAGCCGCCGGGTGTGTGTGCCTGTGAGCCGGGCTGGGGGGGTCCTGACTGTGGCGTGCAGGAGTGCTCAGCCTACTGTGGCAGCCATGGCACCTGCGCCTCGGTGAGCTGGTCCCCAGCCCTGTTTCCCCTGGGGCCCTGATGTGTGAGCACACTCTCCACGCCTATCTCCTAGGTCTGACCTTGCTCCTGCATGAAACTCCCCCCACCACCCCACCCTGCTCCATGATACCCACTTCCCTCTCCTTCCAGAGCTTGCCCCCAACCTGTTACTCCGACCCCACCCCACCTTCACCTGCAGGTCCTCCCCTGCTGAGCGTACCCCACTCTCACCTGTGAACACCACCCTCCTTCCTCCAGCCAGGCCCAACTCCGTCCTCCCATCCAGCCACTCTATGTGGCCTTGGACCCCCTGCCATGACTTCCAGCCTCGCACCGCTGACCTTTTGCTGAAGTTGTGCACACCCAGCTTTCAATCTGGATTGCGCTTTGAGCCCTCCCCGCCTTGACCTCCCCAGATCTGAGCTCTTTCAGTTCAGGCTGAATGTCAACCATGCTGTTTGTCTTCTCCAGCCTGCCTTCTTTCTGTCTTTTCTCCTTTTTCTCTGTGTGTCTTTTCCTTTTTCTGTTGGTCTTTTTTCCGTCTGTCTGCTTCCTTCTGGTTGTGTCTCTTTGTCTCTTGTTTCTGTCTGACAATTTGCCTTTCCCCTCTTCCTGTCTCTCTCTGTCTCCTTTTCTTTCTCTCTCTTTCCATTTCCATCCTCTCCCTTCCTATCTATCTCTTTCTCTCTCCCTTTGTGCCTGTTTCATTCTGCCTCTTTTTGTCTTTGTGTCTCCTTTGTCTCTGTCCTTGTCTCTCTGTCTCTTATCTCTGTCTTTATGTCTCCTTCCCCACAGCCCCTGGGACCATGCCGCTGTGAGCCTGGCTTCTTGGGACGTGCCTGTGACCTGCACCTGTGGGAGAACCAGGGGGCTGGCTGGTGGCACAACGTGAGTGCTGGGGACCCTGCCTTCTCTGCCCGTATTGGAGCAGCTGGCGCCTTCCTGTCCCCACCGGGGCTGCTGGCAGTTTTTGGAGGTGAGCAGATAGGGCGAGTATCTGGGGTCTGGAGGCCTGGAAGCCTGTGGCCACATCATGAGACTGTCCACCCCTCCACAGGCCAGGACCTCAACAATGCCCTGGGTGACCTCGTCCTATACAACTTCTCCGCCAACACCTGGGAATCCTGGGACCTGAGTCCTGCCCCGGTATGACCCCTCCTCTGCCCTGGAGGAGCCTGTACACTCAATCAGACCCAGCTAGGGACCCCCAGACTGACCGCCTATCACCCAGTGCTCCCCCAGTTCCCGCAGCTTGATGTAGGAACCTACTTCTCCCTGTTTCTGCCTTTTCTCTCTGATTTTCTTTTTTCTTCTTTTTCTTCCTTTATCTGCCTTTGTGTATCTTACTTTTCCATGTGTCTCCTGTCGCTCGATCTGTCTCTGTTTTTTTTTTGTTTTGTTTTGTTTTGTTTTTTTTGAGACGGAGTCTCGTGCTGTGTCACCCAGGCTGGAGTGCAGTGGCGCGATCTCGGCTCACTGCAAGCTCCGCCTCCCAGGTTCACGCCATTCTCCTGCCTCAGCCTCCGAGTAGCTGGGACTACAGGCGCCCGCCACCACGCCCGGCTAGTTTTTTGTATTTTTAGTAGAGACGGGGTTTCACCATGTTAGCCAGGATGGTCTCGATCTCCTGACCTCGTGATCCACCCGCCTCGGCCTCCCAAAGTGCTGGGATTACAGGCTTGAGCCACCGCGCCCGGCCGTGTCTCTGTTTTCATCTGTCTGACTTTTGGGCTTCTGTGTTCTCCGTTTCTGTGTCTCCATTTCTCTGGGTCTGTTTCTGTCTGCCATTTCTCCCTCTAACTCGGTCTTCTTGCCTCTTCCCTCTCCTATTGTGTTCTGTTTCTATGAATCTGTCTCTTCTTTTCTCTTTCTACCGGTCTCTACCTTTCTCTTTGTCTCTGTCTTTATCTCGCCTTCTCTTTATGTTTCTCTGGCTCTGCATCTCTCTGTCTGAGCCTGGCTCTGGCTCCCTTGCTATGTCTTTACCTCTGTTTCTTGTCTCTTCCTCACAGGCTGCCCGTCACTCCCATGTGGCCGTGGCCTGGGCCGGCTCCCTGGTGCTGATGGGTGGTGAGCTGGCAGACGGCTCGCTCATCAACGATGTGTGGGCCTTCAGTCCACTGGGCAGGGGCCACTGGGAGCTCCTGGCACCACCTGCCTCCAGCTCCTCGGGGCCCCCAGGCCTGGCAGGTCATGCGGCTGCCCTGGTGGATGATGTCTGGCTGTATGTGTCTGGAGGCCGCACCCAGCACGACCTCTTCTCCTCTGGCCTCTTCCGTTTCCGCCTTGACAGCACCAGCGGGGGCTATTGGGAGCAGGTGATTCCAGCAGGTGGACGGCCCCCTGCTGCCACCGGCCACTCCATGGTGTTCCATGCCCCGTCCCGTGCCCTGCTGGTCCATGGTGGACACCGGCCCTCCACTGCCCGGTAGGTGACCTGTCCCACAACCCATGCCCCACAGGCCAGGCCCAGGTCAACACCATAGGCCTTTAGTCTTTAGAGGTCTTTGCCCACTATTGGACTCCCGTGGTCTTTCAATCACTCCTTCCTTTGTGTATTTACTTATTCCTTCATTCACTCATTCACTCACTCACCCACTCACGCATTCTCTGATGTTTTATTCAATGTCTTGGTGAATTGCCTCCCACACACTCCCACCCATGTATCCATTCAACAGAGCCCTGCTTGGTGTCCACCCCTTGCTAGCTTATGCGGGTAACCCAGAGATGACTCAGAGTCCTGCCCACAGGGAACTTCTAGTTTGGAGGGGACATAGAGGCAGTCATGGTCAGTCTCATCCCTGGGTGATCACATGGCTCCTAAGAGCCTGAAGGAGGGAGAGGGACGCTTCCTGCCCTAAGCCCCTGCCCTGCTTCTCCTTTGATAGGTTCTCTGTGCGAGTGAACTCCACTGAGCTTTTCCATGTGGATCGGCGTGTGTGGACGACGCTGAAGGGGCGGGATGGGCTTCAGGGCCCAAGGGAGAGAGCTTTCCACACAGCCAGTGTTCTGGGCAACTACATGGTGGTCTATGGTGAGGAGGCTCCCCAATCCTGCCTGCCTGCCGAGGGCCTGAGCCAACCCTGAGCTGAGGCTCCCTGCATGGGAGTCCCCACCTCCACCAGGCTTGCCAGCTATGCCCCTTTCCTTCTTTCCCAGGGGGCAATGTGCACACTCATTACCAGGAGGAAAAGTGCTACGAAGATGGCATCTTCTTCTACCACCTTGGTTGCCATCAATGGGTGTCAGGAGCTGAGCTTGCCCCGCCAGGAACCCCTGAGGGTGAGTGGTCCCTGTTCTTCCCTAGGGACTCCCGAGGGTCCCACCTCCCTCCACAGTGATTCTGGACTCAAGCTACCTCAGTCTGTAAGGGTGAGCCTGACATCCAGGTCAGTTGGTGCCAGCCTCAGGAGGCAAGCCTGGGATGGAGATGGGACCAGGGCATCATCACTATGGAGATGGAGGCCCTTATGGCAATATCCAATGTGGGTTCCAATCCAGGTTTTGCTAGTTTCCAGCTGCCCCAGGGAAATGCCTAAGAGACAGCAACTTTTCCTTCTTTTTCATTTTCTTTTCTTTTTTTTTTTTTTGAGATGGAGTCTTGCTCCATCGCCCAGGCTAGAGTGCAGTAGCGTGATCTCAGCTCACTGCGACCTCTACCTCCTGGGTTCAAGCGATTCTCCTGTCTCAGCCTCCTGGGTAGCTGGGATTATAGGCATGCATCTCCATGCCTGACTAATTTTTTTGTATTTTTTTTTTTTTTTTGAGATGGAGTCTCGCTCTGTCGCCCAGGCTGGAGTTCAGTGGCCAGATCTCAGCTCACTGCAAGCTCTGCCTCCCAGGTTTATGCCATTCTCCTGCCTCAGCCTCCCAAGTAGCTGGGACCACAGGTGCCCGCCACCTCGCCCGGCTAGTGTTTTGTATTTTTTAGCAGAGACGGGGTTTCACTGTATTAGCCAGGATGGTCTCGATCTCCTGACCTCGTGATCCGCCCGTCTCGGCCTCCCAAAGTGCTGGGATTACAGGCTTGAGCCACCGCGCCCGGCCATTTTTTTGTATTTTTAGTAGAGACATTGTTTCATCATGTTGGCCAGGCTGGTCTCAAACTCCAGACCTCAAGTGATCCGCCTACCTTAGCCTCCCAAAGTACTGAGATTACGTGTGTGAGCCACCATGCTCGGCTTTTTTAACTTTCAATTTAGGTTCAGCAGTACCTGTGCAGGTTTTTTATATAGGTAAATTGTGTGTCATGGGGATTTGGTGTACTGATTATTTCATCACCCAGGTATTAAGCCTAGTACTCAACAGGTAGTTTTTTCTTGTGTTTGTTTGTTTGTTTGTTTGTTTGTTTTGAGAAGGAGTCTTACTCTGTTACCTAGCTGGAGTGCAGTGGCGCAATCTCAGCTCACTGCAACCTCCACCTCCTGGGTTCAAGTGATCCTCCCACCTCAGCCTCCTAAGTAGCTGGGAGTATAGGCGCATACCACACCCAGCTAATTTTTTTTTTATTTTTAGTAGAGATGAGGTTTCACCGTGTTGGCCAGGCTGGTCTTGAACTCCTGACCTCAGGTGATCTGCCAGCCTCAGCCTTCCAGAGTGCTGGGATTACAGGCATGAGCCACCGCGCCCAGCCCCAGTAGGTAGTTTTTTGATCCTCTCCCTCCTCCAACCCTCAGGTAGGCCCCTCAAGAGTGTTGTTCCCTTCTTTGTGTCCATGTGTACTCGATGTTTGGCTCCCACTTGTGAGAACATGCAGTGTTTGGTTTTCTGTTCCTGTATTAGTCTGCTTAGGATAAGGGTCTCCAGCTCCATCCATGCTGATGGAAAGAACATGATCTCATTATTTTTTATAGCCACATAGTATTCCACGATGTATATGTACCACATTTTCTTTTTTTTTTTCTTTCTATATATTTTTTTGAGATGGAGTTTCACTCTTGTTACCCAGGCTGGAGTGCAATGGCATGATCTCAGCTCACTGCAACCTCCACCTCCCAGGTTCAAGTGATTCTCCTACCTCAGCCTCCCGAGTAGATAGAATTACAGGCGCCCACCACCACACCTGGCTAATTTTTGTATTTTTAGTAGAGATGGGGTTTCACCATGTTGGCCAGGCTGGTGTCAAACTCCTGACCTCAGGTGATCCACCCGCCTTGGCCTCCCAAATTGCTGATATTACAGGCGTGAGCCAATGCGCCCGGCCTCCATTTTCTTTATCCAGTCTATTACTGATGGGCATTTAGGTTGATTCCATGTCTTTGCTATTGTAAACAGTGCTGCGATGAACATGCACATGCATGTGTCTTTATGTTAGAACAATTTGTATTCCTTGGGGTATATACCCAGTAATGGGATTGGTGGGTCAAATGGTAATTCTGTTTTAAGTTATTTGAGAAATCTTCAAACTGCTTTCCACAATGCCTGAACTAATTTACATTCCCATCAGTAGTAGTAAGCATTCATTCCCTTTTCTCTGCAACCTCACTCACATGTGTTATTTTATTTATTTATTTATTTATTTTGAGACGGAGTCTGGCCCCGTTGCCCAGGCTGGAGTGCAGTGGCGCGATCCTGGCTCACTGCAAGCTCCACCTCCTGGGTTCACGCCATTCTCCTGCCTCAGCCTCCCGAGTAGCTGGAACTACAGGCGCCTGCCACCACGCCCAGCTAATTTTGTTTTTGTATTTTTAGTAGAGACGGGGTTTCACTGTGTTAGCCAGGATGGTCTCGATCTCCTGACTTCGTGATCCGCCTGCCTCGGCCTCCCAAAGTGCTGGGATTACAGGTGTGAGCCACTGCGCCCAGCCGCATGTGTTATTTTTTGACTTTTTGATAATAGCTATTCTGACTGGTGTGAGATGGTATCTCACTGTGGTTTTGATTTGCATTTCTCTCATTATTAGTGATATTGAGCATTTTTTTCATATGCTTATTGGCCATGTGTATGTCTTCTTTTGAAAAATGTCTGTTCATGTCCTTTGTCTACTTTTTAATCAGATTGTTTTTTGCTTGTTAGTTTATTTAAGTTCCTTATAGGTTTTGGATATTAGACTTTTGTTGGATGCGTAGTTTCCAAATATTTTCTCACGTTGTTTTATTACTCTGTTGATAGTTGTTTGCTTACTCTGTTGATAGTTCTTTAGCAGCAACTTTTTCAAGATCACGGAAGATAAGTGACAGAGCCAGCATGGCTATCCCCAAACAACCATCTGTATAAAACTATCACTTAAGGCCGGGCGCGGTGGCTCACGCCTGTAATCCCGGCACTTTGGAACGCCATGGCGGGCAGATCATGAGGTCAGGAGATCGAGACCATCCTGGTTAACATGGTGAAACCCCATCTCTACTAAAAATACAAAAAAATTAGCTCGGCATGGTGGCGGGCGCCTGTAGTCCCAGCTACGTGGGAGGCTGAGGCAGGAGAATGGCGTGAACCCGGGAGGCGGAGCTTGCAGTGAACCGAGATCGCGCCACTGCACTCCAGCCTGGGCGACAGAGCCAGACTCCGTCTCAAAAAAAAAAAAAAAAAATTTTGGCTGGGCGCAGTAGCTCATTCCTGTAGTGCCAGCACTTTGGGAGGCCAAGGCGGGCAGATCATGAGGTCAGGAGCTCGAGACCAGCCTGGTCAATATGGTGAAACCCCGTCTCTACTAAAAATACAAAAATTAGCTGGCGTGGTGGTGGATGCCAGTGGTCACAGCTACTCAGGAGGCTGAGGCAGGAGAATCACTTGAACCAGGGAGGCGGAGGTTGCAGTGAGCCGAGATCACACCATTGCACTCCAGCCTGGGTAACAGAGGGAGACTCCATCTCCCCCCCACCAAAAAAAAAAAAAAAAAATTTTTTTTTTGTAGCCATTAGACCTGACTATGTTGCCCAGGCTGGTTTTAAGCTCCTAGGCTCAAATCATCCTTCCATCTCAGCCTCCCAAATAGCTGTGACTATAGGTACACACCACCACACCTGGCTAATTAAAAAAAAAAAAAATTTTTTTTTTTTTTTTTTTAGAGATAGGGTCTTGCTGTGTTGTCCAGGCTAGTGTTGAACTCCTGGCCTCAAGCGAGCTTCGTGAGACCCAGCCTCCCAAAGTGCTGGGATTACAGACGTGAGCTACTACGCTCAGCCATATTGTCTTTCTTATAGCAGTGAGGGTCCTGTCTCAGGGCCAGAGGAGTCACCAGGGAGGAGATATGGAGAAATGTTTCACTCTTATTAGATCAGACACTGCTTTGAAATCGGATGAAAGCCACATGCCCTCTCTTCAGAAGATACTTATACCCACAGATTGGGCGTATCACTTCGGGGACTTGTGGGCTTCCCAGAGTCCTATCTGTTCACTCCTCCTCCCTGAAAAGGAAAGAGAGGAGAGGGCAGGTGTAAGGAAGGAACCTTACCACTTAAGGAATGGGGAGGAGGAAAGGCCCTAGAGGAACCCTGTGTGACCATCAGTAACAAAGTCCAGACCCGGTGTCTGAGGCCCTCATTCTAGGTCTCGTCTGCCTATCCCTTGGTCCCCTTCACTGGGCAGGAGTCAGGAGTGTGATGTTTCTGGAGGCCTCTTCCTGCTTCGCAGTTTGTGATTCCCCGGGCCAAGTCCCACACGTTTACAGTGCATGCAGGTCAGTAAGAGGGTAGGGAAGTCACCATTCACTGACCACTTACCTGTCAGTCAGGATTCTTGGCTGTAACTGACAGAAACCCAACCCAGCTGGCTTAAGCGAAAAGGAGAATTTCCTGGCTGACTTGAGTGAAAACTATAGGGCCTATCTTCAGGCTGGGCTGGATCTAGGTGCTCACAAAATGGCATCAGCCACTTCTCACTCAATTTTTCAGCTGGGTTCACTTCAGTCTCTTGCCTTGTGTAGATGGTCACAGGCAGCTCGTGGATTACCTCCTACTGCTGTAAAATGCCCAGAGAGAAGAGAGTGTCTTTGCCCCAAGAATTGAGAATCAGGCCCTGTACCCCTCCCCGAGCCAGTCACTGAGACTGATGGGCCTGGGCTAAGGCCTTACTTCTGCCAGAACCAGGGACAACTCCACCTAAGTCTCATGGACTGGGAGAGGGAAAGGTTGGTTTTCCAGAGGAAAATCAGGCGCTATCATCAGAAGAGAGGCTGGTGCTAGACAGACAAAAACAGGAGACTGAGGCAGCCTGCTGGGGGCTCAGCAGATTCTTCTGTCCTCCCAGCTCCTTGAGGACGAGATGATGGTTCTTTTTATAGAGGAGGAAACCAAGACTCAGAGTTCAGTCTCCTGTCCAGGATCACACAGCTAGTCAGTAGTTGATCCACAATTTGAACCCAAGTAAGTGGTAGACCCGGGATTTGAATCCAAGTCTTTCTGACCCTAAAGATCAGAAAGATGATTTGGGTAGGGGTGAGGGAGCTCAGCTTGTTCAGGGCCAGGTGGGCTGGGAGAGTGTCCTTGGGTAGGTGAGGTTGAAGCAGCCACCAGAATAGAAGGCTGGACTGTGGCCCAGGAGAATCGGGAGCCATGGAGGTGGTGGAGGGGCTGAGAGTCTAAAGTCATTGGGGTCTCTATTCCTTTAGGCCGAGCAGCGCCTCCCAGTGGTCGGTACTCACATGTGGCTGCGGTGCTTGGTGGCAGCGTCCTGTTGGTGGCTGGGGGGTACAGCGGCCGGCCCCGTGGGGACTTGATGGCGTACAAGGTGCCCCCCTTTGTGTTCCAGGCACCTGCCCCTGATGTGAGCACTGAGGTGACAGGGAAAGGGTGGCTGGGGGAGGAGGTAGCAGGGTTTCCACAGGTGAGGGGAAAGGTAGGAGGGGATCCCTGGGAGAAGGAGGGGGGATCCCTAGGGCCATGAGGGAAGGGAAGGAGATCCCCAGAGCAGAAGAAAGAGGAGCTAGAGGTCCCTGGGCCTGGGGGAGGAATGGATGGACGTGCTGAGCACTCAGGGTCCTCTGGGATAGCTAAAGCGAACCGGGACTTGGGAGGCTGGCCCAGGCCTGAGAGGCTTGTCCTCCGTCCCCTTGCCTCCCTGCAGTACCACTTGGACTACTGCTCCATGTACACAGATCACAGCGTGTGCTCCCGGGACCCGGAATGCAGTTGGTGCCAAGGAGCCTGCCAAGCTGCACCCCCTCCTGGGACCCCCTTGGGGGCTGTAAGTGACTGCCCTAGACCCTCTGTTCCCTAGCACAGACCTGCCCTCAGTGTCTCCCTCTGCCTAACCAGCTGGACAAGGACTTTCCCTCAACTGGGAGACTTGTTTTCATGCCGAAGATCCTCCTTCCTGATTCCAGACCACGGAGCCTGAATCTTTGCCTATCCCACCCAGCCCGACCCTTTTGAACCCGTGACCCCATCCCCGCATTCCCTGTCCTCTGAATCTCCCACATTCCAAGTCGTCTTTCAGTTTTTTGGCCCTTTCCATTGCAGGACCCTGTATCCACAGCCCTTCCTTCCCAGATCTCTTGAGCTCCAGTGGACAGTGAGCCCTTTGCCCTCTCCTCCTTGCAGTGTCCAGCCGCCAGCTGCCTGGGCCTGGGCCGCCTCCTGGGTGACTGCCAGGCCTGCCTGGCCTTCAGTAGCCCCACAGCCCCTCCGTGGGGACCCGGCACCCTGGGCTGGTGTGTGCACAATGAGAGCTGCCTCCCTCGGCCTGGTGAGTGTCCACAGCAGTGGGCTGGGGGGAGGGGACCGAAGCACTCCACACTGACCCACCAGCCCCCACCCCCTGTCCTCTCAGAGCAGGCCCGCTGCCGAGGGGAGCAGATCTCAGGCACAGTGGGCTGGTGGGGGCCTGCGCCTGTCTTCGTCACGTCCCTGGAGGCCTGTGTCACCCAGAGCTTCCTGCCTGGCCTACACCTGCTCACCTTCCAGCAGCCGCCCAACACCTCCCAGCCTGACAAGGTGGGTAGGAGGTGTGGCCTTCAGTGGGGTGTTGATGATGATCCTGATCCTAGGGTTTGTTTTTTCTCAAATGCATCTTTATCACTCTTGTGTTTACTCCAAAAGTCTTTACATTCAAGGGTCTGATTTTCCTTATGGACTTTATTCTTTATTTTTATTTTTATTTTTAGAGGGAGTCTCACTCTGTCGCCCAGGCTGAAGTGCAGTGGTGCAGTCTCGGCTCACTGCAACCTCTGCCTCCTGGGTTCAAGTGATTCTCCTGCTTCAGCCTCCTCAGTAGCCGAGGTTACAGACGCCCGTCACTGTGCCTAGCTAATTTTTGTATTTTAGTAGAAGACGAAGTTTCACCATGTTGGTTAGGCTGGTCTTGAGCTCTTGATCTTAAATGATCTGCCTGCCTTGGCCTCCCAAAGTGTTGGGATTACAGGCGTGAGCCACTGTGCCTGGCCTCTTTATAGATTTTAAAAAGAATTTTTGCACTGTGGTAAAATACAGATAAAATTTTTCATCAGTGACATTTAGCACATTTACAATATTGTGCAACCATCACCACTATCTTGTTACAGAACATTTTCATCACCCCAGAGGACAACCCTGGACTCACTAAGTAGTCACTCTCTATTCCACTCTCCCCTGAGTCCCTGGCAGCCACTTATCTGTTTTCCATCTCTGGATTTGCCAGTTCTGGACATTTCATGTACATGGAGGCCTATGCTATGTGGCCTTTTGTGTCTGTCTTCTTTCACTCAGCATAGTGTTTTCAAGGCTCATTCATTTTATAACTTCATTCGGAAAGGAACGCTGTTCCTTTTTATGATTGAGTAATATTCCATTGTGTAGCTGTACCACATTTTGTTTATCCATTCGTGTCAGCTGATGGACGTTTGGACTATTTCCATCTTTTGGCTATTGTGAATAATGTCGCTGTACACATTGTGTACACTTGTGTACACATTTTTGTTTGAACATTTGTTTTCAATGCTTGTGGCTGTATACCTAGGAGAATTGCTAGGTTATATGGTAATTCCATATTCATCTTATTGAGGAATGTCCAGACTGTTTTCCACAGTAGCTCTTTATTGATTTTTTTTTTTTTTTTTTTTTTTTTGAGACAGAGTCTCTCTCTGTCTCCCAGGCTGGAGGTGCAGTGGCACAATCTTGGCTCACTGCACCCTCCAGCTCCCGGGTTCAAGTGATTCTCCTGCCTCAGCCTGCTGGGTAGCTGGGACTACAGGCACCTACCACCAAACCCAGCTAATTTTTTGTATTTTTAGTAGAGACGGGGTTTCACCATGTTAGCCAGCATGGTCTCGATCTCCTGACCTCTTGATCCACCCGCCTCAGCCTCTCAAAGTGATGGGATTACAGGCGTGAGCCACCACGCCTGGCCTCTTTATTGATTTTTAAAATAGCTCATATATTCACATGGTTGAAAAATCACAGTGATATCAAAAGTCATTGGGGCTGGACACGGTGGCTCACATCTGTAATTCTAGCACTTTGGGAGGCCGAGGTGGGCGGATCTCTTGAGGTCAGGAGTTTGAGACCAGCCTGGGTAACGTGGCAAAACCCCGTCTCTACTAAAAATACAAAAATTAGCTGGGCGTGATGTCGGGTGCCTGTAATCCCAGCACTTTGGGAGGCTAAGGCGGGGGGATTACTTGAGGTCAGGAGTTGGAGACCAGCCGGCCCAACATTGTGAAACCCTGTGTCTACTAAAAATACAAAAATTAGCCACACGTGGTGATGCGTGCCTGTAGTCCCAGCTACTTGGGAGGCTGAGGGAGGAGAATCTCGAGCCTGGGAGGCAGAAGTTGCAGTGACCCAAGATCATGCCACTGCACTCCAGCCTGGGCAACAGAGTGAGACTCCATTTTAATTAAAAATAAATAAATAAAAGGCCGGGCGCGGTGGCTCGCACTGGTAATGCCAGAACTTTGGGAGGCCGAGGCAGGCGGATCACAAGGTCAGGAGATCAAGATCATCCTGGCTAACACAGTGAAACCCCGTCTCTACTAAAAATACAAAAAAATTAGCCAGGCATGGTGGTGAGTGCCTATAGTCTTAGCTACTCGGGAGGCTGAGGCAGGAGAATGGCATGAACACGGGAGGCGGAGCTTGCAGTGAGCGAGATCGCTCCACTGCACTCCAGCCTGGGTAACAGAGTCTCAAAAAAAAAAAAAAGAAAAAGAAAAAGAAAAAAAAAGTCATTAAATGGACAGTGTCTCTCATTTACCCAACTCCCCACCCCTTAAGTGGTCCAGAATTATCTAGCCCCAGCTTGGCTGCAACTTAAGGCCACCATACCTCCCTGGAAGATCCATTTGGGTTTCTTTGATCTCATTCCAGAATTTACCTATTCAAATACAAGGAAGCATGACATCGTAACATTATGAATACTACACGTGACTGCTTCCTTTTTTTCTTCCTGGCAAGCTTCCTCTAACAGAACTTGAGAAACACTCTCGTTCTTTTTTTTTTTTTTTTTTTTTGAGATGGAGTCTCTCTCTTTTTTTTTTTTTTTTTTTTTTTTGAGACGGAGTCTCGCTCTGTCGCCCAGGATGGAGTGCAGTGGCCAGATCTCGGCTCACTGCAAGCTGAGATGGAGTCTCTCTCTATCGCCCAGGCTCGAGTGCAGTGGCAAGCAATGTCAGCTGACTGCAACCTTGCCTCCTGGGTTTAAGTGATCTTCCCACCTCAGCCTCCCGAGCAGCTGGGATTACAAGCATGTGCCACCATTCCTGGCTGGTTTTTGTATTTTTTTTTGTTTGTTTTGAGATGGAGTTTCACTCTTGTTGCCCAGGCTGGAGTGCAATGGGGCAATCTCGGCTCACTGCAACCTCTGCCTCCTGGGCTTGAGCGGTTCTCCTGCCTCGGGCTCCCAAGTAGCTGGGATTACAGGTGCACGTTACCACTCCAGGCTAATTTTTTGTATTTAGTAGAGATGTATTTCACCATGTTGGTCAGGCTGGTCTTGAACTCCTGACCTCAAGTGATCTGCCCGCCTCGGCGTCCCAAAGTGCTGGCCGTGCCTGGCTTTCATTCTTTTTTTTTTTAAAACAGTTGTATGACATTCCATTTACATTTGTAGTTTATTTAAATAGCCTCCCACTGGTGAACACTTGGACTGTTCCACTGTTCTGCTATTACAAAATCACACACCAGGAAAATAAATCTTGCACTTTGTCACTTTGAATATTAGATCTGGGCTTTGAAGTGCTTAGCTGAAAAGGTGAGGAGTTGGATAAGAAGACACTGAAGTGTCCAGTCCTGGAGTTTTAATGTGAGATGGAAATGGTGAGAGGCCAGGGGTAAAGGTGGGCTCTGGGACCCTGTTGTCTATTGTCTGAATTTAGGTCTTGCCTCTTTTCCCAGAGTGACCTTTGACAAGCCACCTAACCCCTGTCCCTCGGCCTCAATCTCTCATTTGGTAAAATGGGGAAGAAAGTTAGGTTGACCAGTCTTTTCTGGCTCTGATGTGGCCTCAGGGGTGTGGAGACTTGGGGACAGTCCAGAAAGGGACTCACGTATACACCCATCCCTGGTTGCATAGGTGTCGATTGTCCGCAGCACGACCATCACCCTGACACCCAGCGCAGAAACAGATGTGTCCCTGGTCTACCGTGGCTTCATCTACCCAATGCTGCCTGGAGGGCCGGGTGGGCCAGGGTCTGAGGACGTGGCTGTGTGGGCCCGGGCCCAGCGCCTACACGTTCTGGCCCGGATGGCCCGTGGCCCTGACACAGAGAACATGGTGAGGCTGCCTGGGACATTCAGGGGGGTGTTTATGGTAAATATGGGAGCTAGGGGTGTGGTACAGGGCATCTGTGGTGATTTGAAGGTTCTGGGGGAGGACTGGGGAGAAATCAGAGGCAGGAGATGGATTATTATTAGTATTTTTTTTGTGTGAGACAGTCTCACTGTGTTGTCCAGGCTGGAGTGCAGTGGCGCAATCTTGACTTACTGCTACCTCCCCCTCCCAGGTTCAAGCAATTCTCCTGCCTCAGCCTCCTGAGTAGCTGGGATTACAGACATGCACCATCACGCCCGGCTAATTTTTTTGCATTTTAAGTAGAGATGGGGTTTCACCATGTTGGCCAGGCTGGTTTGGAACTCCTGACCTCAGATGATCTGCCTGCCTCAGCCTCCCAAAGTGCTGGGATTATAGGCGTGAGCCACTGCGCCTGGCTGGGGGTGGATCTTCAGTAGAGGAGGCAGGGTGCTGAGGTTTTCAATTGTGAGCAGAATTTGAGGGAAACTTTGAAGGAGGTGAGGAAGGTCTGAGTCAGACCTGAAAGGCCCCTGAAGGCCGGGCGTGGAGGTGTACACCTGTAATCCCAGCCCTTTTGGAGGTAGGGGCAGGTGGATTGCCTGAACCCAGGAGTTTGGGACCAGCCTGGGAAACATGATGAGACATCATCTATCCAAAAAATACAAAAATTAGCTGGCCATGGTGGCATGCACCTGTAGTCCCAGCTATTTGGGAGGCTGAGGTGGGAGGATCACTTGAACGTGGGAAGTTGAGGCTGCAGTGAGCCATGATTGTGTCACTGCACTCCAGCCTGGGTGACGGAATGAGACCCTGTCTCAAAAAAAAAAAAAAGCCCCTGAGGAGGAGGAGGGTCCCTGGGGGTCTCACCTCGGAGGTTCTCAGGATCTAAGGAGCTCTGAGGCCCTCTTCTTAGGAGGGGGTGGGGTACAGGGTGGGTTTGGAGGTATCAGGGGTCTGAGGAAGGAATGAGAAGGGTTCTGAGGCCCCTGCCTGTCACTCACCCCTACCCCAGGAGGAGGTGGGGCGCTGGGTGGCTCATCAGGAGAAGGAGACGCGGCAGCTGCAGCGCCCTGGGTCTGCTCGCCTCTTCCCCCTGCCTGGGCGGGACCACAAGTATGCAGTAGAGATCCGGGGCCAGCTGAACGGCTCGGCAGGCCCTGGGCACAGCGAGCTCACTCTGCTGTGGGATCGGACTGGTGTGCCAGGAGGCAGTGTGAGTACCCAGGACCCACCTCCAACCCTAGCCAGAGGCCCCAGCCTCAGATCACCTGGGCTTTCTGAACGCCAGACCGCAAACTCTGAAATCCCTAGATTCTGGCCTCGGACTACTTAACTCTTGGCCTCTGAACTCTGAACCTCCCCTTGAACCCTGTGGCCCCTGACCTCTGCCCATAGACCCTGACCTGATCCCATAGTTTGACCCTTGTCTTCTGACTCCTCACCCTTGACCCTGCTGACCCTGACCTCTGCCCTCCATACTTTGACCTATAATAATCTCCAGATTCCTCCAGACCCTGGACCTCTACTGATTTCCTAAATCCTGACTTCCTATGTGCCTGAGTTCTCAACCTGAGTTCCAAACCCTTACTTTCAGTTAGCCCCAGACTCTGACCCCTGCCCCAGACCTTGACTGCTGCCCCTCCTGTGACCCCTTCCCCAGGAGATCTCCTTCTTCTTCCTGGAGCCCTACCGCTCGTCGGCCTGTACCTCCTATTCTTCCTGCCTGGGCTGCTTGGCAGACCAGGGCTGTGGCTGGTGCCTGACCAGTGCCAGCTGCCACCTGCGCCAGGGTGGAGCCCATTGCGGGGATGACAGGGCTGGTGGGTCCCTGCTGGTGCTGGTGCCTACCCTCTGCCCACTCTGCGAGGAGCATCGGGATTGCCATGCCTGCACCCAGGTGCCTGTGGGACCACCAGGGGAGGTCACAAGGTGGAGGCAGCCAGAGCAGGCAACAGGCAGCCAAGGGAACTCCTGGTGGGGGGCGTGGGGGAAATAGCAAGGGCTTTTGTCGTTGATCAGCAGAGCCTGGTGGGGAGGGTGAGATGGAGCTAGAGAGAGAGGTACCTGGGAGTCAGGACTCTCCCTGTTGCAGGGGCCAGAGAATGCAACTCCATCCTTTTCCACTAGCGGGGAGTTTCTCAGCACAGGCACTGGAGCCCAGGAGTAGGCCTTCAGGCCTGCCAGCTCCTAGTGATGTCAGGCAGCCCTCAACACCCTGCTTCCTCTTGCTCCCTGGGAGGGTTTGTTTCTTTGTGAGTTAAGGCTCCAGGCTCTCAGTCCTTGCTCTGTCTCAAACAGTGAGGCTTTCTGTTTCTCTCCCCTCACCCCACCACCATCCAGGAGCTCAACAGAAGTCCCAGGATTGTACTTCAGTGGCTCTGGTTGGGCCTTGTGCAGGCTCTTGGGCCAATGACTGGAGTTGGGGGGAGGGAGTGTGGCCCCTTGCCCACCTCTGGATCCTGAGGATTGAATCAGCCCCACCCGGACCACACAGAAGGGGCGCTGTTGCCCAAAAGAGAGAGTCGGTGCTGGGCAGGCAGATCTATGGGTGTCTGTGGCTGAAGGGAGGGGTCCAGAGATGCAGGCAGCTGGGGAGGGAGATGGCCTTGCAGGGACAGTCTGCAGGGTGGGGCAGGGGGTGGGATAGGCACTGGGATCCCAAAGGAGATGGCTGAGTGGGGTTCTGACTCCTCTGCCCAACTGACCCCCAGGACCCCTTCTGTGAGTGGCATCAGAGCACCAGCCGCAAAGGAGACGCGGCATGCAGCCGGCGGGGCCGGGGTCGGGGTGCCATAAAGAGTCCAGAGGAATGTCCCCCACTCTGCAACCAGTGAGTCTGGCTGGGTCCAGGGAGTGGGTGGGTGGTGCCCACGGATGTGGGCTGGCTGTGGAGTGACCTGGCCACCCGCTCCCCGCCCCAGGCGACTGACCTGTGAGGACTGCCTGGCCAACTCGAGCCAGTGCGCCTGGTGCCAGTCCACCCACACCTGCTTCCTGTTTGCCGCCTACCTGGCCCGGTACCCACACGGGGGCTGTCGAGGCTGGGATGACAGGTACGGTCCCTGGGGCAGGGTTAACAGAGGAAGATCCCCACTGGCAAGGGGCCGGGGCTCTGACCCCCACCCCTGCCATCCTGCAGTGTGCACTCGGAGCCACGGTGCCGGAGCTGCGATGGGTTCCTGACCTGCCATGAGTGTCTGCAGAGCCACGAGTGTGGCTGGTGTGGCAATGAGGACAACCCCACACTGGGACGGTGAGCCCAGGCGGGCAGGTGGGCAGGGTGCCCGGCTGTGTCCTTCCTCCATGACTGGTCATTCTAATAGCCTCTTTGCTTCTCTGCCCTCTTGCCCTGACCCCATCCCATGGCCACCTTCCCTTTTCCATATTGTTTTTCTGTTGTTTATTTTACCCTCCCGCTCTTTTTTCTCAATTTTTCCTCCTTTGCCGGGTCTCTGCAACTCGTTTTCTTTCTCCTTGTCTGTTTCTGTCTCTCTGCTCTCCTTTTCACTGCATCTCCGTCTATGTCTCTCTTCTGTCTTCCAAAATTGTTTTTGTCTTCGACTTCTCCTGGTTTCTCTGTCCCTCTATATTTTCGTCCCTCTCCTTGCGATTGGCCTCCTCTCTCCCTGTCATTGTTTCTATGTATGGCTCCTGTTTCTATGTTGTCCCCTGCTTCTTCACTCTCTCACCCCACAGGTGCCTACAGGGGGACTTCTCAGGGCCCCTCGGTGGGGGTAACTGCTCCCTGTGGGTGGGGGAGGGCCTGGGGCTTCCTGTGGCCCTCCCTGCCCGCTGGGCATATGCCCGCTGTCCTGACGTGGATGAGTGTCGCCTGGGCCTGGCCCGGTGCCATCCGCGGGCGACCTGCCTGAACACGCCCCTCAGCTACGAGTGTCACTGCCAGCGGGGCTACCAGGGTGATGGCATCTCACACTGCAACCGCACGTGAGTGAGGTGGGGGTTGCTATGGAGATGTCGCCCCAGGCTGGGGCACATGGAGGTGGAGGGAGGAAGCCATCATGGCACTGGGTCCCTTCCTGTGGAACTAGCATCCCTAGTTAGCCAGGGGTTTACCTTGCAGACTAGGTCCTCGTTAGAGTGACAGGGTCCCCAGTGTAACCCTGGTTACCATGGAAACAGGGCACCCATAGGCTGTGGGCCATAGTCTTCAGCGTTGCCATGGAGGCAGAGGACGTAGTTGAAAGAGGTTTTCACAGTGGTGCTATGTGGTTGCTATAGAGACAGGCGTGGTGATGCATGGAGTTACCTTGGAGACAGGGTCACCCACGTAGCGCAAAACCATGGAAACAGCCAGTGGCTTTGATGGTGTCATGAGGTGGGTGGAGGTGATGAGGTGCTTTAGGGGCTCTGGGCCTGCCTGGCGCTTTCCCCACCCCCAACACGGCCCCTCAGGTGCTTGGAGGACTGTGGCCATGGTGTGTGCAGCGGCCCCCCGGACTTCACCTGCGTGTGCGACCTGGGCTGGACATCAGACCTGCCCCTGCCTACACCCGCCCCGGGTCCCCCAGCACCCCGCTGCTCCCGGGATTGTGGCTGCAGCTTCCACAGCCACTGCCGCAAGCGGGGCCCTGGCTTCTGCGACGAGTGCCAGGGTGAGCAGCCCTCGTCCTGGCCCCAGCCTGGACCCAGGGAGCCTCCTCCCTTCTTGGGGCTCCAGCTTGCTCTTCTTGGAGGAGGCCTCAGTGTCCCCTCATGCAGCTCTGGGTCCCCTGCCCCATTCCTGTTCCTGACTCAAACAGGTTTCAGTGCCACCCATCACTCTGGCTGGGCTTCACTTCCCCGTCTTGGGACTTGCTGTTTACCCTGATCTGGGCCTTGGTTTCTCACCTTTGAAGCAGCTGGGTGGGGTCAGGGTTTAGCTGACCCAGTAGGCCTGGGCTTGTTTCCACCCTTGACTTGACTCTATCCCACCTGCTGGGGCCTCCACAGACTGGACATGGGGAGAGCACTGTGAACGATGCCGGCCCGGCAGCTTCGGCAACGCCACGGGCTCTAGGGGCTGCCGGCCCTGCCAGTGCAATGGGCACGGGGACCCCCGCCGTGGCCACTGCGACAACCTCAGTGGGCTCTGCTTCTGCCAGGACCACACCGAGGGTGCCCACTGCCAGCTCTGCTCCCCAGGCTATTATGGGGATCCCCGGTGAGCCAGCGGGCCAGCCAGGGCTAGGTAGGGTGTGCTTGGGGATACAGTGGGGAGGGGCAGGACTGGTCTGACACTGGCTCTCCTCCATCTCCCCAGGGCCGGTGGTTCCTGCTTCCGGGAGTGTGGAGGTCGAGCCCTCCTCACCAATGTGTCCTCAGTGGCACTGGGCTCACGCCGGGTCGGGGGGCTGCTGCCTCCAGGTGGCGGGGCTGCGAGAGCCGGGCCTGGCCTGTCCTATTGTGTGTGGGTTGTCTCAGCCACTGAGGAGCTACAGCCCTGTGCTCCCGGGACCCTCTGTCCCCCACTCACCCTCACCTTCTCCCCCGACAGCAGCACCCCCTGCACGGTGAGCACTGAGGAAACAAGGGTTCAGGCCCATGAGCCAGAACCATGTCCCCTGACCTAGTCTGCATCCCCAGACCCTGACCCCAGTGTTGCTTTTTTGTTTGTTTGTTTGTTTTTGTTTTTTTAATCCTTCAAAACCCAAACTCCTCCTCAGATCCCCAGTGCTTTGTTCCTAGGCCCACAGACAGACCCTCCCACTTCCCAGATAGCTTCCGATTTCCTCAGCTCCCATCTCCAGTTCTCCAGATCCTCAATCTCCCCATTCCCAGACCAGGTATGGTAAATTGTTACACCTTGTGCACCAACTCTGATTGATTGGTACTGACTGCCAGGAGCTACATGTGGAGAAAGAGGCTTAATGCAAGAGGTGCCTGATAGATGAGCCATGTCTACTTTGGACACAGGAAGGGGAGTGGTTGCCTCCCTGCCATAGTTTGACAGTCTCCCCTGGATGTTCAAACAGCCCATTTCCCAGTCTCAGATTGCCTCCCCCTCTTGAACCTCTCCTTCTCCCAGACTCCAGGTGCCCTCGTTCTCATCCTCATTGTCTCCTAATCCTCGATTCTGCACCCCTCTAGCTGAGCTACGTCCTGGCCTTTGATGGATTCCCACGCTTCCTGGACACTGGTGTTGTCCAGTCGGACCGAAGCCTCATAGCTGCCTTCTGCGGCCAGCGACGGGACAGACCCCTCACTGTTCAGGCCCTGTCTGGTACGGGGGCTGGGGAAGTGGGACCTCTTAGTCCTGTGCTATGTATCCCTTGCCCCCGAACTCATCACCTGAAGTGGGCGCAGGACCTGGGTCTGCCACTGCTTGTGGGGTGATGTAGTCCCTCACCATCTCTGGACCTCATTGTCCTTAGTTGAGAGGAAAATAGGATTGTGTTGGCTGAGCTATGTCTGCAGAGAGAAGGGCTGAATGAGACATGTCTCTGGGGCACATAGAATGTGGCTGGTGTGAGGACTCCACACCACTCACTCTTTCCAGCTAGACTGGAGTGTAGTAGTGCAATCTCAACTCACTGCAACTTCTGCCTCCCGGGCTCCAGCGATTCTCCTGCCTCAGCCTCCCAAGTAGCTGGGATTACAGGCATATGCCACCATGCCTGGCTACTTTTTGTATTTTTAGTAGAGATGGGGTTTCACCATGTTGGACAGTCTGGTCTTGAACTCCTGACCTCAAGTGATTCGCCCACCTTGGCCTCCCAAAGTGCTGGGATTACAGGCATAAGCCACCATGCCCGGCCTATATATATAACTTTATTGAGGCATATTTTATATATCGTAACATATCAAGTAATTCCTGTCCCACCTGCCCCCAAATCACTATCTTTTCTAAAGAGATCCAGTCTTATGTAAGGGCAGTAGGAGTTGTAGAAGGTTTGGAGCTTGCTGAGGACAGGGCCCAATTCACGTTTTGAGGATCACTGGGCCACCATGAGTAGGGAGGAGTGTAGGCAGCCAGGAGGACCAGTAGGGGATGGGTACCAGTGTCTAGGTGAGACGGGACTTGGGCTTGGATAGCAGCTCAGGAGGTAGCTATCAGTTGGTGAGAGATTTAGGCTTGAAGATCAATCTTGATGGGTTGGCCGAGGGAGGGGGTGCAGACTGGTTCATCCTGGCGATGATTATGAATAATATGGTGCCTTCCTTCCCCGCCCAGTCACACTGGGTTTTCTCAGCATCTGGGGTTGGATGGGGCCAGGAGCGTGGCTTTGCTACCAGCCTCTGGCCTCTCTCCCCACAGGGCTGCTGGTGCTGCACTGGGAGGCCAATGGCTCCTCATCCTGGGGCTTCAATGCTTCGGTGGGCTCCGCCCGCTGTGGGTCAGGGGGTCCTGGGAGCTGCCCAGTCCCCCAGGAATGCGTGCCCCAGGACGGTGCTGCAGGTGCGGGGCTCTGCCGATGTCCTCAAGGCTGGGCTGGCCCACACTGCCGGATGGCTCTGTGTCCTGAGAACTGCAATGCCCACACTGGGGCAGGAACTTGTAACCAGGTACAGGTGGGAGAGGTCAAGCCTGGTGGGACAGGGCTGGTGATCAGGGCTCCCCTGACTCCCTTGTCATCCCCCAGAGCCTGGGTGTGTGCATCTGTGCCGAAGGCTTCGGGGGTCCTGACTGCGCCACCAAGTTGGATGGTGGGCAGCTGGTCTGGGAGACCCTCATGGACAGCCGCCTCTCAGCCGTGAGTTGCGGGTACCCACTGTCTAGGGATGGTTGCCCCCAGGTCGTTCTCCCACCTCCACTCCTGGTACCACCCCTACACCCTACACCCAGGCCTGGCACTTTGTCCTGACCCTAGCCTGATCCCTGACGTCCTCACCCACCCGTAGGACACTGCCAGCCGCTTCCTGCACCGCCTGGGCCACACCATGGTGGAGGGACCTGATGCCACCTTGTGGATGTTTGGGGGCCTGGGCCTGCCCCAGGGGCTGCTGGGAAACCTGTACAGGTGAGGACTGCCCTAGGCAGGTGGGATTCACGAATGAGAGAAGGTCACCTCGGGATGCTAAGAGTCACCTCAGAGGAGTGCAGAAAAGCCTCTAAAGTAAAGGACAGCCCAAAGGATACTGGGACAGTTGTCACAGGAGGCTCACCCGGGGACACTTGGGGACCAGAGTACTTATTTAGGTGATGCTACCCCAGGGAATGGTGAGAGGACTGTCATAGGAAGGTCACCCCACGGGATGCAGGGACATCTGTCAGGCAGGGTCACCTTGAAAGATGCTGAGATGATTATAATGAGGCTGCTTTTCTGCACCCTGGCCCCAGGTACTCAGTGAGTGAGCGGCGGTGGACACAGATGCTGGCGGGAGCTGAGGACGGGGGCCCAGGCCCATCGCCCCGCTCCTTCCATGCAGCTGCATATGTGCCTGCTGGCCGTGGTGCCATGTATCTGCTGGGGGGACTCACCGCTGGGGGTGTCACCCGTGATTTCTGGGTCCTCAACCTCACCACCCTGCAATGGCGGCAGGAGAAGGTGAGCAACTCTCCCCAGCCCACTCCCCAGCCCTTCTGCTGGGCCCTGACAGAGACAGCTGTGGTAGCTCCTGCCAGCTTCACCCCCAGAGGAAACAGAAGCCCTGGACTTGAATTTCCTCAGCCATCCTGGGGCACACTGTTGTCTCGAGCCAGTCCTGGGCTGGGACACAGCTTCACTCAGCAGCAGAAAGAGGCCAGGGGAGCAAGGGCTTCCCAAAGCCACACTTCCCAAAGCCACACCAGGCTTGGGCAGGTGGAAATGCCAAGGGGCCCACTGTGCACCTGCCAGGACCCAGGCTGGTCTGACTGGCCCCTGGGGGGTCACTCCTTCCTTAGTACTTCAGGGAGGACTCTGGGGGGCTGAGGATCGCTTCTACCCACAAGGTGACCCCTGACCTCTAGCCCCATCGGTGACCTTGGCCCTCCATCCCTCAGGCCCCCCAGACCGTGGACCTGCCAGCCGTTGCTGGTCACACCCTTACTGCCCGCCGAGGCCTATCTCTGCTCCTGGTGGGCGGTTATTCCCCGGAAAATGGCTTCAACCAGCAGCTGCTTGAGTACCAGCTGGCGACCGGCACCTGGGTGTCAGGAGCCCAGAGCGGGACACCCCCCACAGGTGGGGCTGGGGACCGGGAGGGGACAGCTCCCATGGACCTCCCGGGCATCCAGGCTTCCTGTGGGCTCTCCGTCCACTCCTGTGCTCTGTGGCCACCTGTTTCCCTCTCTTTCCTGCCCCCACGCAGATTCTCAGGACCCCCTCTTGAATGTTCACGTTCTCTGTCTGTCCTTCCCAGACTCCATAATTAAGTGCCCACTCCTGGCCACATGTGGCCACCGTCCCCCGCCCCCAGGCTCTGAGCTCCCTGCTCCTCAGGGTTTCTTCCTCAATCTCACTTCCTTTCTTTGATCGCTGTCCCCTAGACATTCTGGATGCCCTGTCTCCCTCCCGAGAGCCTGGTAGAACTTCCTGCCAGTTGAGGACTCCCTTCTCTTTCCCAGAGTCTCTAGTGATTGTCTGTTCGAACCCAAGTGAGAGGGATGGGTGGAGAGAGGCTCCCAGGCCTCCAGCCTCAGTGGTCACTGAACAGGGGGACCGGGAGGTCAGTGGGATCAGTGGTGTTGTCAGCCCCTCCCCCAGCCTGTCACCCTGCCCCTCACCAGGTCTCTACGGTCACTCCGCCGTCTACCATGAGGCCACCGACTCCCTCTATGTGTTTGGGGGGTTCCGATTCCATGTGGAGCTGGCAGCCCCATCCCCCGAGCTCTACTCCCTGCACTGTCCTGACCGCACCTGGAGCCTGCTGGCCCCTTCTCAGGGGGCAAAGGTCAGGAAAAGAGGCCCAGACCCATGGATGTATGGGGCAGGAGGGAGGGGCCCTCTTTCCCAGCGCCCCAGGGACTGGCTCCATCCCGGATTCCTGCTTCCCCTCCTTTCTGCGTTCCCTAACTAAGCTGATAACCCCACATCTCCCCTGCTTCCATCCCTGATTTAGAGGAGAGAACCTGAGGCCGGGAGGTCAGAGGCATGAGCTCTGCCCAGCTCTGTCCTGACTTGGTGTGGCCCTGGCAGGCCCCTTCCCCGTCCTGGGTTTTTCCACTCATACAAAGCAGGACCGAGGCTCCCTGCTCTTTCTGCCTTCAAGGCCAAGGAGAATGTGTGTAGGAGGGCAGGGAGCCCTGTCTGCACTGGTTAGAGAGGCTGGTGGTTTCAGTCTACACGTTTCCAAGCCCGTCTTGGGGGCAAGGGGCTAGAAGCAAGAGACTTGAGCCTCACCCCCAGGACGCCCCCACTGTCTCTAGGGAGATTGTGTGAGGAATGTGGGTGGCTTATCTCAAGGGGTCTGGGCTAAGTTCCTAGGGAGCAGCCTGGGTCATGGGGGTTCCGGGAACTCAGGAAGGAGATGGTTCTGTGGGCTGCTCTTGCCGGCACAGGAGGTTTTCTGGAGGAAACTCACCTCACCTGAAGGAGGTGAGATTTGATGAGAGTTAGGATTGGGTGGGCTGCGGGGGGCAGGTAGAGAAGTGCAGGGGTGACTGGAGGGCTGAGAGGGAGCAGAGGACAGCTCTGACAGCTGTCCTGCCCGCCCCCCTACCCCGTCTCCCCAACAGCCCCGTCCCCGGCTTTTCCATGCCTCAGCCCTGTTAGGGGACACCATGGTGGTTCTTGGGGGGCGCTCGGACCCTGACGAGTTCAGCAGCGACGTTCTGCTCTACCAAGTCAACTGCAATGCCTGGCTTCTGCCCGACCTCACCCGTAAGTCCCCATTGTGGCTCCCAGGAGGCTGAGGCACATTGAGGAGGAGCCCCATACCCGTCCTGGGACTCCCACTCCTCAGGAGTCACTGGGCCCCTGTAGACCCACTGGCAGAGCTCCCTTCCTTCTATGTTATCTAAACACCAGGAGATGCCCTCCTTCCTTTTTTTTTTTCTTAGAGAAGTTTATTTTTTATTCTGACTGTAAAAGTAACAATGTTCACTGTATATAATTTGTAAAATAGGAAGGAAAAAAACACCCATAATCCCCCTCTCTAGCGACAACCACTATTAGACATGGGGGTGTTTCCTGCCAGTCTTTGCTGTTCATAGGTTAGAAGCGTGCCTGTCACTTGCCTTTTTATTTCAATGTTGTGAGTGACTGTTGTGAGTGTGCTTCTGCGTCTGTCTTCTTTCCTTTTTGCTTCTCTCTCTGATCCTTTGTCTCTTTTTCTGTTTTTGTTAGAGACAGGGTCTCACTCTGTGCCCAGGCTGGAGTGCAGTGATGCTATGTTGGCTCACTGTAGCATCTGCCTTCCAGGCTCAAGCAAGCAATCCTCCCTCCTCAGCCTCCCGAGTAGCTGAGACTACAGCACGCCACCAGGCCTGAATAATTTTTTTTTTTTTGTAGAGACACGTTTTTGCTGTGTTGCCCAGGCTGTTCTTGAACTCCTGGGCCCAAGCAGTCTACCTGCCCCAGCCTCCCAAAGTGCTGGGATTTAATTCCCTTTTTCTCTTAATCTATCTTTTCCACTACTTCATGTCTCTCTCTCTCAATTTTGTTTTTGAGGATTTAAAAAAATTGAGGTGAAAGTCGCATAACATAAAATTAACCATCTTTTTTTTTTTTTTTTGAGATGGAGTCTCGCTCTGTCGCCCACGCTGGAGGGCAGTGGTGCGATCTCGGCTCACAGCAAGCTCCGCCTCCCGGGTTCACACCATTCTCCTGCCTCAGCCTCCTGAGGAGCTGGGAGGTCAAAATTAACCATCTTAATGCATTGGTGGGGCCGGGCACAGTGGTTCATGCCTGTAATCCCAGCACTTTGGGAGGCCGAGGCGGGTGGATCACGAGGTCAGGAGATCGAGACCACCCTGGCTAACACGGTAAAACCCCGTCTCTACTAAAAATACCAAAAAATTAGCCGGGCGTGGTGGCAGTTGCCTGTAGTCCCAGCTACTCAGGAGACTGAGGCAGGAGAATGGCGTGAACCCGGGAGGCGGAGCTTGCAGTGAGCCGAGATCACACCACTGCTCCTCCAGCTCATGACAGAGTGAGACTCCATTCAAAAAAAAAAAAAAAAAAATGCATTGGTGGCCTGGCGCAGTGGCTCTCCCTTTTTTTTTTTTTTTTTGCTTGCTGACTCTCCTCATGTGTTTCCTCTGTTTCTGCTCTTTTTTTTTTTTTTTTTGAGACATGGTCTTGTTCTGTTGCCCAGGCTGGAGTGCAGTGCACTACAGCCTCAACCTCCTGGGCTCAAGTGATCCTTCTACTTTAGCCTTCCAAGCAGCTGGGGCCACAGGTGCATACCACCATGCCCCACTAATTTTTTATTGTTTATAGAGACGAGGTCTTTCTATGTTGCCCAGGCTGGTCTTGAACTCCTGGGCTCAAGCAGTCCTCCCGCCTCAGCCTCCCAAAGTGTTGGGATCAGAGGTGTGAGTCACCACATTTGGCCTTGTTTCTGCTCTCCTTTGACCCTGTGTTTCTCCTCTCTCCCTGCATCCTTCTCTGACTGGCATCAGGGTGTGGGTCTCTTCCTGGAGTCTCCTGCTCTCTCTTTGTCTGAATACCCCATCTTTCCTTAGGCCCGGCCTCTGTGGGACCCCCAGTGGAGGAGTCTGTGGCCCATGCTGTGGCAGCAGTCGGGGGCCGCCTGTACATCTCCGGGGGTTTCGGGGGAGTGGCCCTGGGCCGCCTGCTGGCACTGACCCTGCCCCCTGACCCCTGCCGCCTGCTGTCCTCACCTGAAGCTTGTAACCAGTCTGGGGCCTGCACCTGGTGCCATGGGGCCTGCTTGTCTGGGGATCAGGCCCACAGGTAACCATGGCGACCATGGCAGGCAGTGGGGAGTGGAGCCCTCTGAAGGGGGTCCTGTGCTAGGCCACACCAGGACAGAGGCCTCAGGAGTACACTGTCTGGTTCAGGAAAGGGGTGAATCACCGCAGGCAGGGTGGCCGGGGGAGCTCTGAGTGGGGACACCTGCCTGGGACTGGGGTCTCATGCAAGAATACTTGCTGGAGGAGCTGAGTCTGAGCCGGGCCATAAAAGAACGGTAGAGTGGAGACCATCAGTGATTCAGAAGTGAGGCTGAGATTGGAAGCCGGAGGGGGTCAGCTCAGACAGGGCTTCCCGTGCCTGGCAGAGGCACTGGCTCCATCCAGCTCCGAGACTCCTCAGCTGCGGTTCCGGGAATCCAGACATCCTGGACACTGAAAGTGCTTTCCTAAGCTTAGCACAGACTCACTTGGCTGCCAGTCACCCTCACTGACGTGAGGCTAATAGTGAGCCTTATTTGCCCAGTGGGTGTGTTGTCAGTTACTACAAGAATGTTAATGGTTTGATTACGGGGTGCTCCTTCCCCCAGACCCCACTGGAGGTGTTGTGTAACAGTGGATACACCCACTGCTCTTCTAAAATCCAGAACAGTCTGAAATGTGTGTACCTCTTGGGATTTGGGGTAAGGGATTGTGGACCCCCACTGTGCAGGGCAGGGAGCCATGGAAGAAGGCCTGAGCAGGACAGGGCAGGGATGGACCTAGGCAGTGAGATCCCTGGAGCTGTTGTGAGGGGTAGAGTAACGAGAGGCTGCAGGTGGGGACCAGGTTGGGCAAGGGGCTGCGGGAATGGGGAGGAGGGGATGGTCAGAGAGAAATCCAGGAGGCAGAAGTCTTCGGTGGCTGCATGGGCGGGAGGACCTGTGGTGTGGTCCAGCATCTGCGGTATGGGTGACAGGTGGATGTGGGACCATCTATTACCAAGTAGGGGTAGGGAGAGCCAGGCCCAGGAGGCCTGTGCTGTGTCCTGCTTGGGATGCAGGGTTGGGGACCTGCAGGACAGTGTCTGGGAGGCAGAAGGAGGGGGTCTGGATGGATGTGAGTGAGCCAGGCCTCATTCCCTTTAGACTGGGCTGTGGGGGCTCCCCCTGCTCCCCAATGCCTCGCTCCCCGGAGGAATGTCGACGTCTCCGGACCTGCAGTGAGTGCCTGGCCCGCCATCCTCGGACCCTGCAACCTGGAGATGGAGAGGTGAGTGGTGGGGGAGACGGGGATGAGAAGCAGCAGGTGTAGGGCAGGGAGGTCCTGGTCTCCACTCTGGTCAACTGTCCCACCCACCCCAGGGTCTCAGGAACCACCAAGCTCTCAGCTGGCTCAGGAGGGGTGCTGAGGGCCCCATCCAGCCTGTCTTCCCTTACCAGGCATCCGCTCCCCGCTGTAAGTGGTGTACCAACTGCCCCGAGGGTGCTTGCATTGGACGCAATGGGTCTTGCACCTCTGAGAATGACTGTCGGATCAACCAGCGAGAGGTCTTCTGGGCAGGGAACTGCTCCGAGGCTGCGTGCGGGGCTGCCGACTGCGAGCAGTGCACGCGGGAGGGCAAATGCATGTGGACACGGCAGTTCAAGAGGACGGGTGAGCAGTGGGCCCAGTTCCTGAGAGGGGAGTCTTGGGGCCTGGACTCCTGGGTCTGAGGGAGGAGGGGCTGGGGGCCTGGATTCCTAAGTCTGAGGGAGGGGGGACTGGGCCTTGATTCCTGGGTCTGACGGAGGAGGGGCTGGGGGCCTGGATTCCTGGGTCTGAGGGAGGAGGGACTGGGCCTTGATTCCTGGGTCTGAGGGAGGAGGGGCTGGGCCTGAGCTCCTGGGTCTGAGGGAGGAGGGGCTGAGCTTGTGATCTCCTGGGTCTGAGGTTCTAATCCCCATGCCCCACCCCCAGGGGAGACCCGCCGCATCCTGTCCGTGCAGCCCACCTATGACTGGACCTGTTTCAGCCACTCTCTGCTGAATGTGTCCCCCATGCCGGTGGAATCATCACCCCCACTGCCCTGCCCTACCCCTTGTCACCTCCTACCCAACTGCACCTCCTGCCTGGACTCTAAGGGAGCGGATGGGGGCTGGCAGCACTGTGTCTGGAGCAGCAGCCTGCAGCAGGTACTGTACCCAGCCAGGACTGTGCCAGGCAAGGGCCCGGGCAGGTCTCCCTCCTCTCTGCCCTGGCAGGGACCTTTCTTCCACCATCTCCTCCACCCTCCTCCTTCCATCTCCCTGGCTCTAGCCACAGTCCTGCTTCCTTCTGGTGCCACCATCTCTTTCCTCCCTCGTTGCCTTGTGAGGGTCCCTGCTGTGTCCTCCAGCCATGCTTCTGTGTGTTTCCACTTTCCCAGCCCCCAGCCTCTGCCTCTCCAACTCTTGTCCATGGTATCATGGTCTCCTCATCCTTTCCATGACTTTAAACATTTTTAAATTTAATTTTTATTGTTAATTTTGTTGATATAATTCATAGGTTCACATCCACGACTCTTAATACTTTCCTCTTCAACCTCCCAAACCTTTTCTGTTTCCCTCCTCTCTCTCTCTCTACCGATGGAACTTTTGGTTGTAAGAAAGAGACACTCCCTCGAGCTGGTTTTGTTATAAGGAAGTGGGGGTATTTGATGGACTCTGAGAGTAGGAAGTGTTGATGCTCTGCCGCTCTCAGGCCACATGACCCATAATCTTCTCAGCTGTTCTCTGCACTTCTCCATTGTCTGCTTTCTCTCGGCCTGATTGTCAACACACATGGCCTCAGATGGTGGCCTTGACTCCCAGTATAGATGCCTTCTAATTCCAGAGACCACGTTCATCTCTGTGTTTGTCGGTTAGCTCACATTCTCGAGGAGAAACTCTGACTTAGTGCACGAGCTACATGTCCAGCCTTGGTGTAGTGGGATGTGGCCAGGGAGGGCTAGGGGCATGCCGTTCAAATGTGGCAGGTCGGCCGGGCGTGGTGGCTCAAGCCTGTAATCCCAGCACTTTGGGAGGCCGAGACGGGCGGATCACGAGGTCAGGAGATCGAGACCATCCTGGCTAACACGGTGAAACCCCGTCTCTACTAAAAAATACAAAAAAACTAGCCGGGCGAGGTGGCGGGCGCCTGTAGTCCCAGCTACTCCGGAGGCTGAGGCAGGAGAATGGCGTGAACCCGGGAGGCGGAGCTTGCAGTGAGCTGAGATCCGGCCACTGCACTCCAGCCTGGGTGACAGAGCGAGACTCCGTCTCAAAAAAAAAAAAAAAAAAAAAAAAAAAATGTGGCAGGTCAGATCTAGGCCTCTTCTAGGCTGTGGGGTGGAGAGATCATTCCTGAAGGTGGGTGTGGCCTAGGCAGGCATGTGTGTACCCATGACAGTCCGCCCCTTGGACTGCCCAGCGCATGCTCTCTTGTTTCCAGAAAGTCCATTCCAAAGATGCTTCCGCCTGACATGATTAAACTGTTGCGGTGGCAGACAAAGGCATTCGCACCCCACCCCACTGCCCCCCAGTGGGAGATAAGACACATTCACCTCCCACTGTCCCATGTGGAAGCACTGTCACTCAGCCAGAGTCCACTCCTCATTCATACTTCGATTTTGCAAGACCCACTGGAGGCAAAACTACTCACCGTCCCACAACCCATGAACTAAGTGATCAGTCCAGCCACCCAGACCCTAGTAGACAACAGTGCAGGGGTGCAGGGATGTGGGACACTTGCCATTTTGAGAGGTGGACTAAAGAAACCAACAATGCTTCATGGAAATCCAAGACCAGGAGGGCAGGGTGTGGAGGACCAAGAATCCCACAGACCTTGGCATCCAGTGCTAGGAGCCCTGCCTGGGAGTGGTACATTAGCTCTCACCCGGAGGTAGTTTGCCTTGTGATCAAAAGCTCAGGCTGTGAAGTCAGTGGGGTCTGGGTTTGACTCCAGCTTGGCCACTTCCTGGCTGTTTGACTTTGGATGAGTGACTTCCCCTCTCTGAGACCTCAGGGAGAGTTAGCTAAAATGGGAATCATTTCACTAGATCCTGTCCCCTAGGGAGGTTGTACCATTTAAATGGGGGATAATTTACTTAGAGCATAGAGCAATGCCTGCCATTCAGGAAGGACTAAAAAATGGTTAATGATCATGATCATTGTTATTGTAATGAGCAGTGGTGAGAGGGCCAATCTGGCTGACCCAAGTCCTGCCACTGGGAGGGTTCCCAGTCTCCATTGTATGGGACACACCAAGAGGGTGGCTGCGGGAGTTCCCCATGGGGGCTCTCGATGTGGCCAGAAGGGCAGAAGCCCCTGTGATTTTGGTCTGTGGTAAAGCAGGGGCCTCTTGTCTCCAAGCCTGGGGTTCTACTGGTGGTATGGGTACTCCCCAGATATTATTGAAATTTCCATCATTTATCTTTGTGGGAGCTCTAGGAACCAGAAGGCATACCCACAGTCCTGTGGGCATGCACTGTTCCCCCAGCCTCTTGGTGCCTGCCAGGTTCTCACATGCCTGAAGAGCTGGGATGGCTAAGGAGATTGGGGAGTGGCCAGGAGGGAGGCAAGGGGACGAGGTGGGGCCAGTGAATTGGAGAGCACAGCCTGCTCACAGGGGCCAGACGAGCATAGTGTTGATGGTGTATGTGAATGTGAGAGGGGACTTTTGCCAGACCTTCTATGAAACCTCATAGCTTTAAAGTGCTGGCTTAGCTGGGTGTGGTGGCTCAGGCCTATAATCTCAACACTTCAAGAAGCTGAGACAGATTGATTGCTTGAGGCCAGGAGTTCGAGATCTGCCTGGGCAACATAGCAAAACCCTCATCTCTACAAAAAAAAAAAAATTAGCCAGGTATGGTGGTGTGTGTCTGTAGTCCCAGCTACTTGGGAGGCTGAGGTGGGAGGATCACTTGTGCCTGGGAGGTTGAGGCTGCAGTGAGCCATGATTATGGCACTGCACTCCAGCCTAGGTGACAGAGCGAGACCCCATCTCTAAAACAAAAGAAAACAAAACAAAAAAAATTAGTCTGGGCGCTGTGGCTCACGCCTGTAATCCCAGCACTTTGGGAGGCCAAGGTGGGTGGATCATGAGGTCAGGAGTTCAAGACCAGCCTGACCAATATGGTGAAACCCTGTCTCTACTAAAAATACAGAAATTAGCCAGGCGCGGTGGCACATGCCTGTAATCCCAGCTACTCAGGAGGCTGAGGCAGGAGAGTCGCTTGAACTTGGGTGGCAGAGGTTGCAGTGAGCTGAGATTGTGCCACTGCACTCCAGCCTCGGTGACAGAGTAAAACTCTGTCTACTAAAAAAAAAAAAAAAAAAAGAAGTGTTGGCTTAGATTCCACCACACAAATCAAACATAACAGGTGAGACCTGTTGTGATTTGGCTCAAGGGCTGCCTGATTCTAACCTTCCAGCATTGTTCTTTTTTTCTTTTTTTGGTAACGGAGTCTCGCTCTGTCGCCTAGGCTGTAGTGCAATGGTGCGATCTCAGCTCACTGCAGTCTCCACCTCCCGAGTTCGAGTGATTCTCCTGCCTCAGCCTCCTGAGTAGCTGGGACTACAGGCGCATGCCACCACACCCGGCTAATTTTTGTATTTTTAGTAGAGACCGGGTGTCACCATATTGGCCAGGCTGGGCTCGAACTCCTGGCCTTTTGATCCACCTGCCTTGGCTTCCCAAAGTGCTGGGATTACAGGTGTGAGCCACCGCCTGGCCCAGCATTGTTCTTTTTAATGACTTTGGCCTGTGAGTCTGGGGCAGGCAGCGAAGACACCCTTCTCTGGTCTGCCTCCTTCCTCCCATCCACCCTCCCTCTCTTCAGCAAATTTATCATTGAGCACCTTCTTTCTGCTGGGCGCTTTGCTAGGCTGGGGGGAATGTCAGCAGACGAGCTAGAGTCCTGCTCTCAGAACTTATGTTCATACACCTTTTCCATGAACTCAGGAAATGCAGTGTATGGTGTTGGGCATCTTTGCATTTGGTCACTAGGGAGATCACAGCAGAAAGTGCTATCCAGGACTGAGGATTCAGGGTGCTCTACCCCTCCCAGATTGTCCCACCATCTGCCAACAAGCGTCCTAAATTTAGATCTGGAAGCCCAGCCCAGCAGAGAATTTGCCTCTGGCAGTTCAGCAAGTCTCAGCTCTTTGCAGGCCCCTCAGTGGGCTCAGAGCTCCAGCCACAGCAGTCAGGGTTTTCTATTTTAGGATTCCATGGTTGCTTTGCCTTTTCTTAAGTACTTTCAGGCAGCCAGCCCAGATTAATCTCTTTCCTCTTATACTTCACTTATGGCCCAAGCAATAAATAAAATGCCTGTATTATACACTGAGGTAAGTTCCCAAGAGCCTGAATCTCATTGTGCACATTTTTGGGGTCCTGACATATAAATATGGCTTGTGAGTTGCTACCCACCCCCTAACCAAGGACTCGTCAGCTTCTCAGTGTGGGGTGGGAGAAGCCTTTTTTTTTTTTTTTTTTTGAGACAAGTCTCACAGGCTCCCCAGGCTGGAGGCGCAGTGATACCGATCTCGCTCACTGCAAGCTCTGGCCTCCCGGTTCACTTATTCTCCTGCCCTCAGCCTTCCTGTGTAGCCGGGACTACAGTGGCACCAGCCACCACACCAAGCAATTTTTCTATTTTTAGTAGACACGTGGGTTTCACTGTAGTTAGCCAGGGTGGTCTCGATCTCCCACCTCCTCGGGATCCACTCACTGGACTCCCAGAGTGCTGGGATTACATTTTTCTTTTTTTTTTTTTTGAGACGGAATCTCGGCCTGTCACTTCAGGCTGAGTGCAGGCCAGATCTCAGCTCACTGCAAGCTTCGCCTCCCGGGTTTAGGCCATTCTCCTGCCTCAGCCTCCCGAGTAGCTGGGACTACAGGCGCCCGCCACCTCGCCCGGCTAGTTTTTTGTATTTTTTAGTAGAAACGGGGTTTCACCGTGTTAGCCAGGATGGTCTTGATCTCCTGACCTCGTGATCCGCCCGTCTCGGCCTCCCAAAGTGCTGGGATTACAGGCTTGAGCCACCGCGCCCGGCTGGATTACATTTTTCTAAGAAACTGGTTTGCAACCCTACTCCTGATACTCTTTTCTATCTGTTTCTCGGATCGTTGCCATTGTTCCTTTACCTGGAAGAAACAGAAGCGCTCTTAGTGAGGAGGGGAACTCCCTCCACCAATACAATGGTACCTGTTGGAACCCAGGGTAAAAAGTACAGCAGGGCCTCATGAGGAACTGGAGACAGAGCCTGGACAGCTGCCTTTCCATCTGTCTTTGGGGCACGTGGTTCTCATCTCTGTCTCTTTCTGCAGCCTGCTCTTTTCCTGTCTGTCTGCGTCCTCTTTCTTTGATCATCATTTGCTTATCTAAACAATCCCTTCAACCCAAGTCTACGTGATCTTCCAGTTTATTTTCTTTTTTTGAGACAGGGTCTTACTCTGTTGTCCAGGCTGGAGTGCAGTGGTGCAGTCACGACTCATTGCAGCCTCAACCTCCCGGGCCCAAAAAAATCCTTCCACCTCAGCCCCCCAAGTAGCTGGGTCTATAGGTGTGTGCCACCATGCCCAGCTAATTTTTTATTTTTTGTAGAGATGGTGTCTCACTGTGCTGCCCAGGCTGGTCTGGAACTCTTGGGCTCAAGTGATCCTTCCACTGTAGCCTCGCAAAGTATTGGGATTACAGGTGTGAGCCACTGCGGCCAGGCAACCTTCCAGTTTCAAGATCCTCCCCAGCCCGACTTCCAGCCTTGGGGTGTAGTTACAAATGCTTGAGAGGGAAAACCTGAAGACCCCAGTTAGTGTCCACTTTGCTCTACCTGTCTGTGGCCAGGGAGGGGCGAGACCTCAAAGAGGGTGTGGTCTGGGAAGATACCCAGAATGTGTTTGTTTAACCTTATTTCCCCACCTCTCTCTTCCCTGCATCCCCATCCTCCTCCCCTCCCCATACAGTGTCTGAGCCCTTCCTACCTGCCACTGCGATGTATGGCCGGAGGCTGTGGGCGGCTGCTCCGGGGACCTGAGAGCTGCTCCCTGGGCTGTGCTCAGGCAACCCAGTGTGCCTCGTGCCTGCGGCGCCCCCATTGCGGCTGGTGTGCCTGGAGGGGGCAGGATGGAGGCGGCCGCTGCATGGAGGGTGGACTCAGCGGCCCCCGTGATGGTGAGAGGGCTTTGGACATGGGGGAGAGGGATTGGCCCTTGGCTGGTGTCTGATACAGTGAACATGGGGGTACTGGGCCAGACCCAGAGGTGAGACTCAGAGGAAGCAGGAGGGAGGGCCTAAGCGGCTGGGGCAGGTGGTACAGAGGTCCAGGTAAAACGCTATATCCCTGGTGCTAGGACTGACGTGTGGGCGTCCGGGGGCCTCCTGGGCCTTCCTGTCCTGCCCCCCCGAGGACGAGTGTGCAAACGGGCACCACGACTGCAACGAGACGCAGAATTGCCACGACCAGCCCCATGGCTATGAGTGCAGCTGCAAGACAGGCTACACCATGGACAAGTGAGGCTGCAGGTGGCGCGGGGGCCAGACAGGCTAGGGTGGGAGAGTCTGTGGGAGCAGTAATGGATGAGGCCTAGAGCCAAGCAGGATGGAAGAAAAGAAAGCTTGAGGCATGAAGGCAGTGGGATTGATCCCGGAAGGGTAAGTGTGGTGAGACTGAGCAGGGAAGAATGAGTTTCATAGGGTACTCCAGTGGCCAGGCATAGTGACTCATGCCTGTAATACCAGCACTTTGGGAGGCCAAGGCAGGTGGATCACTTAAGGCCAGGAGTTTGAGACCAGCCCATAGGGAGACCCCATCTCTACAAAAAAAAAAAGAATAGGGTACCCTCAAAAGAGGAGAGGGGTTGTGGGCTACACCTGGAGCGGGTGGTGGGCTAGATCCTGAAGAGGAGATAGCAATGGGACAGAGCAGGGATGAGCAGCCAGTTGAGAAGAGGGTGGGGTAGTGGGTTGGGCGCTAGGCCATGGAGCCATGAGGAGGGTGGCTACCTGCCCTGACCCCCACTTTGCCCCTGCAGTGTGACCGGGCTCTGCCGCCCTGTGTGCGCCCAGGGCTGCGTGAACGGCTCATGCGTGGAGCCCGACCACTGCCGCTGCCACTTTGGCTTTGTGGGCCGCAACTGCTCCACAGAATGCCGCTGCAACCGCCACAGTGAATGTGCTGGTGTTGGGGCGCGCGACCACTGCCTGCTCTGCCGCAACCACACCAAGGTGGGCCTTCTGGGGCCTCAGACCCCTGACCCTGGGACCCAGGCCCTTGCTTGCCTTCTTCCCACACTCAGGCAGCTCACATCTCATTCTGAGCCCTGATAAGCCAGGAATAGATAAGCCAGAGCCTTGTCCCAGGGAGATGTGTGGAGACTTGGGGGATGCTGCCTGGGTTTGGATCCCAGAGGATCTGCCCTGGACTAGTGGACGGAGTGGGAGCTGGGCCAGAAGGACAGGCACGTGGAGGAAGATTTGAGATAATGGAGGGAAGGGCTTTTGAGCTCAGGACTTTGGGCTGCAGGTGTGCAAGGGAAGGCAGGGGCTAAATCCCAGGGAGGCTGGGATTGTCCAAACCAGGTAGCCGAGCCTCTGCTGCCCTCCCATGGGCTCTCAGAACCTGCCCCTGTGCCCCTCACGCCCTCCTACCCCAGGTGACTCTCCAGTCTATCTGACCACCCTGTCCTCGGTTCTCAGGGCAGCCACTGTGAGCAGTGCCTCCCACTGTTTGTGGGTTCAGCTGTCGGGGGCGGGACCTGCCGGCCTTGCCACACCTTCTGTCGTGGAAATAGCCACGTCTGCATCTCCAAGAAGGAGTTCGAAATGGCCAAGGGAGAGCCACAGAAGTACTCACTGGACCCAGAGGAGGTGAAAGAGAGTGGGGTCAGATGCCTGGGTCTGAGGGAGGAGGGGCTGGGGAGCTCCTGGGTCTGAGGGAGGAGGGGGCTGGAGACCTGGACCCTTGGGTCTGAGGGAGGAGGGGCTGGAGGCCTGGATTCCTGGGTCTGAGCATAGAGGCTGGAGTCTTGGACTCCTGGGTCTGAGGGAAGAGGGGCTGGGGCCTGGACTCCTGGGTCTGAGGGAGGAGAGGGTGGGAGCCTGGACTCCTGGGTCTGAGGGAAGGAGTGGGCTGGTCCATGCCTTTCTGTGATCACACTGTCCTTCCTTGGCCAGATTGAAAACTGGGTGACAGAGGGTCCTAGTGAAGACGAGGCCATGTGTGTGAACTGCCAGAATAACAGCTATGGAGAGAAATGCGAGAGCTGCCTGCAGGGCTACTTCCTCCTGGACGGGAAGTGCACCAAGTAAGAGGAACGGGGGTGCCGGAGATCCGGCCCTTCTCACTGGGAGTAACTCTAGAGCCAGACCCCCTCCTTAGTCCTCTGCCCCTAGTCAGGAGAGGATGACATCCCCAGGGAGCGCCCAGGCTAAGTTCGGGGTAGGGAAGGACCTGGAATGTGATGCCACAGCCTACCTCCAAGGCTAGTGCTGAAGTGCAGGCCACAGAGCGGCCCGATCGAGAACAAGATGGGACGGCTGAGGGCAGAGGCCTTGGAACAACCTCCCCTTTCCATCTCCTTCTTTCTGGGTGTTCAGTGAGTGCTGGAGTCTGTGCAACTTGGGTTCCAATCCCAATGGCAATTTAACTGCTTTGTGGCCTTGGGCAAACAGCTTGACCTCTGTGAACCTCAGTTTCCTCTTCTGGCCTGTTGCACAGAGTTGAGCTCACATAGAGGGTGTCCATCCTGGACCGCTGCAGGCCATGGGGGCTCCGTAACCCTCAACTTCTTCCCCAGATGCCAGTGTAACGGCCACGCGGACACATGTAACGAGCAGGATGGGACGGGCTGTCCGTGTCAGAACAACACAGAGACAGGCACATGCCAGGGCAGCTCCCCCAGTGACCGTCGAGACTGCTACAAGGACCAGGTGCGGCTGCAGAAGCGAGTGATAGGCCAAGGGCCTTACACCTTGTAGAGGTCAGGGCTGGGATGAGGTAGCCAGGCTCGGGCAGGACTGACAACATGGTTCTGAATCAGTGGTTTTGGGATCAAGGGCAGCTTGACAGACTGTTCCTGAGCCCCATTCAGTTATAGGCCCTGGGCGGTGATGCTCGGGACCCAGATATGAGCCTCTGGGGGGACTCTCAGACTGGTTGGGAGACAGTCTCCATTACAAGTAGTCACAGCTAAAGGTGGCACATGCCAGAAAATCTATCTCATGGTAGCTGCACCGAAAAAAGAAAATGGGCTGGGCATGGTTGCTCATGCCTGTAATCCCAGAACTTTGGGAGGCTGAGGTGGGAGGATCACTTGAGCCCAGGAGTTCAAGACCAGTCTGGGCCACATAGTGAGACCCCATCTCTGAAAAAAATTTAAAAATTAGCCTGGCATGGTGGTGCACATCTGTGGTCCCAGCTACTTGGGAGGTGGAAGTGGGAGGATTGCTTGAGCCCAGGAGGTGGAGGCTGCAGGTTCTGTCTCAAAAAAAAAAAAAAAAAAAAAGAAAGAAAGAAAGAAAAAAAAAAAAAACAGAAGACAAGAAAATGTATTGACTCTAAGAACTGAGGGTCTGGGGTCTGCCTTCAGGACTGGCTGGATGCAGGTACTCACACAGTGCCATCAGGAGTCTCTCTGCATCTTGACTCTGCTTTCCTCTGCATTGGCTTCATTTTCAGGCAGATTCTTCCCAGTTGGCAGACCCCCTCTGATGAACTGAGACTAGCAGAGATCTCATATCAACTGAGGCTAGCAGAGATCTCATATCGTTTAATACCCAGATTCAAATTCCCCTGGAGTGCATTTCCCTTTTTCTTCTGCACAGAGGCTCCTGGAGCGCCTGCACTGGCCACCTGGGTGGCTGCTATGTTCCAGACTTGCCTCTATAATGTCCCAGGCTCCCTCCTCAGAGTACAGTTCCCGCCACCTCACCCAGCCATCTTCTCTCTCCAGTCCCAGAGGGATGAGAAAGTCCCTTGCTCTCAGTCTCCCTTGCCCATCTATGGAAACATAGTAGCTGCAAAGATGCAACCCCACCCCAAATGGCAACAGTTTTACAAGCCTTACTGACCCCTAACATTTCTATCTTGGGCCAGAATTTCTCCTTTTACATTTTATTTTTTTAATTTGTAATTTAATTTAATGTTTTTGGACACAGAGTCTTGCTCTGTTGCCCAGGCTGGAGTGCAGTGGTGTGATCTTTGCTTGCGGCAACCTCCACTTCCTGGGTTCAAGGGATTTTCCTGCCTCAGCTTCCTGAGTGGCTGGGACTACAGGCATGTGCCACCATGCCTGGCTGATTTTCTACATTTGAGTAGAGATGGGGTTTCACCATGTTGCCCAGGCTAGTCTCAAACTTCTGAGCTCAGGCAATCCGCCCGCCTTGGCCTCCCAAAGTGCTAGGATTACAGACGTGAGTCACCACACCCAGCCCAGAGTTTCTGCCTTCTTGATAAGGGAAAGGCCTATTGGCTTTTACCAGGGAGTCTCAGAGATTAAATCAGACCTCCTCCTCTACCAGGTCTGTTGGCTGCTCAGAAGTAGTAGCTTTTCTTGTTTGTTTGTTTGTTTGTTTGTTTGTTTGTTTTGAGACGGAGTCTCCTTCTGTCACCAGGCTGGAGTGCAGTGGCGTGATCTCGGCTTGCTGCAACCTCCGCCTCCCAGGTTCAAGGGATTTTCCTGCCTCAGCCTTCTGAGTAGCTGGGACTACAGGCGCACCACCACACCTGGCTAATTTTTGTATTTTTAGTAGAGACAGAGTTTCAGCATGTTGACCAGGATGGTCTCAATCTCTTAACCTTATGATCTGCCCACCTTAGCCTTCCAAAGTGCTGGGATCACAGGCGTGAGTCACTGCGCCTGGCCGGTTCTTTTTCTTAATGTATTTATTTTTGAGATAGGGTCTGGCTCTTTCACCCAGGCTGGAGTGCGGTGGTGCGATCTCGGCTCACTGCAACCTCTGCCTCCCCGGTTTCCGTCATTCTCCCACCTCGGCCTCCTGAGTAGCTGGAACTACAAGCATTGCGCTATCATACCTGGCTAATTTTTTTTTTTTAGAGATGGGGTTTTAACCATGTTGCCCAGGCAGTCTTGAACTCCTGAGCTCAAGCAATCCACTCACCTTGGCTTCTCAAAGTGTTGGGATTATAGGCATGACCCACCGTGCCTGGTCAGGCTTTTGGTTTTTTTTTTTGTTTTTTTGTTTTTTTGATACTGGGCTTACTCTGTCACCCAGGCTAGAGTATAATGGTGCAATCATAGTTCACTGCAGCCTTGAACTCCTGAGCTCAGGTGATCCTCCTGCCTCACCCTCCTGAGGAACTGTAACTATAGGCACACACCACCATGCCTGGCTAATTTAAATTTTTTTTTTAAAGATGGGGGTCTTACTGTGTTGCCCAGACTGGTCTCGAACTCCTGGGCACAAGCGGCACTCCTGCCTTAGCCTCCCGAAGCAGTGGGATTACAGGCATGAGTCACTGCGCTTGTTTTCTCTTGGTTCTAATAGTGATTGCAGTAATAATTAGAATACCAGGAGCACCTGCCACAGAGCTGGATGCTGTGCTGTGTAGACAGTGGTGACAGCATAGATGTGAAAGACTTTGCAAGACTGTGCTGGGGCCTCAGTGGGGTACAGACTTAAGAGGAAGACAGATTCAGAGACATCAAATGTCCTAGCTGGGCACAGTGACTCATGCCAGCACTTTGAGAGGCTGAGGCGGGCAGATCACTTGAGGTCAGGAGTTCGAGACCAGCCTGGCCAACATGATGAAACCCCTTCTCTACTAAAAATACAAAAATTAGTTGGGCGTGGTGGCAGGCACCTGTAATCCCAGCTACTCGGGAGGCTGAGGCAGGAGAATCGCTTGAACGTGGGAGGCAGAGGTTGCAGTGAGCCAGGATCACACCACTGCACTCCTGCCTGGGCAACAGAGCAAGACTCTGTCTCAGAAAAAAAGAAAAAAAAAAGAAGTATCATCCCAGATCAGGTGGTCAGTTAGGCTTGGAGCCTGGAGTGACCCTGATCTGATCTCAGAACTTGAGTGGTTTCCACTAAGCCACAGGAATCATAGCCGTTATCCATCCAGCCACACATTCATTCAGCACACAGTCATTGAGCACCTAGTATATGGCAAGCACTGTGTGGGTTGCTGGGGACACAGTAGGGAACAAAGCAGGCAAATATTCTGTTTTTAGGAGTTTGTATTCTCATGGAGGCATCCAGAAATGAACAAACAAGTCAGATGCTCATGTGTTAGGCAGTGATGAGCTCTAAGGAAAGTTAAGTAGAAAGCAGGGGCTAGGGCTGTTGGGGAGTGGGAATGGTAGACACAGGACACAGTGGCCAGGGAAGGCCTAGGTGAGAAGGAGGCTCTTGAGCAAAGACCTGAAGGAGGCAAGGGGGCCCCACAAGCTGGCACGTGAGAGGAGAACCATGCAGGCAGAGGGTCCATCAGTGCAAAGGCCTCGGGGTGGGAGGACCCCTGGCACAGTATAGAAGCATCCAGGCAGGCGGGCGAGGCTGGCTGACCCTGCGCCAAGTGCCATGCACATGATCTCAGCAGTCCTGTGAGCAAGCCATGGCTACTCCCTATGTGCAGAGCTCATGGGTTAAGTCTGTGTGCTCAGGCTCAGTGAGGTTAAGTCACTAGTCCAAGGCCACACAGCTAGCAAGGAGGTAGAGCCGGAATGCAGCAGTGTTCTTTGTTGCTGTGCCTCAGAGTGCCAGAACCCTCAGTATCAGGGTGCTCAGGTCACTAGGGTGACACCAGGGGCAGCAGTGCTGGAGTGTCAGGTCCTGGCAAGGTCTACACTGTGGCAGAGAAGGTCTGGGGGTCACAGGGAAGTGACTGGGGCAGTGGGGGTGAGGCCCAGGGCAAGGCTACTTAGCAGTAGGTATAGAGTATTCGTCACTGCTGCTTGGGGGACAGGCTGGCACCGTGCTCAGCCCTGATGGCCACCACCTCTAACCCTGCCCGCAGTGTGCTAAGTGCCGAGAATCATTCCATGGGAACCCGCTGGGCGGCCAGCAGTGCTACCGCCTCATCTCAGTGGAGCAGGAGTGCTGCCTGGACCCCACGTCGCAGACCAACTGCTTCCATGAGCCCAAGCGCCGGGCACTAGGCCCTGGCCGCACTGTCCTCTTTGGTGTGCAGCCCAAATTCACCAACGTGGACATCCGCCTGACGCTGGACGTGACCTTTGGGGCCGTGGACCTCTATGTCTCCACCTCCTATGACACCTTCGTGGTCCGTGTGGCCCCTGACACTGGCGTCCATACAGTACACATCCAGGCATCCCAACCCCCACCACCTCCGCCACCCCTTGCAGATGGTGGGCCCCGGGGGGCCGGGGATCCAGGAGGAGCAGGAGCCAGCAGTGGACCGGGCGCCCCAGCAGAGCCACGGGTACGGGAGGTGTGGCCGCAGGGCCTGATTACCTACGTGACAGTGACGGAGCCGTCGGCAGTGCTGGTGGTCCACAGTGTGCGGGACCGGCTGGTCATCACCTACCCGCACGAGCACCATGCCCTCAAGTCGAGCCGCTTCTACCTGCTGCTGCTGGGTGTGGGAGACCCAAGTGGGCCCGGCGCCAACGGCTCAGCCGACTCGCAGGGTCTGCTCTTCTTCCGGCAGGACCAGGCCCACATCGACCTGTTTGTCTTCTTCTCCGTCTTCTTCTCCTGCTTCTTCCTCTTCCTCTCACTCTGTGTGCTCCTCTGGAAGGCCAAACAGGCTCTGGATCAGCGGCAGGAGCAACGCCGGCACTTGCAGGAGATGACCAAGATGGCCAGCCGCCCCTTCGCCAAGGTCACTGTCTGCTTCCCACCTGACCCTACTGCCCTGGCCCCCGCCTGGAAGCCAGCTGGGCTCCCACCACCCGCCTTCCGCCGCTCTGAGCCCTTCCTGGCACCCCTGCTGCTGACAGGGGCCAGTGGTCCCTGGGGACCCATGGGAGGGGGCTGCTGCCCGCCAGCCATCCCTGCCACCACTGCTGGGCTGCGAGCTGGGCCCATCACCCTCGAGCCCACAGAAGATGGCATGGCCGGCGTGGCCACCCTGCTGCTCCAGCTGCCTGGCGGGCCCCATGCACCCAACGGCGCCTGCCTGGGGTCAGCCCTCGTCACACTACGGCACAGGCTGCATGAGTACTGTGGGGGCGGCGGGGTTGCTGGGGGCAGTGGGCATGGGGCTGGTGTGGGCCGGAAGGGACTGTTGAGCCAGGACAACCTCACCAGCATGTCCCTCTGACATGCCAAGGGTCCTCATCCACAGCAGCTGGGTCACCCAATGGGGCCGCCCTGGACTTGGGGTCCCTTCACCTGGGGGCCCCTGGACACTGTCTCCTTGGAGACCACTTCCCTCAGGGGTGCCCCGACGGGGCCTCCTTTGTTCTGCATTCAGCAGCTATTTATTGAGTACCTACTCTGTCAGGCACTGTCATAGGCATGAGGCAAAGCAGGAACGGAGAGACGAGGTTCCCTGATCTCATGGTACTTAGGTTCTAGTGAAGGGAGACAATCAGTTCACACGCACACACCCCACATGCACACACACATGAACACTTGCACGTGTGCACACACGAGTAACATGGTTTCAGAGAGGGAGAAGTGCCGTGAGGCCTCCAGAGGACGTGGCAGTGAGGGACGACGGGGTGAAGTCGGCTGGACATTCAGAGAAGCTAGACTGAGAATGCCTGAGAAGAACCAGCCACGGGAAGAGCTTCAGGAAGTGAAGGCAGAGGCCCTGGGGTGGGAGCAGTCTTGTTTTATTGGAAGGACTGGAAAACTGGCAAGTGTGACCCAGATCAAGTGTGAGGAGATGAGACTGGGGACAGGCAGGGACTGGATCACCCAGGGCCTTGTGGACCCCACACAGGGTTTTGGGTTTTATTCTCAGGGCAACGGGAAGCTGTTGGATGGTTTGATGAAGGGGAGTGACAGGATCTGATGTACCTATTTCAGAATTTAAGAGGGCTGGGTGCGGTGGCTCATGCCTATAATCCCAGCACTTTGGGAGGCCAAGGCGGGCTGATCACAAGGTCAGGAGTTTGAGACCAGCCTGGCCAATATGGTGAAACCCCGTGTCTACTAAAAATACAAAAATTAGCTGGGCGTGGTGGCGCACACCTGTAGTCCCAGCTACTTGGGAGGCTGAGGCAGGAGAATTGCTTGAACCTGGGAGGCAGAGGTTGCAGTGCACTCAGATTGCGCCACTGTACTCCAACCTCGGCGACGGAGCGAGACTCCATCTAAAAAAATTTAAGAGGTCACTTAGTTGTGCTGTGGAGAATGGACTGGAGGGACAAGAGGGGCAGCAGGGATGGTGGACTGGAATAGGGTGGTGGCAATGAGTGAGTCCCGCTCAGATGCGGGATGTGTGTGGAAGAATATAATGATGGTGTGGACGTCAGGGTGAGGGAGGAGACAAATCCACGATGACCCCTAGCTTTGTGGCCTGAACTGTGGATGGCTGAGGGGGTCGTTAATTGAATGGGGGAGAGTGGGGCTTGTGAGGAAGATCAGAGTCTGGTTCTTGACATGAGATGCCCTTCAGACATCTCTTCACTCAGGTCCAACTAGGGATACAGAAACAGTGAATATTTCAACAGCAGAAATTGAGTAGGGGGATTGGTAGTGCTGGCGAGGGAAGTGGCTGGGAAGAGACAGATGGCATCATGAGACAGCCCAGAGGTGAGCAGGATCCCCAGGCTGCAGGGACAAAGCTCAGCAGTGGTGTTACCTCACCGGGACCAGGGTCACGCAGCGAGTGCTGGAACAACAGAGGCGTGTTCAGGGGGAGCCTCAGAGGGGACAAAACCTTTGCCTGAGATCCCACCCCAGGTGGGCATGGGGGACACTGAGGTTGGGGATGAAAATGCTGGTACCGTCACTGCACAGCCCTGTTCCAGACAGTGCTATCTGGAAGATTTCTGGGCTCTCCTGAGGGGCCACGCCACACCTGAGCCACCTCCTTGGACTCCTGTTCTCTACCCCTTGAGGACCTCCCTCCCTTTGACCCTAGCTGTCTTCTTGAACTTGGGACTCTCCTTTCCCAAGACTTCCATCACTAGCTCCTGGAGAAACTGGACTCTGCATCTTCCCTTCACGTGGAGCCTCAGTGTGAGAGGCCCTGCCAATGCATGCATGTCAGAGGTGGCTGGGACCACATCGGAAGAAGAGGGGAGCGACGAAAATAACAAATAAAAAGTATGGGCAAGACCCAGGTGTCTGAGTGCATCTGCACATGTCTCAGGAGGGCTGGGTCTCAACTCTGATGCAGCCCCGAACACTGAATAACTTGGATAATTGCCCTTATGATGGTACCACTTCCAAGCTGGGATGGCTTTGTTCCTGACTGCCCCTCCTAAAGGCGGAAGGGGGAAGGGTCTGCCACAACAGAAGCATAATAAATACCAATAAACAGCTCTTGTTTCCCAGAAGGGATGCGCCGAGGGGAGACGTGGGCAGTGGCTTTTGACCCTTCCCTAGATCTTCCTCAGGGAGACCCCAGTTTGGCTCAGGAGGGGAAATAGGCTGCCTTGGTCCCAGCTACGGCTTTTTGTTGTTGTTTTGCTTTTTGAGCGGACAGAGTCTCACTCTGTTGCCCAGGCTAGTGTGCAGTGGTGTGATCTTGGCTCACTGCAACCTCCATATCCCAGGTTCAAGTGATTTGTGTGCCTCAGCCTCCCAAGTAGCTGGGATTACAGGCATGCACCACCATGCCTGGCTAATTTTTTTATATCTTTAGAGGAGACAAGGTTCACCGTGTTGGCCAGGCTGGTCTCAAACTCCTGACCTCAAGTGATCCGCCTACCTTGGCTCCCAAAGTGCTGGGATTACAGGCATGAGCCACCGTGCTTGGCCTTGGTTTTTTGTTTGTTTGTTTGTTTTTGACACAGGGTGTCTCTTTTTCTGTGACACAGGCTGGAGTGAAGTGGTGCAATCATTGCTCACTGAAGCCTCAGCTTCCTGGACTCAGGCGATCCCCCCACTTCAGCCTCCCAAGTAGCTGAAACTACAGACGTGTACCACCTCACCCAGCTAATTTTTGTAATTTTGGTAGAGATGAGGTTTCACCATGTTGCCCAGGCTGGTCTTGAATTCTGGAGCTCAAGTGATCCTCTCCCACCTTGGCCTCCCAAAGTGTTGGGATTATAGGTGTGAGCCACCATGCCTAACTCAGGCACAGATTTTATTCCAGGCCCTGATAGAAGGGTTCAAACCAGACAGGGCCGAGAATGAAATGAGACCCTAGAACAATGAGCTTTCTCTACTTTGATGAGAGTCATAGCCGAAACTGAAAGCATTGTGAGAGCTGCTTTACCTGGTATGCACGTGGGCAAACAAAAGCCCTGATTCCTCCCAGGTGGGAGCTGGAGATCCCTCCATCAGCCTCAGCAGTGTAGGCATCTTGCTGGGTGTGTTAAACAATGTAATCTTTTCTGCACAACCCCGCTCCTAAGTGCAAGCTGGTTGCTTCATCAGGTGCTCAGCAGAGGAGGACGATGTGTTGGACTCAGAGGGTGTGTGAATCTCCGTTATGGGCCAGGAATAACACGGTATTTTCTTTTTTCTTTTTTTTTTCGGAGATGATCTTGCTTTATCACTCAAGCTGGAGTGCAATGATGTGATCTTGGCGCACTGTAGCTTCAACCTCCTGAGAAGACGATTTGCACCATGACTGGGCCTTTTCTCTGGGATGCATAGCCACGCTCCCTGACTCTCACAAATGCCCTATGGTACGTGTTCCTCCCTCCATGTCAGCCCTCCACTATCACTTCTGCCTGCACATACCTGAGTGCAAGTGGCGTATGTTGAGGCGGGAGAGAGTCTGGGCATGGAAAGCTGGATGCCTGAGTTCTAGGCTATGTGTGGCTCCCAACCCCTTGGGGATTTCAGGGATAGAGGGAATATTTTACTGAGAGCCTACAGCCCTCCAGACACTGTGCTGGGTGCTTGATGTGAGTCTTAATCTTCCCGTCATCACTGGGAGGTGCTGGCTTGGTTTTCCATTTTGCCCATTCAAAAGCTCTGTTGCCTAAGAACTCAGGGCTAATTAAGAGACGAGCCACTCACAAGCCTGTCTCCGTTGCCCCACACATTACCTCCAAAGTTGCTTCCCTTTTCTAAGCCAGTGTCTTCTGATTGCCTACAATGGGCCCCGCATTGTGCTGGGAGCTGGGGACAGAGTAGTGAACAAGGTCTCTGCCCTCATGGAGCTGATAAGCCAGTGTGGTGCCCAATAAAAAGTAAATGATGCTGCATGCTGGAAAGTGATAGAAAAGGTAGTGAGAGAGCAGGGGGTTGGCACTGCTTTTTTTTTCTTCTTTTTTTGAGACGGAGTTTTGCTGTTGTTGCCCAGGCTGAAGTACAATGGCGCGGTCTCTGCCTCCCGGGCTCAAATGATTCTCCTGCCTCAGCCTCCCAAGTAGCTGGGATTACAGGTGCCTGTCACCATGCCTGGCTAATTGTTGTATTTTTAGTAGAGACAGGGTTTTACTATGTTGGCCAGGCTGGTCGTGAACTCCTGACCTCAAGAGATTCACCCACCACGGCCTCCCAAAGTGCTGGGATTACAGGCTTGAGTCACCGTGCCTGGCCTGGGACTTGCTATTTAACATAGGTGGGATGGGAAGGCCTCTCTCATAAGACGACACATGAGCAACAATGAGGGAGTGAGCCAGAGGGACATCTGAGGGAGGAGCATTCCAGGCTGAGGGAACAGCCAGTGCAAAGGCCCTGAGGTTGGAGTGTGCCTGACATTTCAGAGAAACAAGACTCATGTGGTTGGCGCAGAGAGGGAATAAGGGGAGATAGGCAGACAAGGTCACAGAGGGAACAAGAGCCATATCCTGCAGGTCCCTGCACCACGGTGAGGACTCAAGCTTCCACTCTGCCAGGGATGGCACCATGGGAGGATTCTGAGCCTGGGAGGAATGGGCTCTGATGTAGGTGTTCACAGGATTCCCCTGGGAGGAAGAGGCTAAAGGGGTAGAAGAGGGTGGGAAGCCCAGTGAGGAAGCCCCTGCGTCCGTATTGAAGAGGAGAGTGGCTGGAACAAGGTCGGGATAGCAGAGCAGGGAGAAGTGGTGAGATTCTGGATATATTCTGAAGGGAGAACCAGCAGCATTTGTTGACAGATTGGACACTGGGTGAGAGAGAAAGTGACTGAGCAACAGAACGGGTAGAGTTTGCTGTTTCTTGGCATGGCAAAGACTAGGCGGTTTGGGGATTGGGGTACCTCAGCAGTTAGGTTTTATATATGTTAGATTTGAGATGGTTCTTAGATATCCCGAGGGAAGATGTCACTCAATGAGTGGATACAGCTCCAGAGAAAGAGAGAGAGAGAGAATAGCAAATAATAGTAATATATTAATATTAGAATAGGCCGGGCATGGTGGCTCATGCCTGTAATCCCAGCACTTTGGGAGGCTGAGGCAGGCGGATCATGAGGTCAGGAGATCGAGAGCATCCTGGCTAACACGGTGAAACCCCATCTCTACTAAAAATACAAAAACATTAGCCGGGCGAGGTGGCGGGCGCCTGTAGTCCCAGCTACTCGGGAGGCTGAGGCAGGAGAATGGCATGAACCGGGGAGGCAGAGCTTGCAGTGAGCTGAGATCGTGCCACTGCACTCCAGCCTGAGCAAGACTCTGCCTCAAAAAAAAAAAAAAAAAAAAAAATTAGAATATTTGCTATATTATACATATTATAATAACAATGATTTTGGCCAGGTGTGGTGGCTTGCCCCTGTAATCCCAGCACTTTGATAGGCCAAGATAGGCGGATTGCTTGAGGTCAGGAGTTTGAGACCAGCCTGGGCAACATGGTGAAACACTGTCTTTACTAAAAATAGAAAAATTAGCCAGGCACGGTGGCACACGCTTGCAATCCCAGCTACTTGTGGGGCTGAGACACGAGAATTGCTTGAACCCAGGAGGTGGAGGTTGCAGTGAGCTGAGATGGTGCCACTGCACTCCAGTTTGGGTGACAGAACGAGATTGTCTTAAGAAAACAAAAAACAATGATTTTGTTTTGTTTTGAGACAGGGTCTTTCTCTGTTACCTGGGCTGGAGTGCAGTGGCGTGATCACAGTTCACTGCAGCGTTGACTTTCTGAACTCAAGCGATCCTCCTACCATAGCCTCCAGAGTAGTTGGAACTATAGGTGTGAGCCACATGCCCAGCTAACTTTTTTTTTTTTTGAGACGGAGTCTCGCTCTGTCGCCCAGGCTAGAGTGCAGTGGCGTGATCTCGGCTCACTGTAAGCTCCACCTCCTGGGTTCACGCCATTTTCTTGCCTCAGCCTCCTGAGTAGCTGGGACTACAGGCGCCCACCACCACGCCCCGCTAATTTTTTGTATTTTTAGTAGAGACGGAGTTTCACTGTGTTAGCCAGGATGGTCTCGATCTGCTGACCTCGTGATCCGCCCGCCTCAGCCTCCCAAAGTGCTGGGATTACAGGCGTAAACCACCAAGCCCAGCCTTGCCCAGCTAATTTTAAGAAATTTTTTCTTTTTCTTATTTTTTTCTTAGACAGGGTCTCATCCTGTGAGCTCATTGCAGCCTTCACCTTCTGGGCTCAAGTGATCATCCTGTCTTAGCCTCTCAATTAGCTGGGACTTCAGGTGCACGTCACCATGCCCAGCTAATTTATTTATTTATTGATTGAGAAGGAGTCTTGCTCTGTCATCCAGGCTGGAGTGTTGTGGTGCAATCTCGGCTCACTGCAAATTCTGCCTCCCGAGTTCAAGTGATTTTCCTGCCTCAGCCTCCTGAGTGCTGGGATTACAGGCACCCACCACCATGCCTGGCTAATTTTTGTTTTTTTTAGTAGAGACGGGGTTTTGCCATGTTGGCCAGGCTGGTCTTGCACTCCTGACCTTAGGTGATCCAACTGCCTCTGCCTCCCAAAATACTGGGATTACAGGCATGAGCCAGCACGCCCAGCCTCATGCCTGGTTAATTTTTGTGTATTTTTTGTAGACACAGTTTTGCCATGTTGCCCAGGCTGGTCTCGAATTCCTGGGCTCAAGCGATCCTCCTGCCTCAGCCTCCCAAAGTGCTGGGATTACAGGCGTGACTGCTCCTGGCTCAAAAATTTTTCGTAGAGATGTCTTGCTGTGTTGCCCAGGCTGGTCTCCAAATCCTGGCCTGAAGTGATACTCCTGCCTCAGCCATCCCAAAGCATTGAGATTAGAGGCAGGAGCCACCACATCCAGCCCACAGTGATTTGAGTTCACATTTTGGCCTTTCCCCCTATTCCATCTCTTGTTCTCACAATAGCCATATGACATGCTAGGGATTGTTAGCCCCAGAGGGGGAATCAGGTTCAGAAAGGTTTATGAATTCACTAAGATAACACAGCTAAATGTTGAGGAGTCAAGATGAGATCCCAGGTCTGTCCAATTTTGAGACCTGAACATTTTTTGATCTGCTGTTGGTTGCTTTTGCAGGAAAGAGCATTGATTGAAGTAGACAGTTCCTAAAAATTCCTTTTTAGGCCAGGCGCGGTGGCTCATGTCTGTAATCCCAGCACTTTGGGAGGCCACGGTGGGAGGATCACCTGAGGTCAGGAGTTCAAGACCAGCCTGACCAACATGGAGAAACCTCCTCTCTACCAAAAATGCAAAATTAGCTGGGGATGGTGGCGCATGCCTGTAATCCCAACTACTTGGGAGTCTGAGGCAGGAGAATCATTTTGAACCCAGGAGGCTGAGGTTGTGGTGAGCTAAGATCACGCCCCATTGCACTCCAGCCTGGGCGCATAAGAGCTTAAAATTACGCCCAAAAAAAAAAAAAAAAAAAAAGAAGAAGAAGAAGAAGAAGGAGGAGCCGGGCGCAGTGGCTCACGCCTGTAATCCTAGTACTTTGGGAGGCCAAGGCAGGCAGATCACGAGGTCAGGAGATCGAGATCATCCTGGCTAACACAGTGAAACCCTGTCTACTAAAAAAATACAAAAATAAAAATTCAGCCGGGCGGGTGGCGGGCCGTAGTCCCAGCTACTCCGAGAGGCTGAGGCAGGAGAATGGCGTGAACCCGGGAGGCAGAGCTTACAGTGAGGCAAGATCGCGCCATCAGACCCAGCCTGGCAATGAGTGAGACTCCGTCTCAAAAAAAAAAGAAAAAAGAAAAAAGAAAAAAAATACTCCTTTTATCTATGAGAGCCTTGTTGCTTGGAAGTTCTCTGCTTTGGAGACAAAAGTCGCCGACGCCTGTTCGAATTGTGTGCAGGCCAAACAGTCCATAGGCATGGAGCAAGCAAGGGCGCTCTCCTGTGTTGTTCCTTTGAACTTCAGTGCCCCCGCCCTCCCAAGACTGACTTTCTGGTTTTGCTTATTTTCAGAGTGCAGGCAGCTTCACGCAGGGAGTCTGCAGCTAAAGCGTTAGTGGTTTTACTTTGTTAAGGTGAGGGCGCCTGGGGTTTGGGAGGGATAACTTGCCAAAGTCACACACTGCCTGGCGGGGTCACACGTAGGCATCTGTAGTGTCCCCACCTCTCTCACCAATCCTCTCTCTCCACCCAGATTCCTACCCTGGGACAAAATGGATGTAGGCGGAGTTGGTTTTCAGGTTTTTATTGTGGGTGTATTTCTGGCAGCGAGACAGGGGTGGTGAGGCAGTCCCTCCCAGGAGTGGCCAGATAAGGCCAGAGGTGAGACTGGTGGAAAAGGACGGGGAAGACAGGGAACTTCCTTACTCTCGGATCTTCAGCTCCCGCGCCATCTGGCAGAGCGCGCAGGGCAGACAAAAGGTGAGGGCCGCCCAGTCGTGCCCGACGGAGCCCTAGAGGGTGGGAGAGAGCGGTCAGGAGCCCTGCCGTGGGTCCCAGGAGGCCAGTCCCCAGCTCCCTGCTCCCGCGGGTCCCCAGTCCCACGCGCACCTGAATGTGGTAGCGCTCCCGCATGCCGGTGCGGATGGAGTGCAGGCCTCCGGGCAGGTAGGGCGCGCAGCAGCACTCGCCGAAGTCGTCGGAGATGCGGCAGGCGAGGCACAGAGGAGCAAAAGTGCCGCACAGACCTGGGCGGGGCGTAGGCGGTCAGGGGCGGGCCAGCCGGGACCTCCCAACGGCTCCGCCCCGGGGAGGGGCACGGCTGATTAGTCGCAGAGGGGCATGAGGGTCCCAGCCAAGGAGAGGTCCCGGAGGGAATTAGAAGTCCAAGGAGAGGATGGCTTAGCGATTGGAAGATAGGGTTTTCTTTTTCTTCTTCTTCCTCTGTTTTTAGGAATTGGAGGCCGCGCGCGGTGGCTTACGCCCGTAAGCCCAGCACTTTTGGGAGGCCGAGGCAGGCGGATCACAATGTCAGGGGTTTGAGACCAGCCTGGCCAACATGGTGAAACCACGTCTCTACTAAAAATACAAAGATTAGCCGGGCGTGGTGGTGGGCGCCTGTAATCTCAGCTACTTGGCAGGCTGAGGCAGGAGAATTGGTTGAACCTGGGAGGCGGAGGTTGCAGTGAGCCTAGACTGTGCCATTGCATTCCAGCCTGGGCGACAGAGCAATACTCCGTCTCAAAAAAAAAAAAAAGAAAAAAAGAAAGAAAGAAAACTAAATTAAAGTCGCGCTCTGTCATACAGGCTGGAGTGCAATGGTGTGATCACACGGCTCACTGTAGCCTCGATCTGCTGTGCTCAAACAATCCTCCCGCCTCAGCCTGCCGAATAGCTTGGGACTACTGGTGTGTGCCACTACCCCTGGCTAATTTTATTTTTAATTTTTATTTTTTTGAGATGGAGTCTCACACTGTTGCCCCGACTGGAGTGCAGTGGCGCGATCTTGGCTCACTGCAACCTCTGTCTCCCGGGTTCAAGCAATTTTCTGCCTCAGCCTCCCGAGTAGCTGAGTTTACAGGCGCCCGCCACCACACCCGGTTAATTTTTTGTATTTTTAGTAGAGACGTGGTTTCACCATCTTGGCCAGACTGGTCTTGAACTCCTGACCTCGTGACCCACCTGCCACGGCCTCCCAAAGTGCTGGGATTACAGGCGTGAGCCAGTGCACTGGGCCAGGAGTTATGGTTTGAAGAGGGAGCTGGGCGTCACAGTGAGGAAAGCTAAGAGTGCAAGGGGGAGGTTGAGGGCCTGAGAAGTTGAGTGTAGGAAGGCATGAGGTAGTATCCTAAGGAGTGTTGGGAGTCTGAGGAAGGGGTGAGTGTTAAAGAGTGGGAATTCCGAGTCCAAGGAAGGGAGGTGGGAGTGGGGTTAGCAAGCGGTGGGAGGAGGTTGGAGGTGAGCTTCCCTCTCCTAATTTCCCCCAAACCCGCCTTCCACTGGGCCTGGAGAGGGAGCAGGCAGGCACTCACAGACAGGCATGTCGTTGCAGCAGTCCGTGAGACCTGTGTGCCAGTCACTGAGCTGGGTCTGGTAGCAGCTGGTGGTGGCGCACTGGGGCTGACTGGTCACGGGGTAGGACATAGCTGCAGAGGTGGGAGGGTAGGGGTCAGCTGGCAGCCTCGCAGCACCTCCTGTGCCCTGCACTTCTGCCACCCTTCCCTCTGCCGGGCAGTCTGGGCGGGGCCACCAGGCCGCCCACTGAAGGGGCACCACTGTGCCTCCCCCTTCCCTTCTGCCACATCTGGGTACCGGCAACCCCAGTCTGTCCCTGTTGCTACTGGGTCCTGCACGTCTGGTTAGGCTGGGGGTGGGGGTCTCCTGCACATCCGAGGAAGGGTGGGAACCACATCTGGGTGGGGCTTGGCAGTGCCTCCTCCTCCTCCATGTCTGGGCCTGGGTTCTGGGTTGCAGCATTTCTGGGGCCTCTGGGGTGGAAGCAGGCGCCGTCTGTCTTCGAAGCAAGGGTGCCCAGGGGAGGGAGGCGGCCAGGTTCCAGTACTGAGAGGGTTGCTGGTCCACCCAGTGATCCCACCTTTGCCTTTCACGTTGTCGTGCATCTCAAACTGCATCTTGCTGGCCCTGAGGAGGTGGCGTTGGGGACGGCAGAAGTGGCTGCGGCGACAGTGGCAGAGTCTGTCCAAGGGACACTGGATACTGGGGAGGTGGGGGCAAGGGACTGGGGCACCGGGGGCTGGGCTCTCAGGGGGAGAGGAGCTGGGGAGAAAGAGGCCAAGTCAGCCTGCTGGCCAGGAGAGACAAGGAGTAGGGAATGGATAGGGTGGGGGCGAGAAACTCGCCCATCGCTTTCCAACTGCCCGACAGATGGCAGAGGACCCTCCCCATACCCGAGGTAGAGCTTGAGAGAGAGTAAGAAATGGAGATGGACAGAATCAGAGACAAGGGGAGAAATATCAGAGCCAGGTGCCCACAGAGATGTCACCAGTAACGCCCACATGTGCCCAGCACTTTGACTCCTCTGCAAGCCCATCTCACAGATGAACACTGAGGCTCAGAGACATGAGGAGGAACGCCCCGCGTCTGACGGCCCAGGCCAAGGGGGTTCATAGAGGTGATGCTGGGCCACAGGACTTCTAAATTCAGCTCAGCCCACCCCAATTAAGAAGGAGGGATTTGGGGGCATTGGGAAGGACAGAGATGTCCCGAGAGACAGACATTCAGAGATACGAAAGGAGACAGAGTGATATGAGTGGGATGAGGAGGAGGGAGATCAGAGCAGAGGCACCCAACTTCAAAGAAGAGGGCTGTAGAGGGGTTGCTCCTACCTGCAGGACTGCGAGGCAGTGATGGAGACAGAGGTGTGGAGACACAGGCACTGACTTCTCCCTCTCAGCCCAGAGCCACTTATATGGGCGGCCACGCAGCCCTGGGCGGGGCTCTGACAGAGGTGCCCAGGGAGCCAAGCCGGTCTGGTCGACCCTCTCCCTGCACTGGGATTTCCCGCCCTCCCTCTCCACTCCCATCACCCCACTTCCCCTCCTGCTTCAGCTCCCAGGACTGAGGGGAGAGAAGGCGGCAGGGTGGGGTGGGGTAGGGGTGTGGGGGGCCACAGCTGCGTCAGTGTGCAGAGACCAAAAGAGAGGGAGAGACAGAAACACAGTGTCAGAAGGGCAGGCAGGGAAGTCCCTCTAGACAGAAGGGAGAGACAGTAGGAGATTCAGAGAGATGGAGAGACACAGGAAGATGTAGAGGGATGGAGAGGTGCCAAGAAACAGAGGAGCACAAAAATGTGAAAAGAAATAACAAGAACGCCGGGCGCGGTGGCTCAAGCCTGTAATCCCACCACTTTGGGAGGCCGAGACGGGCGGATCACGAGGTCAGGAGATCGAGACCATCCTGGCTAACCCGGTGAAACCCCGTCTCTACTAAAAAATACCAAAAACTAGCCGGGCGAGGCTGCGGGCGCCTGTAGTCCCAGCTACTTGGGAGGCTGAGGCAGGAGAATGGCGTAAACCCGGGAGGCGGAGCTTGCAGTGAGCTGAGATCCGGCCACTGCACTCCCGCCTGGGCGACAGAGTGAGACTCCGTCTCAAAAAAAAAAAAAAAAAAAAAAAAAAACAAGAAGAGGGGAGATGGGCCAGGCGTGGTGGCTCTCGCCTGTAATCCCAACACTTTGGGAGGCTGAGGCGAGAGGATCGCCTGAGCGTAGGAGTTGGAGACCAGCCTGGGCAACATGGGGAGACCCCATCTCTACAAAAAATACAAATAAAATTAGCCGGGCATGGTGGCATGTGCCTGTAGTCCCAGCTACTTGAGAGGCTGAGGCAGGAGGATTGCTTGAGTCCAGAAGGTTGAGTCTGCAGTGAGCCGTGTTCCTGCCACTGCACTCCAGCCTCAGTGACAGAGGCAGTCACTGTCTCAAAAAAAAAAAAAAAAAAAAAAAAAATGTGGGGAGATGGGAGACAGAAGAGAGATGGAGATGGAAAAGTGGAGAGGCAGGTGGGGGAATCACTGAACAGGCTTAGAGGGTAGGGAAATGGGGAGAGGTGATGGGTGGGGAGAGAGAAAGGCCAGGTGGAGTGCGAGAGAGTGCTGTGTGGGACTCCCCTTTCAGGGTCTCTCATCAGACTCTCAGTGATGTCCCCACTTTCCTGGGAGAGGGGGACAATGTCCTCCCCATTCAAGCCAGGAGACACATGGGGGGCAGTGTGTTTTGGGGAATGACTCATGTTGGAACCAAAGTAAATAAACACACCTCACCCCAGCTCCAAATTGGGAAGGGAGGAGGCTGGGAACTGAAAAGCCGCAGTTCCTGAAGGACATGGACGTCACCCGGGACTCCTGGGTCCTAATGGAGCAAAGGACTGGGGGCTTGGACCCCTGGGTCTGAGGGAGGAGGGGCTGGGGCCCTGGACTCCCATGTCTCATGAGGCCAGGAGCACATCCCTCAGTAAGGTAGGGGTCCTGGGATTCCACACTGCTGGGCTCCTGAGCAGGGAAGGAGCTGGGGGCCTGGATGCCTGAGTCGCCAAAGTCTCCCCTCAACAGGCCTGACGGGGTTGGGAGGTGACTCAGTGAGGGAAGCAGTGTTAGAGCTGGGTGGGGTTCTCAGCACGGGTGTCACCCCAAAAATGTAGGAGGTACTAGAAAACTGGGGTGTCACCTGCAGAGAAGGTGGTGTCATCACCCTACGGTATGGGGTGATGGCAGGTGGATCGCTCTGCTAGCCTGGGATCCCAGGTATCCCCTCCCTGCCTCCAACACATTAGGACCCAAGCCTTGGTCTCCCAGCACCACCCAGATGGTTGAGTCTCCTTGTCCCCAGAACTCCCGGCAGCGCTCACTGTCTTGCCGGTGCACGTCCATCTTTGGCCCTGGAGCCTGGATGTCTGGGGAACATCTCCTTCCCACTTGTGTCCTAACATCCCTGTCTCCCCATCTCTGAATCTTTGTCTCTCACCCTGCATCTTCACCTTTCTAGCTGTGAATCTCTCTTTCTTTCCTCATCTCTGCAAATCTCTTTCCAAATCTCTGTCTCTCCATCTCTGGGTCCCTCTCCTTCCAGGCTCTGTGTCTCTATGCCCTTATCCCAGGGTCTCTGTCTCCTAAGTCAAAATCTCTTCTGAATCTCGCTTCCCATCTCTCTTCATCTCCAGAACTGCCCCGTGGAGGCAGCCACAGGGCCCCATCCCCCCTGCTGTCCAGACTAAGGGTGCAGGTGACTCAAGGTCAGTCATCTCCGAGGACCCTAGGGCTCCCAGGATGACACTCTGAGTTGTCCTCAAGTTTCCTCTCTCACTCCTGACACAGCCTGGGGGCCCCAATTAGATCTAGCAATTCATGCAGGTGAGGAAATAGAGACTGGGGAAGCTGTGAGGTGGCCTGCTTGGGGGCGAGGAGGGCCGTGAGCAGGAGGAGGAGCTCCTGGGGGGCTGAGGAGTGATGGTGGCCCAGTCACCAGGCATCGGCCTACATCCTCCTCAAACAGGGTTGCCACATAAAATACAGGATGTCCTGTAAAATCTGAAATTCAGATAAGCAACAAACAGTTTTTTTTTAGTATAAGTATGTTTCATGCAGTATTTGCGACATATTTATACTAAAAAAGTATTTGTTATTTATCTAAAATTCAAATTAAATTGGGCTTCCTATAGTTTTATTTGCTAAATCTGGAACCCTACCATCAAAGACAGAGGAATCCAGGATTCCGGCCCCCTCTTTTCCCAGAATCTAGGAGTCCAGGCCCCAGCCTTCCATCCTCAGGATCTGAGAGTCCAGGTCCCAATCCTCCTCTTCCCCCTTAGAAGGAATGGGGCACCCAACCCCCTCCTCCTTTGGAAATACAGGAGTCCAGGCTCCCAGGCCCTTTCTCCCCAGAACCCAGGCATCCAGACCAGGTCTGAGTCCAGTTGCCCAACATAGGTCAGTCATCACTTGGGTTTCACAAGGTGGGTTGTGCCATCTGTGGCCCTGGTGGAACCGGTCGGGCTGAGCGGACAAGTGGGGTGGCCCCCCTTCCCATCCTCAACCTGCTGTTTCCTTGAGGGCCAGCCCAGCGGGGCTGGGAGCGGAACAGGAGGGACTTGCGGAGCTCTGGGTGTGCCCCTGTGTTTCTGTGTGTTGTGTCTGTGTGTGTGGTTGTGACCAATTGTCATGACAATCCCTGACTGCTATGATGTGTCTCTGTGCTTTTTCTGTGGTCTGTGGTGTGATATGAGAGGGTCTCTTCTATTTGTGTGTCTGCATTGCCCTCCTGTGAGTCCACACACTGCACTGCCGTTTGGGTGTGTTCGCAGTTACTGTGATTCTGTAATTCTGGTGGATTAAGGCAGCAATTATTTATTGAATGGTAGCCTTATGTGATGGACTCTGGAGCCAGAAAGCCTGGGAAAGCCTGGGTTCAAATTCTTTTTTTTTTTTTTTTTTTTTTTTTTTGAGACGGAGTCTCGCTCTGTTGCCCAGGCTGGAGTGCAGTGGCCGGATCTCAGCTCACTGCAAGCTCCGCCTCCCGGGTTCACGCCATTCTCCTGCCTCAGCCTCCCGAGTAGCTGGGACTACAGGCGCTCGCCACCTCGCCCGGCTAGTTTTTTGTATTTTTTTAGTAGAGACGGGGTTTCACCGTGTTAGCCAGGATGGTCTCGATCTCCTGACCTCGTGATCCGCCCGTCTCGGCCTCCCAAAGTGCTGGGATTACAGGCTTGAGCCACCGCGCCCGGCCCAAATTCTTTTTTTTTGAGACTGAGTTTCGCTCTTGTTTCCCAGGCTGGAGGGCAATGGTGAGATCTCAGCTTACCGCAACCTCCGCCTCCTAGGTTCAAGCAATTCACCTGCCTCAGCCTCCCGAGTAACTGGGATTACAGGCGTGCACCACCATGCCCGGCTAATTTTTTGCATTTTTAGTAGAGACGGGGTTTCTCCATGTTGGCAGGCTGGTCTTGAACTTTCAACCTCAGGTGATCCACCTGCCTCGGCCTCCCAAAGTGCAGGGATTACAGGCGTGAGCCACCACGCCCAGCCTCAAATTCTTTTTTTATTGAGACAAAGTCTCACTCTGTTGTCCAGGCTGGAGTGCAGTGAGTGGGAGGACTCCCTGCAGCCTTGACCTCCCCGACTCAAGCCTCCTGAGTAGCTGGGACCACAGGTGTGCACCACCATGCCAGCTAATTTCTAAAATTTTTTTGTAGCGACAGAGTCTTGCTATGTTGCCCAGGCTGGTCTCAAACTCCTGGGCCCAAGCAATCCTTCTGCTTCTGCCTCTGAAAGTGTTGAGATTAAAGACATGAGCCACTGTGCCCAGCCTGGGTTCAAATTCTGACTGCTGGCTGGGCATGGTGGCTCACACCTGTAATCCCAGCACTTTGGGAGGCTGAGGCAGGCAGGTCACTTGAGGTCAGGAGTTCAAGACCAGCCTGGTCAATATGGTGAAACCCTGTCTCTAGTAAAAACACACACAAAAAATTAGCCGGGCCGGGCGTGGTGGCTCACGCCTGTAATCCCAGCACTTTGGGAGGCCGAGGCGGGCGGATCACAAGGTCAGGAGATCGAGACCACAGTGAAACCCTGTCTCTACTAAAAATACAAAAAATTAGCCGGGCGCGGTGGCGGGCGCCTGTAGTCCCAGCTACTCAGGAGGCTGAGTCAGGAGAATGGCGTGAATCCGGGAGGCGGAGCTTGCAGTGAGCCGAGATCGCGCCACTGCACTCCAGCCTGGACCACAGAGCGAGACTCCCTCTCAAAAAAAAAAAAAAAATTAGCCGGGTGTGGTGGCATGTGCCTGTAGTCCCAGCTATTCGGGAGGTTGAGGCAGGAGAACTGCTTGAACCCAGGAGGCGGAAGTTGTAGTGCGCTGAGATCGCACCATTGCACTCCAGCCTGGGTGACAGGACAAGTCTCCATCTAAAAAAAAAAAAAAAGGCCGGGCGCGGTGGCTCAAGCCTGTAATCCCAGCACTTTGGGAGGCCGAGACGGGCGGATCACGAGGTCAGGAGATCCAGACCATCCTGGCTAACACGGTGAAACCCCGTCTCTACTAAAAATACAAAAAACTAGCCGGGCGAGGTGGCGGGCGCCTGTAGTCCCAGCTACTCGGGAGGCTGAGGCAGGAGAATGGCGTAAACCCAGGAGGCGGAGCTTGCAGTGAGCTGAGATCCGGCCACTGCACTCCAGCCCGGGCGACACAGCAAGACTCCATCTCAAAAAAAAAAAAAAAAAAAAAACAAAAAAAACCCACCAAATTCTGACTGCCTGTCAGTGGCTGTGAAACCTTGGGCGAGTCACTAAACTTCTTTGGATCTCAATTTTCCCACCTATAAGATGGGTTGTTGCAAATAAGGTTGTTGAGAGCATTAAATAAAAAGTGTGGCTGGGCGCGGTGGCTCACGCCTGTAATCCCAGCACCTTGGGAGGCTGAGGTGGGCGGATCACCTGAGGTCAGGAGTTCATGACCAGCCTGGCCAAGATGGTGAAACCCCATCTCTACTAAAAATACAAAAACTAGCCGGCCGTGGTGGTGTGTGCCTGTAGTCCCAGCCACTTGGGAGGCTGGGGCAGGAGAATCGCTTGAACCCAGGAGGCAGAGATTGCAGTGAGCCGAGATCGCGCCACTGCACTCCAGCTTGGGCAACAGAGTGAGACACCATCTCAAAAAAAAAAAAAAAAAAAAAGTGCTTGGAATTGTGCCTGTCACATAGGAAACATTTTTTGTTGCTGCTGCTGATGACGATGATGTGTTCTTCTGGTTGCCGGGGATACAGTAGGGAATTAACCCAGGTCTTTGCTCAGTTCCTTCTGGTAGGAGCTGGATGAGTGGCCTCTCAGTGACTGGTCATGTAATTTCATCGCTGGGGTGTCTGTTTTGCATGTGGAATAGGATATTTCTTGTGTGCTGTGATCACGGGTGATTCTGTGATTGTGTGCCTGTATTTGTGTTTGTGCTTGTAGGTGATTGTATTACTGTGTGTGTGTGATTCTTTGTGTGGGTGTAAATGCAAGATCAAATCTAACACAAACTGTGAAGGCACATGTTTGGTGTGATCTTGCATTTCTGACTGCGGTGCTGGCAGTGTGTCTGTAATTGGACTCTTGAGAACCCTTCTCTCAGCTCTGAGGCCACTCCCTTACATAATGTCCTGTACGTGACCCCTGGGAGAGAGATCTTCCAAAATGAGCCTTGGTTTCTCCCTAATGGGGATAGTGGGCCCAGTGGCTCGAGGAGAAAGGTGAGGTTGAAAGGAAAGGTGGGAGGAGACTGGTGAGGCGAGGGGGAGGCTAAGAGACGTGATGGTGATACAGAAAAACGTAACTGGATGGGGACAGAGGAAGAGCTGCGCAGAGATGGGGATCTCCGTCCATTCATTCCATGAGCATTTCCTGAGCCCCTGCAATGTGCCAGGATCTCTGGTCGGTTCAGGGTCTGGGGGAAAGCAGAGAGACCCAGAGAGATGAATGCCCACCAGGGAAGCTGTTGCTGCTCCAGGGTGGCCCTCTGCCTCCACAATGGGCCTCAGTGACAGTTCTGAGTGACGGAGATGCAGCGATGGGGAGGGACAGAAAAGGCCAGATCTGTCCAGATCAAAGAACAGAGGCCGTGGGGGAAAGGTCCCTTCCAGGCTAAGGGCACTGCCATGAATCATTTTCTTATCACCTCCTAATAGGCTCATGATGCATCTGCACCTCCTAATCACTATTTTCGACCCCAACCAGGCTCACGCCCACAGCCAGAAGGGTTGGACAAGCTTAGTATCATGGATTTGCGGGGGAAAATACCTGGGAGATCCCATCCTTGGCCCTGCCTTCCCCAGGACCCAGGAGTCCGAGTCTCCAGCTCTCCACTCCCCCAGCCCCAGGAGTCCTAGCTCTTGGCCCCTCTCCTTTTGTTTGTTGCCTGCATTTTCTTTTTTCTCTCTGGGCCTGTAACTCTTTGTTTATCTCCATCTGTGTTTTGTGTCTCTCTTGTATCTTTACATCTGTATTTTGATTCTCCCTCACTGGGCCTCAATTTTCTCACTTGTAAACTGGGGATGATAATAATAGTAATAATCCAATCTCTCAGAGCTGTGACGAGGAAGACATGAGATAGTTATGTAAAATGCTCAGCATAGAACCAGGCCACAGTAAACTCAGTACAAGAGAGCTCTATTATTATTACTGTTTTATTTTTGCTATTTCCCCTTTGGTATCTCTGTTTTTCTCGTGGTCTCACGTGAGTCTCCAGTCTCCTCCAGTTCTGGGTTCCTTTTGCAGACAGCACCTGCCTCTGACTTCCCTTTTCGGGATGAGGAAAGGACATATCTAGGCCAGAGCTTCCCCTGAGCCTCTTCCTTCTCCCTCTCTATTCCAAGCTCCACCTCATTACCTCCACGTGCCTGGGGGTAAGGCCTGGCTCCCTTCCCATAAATAGCCTTATAAAATCCTGAACCCCAAACCTGTCATCCCTGGGCGGGCGAGTGACTCAAGATCCCGTAGTTCCCGCTCCTAGACATCAAACCTTTAGGTTTCCAGCCCCCTCCTCCCTCTGACCCAGGAGTCCGGGCCCCTAGTCCCTCCTTCCTCGGGTCCCAGGCTTCTCCTCCTTCAGAACCAAGGAGTCTGAACTCTCAAATTCCCAACCTTCCTGAAGACCCAAAGATCAGGTCAGCAAACAGCCTAGGTATTGGAGGCCAGAAACTCTATTCGCGGCCACTCGGCGACCGTCTACGCCCAGGGTTCCCATCCTGACTCAGTCCCTCCGGGGGCGGGTCCGACACGCCAGGCGCTTCTTTGGAGTCTGGCTGCGATAAGCTATCCCTGACGTCAGTCACTATCTTCCAGCCAATGGACACTCGGCCTTCTACCTCCCCGGGCCACTCAGGACGCTTTGCCTAGTAGGCGGGGCCCACAGCCCAACTCGGGCAGCGATAGGCTTTCGGAGACGCCAGTCTCTGCCAGCCCCCATCAGTCGGCCAATAGACCCGGAACCTGAGAGATCCGAATCCGGGTCCACTCCGCAGAGGCCCGAGCGGGCTCGCGAGGGAACCGGTTCTGCGGGTCTGGCCGGGTAAGCCCTTTCCAGCACGCCTGGTATTGGGAGTCTGGACATAGCTTGGGTGGGAAACCGTGAGGCTTGGTGAGGCTCGAGGCGGAGGGGGGAGCTCAGTCCCGGCGAACCCATCTTGCTTTCTTGGAGAAACTGAGACCGGGATGCTGGATCTCAGTTATTCATCCGTTCCTCCCACCCTACGCCTGATTCTCGTCTGCTCCTGCCTTCCTGCTCCTCATCCGTTCAGCCCTTCCTGCCCTCCTTAATTCCCTCACTCACGGATTCCCTCGTCTAGCCACTCACTCACACACTCTCCCACCTATTACTTAGTTAGACAAACATTTCCTGAGGCTTCTGGTGTGCCAAGCCTTGTGCTGGGCGATGCTGGTGACCAAGATGAGTCAGGCCTGGGCCGTGCCCTCAAGGAGCCCGGGCCAGATGGGAGGACGGACATCGATGGGCATGGGTGTGCAGAGATGGTGGGGAGCCCAGGAGAGACTTTTTTGAGTTTGGCGTGGTCGGGAAAGGGTTGCCAGGGGAGGGGCCATTGGAGCTGGATCTTGGAGGAGCAGGAGATGCCAGGCAAAATGGGGGTGCCAGTTTGCAAAGTGGTTGTGGGGAGGGTGTTTCAGCGTGACCCAAGACAGGGAGGCATGCAGGAGTAGTACTGTGCGCAGGTGCCCAAGCGGAAGGCCAGTCAAGTCTGTGTGGCCAGCAGGGGAACTGTAAGGTTGGAGGAGGCTGAAGAGATGGGCAGAGGCCACGCTGAGGAGCTTGGAGTTTGTCCTGAGGGTGAGGGGGTAGTGGAGAGCCATGGAAGGGTTGAGAGTAGCGAAGGACAAGGTCATAGTTGGACCAGAACTGGAGGAATGAGACTGGAAGCCAGTAGCCCAGGAGGTGGCTCTGGCAGGGATTCAGGCAGGAGAGAGTGGAGCCTGGATCAGGGAAGAGGCCGAGGGGATAAGATAGGGATTCAGGAGGCAAGACTGGGTGCCATGGCTCATGTCTGTAATCCTAGCATTTTGGGAGGTTGAGGTGGGAGGATCACTTGAGGCCAGGAGTTCAAGACCAGCCTGGGCAGCACAGTGACAGCCTCATCTCTACAAAAAATTAGTTGGGTGTGGCTGGGCACGGTGGCTCATGCCTGTAGTCCCAGCAGTTTGGGAGGCCAAGGTGGGTGGATCACGAGGTCAGGAGTTCAAGACCAGCCTGGCCAAGATGGTGAAACCCCCTCTTTACTAAAAATACAAAAAATTAGCCAGGCGTGGTGGTGGGCACCTGTAATCCCAGCCACTTAGGAGGCTGAGGCAGAAAATTGCTTGAACCTGGGAGGCGGAGGTTGCAGCAGTGAGCTGAGATTGTGCCACTGCACTCCAGCCTGGGTGACAGAGTGAGACTCTGTCTCAAACAAACAAACAAACAGACAAAAAAAACCGGGTGTGGTGGTGCGTGCCTGTGGTCCCAGCTACTGAGGAGGCTTAGGCAGGGGGATCACTTGAGCCCGGGAAGTTGAGGCTGCAGTGAGCCAAGATCATGCCACTGCACTCCAACCTGCACAACAGTGAGACCCTGTCTCAAAAAGAAAAAATGAAGCCCCAGGTAGCCGGTGGCTCCATACATAATTCAACACTTTGGGAGGCCAGTAGTGGATCACGAGGTCAGGAGATCGAGACCATCCTAGCTAACACAGTGAAACCCGTCTCTACTAAAATAAAATTAATGAGGCTGATGGTGGCAGGTGCCTGTGAACAGGAGGCTGAGAGCAGGAGAATAGGCGTGAACTCCAGAGGAGCCAGGCACAGTGAGCGAGATTGCATACTACACTCCAGCATGGCGACAGAAGCGAGACTCCATCTCAAAAAAGAGAAAAATAAATAGGCCATTGTGAGTGAGAAGCCTGTAATCCCAGCACTGGGAGGCGAGGCAGATTGGATCCGCAGTCAGGAGACGAGACCATGCCTGGCTAACAGTGAAACCCGTCTCTACTAAAATACAAAAATCGCCAAGCCGAGTGCATGTGAGGCGCCATAGTCTAACTACTCGGGGAGAGCTAAAGAGCAGGAAGGCTCAGGGGCTGGGGCCTGCAGTGGCTGAGGAGATCACAGCTCCTGCACTCCAGCCTGGAGGCCGACAGAAGCCGAGATCCGTCTCAAAAAAAAAAAGAAAAGAAAAATAAATAAGTAAATAAATAAATAAATAAATAAATAGGAGATTCGGGCTTAGAGAAAGACAGAACGTGGGGATTGATGGGCTATGGGACAAGGGGGTGTCCAGGATGAGACCCAGAGCTCTGGCCTGGAGGACAATGGAGCCATCCCTGAGGTGGGGACAGGAAAGAGGAGCAGGTTGATAGGTAGTGACTGTTTGGACAGAGGTGAGCAAGGGGTTCTATGAGTTGGACAAGGGGAGCAGTGACTCAGGCCAGTGGACCTGGACCTTCAGGAAGAGTTCTGGGCTACAACTCCCTGCCCCAGCACAGGCCCTGACTCAGAAGTCACTTGCTGGGTGAACGAGGACCTCTGAGCTGAGGATCCCTTGCTTCTTACCCACCCCCCAGGAAACCACTTTCTTGTTTCTGCAGCTTCAGTCTCTCCCACCCCTCCAGCATTCAAACATGCCCAACATCTCTAAACACAGGCGCCTTGTATCAAGCTCCCTTGTGGCGCCCACTGGCTCAATCCCTTACCTTCCATTCCCTCTTCAACGCACTATGTCTGGCTGCCCAACTGCCATGACCCTGCAGTGGCTCTGGACAAGGTCACTGAGGTCACCTGCTTATTGCTGAGACCTGAGGATAACATTTTAATCCTCATCTGACCTGGTCCACTCCCTGAAACTCCCTTCGCCCTACATCCTCCTTCCTGGGCAGCTTCCTCTCTCTCCGGCTGCTCCTTAGAACCCTCCAGCCTTGCCTTCCACTGCCCACCCTTGCCCACCCCTTTACTGGGGGCGTGATCCTCAGGGCTCTCTCTGTCCTGGCCCTCTTGTTGCTTGTCCTACCTGCCCAGGCTTCCTGGAAAGGTTCCAGTCCCTTGGCTCCACCTAGACTGCATTGTGTGTGTGTTTTTTTTTTTTTTGAGACACAGTCTCATTCTGTCGCCCAGGCTGGAGTGCAGTGTCACAGTCTCAGCCCACTGTAACCTCTGTCTCCCAGGTTCAAGCGATTCTCTTGCCTCGGCCTCCCAATTTGTTGGGATTATAGGCATGTACCACCACACCCGGCTAATTTTTGTATTTTTAGTAGAGACAGCGTTTCGCCATGTTGGCCGGGCTGGTCTTGAACTCCTGACCTCAGGTGATCCACCCACCATGGCCTCCCAAAGTGCTGGGATTACAGGCGTGAGCCACCGCACCCAGCCCCAGCCTGCACTTCTGACCCTTGTTGCCTCCTGGATTGTCTTCCTGAGACCTTCCAGCTCATCATGTCCAGAGTGGCCCTCAGCAGGTCTCACCTGTCACACACACACCTGGGCCTCCTCCTATTGAAGAGACAGCTTCACTCTCCACCTGCTCCCATGGCTAGACCTGGGTGTCATCTCTGTCCCCTTGCTGTCTTGTAACCTCATCAGTAAGTGCTGTTCTTCCCAGCTTTTATGGCTCTGGGATGCTCCACCTCTACTCCCTACCCTCACAGCTCCTGCCCCAGCTCAGGCCTCCTTCTTGGCCTGCAGGACTCCAGTTTTGCCCTTCTCTGTCCATCCCCCAGTGTCCCAGCAGAATCTTTTAGTGCCCTGAGCTGACCCTGGCCCTTTCCTGCTCAAAGCGCTCCGGTGGCTCCCCACTGCCCTCCAGTTTAGTCCAAATTATGCTCCAGGTTCTTCAGGCCCTGCTCCTGCTGACCACTCCAGGCCCTTCACGCCCCTCCCCACTTTGCACCTGACCTTCTGGTCAGGTGGAAGCTTTTTCTAGCCAGGTGGCAGCTTTGATCACTGCCAGCTGGCTCTCACAACCTGGAATGTTTTTTCTTCCTAGCAGACTTTTGTTCATCCTTTAGTGTCAAGCTCAGATCACCACCTCTGTGAAGCCCTCCCTGACTACCACAGGTGGAACCCCGGGGACTGTGACAGCCTGTGTCTGTTCTTCCCCCCTCTCTGAATCCAGGATCAGAAGCCCTTTGAAGGAATGTCCTGGGTATAAATCATCTCAACTCCAAACTCAGGGCTTACAAGGGGCCAGAGAGTTGGTCCAAGAGCTGATTGTCACAGCTGGACAGAGCTTGCATTTCCAGTTTTTGTTTTTTTGGAAAAAGGGTCTCACTCTTGCCCAAGTTGGAGTGCAGTGGTGCGATCATAGCTCACTGCAACCTCGAACTCCTGGGCTTAAGTGATCCTCCTGCCTCACCCTCCTGAGGAGCTAGGACTGCAGGGGTGTGCCACCACGCCCGACTAATTTTTAAATGTTTTTGTAGAGACTGGTCTATGTTGCCCAGGCTGGTCTCAAACTCCTGGACTCAAGCCATCCTCCTGTCTTGCCTCTCAAAGTGCTGGGATTACAGGCGTGAACCTCTGTGGCTGGCGGCATTTACAGTATTTTGAGTGCCAGTTTGTTTCTGGTTTCCCGCTAACTTTGCTCCAGTTCTGTAGGGTGTTTGGGTCACTGGAGCCTTTGAGACCCAAGACATTATTATTATTATTATTATTATTATTTTTTTTTTTTTGAGACGGAGTCTCGCTCTGTCGCCCAGGCTGGATTGCAGTGGCCCGATCTCGGCTCACTGCAAGCTCCGCCTCCCGGGTTCACGCCATTCTCCTGCCTCAGCCTCCGGAGTAGCTGGGACTACAGGCGCCCGCCACCACGCCCGGCTAGTTTTTTGTATCTTTTAGTAGAGACGGGGTTTCATCGTGTTAGCCAGGATGGTCTCGATCGCGTGACCTCGTGATCCGCCCGTCTCGGCCTCCCAAAGTGCTGGGATTACAGGCTTGAGCCACCGCGCCCGGCCAAGACATTATTTTTAACTTTTATTTCCCCCGATGTATGCTGAGCCTGGTCTCCCTGGGACCAGAGTGAGTCCAGCTAACCGAAGGTCTTCAAGGGGGGGAGCTGAGGACCCAGCATCTCCTGGCAGTATACCTGGATGAAGTCCGAGGGGAGGTGGGTCTGGGTTACCAGGAAGTCCACTCCCTTCTGGTCCCAAGAATCCAGGCCCCCACACTCCTTCCTCATTCTAGGTTTCTTGGTTCCCAGCCGCTTGAGTCCGATGCTGCCCCCTGGTGGGCAAATACCCCACCGTATTTGAGAGAGGCCAAACTAATTAAATACTTTTATTTACAACAGACAGACAAACAGACCGACCTGCAAGGGAGGGCCAGTCCCCGTCCCTGCGGCGGTCACAGCAGCAGCAGAAGGTAGCGGTGGTGTGCAGGTCCAGCCGTCTCGGTGACCGGTGTGTGTGCGCGTCCCCCTCCCCGTGGCGGGGGTCTCTGCTTTCGGGCCCCCGCCCCGCCCCCTTGCCACCCCCGACTTAAGTAAGGCACAGCCCGCGCCCCCTCCCGCCCGGCCCGGAGCGCATTCATGACGGAGGCCGGCGCAGATGGGAACAGCAGGCTTTTAGTGTCGCCCCCCGCAGCCCCCGTCTCCCCGCGCAGCCCGGATCCGGCGGGCGGCTCAGACCAGAGGTGGGGCAGGCGTGGGCGCGGCAGGCGGAGTGAGGATGAGGCGGATGCGCTCCACGCACAGCTCCGCGGCCTGGCGCGTCTCGCGGCATAGCGCCGCCAGGGTCAGGAAGCCGTGTGGCAGGTCTTCCACCACGCGCAGCGTCACCGGCTGGCCCAGGTTGCGCAGTCGCCGCGCGAACATGACCGAGTCGTCCAGCATGGGGTCCAGCGCGCACGCCTAGGGGACAGCAGGACGGACGTGGAGAGAGGGTGGGGGACCGACAGACCGGGGTCAGGTAGAGCGAGGAGGGGTTTGATGAACAAAGGGAGCAGGAAATATGGATACAGACAGGGGTGGACGGAGGCAGGAGACATGGTGGGTGAGGAGTTAGGGAGAGAATGAGGGAAGTGGGGGAGTGGTGGGAAGGAAGGGAGAATGACTTGAACTGCGCTCCCTGGCCTCTGTCCAGCCTCTCCCTCCCCACCCCGCCAAACCCACCTTTTTTCCCTCTTGATTCTCCAAGCCCAAGGGGCTGCCCCACTGATCCTGTCTCTTGGTATTCAAAATTGCAAAATAAAGCGGAGGCAGCCCTGACTCCTGTCCTCCTCCCGTTTGTTCGGGGCATTGTTCTCTCCTGGGTACACGCCTGTCCCTTTCTCCCCACTCCAGAGCTCTCTTTCCCAGGTGCACCTGTGCCCGGTCCCGCTCCTCCCTGGGTGCCCTGCTCCTCTCTAAATGCACCTGTGCCGGCCCCCTCTGGCACTCACCACGATGTGCACAGGTGGCAGGCTCTTGAGCATGCTGTCGGGTGCCAACAGCGGCGACATGAAGGGGTTCTTGACTATAGGCGAGGAGTAGAGGGGCATCTGTGTGGCACCCTGGCTGGAACGTCGTGGGTGGAAACCCTCGGGGAAGGCGGCATTGACGCCCAGGCCTCTGTCTATGGGGCTCAGCTTATTTTTGGCCTCAGCCTCTTCCTCTGCATCCTCAGGCGGTAATAAGAAGTTGACATCGGAGGGTGTGGAGGAGCTAAGTGTCTCAGCTGACAGCGACATCTCGGGGGTGTCCGACAACGTCTCGGAGTTTCCCCTCTGGCTCAAGTCCCTCAGGGTCAGGTTCTTGAGGGAATCCGTGCCCAGTGGGCCCTGGGGCTGGGCCAGCGCTGCTTCAGACACACTGCGGCGCATGGGCTCTGAGAGAGGGGGAGCAGATAGGCCTGGCTCCGTTAGTTTGGGTGTGTGTGGCTGGCAGGGAATGCAATGGGAAGGGCAGTCACCTGTGGAGGGCTGTGAAAGGCTGTTTCCCCAGACTTTTGCCTAGGGGATGGGTGGAGTTCCAGATGCCACAGGTGGTCATGGGGGCGGGAGTCTTGGCAGTGGGGCTGTGTGTCCTAGTGAAGGGTGTGTGTGTGTGACTGGGAAGGTTAGGTGCAGTTTACTTCTAGGAACCTATTTTTTCTTCTAGATCAAGGAAATGAAAATAGTCCTTGGTTCATAGGTGGCAGGACTCAGTGGGTTAAGATGTGGGATTAGGTACTGCTACCCACTGGGAATCACAGTATATCAGTTTTTTTTTTTTTTTTTTTTTTTGAGACAAAGTCTCGCTCTGTCACCCAGGCTGGAGGGCAGTGGCGAGAACATGGCTCACTGCATCCTCCACCTCCCAGGTTCAAGTGATTCTCGTGCCTCAGCTTCCCGAGTAGCTGGGACCATAGACATGTGCCACCATGCCCAGCTAATTTTTGTGGTTTTTTTTTTTTTTAGCAGAGACGGGGTTTTGCCATGTTGGCCAGGCCTCCCAAAGTGCTGGGATTACACTTACCACAGGGTGTAAATGGATCAAAGTGACTTGAATAGTGAGCAGGCCCAGTGGCTTGAAGGGAGGCTCTGTTCACAGGGAGCTAACAAGTCTCCAGCGTGTATCCAATTCTTAGGGGTCTGGCACCTGTAGCCAACATGGATCTGCTTCCCCAAATTTCCTTTGTGTTCTTCAGTTTTATCCCTTCACATGACTAGGTAAGCAAGTGCCCAAATGATGCTAAAGATATACTTTCAGCCCACCTGGTGTGCCCAGCTTGGCCTCACATCTGTTCATTTTATCAGACCCACACTGCCTACCACGAGGGCCAAGACCCTACAGCTTCAGTTTTTTACTTCTTTTTTTTTTTTTTGAGATGGAGTCTTGCTCTGTTGCCCAGGCTGGAGTGCAGTGATGCGATCTCAGCTCACTGCAACCTCCGCCTCCTGGGTTCAAGCAATTCTCCTGTCACAGCCTCCTGAGTAGCTGGGATTACAGGTGTGCCACCATGCCCAGCTAACTTTTATTTTTTTTGAGACAGAGTCTCACTTTGTCACCCAGGCTCGAGTGCAGTGGTGTAATCTCGGCTCACTGCAACCTCGCCTTCTGGGTTCAAGCGATTCTCCTGCCTCAGCCTCCTGAGTAGCTGGGATTACAGGCGCCTGCCACCACACTTGGCTAATTTTTGTATTTTTAGTAGAGACGGGGTTTCACCATGTTGGTCAGGCTGGTCTTGAGTTTCTGACCTTGTGATCCGCCCGCCTCAGCCTCCTAAAGTGCTGGGATTACAGGCATGAGCCATTGCGCCTGGCCAATTTTTGTATTTTTAATAGAGATGGGGTTTCACTATGTTGGCCAAGCTGGTCTTGAACTCCTGACCTCAAGTGATCCGCCAGCCTCGGCTTCCCAAAGTGTTGGGATTACAGGCATGAGCCACCACACCCAGCCTTACTTGTCTTTATAAATCCACGAAGGCGAGGTGCAAAACAATGTGAGAGTAACTACTTAAGTGCTCTGTGGCCCAGAGGGTCACTGGAACAGAATGGGCACACCAGGGGTGTTGGCATCTTCTAATAGCACCTACTGGGTGCCACGTATTGTGCTGGCCACTTGACCCAAATGGGTGGAGGCAGACCTCACCACAGCCCAGTAAGGGTACTCTTTTAAAAAAAATTTTTTTTGGGACAAGGTCTCACTCTGTTGCCCAGGCTGGAGTATAGAGGCTCAATCTTGGCTCACTGAAATCTCTGCTACCCAGGTTCAAGCGATTCTCATAGGCTTCAGCCTCCCTGCTAGCTGGGACTACAGGTGTACACCACCACACCCTGCTAATTTTTGTATTTTTTTGTAGAGAAGGGATTTTGCCATGTTGGCCAGGCTGGTCTTGAACTCCTGACCTCAAGTGATCTGCCCACCTTGGCCTCCCAAAGTGCTGGGATTACAGGCGTGTGCCACCACACCCGGCTAATTTTTTTGTATTTTTACTAGAGACAGGGTTTTGTCATGTTGACCAGGCTGGTCTTGAACTCCTGACCTCAAGTGATCTGCCCACCTCAGCCTCCCAAAGTGCTGGGATTGCAGGCCTGAACCACCATGCCCAGCATCTTCCCTGGGACTTTCGCTGTGCTAGGCTGTCCCTTCTGCCCACCCTGGCTGGGCAGGTGATGGGAGTGAATCACTCACCTGCTATGGGCTCTGACATCTTTTGGGACTTGCGCCCACTTAACTCCAGGAAGGAGTTGAGCCATGAGGAGGCACCCAGACGGAAGTCTCGAAGGAGCAGGGCTGTGTCCCGCCGCACCAGCCCCATCATGCCTAGGGCTTTCTGGTCTGAGTTGGAGTGGTCTTCTGTCTTTGCACCTGCAGAGTATATGTGGGGAGCTGAGTTGTTTTCCTCTCTTTCTGGGCCCAGTCTTAACACCCAGAACTTCAGGCATCTGTGGCCCCAGGGACGTGAGAATATCCAATTGCTTCAAAAGGGATAAGGAGTCTGGGCGCAGTAGCGCACTCCTATAGTCCTAGTACTTTGGGAGGCCAAGGCGAGAGGATGGCTTGAGCCCAGGAGTTCAAGACCAGCCTGGGCAACATAGCAAAAAACAAATTAGCTGGGCGTGGGTGTGGGCGTGGTGGTGCACGCCTGTAGCCCCAGCTACTTGGGAAGCTGAGGCAGGATGATTGCTTCAGCCTGGGAGGTCAAGGCTACAGTGAGGTGTGTTTGAGCCATTGCACTCAGCCTGAGCGACACGAGACCTTGTCTCTCCCTCTCTCTCTCTCTCTCTCTCTCTCACACACACACACACACACCAAAAAAAAAAAAAAAAAAAGGACAAGGAGTCTTAGATTCCTCTGCCTGGCCTCTCCTTCCTCAGTCACAGGAGTCCCGGTCCCCAGCCCATCCCTGCAGGACCCAGATATCCATGCAGTCCTGTTTCCCTGCTGAGGGTGTGGGCCTCACCAGCATAGGCACTGACACACTTGGAGAGCACGCTGAGGGGCAGCAGGGGGTCCATGAGGCTCAGCAGGCGGGAGGGAGAGGCGGCAGGCTGCAGCATTGTGGCCGGGTAGGCTGCCATGATGCCATCTGGCACCCGCACCCCGTAGGCTGCTGCCCGAAGAGCCACGGTGAAGCAGAGGTTCCCGCCTGCACTGTCCCCCGCAAGGCAGATTCGTTCCCCTGTTGAGCCTGGTTTGGGAGAGGGGTGGTTGGTTACAGCCTGGCAGGGGCAGGAGACTGGGGAGGGAGGGTAGGGAGGAACTCAAGCTGGGAGAACTGGGCTCTCCAAGGTGGGGTGTGGGGCACTCCCAGGCCTAGCAGACTGCAGTTTTAGAGAATGGCAGACTGAGGCACAGATTTGGGCTCATGTGGTAGACAGAGGATCAGGATGACTCAGGACCTGGAGAGGCGCAGGGAAGTGCTGGGAAAGTCTGTCGGGGCTGGAGATTGGGAGCAGCGAGGGCAGGTGGTGGGGAAGGGGAGCTGAGCTCAGGCCTGTTGCAGGATGGGGGCCTCAGAGGATGGGAATGGAAGGTCAGGGTTCAGGCTCAGCACAGAGGGCCTGGGCTGCAGGCTCTGTGCTCTGGGGCATGGCCACACCCTGCTCTGTGCCTCAGTGTCCTCCCAAGATGCTGATCTTCAAAGAGGGAGGTCAGAGAAGCTGGACTGTGGGCCAGGAGGCCGGCAGGACAGGAAAGCAGGGCCTGGAGCTACCAGAGGGGGATGGCAGAGGCCCAAGGAGACAGGACGGTGGGTGGGAAGTGGAGGTGGAGGAGATGGAGAGTCTGGGTGCCACAGTCGGGGACAGAGGATAAAGTGGCTGAGGTGGAAGATTGGGCAGGACCTGGGTGAGCAAGAGCTGGGAGGTGTGGGGGTGAGGAAGGTAGAAAGTGTGAGGCTGAGGCTGGAGGAGCTTGAAGCAGGCTGGGCAGGATAGGAGCAGATGCAGGTGGCTGTGGGAGTCTGAGGCTCACCAAGGAGGGCGCAGTGCTTGATGGCCCAGCAGTAGGCGAAGAAGCACTCCTCCAACGCACGGGGGAAGGGGGCCTCGGGGGCCAGGGAATAGTCGATGGAGATGATGGGGGCACCCAGCTCCTGGGCCCAGCTCTTGAGGTAGGGCTCATGGGATTTGGAGGTCTGGGCCACGAAGCCACCGCCGTGGAAGTGCACTATCAGGGACTGTGAGCGGGGTGCCTGCTGGGGGCGCGGCCACAGCTCCAGGCTCCGTTGGCCGTTGGACTTTACCAGGCTGCTGAGCTCCTCACTGTCCTGGGGGTGAGGAGGGAGGCGGTGTGTGAGGTTGGGGAGAGCTGGCCAGGGCTGCACCCCTCCATGGGGATGCCAAGGCGGGGGCTGCCCGTGCTTCTTGGCTGTGTCCCTGTCCCTGGCTGAGGCTGGAACCCTACCTGTCCTTCACGCAGGTCGTAGGAGATGAGCCTGACTAGGACGGGCCCGGGGCCTGTGTGGGCCAGTGGGGGTGAGATGGTGACCGTGAGTGTGGGGTCAGCAGTCAGCGGCATCTCAAAGGCTTCGGGTGGCAGGCTGAGCAGGCGGCTTACTCTCACGGTGGCCGATGTCATGTTGGCCAGAGACTGGAGGGAGGGGACAGAAGGGGTGCTGGGGAGGGTCTGCCTGCAGGGGTGCCCTTGACCCCTCCCTCTGATCCCCAGTCTTTCCCCTTGTGTGCCATCCCTGGGCCTGGAGCCCCACAGAGACCTACTGTGGCCTCAGATGGGTCTCTGGGCCTCAGTGTCCCCATTGGTAACAGGCCCTCACCGATAGCACTTCCATCTCGGTGATGTTCCAGAAGGCTTTCCAGAAGTGCACGTCCAGGTTCTGTGTGATCCGCTCAAACTCAGCCCCACGCAGCTCGGGGTCGATGGCAAAGCGGCCGCTGGTGAAGAGGGAGCTGGCGGCCACACCTGGGGTTTGGAAGGGGTGTCAGGGAGCCCCAGTGGGTCAGGCTACTTGGACAGGAGTGGGGAGGAGGGCCAGGAGGGTAGGCTGCGAGTAGAACCCGGCTGGGACTCACTGAGGCCTGTCTCGTTGCGTTTGTAGTGCTCTCCGAAGGACACCAGCCCAATGGAGATGGTCTGCAGGAATGGCCGGATGGCAGGTGTGAACTGTGGAGAGATGCGGCTGCGTCACCCACTGCTCAGGAGAGGGATGGGGACAGGGCAGGAGCGAGGCACAGGGATGTACAGGGAAGACACGTTCATTGAGTAAATGTTTCATGAGCTCCTACTGTGTGCTGGGTATAGCTCTCACCTGGTTCAAGGACCTGATGTTCTCAAACGGAAAACAAATGATCAGCAGACAAGCAAAGCCATGCACAGTATCACAACAAGGAATGACGAATGGTTTGAGAAAAAAAAAAGGCAGTAAGTGAAGAGGACACAAGCGATGACTAGGGGTCAGGCTACTTAGCGGGTCTCGGAGGAGATCTGACTGAAGTGAGGGGAGGGTGTTCCCTGCACAGGGCACAGAGAGCGTGAAGGCTTAAAGGTGAGCTCCTAGGAGACTGAGGCAGGAGAATCGCTTGAGCCAGGGAGGCAGAGGTTGCAGTGAGTGGAGATCACACCACTGCACTCCAGCCTGGGCAACAGAGTGAGACTCCGTCGCAAAAAAAAAAAAGGTGAGCTCATGCTTGGTGCTTGACCTGGGTATCGACAGCCAGGAGGCCAGTGTGGCTGGAGCAGAGTGAGCAGTGGGGAGAGGGGCAGGCAGTAACACTGGAGAGGCAAAGGGGGCTCATGCAGGTCCTGGGCAGAGGAATTTGGATTTCATTCTCAGTGCAGGGTGGTGCCACTGGTAGGCTGTGAGGTGGGGAGCAGGATGGTGCAGGGACTTCCTGAAAGTCAGAGAGAGGATGGATGGGGAGAGGGGGCAGCCGGAAGACAGGAACAGGGAGATGGCCAGAGACAGCCCCCCAGGCACAGGGACCTGAGGCAGAAAGACAGCCAGAGAGGGTGACTGAGGCCTAGACATGGGGCCAGCCGGCCACCACAGGGGAAGGGGGAGACAGCGTCTGACAGAGCAGATAGGCAGTTAAGGAAAGATGGTGGGGGCCGGGTGCGGTGGCTCATGCCTGTAAACCCAGCACTTTGGGAGGCCTAGGCGGGCGGATCACTTGAGGTCAGGAGTTTGAGACCAGCCTGGCCAACGTGATGAAACCCCATCCCTATTAAACAAAATACAAAAAAAAAAAAAAAAACCAAAAAAACACAAGACAATGGGGACACAGGATCAGAGGAAATGGAGCCACAGGAGGCCAAGGCAAGGGACTGGTGCATTCTTGTGTTCACTCTACACTGGCCAAGGTCCTACTGCGTGCTAGACACCGGGCTGGTCCAGTGACCAAGACAGGGGAGGCCTCTGCCCTCCCAGAGGCTGACATTTTAGAGGGGAGACTGCCCTGTACCAAAGCAGAGCTGGGCCCTGCCCCTGGCCAGGTGCCCAGTAGGCCAGAGGGCACCTGAATGCCTGGCTATTATGGCTGGGATGCTGGTTCGGGCAGCCCCAGGATCTCTTTCTCATGACTCTAGGGTCACAGCTGGGACACAGGGAGGAGCTGGCTGGCCCAGCTGGGCTGATCAATACTCGTGGGTTCAGCCCTGGTGAGGGGAGGTTTCCAGGAACACCTGGGCTGGGTTGCTGAGAACAGGCTAGCCTGCAGGGAAGCCTGGAGACGTGGGGTGGGAGGGGGAGGCTGAGGTGAGGGGAGGCCCAGAGAGGGCCAGAAAGACTACAGGGTCACATGGCTCCAGATCCCTCCCTGAGGGGTCTCAACCTCAAGTGACTTCAGGGGCCAGACAGGTAACAGAGTGAATGTATCTCCTGTGTGTAGGACAACAGAGAGTAGTGGATATCCTGGTGAAAAAGCTCTGCAAGTTGGATTTCTTACTACCCAGCAGATATGACCTAGGGCCCATGAGTTTGAGACCCCTGGTGCAGCTCTGTCTGAGCTCCAGCCAACTTCCCCTTTCTGTACCTGCTGTTTGCTGAGTCCGATAATGCTGACCACTGTGGTTACTTTACCATATTATAGGCCAGGCCAGGGGCCACCAGGTGCCTTCATCGTGGGCCCAGAGGGGCACGGGGCAGGGGGCTCACCTGGAAGCCCAGGCAGCGGCCATAGAAGCATCCCTTATGCAGCGTAACATACTCCCGGAGGAAGTCGGCGGTGAGCCCCTCGTCGCCCTCAAAGAAGAGCACCCCCGGCTGATTGGTAACCAGCAGGCGCTGGGCATAGTAGACCAGAGCGCGGAGCTGGGTGAGGGCAGCCAGGTAAGCCTCCAGCTCGGCCAGGTTGTGGTTGGTGCGGAAGAAGATGCTGCGGCGGTTGGAGGCCACATAGCGGGATTTGTGCAGGAGGTGTGCCACGCAGCAGCGGGCTGTGTGCACCAGGCTGCGGTACCCATTGGCAGGTGTCTCTGGGTCCAGGTCAAAGAGGTGTGCCACACCCAGCAGGCGGCCCAGGGCCGGCTCCAGCCCCAGTGCCTGCTCCCGCACACCGGCAAAAACGCCTGACAGCCGCTGGGCCGTTTCCCCAGGACCCTGGCTCGAGAAGAAGGCTATGTTGTCCTCCGCCAGAGTCACCAGCGACTGTGTCATTGTGCGCAGGTCCATGTTGTAGATGAGCTTCGAGGCTGTGGGTAGGTGGGGAGGCCTGTTAGGCGGGGCCGGACCAAGCCTTGCTCAGCTGGAGCCCAGGAGTCTGGGCCATAGCTTATCCGCTCCTCCTTCAGACCCCAGCACTGTCTTCTTTCAGTTCCAGGAGCCCAGGACCCCAGATTCCTTCTCCTTTCGACACAAGAGGTCACCCTCTTGTCTCTAGGAATCAGAAGTTTGGGGCCCCAGTTCCCAGTGCCTTTGTCCCTCCTCAGGAGCCAGTAGTTTGGGCCCTCATCTCCTCCTCCCTCAGACTCAGGAGTCCAAGCCCCAGACCCTTCCTCTTCAGGATCCAGGAGCCCCTGCTGTCACCTCTTTGGGACTCAAAAACTTGCTGCCGCCGGGCGCGGTGGCTCACGCCTGTAATCCCAGCACTTTGGGAGGCCGAGGCGGGCGGATCACAAGGTCAAGAGATCGAGACCACAGTGAAACCCTGTCTCTACTAAAAATACAAAAAATTAGCCGGGCGCGGTGGCGGGCGCCTGTAGTCCCAGCTACTCAGGAGGCTGAGGCAGGAGAATGGCGTGAACCCAGGAGGCGGAGCTTGCAGTGAGCCGAGATCGCGCCACTGCACTCCAGCCTGGGCGACAGCGTGAGACTCCGTCTCAAAAAAAAAAACAAAAACAAAAACAAAAAAAAAAACTTGCTGCTCTGGCCTCCTATCCCTCGGACCCAGGAATCCAGACATTCCCTGAGCCCACATGACTCTGCTTCCCTAACTCATTCATCCCTCCTATGATCCAGGAGGCTGCCAGTCCTTTCTTCCTTCCAGGGACCCAAGAGTCCAGGCATCTGTTTCCATGAACTCTCCTGGGGCCCAAGACTCCTTCTCCTAGATTCCAAGAAGTCTAGACCTCCAGTTGGTCCCCACTCTCAGGACCCTGGAGTCCAGGTCCTCCATCCCATCTTTCCTTCTTAGGCCCCAAGTGCTACCCACAGGCCCTGCCCCTCCAACAACATTTGGGAGAGTTCAGCCCGAGTCCTCCCATTCCCATCTCTCCGGACCCTGGTCCCCAAGTGCAGTTCTCCCTGAACTCAGGAGTTCACAATTCTAGACTTCACTGATGAGTCATTCCTCGTTCTTCAAGTCTGGCTGTGGAAGCCCCTCCAAATCCCAGTTCCCTCCCTGTTTCTCTGAGAGATCCCAAAAACTCAGTCTTGCTTCTCCCCCAGTGGGGTCCCCTGGCCTTCAGGCTTGTCCACGGGTCCTGGGTTGCATGGCCAGCTCTGCTGCCCTGCCTGGAACAGCGATACTCATCGCTGTTATCGACCTTGAGCATATCCGTGCAGGTCCCGGGCTGAGAGCTTTCTGTGTGTTTGCTGCTTTAGCGCGCTAACCCTCTGGGACCCATGTCACCTAGGTTCAAATCTCTATTGTTGCCAGCATCCCCATTTTACAGGAGAGGAAACTGAGGCTCAGGTTTTTATTTTCTGAGATGGAGTCTCGCTCTGTTGCCCAGGCTGGAGAGCAGTGGCGCGATCTCAGCTCACTGCAAGCTCCCGCTCCCGGGTTCACGCCATTCTCCTGCCTCAACCTCCTGAGTAGCTGGGACTACAGGCGCCCGCCACCATGCCTGGCTCATTTTTTGTATTTTTAGTAGAGGCGGGGTTTCACCATGTTAGCCAGGATGGTCTCGATCTCCTGACCTCAGATCTGCCTGCCTCAGCCTCCTAAAGTGCTGGGATTACAGGCATGAGCCACCGCACCCTGCCGAGGCTCAGGTTTTAAGTGAGGAGGTTAAAGCTGCACTGCAAGTGGCAGAGCTTTTGTAAACCCAGCTCTCTGAGTCCACAGCCACACTTACGTGGGGCTCCCCGCTAGGACTCTGGAAACCACATCTCAAAATCTGCCCTGGACTATGTCTGATTCACCACACTTCCCGGTCCCCAATGATCTTCCCTCTGAGATCCTTTCCCAGGCATTCAGGCCGTCCTGTTTCTTGGATGCCTTGTCACTCAGGTCCTGAACAAGCTGCCGTTGGTGGAATGCTACCATCTACTCCAGGGACTTCCCTCCCAAAGCCCAGCAGCTTGCCTCTTCCCCTAGAAGAAGGTATTTCCTTTCCCTTCTAGGTCCTGGGGCCTGGCAGCGCCATTCCTGTCTCTCAGCTGGCTGCACACTCACCCCTCCTAGGCATCTTCCGAGCTCCCCTGGGCTGAGACTGCTGGTCTGTGGCTTGTGCCAGTAGCAGCCTGGGGCTATAAACCCGGGGGCGGGGCTGGCCTGCCCAGGGTGTAGCCGCACAAGCCACCTCCCACCCAGAAAGATCAGTGAGGACCACGTGCTGTAAACAGAGTAGAGGGCCCAGCTCCCTGCCCTGCCCCCGACCTGCTCGCAGACTCAGCTCAACTGGTAGTCCTGCTACAGGCTCCTCTGCCTTAGAACCCAGGAGTCCACACCCACAGCCCCTCCTCCCTCAGACCCAGGAGTCCAGGGCCCCAGCCCCTTCATCCTTTAGGACCCAGGAGTCCCAGCCCCAGTCCTGAACAAACTGTCCCCTCTCACCCAGCCAGGCTGCCCTCTCTCTCCCCAGAGAGGACTCAGGAAGCCAAAGGCCCAGTGATCTCAGCTCCCGCCTCCTAGTCTGGCCCTGGCACAGCCAGCCCCAGCTGTTGGGGGGAGAGAGGAGGTAGCCAGCCCAGCCTGTCCCTCCTGGAAGGACAAAAGCCGATTAAGGGCAGTGCCAGGCTCAGCTAGGGGCCTGAGCTGCCTGCTGGTCCTACTGGGTGGTTGAACATACCGGGTACCCTGGATCTGTCACTTACCCCTCTCAGCCCACCCTGCTGTGATTGGCATCCCCACCTCACACATAGGGAAACAGAGGCTCAGAGAGATGCTTCACCCATGTCATTCACCTGTGTCATTCCACACACTCCTTGTCTGGCCTCAGCTTGTCACCTCAAACAGATACTCCCCAGTTGCTCCTCCCCATCTAAGATATGCATGCCCCCATTATTTTCTGCCATGATACTTAGTTCTGTTCCATCCTGCCATTTGACACTTTATAATTTGTCTACGTTTGTTCATCTCCCCCAGGACAGGACTAGGTTTTATGGAGCCATGAAACTTATAAGGTACAGGGGCGTGGCCCTTTGGGAAGAAGAAATACAGAATTAAAAGTACAAGATTAGGGCCTTGGGCCGGGCGTGGTAGCTCACGCCTGTAATCCCAGCACTTTGGGAGGCTGAGGCGGGTGGATCATGAGGTCAGGAGATCGAGACCATCCTGGCTAACACAGTGAAACCCCGTCTCTACTAGAAATACAAAAAATTAGCCAGGCGTGGTGGCGGGCGCCTGTAGTCCCAGCTACTCAGGAGGTTGAGGCAGGAGAATGGCGTGAACCCGGGAGGCAGAGCTTGTAGTGAGCCAAGATCGTGCCACTGCACTCCAGCCTGGGTGACAAAGTGAGACTCTGTCTTAAAAAAAGAAAAAAAAAAAAAAGATTGGGCCTTGGAAGGGGCCTGTGTGACTGAGGGGCCCTGAGGCCTCAGGGTCATTTGCTTGGCTGGAGGTGAATCTTCTGTCCCGGACTGTCATACCCCAGGTGGCCCTGGGGCCCACCATGGGATCTGGCACATAGCAGATGCTCAGTGGATATCTGAAGCAGGAAGGAAGGCATGAAGAGGCAGAGTGAGGGCAGAAGGGCTAGTTAGCTCGGGAGAGGACTGCCCCTTCCCAGGGCTGGCGGATAGATGGATAGACAGAGGCCTCAGGAGTCAGTGTTAGGCTTGCAGCTGTGAAAATGGGACGATGTGGGCTAGGCACGGTGGCTCATGCCTATAATCCCAGCACTTTGGAAGGCCAAGGTGGGTGGATCACAAGGTCAGGAAATTGAGACCATCCTGACCAACATGATGAAACCCCGTCTCTACTAAAAATACAAAAATTAGTGGTATGGTGGCGCATGCCTGTAGTCCCAGTTATTGAGAGGCTGAGGCAGGAGAATGGCTTGAACTCAGGACGTGGAGGTTGCAGTGAGCCGAGATCATGCCACTGCACTCCAGTCTGGCGATACAGCGAGACTCTGTCAGAAAAGAAAGGAAGAAAGGAGGCCGGGTGCGGTGGCTCACGCCTGTAATCCCAGCACTTTGGGAGGCCGAGGCGGGTGGATCATGAGGTCAGGAGATCGAGACCATCCTGGCTAACACAGTGAAACCCCGTCTCTACTAAAAATACAAAAAAGTAGCCGGGCGCGGTCGTGGGCACCTGTAGTCCCAGCTACTCAGGAGGCTGAGGCAGGAGAATGGCATGAACCCGGGAGGTGGAGTTTGCAGTGAGCGGAGATCATGCCACTGCACTCCAGCCTGGGCAACAGAGCAAGACTCCGTGTCAAAAAAAAAAAAAAAAAAAAAAAAAAAGGAAAGGACGAAGGAAAGAAAGAAGGAAAGAAGGAAAGAAAGAAAGAGAAAATGGGATGATGGCCCAAGCCCTTGCTGGCAACCCTGGATAAGTCTGTTTTCCTCATCTGGAAACTGCACTTGGTCGTTCTGCTGGCTCAGGATGGGAGACAGGGTTTATAAGTGGGGCCATGGCCCGTGTGTTCTGCATGCGGTTTGCTTTGTGGGCTCACTTGGCCTTCCTGAAATGGTGTATTGGGTGATTTTTCTCTGCGGCACTTGTCACTGTCTAGCATACTATACAATTTACTACAGGAATACCTTGCTTTACTGTGCCTCGCACGTATTGCATTGTTTACAAATTGAAGGTTTGTGGCAACCCTGTTTCAAACAAGTCTGTTGGCACCATTTTTCTGACAGCAGGAGCTCACTTCGTGTCTCTGTGTCACATTTTGGTAATTTTCACAGAGTTTCACACTTTTTCATTATTATTATATCTGTTATGATGATCTGTGATCAATGATCTTTGGTGTTACTATTGTAATTGGGGGCACCACCAACCATGTTCACGTAAGAGGGCAAACTTTACCGATTAATGTTGTGTGTGTTCTGACTGCTCCACTGACCAGCCATTTCCCCCATCTCTCTTCTCCTTGAGCCTCCATATTCCCTGAGACATACACTATTGAGGCCGGGTGTGGTGGCTCATGCCTGTAATCCCAGCACTTTGGGAGGCTGAGGCGGGTGGATCACTTGAGGTCAGGAGTTTGAGACCAGCCTGGCCAACATGGTGAAACCCCATCTCTACTAAAAATAAAAAATTAGCCAGGTGTGGTGGTGGGTGCCTATAATCCCAGCTACTTGGGAGGCTGTGGCAGGAGAATCGCTTGAACCCGGGAGGCAGAGGTTGTAGTGAGCCAAGATCACACCTTTGTACTCCAGCCTGGGCAATAGAGCGAGACTGTCTCAAATAAATGAAATGAAATGAAAAATAAAATATAAAATAAAATAAAATAGAAATCTGGCCAATTAATAACCCTACAATGACCTCGAAGCGTTCAAGTGAAAGAAAAGTCTCGTGTCTCTCACTTTAAATCAAAAGCTAGAAGTGATTAAGCTTAGTAAGGAAGACATGTCCAATGCTGAAACAGGCTAAAAACGAGGCCTCTTCTGCCAGTTAGCCAAGTTGTGAATGCAAAGGAAAAATTCATGAAAGTAATTAAAAGTGCTACTCCAGTGAACATGTGAATGATAAGAAAGTGAACCAGCCTTGGCCAGGCGTGGTGGCTTACGCCTGTAATCCTAGCACTTTGGGAGGCCAAGGTGGGCGGATCACGAGGTCAGGAGATTGAGACCATTCTGGCTAACATGGTGAAACCCCGTCTCTACTAAGAATAGAAAAAAATTAGCCAGGTGTGGTGGTGGGCACCTGTAGTCCCAGCTACTAGGGAGGCTGAGGCAGGAGAATGGCGTGAACCTGGGAGGTGGAGCTTGCAGTGAGCTGAGATCACGCCACTGCACTCCAGCCTGGGCGACAGAGTGAGACTCTGTCTGCAAAAAAAAAAAAAAAAAAAAAAAACAAAACCAAAAAAAAAAAAAAAAAACAGAAAGTGAACCAGCCTTATTGTGGATATGGAGAAAGTTTGAATGGTCTGGATAGAAGGTCAAACTAGCCACATTTCCTTAAGCCAAAGCCTAATCCCGAGCAAAGCCCTATCCTTCTTCAATTCTATGAAGGGTGAGAGAGGTGAGGAAACTGCAGAAAAAAGGTTGGAAGCTAGCAGAGGTGGATTCATGAGGTTTAAGGAAAGAAGGCATCTCTGTAACATAAAAGCGCAGGGTGACAGCCGGGCACCGTGGCTCACGCCTGTAATCCCAGCACTTTGGGAGGCTGAGGCAGGCAGATCACCTGAGGTCAGGAGTTTGAGACCAGCCTGACCAACATGGAGAAACCCCATGTCTACTTAAAATACAAAAAATTAGCTGGGCATGGTGGTGGTACATGCCTGTAATCCCAGCTACTTGGGAGGCTGAGGCAGGAGAATCACTTGAACCTGGGAGGTGGAGCTTGCAGTAAGCCAAGATGGTGCCACTGCACTCCAGCCTGAGCAACAAGAGAGAAACTTCATCTCAAAAAAAAAAAAGGCCGGGGCGGGAGGAAATTGCAAGGTGATATGGCAAGCGCTGCTGGAGGAGCTGCAGCAAGTTATCCAGATCTAGCCAAGATCATTGAGGAAGATGGATGCCTTAAGCAACATATTTTCAGTGTAGATGAAACCACCATGTATTGGAAGAAGATGCCATCTAGGACTTTCATAGCTGGAGGGGAGGTCAGTGCCTGGCTCCAAAGCTTCAAGGCCAGGCTGACCCCCTTATTAGGGGCTAATGCAGCTGGTGACTCAGTTGAAGTCGGTGCTCATTTATCATTCCAGAAATCCTAGGGCCTTCAGGATTACGCCAAATGTACTCTTCCTGTGCTCTTAAATGGAACAAAGCCTAGATGACAGCATGTCTATTTATAGCATGGTTTACTGAATATTTCAAGCCCACTGTTGAGACGGACTGCACAGAAAAAAACAAAATATTTCTCAATGACAATGCACGTGGTCACCAGAGAGCCCTGGTGGAGCCATACGAGTGGATTAATATTGTTTTCCTGCCTGCTAACAATATCATCTGTTCTGCAGCCCACCGGCCAAGGAATATTTTCAACTTTTAAGTCTTATTATTTATCATTATTTTTTTAATTTTCAGTTTTAGAGTTGGATTTCTGCCGTGTCGCCCGGGTTGGAGTGCAGTGGTGTGATCATAGCTCACTGCAGCCTTGAACTTCTGGGCTCAGGTGATCCTCCCACTGCAGCCTCCTGAGTAGCAGGGACTACAGATGGGCACCACCATGCCTGGTTCTTTTTTTTTTTTTTTTTCCAGGTTTTTAGAGACAGAGTCTTGCGACATTGCCTAGATAGCTGGTTTTGAACTCCAGGCCTCAAGAGATCCTCCTGCCTTGGCCTCTTTAGTAGCTGGGATTACAGGTGAGAGCCACTGCACCTGGCTAACTTTTTGTATTTTTTAAGAGATAGGGCTGTGTTGCCTAGGCTGGTCTTGAACACCGGACCTCAAGTGATCCTCCTGCCTCAGCCTCTTGAATAGCTGGGATTATAGGCATGTGCCACCATGCCTAGCTCTAAGTCTTATTAAATAATAAAAACTAGAAATACATTTTAAAATAGAAATACATTTTGTAGGCTGGGTGCGGTAGCTCATACTTGTACTTGCAGCACTTTGGGAGGCCAAGGCAGGAAGATAGCTTGAGACCAGTTTGAGATTAACCTGGGTAACATAGTGAGACCCTCCCCATCTACAAAAAAAAAAAAAAATTAAAAAAAGAAATACATTTGATAGCCAGGAATAATGGCAACAAAGGATTTAAGACTATGACATAGACTTGGTTGACAAAGCACCAGCAGGCTTTGACAGGACTGACCCCATTTTTTTTTTTTTTTTTTGAGACAAGTTTCACTCTTGTTGCCCAGGCTGGGGTGCAATGGTGCGATCTCGGCTCACTGCAACCTCCGCCTTCCAGGTTCGAGTGATTCTCCTGCCTCAGCCTCCCAAGTAGCTGGGACTACAGGCACCTGCCACCATGCCCAGCTAATTTTAGAATTTTTAGTAGAGACGGGGTTTTACCATGTTGGCCAGGCTGGTCTCAAACTCCTGACCTTGGGTGATTTGCCCACTTCGGCCTCCCAAAGTGCTGGGATAATAGGCGTGAGCCACTGTGCCTGGCCTGACCCCAATTTTGAAAGTTCTACTGTGGCCAAAATGGTATCAAACAGCATCACATGCTACAGAGAACTGTTTTGTGAAAGAGTTAATTGAAGCAGAAAACTTCATTGTTACCTTATTTTAAGAAACTGCCACAGCCACTTTCCACAACCACCACCCTCGTGAGTCAGCAGCCACTACCACTGGGGCAAGACCCTCCACCAGCAAAAAGATGAGGATTTGCTGAAGGCTCAGATGATCATTAGCATAGTATGGGGCCAGCCGTGGTAGCTCATGCTTGTAATCCCGGCACTTTGGGAGGTCAAGGCAGGAGGCTCACTTGAGGCTAGGAGTTCGAGACCAGCCTGGGCAACATAGTGAGATTCCGTCTCTACAGAAAAAACAAACAAACAAAATATGTACATGGTATTTTTAAACATATGTTATTGTACACTGAATAGAGTATAGTATAGTATAAACATAACTTTTCTATGCACTGGGCAACCAACAAATTTGTGTGACTCGCTTTATCAAGTGGTCTGGAACCAAACCCCAAATATCTCTGAGACATGCCTGAATTTATATTGTTTGCTCTCTGTCTCCCCCACTAGATTGTAAGTTCCCTGAGGGCAGGGACTTTTGCCTGTTTTATTTAGCCCTTAGGCAGTGCCTGGTGCACTGCCATCCCTTGGTAAAGTGGTAGCATCCATGCTGGTAGGGATCTTTTAAGGTAAGGAGTGGGGGCTGGGCGCGGTGGCTCATGCCTGTAATCCCAGCACTTTGGGAGGCTGAGGCGGGTGGATCACCAGAGGTCGGGAGTTCGAGACCAGCCTGGCCAACATGGAGAAACCCCGTCTCTACTAAAAATACAAAATTAGCTGGGTGTGGTGGCGCATGCCTGTAGTCCTAGCTACTCAGGAGGCTAAGGCAGAAGAATTGCTTGAACCCAGGAGACGGAGGTTGCGGTGAGAAGAGATCGCACCATTGCACTCCAGCCTGAGCAACAAGAGTGAAACTCTGTCTCAAAAAAAAAAAAAAAAAGATAAAAAGATGAGGAGAGGTGACATTTCCGACAAAACAAGTGACTACACAAAGGAGTGGGGAAGGGGCTGCACCCAGGCACTAGGGACTCCAGAGCTCTGCCCTTTGTCCTGTTCCAGGCTGCTCCCTGAGGGCTGGGCTGGGTGGAGCTGGCAGGAAGGGATGTTGAGGCTGCCAGAAACTCGCCAGGAATCCCTGGCAGAGGGCACTGGGGCAGGGGCAGGCCCACTGGGGCCGTGGGTGCAGACTAGGGCAGAGGTAGGGCAGAGGGGATTTGGCTTTGGGGGGTGTCCCACTGACTGGGCACTGGACCTTTCTTTGCCCTAAAGAGCTTCTGGACAGCTGAATCCGACTCCTGGGGACTGAGCAGGAATAAGGAGGGCGGTGGGGAAGGAAGTGGGGTGGGGGTGGATGGGGGATGGAGGAAGGGCCAGGTCTGGGGCCTGGGAGGAAGCAAAGGCTTCTGAAGTTGGGAAGCCTGGAATCAGATGCAGGCGGGGACAATGAGTGGCTGAATAAAAGAGCAAACATTGCACCAACAGTCTCTGCGTGCCTGGTGCCTGGTCTCTTTCTGTGTGTGTGTGTGTGTGTGTGAATTTAGAAATAGGGATCAAATCTAGCTATGTTGCCTCGACTGGTCTCGAACTCCTGCACTCAAGCAATCCTCCTACCTCAGTCTCCCAAAGTGCTGGGATTTCTTTTCTTGTGGTTTTTTTTTTTTTTTTTTTTATTCTCAAAGGAGGTGATGAGATTTCTTTATGTGTTATATGCGAAGTGACTCATGTCACCTGCCCCACAACCCATGAGGGAGGGACCATTATCATCCCTTTTGGCAGATGACAAAATTGAGGTACAGAAAGGTGACATGACCACCTGGGATCACCCGGCCAGCAGGGGGCAGCTCCAGGGCAGCGCTGCTGATCTCTGCTGTTTCCTTGTGCTGCTCCCTCTGTCTGTGCTTCAAAGTATATGCTTTCTGGTCAGGTGTGAGGGTGTCTGGGGTTCACGTGTACATATGCACCTCTGCAGGTATGTGTCATGGCTAGCGTGTCCTGGCCTGTGTCCGTCGGCACTGGTACGTTTGAAGGTGTGAATGTTTGTATGCAAGTGTCATGGCCTATGTGTGTTTCTTAGCCTGTGAATGTATCTGTGTCTCTGTTTCTCTTGGCCTGTGAGCTTGTGTGGGTGTATTTGTTTATGTATAAACGGATATACATGCTTGTGCATGTCTTGGTCTCTGCGTGTGTGTTGAGAACAAACCTCTCCCCATTTGCTTAAGCTGGAACCCAGGATGTCATCCTGGCCACCTCCCCACACTCCAACTCCCATGTAATCCATCCCCTAGTCCTGCCCACTCTGCCTACCAAAGGCCTCTGGAACCTGGCCCTTCTCCCCACCTCCACTGCCTCCTCCCTGGTGCAGGCTGTAGCATCATTATCTGGGTGACTGTGACAGCTCTTTATATATTTCTGATTTTGTTCTCTTTGTTGTCTGCATAGCAGCCACAGGATCCTTCTAAAACATAAATCTGTTCACACACTTCCAACCCTTCAACACCCTCTTCTTTGCTTTCAGGATAAAGCCCCCAATCCTGGACATGGCCTCCCAAGCCAGGTACCATCCTCCTCTCTCTCTCTCTTTTTGAGACAAAGTCTCATTGTTGCCCAGGCTGGAGTACAGTGGTGCCATCACAGCTCACTGCAGCCTCAACCTCCTGGGCTCAATTGATCCTCCCATCTCAGCCTCCCAAGTAGCTGGGACTACAGGTACACCCGACAATGCCTGGCTAATGTTTGTATTTTTGGTAGAGATGGGGTCTTGCAGGCCGGGCGCGGTGGCTCAAGCCTGTAATCCCAGCACTTTGGGAGGCCGAGACGGGCGGATCTCGAAGTCAGGGGATTGAGACCATCCTGGCTAACACGGTGAAACCCCGTCTCTACTAAAAAATAGAAAAAACTAGCCGGGCGAGGTGGCGGGCACCTGTAGTCCCAGCACTCGGGAGGCTGAAGCAGGAGAATGGCGGGAATCCGGGAGGCGGAGCTTGCAGTGAGCCGAGATTGCGCCACTGCACCCTGGGCGACAGAGCGAGACTCCGTCTCAAAAAAAAGAGATGGGGTCTTGCTATGTTGCCCATGCTGGCCTCAAACTGCTGGACTCAAGGGGTCCTCCCACCTTGACCTCCGAAAGTGCCAGGATTACAGGTGTGAGCCACTGTACCCAGCTACCATCCTCCTCTCTTAACCTGCCTGAGCTGTTTCCTCTTCCTCTTCCTCCTGGCCCTGGCTGAGCTCCCTCTGCACTGTAACTCAATGCTTCCTCAAGCCTCAGGTCTTTCTCCATCCTGTCCACTCTGTTGCCCTGCCTGCCCCCTGCACACAACGCCTGTCCATCCTTGGGTCCAATATTGCCTCCTTGGGAAGCCTCCCAATTCTATCTTCCCAGGGTATTTTTCTCTGTTGTATTTATGACAGTTTACAATCATAGTCTTATCTGAGTAACATCTGTGTCCCCAGCTCAACTGTGAAGCTGTTCTTCTTGCTACCGAGAGCCCAGGCCTAGCACAGCTCAGTGTTCAATGAATGTCTGCTGAACGAATTTGTGTGACTGGAACCTCTTGGGCCCAGAATCAAATTTAGGCCCACAGCAGTTGTGGGCCCACAAACTCCCTGCCTGGAGGAGGCTGGGGCAGCCATCTCTTTGCCCTCACTGGCCAAGTAAGGAAGCCTAGGCGGCCTTGGTCCCTCAGAGCCCCATTGTCGTCATCTGGGAAATGGGGTGATCATAAGGACACTAGCCTCATCCAGTTACTGGCAAGATGAAACTGATGACGAGGATTGCTCCAGCCAGCCCAGATGCCCTTGAGGCAGGAGTGAGGTCTGATTAATTTATCTAAAGCCTGGCACGAGGGCGGGGCCTTAGGAAATAATGACAGGCAAATCTTGGAGTTTGCAGGAATGAGCCTTTGTGAATGGCTCATTTTGCAGGGAGCCCTGCCCAACTGGATTCTGACTCCTCATGACAACCCCAAGGGAAGCATGAGTATTATGATCTCTGTTACAGTTCACACATTCCTTCACTTATTAATCCAATAAATATTTGAGTGCCTATTTGCCTGGCATACCAAGCTCTGGAAGTACAGGGTAAACAAGGCAGATACAGTCCTGCTTTTAGGATGTTCACTGTCTAGTGAGGACTAACAGTAACAATAACCTTCAGTTCTCCTGAGGGTTTGCTGTGTGCCTGTGCCAAATGCTCTACACTCACTCTAACCTCACAAAAGGAGGTACTCCTATCATCATACCCATTTTAGAGCTCAGAAAGCTGAGGCAGGGAAAGAGGGAGTCTCCTGCCCAGCACATCACAGCTCCCAGCCTGAGGAACCAGATCTCCAACGCCCACGTTTCTTAACTACAGTCTGTACTGCCTCTGGGTATGCTATGCTGGTGTGAGGCTCAGTGTCTTGCTGTGACAGCGAGTGCCCTTGGGCTTCAGTCTGTCTGCCCTCTGAGCCTGTCTGAGCCTGCGTGTGTCTGGAGCCAACTCCAGGTCTATTCTGGGCTAATGATGTGTTCTATGGCAGGGGAAGCAATGAGTTTGGGGTCCCGGGGGCTGAGGGGTGGTGTTAGTTTCCTTCCTGCATGGGAACTTCCCACAGGTCCCCATGCTGATTGATAACTGCTTGTAACTGAGGACCTGCCCCTGCCTGAGGCTTGTAGCATTTCTGTTGGTCTGTCAGCCTTTGTTCTGCCTTTTGAGACCTGAAAATAATGTGACACCCTAGAGAAATCAGGCCTTCCCTTTTCCTGAGGCAGGTGTGCAGGTCTGCAGGTCTGAAGCCAAGCCAGGGCCATTTGTCCTGGAAAGGGTAGGGGCCAGGGCTAGGCCACAGTGGAGCTGGCTGAAGCACGTGGGCTGACAATGAATGGATGGATGGATGCACTGACTTGCCGAGTGGGAGGCCGGGACTGCGATGAGCTTTACTGGCCCCGCTGCACTCTCCACTATGGGTACCCCTTCTTCCTACCTCTCCTTGACTCACCCCTAGACTTCCTCTTTGAGTAACACCTGCTAACTTCCTTCCCCCTTATCCTCTCAAGAGCGCTGGAGCCCTGAACATCGGCGCTTGAACCATTCCCCAGGTGGAAAAACACTGAGGGCAGCCGTTGCCCTTGGTCACACGGCGAATACGGAATCCGAGCGGGAACCTGGGTCCACGAGGCTCGCATTCCGGACTCTGCTCCCAAGCCGATCCGGGCGTCAGCTAGTCCCTGTGCCAGGGTGGGCCTCTCGGCTCTCACATCACCCCCTTCTCACAGTGGATCATCCCGTTTTCCCCGCAAGCGGCAATGGGCGCAGACCCCCCCACTCCTCGTGGCAGTGGGCCAGTCCACGCTGTCCCCACTCCCCCGCAGGATGTACGAGGTTCTTTCCGGGCTGCTCCAGGTCTCCGCGCGCTCACCTTTGGCCTTGCCTTTTCGCCACCGCCGGCGACCGCGGCTCCTCGAGACCTCTTTGGCATTCTTCGAGGCCGGGGCCATAGCGGCCTCGGCGGGTTCCATTCCCCCGGCCGACTCCATCAATTCCCCGCGGTCCTCGCGCGGGGGCCAATTCCAGCCGCGAGGCCCTGCCCAGGGGGCCAATCCTCGCTACACACTACCGTCGGGCCCCCCTATTACCCAATCCCGAGCTTGTTATTCTCTGGGTCCCGCTCCCTAGCCAATCCTGGTCTCCCTCCGCTGCCGTGCTCCGCCCCCAACCGCCAGAATTTAAGATCTGGCTCCGCCCCCTATCGCGCATTAAAGGGCTCGCGGCCAACAAAAAGGCAGCCCTGGGGGCGGCGAAAAGCGTCCTTCTGGCAGGACTAGTGCGGAGCCCCGCGGGGAGCACCCCAGCAGGGAAGTCCCAATCTTCCCACGTGCTGGGAAGCCTCCCATGTGCTGGCTCAGTCTCGCCATCCCACTCACCTTCCCAGGGAGGGATCCCCTAGAACGTGGCCCGGCCCGCCTTTTGAAGGGGTAAAAGTGGGGCGCCTCTGGGCCTCTGCCTGGGGTGGGGGCGGGCCAGGTCCTCTGCCAAGTCAAAGACGAGGCGGGGCGCCAGCGCTGGAGGCGTGGCTGTGCCTGAGAGCCGTTGGAGGAGGGAGCCCCGCCTTCCCTCTCCTGGCCCCTAGTTCTCCTATTGCGCTTTTCCTGGGGGATCTTTCTCCCTCTGTCTCCGCCCCCGAATCCCTGCTTCCGAGAATGGGGGTGGTGGGTGGTGGTGGCGAGGACGCTCGGCGCCTGCGCACTAGCTTCACGCCGCGGGCCGGCCCAAGAGCGGAGGTAGAGGGAACGACGCATGCCTGAGAAAAGGCGGGAAACATAGGAGGCTCGAGGCTTGCGCACACGCACACAGCTAACTGCTTCTGGACCGCCTCAGAGGCGGCCTCACCCGCCGTGGCGGTGTGGGGCGGGCATCCCTTGAGACTGTGTTCTGGAGGCCTGGAGAAACAGCTTTCCATCCTCAGCACTGGGGAGAGCAGACCTCGATCCCTGTCTTTGCCTGCTGCCCCTCCTCCTTCCCTCTCAAAGCATACCCACCAGCCCTGGCTCTGAGAAACGCGTTATCCTCTTATCAGCTCTGGGAGAGACAGGACGGACTGGCTTCTGGGCGGTGGGGCCGCCATTGCCTGCCCTCTGGACCAGGGCCTCACAGATGCCCTCAACTTCAGGATTAGGGCTGCGTTGCTTTTTTCCCCCCACGACAGGGGACTTCAACAAGTAACCTCCAGTTCCAGAGATAAAACTTGCATTCCTCCCTTCTCCATAGCAGGGGTTTTGAGCCTAGAGAAGGAAGATCCGAGCTTCCTGGGGCTCCTATGAAGCAGGCAGGGGGCAGCACTGGGCCCCGGGAAGAGGCAGAGAAGGCGAGAGCGCGCCTGCAGCGAGCCCAGAGCCTTGGGCCCGTTATCCTCTGATGCTGCTCCCCCAACTTTCCTGCCGTCAGCCCCTGACCTTGCCTGAGACCTTGGCGGCTCCCGCACCTCCTCCCAGCTCCTCCTTGCTGAGAACACAACCCGCAAGGCCATTCCGCCTGGCTGGACTGAGTCCCCTATGGAGGCAACCTGGCAGGAAGCAGGTGTCTTCCTGGCAGCAGAGGACAGACCTGGTAAACTGAGAGACTGTTGATGCCCCGATGTTCTGCCTAGCCTGCATGGAAACTCCAGAAGGGTAAGGTCCCATCTGGCATTGTATTGCTGGGACTTATGCCTGTGTCTGCCCCAGAGCTGGTGCTTGGTCAGTTTCTGTGGATGGATGAATGAATACTGGCAAGAGGGCCACTTTCCTGGTCTCCTGGTCCCTAGCCCAGAGTGCCTTCCCACTCTGGGATTTGATTTTCCCCAGATCCTCTGTAGGGAGGGAGCCTGGTCCAGGGGAGAAAGACCCCGGCTTCAAATCCTGACTTTGCCACTTCCTAACTGCATGGCCCTGTGCAAGAACCCTTACTTCTTTATTTTTCTGCCTCAGTGTCCTCATTTATAAAATGAGGATGTTGGCCAGTTGCTCGGTGGCTCATGCCTGTAATCTCAGCACTTTGGGAGGCCGAGGTGGGAGGCTTGCTTGGGGCCAGGAGTTCGAGACCAGCCTGGGCAACATAGCGAGCCCACGTCTCTAAAGAAATGTAAAAATTAGCTGGGTATGGTAGTGCACCTGTAGTCCCAGCTACTTGGGAGGCTGAGGTAGGAGGATCGCTTGAGCCCAGGAGTTTGAGGCTGCAGTGAGCCATGATCATGCCACTGCACTCCAGCCTGGGCGACAGAGTGAGACTTCGTTTTTTCTTTTTTTGAGATGGAGTCTTACTCTGTCGCCCAGACTGCAGTGCAGTGGCGCGATCTCGGCTCATTGCAACCTCCACCTCCCGGGTTCAAGCGATTCTCTGCCTCATCCTCCTGAGTAGCTGGGATTACAGGCACCCGCCACTATGCCTGGCTAATTTTTGTATTTTTAGTAGAGATGGTGTTTCACCATCTTGGCTAGGATGATCTTGAACTCTTGGCCTCAAGCAATCCACCTGCCTTGGCCTCCCAAAGTGCTGGGATTACAGGCGTGAGCCACTGTGCCCGGCTTTTTTTTTGTTTGTTTAATAATGGGAATGTTGATCTTTATCTCAGGATTGTTGAAGGATAACCAGAGCTAACCTGATACACCATAAGTTTTTAGTATTTCTTAAGTAAATGAATGACTGTCCCTGAGAGGCTTCAATTCCTCCAGGTTCAAACTCACCTGTATCCTGGTAGTGTCTGTGATTCTGGGCACTGGCTTTCTTATGTGGCGACGTCCCACCATATCCTGACATCACTTTATAACCAGATTTTCTTTTGAAGGGTAGCTTCACTCCCTGGGCCACCATTCCACCTATCGTGGCTAGAGACTCTGTGTCTGAAGATGATCCCACCTCTGATTCTGACTCAGAATCTGTGACCCACTCAGAAAGTGCCTTCCACTCTAGGGCTGATCGCTGTATGGATAGTTCCTGCAGTTTTGTTAGAAATCCCAGCTCTATCAAAGATCCCTGCTTGGATTTGGCTCCCTGGACTGGAGTTGTTTGCTGGTCTGACTGTTCAGGTGTCTCTTGGGATGTAGATTCAGTCGGGTCTGATGGCTCCCTTTTGGCTCCAGGTTTAGCCTGGGTCTCAGGTGTTGATTCCGCTTCTTGTTGAACTGGAGGTGGCTCTCCTGGCCCAGACCCTGGCTGGGCTACATGTCTTTCTCTCAATGCCGGCTCCTGTTGAGTTGTAGATTCTTTTCCTAGCCCAGGTCCCTGCTGGGAGGCAGGTTCCTGTTGAGTGAGGGGCACCCTTTTGACGTGAGGTGATTGCTGTGGTGCAGGCTTCTGTGGGGCAAGAAATTCCTCTTGTGAAGCAGATTTTTGTTGGGCTCTAGGATCCTTCTGGGATTCAGCATCATGTTGTGCATGGGTCTCCTGCTGGGTGAGGGGTCTTTGCCTTGAATCAGGCTCCTGTTGGGTCTTCGATTCTGGCTGGGCTATGGGTGTCTTTTCTGGCTCTGGCGTGGTTATAGGCCTCTGGTGTGGCTCAGGTTGCCAGTCTGGCCTAGATGCTGACTTAGAACCTGGCTCCATTGTTACTTCCCTCACGGGAGATATTGATCTTCCAGGTTTCATCCTCCTGGGCTCCCACCCAGCCTTCTCTCTTCACAGATATCTCATTGATTCCTCATGATGGCACGTTCCCTTGGGTTTCACTCCATCCTGGCATCATTGGTCTTCCTTTTTAAGGCAGCTGGCAGTGGGCCGATCACAGCTGGCCCCCACTAAGTAGTGAACTCTGTGCCTCTTTCTTTGGTGGGAGGATTAGGAATAGGAGGAGGCTATGTGCCCAGCACTCTCTTACAAGAAGGGAGGGGCTTGCTCTCTTGTGTCATAAATAGGGCCCCAGGGCCCCACCCCACCCACCACTCAGTTAAAATGTTTCTTCTCATAAGGCAAGCATCCCAGTTTAGGCTTCTGTGTCATCTGGGATGATAGAAGCCAGATGCTGGATAAGTGTTCCTTTTTCCTCTCTCATTCTGATGTTTGAGGAAAGCGTCATTCAGGGGGCAGTCTCTGTAGTTGTTGTAATAATTATTTCCTTCTTTGTTCCTTCCTACAAATGGTTGCCAGATTATTTATTTATTTATTTATTGAGACAGAGTCTTGCTCTGTTCCCCAGGCTGGAGTGCAGTTGTGCCATTTTGGCTCACTGAAACCTCCACCTCCTGGGCTCAAGTGACTCTCCTGCCTCAGCCTCCCAAGTAGCTGGGACTACAGGCACGCACCGCCACGCCTGGCTAATTTTTGTATTTTTAGTAGAGATGGGGTTTTGCCATGTTGGCCAGGCTGGTCTTGAACTCCTGACCTTAAGTGATCCGCCTGCCACCCTCCCGCCCCAGGCCTCCCAAAGTACTAGGATTACAGGTGTGAACCATCACGCCCAGCCAGGTTGGCAGTTTAATTTCCTTATATTGTCACTCTGATCATTTAACTCCCATGCTAAAAACTAATGTCATGCCCTCCCATCTTTATAGCTTGAGGCCCTTCTGAATGACATTTGAGATACTCCATGCCATCTCTCTAGCCCTGAACTATGATCCTGTACTAGATTGGAAACTCAAAGACAGTGACCACTGATGATGATAACTGATAATGATGGTGGTAATGGTGATGATAGTAGTTATAAATACCAAAGGCTGCCTAAGTGCTAAGAAACTGTGCCAATTTTTTTTTTAAACCTATATTATCTTTAGTAAGACCATGTCCGGTTCATTGGTATACTTTTTTTTTTTTTTGTCCTACCTAGCTCTTACCTCAGAAAGATTTGTTGAATGAGTGAAAGATGAACAAGTAGGCCAATGGAGACAGAGTGAGGGTCTTGGTGGGGAGAATTATGTGTAGAATCTGCATTCAGTCTGCAGTGAATAGAGTAAAATGGGTCATTTGGATGTGAATTGGCAGACCCCATTTGAAAGAAACAATTTTGATCTGTTACATTTAAAAATATTTATTGACTTCTGTTTGCTACTTTCCTGATTGTATTTAGGTTAAATGACACCAGCTAGGAAGCTACAGTTTCCTGGAATCTTTCAGATAATTAAGCCTAAGCCTGGGTAAGGGGAGGGCACAGGATAAGACTGACAAGAGAAGAAGGTACTAGAGAGAGCAACAACCAAAATGATCTTGAGAAACATGCTTTTTGAGAACACTGGAATGATTTAGGGGTGGGTACAGTGGAAGAGTGAGGTGGGAGAAGAAGAGTGTCTGGTAGGTGTGCTCACTGTCTTCTTGACTGAGAATATTTAATAGGAAGAGTGGGAGCTCAGAGCTCCTACAAAGGCAGAACAAAGCTTCTTAGCTGACATTGTTTGAGAAATTGCTGGCAGGCTCTGGAATGCTTGTTTGGCTTTCTGTGGTGCCTTTGGTGTCCTAGGGTGCAAATAAAGGGGAGAGGCTAGTGTTAAAAACATTTTTAACATTTCTTTCTTTTTATTTTTTATTTTGGAGACGGAGTCTTGCTCTATCGCCCAGGTGGATGGAGTGCAGTGGCACGATCTCTGCTCATTGCAACCTCTGCCTCCCAGGTTCAAGTGATTCTCCTGCCTCAGCCTCCCGAGTAGCTGGGATTACAGGTGCCTGCCACCATGGCTGGCTAATTTTTGTATTTTTAATAGAGACAGGAATTTACCATGTTGGCCAGGCTGGTCTGGAACTCCTGACCTCAGGTGATCCACCCTCCTCGGCCCCCCAAAATGCTAGGATTACAGGCGTGAGCCACCATGCCTGGCCTTAACATTTAATTTCTTTTTGTGATGGAGTCTCGCTCAGTCACCCAGGCTGGAATGCAGTGGCTCGATCTTGGCTCACTGTAACCACTGTCTCCTAGATTCAAGCGATTCTCCTGTCTCAGCCTCCCGAGTAACTGGAATTATAGGCACCCACCATCATGCCTGGCTCATTTTTCTATTTTAGTAGAGACGGGGTTTCACCATGTTGGCCAGGCTGGTCTTGAACTCCTGACCTCAGGTGATCCACCCACTTTGACCTCCCAAAATATTAGGATTACAGGCGTGAGCCACTGTGCCCAGCCAACATTTAATTTTTATGAGAGTTTTAAAGATTATAAAAATAAGACTCATCCAGTGGAAAAATATTTTTAAATCCCCACCCCAGCCTCTACAACACATTTTCCAGGGCTAGCCACTGTTAATAGTTTGCTACATATTTTTCCATACCTTCTGGTATATAAATACAATGGTTTATTTTAAAAACAAAAATGAGATTATACTATACGTATTGCCTTAGTCTGACCTTTAAGAAATCTGGCCGGGCATGGTGGCTTACGCCTGTAATCCTAGCACTTTGGGAGGTCGAGGTGGGCAGATAGCTTGAGCCCAGGAGTTCAAAACCAGGCTAGAGTGCAGTGGCGTGATCTCAGCTCCCTGCAACCTCCGCCTCCCGGATTCAAGCAATTCTCATGCTTCATACTCCCGAGCAGCTGGGATTACTGGCGTGCACCACTATGCCCAGGTAATTTTTATATTTTTAGTAGAGACAGGGTTTCACCATGTTGGCCAGGCTGGTCTTGAACTCCTGGCCTCAAGCAATCCACCTGCCTCGGCCTTCCAAAGTGCTGGGATTACAGGCGTGAGCCACTGTGCCTGGCTGCCAATATACTTTTTAATATGACACTTAAAAACTGGTAGACTAAACTGGGTATGATGGTGTGTACCTCTAACCCCAGATCCTTGGGAGGCTGAGGTGGGAGGATCACTTGAGCCCAGGAGTTTGAGACCAACCTGAGCAACAGAGCAAGACTCCCACTCAAAAAACAGAACAAAACAACACACACAAAACTGCTAGACTAGGGAGGAGTCAAATTCTGTTTGATACTGACACTGGTGTAATCTTCAGAGATTAATTACCAGGTCTCCAACAGCCCCATCTACCCCCACTTTGGTAAAAGTGAGGTTTTAAAATCTAAGAATTTGGTTAAACCTTTCCAGTATCAGGAGAATTGTATCCTGCTTTTCCTGCTCTTCCTATTTCCCGACAAGTTGACATTGAGTAGAAAGGGCTGAGTTGTGTGCTTATCCTGGTCTTAATTTCACCTCTTTTTTCTATTCTCAACCGTGCTTCATCCCTAGTGATTCCACGGAGTGACTGTGGTATAAGGAAAATCATCCTCTGCAAACTTACTTGTTTTCTTCACATTGCCCTTGAAATGATCACAGGGACACTGCTTCTTTGGCAGCCCAGAAACTGTCATGACTTTTCTTCTTGGGGCTCTCAGGAACCAATCTGAAACAACAGCACTGCTGCTTAGATGGGAGAGTTAAAACATATGATAGGAGGGAGTAGGACGAAGCTTTAATCGCCATCTTCTGTGCCTTGAATTTCCACTGCAATGGGGTAGGAAAAGGGGTCAACACAGAACAGTGTCCATCCGGCTATTTGAATGCTTGTATTTCTGAGTTGTTTTTCCTGACCTGTTTGGGCAAGGGTTTGGTGGCAGGTTTGGAGGGTGCATCAGAATATCATTACTCCAAAGAATGAGGAGTAAGGCTTGGGTGTCTGCTTTCCAGTGGCTGCTTTCCCTTGGGGAAGCCATTTTGTCTCTCTGCTTTCAGTCTTACCTATGAGTAAAATAAGGCTGAGAATAGGATTCAGGAAGCTTTTGGAAGGCCAGGAAAAAATAAAAAGCCTTTTGGGCGGTAGCCCTGGGTTCTTTAGGAAAAGGATAAGGGGCAGGGGGCAGCCTGACATTGGCTGGCTTTCCCCCTAGACCTTGGAGAAGTCCAGTTTTTGCCTGAGAGTCAGGAAGAAAGCGGGCACGGGTGCTGCATGTGGCAGGTTGTGGAGAGGGGAATGGGTGAGGTCAGCTGTGATAACATCTGCATTGGTCTCAGAGGGGCCCAAGGGAGAGAGCTGGGGTCATGGTGATGCCATCGCTGTTGTTGATGCTGAGTTACTGACCTTTGCACTCACATTCTTGGCCGCCTTCCTGGAGCCACTTCCTAGAAGCCTGGCCTTGGTCCCTATGGCCTCTGGCGACCCCTGTCGGAAGGAAACAGGTCACATCCAGACACTGGAAAGGGAACAGAAATGATCCTCCCAGCATTGTGCTACCTAGGTCAGCACAGTTCCATTTTTCCATTTTTACTTTAAGAATCTAGGTTACTTCAAGAGACGAATATTTTATTTTTATTTATATTTTTGAGATGGGGTCTTGGTACGTTACCTAGGCTGGTCTTGAACTCTTGGGCTCCAGTGATCCTCCTGCCTTGGCCTCCCAAAGTGCTAGGATTATAGGCATGAGCTACTGTGCCCAGCTGAGGGATATTTTAATCAATGAGGAATTGAGGTTTAAAATCCGGCCTATATGTAACCATATTAAAAAATTTCATAATTAAACAACATCTGGCCTAGGGAAAAGCGTAGCTGAAGGTAGGTGGAGAAAGAATGGCTTCTAGATGGAAGAGAGGATAAAAGGTAGGGCTTTGTCAAAGCCTCCCGACCTCTCCCCATACCTCACACTAAAATCCTCATGACTTAAAAGAGTGAGAGCAAGGAGGAGATTATTCCATAAACCAAGATTTTCCCTTGACCTCCAAGTTGCTGGGTTTGTTTGTTTGTTTGTTTGTTTGTTTTTTGAGACAGGATCTCACTCTGTCATCCAGACTGGAGTGTAGTGGTGCAGTCACGGCTGCAGCCTCGACCTCCTGGGTTTGGTTGGTCCTCCCATCTCAACCTCCTCGGTAACTGAGGCTTCAGGCATGCACCACCACTCCTGGCTAGTTTTTGTATTTTTTGTAAAGATAGGGTTTCGCTACGTTGCGCAGGTTGGTCTGGAGCTCCTGGGTGTAAGCGATCTGCCCGTCTTGGCCTCCCAAAGTGCTGTGATTATAGGCATGAGCCATCACACCCAGCCCAAGTAGCTGTATTTGAATCCAGAGTCCCAGTTCAGCTATCAAATGATGGTATTTACCTTTGTTCCTCTGGAACAAATACATTCTTCTTTTGGCCTCTATCCGAGCCTGTTTTTATCTTCTGATTCTATCTTATCTCCATTTTTTGATACTTAAAATATTCCTATGACAGGCCGGGCTCGGTGGCTCACGCCTGGAATCCCAGCACTTTGGGAGGCTGAGGCAGGTGGAACATGAGGTCAGGAGATCAAGACCATCCTGGCTAACATGGTGAAACCCCCTCTCTACTAAAAATACAAAAAATTAGCCAGGTGTGGTGGCAGGTGCCTGTAGTCCCAGCTGCTCAGGAGGCTGAGGCAGGAGAATCTCTTGAACCCAGGAGGCGGAAGTTGCAGTGAGCTAAGATTGCACCACTGTACTCCAGCCTGGGCGACAGAGCAAGAGTCCATCTCAAAAAAAAAAAAAAAAAAAAAAAAAAAATTCCTATGACAATCAAGGATGATGGCTTATAGACTTGAGATTCTCCAGTAAGAACTTGGCTCAGATGACACCTCCTTTATGGTGGTTTCTGATACTTCCTGTCAGAATGAATTATGCCTTCATGCGGTTCCTATTGTATTTGAATGCAGTTCTGTTATTGCACTGTAATGTTGTTGTTTGAAATCTTTTATGCACTGAATTATGTCTCCTGAAATTCACATGTTGAATCCGTAACCCCCAGTACCTCAGAATGCCTGTATTTGGAGATAGGGCCTTTAAAAAGGTGATTAAATCAGGCTGTTATGGTGGGCCCCACTCCAGTCTGGCTGGTGTCCTTATAATAAAAGGAGATTTGGGCTGGGCGCGGTGGCTCACGCCTGTCATCTCAGCACTTTGGGAGGCCGAGGCGGGTGGATCACAAGGTCAGGAGTTCAAGACCAGCCTGGCCAACATGGTGAAACCTTGTCTTTACTAAAAATACAAAAATTAGCTGGGCATGGTGGCATGCGTCTGTAGTCCCAGCTACTCGGGAGGCTGAGGCAGGAGAATTGCTTGAACCCGGGAAGTGGAGGTTGTAGTGAACTGAGATCGCATCAATGGACTGCAGCTTGGGCCACAAGGTAAGACTTCGTCTCAAAAAAAAAAAAAAGGCCCTTATGAATGGGACATAGGCCAGGTGTGGTGGCTCTCACCTGTAATCCCAGTGCTTTGGGGGGCTGAGGCAAGGGGATTGCTTGAGGGCAGTAGTTCAAGACAGCCTAGGTAATATAGCGAGGCCTTGTCTCTACAAAATATATATATATATATATATATATATTTTTTTTTTTAAAAAGGTAAGGTATCCTAGGCTGGGCATGGTGGCTCATCCCTGTAATCCCAGCACTTTGGGAGGCTGAGGCTGGCGGATCATTCGAGGTCCGGAGTGCAAGACCAGCTTAGCCAACATGTTGAAACCCTGTCTCTACTGAAAATACAAAAATTAGCTGGGTGTGATGGCCCATGCCACCTGTAATCCCAGCTACTGGGGAGGCTGAGGCAGGAGAATTGCTTGAACCCGGGAGGCAGAGGTTGCAGTGAGTCAAGATCATGCCGTTGCACTCTAGACTGGGCAACAGAGTGAGACTCCGTCGCAAAAAAAAAAAAGTAGGAGGGATCCTATAGAGCTCTTTCATTCTCTTTCCACCTCTTGAAGATAAGAGGAGAAGTCCGCTGTCTGCAGCCTGGAAGAGGACCCTTGCCAGAACTCAGCTGTGCTGGCACCCTGATTTCATAGATCCAGCCTGCAGAACTGTGAGGAATAAATTTCTCTTATTTATGCCACCCAGTCTGTGGTATTGTGTTAATGCAGTCCTAGCAAACTAACATAAAATCTTTCTCCTTCACTAGACTCCGAACCATTGGCTCAATAGTCATTCAGCTACGTGGTTCCTGACACATGGTAGGCATTTGGTAAATGTTTGTTCAATACGTGGATGGATATGTTGTTTGGAGGGGACCCTTAGAGATCATATGGCTCAATTCAGGCCTCCTACTTCCCAGACTTCTGCCACACAGATGGAGGGGGTTGCGTCATTTCCCCAAGGGCTGCTTTTCCAGTGTTCTCATGTGCTGTTTTGAGTGTTATCAAAGTACTTTAACCTGGCATAGCCCCTGCCATGTAAACTTTTCTAACATTTTTACTCTTGCCTGACCTCTACTCCTAGTTCCAGAGAAAAACCACAGAATATTAGGCCCTGAAGGAAATCCCAGAGATTATTTAATCGAATTCCTTAATTCTGAAGTTTTTTTTTCAGTCTAAATGTAATTTAACTGTTGGAGAAAATTTTGAAAGTACAAACAGAGAAATTACTATTCTTACAAACTGTTGGTATTTTGGCATATTTGTTACCTGCATATGCTTTTTATACAATGTAGTGATAACCATAGAATGTAAACACATTCTCTTTTTCCATTCATAGGCATGTTGCTGTGTTATCTTTATAACACATTTTTAATGAATGCATAATACTCTCAATAATTATGTGTTCCAAATTATTTAACTGCTTTCCCATTGCTGAATATTTAGAAAGTTTTATTTTTTAGAAGTTGGTAAATTTCTTTGTTCTTATAACTGTTTTCCAAATTTTAGATTATTTTCTTGGGAGAGAGTTCCCAAAGTGGAATTACTGGGTCAAAAGTTAAGAATTGCTTTCAAAAGAGCTGTACTAATGTTTAAATTTTATTTTTTAATTATTTTATTTTATTTTATTATTTTATTTTTATTTATTATTTTTTTTGAGACGGAGTCTCGCTCTGTGGCCCAGGCTGGAGTGCAGTGACCAGATCTCAGCTCACTGCAAGCTCCGCCTCCGGGGTTCGCGCCATTCTCCTGCCTCAGCCTCCCGAGTAGCTGGGACTACAGGCGCCCGCCACTTCGCCCGGCTATTTTTTTGTATTTTTTAGTAGAGATGGGGTTTCACCATGTTAGCCAGGATGGTCTCGATCTCCTGACTTCGTGATCCGCCCACCTTGGCCTCCCAAAGTGCTGGGATTACAGGCGTTAGCCACTGCGCCCGGCCAAGGGCTGTACTAATTTCATTAAATCACTATCTCCTTTTTTTTTTTTAAGATGAGGAAACAGTCCCAGAGAGAGCAAATGAAATGCCCAAGTTCATAAAGGTAATGGGGACATATCTAGGGCTGAAACCCAGGTCCAGGATTTTATTTTATTTTTAGTGACCAGGGTCTTGCTATGTTGCCCGGGCTACAGTGCAATAGCTGTTCACAGACATGATCACAGCACAGTGTGGCCTCAAACTCCTGGGCTCAAGTGATCCTCCTTCCTCAGCCTCCCAAGCACTACCACACCCAGCTACAGGTACAAGATTCTTAGTCTGTTGTTTTATTCTGCACTGCTATATGACCCTAGTTTCACAGAGGAAACTGAAAATGAAGCTGCATGGTGCTATAGTATTATGTCTCCCAAACTTCAGACATTTTTAGACCATCTTTATGATTTTTTTCTATAGCTTAAACCACCCTTAGTATTATTTACTTCATGCTTTTTCTTTTTTCTTTCTTTCTCTTTCTTCCTTCCTCCCTCCCCTCCCCTCCCTCCCTCCCTTCCTTCCTTCCATTCCTCCCTTCCTTCCTTCCTTCCTTCTTTTTTTGACAGAGTCTCACTCTGTCGCCCAAGCTGGAGTACAGTGTTGCGATCTCAGCTCCCTGCAACCTCTGCCTCGCGGGTTCAAGCAATTCTCCTTCCTCAGCCTCCCAAGTAGCTGGGATTACAGGCACCCACCACCCATGCCTGACTAATTTTTGTATTTTTAGTAGAGGCGGGTTTTACCATGTTAGTCAGGCTGGTCCTGAACTCTTAACATCAAGTGATTACAGGCATGAGCCACTATGCCTGGCCACTTTATACTTTTTCTTTTTTCTTTTTTTTTTTTTGAGGTGGAGTCTCACTCTGTCGCCCAGGCTGGAGTGCAGTGGCGGGATCTCAGCTCACTGCAAGCGCCGCCTCCCGGGTTCATGCCATTCTCCTGCCTCAGCCTCCCGAGTAGCTGGGACTACAGGCGCCGTAGTTTTTTGTATTTTTTAGTAGAGACGGGATTTCACTGTGTTAGCCAGGATGGTCTCGATCTCCTGACCTCGTGATCCGCCTGTCTCGGCCTCCCAAAGTGCTGGGATTACAGGCTTAAGCCACCGTGCCCAGCCTTATACTTTTTCTCTAAATAAATTTATTTTGCAAAACATCCTCATCCTATGCAATATTATCTGTGAAATTACAGGTTTGATGTATGCTTAGTTTTTTTCCTAACATGCATTAAAATAAACACAGAAGTATTAAAGTAAAAAGAAGCTTATTTACATTACACCTAAAATCAGTTTTGGGAACCACTGATACAGTGGCATAAACATGCACTTTATATCCAGATAGGCCTGGGGTCAGCTATTGGCTCTATCACTTAACTATGTCAACTTGGACAAGTCCCTTGGCTTCTATGATCCTCGATTCCCTGATTTGTAAAAGGAGGATGGTAAAATCCTCCTCGCAGAGTTGTTGGGAATAAGTGAGCTGCTGTGGGAGCTCAGTGCCCAGGCGGGTGTTGAGTACATGATGGTTATCATTGTGGTTATTGCTGTGGAATTCTGGTTATTTTCCAAAGAGAGTGTCTATGCTGGAATATTGGGCTTGTGGCTTTCTGCTGATGTCGATGTGTAAATAAGTTACTTCCACTTGTTAGGATTTATGGTGCATCTGTCACTATTTTCATTTCCCAGATCCACTATATACTTGCTTTGTGATTTTGGACAAAGTTGTGTAACTTTTCTATGCCTCATTTTCCTAATTTGTAAGATGTGGTTAATAATAGTACAGTAGTCCTTCCTTATCCACAGGACTCCCAAGATACTTGAAGTCTCAGATAGTACCAAACCCTATATATATATATATTTTTTCTACACATATACACTTATGATAAAGTTTAATTTATGAATTAGGCACAGTAAGAGATTAACAATAACTAATAGAATAGAACAATTTAAAAAATATACTGTAATAGGCTGGGGAGGGGGCTCACACCTGTAATCCCAGAACTTTGGGACGCCAAGGCAGGCAGATCACGAGGTCAGGAGATCGAGACCATCCTGGCTAACACGGTGAAACCAAGTCTCTACTAAAAATACAAAATAGTAGCCGGTTGTGGTGGCGCATGCCTTTAGTCCCAGCTACTTGGGAGGCTGAGGCGGGAGAATGGCGTGAACACGGCAGGCAGAGCTTGTAGTGAGCCGAGATCACACCACTGCACTACAGCCTGGGTGACAGAGTGAGACTCTGTCTCAAAAAAAAAAAAAAATATATATATATATATATATATATATATATACACACACACACACACACACACTGTAATAAAAATGATGTGAATGTGGCCTTTCTCTCTCTGTTTCTCAAGATAACATAACAATATTTTGGGGCCACAGTTGGCGGGTAACTGAAACTGCGATTAAGTGGGGACTACTGTACATGAGTGTGCGTGTGTGTTATTTCCCAGCTCTGACCACTAGAGGGCCTAGAAGCACCAGCACCTACTAGCAATGGGCCTATCAGTCAGTGCCCATGGTCTGTAAATATCATTCTCCCATGAAAGGAACTAGGGCTTCCAGGAAAAATAGCTGATCCAGGGCTGGGACAGAAAAACACAAGAGGAGCCCGAAGCTTCTTGTGGTGTCAGAAACGAAGGAACTGCTCAAAAAATGATGGAGACATGTCTAAAGGTCATAGAAGCCAACTGGAAGGAGTTCCCAGTGGCCAATTTTGGGACAATATGAGCAACATAATAAATAATGATAGTAATGGATTCCAACCGATAAATACTCATGAGTCCATGCTGATATAAATAAATAACTGAACAAATAAATAAGGAAGAAAAGGCTGGGCATGGTGACTCATGCCTGTAATCCCAGCACTTTGGGAGGTGGAAGTGGGGGAATCACTTGAGGCCAGGAATTAGACACCAGCCTGGCTAACATGACAAAACCCCGTCTCTACTAATACAAAAATTAGCCGGGTGTGGTGGTGTGTGCCTGTAGTCTCAGCTACTCAGGAGGCTGAGGTGGGAGGATCGCAGTGAGCCAAGATCACACCACTGCATTCCAGCCTAGGCAACAGAGTGAGACTCTATCTCAAAAACAAACAAACAAACAAAAAACAAAAAACAAAAAAAAAGAAAGAAAGAAAAAGAAATAACTCTTTCTTATGGCAGAATTCCGATTAGATAAATGTAGAAGGAACAATGGAAGTAGAAAATCACTATTTGTCCAATACCACAGTAATAATTCTTTGTAGGAAACAATCATCCATAGAGTCTAAAAATTAATGTTAAAAGTATGATGATGCTGTTAACTGGTGAACAACAAGAAAAAGAAGTATGATGAGAAGAAACAGGCTGTTTACATATTTCCAAAGTGTTTCTCCGCAAGATACTTATTAATTACAATGAGACGAATAGTAACCTTACAGTAGAGAAACCTGGCAGACACCACCTGAACCAAGTGCTTAAAGTGAACCCCATCAGTAATGAGAGATACCGACATCCTGGGGCTCTTGCTGGGATGTCCAGAGAAGGATACATCACTTCTGAAGTATTCTTGCCTAAAATGCGTAGCCGGAAATATCAGACAAACCCATATTCAGGGAGCATTCTACAAAACAACTGGCTAGTACTCTTCAAAAGTGTCAAGGTCCTGAAAGAGAGGGAAAGACTGAGAAACTATCCCAGGTTGGAGGAGACTTAGGAGATCTGACATTTTATTCAGTGGGATCCCGAATTGGAGTCTGGAGCAGAAAAAGGACATGAGTGGGACGATTAGCAAGATTTGAACATTTGTAGATTAGTTAATATTATGGTATCAATGCTAATCTCCTGGTTTTAATAATTGTATTATGGTTACATAAGATACTGTTTGAAAACAATTGGATGAAGGCTATACTGGAACTCTGTTTTTATAATATTTTTCAAAGTCTGAAAAATGAAAAGTAAGAAAAAGTAAGAAATGCATTAGATTTGTGAGGACAAATGAGATGATAAGTGTGAAGTGCTTAGAACAATGCTTGTGATATAGGAGTTCTTAATGTGTCTGATATAAGTAATTTTATAATTAAATAATATTACAATTAATGAATCTGTTATTATAAGTAATTTATTTCCTAATGACCTCATATATTCTCACTTATTTTTATTTCCCTTAACCCTGTGAAAAGCACATTGAGCATGTATGTGATTAAGAGATAAAATAAGATTAGACTTTATTCTGAGATTTATTTTGGGGATGGAGGAGCTATTATTTCCTTTAGCCACTAAGTAGCTCAGACTCAGGCCTACATTGCAAAACTTCGCTTGGCTGGGAAACAAGGCTTGAGCCCGGCTGCCACCCCCGCGACGTGGTTTGTGATGGTGCCTCCTGGTGGCGCAGGGAGCTTTCCCCGGTTCCTCACCCTCGTCCTTTAGGAGCGACTTAGAAATTTTACTCAGTCCATTTATTAAACCCTTTCTAGGTCACACTGCGGATCATTTAATCTTCACAAGTGTGTGTGACAAGTGGTATTTTCTTCATTTTAAGATGATAAAACTGAAACTCAAAAAAGTGAGGCGACTTGTCTAGGGTTGCAAAGTGTGTGGCAGAGTCAAGATCTAGGTCCCCCTGACTTCCAGGCTGAGTGTAAAGGTCTAGGTGAGTCTAAAAGTGTGGCCATGCAGAGAACTATTGGTGTAGAGCAGTGGTTGTTGACCAAGGGTGGATCCCCCTCAGGGGACATTTGGCGATGTCTGGAGATATTTTTGGCTTCCATAATGGGTTTGGATGAGGGAGAGGGGAGGCTGCTATTGGCGTGTAGTGGAGAGACGCCACGCGGATGCTGCTGAACATCTCACAGTGCACAGAACAGCCCCCACTGCAAGGAACTGTTTAGCCCGAATGTCAGTAGAGCTGCTATGAAGCCCTGGTTTGATTTAGAAACCTGAGGATGCATTCTTGAGGTTATCTAATGTTCGCTGAGTACTGAGCTGAATAGCGTGAGGGATATGGAAACAGTGCACCAGTCCGTGCCACCAAGTAGTTTGCAGCCGACGCAGGGGGTAGAGGCAGGAAAGGCACATGAGGCCTGTCAATATAAGGCAGCAGATGATAAGTGCAAGAAGAGAGTGTCCAGCAGGGCTAAGCTGGCTCTCAGGAGGGAGACCACATATCTGCCTGTGAGAGGAACTGAAGGAAGCTGTGGAAGGTGGTTTTGAGTTGGGTGTCTGAGCAAAGTTGAGCTGATGGGAAAACACAATACATGTTCAGGGAAGAGCAAACAGGTTAGTTTGGGTGGAGAATAGTATTTTTTAGTGAGTAGAGGGAGGTACACTGGAAAAACAGGTTGGGGCTAGAGCTTTGAGTTCAGGCAGGGGACTGTAGCGTGGGTGTCTGTCATAGTGATGGAAAAGTCTTCCCTTTTGGAATAGTGGTCTAGGCCCTAGGGCTATGGGGCTTAGCAGCTTCCAGAGCACTCTCGCTACAAAGGAAGAGATGTTGGAAATTGGAGTGGAGAAGGGAGAATGCCTCCTGATTTTAGGACCAAGTTGGTGCTGAGTATGCAGCAAAGCCATTTCACCTCAAAGTGGCCTTTGGGGAGATGGTGCTCACAAGCAGAAATATACATGGGGGTCAGGTCTGTTCTTCGTGGTTGCTCTGTGAAGGGCTGGGCCACTTTATAGTGAAAGCTGGAGCAGATTTGCAACCCCTAAGCTAAGGTCTGCTTCCCAAAATGTGAGCTGTTACAGCAGGGCTTGCTACGAATAAAGCTTCAAATATGGACACTACCTGGTGACAGGCTTTTTCTAGTTTATTTCATTACCAGTAAATAGCATTAAGACATGTTGGTGGCATTCCGGTGCACTGTAAAGAATATAAGCAAGGACTTCCTGATCTTCTATAAAGGTACCATTGCCTTCAACACCCTCCCACCACCATCATTAAGTTTAGCCATGATAATTATGTTACTCTTTTGGAAAAGGGTTGGGGGAGAAGACATGGGAGCAAATCTTTGTTGAGCTAGTATATATATACATACATACATACCTGTGTGTGTGAGGAGGATCAGCTACAATTACAGATATTTTCTTTTTTTTTTCTTTTTTCTTTTTGAGACGGAGTCTTGCTCTGTAACTCAGGCTGGAGTACAGTGGTACCATCTTGGCTTACTGCAGCCTTTGCCTCCCGGGTTCCAGCAATTCTCCAGGCTCAGCCTCCTGAGTAGCTGGGACTACAGGTGCGTGCTACCACGCCTGGCTAATTTTTTGTATTTTTCGTAGAGATGGAGTTTCACCGTGTTAGCTAGGATAGTCTCAATTTCCTGACCTTGTGATCTGCCCGCCTTGGCCTCCCAAAGTGCTGGGATTACAGGCATGAACCACTGCGCCCGGCCAGTTGCAGATATTTTCACATACAATATCTCATTTAACTCTGTCAACATCGTTTGGGTGTAAGTACAGTTTGCTGTTTTTTGTAAAGGAGGAAACTGGCATTGAGAAAGGCTCACTCACCCCAATACCCCACAGCTAAGAGAAGCTGCATTTTGATGTGTCTGTGGCCTGTTTTGCCACATTTCCTCCCCTCATTTTCCCCTTCATAGACAGTCTTGTTTACCTGGATTCAGACTGCTAGAGACCATGGACATCAGCATCAATGGCAGCAACAGGAGGAAGGAAGAGATTAGAACTTTCATTGCAATGGTTGGTGCAGCTGTTAAGTTGCTTGAAGAGTATAATGGAAGGTTCCCTGTTGGAGGCTGCTGATCTCTGGGGATGACTCAGGTCAGGGTACTCAGCCTGGCGGTCTATGCTTTAGTCCCAGGCCAGCGTTCCCATTTGAGGGCGAGAACAGGTGAGGTGACGCTGTTTTGCTCTTAGGTAACAGATTAGACCATGTGCTTTATGGGAATCTGGGAGGTGAAACTGGTCAAACAAAAGAAATGCAGCATTCTTAAGAACATAAGAAGGTGACTGATAACTTGGCAGCCGTGCCAGTTCTCTCCTGTACTCTTTCCCGCCTCCCCACACCCCAGTGCCTCATGATTTCTTCCTCAAACCTTTTTTTCTTGCTTGGATTTCCTTATACCTTTCAGTGACCCTCTCTATCTGAATATTTGACAGGAAAGTGGCTGCTAAGTGTTGGTAGGCGAGACTTTGACAAGGTCTCTTTCCCCTCCTGCTCCCATCCTTTAAAAAATATCAGCAATAGTAGTGTTGTTGCCTGGGAAGTTGCCCTGTCCTCTCTCTGTTCACAATTCCCTTCAATTCTGTAGCCACATAAGGTAGCAGCAGAGCAGGATCTGGGACAAGAGGCAGCTCCCCTGCCCAGAACACCGCCCTGGAGCAGTGGGTGACACCAGGCCTCCTTGTGTGTCCATCAGGAAGGTGGCCATGGCTTAGCTGTTCTGGTCTAAAGGAGAGGGAACTGGGTTGGGGGAAGAGACCCCCAGAGCTGCAGGTCCCAGAGGGTTTGAGAAACAGGAGCCACAGAAGGGAAGGAGCCCTGAAGTGTGTTTGCCCAGCTGCTGGGGCGCCTGGCTCCAGCACTTCTTTGGAAATGGCCCCAGGTCAAAGAAGAAAGGTAATAATACTCGAAGTAAACATTAGGGGCATAGAATATCAGCACTCACTAAACTTGACATTTATTTGAGACTTTAGGAAATGTGCGCAAAGGGAGAGGAGAGGCTGGGCTTGAATGCTGGGTGATATTCATGGGGGCTGAAGGGAAGGCAAACAAGGGAGCCCTCCCTGGAAGCCTCCAGGCAGGAGTGAGAACAGGGGATGTGACTTTGTTTCCCTGAGAGGAGGAAAGAGGAAAGGCATGAGTCAAAGCCCTTTGCTTTTGTTTGACCATTCTTTTTTCTCCACGTTTTCAAATTATCTCGGCCTGTTGACTTGTCACAGAGTTGATTGTGGACTTTGCTACTGCAGTGTTTATAAAGCACTGCAGGGGCCAGGGACTGCTAGGACTGAGCCTGTGTCCAAGTTGAAGGCTCAGGCTGGGCCTAAGCTTGTTCTGATGCAAATCACGGATGTGGCTTCTTTCTGGAAAATATAAAAATGGTCTCTGCCTTCAGGAGGCTCAAGTCTAACCAGGGACATGACATCCATTTCATAAAGCCCAGAGATATGAGTGCAGTCATCTCTCCAAGTGGCAAGAGTGCAGGGGGACTGAGAGGGACTTGGTCGGGTGGAACTTGAGCTGGAGATGGGGGAGGATTTGGGTTGGTGGAGGGCAGAGAGGAGGGTCGTGCAGAGCAGGGGTGTGTTGTAGGAGAGGTGCCCCCTGGAGCAAAAAAAAAAAAAAGTGTGTGAAAATGCAGCCCATTAGCAGAAAGAAAATGTTACTGAAAAACCATCCCATGTACAAATGGAGCCTGGTGCGGCCACTTTACTTGTGCTGCTGAGTTCTGCATCAGTCCACACCGAGGCCACTGCAGGGGCCAGGAGCTCCTCCTCAGACCTTCCTCCGGGTGTCTCAGTCTCTTTACCCACTGTTCTCCCCCAGGTCCTGCTCCCTGTCAGTTCACTCCATCTGGTTTCCCCTCCATGCACTTGGGGTGGGTGTTGCATCCTGTGTCCCATTGGAGGGGGCTTTGGGTCCATTAGGTCTATTAATATAAAACACCCCTAAGACAAATGGACTTTTTTCTTGTTAACATGACAACTTCTTTTTTTTTTTGAGACGGAGTCTCGCTCTGTCGCCCAGGCTGGAGTGCAGTGGCCGGATCTCAGCTCACTGCAAGCTCCGCCTCCCGGGTTTTACGCCATTCTCCTGCCTCACCCTCCCGAGTAACTGGGACTACAGGCGCCCGCCACCTCGCCCGGCTAGTTTTTTGTATTTTTTAGTAGAGACGGGGTTTCACCATGTTAGCCAGGATGGTCTCGATCTCCTGACCTCGTGATCCACCCGTCTCGGCCTCCCAAAGTGCTGGGATTACAGGCTCGAGCCACCGCGCCCGGCCGACAACTTCTTATAACACATCTCAAGAACATTATTTGTATCAAGAGTCTCTCTGATGTACAGAGGCCCTCCCTTCCCCAGGAAGGAGGTAAGGGGAAGTTGGGAGAAAACACCGTCCTGTGTGGGTTACTTATTTCCCTGTTGTACAGTGTACTTGGTAGACGTTCAGAAATATTTGTTGACTTTGACCATGATCCACATGGCTCGCATATAGTCATTTATTCACACATATATTCAGTGAGGCTTTGAGTGCCTAGTGTGTGCCTGGTATTTGCTGGACGGTGGATGCTGAGATCAGGTGTGCTGCTGCCTCTGAGGAGCTCTCACTATACAGCTGCACCTAGAGTGACCGAATCCACCTGCCCCACTTTACAGACGTGGAAATTAAAGTTCAGGGAAATTATAGGATTAGTTCAACAACACAGTCACTAACCTCAAAGTTAAGGGAGCAAAGTTAAGGGACTTGCTGGATTTTCTGTTAGTGTACAGCCACCTGGCTGCTGCAGGTGCAGATGTGGTGAGCTCCAATAGGAGAGAGGACGTTCAGAGTGAAGTGGGAGTCCTAAGCACCCTGGATTAGCCAGGAGGACATGCTGGGTCGAGCTGTGACCACACAAAGGACCATCAAGGAAATTTGCATTCTCTTTTTCACTTTGAGCTTGAAATGAAGAAAACTGATCCCAGGAAACCAAGAGTGGAAGATTACTCACAGGGGATTAGTGAGATGAGTCAAAAAGCCTGTGTTGGATGGGTGCCTGTAATCCCAGCACTTTGGGAGGCTGAGGTGGGAGGATGGCTTGGGCCCAGGAGTTTGAGACCAGTGTGGGCAACATGGTGAGACCCTGTCTCTATAAAAAGTTTTTTTTTTTTTTTTTTTTAAAAAGAAAACCCTTTTCTGATGTCTGTCACGGTGTTTCTCACTGAATGGTAATGGTCTTGCTTTGAGTGGGTTCTGTCCATAGCCTGGAGCTCTGTGAGGCAGGACCAGGTGTGATTTCACCTTTGTCTCTCCAGTGACAGTACACAGCAGGCTCCGATAAATATTTCTTACAAAATAAAACTGAATAAAAAGTAGATACCTGCACACATGTGGGATGATTGAGCAGCAGTAGAAGCAGGGAAAGTCAGCGTCCCCAGATCAACTGATGTGGCGTTCAGCTTCTAGATAGCCGTGAGGTGCCAGGATGGGGATGGGGGTCCTGTGGCTTTACTGCTCTGGGGACCACCCTGAGGATTCGGAGTGTCAGCTGTGGTTGCTGCACTTCACTTACCTGTGGGAAAGTGAGCAGAGGGTGTGGGGCTTCAGGTGAACCCACATGGGAAATGGCCGAGGGAAGACAGGGTAGGTGGCACATAGAGGTTGTTTTTTATTTTTTTATTTTTATTTTTGAGAAGAAGTTTCATTCTTGTTGCCCAGGCTGGAGTGCAATGGCACAATTTTGGCTCACTGCAACCTCCGCTTCCTGGGTCCAAGCAATTCTCCTGCTTCAGCCTCCCGAGTAGCTGGGATTACAGGCATGCACCACCATGCCTGGCTATTTGTTTTTTTTTTGTGTGTGTGTTTTTAGTAGAGACAGGGTTTCTCCATGTTGGTCAGGCTGGTCTCGAACTCCCGACCTCAGGTGATCCGCCCACCTTGGCCTCCCAAAGTGCTGGGATTACAGGTGTGAGCCACCGTGCCCAGCTGAGGTTGTTTACCAATATTTGAAGGTCGGTTGTATGAAAAAGTGTTAGACTTGGCCGGGCGTGGTGGCTCATGCCTGTAGTCTCAACACTTTGGGAGGCAGAGGCAGGCAGACCACCTGAGGTCAGGAGTTTGAGATCAGCCTGGCCAACATGGCGAAACCATGTCTCTACTAAAAATACAAAAATTAGCTGCGTGCAGTAGCAGGCACCTGTAATCCCAGCTGCTCGGGAGGCTGAGGCAGGAAAATTGCTTGAACCCAGGACGGGGAGGTTGCATTGAGCCGAGATCGCGCCACCTCACTCCATCCTGGGCGATAGAGCCAGACTCTGTCTCAAAAAAAAAAAAAAAAAGGAAAAGAAAAAATGTTAGTGTCATGCGTGTCCACGTGAAGAGACCACCAAGCAGGCTTTGTGTGAACAATAAAGCTTTTAATCACCTGGGTGCAGGTGGGCTGAGTCCAAAAAGAGAGTCAGTGAAGGGAGTTAGGGATGGGGCGGTTTTATAGGACTGGGGTAAGCAGTGGAAAGTTAGAGTTAAAGGGGGTTTTTCTCTTGCAGGCAGGGGCAGGGGTCACAAGGTGCATGGTGGGGAGATCATAAGACTCATTGTCCAGAAGAAGAATGTCACGAGGTTGATCGATCAATCAGCTGGGACGGGGCAGGAACAAGACATAATAGAATGTGGTAAGGTTGGTCAATCGGTTAAGACAGGAGCTGGCTGTTTTCCTTCTTTTGTAGTTTTCGGTTGCCTCAGGCCATCTGGATGTATACATGCAGGCTTGGGCTCAGAGGCCTTACATTCCTGTCTTCTTATATTAATAAGAAAAATAAAATAGTGTTGAAGTGTTGGGGCAGCGAAAACAATTTTTTTTGGGTGATATGGAGAGATAATGGGTGATGTTTCTCAGGGCTGCTTTGAGTGGGATTAGGGGCTGCGTGGACACCTTAAAGAAAATTTTATAATGGGTTACATGGAATAGAAGTTTAGGCTGTGGGGAGATCTTGGGCAGAGGATGGTACTGTGGGGTTGTTAAAAGTAGCATATGGAATGATCGGTGATGGTCTGAATGTGGTTTTGTATGAATTGAGAAACCAAACGGAAGACACAAGGCCCGAATAAGAGAAGGAGAAAAACAGGTACCAGAGGACTAAGAATTGGGAGGACCCAGGATGTCCAATTAGAGAATGCCCAAGGGGGTTCAGCGTAATTACTTGCTTGGTTGGTGAGTTTTTGAGCTCTATCCTTGAGTTTTTTTTATGTTGTCATATACCAGGCCAGATTGATTTAGGTAAAAGCAACACTCTTCATTTAAAAATATACAGAGTCCTCCTTTTTCAGCAGTGAGTAAGTCAAGGCCTCAGCGGTTTTGGAGGACAACTGCAGCTAAAGAGTCAACCTGGGCCTGAAGGACTCACAGAGTTTGTGCTATGTCTGCGATGCTAGCAGAGAAGTCATTAGAGAGGCTATGGAAGGTCGTGACAGAGGTTGAAATGCCTGCTATTCCAGTTCTGAGCGCAATAGTGGAGGCAGAAAGTCCTAAACCGATAAGTAAGGGAATTAGTGGAATAACCTTTTTTTTTTTTTCTATCGTGTCAGTGTCATGAGGGGAACAGGAAGCTTTTTGGTCCCATTGGCAAATAGAATTTTGGGAGTAAGGAAAACTAGTGTGCATGTGCCTGTCCAATTAGCAGGTAGACACATGTAGGTAGAGGATCCACAGAGGAAGAAGAGACCTTGTGCAAGGCAAAACTGGAAATGCAAAGTAAAGAGACGAGAAGGAATACTAGAAGAGGTGTCTTGTACTCAGACTCCTAGGGATCCAGCTAGGGCGGCAGCCGTCAGAGGTTATAATGGGGACTGATGGGGTAACTGCATAGAGGGGGAGGTTCGATTTTCATGGCGTATGAGAAAGCGTTGGGTATCTATGAGCAAACTTTAACTGTTATTTACGGGGCTGGGTATAAGCAAACAAGAGGGAGGACAGTCCGATGAGCAAGGGGAAGGTAGCCAAGGATGGAGTGAAATACAGGATAAGTGTCTTCCTAAGCAATAATAACTGCTAATGTTTTTAAGTTTGCCAGTATTCATAGAGGGCTTATCTGTAATACAGAGCTGGAAGGCCCCATTTGTTTCAGTGATATGTGTAGTTGGGCTTTGGAGATGAAGAGTGAAGGAACATCGAGAAGATGAAAGGTTACCTAGGGGAATTCCAGTGGGTCTTTGCCAAGAGATACATAAAGGAGTGGCCACAGGAATAGTAGTTTGTGTTGTGAGGGGTCCAAATATGGGGTGAGTAGAGTTAATATAAGGAGAAAGGTTTTTTAAGTAAGTGCAGAGAAGGGTGGCAGCTTGCTGATGTGAAATGTCTGGGGAGGTCTTGCTGGACCTGTCTGGAAAGTAAAGAAGTTCTTCAGGAGGGCTAAGGTGAAGGCTGTTAAAGGAAGTTCGGAGGTGTAGGGAGACAGGAGGTGTTGCTTAGTCTGTGTGTGAGGTGGGGACAGCTGTGTAGGCACAGGAAGAAAGGGAAATGCAAAGCCAGCAATTGTTCTCTAAGGAAGGATTAGAGACGGCTAGGAGAGAGTGAGTGAAATTGATAGTGTGGTAGAGATAGCTGGGGAGAGGTAGAGGGTGGCATAAGAATGAGAATGAGAATAAGAGTGAGCATAAAAGTAAAGAATAGAACTTCATCAGGGTGGAAGTATTGGAGGGTGCCCTGCCAGCAAAGATCATCTATCCACTCTAAGAAGGAGTTAAGAGTGGTGATTTGGGTATAGCACCAGGAGATATCAGCGTGCTGGTTTGGAGAAACAGTGTAAACCAGCAGTGTAAACAAGAGCAAGGCATTTATGAGTAGTTGAGAACGGTGAATAGGAGTATGACTAGACAAAAGATAGTAGGGATGACAAGTTTTTGGAGGCTCAGTCCAAGTAGTGGGGGTGACTGCGTAAAGCCCTGTTGCAAAAAGTAGGGTAAGGATGAATAGACCTAATAGAATGAAGGGACGTGTTAGGCTCATGAGGGTTATTACTCTTCTTCAGAAATACAAGTGAGTTTAAGGGAAGTAGGGGAGAGTACTTGCGACTTCCAGGAAGAAGAGGAGAGATTAGACTGGCTGTCCGATGGACACAGCTTTATTCTGGAATGGTGAACCCAATGGGGAGGATCCTGCAGGTGGATGGCAGTTGGGGTACTACAGATGACTAAGTAGGGTCCGGTCCCATCGAGGTTGTAGAGTTTGAGGGGTCAGATTCTTAACAAGAACTGATCGTCCAGCTAGGGTGTCTTCATATGGCTGGGAATCTGGAGTAGGCAAGAGAAGATTAGCAGCCTGGCAAATTTCCTGTCTAGCCTGCTGGAGGACTGGAAGATAGTCGCCTAGAGGGCTGGTGTCTGGGACAAGGTTGGGGCCGAGCAAGAAAGTGCGTCCATATAAAAGTTCAAATGGACTGTACCCTGTAGCATCTCGAGGACAGGCTCTAATTCTGAGACGGGCAAGAGGTAAAAGTACTGTCCAGTCCTTTTTAAGTTGGAGACTAAGCTTGGTGAGGTGTGTCTTTAAAAGACCATTAGTCCCTTCTACGTTTCCTGAAGATTGAGGACGGTAAAGGGTATGAAGTTAGACTTATTTCAGCCTACAGAGGGTAGGATGAAGATTGGTGAGTGTGTCTCAGACACATTTTGGCTCAGGATGGAAAAGAACTGTCACAGTAAAGTAAGTTTCCTTGGGAAATTACAAGTTTACTGGTGGAGTTCAGGCCTGAGCTGGATGTCTGAAAATACCTGTTAGAGTGAGTGATTTCTAAGGTTACAAGGGCAGAGCTTGGCTTGAAACCAGGTTTCCCACTGATACCACATATTAGGTATTATACAAACTGTCCTTTGCAATGAGACACCGCCCTATAATGCAGGCTGAGCTCTCTGACAGTTACTTCCTGTCTTTGTGGGCGATTGTGATTTTATCTCCTCTGTGACCTGGACTTTGCCCCCTACCCTTTAAGCTTGCCAGCCCTCCCACTTCCTTTACTGGCGACAAGGGTTAAGTGCATTTACTAGTGATGGTCACAAGGTGGCAGCACTGCCTCACTGGTGTTTCCTAAAACCTCTGCTCCGACGTGGGCCAGTCTGACACCATTAGGATTAAGGGCATGAATGAGGCTAAAGGTAAACTTTATTTTCCTTTTTCCTCTTGTGAAGTAACAGCATTTGAGGTGAGTGTGAAGTAATTGTGTTTTAGAACTGGAAGTGCCATGTGCAATGGCTCAAGCCTGTAATCCCAACACTTTGGGAGACTGAAGCAGGAGGATGGTTTGAGCTCAGGAGTTCCAGACCAGCCTGGGCAACATGGTAAGACCTCATCTCTACAAAAAATAAAAAAATTACCCGGGCACGGTGACACATGCCTGTGGTCCAAGCTACTTGAGAGCCTGAGGCAGGAGGATTCCCTTGAGCCCAGGAGGTCCAGGTTGCATTAAGCTATCCAGCCTGGGTAACAGAATGAGACTGTGTCTCAAAAAACTCCAAAAATGAATACAAAATAAAAAAGATCTAGAAGAAATGCTTCACAAACTTTAATGTGCTCACAGATCACCCAAAGATCTTGTTTAAATACAGATTCTGATTCTTCTGGTGGGGCCTGAGATGCTGCATCTCTTTTTTTTGTGGTTGGCATTTTCACAAGATTCTGCATTTCTAAAGAGCATTTGGACGATGTCATTGCTGCTGGTTGATGGACCACACGTTGAGTTGCAAGGCTTGAGTATCATTTAGAGATTAATTCTCACTGCATCTGATTTATGGATGAGGAGAGACTGAGGTGCGGAGAAAGAATAGAACTTGCCCTCCATAGCCATGACCTCACTGCATGACGTTTTGCGTTTAAACCCAGGGCTTCAGCCTTTTTGTCCAGTCCTTGCCTCATGCATCACATGGCCCCTTCAGTGTTGTTGGTGGCATCTCTTTAGCTTAGGAACTCAGAGCCCCATTTTTATCACCCACTCTGGGCTTGGCTCAACATGTCACTTTGACTGGTCCTGCCCTTACTCAAAACCTTCAGTGACTCTTCGGTAATTCACAAGATCAAGTTCGAATGTCTGTGTCCAGTGTTCAGGCCTCCACAACATATGTATGATCCCCCTTTAGCAGGCTCACCTAACTTCCCCGCTTTTTTTTTTTTTTGGAGATGGAGTCTCGCTCTGTTGCCCAGGCTGGAGTGCAGTGGCGCCATCTCAGCTCACTGCAAGCTTCGCCTCCTGGGTTCACGCCACTCTCCTGCCTCAGCCTCCCTAGTAGCTGGGACTACAGGTGCCCGCTACCACGCCCGGCTAATTTTTCGTAGTTTTAGTAGAGACAGGGTTTCACTGTGTTAGCCAGATGTTCTCGATCTCCTGACCTCGTGATCTGCCTGCCTCGGCCTCCAAAAGTGCTGGGATTACAGGCGTGAGCCACCGTGCCTGGCCACTTCCCTGTATTTTAACCATCTCTTTCTGCTCTAGCTCTTCCTGCTCCTTCCTGTTCCCTACATGTACTCCGTTCTGGTCTCTCTCAGTGGTAGTGGTGGTGGCATGGGCTCCAGTGTTAGACTCACTGAGTTTCTAATCCAACATCCACCAACAACCTTGGCAAGTTACTTCACCTTTTTGAGGATCAGCATCATCCTGTGAAATAACCCCACATGGTGGTTGAGAGGGGTAAAGAAAAAAAATCTGTACCTCATAAATATATATACCTACTATGTACCCCCAAATGTAAAACTAAAAAAAAAGTAAAACAACATCTGCAAACCCACTCTCATTCCTGAACCCTCTTCAAAGCTAGCATCTACAGTGGTGCCTGCCACCTGGTTCCCTTGGCGTGTGTTTCTCCTTGTCTTTGCTTTCCTAAGGTTGAACCATTCAGGACCTCACCTGAAAGTCTGTTCCATGAAACCTTTCCCAGCCATTCCTGACCCAGTTGATCCCTCACTTCTATAAATTATTTTACCCATGTATTGGCATTTAATTATGTACCAGCCCTCTCAGTGAGACTCCATGGGGAGGCTGGAAGGGTATTGGCTGTGTGAGAATCGAAGGTGAATTGAGTGAATTCTTTTTTTTACTACTCACTGAGTATTAGAGCTGCCGTCTCTTTTTTTCAGCTAGTACCAACAGCAGTTCCTCCTGCACCAGCAGCACCAGACCCTGGCAGGCATGTGAATACCTCGGACTGCTCGTCAGGGTCCTTCCTGCCTCTGGGTTTTGGTTGAATTGGTGTTTCCTTTTCACGATATCCGTGGTCTCTCTAAGGGAGAGATTGATGATATCTCTTTATGGAAATGCCAAAATAATAACTGAGGAAGTTGAACCCATTATCTTTTTGCTTAAACAGCCTGGTTACAGGAGATGTGTACACACTTTCCTGTTTCATTAAAATTACAACAGTCTTTACTCTCTTACTTCAGAAGAGATTTGGGACAGAAGACCAAGTGGGAGTGTGGGCAATATAGCGAGACCCCATCTCTGCGAAAAAATAAAAAATTAGCTGGGTGTGGTGGTGTGTGCCTGTAGTCCCAGCTACTCTGGAGTTCGAGGTGTGAGGATCGTTTGAGCCCAGGAGCTCAAAGCTGTAGTGAACTATGATCACGCTATTGCACTCTGGCCTGGGTGATAGACCAAGAGAAAAAAAAAAAAACCAAAACAAAACCACAACGAATTGGGAGGACAGGATGGTTTAGGGAGTTAATGTACCTCTGACCTGGATTCTGTGAATTGTTCTTTCAATCATACCTGGAAGTGTACATCTTTGCATGTGTGGTCATATATTTATATCACATGACTCATAATTCCCTCCCTGTCGGTGGCAATTAGGAGGCCGTGTCAGTCAGGCTTAGGATATTAAAATTACATAGTATGTACTTTCACTGGAGCAAAGGTTTCTCTGACATCTGGAGAGAAAATGGACCAGAAGGGCTGGACCCTTTACTTGGGGTTTTGCCTTCTCTTTTTATTGGACAGCAGCCTACTCACCCATCACTTTCCCAATCAAGGGCTTTTTTTTTTTTTTGAGATGGAGTCTCGTTCTGTCACCCAGGCTGGAGTGCAGTGGTGCAATCTTGGCTTGCCACAAGCTTTGCCTCCCAGGTTCACGCCATTCTCCTGCCTCAGCCTCCCTAGTAGCTGGGACTACAGGTGCCCGCCACTACGTCTGGCTAATTTTTTTGTATTTTTTTTTTAGTAGAAACAGGGTTTCACCGTGTTAGCCAGGATGGTCTTGATCTCCTGACCTCGTGATCCACCTGCCTTAGCCTCCCAAAGTGCTGGGATTACAGGCGTGAGACACCGTACCGGGCCAATCAGGGGCTTTTTAACCTTCCTATTTTCCTACAAAGGGGCCATGCCTATGTTCAGATATATTTATTGTGCCTGTAACTGGATGTTCTTTTAAAAAGTGAAGTCCAAGGATGGCTTCCTAGCTGATTTCCAGGATTCTAATCTTCACTGTCTAAGCTATGGGTTTCCAACCTTGGATACTGATTAGAGTCACTTGTAGGGCATTTAAAACCTACCAATGCTTGTGACTTCCCCTAAGAGAGTGTGATTTGATTAGTGCATGATGTGGCCCAGGCATTATGAATGCTTCCAAGGAAAATGGTCATTTTACAGTGAGGAAACTGTAGCCCAGTGCTCAAAGTTAACATCTCCAGTAATCAGAGATATCGACATCTTAGGGCATTCTAATATGATGGATGGAGAAGGCACAGCATCACCTCTGTAGTATTATTGCCCAGTGTATATAACTTTAGTTTCATCATGAGAAACAACTAGAAAAGCCCAAACTGAGGGTCATTATACAAAATAACTCACCAATACTCTTTGAAAATGTTAAGGTCATGAAAGCAAGAGAAATTCTGAGGACCTGTCCCAGATTAAAGGAGGCTGGGAGGACAGAGCAATGAGATGCGGTGTCTGATCCTAGATTGGATCCTGGTCCAGAAAAAGAACATTAGTGGGAAGACAAAGGCGATTTGAATAAGGTCTACAGATTCATTCATTGTATGGTATCAGTGATCATTTATTGATTTTGATGATTATACTGTGGTTATCTAAAATGTTAACATTTGGGGAGGCTGAGTGAAAAGTATATGAGGACCCTGACTATTTGTAGAAGTTTTCTGAAAGTCTGAAATTATTTCAGATGAAAGTAAAGAAAGGGCCGGGTGCAGTGGCTCATGCCTGTAATCCCAGCACTTTGGGAGGCGGAGGCAGGTGGATCAGGAGGTCAGGAGATCGAGACCACGGTGAAACCCCATCTCTACTAAAAATACAAAAAATTAGCCGGGCGTGGTGGCGGGTGCCTGTGGTCCCAGCTAATCGGGAGGCTGAGGCAGGAGAATGGCGTGAACCCGGGAGACGGAGCTTGCAGTGAGCTGAGATGGCGCCACTGCACTCCAGCCTGGGTGACAGAGCGAGACTCCGTCTCAAAAAAAAAAAAAAAAAAAAAAAAAAAAAAAAAAAAAAAAAAAAAAAATAAATAAATAAAATAAAATAAAAAATAAAGTAAAGAAAGGAAAATAAAACTTCCAGGTAATTCTACTGAGTTGCCAAAGCTGAGAACCACTTCTCCAAGTTATCTTGCCTAATAATACTGTCAAGAGTAATCTTCCTGGAAATACCATATGGTCATGTTTGTGACCTTCTCAAAGCTTTCCAGTGATTGCTGTCGTCTAGGATCAAGTTCCTGTTCCTTAGGCTACCATTTAAAGCCCCCATAGCATGGCCTCAATCTACTCCATTGATCTTCGTGGAAAGACTTAACCTACGTTTTACTTTCTCATGCCTGAGCTTATTCTAATTCTTTTACTCCTTCCTGTATAATACCCTTGCCTTCCTGTTCAGCCTCCTGAGCTATTCTTTGTCCTACGGCCCATTTGAGACCCTGTCTCTTCATCAAAGCCTGTATAGTTTTTCCTGTTAGAAGCGGTCATCTTTCCTTTCTTTGAATTCTGGTAGGTACCACGGTGTGGAGTGAACCATGAGCTTTAGATTCGGAAATATGTGAGTTTGAATCCTTTGAGCAGTTCCACCTTTAACCAGTTCTGAGATAAGGGACAAGTTTATCAACATCTTGAAATAGAGGGGTAATAGTACCTGCATCAAAGGGTCATTGTGACCCTTAGATCAGATGCAAACATAAAGGTCCCCAGCACAGCATATAGCAGATTCTTTCCTCATCACTTTAATAGCTCAGTGATTCCCAGAAAGTATGTGGGTGGTGTGAAGGCTCTTATCAAAATTTCCTGCAGAGCCTTTTAAAAAGATTTGTGCCTGGTCATCACTAAGAGGACAGACGCTCTTTAACGGAACCGAATGCTTGGATCTTTAAGAAATTCAACTGCGATTTTGTTTTTTCCTTGGAATACAACTGAGTAAGTAAGTGACCTAAGGGCAGAGGAATGTAACTGGATAGAAGGAGAAGGGAGGGACAGTGGGTTTTGAAATAGGAAAAAGCTGTGATGTCTTCCACACCCACTCTGTTGCTGTCAGTGAGACAGCAGTGAGGAAGTACCACTCCCTAGTACAACGCCTTAAACCATGCGGCCTGCACAACCCTTCACTCTTCCATTCCCTGCCCAGGTGATGTATACCTGGGTGAGTCAGGTCCGCATGAGTCATTCTTCTGCCACTTCAGCTCCTCCATCCCCACCACTCAGTGCTATGTGCTCTGGCCTGGCCCCACCTCCCTGGCCATTAGTATTGGTCTAAGAAAGCAAGGTTGGGAGGGGCAACTGAGAAGGAAGTCAGAGACCACTATGCCTGGAAAGAGGCAGGTGAGACTGTCATTGCTCAAAGGCCACACACTCTGGGTGTGTTTTATGACTGTTTCTGGATTTCAAATCTTCTCCCCTTTGTGATCATTCCAGTTACTTTCCCTCCTCCTGCTTCCTTCTCATGACATTATCTGTCCCTAGTGCACCCCTTTTACAGCTAGAGAATGACTGTACAAATAGTTAACAATTCAGCAAAAATTACAGCTGGATGCGGCGGCTCCCACCTGTAATCCCAGCACTTGGGAGGACAAGGAGGGCGGATCACGAGGTCAGGAGTTCAAGACCAGCCACTGACCAACATGATGAAACCCCGTCTCTACTAAAAATACAAAAATTAGCCGGGCGTGGTGGCGTGCACCTGTAATCCCAGCCCTCTCAGGAGGCTGAGGGCAGGAGAATCAGCGAACCTGGGAGGCAGAGTTGCAGTGAGACAAGATTACACCCTGCATTCCAGTCTGGGCAACAGGTATCCGTCTCAAAAAAAAAATTTGCTGTAAGAAAGGAACTGGGAACCTGGCCTTCCTTTTTGCCAAAAGAGATTGAGGTTCATAAAAGCCAGCTTTTATTCAGGGCTGCATAGTTGTGAGTGTGGTGTTAGGGAACAGCTGCATAAGTGAAGGAGTGAGACCAGAAAACAAAATGCTGGCTGTTTGTCAAATCCTCAAGTAGGGGCAAAATCATTCTAAGAAAGGTGGATGTCATTCAGGAAGTGCCAAATCTTAGGATGTCCTCTGTATGAGGTGGACAGTTAAATTATGCAGTTGAGTGACACTCGGTACATTACTAAACTTCTCTGCTTCCAGTGCTTTACATTTTGTTCGTTTTTTTTTGAGGGCCGAATCTTTCTATGTGCATGAGGCTGCGGTGGAAGCGGCGTGATCTCGGCTCACTGCAGGCTATCTTTGAGGAGTTCATGCCATTCAACACGCTCAGGCTTCCCCGGTAGCTGGGACAGTGCCTGCTGTCAGCGACTTTTTGGTGAGGGCGGAGTTTCACCGTGTTGGCCGGGGATCAGTCTCAAGTCCTGGCTCCGTGATCCCGCCCTGGCTCCCAAAGTGCACTAAGTTTAAGAATAATAACAAAACACTATCACTGTTATAAGATGTAAAAGAAAAAGACTGAGGCCGGGCTCGGTGACCATGCCTGTAATCCCAGCACTTTGGGAGGCGGAGGTGGGCAGATTGCCTGAGGTCAGGCGTTCAAGACCAGCCTGGCCAACATGGCGAAACTCCATCTCTACTAAAAAATGCAAAAATTAGTCAGGCGTGGTGATGTGTGCCTGTGATCCCAGCTACTCAGGAGGCTGAAGCAGGAAAATCACTTGAACCCAGGAGGCACAGGTTATAGTGAGCTGAGATCGTGCCATTGCACTGCAGCCTGGGTGACAAGAATGAAACTCTGTCTCAAAAAAGAGACTGAAGAAGAGTGAAATAAGGAAATGCATATATGAATTAGCAGGGCAGAATCGGGACTGGTATGTGTACGTTAAGAGGAAGCATGTAAACATTTTATGTGAACATGAAAAGGACTTCTTGTTTTAAACAGACCTCTCCATACAAATAATGTGGACTGTCTTGAGTAGATAGCAGACTCCATCACAAGAACTTTCCAGCAGAATGACAAGAGAATGCGTAGTGTGGCTGCTTTCTAAATGGTAGTTTAGAGTGAGCAAGTCACTGAAAAGAAAGGAGACCAAGAAGATGGGTGAGGGTGAGAGAAATGGGATGGCAAAAGGAAAAGACTGAAAGAAATGTTTACTGAGGGCTTACCAGGTACCAGGCTCTGTGTCTAATGCCTTACACATCTTTTTTTTTTTTTTTTTTTTTTTTTTTTTTAAGATGAAATCTCGCTCCGTTGCCCAGGCTGGAGTGCAGTGGCGTGATCTTGGCTCACTGCAACTTCCGCCTCCCTGGTTCAAGGGATTCTCCTACCTCAGCCTCCTGAGTAGCTGGGATTACAGGTGTGCTCCACCACACCCAACTAATTTTTGTATTTTTAGTAGAGATGGAGTTTCACCATGTTGGTCAGGCTGATCTTGAACTCCTGAGCTCGTGATCCACCTGTCTTGGCCTCCCAAAGTGCTGGGATTACAGGTGTGAGCCACTGTGCCCGGCCAATGCCTTACACATTTTAATTTACTCTTTTATTGTCATCCTCTGATGGAGTAAGAGTCATCTTTGTGCTGCAGATGAGTAGAGGCTGAGGGAGGCAAGGTGAATGGTAGGATCATCCAGCCAGTTTGTAGCAGTGCTAGTGTATTTCACCTCAAAGTTTGTGCTCTTGCCTATGATTCAGACAGAAAAGTGAGACACAGAAGGAAGGCAAGGCAAATTTTTGTTGTTGGTGAAGTTTATAAAAGGTACCTGTATTAGGCAGAATAATGGCCTCCTGAAAATATCCACATCCTACTCCCTGGAACCTGTGCATTTTACTTTATTTGGTAGAAAGACTTTGCAGATAAGATGAAGTTAAGAATCTTGAGTTGGGGGAATTATCCTGGATTATCTGAGTGGGCACGTTGTAATCAGAAGGATTCTTATAAGTGAAAGAGGGAGGCAGGAGAGTCAGAGTGAAAATGATGTAGTATGAGGAAGATTCCACTGGCCACTGCTGGCTTTGAAGATGGAAGGGGGCCATGAGCAAAGGAATACAGGTGGCCTCGAGAAGCTGGGTCAGGCAAAGAAGAGGATCCATTCCTTAAGCCTCCAGAAGAAAACCTCCAGAAAGAACACCGCCAATGCCTTGATTTTAACCCAGAAAGATCTATTTTGGACTTTTGACCTCCAGAACTGTAAGAACCGGGAAAAATGTATGTAGTTTTTACATTCCAGGAGGTTACAGTCTGCTACACAGAAAAAAGGAACTGGAAAAAATAGGCCAAAATGTTAAACAATGATTAGGTCTAGATTATGGGTGGAAAATAGAATACAAGTGATAGTTATTTTTTCTTTCATACTTTTTGCCTTAATTTTCAAAGGTAAGAAATTAAAGATAATTACTGTCAGGCCTCTGAGCCCAAGCTAAGTCATCATATCTCCAGTGACCTACACGTATGCATCCAGCTGGCCTGAAGCAATTGAAGAACCACAAAAGTAAAAAGAGCCAGTTCCTGCCTTAACTGATGACATTCTACCATTGTGATTTGTTCCTGCCCCACTGTAACTGACCAATTGACCTTGTGACATTCTTTTTCCTGGACAATGAGTCTCATGATCTCTCCACTGTGCACCTTGTGACCTCCACCACTGCCTACAAGAGTCTTGAAAACCACCTTTAACTGTAATTTTCCAATACCTACCCAAATCCTGTAAAACTGCCCCACCCCATTCTCCCTTTGCTGACTCTCTTTTCAGACTCAGCCCACTTACACCCAAGTGCCTGTGTAGTAGACTCTCTTCACATGGACACGAGTAACAATTACATTGCGATGTTATAAATAGAAGTATTTCAATGTACCTGTGAAATCCTCTGGAAGATCACTGAGAAGGCATGCCTCTGAGTGTAAGGATGAATTTGCCAAGGACAGGAGTGACATTATAGGCACAGTTTTTGCAAAGGCAGAAAGAGAGGGCCTTATCCTTCGATCTAAATGGTCCATCATTTCCATGGATCAAACTCAAAGGAATGACTAGTCATCAAGGAATGTGTTCAGTGACATCTTACGGGGTAAACTGGGACATTCCAGGAGCCTGGAATCAATATGAAGGAGTTTCAGACTCGGTGGCAGGGGAGAATGTGCTCCTAAAATCTGTTGTTTAGGGCTCAGCCTTTTCTGCTTTTTTTCTCCTATTATTTCTTAACAATGCTGAGGTGGGCAGGGCCCCAGTCCCGGAACAGGTCACCTGTACTTAGTAGGAAGGTTTGTTTGTTTCCTTTGTTGAAAGGGGGGATATATAGCCCTGAGTTTTTTTGTTTGTTTGTTTTTTGTTTTTCTTTACTAGCAATTAGGGAAACATAGAGTGGCTCCTTTCTCTACTAATAGCCTCATAATGGAATCATCTAAATCTCTTCTTGATTCCTCTATCCTCCAGGGAGCTACACCTTTCCCCAACCCTCCTAGATCCTGGGGGAATCAGAGGACCTTGTATAAAGCACTATGTGAGGAAACAAGCAAAACTTAGGGGTAAGAACTCTTGTAATTGCCTCTTTTTTTTAAATTTTCTTTTAAAATGTTTTAAACTTTTATTTTCAGTTCAGGGCTCCATGTACAAGTTTTTGGTTTTTGTTTTTTGAGACAGAGTCTCGCTGTGTCACCCAGGCTGGAGTGCAGTGGCGCGATCTCTGCTCACTGCAACCTCTGTCTCCTGGGTTCAAGCAATTCTCCCGCCTCAGGCTCCCAAGTAGCTGGGATTACAGGCGCACGCCACCACACCCAGCTAATTTTTGTATTTTTATTAGAGACGGGGTTTCACCACGTTGGCCAGGCTGATCTGGAACTCCTGACCTCAGGCGATCCACCCTCCTCGGCCTCCCAAAGTGCTGGAATTACAGGCGTGAGCTACTGTGCCTGGCCTGCAGGTTTGTTATATAAGTAAACTTGTGACTCAGGGGTTTCCTATACAGATATTTTGTCACTCGGGTACTAAGCATAGTACCCAACATTTTTTTTTTTTTCTGATCCTCTCCCTCCTCCCACCCTCCACCCCCAAGTAGGCCCCAGTGTCTGTTGTTCCCCTCTTTCTGTCCATGTGTTCTCATTTAGCTCCCACTTATAAGTGAGAAGACACAGTATTTGGTTTTCTGTTCCTGTATTAGTTTGCTAATCTATCGTATTAAAATATGTGTCCCTTTCACCCCTCCTCCCTCCCCATCCTAATATTTTAGGGCTAAGTCCTCATCACTGGACACAAAGAAACTGGTTTCTTAGATGCTGCCTATGCTTTGGTTCCACCCACCAAGACAATGGGCCTATTTTTTTCTATAATCAAAGGCCCTGTGTTTAGCCCATACAGTTCTACCTTGAACTGGTGCCAAAGCTCACACCTTCCTGTTCTGTTCCTTCCCGGTCATCTCAGAATCTGCAGGCTTGTGGGGCAGGGTAGGGAGTCCTGAGTTGTGACCACAGAAAGGGGAAAGCTGTGGGAATCCAAGACAGTTGTTCTTGAATGAGTCTTCTAGGCCTGCTGACAGAAGAAGCAGAATTGTGGGCCAGGACCTGGGTCGTGGTGTTGGTGACTGAGCTCTGACTTTGAATGAGTAGATTTGCCTATCTAGGCCTTAGCTGTGCCTTCTGCAAAATGAGATTTGAGATTAACTCAAGCCCTTACAGCTTGACTGCTCTGGCCATGCATTTTCTTTCCTAATGTCCTTATGAGAGGGGACCAACCCTCAGGCTTTATGTGCTCTTTGGCCTTTTAGGCAAGAGTGGAGAGGGTGGATATTTTTGTTCTGATCTTGTTTTGGTGCTCTTTGATAGCAGGAAGGGCAGAGTCCTGCCAGACTGTGAAAGTTCTTGACCACCAGCTTAAGGAGTCTGGACTCTTGTGAGTGGGGAACTACCAGAGGCTTTAAGTGGGAAGTGACCTGTGTCTCAGGACATATACTCTAGGAGAAGTGTGGCTGTGGAGAGTCCACATGACAGACAGATCTGAAGTGCGAGATCAGAGGGCATGGAGAACGGGGGGATAGGCGTGAGCCATTTGAGGAAGAGTTGGAGGTCTTTGCGAGTGACCAGAGGGGAGGAGGAGATGGGAAGGAGGGGTCTGAAGATGGCTCTGAGCTGTGTCTAGTTTAGGCATTTGGGTGGACCAGATGTCATTAGCACCAAGATAAGGGCGGGGCTAGGTTGGTTAGGGACTGAAATGCTAAACCCAGTTTTGGATGTTAGGTAAGATGCCTATGGGCCATCCAGGTGGAACTACTGTGTGGGGAGTGGGAAGAATACAGCTGGGGCTGGAGCCAAGGAGTGGTAGATGATGAAGAGGAAAGAGGGAGTGAGCTGGGGAGGTCTCTGCCTCTGTGGGAACTTCACACCTGCTCTCCTGCATTGAGCTCATGGCTGTTTTCTACTCTTTCCCTCCCTGTTCTCTGATCAGAGCGATTTTTCAGGGTTTTGGCTGGATAGATATTCTTAGCCCAGGGGTCACATATTTACTACCAATAGGTCTTTTGGAAAATGGGGACTGTGAATCAAAGAATGGAGAGGTGAAAAGAGGACAGTGAAAGAAGGACTTTTGGAGAAAGATAATAGGGAAGAGCAAGCAGGTGAAACACATGCTGTAAAATATGTTAGCATTCCTTGTAAACTATAAAAAGCACAATGCAAATGTACAGTTCTGCTGAGAACACTGTGTCCATGGGTTGGAAGGGGGAGAGGTGAGACTAGGAGGGTAAAGGGGAAGAAGTAGCTTAGAAGGATGAAGCCAAAAGCCAGGCTACCACATCTAGATGTCTCCTTGGAAGGCTCTCTACTGCTTAAAAATTACTTGGCCTATCCAGTCTCTTGGGTGTAATGAGTTTTTTTTTCTTTTCTTTTTTGAGACAGAGTTTTGCTCTTATCGCCGAGGCTGGAGTTCAATGGCACAATCTTGGCTCACTGCAACCTCCACCTACCGGGTTCAAGTGATTCTTCTGCCTCAGCCTCCTGAGTAGATGGGATTACAGGTATGTGCCACCACGCCTGGTAATTTTGTATTTTTAGTAGAGGGGGTTTCGCCATGTTGGTCAGGCTGGTCTCGAACTCCCGACCTTAGGTCATCTGCCCATCTCGGCCTCCCAAAGTGCTGGGATTACAGGCGTGAGCCACTGCTCCCGGCCTGAGTGTAATGAGTAATGAGTTTTATATGTTTATATGACAATATTAAATGCTAATAGCCAACAAATATTGTATGTTTACAATTAGTACATCTAACACAGCTAGTGTAACTAATATTGTGTACTAATAGTACAATGAGTGGCCAACAAATATTGTGTGCTCAGTACATACCAGGCAGTGTGCTAAACACTTTAACTAGATGACCTCAATTGATCCTCACAACAGCACATGCGGTGGGTACTTTTATTGGCCCCATTTTACAGATGAGGGGAGTGAGGTATAGTCATTTGCCCAGGGCCTTGCAGCTTGTATGCTGGAGCCAGAATATGAAGCCAGGCCGCTTGGGGGACTACATAGCATGTGGTCTTAATCACTCAGCAGTTCAGTGTACTTCAGTATATTCTATACTTTTCTGTTGTTGTTGTTGTTGTTTTTGAGATAGAGTCTCGCTCTGTCGCCCGGGCTGGAAGTGCAGTGGTGAAATCTCGGCTCACTACAGCCTCTGCCTCCCAGGTTCAAGTGATTCTCCTGCCTCAGCCTCCCAGGTAGCTGGGACTACAGGCACGCACCACCACACCTGGCTAATTTTTGTATTTTTAATAGAGACGGGGGTTCACTGTGTTGGCCAGGCTGGTCTTGAACTCCTGACCTCATGGTCCGCCCACCTCGGCCTGCCAAAGTGTTGGGATTACAGGCGTGAGCCACTATGCCTGGCCTTTTCTGTGTTTGTTTGTTTTGTTTCCTTTTACCTTTAACGAAGACATAGATAAAATGCAGCTCAGGTACAGAAAGTGTCAACTTTCAGGTTGACTCCCAGATCGACAACAGGATAGGACTTCTCATAGAGTGGTCCTTGGATCATCTGTATTGGAATCTTCGAGAATGTTTGTTAAAAACTGAGATCTAGGCCGAGCGCAGTGGCTCACGCCTGTAATCCCAGCACTTTGGGAGGCCGAGGCGGGCAGATCACAAGGTCAGGAGATTGAGACCATCCTGGCTAACACGGTGAAAACCCGTCTTTACTAAAAATACAAAAAGTTAGCCAGGCGTGGTAGCGGGCACCTGTAGTCCTGGCTGCTGGGGAGGCTGAGGCAGGAGAATGGCATGAACCCAGGAGGCAGAGCTTGCAGTGAGCCGAGATGGTGCCACTGCACTCCAGCCTGGGCAACAGAGTGAGACTCTGTGTCAAAAACAAACAACAATAACAACAACAACAAAAACCGAGATCTAGGCCAGGCACGGTGACTCACGCCTGTAATCCCAGCACTTTGGGAGGCCGAGACGGGGGATCTCTTGAGGTCAGGAGTTCAAGACCAGCCTGGCCAACATGGTGAAACCCTGTCTCTACTAAAAATACAAAAATTAGCTGAACATGAGAGTGTGCACCTGTACTCTCAGCTACTCAGGAAGCTGAGGTGGGAGAATTGCTTGAACCCGGGAGGCAGAGGTTGCAGTGAGCCGAGACTGCGCCACTGCACTCCAGCCTGGGCAACAGAGTGAGACTGTCTCAAAACAACAACAACAACAACAACAACAACGACAACAAACAAAACAAAAAAACCTGAGATCTGTAGTTCTCACTTGGGCCAACTGAAAGAAGAATTTCTCAAACATTGATGTTTGAGACCTACTGAGTTCAGGCTGAATGTCTGGTTCTGGAAGGAAATGGAATCTTGGCTTCTTCAGTCACCACAGTTTGGGTCTTGTTCCTCTGTGAAATTAACAATGTAGGCCAGCGCAGTGGCTCACGCCTGTAATCCCAACACTTTGGGAGACCGCGGCAGGTGGATCACCTGAGGTCAGGAGTTTGACATCAGCCTGGACAACATGGTGGAACCCCGTCTCTACTAAAAATACAAAAATTATCTGGGCTTTGGTAGTGCACACCTGTAATCCCAGCTACTAGAGAGGTTGAGGCAGGAGAATTGCTTGAACCTAGGGGGTGGAAGTAGCAGTGAGCCAAGATCGCGCCACTGCACTCCAGCCTGGGCGAAAGAGCGAGACTTCGTTTCAAACAAACAAACAAACAAACAAAACCCAAAACAATAATGTGGTCCATGCTCTCTTTCTTTCTCTGGGCTCTTGGAGGGAGGGGTGGGGTGGGAGGACCACTTGCCTTTATACCAGAGAAGGCACTGTGAGGCAGCACCACTTACATTTGCCTTTCATTGGTTTTTCTCCCCTGAGATGGGTTTCACTTCTCTCTCTGTCCTGTGGGGGAACTTCCCAGCTGAGGACCTTCATGTGGTTTGGTGCTCAGTTGGGCAATGAGCCCTGGGAGGGGAGCAGTTTTAGTTGTGACTTCTTTTGGGCCTGCCATGCTCTGCCATGGAGGTGGAGTGACATGAAGTTTAGCTGTTTCACCTCAATCTGCTCAAGAGTGGGGACTGCTGAGAGCAGTGGATGGGGGACAGTGGAATTGCAGCCTGGGATGTGAAACGGGGATCCTGTTACCTGCAGCTGCAGTCTTCACGTGTCCTCATCTTTTGTGACTGCCCTAGGGCCCTGAGCTGAGCAAGACAGACAAACAGGAGGAAGTATTAATCTTTCTGCTTCCACCTCATCCACTAGCAAGTTTGGAGGACCAATCCATTTATACCCACTGCCTTGGGTGAGGACATCAGAGAGTTTTACACAGCTCAGTTTTGGGGAAGTTCACACACTCTGGCCTCAGGAAGATCCAGAAGTGAAGGAAAGGCTCTGGGCTGGGAGTGAGGAGGCCTCGTTCTGTGTCAGCTAAGCTACCAACTTTCTTTGTTACCATGAGAAAGTAACTCGCTCACTCTGGACGGGAGTTTTCTTATCTGTAAACTGTTGGATTTGAGTGACATCATCTTTTGTGTTCTCAAGTTCTGATTTTATGATTAGCAGTGGTAGGTTGCAGCAGGTGTGGCAGAGCCCCGAATGTGGCTTTTTCTGTCACGTGTGCCTCTCTCCCCAAAAAAGAACAAGTTGTGAGCTTTATTTGCATCTCTTCTTAAATAGCTCTGTGTTTCTGTGGGCTGAAGAGGCCCACTGTGGGTGTAGTGAGGAGAGTCTCTGGAGGCAGGAGCTTCCCTTGGCTCTGGGGAAGGAGGCCCAGTTGGTAGCTTCCCTGCCATTGCACAGACTTCTCATATGTTCTGGTAATGACGTGACTTCCCTCCCTGTTCTGCCTGCCTCTCTAATATTCAGTTTCTAGAGTAGGCTATAATTGTTTTGATAGATTTCCTAACTGTTTCCTGCCTATGTGTCTTTGAAGCAAATAGCAGGAAATTCTTTTCATAGCCATCAGGGTCTCTGTTTCATATTTCCCCTTTTCCACAGAACCTGACAGATCCAGGGCACAGAGAGACACATGTGCATGCTCCAGCTCCCAGTATTCATACAGATATGGTGAAGGGTGGGTGGAGGTATATTCTTACAGTTTGGTAAGTATTGTCTGGGGAGCTCCTGTAACACATGTGAGACTCTGAGTGCTGTGATAATGTCTTGTATGTCACTGCTACTTAAGAGTTTAAGGTGAAGCTTTGTGAGTGTATTACATGTGTCTGGTGCATGCGTGTGGGTCAGAATGTGGATCAGTGGCTGCTGATGTGCTGATGCTGAGAGAAAGTGATTTAGGAGCTGGGCTTTCTCTCTCTCTGTTTCTGCTTTTTGTGCAATGTCCTGGTAGCTTGTCAGAGGCTGGATAAGATGTTAGAAATTTTCTTAATCCAGTCCGAAATCCGCCTTGTTTTATTCCTGGGTATGAATCATGTGAGGGGTTGGGAGGTGGAGGATGAAATTCTCAGACCTTCTGAACAGTCCAAGGTCAGTTCTCAGAAATCAGATGTTGGTTGTTTAGCCATCACACCCTTGGATTTATGAGTTGGACCTAGAGGATTTGATCGTTTCTGTGACAGAGGTATCATCCTGTTCCCGGAAAACTGGCGACACGTTGACATGCAGGAACCTGGTCAGATTTATGGCTTGTTTCTAACCAACGTTTAGGCATTCTGCCCTTTAAAAACAAATTTCACTGATATTTTTCATGTATCTAACAAGGGCCAGGTCCTGAATTCTCAAAGATAAATAAAATAGGATCCCTTTCCTCAGGAACGAATGGTTTATCTTTTCTTGAACACGGTCTTCTGGGGCTAATTCTCACAGTACCCAACTCTGTCTCTTGCAAGCCTTTGGGAGCTCTCAGAACCAGGCAGGCTAGCTCAGACACGCAGCAGCTGACACAGGATAGTGGGGTGTGAGTCCAGCCCCTTGCCACTTTCTGACTTTCCCTTTTAGGACACAGTGGCCACGGGAAGGCAAGACACTGGGCTCCTTAAGAAAGGCTGTGGTGGGGAATGTGGTGGGGGTGGCAACTGCAGTTATCCCTCAGCTTGCCCCTCAGCTCTCCAGATACAACAGCATGGCCTCAAGCACACCCAGAGGTGGAGAAAGAGTGCATGTTCCCTGGGGGACCAGAAGTGGGATTTGTTAGTTGTTCTTACAAACAGTAGTAGCTAGATGGCAGGGCAATTTGAGCCTTGTGGAGTCATCCCTAGGGAACTATAATTACTTCTCTCCATTCAGACTGGAATGCTGGGCAGTAGTTAAAGGGGGCAGGGCCAGGTATGGTGACTCATGGCTTTAATCCCAGCAATTTGGGAGGCTGAAGTGGGAGGATTGCTTGGGGCCAAGAGTTAGAGACTAGCCTGGCCAACTTGGTGAAACCTTGTCTCTACTAAAAATATAAAAATTAAGGCTGGGCATGGTGGCTCACACCTGTAATCCCTGTACTTTGGGAGGCCAAGGTGGGTGGATCATCTGAGCTCGGGAGTTTGAGACCAGCCTGGCCAACATGGTGAAACCCCCATCTCTACCAAAAATACAAAAATTTGCCGGGCGAGGTGGCACACGCCTGTAATCCCAGCTACTCAGGAGGCTGAGGCAGGAGAATTGCTTGAACCTGGGAGGAGGAGGTTGCAGTGAGCCGAGATCATGCCAGTGTACTCCAGCCTGGGTGACAGAGTGAGACTCCATCTCAAAAAAAGCTGGCCAGGCGCGGTGGCTCAAGCCTGTAATCCCAGCACTTTGGGAGGCCGAGATGGGTGGATCACAACGTCAGGAGATCGAGACCATCCTGCCTAACACGGTGAAACCCCGTCTCTACTAAAAAATACAAAAAACTAGCCGGGCGAGGTGGCGGGCGCCTGTAGTCCCAGCTACTCGGGAGGCTGAGGCAGGAGAATGGCGTGAACCCAGGAGGCGGAGCTTGCAGTGAGCTGAGATCTGGCCACTGCACTCCAGCCTGGGCGACAGAGCAAGACTCCGTCTCAAAAAAAAACAAAAAAAAAAAGCGGGGGAGGGGTATTTGTGGAGAAAGATGCACAAGAAATGCTCAGACCAGGCACAGTGACTCGTGCCTATAATCCCAATCGTTTGGGAGGCCGAGGTGGGAGGACTCCTTGAGCCCAGGAGTTCAAGATCAGTCTGGGCAACATAGCGAGACCTTATCTCTCAAAAAAAAAAAATTAAAAAATTTAGCTGAGTATGGTGACACATGCCTATAGTCCCAGCTACTTGAGAGGCTGAGGCAAGAAGATCACTAGAGCCTTGGTGGTCGAAGCTGCAGTGAGTCATGATTGCATCACAGCACTCCAGCCTGCGTGACAGAGGGCAGAGCCTGTCTCAAAATAAAAAATTAAAAAAGACATGCTCAGACCAACTGGTGCCAAATATTTGTCTGAGGCTTGTACATTAAGCTGCTGTCCCCTCCACCACACAGAGGCACAAAGGCAGTGGCAGCTGGGACTTCCTTCCCTGTTTTCTCCCATTCTTCTAATTCTTCATGATGCCCTTTTGTGACTTCTTTCCTCTTAATACTGCTTTTGATATCATTTCAGCCTGATGTCACTTGTGTAAAATCACTGGGGGTAGGGTGAGTGAAAATTTTCCAAACGACACATTCTTTTTTTTCTTTTTTTGGGACAGAGTCTCACTCTGTTGCACAGGCTGGAGTACCCTGTCACAATCACGATGCATGGCAGTCACGACCTTTTGGACTTAAGTGATCTTCCTACCTCAGCTTCCGGAGCAGCTGGCTCATGCCACCACATTTGGCTAATTTTTTGTAGAGACAGGGTCTCACTTTGTTGCCTACACTGGTCTCAAACTCCTGGGCTCATGTGATCTTCCTGTGTCAGCCTGCCAAAGTGCTAGGATTATGTACAGACTTGAGCTGCTGTGCTCAGCCCAAACCCCACATTCTTTTTTATTTTTATTTTTTAGTTTTTGAGACAGGGTCTGGCTATGTCACCAAGGCTGAAGTGCAGTGGTGTGAACACACCTCACCGCAGTCTCAACCTTCTGGGCTCAAGCGATCCTCCCACCTCAGCCTCCTGGGTAGTAGCTGAGACCACAGGTGTGTGCCACCACATGTGGCTAATTTTTTAACTTATTTTTGTAGAGACGGGGTCTTGCTATATTGTTCAGGTTAGTCTCTAGCTCCTGGGGTCAAGTGATCCTCCTGCCTCAGCCTTCCATAGTGCTGGGATTATAGGCATGAGCCACTGCATCTGGCCCAAATCCCACATTTTTTTTTTTTTTTTTTTTTTTTTTTTTTTTTTTTTTTAGACGGAGTCTCTGTTGCCCAGACTGGTGTGCGATGGTGTGGTCTCGGCTCACTGCAATCTCTGACTCTTGGGTTCAAGTGATTCTCTTGCCTCAGCCTCCTGAGTAGCCAGGATTACAGGTGCCCACCACCACACCCAGCTAATTTTTGTTTGTGTTTTTAGTAGAGACAGGGTTTCACCATATTGGCCAGGATGGTCCCAAACTCCTAACCTCAGCTGATCCACCCACCTAGGCCTCCCAAAATGCTGGGATTACAGGTCTGAGCCACCATGCCTGGCCCCAAACCCCACATTCTTAATGGCAGCTCTGGGCCCTACATATTTTCACTTCTCCAGGGTGACCCTGGGAACTTAATTCTAACTTGGGTCCTATGGTAGCTCTTTAACCACCCTAGCAGCTCCGTAAGTATAGTTCAGCTTGAGAGAAAGAGACAGAGAGGGAGACTTCAAGCACTGGGGGTTTGGTGCCTTTGGTGTCAGACAGACTGGACCTGGATTTAAATCCACTTTGTTCTCTATTATCTGTGTGATCTTGGGCAACTGACTTAAGCTCTCTAGGGCTCAATTGCAACATTCGTAAAATGAAGATGATATCATGTAATAGCTATAATAATAGCTACTGTATTGAGCACTTTATATTTATTAATATAGTTAATCCCCATACATCTCTAGGAATTAGGTACTATTGTAGTTGTCATTTCTCAGATAAGAAAACTGAGGCATAGAGAAGTTAAGCAGCATTTCCACATTAACACAATTCTTAAGTTGTAGAACTGGGATTCTGAACATGGAAGCCCGACCTCAGAGCCTGTGTCCTTAACTACTGCACTGGACTGTGGTCCACAGAATGTTAACAAGGATTGGGGGGGGGGGGGGGGCGGAAACAACAACAACAACAAAAACCCCCAAAACACAAACATTTAAAGCACCAGGTATAGAGCTTGGCAATCAGTTATTAAATTAAATAACTGATGGCAGTAAATGGCAGCTGTTGCCGCCAGGGTAGAAAAGCCTATTTTCCAAGCTGTGCTTCCCCACGGGCACATGGAGGATGTGGCCGTCAGTCAGGGCAAGGCAGGAGAGAGACGGGTCTTCCCGCTGTCCCAGGGTTTGCAAGGTGTCAGGTCTTCTCCCACTCCAACTCTGTTAGACACAGTTTGTTGGCAAAAGTCTTGTTTCCCTAATCCCAAAGTTGCCTGACAGGCCTAACAGGCCCCGAAAGGAAAACACAGGAGCAGGGTGGCCATAGGAAAGGGCTCCTTTCCAGTGAGCCAGTTGCTCAAGAATCACTTTTCTCACTGCTTCAGAGGAATCTGGCTTTTTGTATCCTGCTGTCTCACCCATCTGGTCAGGGCTCCCAGATAAGTTACCTGGGGAACAGAGTGGGGCCTCTGCCTAAATTGGCACAAGATGAATAGTCAGTGCCAAGAAACTAAGGAGACCCTGCAGGGACCTGGGGAAACCCAAATCTGGGCTTTAGAGGAAGGGAGCATCAAGCCTGCTTTGATTCCTTGTCATGTATACTTTGGGCCTCTGCCTGGGCTTGTGAATGGCTTGGTCAGTCACTGAGCAGTTCCGGTGCACCTGTCCCATTCAAGTCACCAACTGGGTTAGAGGCAGCATGGTTTTTGGCTAAATGTTTTTTTGGAAGCCGAGGAACCTGCATTTCACTATAGCTCTGCCACTTTTTAGTTAAGTTGTGTGATCTTGACAGTTTACTCTTTTCTGAGCCTCACTTTTCTCATTTGTGAGAAAATTATGAGGATCTTTTTTGAGACAGAGGCTCATTCTCTTACCAGGCTGGAATGCAGTGGCTTGATCACAGCTCACTGTAGCCTCATCTTCCTGGGCTCAAGCAATTTTCCCATCTCAGCCTCCTAAGTAGCTGGGACTACAGGTGTGCGACACCATGCCTGGCTAATTTTTAAATTTCTTGTAGAGACGAAGTCTCTCTGTGTTGCCCAGGCTCATCTGAAACTCCTGGGCTCAAGCAATCCTCCCACCTCAGCCACCTAAAATTCTGGAATTATAGGCATGAGCCACTGTGCCTGGCTGAATTATGAGGATCAAATGACATCACATACACAAAGGCCCTAGAACAGGAACTTACACACTATAGGTGCTCAGTAAACACTCACAGTCACAGGTTAGGTGCAGTTGGGGGCTGTGGAAAAATATAAAGTACAATCTCTTGCGTTTAAGGAGGTTGCAGTCTAGATGGGATGAGAGGTAATAAGATAGAAAATCATGTAGATCACAATGTTGGGAATGCATGTAACATAATACTGGCTGGTTGTGCGCAGTGGTGTTATTGAAACCAATGATATTTATCTGAGGTGCAATTATTGTGAATGGGAAACTTTCGCAATAACATCAGCCAACAAGTGTCATGGACTGTGAAGGCTTTCGGAGTTCAGAGGTATGAGAGCTGCCCTATGAGCTAAGCCAGGGAAGGCTTTCTGAACAAGTGAGTGTTGCAAACCTGCAAAGGTTGGAGAAGAAGGTGGAGGGACACTCCAGAGAAAGAACAGAATGAGGCCAAGTAGCATCAGTTCAGAGGATAGGGAAGAAAACAGATTGGAACCAAGGGCTTGTAGGGGATATGAGAGGGAGATGAGATTGAATAGGTGGGTTGAGGTCAGGTTGTAAAGAGCTTTGAATGCTGTGCTAAGGAGTTTGGAATTTATCTGAAGGTTTTTGAGGAGGGGAATAACATTCATATTATGACCTTGATTTGCTCACGTATTCTTTTAATTTCTCTGTACCTTAGATCCGTCATCTATACAGTAAGAAGTTTGGATCATGTGATTGTAGAGGAGTTTCTCTCGCTAGAGAGTTTATGATTCTATGATACAGGAAGACTATTTTATTTTTATCTTTGTTTACTTATTTATTTTTGAGATGGCGTCTTGCTCTGTCATGAGGCTGGAGTGCAGTGGTGTGTGATCTTGGCTCACTGTAACTTCCGCCTTCCCGGGTTCAGCAATTCTCACGCCTCAGCTTCCCGAGTAGCTGGGATTACAGACACATGCCACCATGCCCAGCTAATTTTTGTATTTTTAGTAGAGACGGGATTTCACCATATTGGCCAGGCTGGTCTTGAACTTGTGATCTTCCTGTCTTGGCCTCCCAAAGTGCTAGGATTACAAGCGTGAGCCACCGCACCTGGCCAGGAAGATTATTTTAATGATAAAATGCAGAATTGGTATGAAGGGGAAAAACTGTAGGTGGAGGATTGTTTAGAAAGCCAGTGCAATATCAGGGAAGAAGGCTCTTGTGAGAGACTCTGTGTGGGTGAGGAAGGCCTTTATTGTATGTTATAGGTACTTTGACATTATAACTCTATTAACAGTTTTGAGTTCTGCAAGATACATCTCAGGAGACACCTAACTTGGGGCACCCAGAGAAGTGAATAAATTGATAAAATGTTTCAGGAAAGGAGTGATTATTTGGTAGGCTTCAGGTTTATACCATTCCTGTTCTGAAATAACCTAAGAAGGGCAGAAATAACATTATTGCTTCTCTTTAGGTGTTTTGTATAGTTTTTCAATTTACAAAATAGTTTCACAGGCATTATCACATTTGCTTTTCACCAGAGTCTCCTGAGGGAGGTTAGGCAGGTGCTTTCTCAGAGTTTTTTTTTTTTTTTTTCCCCCCCAAATTTAGGCCTCCTCGTTCTTTCTTTTCCTTTCTCTTTTCTTTTCCTTTTCCTCCTCCTCCTTCCCCCCTCCCCCTCCTCTCCCTCCTCTTCCTCCTCCTTCTTCTTTCTTCTCTTTTCTGTCTTCTTTCTTCTTTGTAGAGACAGAGGGTCTCCTCATGTTTCCCAGGCTAGTCTTGAACTCCTGGGCTTAATGATCTTCCCACCTGGGCCTCCCAAAGTGTTAGGATTACAGGCATGAACCACTGCACCTGCAGTTACTGATTTTTTTAGTATCTGGCCAGATACTATTTATATTACAGATACGTATAAACCAAAAAGTATCTGAGACAGATCTCAATCAATGTAGAGGTTTATTTTGCTAAGGTTGAGGATGCACCTGGAGAAAAAGAGACCTGTTGCAGTAGAATCCGTGGCCTTGCTTTTTCCAAAGATGTTTTGAGGACTTCAATATTTAAAGGAGAAACAGCAGGCAGGAGGAGGAGGAGGAAAGAAAAAGAAAAAGGAGGGTAGGCAGTGAGGCAAACAATTACATTCTTGGGAGGCTCCCAAGTGAATGTAACTGTTTTACATTAGCACTCAGTGAATTCACATTTTACATGTGAAAAAAAAGGAATTGGGGGGGAGTCAATTATGCATTTATCTAGTGCTCAACAGATCTACATTTTACATAAGATAATGTAAGCCTGTGAAATTACAGCTGTCTGTTTAGGAACAAAAAGAAGGCAGTTTCTGCATGACTCAGTTCCCAAGCTTAACTTTTCCCTTTGGCATAGTGAATTTGGGATCCCAGGATTTTATTTTCCTTTCGCAAACTCAATACATTGATTAAGTTTAACACTTTACCATGTGCCTCACACATGGAATCCAGTAAATGTTTGGTGCTATTCATTCATTCATTGAATTCCTTAATAAGCATGTAGTTTCCTGAATGCCTACTAGCTACAAAGCACTATATTAGGTACCGAGTGTATTAATGGGAATAAAAACATGGTGGCCCTTAAGGAGCTCGTAGTCTTATAAGGGAGACAAGTCAAACAGTTACAGAATAGAATGACAAGCATGGGCTGGGTACAGTGGCTCACGCCTGTAATCCCAGCACTTTGGGAGGCTGAGGCAGGCGGATCACCTGAGGTCAGGAGTTTGAGACTAGCCTGGCCAACATGGAGAAACCCCGTCTCTATTAAAAATACAAAAATTAGCCAGGCGTGATGATGGGCACCTGTAATCCCAGCTGCTTGGGAGGCGGAGGCAGGAGAATTGCTTGAACTCGGGAGGTGGAAGTTGCAGTGAGCTGAGATCGTGCCACTGTACTCCAGCCTGGGCAACAAGAGTGAGATTGTGTCTCAAAAAAAAAAAAAAAAAAAAAAAAGAATGACAAGCGTTATGATTAAAGGACAAAACAAGTGTTGTAAGAGCACAGGGGAGGGCTCACTAACTCATCCTGGGATGAGAATGCTGAGAACAGTGAAACACTTTCTTTTCTTCTTTTTTCTTTCTATTTTTAAGAGCTAAGTTCTGAAAGAGGAGTAGAAATTGAGAGGAGGGCTGTCTAGGCAGAGGGAACAATACATGCAAAGTCAGTGATGTGAGGGAGTGCAAAGTCAGTGATATGTTCGGGGAACTGCAAGTAGCTGAGCCTGTTGTCACAGATAGTACACAGGGACAGTGATTAGAAATAATCAGGGACCAGATTATGAAGAGCCTGGTATGCTTGGTGAAGAAGTTTAGATTTTATCCTCAAGGTGATGGAGAACTACACCTAGATTTTAGGCAGGGGATTGATGTAACCACCCAATGGGTTCTTCCTGCCCGCTGCACAAATAATGATCACAGCATTGCAATAAAGAAAGAGTTTATGGGGGTGGGACAAAAGAGTTTAATTGACACAAGGCTGGCCACACCACATGGGAGATGGAATTGTTATTCGAATCAGCCTCATCTTCAGCTCATAGGTTAGAGGTTTTTCAAAGGCGTTTAGGGGAAGGGGTTGGAGTGGCCATGTAATGGGTGCTTGCTGCTGATTGGTTTGGGTGAAGATGAAATCATAGGGTCTTGAAGCTGCTCTTTTGAGCTGAGTTGCTTCTGGGTAGGGCCACAGGAGTGGAGTTGGCAGGTCCAGGTGGAGCTCTGGGTGTCAGACATGCAAAAAACCTGAAAAGATATCTCAAAAGGCCAATTTACAACAGTGATGTTATGTGCAGGGCATATCTGGTGACCAGTCTACAGCTTAGCAGAATTCAGGTTCCTCTCCTCCCCCTAGCCCGATGGCCATTCATTAACTTTACAAAGGTGGTTGAGTTTTGGGGAAGGTTTCTTATCATTTAAACTATAAGCTAAATGTCTCCCAAAGTTAGTTTAGCCTAAGCATAAGACTGATTAAGGGAAAGACAAGATGGGGGAGCATGGGTTAGATAAGATCTCTTACTGCCATATTTTTTTCATTGTTATAATGTTTCCAAAGGCAGTATCATTGACATTAGCAGACTTGTGTTTTCGGGTGATCTCTTTGACTGTCAAAGTGGAGGACAGATTGAATCAGTGAGTTGGGGGAAGATGAAGCCCAGAAGCAGGATAAGTTGCGTTAGCTGTGATTGCTGCTTTCTTCTCTGGGATGCCCCTTTCCATCTTTAGGGATCTTGCCTGTGATACTTGTCGTAGCACCAGGCAAACAGAAGGCATTTTAACATCATGTGTTGGTTAGCTCCACTGCTGTGGCTTGCGCTAACAGTGACTGGGCATTGATTTGAAAGTAAAGTGAGCACCCTTTTTCCTGTGGTCACAAATCAGGCAAAATTGCTTTCTTGGTTAGAACTGACATGGAAGATATATATACACACACACATACACATACACACACACACACACATACACACATATTTTTTGAGACAGGGTCTCACTCAATCGCCCAGGTTGGAGTGCAGTGTTGTGATCTTGGCTCACTGCAGTCTCTGCCTCCTGGGTTCAAGCAATTCTCCTGCCTCAGCCTCCTGAGTAGCTGGGATTACAAGCGTGCACCACCACGCCCAGCTAATTTTTGTATTTTTAGTTGAGATGAGATTTCACCATGTTGGCCAGGCTGGTCTTGAACTCCTGACCTTAAATGATCCCCCTACCTCAGCCTCCCAAAGTACTGAGATTACAGGCGTGAGCCACCGTGCCCGGCCAGAAGATATGTTTGGCTCTTCTCAAGATGTCTCCATAGGCATTTTCCATTTTGTGAAGAGTCTTTGTTCCAAAGTTGACAGTGGCTTCCTTTAGGGCAGGAAACATATTTTTACTCATTTTTGCAGTCTCTGGACTTATCACAATACATGATACATACTAGGCAATGATAGATATTAGTTTCATGAATTTGAAATTGATTGTTTTGTATTTGAAATATGTTTCATGAAATATGCTGTAAATGTTGATTAGGTGCTCAGATTCCTCTTCAAAAGCCTTTTAAATCTAGAGCCTAATGGGGTACTGGGCATATCTAAGGCCTGAGAAGGAGGGAAGCTCTAGGAAATGGCAGGAATTAGCAGAATGGAAGTAAGTTACTTCCCAGAAGTATTTAGCAGTTGAACTGAAAGAGTTTCAGAAAGATTCTGGGCCAAAGGTTTTTAGAAAGACCTACTGGGGAGATTGGGAAGTTCTGAATTCCTTTTGCTATCTCTTGTTATACAAATCGCTTTTGTTCTTCCTCATATACTTTAAAATACATTTGGCTGGCACAGTGGCTGATACCTGTAATCCCAACACTTTGGAAGGCCAAGGTAGGAAGACTGCTTGAGGCCAGGAATCCAAGAGCAGCCTGGACAACAAAGCAAGATCTCCATTAAAAAATCAGCCAGGTGTGGTGGCATGCACCTGCTGTCCCAGCTACTTGGGAGGCTGAGGTGAGAGGATCACTTAAGCCCAGGAGGTCAAGGCTGAGTGAGCCATGATTGTGCCACTACTCTCCAGCCTGGGTGACAGAGTGAGACCTTGTCTCTGGGGAAGAAAAAAAAAAAAAGAATAAAATTGGCAGGGTGTGGTGGCCCACACCTGTAATCCCAGCACGTTGGGAGGCTAAAGTGGGAGGATCACTTGAGCCCAGGAGTTCTAAAGCAACCTGAGCAATGTAGTGAGACCTTATCTTTTTATTTTATTTTATTTTATTTTATTTTTTGAGACAGAGTCTCGCTGCATCGCTAGGCTGGAGTGCAGTGGTGCGGTCTTGGCTCACTGCAACCTCCGCCTCCTGGGTTCAAGTGATTCTCCTGCCTCAGCCTCCCCAGTAGCTGGAACTACAGGCATGCACCACCACACTCAGCTAATTTTTGTATTTTAGTAGAGACAGGGTTTCACCATGTTGGCCAGGATGGTCTCGATCTCTTGACCTTGTGATCCATCCACCTCGGCCTCCTGAAGTGCTAGGATTACAGGCGTGAGCCACCATGCCTGGCTGAGACTTTGTCTTTACAAAAAATAAACAAAATTAGCTGGGCATGGTGGTACACACCTATAGTTGCAGCTACTTGAGAGGCTGAGTTAAGAGGATCACTTATGAGCCCAGGAGGTCAAGGCTTCAGTGAGCCGAGATCGTATCACTGCACTCCAGCCTGGGCAACAGAGTGAAACCCCATCTAAATATAAATAAATAAATAAATAAATAAATAAATAAATAACAGTTAAATTAGATGACTTGCCATGGTTTCCTGATTCTTTGTCTTTTTATGTTTCCTTTTTTCGTTAGCAATGTTTTCTCCTTTATGCCATTATCATCATTCTTCAGTGCCCTGCTGAAATGCTTTTCATGAAACCTTATGGAAAAAATAATCTCTCCCTATCCAAGTCATCTCAATTTTTAGACTAAGTACCCTTGTGGTACTTAATGCTCTCTACCTAGAATTATATATGGGTTATCATTCTTACACTAGAAGGAAGGAATCATATGTAATTTAGCTATGAGTATTCCAGAGTGTCTAGCACAGGTCTTCGTAAGTGTTGAATGGACAATGTGGCTGAGCTGTATTACTAACTTAGTGTTATGGTTACTTTTACTTGTCAACCTAGCTGGACCATGACGTTGCCAGGTATTTGGTCAGATATTATTCTGGGTGTTTCTTTCTTTCTTTTCTTTTTCTTTTTTCCCAAGATGGAATCTTGCTCTGTCACCCAAGCTGGAGTGCAATGGCGTGATCTCAGCTCACTGCAACCTCCACCTCCCAAGTTCAAGCAATTCTCTTGCCTCAGTCTCCTGAGTAGGTGGGATTACAGGCTCATGCCACCACGCCTGACTAATTTTTGTATTTTTAGTAGAGATGGGGTTTCTCCATCTTGGCCAGGCTGGTCTCGAACTCCTGACTTCATGATCCGCCTGCCTTGTCCTCCCAAAGTACTGGATTACAGGCCTGAGCCGCTGCTCCTAGCCTATTTTGGGTATTTCTGTGAAGATATTTTTGCATGAGATTAAAATTTAAATTGATAGATTGAATAAAGTAGATTGCTCTCCCTAATATGGGTGGGCCTCATCCAATCAGTTGAAGGCCTGAACAGAACAAAAAGACTTATCCTCCCTTGAGTAAAGGAATTCCTCCTGCCTGACCACTTTTCAACTGGGATATTGGCTTCTTCCTGTCTCCAAACTCAAACTGAATCATCAGTTCTTGAGCCTTGCTGGCCTTTGGACTGAAACTGAAACTATACAACTGGCTCTCTTGGGTCTCTAGCTTTCCAGCTCACCCTGAAGCTCTTGGGGCTTGTCAGCCTCCATAATTGTGTGAGACAATTCTTTATAATAAAGCTCTTTTTATATACAAACACACACACACGGTTGGTTCTGCTTCTCTGGAGAACCCTACTACACTTGGGTTCTAAATGTTAGAAATATCCCAGGGAAGGGAAAAGAGTTATCTACCATTCCTGGCACAGGATTAACATGAGGCACACTTTAAAATGATGCTCTTCTTATAAACTCTTCTCCCTCTTCTAAGATTTAAGGTATATAGGACTTTGATGCTACCCTTATCCCTCTACTTTAATATCTGATCCAGGCCTATCTTGTTCCTCATTTATGGCCGAAATTTCCTTTGCTTTTGAGTCATTTTCCCAACCCTACCCCATTCCCATTAAAGCTCCCAACTCAGTGTGTTAGATGGAAGCTAGGTGGTGGGGGAAAAGCAGTTTGTACAAGTGATTCATGTATAGCTGAAAGCTCTGTAATCTTCTCAGAACCATTTGCTAAATGAATTAGATGAAATATCGTGTAGTTTAATAAAGTGGGATGAAAATTTTAGGCACAGTGGGGGCAAAATCTTTGAGTAACTGCCCAATGGGAGTTACTCAACCCTACCTGGAGTCAGTCTTAGGGTTAGCATTCCTGTGTGCTTACTGCTTTGACAGATTCTTCCCTTTTCCATCTTTGAAACTGCAGTTTCGCCAGGTGTGGTGGCTCCTGCCTGTAATCCTAGTACTTTGAGAGGCTGGGCGGTGGGGGATGGACCACCTGAGGTAGGGAATTTGAGACCAGCTTGACCAACATGGAGAAACCCTGTCTCTACTAAAAATATGAAATTAGCTGGGCGTGGTGGTGCATACCTGTAATCCCAGCTACTCAGGAGGCTGAGGCAGGAGAATTGCTTGAACTCGGGAGGCAGAGGTTGTAGTGAGCCGAGATCACACCACTGCAGTCCAGCCTGGGCAACAAGAGACTCCATCTCAAAAAAAAAAAAAAAAAAAAAGGAAACCACAGTTTCTCTCAAAACATTAACAAACAAGCACTCCCACAGAAGTAGCAATGGAGATTCTACTGCTAACATAAGAAGAGAGAAAGAAGGAAAGCATTTGCAGTCTCCACTGGATTTTTCTAAGTTAGCAACTATTTATAGTTTTGAAAGTCCTATTTTAGAAGAATATGATTTGTTTAAAAGATGATGAGCAAATCAGTAGTTTTATGTTATATGTGGTCATAAGCAGAGAAAAGACCTGGTTATAGGAGAGCAGATTTTAACGCAGTATGGAGGCACTATGTTTGAAATGTTGGTAAGTCAGGACCTCTACGTTGGTCTGCCTTAAAATACTTAGGATCTATCTTGTCTTCAGCTAGCTCTTCCCTTCCAGATTTTGAAACCAGCGCAACTGTCCCACAGGACTAATGTTTACAGGTTTTTTGAATAAACACAGAAATTGACCTTCCCTAGTCTTAAAACTCTAAACTGATATTTGTCTCATCTGAGTTCCTTCCTTAGGAAACTTACCCTCAGGCAAGGAACTGAACCTCATGAGATCCTCACACCCAGACAATGAGATACCAGACTCATCCATCATGACTGCTTCCCTTCCCCTCCCTAATTCCTGTTTTCCCACTTTCCCTGCTATATAAACTCCCCAATTTCAGTCCGTCAGAGACACAGATTTGAGACTTCATCTCCTGTTGTCCTTCATTGCAGCACCCGATTCAAGCCCTTCTTCCTGGCAATACTTGTTGACTTAGTGACTGGCATTCTATGCAGCAAACCACAGGACTAGGCTGAATGTATTTCGGTAATAATTTCCTGTGAGAAGGAAGTAGTTAGAAGAAAGAGCATGATCATAATAGGAAACTAAAAACTCTGCATCTGTTTCAATATTTTAATATTTAAATATATTTAAGCCTGTCTTATATTAAAAATACCCTCTTTTGAACTCTACTTCTCTTACTGGCTTCTACCGTATCACTCTCTTCTTTTTTTTAGAAACTAACATTTAGTTAGTTTCTAAACATTTATTTATTCTAAACATTTATTTATTTATTTATTGTTATTATTATTATTATTTTTTGAGATGGTATCTCACTCTTTTGCCCAGGCTGGAGTGCAGTGGTGCAATCTTGGTTCACTGAAATCTCCTCTTACTGAGTTCAAGCGATTCTCCTGCCTCAGCCTCTCAAGTAGCCTGGGACTACAGGCATGTACTACCACGGCTGGCTAATTTTTATATTTTTAGTAGAGATGGGGTTTCACTGTATTGGCCATGCTGGTCTCAAACTCCTGACCTCAGGTGATTGCCCGCCTCAGCCTCCCAGATTGCTGGGATTACAGGCTTGAGCCACCGTGCCTGGCCTAAACTAATAGTTAAAAAGAGTTTATAGTTACTATCTCCATTTACTTATCTCCCATCTACTCCTGAGCATCCTGGAGTAGACTTAATTCCTGTTGTGCAACCAAAACTACTCTTACCAGGGTTGCCAATGATGACACAGTTGCAAAATAGAATTACCCTTTCTCACCCTTGTTTTACTTGGCGTTGCAGCACACTTACCACAGTCCGCCAGTGCTTTGCTTTGGAACTGCTGCTCTCTGGCCCTCATGCTGTTTGTTGGGTTCTCTTCTACCTCTCTGGCCGTTCCTTTCGAGTTTTCCTTACCACCTTCTCTGATGTCAGTGGTCTTTAGGGTTCTATCCTTATGTCCCCTTCTCTTTCTATATACTCATGTTCCCTGTGTGACTTCAGTTATAATTGATATCTGATGAATGGCCCATTTCTCTCTCTGTCTCTTTCTCTCTCTCTTTTTTTTTTTTTTTTGAGAAGGAATCTCGCTCTGTCACCCAGGCAGGAATGCAGTGGCATGATCTCTGCTCACTGCAACCTCTGCCTCCCGGGTTCACGCCATTCTCCTGCCTCAGCCTTCCGAGTAGCTGGGACTACAGGTGCCTGCCACCATGCCAGGCAAATTTTTTGTATTTTTAGTACACATCGGGTTTCACCATGTTAGCCAGGACGGTCTTGATCTCCTGACCTTGTGATCCACCCACCTCACCTTCCCAAAGTGTTGGGATTACAGCTGTGAACCATTGCACCTGACCATCTCTCTCTGTCTTTAAATAGAGATGGGGTCTTACTCTTTCACCCAGGCTGGAATGCAGTGGTGCGATCATAGCTTACTATAACTTTGAACTCCTGGGCTCAAGCAATCCTTCCACTTAAGCATCCCAAAGTGCTGGGATTACAGGTGTGAGCCACTGTGCCCAGCTAATTAAAAACTTTTTTTTTTTTTTTGGTAGAGACAGGGTCTCACTATGTTGCACAGGCTGATCTTGTAACTCCTCTGGCTTCAAGCTATTCAGCTACCTAAGCCTTTCAAAGCACTGGGGTTATAGGTGTGAGCCACTGTGACTGTCCTCCATCTCTCTCTCTCTCTCTCTCTTTTTTTTTTTTGAGACAGAGTCTCCCTCTATCGCCCAGGCTGGAGTGCAGTGGCATGATCTCTGCTCACTGAAACCTCCGCCTCCTGGGTTCAAGTGATTCTTACGCCTCAGCCTCCCAGGTAGCTGAGATTACAGGTGCCCACCACCACACCTGGCTAGTTTTTGTATTTTTAGTAGAGACAGCGTTTCACCATGTTGGCCAGGCTGGTCTTGAACTACTGACCTCAAGTCATCCTCCTGCCTTGGCCTCCCAAAGTGCTGGAATTACAGGCGTGAGCCACGGCACCCAGCCCTCCATCTCTCTTGAATTGTATATCTCAACAGTTTATTGGGCATCTACTTTTGAATATGCAACATGTCCAAAAAAACTGAACTTAACTTGCCTCTAAACCTGATTGTTTAAAATGAAATTTTAGCCAGGTGCAGCAGCTCACACCTGTAATCCCAGCACTTTTGGGAGGCTGAGGCGGGAGGATTGCTGGAGTCCAGGAGTTTGTGACCAAGCAAAGAGTAGGACCCCATCTCTATTTAAAGAGAGAGATGGCCAGGCACGATGGCTAACACCTGTGACCTGGGCAACATGAGACCTCATGTCTTAAAAAATAAAATTAGCTTGGCATGGTGGCATGTGCCTATATACCAGCTACTCAGGAGGTGGGGATTGTTTGAGCCCCAGAGGTTGAGTCTGCAGTGAACTGTGATCACACGACTGTACTGTAGCCTAGGTGACAGAGTGAGACCCTGTCTGAAAAAATTAAAAAAAAAATTTCAGTGGATGGTACCCCACAGTGATCCACCCCAGAAATCTGGCCACCATCTTTGATTACTCTTTTATTACCCCCACATCTAGTCAATCACTCAGTCTTGACAATACTACCTGCTAAATATCTCTCAAGCTGTCCACTTCTTTTTCCAACCTTACTCACACTACTGATTCAGGCATTTCCTTTTCCAGATCACTGCAATAACTTTCTCTCTGATTCCACTGGTTTGTCTTCAGTCCAATTCCATGCCACTCTAATTCATTTTCTGCAGTGTGGGTGGAGTAGGTGTATGAAACAAAATTCTAATCACATTTTCCCCCAATATTAAAGCCCTTTAAATGGTTCTCTGTTGCCCTCAGGATGCACTTTGATCTCTTCAATAGGGCCCCCAAGCTTTTTTTTGTTTTGTTTTGTTTTGTCATATTACAAGTTTAAAAGAGCTCAGTCTTCTCCAGCTTCATCTGTGCTAATCCTGCCCCCACCTTACCCCCATTCTTGTACTCCAGGTACACAACACTACTTTAATTCCTTAAATACCCCTGTTCTCTACTGTGTCTGGGCCTTTGCACTTATTCTGTCTGCTTAGAATGCTCCCATTATGTCTCTTTCTTATCAATGTTAGTTATCTTTGGTTTAGACATCACTTCTTTTGTGCTATGCTATGCTAACACCCCAACCCCAGGTCATGCTTCTAAAGTACCCAGTACTTACCCCTGGGTAGCGCTTACCATGCCCTCTCAAGATTACATGGTGAATGTAGTGTAAGCATTTTGTATGCAGGGACTACATGTCTCACTGTTGAATCCTGGGTCCTAGAAAAGTAGCTATCACATAATAGATGCTTAGTAAATACACATCGTTACTTTGGGTATGTTTCTCATTAAATCAATTAAACAAGTGGCACAGAGCTGGTAGGGAATGACCAAAAATGAGGTCCTAGGCCTCAATGTTAGTGTTTTTTTTTTTTTTTTTTTAAAGTAAAGCCAAAGTTCAGATTATTGCAGTTTTACAGGTTGGCTATGGGTCTTAATGGGCTTATGGGATATTACAACTGAATCTGAACTCCGTCCAGCTGGTACAGTCTTTATCCAGGCTTCAATGTTCTTTTTTTTTTTTTTCCTTAAAAAAACAGCTTTATTGAGATATAATTTATATGCCACACCACTCACCCATTTAAAGTATATTCTATTCCTCAATGATTTTTTTTTCCAGAGCAAGAGTGGAAGTTTATTTTATTTTATTTTTAAGGTGGAGTCTTGCTTTTGTCATCCCGGGTGGAGTACAATGGCATGATCTTGGCTCACTGCAACCTCTGACTTCCGAGTTCAAACAATTCTGCCTCAACCTCCTGAGCAGCTGGGATTACAGGCGCCTGCCACCACGCTCAGCTATTTTTTTTTTTTTTTTTTTGTATTTTTAGTAGAGATGGGGTTTCACCATGTTGGCCAGGCTGGTCTCCAACTCTTGACCTCAGATGATCCACCCGCCTTGGTCCCCCAAAGTGCTGGAATTACAGGTGTGAGCCACCGCACCTGACCAGAAGTTTATTTTTAAAAGGCTTTAGAAAATGAAAAAAGAGAAAGTATGCTTGGAAGACGTCCAAGTGGGTGACTTGAAGAACAAGTGCCTGATTTTTAGCATAGTCACAGAATTATGTAACTATCACCATAATCAGTCTTCAGAACATATTCATCGCCCCAACTAGAAACCCTATACCCATTAGTAATCGCTCCTTTTTTCACGCCACCCTTCAGCCTCCTTTCTCCAGCCTCTGGGAACCCTAATCTACATTTTTGTTTCTGTGGACTTGCCTATTCTCAATATTTCATATAAATGGAATAATATGTGTTCTTGTGACTGGCCTCTTTCACTTAGCATAATATTTTCAAGCTTTATCCATGTTGTATCATATATATATCAATACTTTATTTCTTTTTATTTTTTACTTAAAATTTTTTTCCTATACAGATGAAGTCTCACTATATTTTAACCCAGGCCGGTCTCAAACACTGGGCCCAGGCCATCCTCCCACCTCGGCCTTTCAAATTCTTGGGATTATAGGTGTGAGCCCAGCCCCATTTCTTTTTATTGCCAAATGATCTTCCATTGTATGTATATACCACATTTTGTAAATCCATTCATCAGTTGGTGGACATTTGAGTTGTTTCTGCTTTTGGCTATTACAAATAATGCTGCTTATGAACATTTTTTTTTTTTTTTCCCCTAAGAAATGGAGTGTTGCTCTTCTCACTGAAACCTCCACCTTTCCAGTTCAAATGATTCTCCTGGCCCAGCCTCCTGAGTAGCTGGGATTACAGGTGCACACCACTACACTCAGCTAATATTGGTATTTTTAGTAGAGACATTGTTTCACCATGTTGGCCAGGCTGGTCTTGAACTCCTGAGCTCAAGTGATCTGCCCACCCCAGCCTCCCAAAGTGGTGGGATTACAGGGGTGAGCCATCAAGCCCAGCCTTGGACATTTGTGTGTGAGTTTTTGTATAGACATGTTTTTATTTCTCTTGGGTATATACCTAGGAGTGGAATTGTTGGGTCATATTATTACCAGAATGGGGTCCTGATCGAGTCCCCAAGAGAGGGTTCTTGGATCTTACACAGGAAAGAAGTCAGAGTAAGTCCATAGAGTAAAGTGAAAGCAAGTTTATTAGAGAAGAAACAAAAGAATAGCTGTTCCATAGGCAGAGCAGCCCTGAGGGCTGCTGGTTGGATATTTTTATGGTTATTTCTTGATTATATGCTACATATGGGGTGGATTATTCATGAGTTTTCCAGGAAAGGGGTGGCGATTTCTTGGAACTGAGGGTTCCTTTTCCTTTTTGACCATTTAGGGTAACTTCTAGACATTGCCATGGTATTTGTAAACTGTCATGGCACTGGTGGGAGTGTCTTGTAGCATGGTCACCATTATAATTTGTGTATAAAGAGCAATGAGGACAACCAGAAGTCAGTTCCATCTTTATCTTGGTTTGGGCGGGTTTTGGCCAGCTTCTTTACTGCATCCTGTTTTATCAGAGGGTTCTTTGTGACCTGTATCTTGTGCTGACCTCCTGTCTCATGCTGCAACTAAAAATGCCTAATCTGGGAATGCAGCCCAGCAGGTCTCAGCTTTATTTTACCCAGGCCCTGTTCAAGATGGTGTTGCTCTGGTTTGAAGACCTCTGACATATTTCCCGCCTTTTTACAAGGGAATCTTTAATCCTAAGGGTTGCAGAGGGGCAAAGATCCATCTACTGTAACTTCTTTAGGCTGAATAGGGGCAGTGATATTCCTGCCTATTAGGGTGTCTTGTATCCAGGGTAGAGAGGAGCTCAGTCAGAAAGTTTCAGTATAGTGAGGGCCCTTCATAACTCTGAGTTCTGACAAAAGGTGATATCTGAAAGATAATAAGTACTCAATTTAAGAAAACATTGAATAAGCTTATCTTGCATTTTTACACAAAGAATATGAGAGCAATATATTCCACAAAAGTAAAGCAAAATAAGTAAAATTATTCCAAGTGAACTAAATAAGAAAGTGTTTCATGAACAGGGCAGTTGTTGGAACCAAGCTGATACAGAGTCACTAGCTGATTCCAATACATGCCCAGAATTAAGATATTGATCTAGATTTTTACATTACCTTCCCCTTTTGTTTCTTCTGAGCAGCAGCCAGAGATCACTGGTTGGTTCACAGGAAGAAGCAGAGTCAGTCTAAAATGCAGAAAAAACTCAAAAAGCAACAGATGAGACTAGAGTCTAATAACAGGTGTATCACAGTTTTTGAAAAATAATTTTTCTCTAATTCCCATTTTTATTAAAAACAAATCATGGTAGGACTCATTTATTTGCAAACTAAGTTTTAGTCTTATTATACTAGGTCTGATTTTTTGTATAAAGTGCAGCAAGAGTAATTATTTGCCATATAGGCTCTTTTTAAATTGGATTTGATGGAACTTTGTTCCATAAGGAATCTCAGATTAGAGCTTTTAAAGCACTGAGCCCAGCCATGGGTTTGTACCTTCACATACTTGTATGACTTGGGTACATTTCTCTCCTCTCAATTTCCCAGGATAATTGGGACTCCTGGGCCAGAGAGTGACATTTTTGGCCAGGCGTGGTAGTCACACCTGTAACGCCAGCACTTTTGGAGGCTGAGGTGGATTGATCACTTGATGTCAGGAGTTTGAGACCGGCCTGGCCAACATGGTGAAAACCCTGTCTCTACTAATAATACAAAAAAATATTTAGCTGGGCATGGTGGCACATGCCTGTAATCACAGCTGCTCAGAGGCTGAGACAGGAGAATCACTTGAACCTGGGAGATGGAGGTTGCAGTAAGCCAAGATTGTATCACTGCACTCCAGGCTGAGTGACAGAGTGAAAAACACTCTCAAAAAAAAAAAAAAAAAAAAAAAAAAAGTGACATTCTTTAGAAAGTGACATTCTTTACTTACCACAGGTCAGGATCTCTGTACAAGGATTGCATAGACAAGGCACGAGGCCAGTTTTCCCAGGGGGCTTTTTCTGACTCTGTAAGTCAACTTTTGATTCCTTAAAAGTAGTCTTTTTGCACCTGGCATGCCATTCCAGTCAAAGCCTTCATAAAATAACCATTGTCTCCAGTGGTGTCCTGTTACGAAAGAAAACAGATTCTTATTGTACTTGTGCAAATATTGCCATAGTTAAGAATACTTACAGTTTCCAAATTTTGGAGAAATGAGGTAGAGAGAAATAAATATGCTCCAAATTTTATTTATTGGAATGTATTTTACTTGTTAAAAGCTGTAAATAGCTCAAAAGAAAAGTATTCTTGACTCTGAAAAGGCAGAAAGGATCAGCAATGCTTTAGGCAAAAAGTCATAAAAAGATTATTTTCGTCTTTTGTTAGTTCAGTCTATGCAATTAATTCCTGTTTCACTCAACATTTATGTACACATTAGTTTTCCAAGAGAGTCTTTGAAGTTCTTTCCTCTCTATTTTGATGGCACACTTTCCAAAGTTATCAAAGGCCTGCATTTAAGAGTACTCGTCAGAGTCCTATAGCTGATTATAAACTGCCCTTTAAAGAGGATCAAAATAAGACAACAATTGTCTGTGGATGACAGAAATTCTTATGGCAGTCATGGTTCTTCTGTGGCATACAACAATTTTACAAAACAATTATAATTATTATTGATAATATACACTAAGTCATATCAGTATTATAGGACTATAGTATAATTTTGGAAAACATACCAATAACACATTTATACAAATACAGCCCAAAGAAAGCCAAACACTATTTCATATTTGACAGTGCTTCCTGTATGATTTTAATATACCAAATAAGCCAAATGTGTCTCTTTTGGACTTTAGGGTATCTAATATCTAAAGGATTAATCAGGTCAGAAACCGGCAATTTATAGTTTGATTTTGGAAAGTTTTCAAATGTCAAAGGTTTGAAATACTTGATATAAAAAAGAATCCCGGCACACTGTAAGTCATTTAGCCAAAATGATAACTCAAAGATTTTAAAAAGGGAAAAACCTGGCTGGGCACGGTGGCTCATGTCTGTAATCCCAGCACTTTGGGAGGCCGAGGTGGGTGGATCATAAGGTCAGGTGTTTGAGACCAGCCTGGCCAATATGGGGAAACACTGTCTCACTAAAAATACAAGAAATTAACCAGGCGTGGTGGTGCATGCCTATAATCCCAGCTACTCGGGAGGCAGAGGCAGGAGATTTATTTGAACCTGGGAGGCGGAGGTTTTAGTGAGCCAAGATTGTGCCACTGCACTCCAGTCTGGGTGACAGAGTGAGACTCTACCTGAAAAAAAAAAAAAAAAAAAGGGGAAAAACCTTTACTCATTGACAGAGGGAAGACTTAGCTTTCCAAATAATCTTTCTCTTTTCTTTCATTCTTTTTCCTGTAGTTTATTCAAAAGGCAAACCAAAATCTTTCATTAAAAAGAAATTACACAAAAATCTTGTTCAAGAGAGAAAGCCAAATCTCACCTTTATGTTAGTGTACTATATTGATGTTAAATCTAGTTCTTAATAAAACCTAACAGACAAGTCTGGTCAGGTGCAATGGCTCATGCCTCTAATCCTAACACTTTGGGAGACTGAGGCAGGAGAATCACTTAAACCCAGGAGTTTAAGACCAGCCCCCCCTTTTTTTTTGAGACGGAGTCTCACTCTGTCACCAGACTGGAGTGCAGTGGTGTGATCTTGGCTTACTGCAATTTCCGCCTCTCAGGTTCATGCCATTCCTCTGCCTCAGCCTCCTAAGTAACTGGGATTACAGGTGTGCACTGCCACACCCAGCTAATTTTTGTATTTTTAGTAGAGACAGGATTTCACCATGTTGGCCAGGATGGTCTTGATCCCCTGACCTTGTGATCTGCCCACATCAGCCTGCGAAAGTGCTGGGATTACAGGTGTGAGCCACAGTGCCTGGCCAAAAAAAAAAAAAAAAAAAAAATTGTACGCAAATCTGTCTAATCTTAATCGTTTGATAATAAGGTAAGATTCTTATAAACCTTTTATAACACTTTACAGGTTTTTTGTTGTTGTTGTTGTTAAAGAATAGAACCATGCTCTAAGAAAGCCATGTTATGCTTTTATTCCAATGTTCAATTTACAGATAAATTGAATAATACCCCTTTAATTTTAGCCAATATCTTCTCATAATTTCTTTTACAACACTAACCTTTCATAAACCTTTCACAACTTACTCAAACATCAGCTTTATTCTATCCTTTAACTCTCTAAATTAGGGAAAGAAACACATCTCCATACTTTCTTACAATCTTTTACCAAAAACACATTCTACTTTCCTTATATACCTTGCATGTAAAACTGTTTCCCCATTAGTCTCAATTACATATGTTACAATGTTAACTCTTAGCAACTTTTATTTTTGGTGAAAGACCTGGTTAGTAAGCAATTTTATTTATGTATCAGGTGTGTAGCCTAGGACACCAGACAGAAATGCAGATAAGGTCTCACTATTTCCAACACAGTTGGGGGCATGGATAACTCCATATGTCCCCAGGCCTTATCTAGAATCTAGCTACAAAGTAGGTAAGTTGTACAAGTATCAAAAGTCAAAGATGTAGTTTATAACCTGAAGCCTTCTAGCAAAGACAGTATTTGACCTAATTTAGACTAAATGTCTAAGTTTTGAAGATGTTTGTGTTTTACCAATAATCTTGTAAAGTTTCTTTATTTCATAAAGATTACTAAAGTCATGTGAATTAAAAGACATTAAAGTTTTTATTTTTCTGACAAAATATTTGATTTCAGCACTTATTTTTCTTTAAGCCAATCAATTAGAGCTTTTTATATAAATACCACACACACAACACATATAAATACACAGACGAAAAACAAAAACAAGAACAAAAAACAAAACTTAGATACACAGACAGAAGCAGAACCAATAGTTGTAAGATTTTTCATTTGCCAGTTTTTAAGTTTTTCTTTCCCATTTTATGAACTCTGTCATGACTTACACAGACCATGTGTGACATGCTTAGACTTTCTAACTTGTCTTATATTTCCCTGTTTCCTAAATAATCAGTCATTCTACTTTAGGACAAGAATTTACCATACAAGATCTTTTCTCACATAATATTTCTTTTCTTTATAACTTTCCTTACCAAAAATACATCTTCATATTCATAGCTTTCTTCACACCTCTCTCCTCTACTGTTTTTTTTTCTTTCTACCTTGTTTCTATTTTCTTCTGTTCCCTGTCCTCATTGTCAGCTAAGCAATGCTAAATTACATTTCCAAAGGGCCAACTCTTAGATGAAACAAAATAGAGAATTCATATTTTATTCAAACCAAGGAAAATGGTGTGAATAACAGTTCAGTTAAGACAGCCAGGGCCAAGTGTGGTGGCTTACGCCTATAATCACAGCACTTTGGGAGGCCAAGGTGGGTGGATCACCTAAGGTAAGGAGTTCGTGACCAGCCTGGCCAACATGGTGAAACCCCACCTGTAATAAAAATACAAAATTAACTGGACATGGTGGTGGGTGCCACTCCAGCCTTGGAGACAAGAGCAAAACTCTTGTCTAAAAAAAAAAAAAAAAGACAGCTAGAAAAAGCATACACTCTTACACATAGAGATTTCTCCAAGGATGTTAATTACTGACTGGCTTTAGGGTAGAGCCTTTTAAAGAACGATGCCAGAAAAGCATGCGGTTTCTAGGGCCTAATAAGGAAACACAGCTGGAAGGCAAAACAGATCCCCAATAATTAAGGGGCCCATTTTTATACTGGATCCTGGCTCCCAAAAAAGAGATAAACAGCCCATCTCCCATGGGAGACTCATCTCTCAGTGGGAGTTGCAGATGTTTCCATACCTTTTAGGTGGCTGAGAGCATGTTTCTCTGGTCCAAACATGCGAAGAGCTGAGTATTCCCCCATAACTGCCATTAGCTGTCCCTTAAATGTATTTCCTACCTAGTTATTACACATGAAGGCTAAAAACTCTCTCGTAATGCAAAGTAATTTCTTTTTTTTTGAGACAGAGTTTCACTCTTGTTGCCCAGGCTGGAGTGCAATGATGTGATCTTGGCTCACCACAACCTCTGCCTCCCAGGTTCAAGCAATTCTCCTGCCTCAGCCTCCTGAATAGCTGGGATTATAGGCATGCACCACCACGTCCAGCTAATTTTGTATTTTTAGTAGAGATGGGGTTTCTCCATGTTGAGTCTGGTCTCAAGCTCCTGACCTCAGGTGATCTGCCCCCCTTGGCCTCCCAAAGTGCTAGGATTACAGGTGTGAGCCACCATGCCCGGCCAATGCAAAGTAATTTCTGATACCCCCCAAAAGTCAAAACGTCAGGTAATGCAATGCAAAACAGAACAGAGCCTTAGATTTTGAGAGGCATCTGTCCACTTTTATTTTATGTTTTTTTGAGACAGAGTCTTGCTCTGTTGCCCAGGCTGGAGTGCAGTGGTGTAATCTCAGCTCACTGCAAACTCTGCCTCAGGAGTTCAAGCAATTCTCTGCCTCAGCCTCCCAAGTAGCTGGGATTACAGGAACCTGCCACCATGCCCAGCTAATTTTTGTATTTTTAATAGAGATGAGGTTTCATCATCTTGGCCAGGCTGGTCTTGAACTCCTGACCTCGTGATCCACCCGCCTCGGCCTCCCAAAGTGCTGGGATTACAGGTGTGAGCCACTGCGCCTGGCCTATCCACTTTTAATTCCTAGGGTTCCATGAAGAAAAGAGAAGTTTTCCCCAAAATGGGGTCTGTGTCACCTCCTCTGTTTTTCCCAAGGAGTCCCAGGCTATTAGAAATTATCTTAGGTCCTCTTATATAGGCATGAAGGTGGCAAGAATAAAAACTGGAGAAAGAGAATTCAGTTGTCTGAGAAGAAAAAGTTTTTGTTTTTGTTTTTTCCAGGAAAGTAAGATTCAAAAAAAAAAACCATAAACACCTTTAAAACGTATGCATAGCTTGGACATCTGCTTTAAATGAAGCTGGCTTTTAACCAAACCTCTTATTACTAGACTCTAGTTAAGACAAACAGTCAATATTTCTGGCTTTTGGACTTTACCAAAGGTAACTTCTCAGATGAAACCAATAAGTTTTAACTAAGGTTATGATTTAACTGTGGGTGTACCGGGTATTTCCAAAGAGCTGGTAAGCAGTTTTTACAAGATCTGGAATCTGTTAAGGTAGCACAGAGAAAGGAAAATTTGAGAAGGGGAGTCAGAAGTTGTTCATGGACGGGGGCACATGTTCTCAGGATCTCCTGAGGGTTGTGTCATGGGCAAAAAAAAAAAAAAAAAAAAAGTAATAAAAATTAAAAAAGAAGTTGTTCATGGAGAGGCAGATAATAAATGGCAAAGGTCACACAAATAAACCAGAAAGGACTTATTCCCCAGGCTGGAAATTGAACCCTGGCCACCATTGTGAAAAGAGAGAAATCTTAGCTACTGAGCTACATCATTGGGCAGTTTCTGTTACTCTTCCCGGAAGAAGCCTAGAGCAGCCAATTTTGAACTTGCTAAGGCTTTTAACTGCTCAAGGTAATTTTTAGGGCTATGACATGAGCCCCCAAATTCCTGCCCTCCAGATGGCAGAGACCAAGAGAAAGTACCAGGGTTACAATGTCAGACTCCCAAGGACATAAAATAAGGTGAGGGAGAAACCTCATCCAGGTTTTTTGTTTGTTTTGTTTTTTGGTTTCATTAACCTGCAGTGTTTGTAACTGAACAGCTTTCTGGGGCGGCTTGAACAGAGGGCTTACAGGGTTCCTTGGCTGGCATTCTATCCTATGGTATCTCTTTTTATGACAGAATGACACAGAAAAACAAATTCGTACAACAAATTACACTGGATTTGTTACAGCCTAAGATGAGCTTCATAAATCCTTTTTCCCAGTAATGAAAACTTTGCAGAGGAGATAAAAAGTGATTTTTACCATACATTCAACTGGTTTGCGCACAGAGAGAGAGGAAAGGGAAGGGAGAAAAGCATTGCCTGCAGCAGGGCGGGAGAGGCAAGGAGCTCAGAGGGGCCAGGGAAAGACCCACCCATTGCAGCGACACTGGATCAAACATTCAGGCAGCTGATCGTCAGTCTTGACGGGATCTTTTCTGGTAGTCTCAATGGCTCTCAAGTTTCCCCCTTTAGGGAGAAAAAAGCTCCCTGTGTCCCACAATCCTGTACATGCCTAATCCTGTAACTTGTGGCCTTCAGCAAAGAGCGCAAGGCAGATTAATCCAAAGAGAATAGTGGTTAACATCCTGTAGTACCAAATCCATTTTTAACCAAGAGGAATGTTACCAAGGGAGACCTGTAACTCCCTATGTCTTAGGAGAGACTCTGACCTTCCTAAGTTGAGCCTTTAGCCCAAGTTCAGACAAGCATCCTTGCCCTTTACTGTGATGGGCCTTTTAACCCCTTATGCCTGCCTGTCTGCCTGCCTGCCTGCCTGCCTTCCTTCCTCCTTCCCTCCCTCCCTCCCTCCTTCCCTTCCTCCCTTCCATCTTCCTCCCTTCCTTCCTCCCTTCCTTCCTTTCTTCCTTCCTTTTCTCTTTTAATATATAAAAACTTTTAGCTAATCTTCTCTATATCATTCCAATTTTAGTATATGTGTTGCTGAAGCGAGCACAACCCGCTATGTCTTAGGAGGGATTCTAACCCTTTCAGGTTGGGCCTCTAACCCAACTTTGTCCTTTACCTAGGATAAAATGTACCCCAGCACTTACCCAAAGTCAGCCAATTGGTGCTGCATGGATAATTTTCCTTTGGATTGGGAGGTCTCTCCAGTATTGTCCCTTCATGGTTCCCGGGAAGATGTTATGGGAAAGGGGTCCCAATCCAGACCCCAAGAGAGGGTTCTTGGATCTTGCACAAGAAAGAATTCAGGGCAAGTCCATAAAGTGAAAGCAAGTTTGTTAGAGAACTAAAGAAACAAAAGAATGGCTACTCCATAGGCAGAGTAGCCCTGAGTGCTTCCAGTTGGCTATTTTTATGGTTATTTTTTGATCATATGCTAAATATAGGGTGGATTATTCATGAGTTTTCCAAGGAAGGGACAGGGATTTCCCAGAACTGAGGGCTCCTCTTTTTTTTAGATCATGTAGGGTAACTTCCAGATATTGCCATGGCAATTGCAAACTGCCGTGGTGCTGGGAGGAGTGTCTTCTAGCATGCTAATACATTATAATTAGTGTATAATGAGCAGTGAGGGCAACCAGAGGTCAGTTTCATCGCTATCTTGGTTTTGGTGGGTTTTGACCAGCTTCTTTACTGCATCCTGTTTTATCAGCAGGGAATTTGTGACCTAGATGTTGTGTTGACCTAGCTCATCCTGCAACTAAGAATGCCTAACCTCCTGGGAATGCAGCCCAGCAGGTCTCAGCCTCATTTTACCCAGCCCCAGTTCAATATGGAGTTGCTTTGGTTCTAACGCCTCTGACAGTATGGAGGACTTACAATTCTTAAGAAGAGAGAGGTTGCTGAGCTTTAGAGAATAAGCTGAAACATGCATGAAGCACTAATAACTAATACTCTTGCCCTGTACTTTGTTAATTTAGTGATAAATTTTACAGCTGGTTCTTTGAATAATTTACATTAATTAAGTTTCTCTGTCTGATGTGAAGTAGCCAGTGAATGAGCAAAGCCTAATTCTCCAATAAAGATAATAAAGCCCTTCTTGGGTTAAATGGAAGTGGGAGAATGTCACATCTGTTTCTGTCCATTTCCACTCCTTCTCCTTCTCCTCTGGACCAAAGAGGGCTGGCTGATGGAGTTAACCAGGAAGGCTTCAAATGGGAAAATTGGCCTGTTTAAACTCCTGCTAGTATTAAACCGTTCCTAAGTCCTATGTAAGTTAAGACAAAAAAGTTATGAAACTCATATGAGTTATAGATATAGGATTCTATTAACAAGTATATCGTATCCAGATAAATATGGGCACCTTAAAAGTAGTTGTCCTGGGAATAAACACACATCTATCCAAAAAATTCTGTCATCATTACTCAAAATATTTTGCTCAACTTGCCATGTGGAGTTACTTTCAAAACCAGTCTGAGGCCTACAAGAAAACCAGTTTCACTTCCTTATAATCACACTTAGGATTTCAGATACTTGCTACTCTGCTTGTGTTTATTGGCCTTTTTTTTTTTTTTTTTTTTTTTTTAACAGTTACCTCTTTTTATTTCTCTAGCCCCAAGCAAGAAAAACTCTGGGTTCACATAGTGCTCCAGGTACAGGACAAGGCTCACATCATACAGAGCCCAAGCAATGAAGAAAGATTGGCATGCTTCACAAGACTTTGACCTTTAAACAAAGCATGGTCAGTCTGTTTTCTCCAGTGTCCTGTTTCTGCTTTGTGGTCCCCTCTCCCACCCTTCTTGCATTAAAGAACCCTTAAACCTGAGGCTGGGGACACGGCCTTGAATTGTCCTCTCAGAGGAAACAGGGAGAATGGGTAGAGAGAGGTACTTTGGAGGTCTCTTTTTCCTTCCGCTCGTGGGTAGTTAATGATCTACCAGCAGTCCCCACTCTTGGGGAGACTGGGATCATGTTCCAGCCCCACATCATGGCTCAGGGCAGAGGGCACTTTATACACAGAGGGAACTGCATCTGACTTTCCTACTTCATCTTTAGAGTCAGTAGCCATCTGCGGTCTTGTATGTTCTCAGTTCTCAGGCTCCAGATATGAAAATGGATCTTCCCATTTTCTTTCTCTCTGAGTCTGCTCTGAGGGAAGATGAGGACGTTTACTAGCAGAGGAAAAAGAAATACTGAAGTTTGCAAAAATTGATAGAAAGCTGGGCTCCCTGCTCATCAGGCCTCCTTCCTCCCCAGCAGTTTCTAAACCCCCAGAACATTACAGTGAGATTTTAGCTGATGGTACAAACATGTCTACAGGATTTCCTCAAGCTGGGGCTACATTTGAAGGCTTTATATTTTGGCATCTGACCTGCTTTTGTCTTTTCATTTTGGCCATCTGACCTGCTTTTCTCTTTTCCAGAGGATTCTACTTTTCACGAATAGGTATGATCTAGGAATTCAGCCTCCCTCACCGTTCACTAATTGCAGAATAAGCAATACAGAGGCTGTTCAGGGAGTATCTTATCTGTGGGGAGAGAGAGAGGAAGCACTGGAACACCTGCCAGGGAAGGGACCAGAGGGCATAATTAATAAATGAACAACCCTGGAGCAGAATAGGGGAGGAGTTAGACACAAGGAAGGAAGCTAAAGGAAGCCAGAGAATTTCAGGAATTGAGGATATCATATGGAGAAATAAAGAGGGAGTTAGACAGAGGCTGTTGATGGTCCCTCCCCTGCCACCTGAAAGAATTGCCTGATCAAGGCCTACTATGGGCGTGGTCTTAGGCTAGTTTTTAGGAATAAAGAGATAGATAAGACACAGTCCTTATTTTACAAGTTTACAGTCTAACAAAAAGGAGATACATTAACAAATTGGAGGATATTTTTCAGAATGTGTGGTATTGTAGGCTAGGAGTCTGCTACCATTGCTAATAGCTGGCATTTATTTTTTACCCACCGTTTTCTAAGCATTTTACACATTAAATAATTCATCAACTCCTGACATCAGCCCCTTGAAGTATATATTGCTATTGCTCTAATCCTTGTTTTATAGGTAAAGAATCTGAGGCACAGAGACATTACACATATCCTGCCTGAGGTCTCACAGCAGGCACTCAGAAGCAGAACTCCAGCACAGGTAGTCTGGTTCTAGAACCTACACTTGCACTAACATGGCTGCTAGTAAGTCATGTGGGGAAGCTCTGCTACTTCACGTCTATGTGCCTTTGTACCCACTTGTCTTTCCTTGGCCTGAGATACTCTTCCTTAAAGCCTCTGGTCAACGAGGGGCTCTTCTTTGATATCTACTCTGACTCCTTCTGACTATCCCAGAACCATTGCTGCCCTTGGAGCTGACCCAACACTTTGTCATTGTATTCTATTTGTTGGAATGTCTGACTCCTTTTATTATAAGCCTCTGGAGAGCAAGGAATTTTTGTTCTCGGAAAACAGTTATAAAAGTAGAGCCAATAATGTAATGAGTTTGCATTTACTTATCCAGCTTCAGTGATGAACATTTCAATTCAATCTCTTGTCATCTATATTCCCACTTCCAACTATGAATTATTTTGTAGAAAATCATAGACATCAAATCATTTCATCTGTAGATATTTCAGCTTACTCCTAAAATACAAGGGCATTTTAAGAAACAATATCACAAATATATCAGAAAACATTGTCACACTAAAAGATTGTTTCCTCCTGGGCCGGGCGCGGTGGCTCACACCTGTAATCCCAGCACTTTGGGAGGCTGAGGCAGGCAGATCACAAGGTCAGGAGATCGAGACCATCCTGGTGAGCATGATGAAACCCCGTCTCTACTAAAAATACAAAAAAATTAGCCGGGCGTGGTGGTGGGCACCTGTAGTCCCAGCTACTCGGAAGGCTGAGGCAGGAGAATGTTATGAACCCGGGAGGCGGAGCTTGCAGTGAGCGGAGATCACACCACTTCACTCCAGCCTGGGCAACAGAGCAAGACTCCGTCTCAAAAAAAAAAAAAAAAGATTATTTCCTCCTTAATATCATAAAATATCCAGCCAATGATCAAATTTCTGCAATTACCTTATAATTGTTCTTCCTTTCCGTTTTTCATTTATTTGTTCTTTCTTTCATTCCTTCCTTTGTTCTTTCCCTCCCTCCTCTTCTTCTTTTTTAAATAGTAGGATTGTTTGAATCAGAATCCAAATCAGAAGGACTTTATTTTTTAATCTTCATGTTCTCTTCAACACCTAGCTTAGTATTTGACATATAGTAAGTCCTCAATAAATGTTTGTTAAACAAATAATCAGACACCTAGAAAAGGTCCTGTTTGATATTTGGTTGGTTTCTTGGAATGCCTTTCAATTTCTGATAATCTTAGTTTTTCAGGGGTTAACTTTGGTGCTAGCTATTATCAGTGTATGAACATTGCTAGAGGTTTGAGGGCAATGGGTATATCCTTGACTCAGACATTTCTAGGCCGGGAGGAAATGGGGGTCCTTTCTTTCTTTCTTTCTTTTTTTTTTTTTTTTGCTTTGAGACAGAGTCTCTTGCTGTCACCCAGGTTGCAGTGTAGTGGCATGGCCTTGGCTCACTGCAACCTCTACCTTCCAAGTTCAAGTGATTCTTGTGCCCCAGCCTCCCGAGTAGCTGGGATTATAGGCATACACCACCATACCCTGCTAATTTTTTGTATTTTTAGTACAGATGGGGTTTCACATGTTGCCAAGGCTGGTCTTGAACTCCTGGCCTCAGGTGATTTGCCCGCCTCGGCCTCCCAAAGTGTTAGGATTACAGGTGTGAGCCACTGTGCCTGGCCTGGTCCTTGCTTTCTTGTTTCTGTTTTTTGTCCTTGGTCTCTGTCATGGGCTGAATTGTGTTCCCTTAAAATTCTTCTGTTGAAACCCTAACCCCTAGTGCCTCAGAATGTGACTGTATTTGGAAATAGGGGCTTTAGAGGTGATTAAGATAATGCCTGTAGGGTGAGCCCTAATTCATTCTGACTGATGTCCTTAAAGAAGAGGAAATTTGGAGTCAGAGAGAGACACCACAGATGTGTAGGTACAGAGAAGAGACCATGTGAGGAGATAGCAAGAAGGCACCTCCAAAACTATGAGAAATAAATTTCTGTTGCTTAAGTCATTTAGGCTTTCTGGTACTTGGTTGTGGCAGCCATATAGTCATATGGCAGCCATATAGTCTGTTATAGCAGACTAATAACAGTATCTTATTACACGTTAAATTGTGACTCACTCCTGTAATCCCAGCACTTTGTTAGGCCGAGGCAGGAAGATTGCTTCTGTTCAGGAGTTCAAGAACAGCCTGGGCAACATAGTGAGACCCTGTGTCTACAAAAAATAAAAATATTAGCCCCATGTGGTGGTATGCGCTTGTGGTCCCACCTAGTCAGGAGGCTGAACCTAGGAATCGCCTGAGTCTGGGAGGTCAAGACTGCAATTAGCCATGATTGTGCCCCTACACTCCAGCCTGGGAAACATAGTGAGATCCTGTCTCTAAAAATAAAAGTTGGGGGCCAGGTGCAGTGGCTCGCACCTGTAATCCCAGCACTCTGGGAGGCCAAGGTAGGTGGATCACTTGAGGTCAGGAGTTTGAGACCAGCCTCACCAACATAGTAAAACCCCAACTCTAATAAAAAGAATACAAAAATTAGCCTGGTGTGATAGCATGCACCTGTAATCTCAGCTACTCAGGAGGCTGAGGCACAAGAATCACTTGAACCCAGGATACCGAGGTTGCATTGGGCTGAGATCGTGCCACTGTACTCCAGCCTGGGTGACAGAGTGAGACTGTCTCAAAAAAAAAAAAAAAAAAATGTTGGATCGATCATTTTTGACTTCTTTGCCACTTCCTCTGAACAGGATTATAAAGGAGCTTCCAGAAAGCACCAATGGCTTTATGTGTGCTTGGTACACAGAATTCTAAGACGGCCCCTAATACCTGGAACTATGAATGATGAGATATCACACCCATGATTATGTTACCTTTTGTGGCAAACAGGATTTTAAAGACATAATTAAGGTTACAACTTAGTTGATTTTGAATTAATCAGAAGGGAAATGATCTGAGTGGACCTAATGTAATCATGTGAGCTTTTTAAAAGCAAAATCAGAGAGTTTCCTCAGGCTGGTCTCAGAAGGGAAAATTAGAGAGAGTACAAGTGTGAGAGGAATTTGACTTGAGAGAGGTTCTCCATGGCTAAGATGGAGGAGGTCACAGTGCTAGGACCTGAGAAGGTCTTCTAGGAGCTAATAATAGTCCCTGGCCGACAACAGGACAATGGGGAACTCAAACTATGACTTCAAGGAACTGAATTCTGCAAACTAATGAGTAAGTGTTGTTTAAGCCACTAAATTAGTGGTGGTTTATTGTATAGCAATAGAACATGAATACAGGTGCTTTGTACCTGATAGATTGAATTATTGGCTCCTTTCCTTAGTTTATATTTAAAAATTGAAGTAAAATTAAAATACATTGAAATGTATATAGATCTCAAGTATACAAGTTGATTTTTGGTAAATGTGTATACCCATGCAATCACTACCTGAATTGAGATGTAGAACATTTCCATCAGCCCAGAGCTCCCTTGAGCACCTGTGCCATTAATCCCACCCTCTAGGGTGAATTCTTAACACCATTAATTGGAATTGCCTGTTTTTGAGCTTCATTTAAATGGCATCATATAGGCTGGGCATAATGACTTATGCTTGTAATTTCAGCACTTTGAGAGGCCAAGGCGGGAAGATCACTTACCTCTAGCAGTTCAAGACCAGCCTGGGCAACATAGCGAGACCTCCTCTCTACAAAAAATAAAAAATTAGCTGGGTGTGGTGGTGGCATGCATCTGTAGTCCCAGCTACTGAGGAGGTTGACGTGGGAGCATTACTTGAGCCTGGGAGGTCAAGGCTGCAGTAAGCCATGATTGTGCCACTGCACTCAGCCTGGTGACAGAGTGAGACCCTGTCTGAAAAAGAACAATGACATTATATAACATGTGCTCCTTTGTGTGTGGCTTCTTTTGCATGGCATAATGTTTTCAAGATTTATCTTCTCTTTTTTTTTGAGATGGAGTCTTGCTCTGTCATCAGGCTGGAGTGCAGTGGTGTGATCTCGGCTCACTGCAACCTCCACCTCTTGGGTTCAAGCAATTCTTCTGCCTCAGCCTCCTGAGTAGCTGGGACCACAGACGCCCACCACCTCGCCCGGCTAGTTTTTTGTATTTTTTAGTAGAGACGGGGTTTCACCGTGTTAGCCAGGATGGTCTCGATCTTCTGACCTCGTGATCCGCCCGTCTCGGCCTCCCGAAGTGCTGGGATTACAGGCTTGAGCCACCGCGCCCGGCCGTGAACTAGTTTTTAGGAAGGTAATGAGGCAGTCATATGCAAGGAAGATTTTAGAGAGACTGGAGACACGAAGTCAAGCAAGACTGTGTGCTGTTGAGGGTCTGGGTCAGTTAGGTTTGTGGGAATGGTGAGAACAGTATAACTGAGAGTTGTTAAAAAAGGATCAAGAGGCTTTCACAGTGTATTGAATCTGGAAACAAATGAGCAGGGGCTGTGGAAACTTAGGAGGTGTCACTGGGAGAAATGAGTGAGCTGTGTGGGAGAGCTTGTTTAAATGGGTAATTTCACACAGTATTTGGATGTGGGTGTCATGAGTTCTGGAAGTAGTTGGGGTAGAGATATAAATTAAGAGCCATCTCCAGAGAGGTCACTAAGCTGATGAAAGAGGGTGGATGGAGATAAGAAAGGTCTGAGTACTAAATCTGGTGTCGGGGAGCAGTACATAAGTGGGATATGGAGGGAGGAGAACTTTCCAGAACGGAAAAGTTGTCTGTGATCTTAGATATTGTAAAAGGAAAAAGTGTGAGGACCGTAAAAATGCCTTTGGATTTGGCCAAGACATGGATACTGATTTTATGCTGTTTCCAGCGATCTTGAGTATGGAGGCACTGCAGAGGGCCAGGAAAAATTAGGTGATGAGGAAAGGGAAAGACAGCACATGTGTTTCAATTGCTTGGAAGTGAAGGAAATGAGGTTATAGCTTAGTACTTAGCAGAATTAATAAATGAAGGCTACTCAGGTTAGAAGAGATCTGACCCTCCTAGAGGGCAGAATAAAGGAACTGGGAACCAGGAAGAGTTAGAAGGTGAATGAACCTGTGGAGACCCTTGTATTGCTACATCTAATTCACTGGAGCCGCCAGAGTGGGAAGGGTTGTTGGCCCCTAATGAAGAGGCTGGGAGGTCTTTTACTCCTGAGATCATCTTCTGTCCCAGAGGAAGGTAGGCACTTCCTCCCAGGCAAGTTGGAGCTGTGGTCTGTTGCTCCCAGATAGACTCACTTTGTTAGCAGGTATGCAAATGAATTTACCTAATTCTCTGATCACTAGATCAAATATCTGTAGACTTAGAAATAGTTTTATGGCCTATGGCCGGGCGCAGTTGCTCACTCCTGTAATCCCAGCACTTTGGGAGGCCAAGGTGGGCGGATTGCCTGAGGTCAGGAGTTTGAAACCAGTCTGGCGAACATGGTGAAACCCCGTCTCTACTAAAAATACAAAAAAAGGCCGGGCGCGGTGGCTCACGCCTGTAATCCCTGCACTTTGGGAGGCCGAGGCGGGCGGATCACGAGGTCAGGAGATCGAGACCATCCTGGCTAACACGGTGAAACCCCGTCTCTACTAAAACACAAAAAATTAGCCGGGCGCGGTGGCGGGCGCCTGTAGTCCCAGCTACTTGGGAGGCTGAGGCAGGAGAATGGCGCGGACCCGGGAGGCGGAGCTTGCAGTGAGCCGAGATCGCGCCACTGCACTCCAGCCTGGGCGACAGAGTGAAGACTCCGCCTCAAAAAACAAACAAACAAACAAAAAAAAACCAAAAAAAAAAAAAAACAAAAAAAACAAAAAACAAAAAAATTAGCTGGGCATGGTGGCATGCACCTGTAATCCCAGCTACTTGGGGAGGCTGAGATGGGGGATTGCTTGAACCAGGAAAGTGGAGGTTGCAGTGAGCTGAGATAGTGCCACTGCACTCCAGCCTGGGTGACAGAGCAAGACTCTTTCAAAAATGAAAAAAAAGAAATAGTTTTACTCTGACTCACCATTGAACAATTTGTTTATTCTGCCTGTAGAGAAAAACATTGTCTAAGGTAGTATCAACCATGAGGCAGCATGTTGATGTCTGATATATTATTTTTATTATAAAAACATAGAACAATTTTCATATATAATTCAGACATGGTCTTAGCCAGGAAAAATTAAATAATACAGCATAGCATGGATGAGGGAAAGTATGCACAGTCCGTATCAGGGTTAGAAAACCCTGAAAGAGGTACCTGAGTATAGAGAACTCCAAGCTAATCCTCTTGGAAAAAGCCTCTTAGGCCTAACATGAGATCAGGTAGGCAATATAGAATAAAACCTTTCTCTTAGCCCCAAAGAGATTCCATCGGTGTAGAAGACTGGGTGAGAAGTACTTTTGCCTGTCTTCCTCCTGTCCTTCCTTTTTATTATAAGACACATTTATAGACCCCATAGGAGAAAAGATAAATTTCAGAGGCTGTTAAAAAAGGCTAGGCCTAAGTTACAATCCTCCTCCTCACAGCCCTGTTTCCTCAAGGGGCATCAGCACCAGTGCAGCTTTCTAGTTGTAAACAATGCCACCAGCACGAGTGATAGTGTCCCTGTAGGGTGTTCCCACTTCTCAAGGACCAAATACACCTTAGCAGAGGCCAAGGTTTCCTGAGAAAGTGAGTGGGGGCAGACAGAAAATGCACAGGTGCAAACTTGGAACAGAATGGTAGTTGATGATTGGTCTGAGGTGCCTAGAAACCGAGTGAAATCTAGCTCTAGCCATGAGTGAAGAAAACCTTTTCTTATTTTCTATTTGGAGCCTCTGACAAAAAAACCTTGAGAGGCTTCTGACCAAGGGACCTGAGGGATTTTGGTGGTTTCTTTCACCTAAGGCAATCGGATTGGCTTACATAGTTAAGCTAAGTAAAAATAACCCTTTTCACATAAATAAGCAGTTACAAAAATTAAAATGGTGGAATGTCTCAGAGAAAAGGAGAAGAATCCCAATACCCCAAATTGTGTATTCTTTAACAATAATTTAAATAATCGCTGAAGGGCAGTTCTCTGATTCCTTTCCCAAGTTCCTAGCAGATTGTTTATCAGAAGCTGGTTCCCTCCTAAAGCTATAACCCCTTCCTCTCAGCACTGCTTTGAATAGAGCCCATAAAGATATTAAAACATATCTGTGCTTTTGCATTTTCCATCAGAAATTGCCTTGGATTTTGGCAAGTGATTTTCCTAGTTGCTTCTAGTGGATTCTCTGAAGACAGGCTTGCCAGAAGGACTAGGTGGTATTCTAGCTAAGCACCAAGGTGCTTAGACCCTGATCCTACAGGTGGACAACCCTGACAGTGGAGAAGGGTGTGGAATTTCACTATTGGTTATATATTTGATTTTCTTGTGTTTGGTGAGTTCACACAAGGCTTTGGAGAAATAGGAGAAGGCATTACTGCCTTTCTCTCTCTCTCGTTTTCTGGCACATGTACTTAATGGAAAGGGACATGACCTCAAGGCTATGGCAGATCCGAATTAGAGTGATAGGACCAGACTGAGGTGGGAAGGAATGAGTGCTCTGAACAGGCAAGTTTAAAACAAGTCCAGGTGGGGAAAAGGGAAAGGGAGGGGAAGTTTTGGCCACTCTTTCCCAAAGTCAGCTTTGCCAAATTTCAATGACAAGAAAGTTGGGTTTCCTACAGACTCCCAATGTACCTTTTCATCTATTGACACTGAGGGAGGGGCTGTGACCAGGCAGTCTGGAGGTGCCTATTAGGAAGAAAGAGTAGCAGAAAATTCTTTCTGTCTCCACCCCTCTACCACTACAGGGGAAAGGAATCTCCTAGTGATGAGGGTGAGAGACTTGAAAGACATCAGCACTGCGGTGAGCAGGACAGGTTTCGTTACTTCTTTTTTACTTCTGAATAAATTATTTCTGTGGCTGTTGGGGATGAGGAGGCTGAAGTTGGTTTTGTGGGTTGCTGGGCTTCAAAGTTCAGGGTAGAATAAGTAACTTCATTCATCTGAAAAGCACAAGTAATGATCAGTTAAGTCGGTGACACAGGGCAGGGCCTCACCTTGCCTGGTGTGATTCAGCACCACAAGCTGTTACCATTTTGAAATTTTAGCTCTGGAGAAGGGCTTTTGTTGTTACCCATTCTCTGCTTGCTGACCTCCTGATGAATGATCATTAGAAGAGAGAAATTATGGTATATATGCAATGGAATAGGATAATGCAGCAATGAGAACCAGTAAACCAGAAATACATACAACAATATGGATGAGTCTCACAAAGCAATGTTGAAGAAGCTACATATAAGGATATGTTATATTTCTCCTTTATGTAAGAACAAAACCAAGCAAAACTAATCTGGAGCATTAGAAGTCAGGATAGTGGTTACTCTTTGATCTTTGGAGGGAAGTGACTGGTAGAGTTTCTTTCTTTTTTTTTTTTTTTTGAGACGGAGTCTCGTTCTGTCGCCCAGGCTGGAGTTCAATGGCATGATCTCAGTTTGCTGCAAGCTCCACCTCCCAGGTTCAAGCGATTCTCCTGTCTCAGCCTCCCAAGTAGCTGGGATTATAGGCATCCACCACCATGCCCAGCTAATTTTTTATATTTTTAGTAGAGACAAGGTTTCACCGTGTTGGCCAGGCTGGTTTAGAACTCCTGACTTCAAGTGATCCACCTGCCTTGGCCTCGCAGACTGCTGGGATTACAGGTGTGAGCCACTGTGCCTGGCTGGAAGGGTTTCTTTTTAAGGGGAGGTCGTGTAGTATTTCATGATTTGGGTGCTGCTTACCTAGGTGTGTTCAACTTGTGAAAGTTCATACATTGTGAAAGTATAATTGTGATTTAGCATTTTTCAGTATGTGTGTTTGCTCTATAGAAAAGGTAAAATGAAAATGAAAAATTCTTATTTTTTTGTTTTTTTTGAGATGGAGTCTCTCTCTGTCGCCCAGGCTGGAGTGCAGTGGCGTGATCTCAGCTCACTGCAAGCTCCACCTCCCGGGTTCACACCATTCTCCTGCCTCAGCCTCCTGAGTAGCTGAGACTACAGGCGCCCACCACCACTCCTGGCTAATTTTTTGTATTTTTAGTAGAGACGGCGTTTCACCATGTTAGCCAGGATGGTCTCGATCTCCTGACCTCGTGATCTGCCTCCCAAAGTGCTGGAATTACAGGTGTGAGCCACCACATCTGGCCATAAAATGGAAAATTCTATACAATTATTATAAAAAACAGGATCTCAGATCTATTAAAATTGAAATTATCGTTTTGACTGTAAGAGCAGGATCAGACTGAAGGTAGGGGAGTGAGAATGATTCAGTGCTTTCCTTTTGTAGGCCATTGTGCTGGGTGCTCTATGTAGGTTATCTTGTTTAATCCCTTCAACTTCTCTTTGAAGTAGGCAGAATGCCCATTTTACAGATGACAAAGCTGAGGATCAAAGAGGTTAGGTTACTTGACAAGGGTCACAGAGCTACTAAGAGTAACATCCAGTATTCAGACACAGGATGGGAATAATTCCAAAATGCACATTCTTGCTGCAAGGTAGACTCATGGGAGTGATTACAAATATTTCTTTGTTGTTGCACTGAGGAACATTAACCCAAACTTGATGTTACATTGTGTCTTCAGGAATAACCAATTCTCTACAGAGTCATTTCCATGAGAAAATAAGCCCATGAAAACCGGATATGCTTACCTTGTTAGGTGGGTCGTTGGAGTGGTCCTGAGCTGAAAAAGCAAAAGAAGAGTTAGCAATCCATGGAAATGCAAAGCTGACTTAAGGTGATTCTAGCTGAAGGGGGTGGCAGTTGGAGGGTGGGGAGATTAAGGATTAGTTAAGGAATTTGCTTCCCTCAGAGTGTATGGTCCAGACCCAGCACGTTAGTACCAGAGAGGGAGCAGGGGCAGAGCCACAGGAGGCCACAATCCACTTCTGAAGAGTTCTACCAGTTCACAAGGCCTTGATTTTTGCCCAGATGTATTTCTCACCAACATGCTCCAGTGGCAAGGAGGGGCAGCACCCACAGCACCCACAAGACAAGGAAAGTCTCACCAAGGGAGAGTGCCCACATCCGTAATAGAGGCAGGAGGCGGAAGGAGTAAGGCTGAGGAAATGGCTCCTGGAAACACGGGATCTTCCTCAGGCCTGCCTGGCCAAGGCAGAGTGAGCCTCTCTCCTCAGATGTGTCTCAGGGGACTCCTGTGGCTAGGAAGGGTGGGAATACCTATGCCACTTAGGGTTGGGAAATAGAGATCCTTTCTGTGACAATTCACAAGGGAGGGAGTGGTTTGGGAATCCAGGATTCCCTGCCAGGGGAGGGCACGTGGTGGAACATACCAGTTCTCACTGGGTAAGTGGCTTTACTTACTGTGGTTGGAGACTGAGGGTTTGTGCTCTGTGAGATCACGCTGGTCAGTTGCCCTAAATAAATATCAGACACTGTGACTGCTATTCCCAAGCACAGGATCTTTGTTCTTTGAGTTAGGAAGGACACTGTGAGCAGGTAATTCCTTGGAGTCCTTGATGTTCATACTGCCTTTCTTCTGAGGGCCTCATTCCTTAGTCTAACTACAGTCTCTTCTAATGTTTAATCTTTTCCTGTTTGCTGGATGTTCACATTTCGTTTCATTGTTTATCATCTGCTTCTGTGCCTACTTCTATCCTTAAAACCTTTCCCATTTTGTTTTCTGGGGTAGATACTTTTTTTTTTTTTTCTTCTCTATTTATTGTTCAAAAGGACTTTAGTTGTTTTTGCTTTCTCTTAGGTTCTCTTCCTATGCTATTTCCCCCTCCTCTTCCTGCTGTGGTCAACAGAACATGTGACTTGCTTTCTCCTGCTGCTTCTTCCATTTTTTCATTTGTTTTCCTTCTTAGACCTTGCTTTCCCTGACTAGGGGACAGAGAAACATACTTGAGTCTCTTCCTCTAGATTAGATGGGGATTGGAATAGCCTTGTCCAGGAGATAATGGGAGATAGGGAGCATGAAGACCAGGGAAGAGGAAACCTGTGGGAATTAGTGCCAAGAAGCAGGAGTTTAGTGGGAGGAGAATGAGATCCAGGCCCAGAGACAGGCAAAGAAATTCTTTCCCTCTCCCAAGCATGGCAGTCAGCCTTGGAGGAAACAGAACAAGAGGAAAGGCCATCATACCTGCCAATCTTCCTAAAATGCAGAAAACACGCCAGGGCTGCTACTATCAGAACAACCAGGGCCAGTACTCCAATCACAATGCCAGCAATGGCCCCAGCTGGGAGGCTATTTTTTTGTGGATCATTATCTGTCATGGAAAGAAAAGAGGAGAAGAAATGAAGGTGAAATTATTTTACAGTGGGGGCTGGGAAACAACTCTCAGAATGAAGTAGTTTCTAATAGTTCCTTCAAGGAATACAGTTTCGTTGTAGGAAGGTTGCTGGAAAGTGATTAGCTAACTATATCCTTGCAATTTTTTTTTTCAATCACCATGTTTCTTCTTTTCTTTTCTTTTCTCTCTTCTTCTTCTTCTTCTTCTTTCTTCTTCTTCTTCTTCTTCTTCTTCTTCTTCTTCTTCTTCTTTCTTCTTCTTCTTCTTTCTTCTTCTTCTTCTTCTTTTTTTGAGACGGAGTCTTGCTCTGTCACCCTGGCTGGAGTGCAGCTGGAGATCTTGGCTCACTGTAACCTCTGCCTCCCGGGTTCAAGCGATTCTCCTGCCTCAGCCTTCCAAGTAGCTGGGACTACAGGCATGTGCCACCAAGCCTGGCTAATTTTTGTATTTTTTTAGTAGAGATGGGGTTTCACCATCTTGGCCAGGCTGGTCTTGAACTCCCGACCTTGTGATCCACCTGCCTCAGCCTCCCAAAGTGCTTGGATTATAGGGGTGAGCCACCATGCCCAGCCCCAGTCACCATGTTTCTAGGTTGATGATCTCTCTTCTGTCAATTCCACCCTGGCCTTTCTACACTCAGACATTTTTAAGGCTTTGAAATGTGAGAAAGGCTGATTGCTATTTTGTATATGATTAGAACTTTCCACCTTTTTCGTGGTTGCATCTTTTTCTCAGTGTCTCAGTTGTGACAGTCTGTGCATTCTGAATTCACCACCTCTTTTGCATAGAGAACTGGCTTCCCACTGGCTCCCAGCAGGGGTATGAAAGCAAGCCCAGTTCTGCATGACTGTTTTACTCTGAAGTGTGAATGGCTGGAGGACTCCCTGTCAGCCTTGCAGAAATGCTCTTAGAACTTCACTGCAGGCCGGGTGCCATGGCTCACGCCTGTAATCCCAGCACTTTGGGAGGCTGAGGCGGGTGGATCACGAGGTCAGGAGTTCAAGACCAGCCTGGTCAAGATGGTGAAACCCCATCTCTACTAAAAATACAAAAATTCGCCGGGGGTGGTGGCAGGCGACTGTAATTCCAGCTACTTAGGAAGCTGAGGCAGGAGAATCGCTTGAACCCGGGGGGTGGAGGTTGCAGTAAGCCGAGATCACACCACTGCACTCAAGCCTGGGTGACAGTGAGGCTCTGTCTCAAAAAAACAACAAAAAACAAACAAACAAACAAACAAAAAAACTGCACTGCAATCTAAAACTTCCTTCCTTTCTTTCTCTTCCACAGGAATCAGATCTGCATCATGGTCTGAGGTTCCTCTCACTCTCGCCTCACTTTCTCTCACAGGCATTTCCCCAGTTAATTATCTCGTATGTTTAATCTCATCTTCAGTGTATCTAGGTAGATGGAAACTGACATACCAGGCTTGAGACTCTGCTTTAATTCCTTTTTTTCCCCTTTCCCATATTTGATCATAGCCATGTCCCGGTGGGTTTCTTGTATAATGCTTCTCCCCCTATATATATAAAATAAATATACAAATAATACCTTTTGCATCTATTTCTTCTTCTTTTTCTTTTTGAGGCAGGTTCTCACTCTATCACCCAGGCTGGAGTGCAGTGGCACAATCATGGCTCATTGTAGCCTTTTGGGATCAAGTGAACCTCCCACCTCAGTCTCCTCAATAGCTGGGACTACAAGCACATGCCACCACACCTGGCTAATTCTTTTTCTTTCTTTCTTTTTTTTTTTTGAGACCGAGTTTCACTCTTGTTGCCCAGGCTAGAGTGCAATGGCGTGATCTCGGCTCTGCAACCTCTTTGCCTCCCAGGTTCCAAAGCGATTCTTCTGCCTCAGCCTCTGAATAGCTGGGATTACAGAGCCGCGTGCCACCACGCCCAGCTAATTTTTGTATGTTTTAGTAAGTCTTGAGGTTACTCCATGCTGGTTAGGCTGGTCTTGAACTCCCAACCTCAGGTGACCCGCCTGCCTCGCCTTCCCAAAGTGTTGGGATTACAGGCGTGAGCCACCACGCCTACCCACCTGGCTAATTTAGAAAAGTAATTTTTGTAGAGATAGGATTCCACTATATTGCCCAGGCTGGTCTTAGACTCTTGGGCTCAAGAGATCCTCCAGCCTTGGTCTTCCAAGTGTTGGGATTACAGATGTGAGCCACTGTGTCCAGCCTATTTCTCCTTTATATCTGTTGCAACTATTTGGGGCTTAACCCTCACCAGTCAACTCAGGCTGGTGATTAATGCTATGTTAGCTACTTTTGTGGGGTACTTCCTGTGTGCCAGGCCCTGTGCTGCTAAATGCTTTACGTGTATCTCATTTGATCCATAAAATGGTGCTGTCAGGTAGACATTATTTCCATTTTAAATATGAAAAAATGGAAGCTTAGAGTGGTGAAAAGCTTACCTAAAGTCAGATGGCTAGTGAGAGGTGGATCTGAGATTTGACTCTAGGACTACCTGATTTCAAGGCTAATGATAATAGCAATAGTAATAGCAGCTAACATTTATGAAACATTTCCTCTGTGCGTGGTGTTTTGCTGAAGGTTTATTATTACATTAAATCTTTAAAATAACACTAAGGGGCCAGGCGTGGTGGCTCACACCTCTAATCCCAGCACTTTGGGAAACTGAGATGGGAGGATTGCTTGAGCCCAGGAATTTGAGTCCAGCCTGGGTAACATGGTGGGATTCTGTCTCTTTGAAAACAAAAATAAAAATAAATTAGCCAGGTGTGATAGCATATACTACTTAGGAGGCTAAGGTGGGGGAATTGCTTGAGCCCAGGAGGTTGAAGCTGCAGTGAGCTGTGTTTGCACCACTGCACTCCAGTCTGGGTGACAAAGTGAGACCCTGTCTCAAAAACAAAACAAAAACCCAAAAGCCTTGCAATACTATGGAGCAGGCATTCTCAGTGCAATTTTCGGTTGAGGAATCCGAGGCTCAGAGTAGTTAAAAATCTTGTGCAAGAAAGAAATTCATAACTGTAGGCCAGGTACAGTGGTGCACGACTGTAATCCCAGCAATTTGGGAGGCTGAGGCAGGTGTATCACTTGAGCTCAGGAATTTGAGACCAGCTGGGCAAGATGGTGAAACCCTGTCTCTACAAAAAATTACAAAAATTAGCTGGGGGTGGTGGTGCGTGTTTGTAGTTTCAGCTACCCAGGAGGCTGAGGCAGGAGGATTGCTTGAACCTGGGAGGTTAAGGCTGCGGTGAGCCATGATCAGCCTCGGTGACAGTGAAAACCTGTCTCAAACCAAAAAAAAAAAAAAAAAAAAAAAAAAAAAAGTTGTTGTTCAAAAGAGATCATTATAATTGACAACTTGTAACTAGATTGACTAAGAAAGAAAGAAGATTCATATTACTAAAGTCAGAAATGAAAGTGAAACATTACTACTAATTCTGCAGAAATAATAAGGATTATAAGAGTACTATGAGTAATTGAATGCCAACAGATTGGATTACGTGGATGAAATGAACAAATTCCTAGAAACACAAAACCTGCCATGATAGAATCATGAATAAATAGAAAATCCGAATAGACCTATAAGCAGTAATGAAAATGAGTTGATAAAAGCATTTGACAAAATTCAACATTCTTTCATGCTAAAAAACACTGAAACTAGGAATAGAAGGAAATTCTCAACATAATAAATGCTACACGTGAAAACCCCCAGCTACCATCATAGTCAATGGTGAAAGATTGAAAACTTTTCCTTTAAAATCAAGAATAAGACAAGGATGCCTGCTTTTGCCACTTCTATTCAATGTAGTATTGGAAGACCTAGACAGAACAATTAGCCAAGAAAAAAAAAGCATCTAGATTGGAAAGAAGTACAATTATACCTGTTTGCAGAATACACTAACTTATATATAGAAAACCCTAGAGATCCCACAAAAAAACTATTAGAATAATAAATTCAGCCAAGTGGCAGTATACAAAATCAACAAACAAAAATCAGTTGTATTTTTGTATACTAACAATGAACAATTCAAAGGAAAATTAAGAAAAAAATTATGTTTATAAGAGCTTTAAAAATACTTAGAAATAAACTTAACCAAAGAGGTGAAAGATTTGTACCCTGAAAATACAAAACATTGCCAAAAGAAATTAAATAAGACATAAATGGAAAAGACATCCCATTTTCATGGATTAGAAGACTTAATATTGTTAAGATGACAGTACTACCCAAAGTGATCTACAAATTCAGTGCAATCTCTATCAAAATTCCAGTAATATTTTTTGCAGAAATAGAAAAATTCATTCTAAAATTTATATAGACTCTGAAGGGACCATGAATAGTCAAAGCAATCTTGAAAAAGAACAAAGTTGAAAGGCTCATACTTCCTGGTTTCAAAAATTTTTACAAAGTTACGGTAATCATCACGCCCATAATCTTAGCACTTTGGGAAGTGGAGGTGGGTGTATTGCTTGAGCTCAGGAGTTTGAGACCAGCCTTGGCAACATGGTGAAACCCCACCTCTACAAAGAAAAGCAACAAAACTAAACAAAAAAACCCCACATGATAACAACACAACAAACAAACAAAACCCAAAAGCTACAGTAATCAAAACAGTATGGTACTGGCAAAAAGAAATAGAAACCAGTGGAATAAAATATAGAGCCCTGAAAGAAATGTTTGCATACATAGCCAAATGGTTTTTGACAAGGGTGCCAAGTTCATTCAATGGGGAAAGGATAGTCTTTTCAACAAATAGCATTGAAGAAACTGGATATCCCTGCAAAAGAATGAAATTGAACCTTTATGTAACACCATATGTAAAAATTAATTCAAAATGCATAAAAGACCCAAATGTAAGAGCTAAAACTATAAAGCTCTTGGAAGATAGAGTGAAAACTTTGGAACTTTGAATTTGGCAATGATTTCTTGGCTATGACACCAAAAGCATAGGCAACGAAAGAAGAAATAGAGAAATTGAACTTCATGAAAATTAAAAGCTTTTGTGCATCAAAGCACATTATCACAAAAGTGAAAAGACCTCTTATAGAATGGGAGAAAATACTTGAGAATCACGTATCTGATAAGAGATTAATATCCAAAATATATAAAGAACTACTGCAACTCAACAAAAAATCCCCAAACAACCTAATTAAAACATGAGCAAAGAACTTGAATAAACATTTCTCCAAAGAAGATAAATGGCCAATAAGCACATGAAAAGATGCTAAATATTGCTAATCATTAGGGAAGTGCAAATCAAAACTCCAGTGATATACCACCTTACAACCATTAGGATGGCCCTTATAAAAAACAAAACAAAACAAAACAAAACCAAAAAACAACAAATGTTTTTGAGGATGTAGAGAAATTGGAACTCTAGTGCATTACTGGTGGGAATGTGAAATGGTATAGCCACTGTGGAAAATGGTATGATGGTTCTTCAAAATTAACCGGAATTACCATTTGATCCAGCAGTTCCACTTCTGCGTATCTATTCAAAAGAACTGAAAGCAGGGATTTGAACAGATGTTTGTATACCCATGTGTATAATAGCATTATTCATAATAGCCAAAAGGTGGAAGCAACCTAACTGTCCATAGATGGATGAATGGATAAGCAAAATGTGATATATCTATCTACACAGCGTAATAGTATTCGGTCTCCAAAAAGAATGAAATTCTGATACGTTCTACAACATAGATGGACCTTGAAGACATTATGCTAAATGATGTAAGCCAGACACAAAAGGACAAATATTGCATGCTTCCATCTGTATGAGAGGTACTTAGAATAGTTAAATACAGGGTGGGCACAGTGGCTCATTCCAGTAATCCCAGCACTTTGGGAGGCGGAGGCTGAGACTAGGAGATTGAGACCAGCCTGGGCAACACAGTGAAACCCCATCTCTACAAAAAAATTTAAAAAATTAGCCAGGCATGGTGGTGCACACCTGTAGTCCCAGCTACTCTGGAGGCTGAAGTGGCAGGATTGCTTGAGCCCAGGGGATTGAGGCTAGAGTGAGCTTTGATCACACCACAGCACTCCAGCCTGGGTGACAGATCAAGACCCCGTCTCAAAACAACAAAATAAACAAAAAAAACCCAACCAACCAAAAAAAACCCCAAAAACCAAAAAACAAAAAAACTAAGTATATTTGATTCAGAGCCTAAGCTCTTAACCACTTTGCAATTCTGTTTGCTATAATGGTCTCTTCATTGAGATTCTGCCTCATGTGAGTTTTATCCATTTTGCACACCGTTGGAAGAGTAATCCTCCAGGGACATATAGGAAGGGGTGAGGAGTCACTTACAGTTTACGATGAGCACGATGGGGTCGCTTCGGTTCTTACTGATTAGGTTGAAGACCTCACACGAATACTTCCCAGCATCCTCTCTCTTGACAGGGTTTATGCTGAGGGTGGCATTGTCCTGGGACAGCTTCATCCTCTCTGAGGACGGGAGACTCTGGTCCTTGAAGAACCAACTGATGGAGATTCCAGTGTCATTTGTGGAGCAGGTCAGGTTCACAGAATCCTTATCTTCTGTGACTGTGGTCTTGCTGGCTTTGATTTGGGGCTGTGCTACTACTGGACTTAGTTCTGTGGACAAACAGAGTATCTGAGATAACCTCCTGAGAACAGGGTTGGGGCCTGAGGCCTGGGGCTATGGTCCTTTCCCTGAGATCTTAGCCAGCTCTCAGGTCCCACAGTGAGCTGTGCAAAGGTGACCAACCAGGGGATAGCCCTGACCCTCTGCAGAAGGTCAAGTGTCTTTGTTCAGGTGATGATCTGTGAGGAGAGGGCTACACTTCCCTTCTGACCCCAGATTGTCTCAGAGTGACCCTCTGGGTATCTCTGTATCCCCACTTGGAATCCTCTTCTCAGTGTGCAGACCGAGCAACATCATCAGGTAGAATGTTTTGCCCACTGACTTTTTTTTTTTTTTTTTTTTTGAGACAGAGCCTTGCTCTGTCGCCCAGGCTGGAGTGCAGTGGCATGATCTTGGCTCACTGCAAACCCCGCCTTTCGGGTTCACGCCATTCTCCTGCATCAGCCTACCGAGTAGCTGGGACTACAGGCGCCTGCCACCACACCCGGATAATTTTTTGTGTTTTTAGTAGAGACCAGGTTTCACTGTGTCAGCCAGGGTGGTCTCGATCTCCTGACCTTGTGATCCCCCACCTCAGCCTCCCAAAGTGCTGGGGTTACAGGCACGAGCCACCGTGCTCGGCCTCCCACTGACTTTTGTGTGACCCTTTCCTGGAGCTTTCTGTGATCAGGCCTCCTTCCTGTGACTGTCACTTTACATAAAAAAAGGGAAGGTAGTGTGTTTCATTAAATAATTTTTTAGAGAATGAAGTTGGCCCATCCAGTCTTCACGACCTTAGTATCTGGAGAAGTTCCAATCCGAAGGATTTCTCACTGTAAAGAGGAGTTTTACTTCCTGGTCTGTGGATAGAATATCACAGTGAAGGAGATTCCTAGAGAGTAGGCACAGTGTTAACAAAAGGCTGATATTCTTACCTTCTCTACAAATACACACTGTTTGGCATTGCCCATTCTCTCCAATGCAGAGCCCCTGTGGCTGAATCTCTGGATTTCTCCAAGTGTGGGTCACTTGCTGTGTTCTGTGCTATCCCACATGCTGTGCCCACAGCCTCATACAGCTGGTGATTTCAGAGCCAGGACAAGCTCAGGGAGGTAGCCTGACCCAGGAGAGGATCAGGTGTTGACTGCTTTTTTTTTTTTTTTTTGAGACAGAGTCTTGCTCTGTCGTCCAGGCCTGAGTACAGTGGCGGGGACTCGGCTCACTGCCAAGCTCCGCCTCCGGGTTCACGCCATTCTCCTGCCTCCAGCCTCCTGAGTAGCTGGGACTACAGGCCGCTACCCCTGCGCCCGCCCTAGTTTTTGTATTTTTAGTAGAGGCAATTTCACCTGTGCTGAGAGATGAGGTCTCAATCTCTGACCTAAATGATCGCCCATCTCAGCCTCCCAAAGTGCTGGGATTCAAAACTTGAGCCACCCGGCGCTAACCTTTGAGACAGAGGTCTCTCTCTGTTGTCAGGCTGGAGTGCAGTGGCGCCATCTCGGCTCATTGCAACCTCTGCCTCCCAGGTTGAAGTGATTCTTGTGCCTCAGCCTCCCTAGTGACTGGGATTACAGGCACGTACAACCATGCCTGGTTAATTTTTTTTTTTTTTTTTTTAATTTTTAGTAGAGACGGAGTTTTTGCTATGTTGGTCAGGCTGGTCTCGAACTCCTAATGTCAGGTGATCCTCCTACCTCGGCCTTCCGAAGTGCTGGGATTGCAGGCATGAGCCACCACACCCAGCCATTGACTGCCATTTTGATTTAGCTGGATTCACGACAGGCCACCTGGCCACCTTCTCCACACACCTGCGTCCTACCCCACATGGAGTCAGGGCAGAGCCAATCACCGGGCAAGCTGGGAGTAGAGCAGGGAGCAAAGTCTGAGCTGCTCATCGCTGATGAAGGGCATTTCCTTCTCTCATTTAGGGAAAACTAATGTGAGCCTGTTTTAAAACCTCACATATTCCTTATATCTCATGGAGTAGGTAAAAGAAGGCCAAGAAGTTACAGAGGGGGACATGTCAGTGACAGAAGCAACTTGACCTTGAGGACCCTTTCTGCTTTCCCCTCTGTGAAGTCCCTCCTGCTACATGGGGCTTTCTGGGACTGAGAGAACCCCCTCCCCACATTCCAGGCTGGACCTAAGTTCAGCTGTGAGAAATCAGAAAAACAAAGGGAAGAGAGTCGGCAGAGATGAATTGAGAGGGTTCAGGGGAGAATTTGGACTTGTTTTGCCCGTTGGATACAGGCTGGAAAAGAAAATTTCTTCTCTGCTCCTATTTGAAAACCAGAGAGCTTGTACCCCAGAGCTTAATGTCAATGCCCCAGGAATTACTTACCAGAGACTATGATCATCTTGACTGTGGTCCTGTTGCGGCCAGTGACTGAGTTATTGGCGTGGCAGGTATAGGATCCACTATTATTCACAGTGATGTTGGGGATAAACAGCTCTTGTGTGCTTTGCTGGAATGTTTCATTAATAAGCCAGGAATATTTTGCAGGTGGGTTAGAGGCCGCAGAGCAGGAGAGGCTGAGGTTTGCCCCTGGACGGTAATAGGTGTCTGAAGGGGAAATGGTGGGGGTGTCTGGGCCATCTGGAGCAAAGAAAATAAAGCCACAGGTGATGTCATCAGAGGGAAAGGGAAGCTCCTGGTCTGGAGAAGGGCCACAGTGTTCCTCTCTACCAAGTCACAACCCTGAAGTCCCAACCAAACCTCCGCTGTGTCCACTGAGTCTGGGTCTGAGACATTCACCTGTTTCTTCCATCACAGGCTGCAGACCCTGAACCTCCCAGGACAGGAGCAGCCCCTCCCCTCCTATTCTTGGTCCAGGCTGGGACTGCCCAGGTTTGCTTGGGACAGGAAGTCATGGCCAGCCTGGGTGTCTAGAGTTAAGGGTCTGCGTCCTTAGACCTGAGAGGGACTGAGACGCCCGGCCTCTGGGTGCGTGGATTTGGGCTGGCGGCCTGGGCCACAGAGGAACAGAAAATACTCACAGGTGACATTCAAGGTGACTGTGTCACTGCGGTTGGCACTCACTGGGTTCTGTATTTCACACTCATAGGGTCCTGTGTCATTCCTTAAGACACTGAGTAGAGTGAGGGTCTTATTGCCATTGGAGAGCTGCAGCCTGGAACTGACCGGGAGGCTCTGATTGTTTACCCACCACAGGTAGGTTGTGTCCTGAGCCTCAGATTCACAGGTGAAGGTCACAGCATCCTTGTCCTCCACGGGGTTGGAGTTGTTGATGGCGATGTAGGGCTTGGGCAGCTCCGCTGTACAGATAACAGAGAGAAGATTGCCCTGTGTGGCACCTTTGATTCCTCCACAGGCATTTTTCTTTTCTCTCTTTTTTTTTTTGGAGATGGAGCCTGGCTCTGTTGCCCAGGCTGGAGTGCAGTGGTGTGATCTTGGCTCACTGCAACCTCCACCTCCTGGGTTCAAGCAATTCTCCTCCCTCAGCCTCCCAAGTAACTGGGATTACAGGCACATGCCACCATGCCCGACGGGCTTTCACTGTGTTGCCCAGGCTGGTCTCGAACTCCTGAGCTCTGGCAATCCGCCTGACTCGGCCTCCCAAAGTGCTGGGATTACAAATGTGAGCCACCGTGCCTGGCTGGGCATTTTTCTTTCTTTCTTTTTTTTTTGAGGCGGAGTCTCGCTTTGCTGCTGAGGCTGGGGTGCAGTGGCACGATCTTGGCTCACTGCAACCTCTTCCTCCTGGGTTCAAGTGATTCTCCTGCCTCAGCCTCCTGAGTAACTGGGTCTACAGGTGTGTGCCACCATACCTGACTAATTTTTTGTATTTTTGGTAGAGACAGGGTTTCACCATTAGCCAGGATGGTCTCGATCTCCTGACCTCGTGATCCGCCCGCCTCAGCCTCCCAAAGTGCTGGGATTCCGGCCAGGCATTTTTCAGAGTTGGCATCTCCCCACCTCTCAGCCAACCTGAGTCTTTAAAAGCCCACGGCAAGTGTGTGTTTCACAAGACAGATGCACGATGATCTGAGGGCTCAGAGACCGTGAGACCACCTGCTTTGTGTGAGAGAAGCACAGACTTTCTCAAGTGTGAACTGAGCAGCAGTGTTGGGTCGTGGACAGTCATAGCCCCCGCCACTTCTGGTCCTTCCCTGACTGGCTGCTGACTGCCTGGCCCACCTGTGGGTCCTCACCTGGAACGTGCAAGTGCTGGCTCCCTTCTAGCTTCACAGTCCTACTTTGCCCCACTAGGTGTGTTTTCTCTGCAGCTTCCCTGTCTAAGGACATCCTAGAGATGGGTAATGATGGGACTTCTCATTGTCCTTAAACCCTGAGGATACTGTGCAGCCTGGCCTGGGACTCTACATTTCAGCAGAAATAACACAGGGAACACCAGAGGCAAGCCTGAAGGTCAGCTCAGTCGTCAGGCAGTGGAACCACAAGGTGGGGCAGTTTTTCCCAGGTGTTTAATGATGACTGACTTGAGCCAGTGACTCCTAAAGATAGAGCAGAGTCCAAGGAATGATCTAGAAAAGAGTGAGGGTGACAGGCAGGAGCTGCCTGGATTTAACAGCATAACTATGTTCCTTGACTTTGGTTTTTAATGTCCCTTCTTCCCCTGAAAAGGGCAGGTGACAGCACTGTGGATCTTTTCTGAAATATGTGGGTTTTTTGCAAATGCAGAATAACTGACTAGTGGAATGGAAGGAGCATGAACTTGCTGAAAATCTGACCCTCATGGACCGTGTGTGTTTGGTAGATCTGGGATATAAATTTGAGAAGTTAGATTATTCCATTTGTGAAAATTGTTATTAATACTCTGGATCTAACACCAACTACTAAGAGGAATATTTCTCTAGAGAGCATGATAAACTCTTAAACCAAGCTCTGAAGTCCGGTAGGATCATGTTATGATCAAAGAAAGATGCTGAAGTCAGTTTGAAATCAGTGACTCCCTGGGTAGAAGGAACTCCTGGGTCCTGTTAGGAAGACAGAACTTGTCAGAAAGGATATCTGAGGGTTCTCAATTGCATTAAGAGAGAAACGATGCCATATGAGGAGAAGTGATGTATGTTATGTTAGTAAATTTAGAAAGAGTTCTATGTTACAAATTCCTGTGGAAATTCAGGTAAAAAGACGAGGAACCCAAAACAGTCGTGTGAAATACTTTCTTCCTTTTCTTTCAACCTTAGGAAACACAACTAGAGTTTGACCATATTCATCCAAATTGGGCAGAGTCTAAGTGAGACACTAGTGGCTAATGCATCTGCCTGTCCGAGAGATCCCACCTTATGACAATGGTGTCATCATGAGGACACAGATGTATGTGGAATGGGCAGCAAACCCATCAGACAGCACCTGCCTGGACAGCTCCACCTGGGGAAGGTCCCAGGAACCAGTAGAGGACCTGTAATCCCAGTTACTTGGGAGGCTAAGGTGGGAAAATCGCGTGAACCCAGGAGGCAGAGGTTGCAGTGAGCCAAGATCGTGCCACTGTGCTCCAGCCTGGGAGACAGAGCAAGACTCTATCTCTTTTTTTTTTTTTTTTTTGAGACAGAATCTCGCTCTGTCACCCGGGCTGGACAGTAGAGGATGTGAGCCCACAGCAGGACAGGGATGGAGTTGGGAGTCAAATGGGTGAAATGAGCCCATGGGCTTTGGGGACTGCAGACCTGTCCTTCTGCCTCTGATCCCCTGGTGAGTCAGTGTAGAGAGTGCACGGAGGAGTCGCTCGTCCCTGTCCTGTGGCCTGTTCCGGGACTCATGTTGGCCTCCCTGAGGGAAAGAGCCCTGGATGGGAACACAGTGGAAGCTTGTTCTCCTGGTGAGCTGGGGACAGTGGCTCGTGATGGACCTGGCAGGGGCGGCTGCTCCGGGTTGTTTTCTGTGCCTTTCCTACTGCCTGGGAGGTGGGCCTGGCCACAGTGTGAGCAGGAAGGGAACAGGACAGCCAGCCTTGTAAGAGGGAGTGTCTGGGAAAGGCCTAAGGTTGGAGGAAATGGTGCAGTTCAGCTGGGATAAAAGGAGAGGAAAATGAGGACATGGAGGAGCAGAGAGAGAGAGTCAGAGATGCCCACGATAGTGAGCAGTGGGGGCTACAGTGACCTCAGAGACCCCAGCAACCAGGAGCCTCTGGTGTCCCAGAATCAAGACCAGGGAGCCCTGAAAACCTTCCCACAGCCGAGCAGCCCCAGAGAGTCACATGAAATGTGGTACTTGGGGTGGCTTTAGGGGTAGATGGTCAGGGGATGGAACATGGGTCTCAGTCCCTGGAAGGATGGGGAGCAGGCATGGCAAGAACCTCCCAGGATTCTGCAACCAGATCCAATCTCTAAAGAGGTTATGGATCATTCAATCATTCATTCATTCATGAGAGAACTACTGAGCGAGTGTGTATTTCTTGTTGGGCCCTGGCTGGTGCAGGGTGTGAGTGGGGAGAGAAAGCAAAGTCCTTTCCTTTATCCTCCTGTGGGAGTGACACCAACACATCAGGAAACACAGGATTTCAAGTCCAGGGAGCAGAGGCGTGGGTCTGAGGGGATAGGCCTGAACTTTTTTTTTTTTTTTTGAGATAGAGTCTCGGCTGGGCACGGTGGCTGACACCTGTAATCCCAGCACTTTGGGAGGCTGAGGTGGGTGAATCACGAGGTCAGGAGATCCAGACCATCCTGGCTAACACAGTGAAACCTTGTCTTTACTAATAAAATACAAAAATATTAGGCGGGCGCGGTGGCCTGCGCCTGTAGTCCCAGCTACTCCAGAGGTTGAGGTAGGAGAATGGTGTGAACCTGGGAGGCGGAGCTTGCAGTGAGCTGAGGTTGCACCACTACACTCCAGCCTGGGTGACAGAGCGAGATTCTGTCTCAAAAAAAAAAAAAAAAAAGAGATAGAGTCTTGCTCTGTCTCCCAGGCTGGAGCACAGTGGCACGATCTTGGCTCACTGCAACCTCTGCCTCCTGGGTTCACGCGATTTTCCCACCTTAGCCTCCCAAGTAACTGGGATTACAGGCACGCACCACCACGCCCGGCTAATTTTTTTTGTATTTTTAGTAGAGATGGGGTTTCACCATGTTGGCCAGGCTGGTCTTGAACTCCTGACCTCAAGTGATCTGCCCATCTTGGCATCCCAAAGTGCTGGGATTACAGGTGTGAGCCCCCATGCCTGGCCCAGGCCTGGACATTTCCGACACTGACTCTAATTGTTGAATAAGTTCCAGAATAAAACTTGGTTAATTCTCCATTTGATCTCACTCCCCAGACCAGGATCTCCCCTCTGGGCTGCAGATGCCTAAGAAGAAAGGAACTGAACCAACTCTGGTATTGGGGTCCACAGATGCCAAATAAGGCCCCTGGAGTAGAGGAGAAGTTGAGGCTGTGGTTGAAGACACATCTCCTGTAACTGATTTGCCAGTTATGGTCTGTGTGACCTTGATATAGTGACTGTATTTATTGCCACGTGGCTCAGTTTCCCCTCAGACCTCAGAAAAACAGTATAAATGGTTAAAGGTTTTGGCTTGTCTTGTATCTGTGAATTAACGTTAAAATATTTGTAATTATTTGACCTCAGCTCGGCATAGGGGAGCTGCCCAAATAAACAATCTTTTTTTTTTTTTTTTGAGACAGAGTCTCGATCTGTCACCCAGGCTAGGGTGCAGTGGTGTGATCTCAGCTCATTGCAACCTCCGCCTTCCGGGTTCAAGCGATTCTCCTGCCTCAGCCTCCTGAGTAGCTGGGATTACAGGCGCACGCCACCATGCCCGGCTAATTTTTTTGTATTTTTAGTAGAGATGGGGTTTCACCATGTTGGTCAGGCTGGTCTTGAACTCCTGACCTCATAGTCCGTCTGCCTCGGCCTCCCAAAGTGCTGGGATTACAGGCATGAGCCACTGCGCCCGGTCACAGCATCTATTATTGTTGGATTCTGTGAGAGTGCCTCTCAGTCTGATCCCTGGTAGACAAGGAGCTTTCAGGAGCATCCTGTCTCCTCTGTTCCTCCTCCTGGGGATGCTGCACTTCCTATGGCATCTCCTAAGCCCCCAGGGCAGTTGGCTGATGGCCTGGGGAGCTTGTGCATCTGTCCTCTCCAGGCCGAGACTAAGGTGAAGGATGAGGCTCTGTCCTTGCCCAAATGAGGCTCTAGTGCCTGAACCCTGGCTGGTTACCAGCTCTAGGAGCCACAGCCCTTGGATAACTCAAATTCTTGTTCCCAGTCAGCCTGGCCCAGGAGGCCACAATCTAGCACTGGCCCAGGCTTCTCAGGGTCACCAGGAGTCGAGAACCTTGGGATAGTGTGTTGGAGCAGAGGATTCCCAGGGCTGAGCTTGTCTGTGAGGATCCCAGAAGGCCCCTCAGGCCAGACCCTGACTGAGTCCTACTGGGTCTTTCTTAGGGACATGTTCACCAGGAGGGTCCCAGGGGGCTACACTGAGACTGGTCTCCCCTCGATAAGTTACCCACATCAGACTGTCCTTCCTCTGAAGCAAGTGTCTGCAGAATCAGGACTCTGGAGTAAGAAATTTGATATTTTGGTGTCTATCCCTTAGTGTGTGTCCTGCACTAAATGCTCAAACCTTAACGTGGGGTGTAATGCAGAGGGCGACACAGGCACAACCCAGGCCTGACAATCCCATGTGTGTGAAGTAGAACTAACCCCAGAGGTCATGGGGAATCACTCACGATATACCCGGAACTGGCCAGTTGCTTCTTCATTCACAAGATCTTCCTTTATGACTTGTAGGGTGTAGGATCCTGTGTCATTCTGGGTGACGTTCTGGATCAGCAGGGATGCATTGGAGTATATTATCTCTCGACCGCTGTGTGCGGGCCCTGGGGTAGTTTGTTGAGTTCCTATTACATATGCTACAATTAGACGTTTGGCATCCACTCTTTCCCCTTTGTACCAGTTGTAGCCAATAAGATTCTGGGACAGATTGTGGGCGAGTAGAAGAACCTCCTTCCCCTCTGCGACATTGAATGGCCTGGATTCAATAGTGAGCTGGGCAGTGGTAGGTGGGTTCCAGAAGGTTAGAAGTGAGGCTAGGAGAGAGGAGAGAGCATCGGTCAATATTGGGACCTATGCATTAGGGTGGAAAAACGGGGTCCTGGGTCCTGACCAGGTCTCTTCACCCCCCCACCTTGGAGTGTGTCTGTCCTACTGGGTCAAGGACAGCAGTGTGACTCCCATTCCCTTAGTGCCTCTGACCTTGTCATTTCCCTGGAATGCTCTTCCCCAGGGATCTGCATGGCTCCCTCCCCACTGCCCTCAGATCCTGCTTACATCAGGGTGTTCTTGGGAGATCCTTTCCCTGACATCTCCCCTAGAGACCCTGGGTCTTCTCTTTCTGACCTTTTCCTGCTCTGTTCCCTCCAGGGCTCTTGTCTACCCCTGACCTCACATTCTAGATCTCTTTGCGTGTCTGTCTTCCCCACTCATGAGAGCGTGAGCTCTGTGACGGCAGGGATTTGTGTGATGTTGGCTGCACCCCAGTGCCTGGGACAGGCTGCAGACTCCTGTGGATGAGTTCCTGAGCGTTGCCAGGGCCCTTCACATCCTGGGGTTTATTGCCAATATCTGAGGTTGGTGGCTCAGGGCTCTGTTTAATGCCCCTTTTAAAATGTTTTCCTTAATTGTCACACTGACTTAAATTGTGATTATTGTCATCAGTTTTTGAAATTTATTGCTCATTGATGATTCACTTGGAAAAGGTAAAAAATGGGAGATCGTTTCTTCACTAACAGTTTCAGATCACTGAGACTTTCCTTTTATGATCTCTATCCCTCTTTCATGGCTTCTCTTCTATTTGGCTCCAAGAGAAGCCCTCTCTCCCCTTGCAGAGCCCCATCCTCCCCAGGGGACCCTAGCCGTTCTCTGTGCACCCTCCTTCCACCCCTTCCCAGGGAGTCTTCCCCTCACCTGTGAGCAGAAGCCCCTGCCAGGGGACACGCACTCTGTGCAGTGGGGTTGAGAGGTGCCCCATGGTGTCTGCTACTGGCTCTGTCTTCACCTGTGGTGGAGAGCTTGGGCTCCAGGAACGCTTCGCGCAGGGCTGCTGTGACTGTCAGCTCTGCTATTTTCTACCCTCTCTGCTGAGCCTCCTCCCTGGGGCCGGGAGCTTTGTCTGATGATGTGTGCTGGGGCGGGGTTTGCCCAGGAGGCTCTGTTTCTTCTCTTGTTCCTGCCCCTTTGTCCTTACTTTCTCTTTTCTTTCTGTCTACACTTTGGTTTCCCAGACCACACTTTGAGAATCAAGGCTGACGGGACCTCTGTCCTCATCAGGGGAGGAGGATCCCCCCTCTCCAGCACTGACCTCTATTGTGTCCTGGCTATGGGTCTGTCAGCAGCACACAGAAAACCCTGGCATATCCAAATGTGGTAATTATTTTCTTTGCGACACAGTGAGCTTCCAGGTTTCCCCATGCTCTCCAGCGCTCTGGGAAGGTAGGAAGACACCCAGCAGGAAGGTGACAGAGGTGGCTCTGGGGGATAGAAAGGGGCTCACTGGGGTATGACTGGGGAGGGACCAGCCTTCTGTCTCTAGTGTCACCAGCCTGGCCTCTGACCCAGGGACAGAGACCCAGGCCCAGGGGTCTCAGGTGGAGCTGCAGCTCCTGGATATGGAGGGGCAGGTGTCCTGTGGGTCCTGGGAAGAGAGGACTGTGATGACTCTGGGTGGCTCTGGGCTCTACTGTCCTTGGGGAAGGCTTCAGGGGGACCCTCCCTCTCTGTGTCTGTTGGCTGAACTGAGGCTCAGGGCCTGTCCATGTTCTCCCTGACCATCCTGGGTGCTCTCTGTCCTCTGCGAGGCTGATTGTCTTGTGGTCACTGCACCTTCCCCACGGGTGGTACTAGGAGGGAATGGGGAGCTGCACAGGGACCCCTCACAGAACAGGGTCCTCAGAGGACCCAGGAAGGGACAGAGCAGGTACATGGGAGGGCCAGGAAGGGTGTTTTGGAGCAAGGGATGGAAAGTGAGCTCTACCTTCGCCTCCTTAGCAAAGCCCAGCTCATGACCAGGGGAATCCGTTTCCTGAGTTTTTGTCTGTGTGCAATGTCTCCCCCTGGAGGGCAAGATGAGATCTGCAGCCTTGTCAAGGGCCACCCCAGGGAGGCTGACCAGGGTCCACATGATGTGAGCTGGCCCTGACCTGTGGGCAGACGTGGGCTCTGACCTCCAGGCTTCAAGGTCAACTCACACCAGGTCCTGTTCATTAAGGGTCCCCAGGCTGCCCAGCTCCATGCAGTGCAGGATGAGCCCAGGGAGAGGACATGAGTTGTCCAGAGGACTTCTGTCAAGATTCGAGAGAACTGTCCACCAGGGGGATGGGCTGCCTCAGAAGGAGCCATCTGTCCCAGAGGTTTGAAAAACAAAAACAAAAACAAAAACAAAAACAAAGCAAAACCAAACAAGAAAACAAAGGCCCAGTGAGGTGTCTTTGGGGGCTTGAGAATGAAATCTTGTCACGTGTGGCAACATGAATGGAACTGGGCTAGGAACAGAAAGTTAAACACCACATGTTCTTACTAATATATGGAACCTAAAACCAGTTGATCTCATGGAAGGAAAAGGTAGAACAGAGGATACCAGAGGCTGGGAAGGGTAGAGAAAGGGATAAAATTACACCTAGATAGGCCGGGCACGGTGCCTCACGCCTGTAATCCCAGAACTTTGGGAGGCCAAGGCAGGTGGATCATGAGGTCAAGAGATAGAGACCATCCTGGCCAACATGGTGAAACCTCATTTGTACTAAAAATACAAAAAATTAGCCAGGCGTGGTGGCGGGTGCCTGTAATCCCAGCTACTTGGGAGGCTGAGGCAGGAGAATCATTTGAACCTGGGAGGCAGAGGTTGCAGTGAGCCAAGATTGCGCTGTTGCATTCCAGCCTGGCGACAGAGTGAGACTCTGTCTTTAAAAAAAAAAATACAGCTAGATAAGAGGAGGAATAAGTTCTAATGTTCTATACCACTGTAGGATGACTATAGATTTTTTTTTTTTTTTTTTTCTTTGAGACAGGGTCTGGAGTACACTGCAGCCTCAACCCCCTGCAATCAAGTGATACTCGTGCCTCAGTCTCCCATGTAGCTGGAACTATAGGTGCACGCCACCATGCCTGGTTAATTTTTTGTTTTATTTTTCAATTTTTTTTTTTTAAAATAAAGAGACAGGATCTCACTATGTTGCCAAGGCTGGCCTTGAACTCCTGAGCTCAAGTGATCCTCCCACCTAGGCCTCCCAAAGTGCTAGGATTACAGGCATAAGCCACCATGCCCAGCCAAGTGTTTTGATTTTTTTGTAGAGACTGATCTCATTATGTTGGTCAGGCTGGTCTCGAACTCCTGGGCTCAAGCAGTCCTCCCATCTTGGCTTTCCAAAGTGCTGAGATTATAGGTGTGACCCACCGCAACTGGCCTGACTATAGTTAACAATAATATATAGTTCCAAGTAGCTAGAAAGAGGATATTGAATGTTCCCAACACAACGAAATGCTAAATGTTTGAGATGATGAATATGCTAATCACCCTGACCTGATCACTATACCTTATATGTATCAATTCGCTATGGACCCATAAATATGTACAATGATTAGGTGTCAATTAAAAAAATACAGTTAAAAAAGTCATTTAGAGCTAAATCACGATGTGAAATGTTATTTTCTTGCCTCTCATCTCATGACAAACAACACTTGGCAATGGCAAAACATCCTCAGGAGCTGTGGCTGTGTGCTTTAGCGCACAGACCAGTTTGTTTGTGAGAATGTGTCACCTAATGCGAGTGAACCTACATGAGATCATCACCCTTCCTGGGGGACCTCAGAGAAGGACTGAGAACCGCTAGCTCAGTTGTGTGGAGGAGGTTGCAGGTGAGTCACTTGCTGGAAGGAAGGCCTGTGGGCCAGCTTGAGGAGGAATCTATTTGTGGAGGCCACTGGATGGGGCCACCTGGGCCTGGGTGAAGAGGGTCTGAGGGCACAGGACAGGGGGAGAGAGAAGGTGGTGTGCATCGTCATGCTGGCAGGTGCTTCAAATGTCTCTTCATTCGTTCATGGCAGGCAACTCACACTTTAACAAAGCAACTCAGCAAATAAAATGAGGATATTGGCTGGGTGCGGTGGCTCATGTCTGTAATCCCAGCGCTTTGGGAGGCCGAGGCAGGTGGATCACTTGAGGTTAGGAGTTCAAGACCAGCCTGGCCAACATGGTGAAACCTCGTCTCTACTAAAAATACAAAAATTAGCTGAGCATGGTGGCAGGCACCTGTAATCCCAGCTACTCTGGAGGCTGAGGCAGGAGAATCACTTGAACCCAGGAGGCGGAGGTTGCAGTGAGCCAAGATTGCACCATTGCATTCCAGCCTGGGCGACCAGAGCAAAACTCAGTCTTAAAAAAAAAAAAAAAAAAAAGATTTTTTTCTACTTAGTTCAAGTTCCTAAAAAGGTCTCCAGATTGTCAGATTCCCCTGGAAGCGGGTCAGGGAACGGTCCCCAGTAAGAACTATTGAAATACATTAACAAAAAATAAAGACAGATAGAATAGCTAAAACAATCTTGAAAAAGAAAATTGGAGGACTCACCTTTCTCTTTCTTTCTTTCTCTCTCTTTTTTTTTGAGACTGGAGTACAATGGCACGATCTCGGCTCACCTCAACCTCCGCCTCCCGGGTTCAAGTGATTCTCCTGTTTCAGCCCCCTGAGTAGCTGGAATTACAGGCATGCGCCACCACACCTGGCTAATTTTTTGTATTTTTAGTAGAGATGGGGTTTCTTCATGTTGGTCAGGCTGATCTTGAACTCCCAACCTCAGGTGATCCGCCTGTTTCAGCCTCCCAAAGTTCTGGGATTACAGGTGTGAGCCACCGCGCCCGGCCAGGACTCACATTTCCTTATCTGAAAACTTACTATGTGGTGGGTACAGTGTGCCTTGCTCCAGTGATGAATGTACTGAAGGCCTTGACTTTACCGCAGTGCAATATATCAGAATAGCAAAATATGAATATGCACATATTTAAAAAAAAATTTACTACAAAGTTACTGTAATCTGAAGAGTGTGGAACTGGCATAAAGATACACTTATACCAGTGGATTAGACTTGAGAGTCTGGACGTAAACCCTCACATGTACAGTCACTTCATCTTTGACAAGGGTGCTGTGGTTTTTTAGGTGTCAAGTTGCCTGGATTAAGAGACACCCTCATAGCTGGTAAAGCCTTGTATCTGGGTATGACTGTCAGGGTGTTTCCTGGAGAGACTGGCATTGGAGTCAGTGAACTCAGTAAGGAAGACCTGCCCTCACTCACTGTGGGTGGGCACCATCCACTTGGTTGAGGGCCTGGATAGAGCACAAAGGCAGAGGGATGGTGAATTCTCTGTCTCTCCTGGAGCTGGGACCCCCTTTTCCTTTTGCCCTTGGGCATTAGAACTCCAGGTTCTTTGGCCTTCGGCCACAGACTGAGAGTACACCATGGCTTCTTTGGTCAGAACTGAACCATGCTGCCAGCTTCCCGGGTTTTCCAGCATGCAACTGGCTAATCATGGGACTTCTCAGCCTCCGTATTCACACAAGGCAATTCCTCTAACAAATTCCCCTCGTATATCTACATCTATTTCTATGTCTACAACTGTATCTCTATCCTGTTGTCTCTGTCTCTCTGAGGACCCCAATTAATACAGGTGCCAAGTTAATTGAATAGGGGAAGAATAATCTTTTCAAATAATGGTGCTGGGACAATTGGATAACCACCTGCAAAGAAATGAAATTTTGGAGCTCTATTTCTCACCATATTCAAAAATTAACTCAAAACAGATTAATGAGTTAAGTATAAGAGCTAAAACCATAAGAAACTCTTAGAAGAAAACACAAGGATAAATCTTTATGACCTCAGATGTGGCAATGGACTTTTTAGATATGACACAAAAACATGAACAACAAAAGGAAAAATAAACTGGACTTTATCAAGATAAAAACCATTTGTACATCAAAGGACATTATCAAGAAAGTGAAAAGATCATCCACTAAATGGGAGAAAAAATTTGCAGACCATTATATGAATAAGGTTTTATGTCATGAAAATATAAAGAACTGCTACAACTCAATAACAAAACCCCAAAAACCTGATTACAAATGGGCAAAGGACTCCGATGGACATTTCTCTAAATGATATACAAATAGTCAATAAGCACATGAAAAGACACTTAGCATCAATAGTCACTAGTGAAATGCAAATCAAAACCACAGTAAGACCCCACACCGCACATACAACAATTGCTACAATTCATTTAAAATGTTAAATAAGATATGTTGGCAATATGTGGAGAAGCTGGAATCCTCATACATTGCTGGTAGGATTATAAAATGGCACAGTCACTGTGGGAAATGGTTTGGCTGTTCCTCAAAAAGCTAAACACAGAATTATCATATGAAATAGCAATTTAATTGTTAGGTATATGTCCAAATAATTGAAAACAGGGACTCAAACAGATACTTGCATGCGAATGTTCATTGCAGCATTATTCACAATAGGTAAAATGTAGAAACAACCCAAGTGTCCATCAACACATGAATGGATAAACAAATATGGTGATACATACAACAGAATGTCAGTCAGCCTTAAAATGGATTGAAGCTCTGACATGTGCTGCAACATAGATGGACCTTGGAAACATTATGCTAAGCGAAATAAGCCAGAAACAAAGTGACATATGTGTATGATGCTATTTGTATGAAAAATCAAGAAGAGGTAAATTCAGAGACAGAAAGTAGATTAGAGATTATCAAGATCTGGGGGCAGGGAGCAATGGGGAATTTTTTTTTTAATTTTTAATTTTTGTGGGTACATAGTAGGTGTATATATTTATGGCGTACATGAGACATTTTAGCACAGGTATGCACTATATAATAATCACATCATGAAAAACTGGGTATCCATCCCCTCAAGCATTTATCCTTTGTGTTACAAACAATCCAATTATATTCTTTTAGTTACTTTAAAATGTATAATTAAATTATTGTTGACTATAATCCCCTTGTGCTATTGAATAGTAGGTCTTACTCATTCTTTCTATATATATTTTTTATAACATTAACCATCCCCACCTCTCCCCTATCCTGCCACTACCCTTCCTAGTTTCTGGGAACCATCCTTCTCTTCTTTATCTCCATGAGTTCAATTGTTTTGATTTTTAGATCCCACAAATAAGTGAGAACATGTGATGTTTGTCTTCCTGTGCCTGGTTTATTTCACTTAACATGATGACCCTTACTTAGTTCCATCCATATTGTTGCAAATGACAGAATCTCATTTTTTTTTTATTATGGCTGAATAATACTCCATTGTGTATAAGTACCACCGTTTCTTCATTCATTCATCTGTTGATGGACACTTAGGTTACTTCCAAATCTTGGCTGTTGTGAACAGCTCTGTAACAAACATGGGAGTGCAGATATCTCTTTGATAAACTGATTTTCTTTCTTTTGGGTATATACCCAGCAGTAGGATTGCTGGATTGTATGGTAGTTCTATTTTTAGTTTTTTTGAGGAATCTCCAAACTGTTCTGCATAGTGGTTGTACTAATTTACATTCCTACCAACAGTGTACAAGAGTTCCCTTTACTCCATATCCTTGCTAGCATTTGTTATTGCCTGTCTTTTGAATAAAAGCCATTTTAACTGGGGCAAGATAATATCTCATTGTAGTTTTGATTTGTGTTTCTCTGATGATCAATGATGTTGAGCACCTTTTCATATGCCTGTTATTTGTATGTCTTCTTTTGAGAAAGTCTATTCAGATATTTTGCCCTTCTTTTAATTGGATTATTAGATTTTTTCCATAGAGTTGTCTGAGCTCCTTGTATATTCTGGTTATTAGCATTTCTAGTTCTTTAAGATGCATCATTAGGTTTTAGGTTATTTATTTGAAGTTCTCCTCTTTCTTTTTTGGATGTAGGCACTTAGAGCTACCAATTTCCCTCTTGGTACTGCTTTCATTGTTTCCCACAGGTTTTGGTATGTTCTGTTTTCATTATTATTTGTTTTGAGAAATTTTCTAATTTCCTTCTTAATTTCTTCATTGACCCACTGACCATTTAGGAGCATATTGTTTTAATTTCCATGTGTTTGTATAGTTTCCAAAATACCTCTTGTTATTGATTTCCGAAATACCTCTTCCCATTGTAGTCAGGGAAGATGCTTGATATTATTTCAATTTTTTGAATGTTTTAAGACTTGTTTTGTGACCTAATATATAGCCTATTTTTGAGAATGATCCATGTACTGAGGAGAAGAATGTGTATTTTGCAGCCATTGGATGAAATGTTCTGTAAATATCTATTAGGTACATTTGTGCTATAGTTCAGATTAAGTCTGATGTTTCTTTGTTGATTTTCTGTCTGGGAGATCTGTCTAATGCTGAAAGTGGGGTGTTGAAGTCTCCAACTATTATGGTATTGGGGTCTCTCTCCCTAATATTTGATTTATATATTTGGGTGCTCCAGTTTTGGGTGCATGTATGTTTACAATTGTTATGTCTTTTTGCTGAATTGAACCTTTTATCATTGTATAATGACCTCCTTTTTCCCTTCTAACAGTTTTTGTCTTAAAATCTATTTTGTCTGATACAAGTATAGCTACTCCTACTCTGTTTCTGGTTTCTGTTGGCATGGAATATCTTTTTCCATCCCTTTAATTTCAGTCTATATATATCTTTAAGGGTGAACTGTGTGTCTTGTAGGCAACAGATCATTATGTCTTATTTTTCAACCATTCAGCCACTCTGTGTCTTTTTTTTGGAGAATTTAGTCCATTTACATTCAATGTTATTATTGATAAGTAGGGACTTACTCCTGCCATTTTGTTGTTTCTTTTTCTGTTTTTGTTTATTGCAGTCTTCTCTTTCTTCTTTCCTTCCTTCCTGTCTTCCTTTTAGTGAAGGTGATTTTCTCTGGTGGTATGCTTTAATTTCTAGCTTTTTATTTTTTGTGTGTTTGTTGTATGCTTTTTGATTTGTGGTTATTATGAGGCTTGCAAATACTGTCTTAAAACCATCATTTTAAACTGACAACAACTTAACACTGATTGCATAAACAAACAAACATGCAAAAGGAAAACTAATAAAAACTCTACACTTCAGCTTTGTCACTCCACTTTTTAATGTTTTGTTGTTTCTCTTTATGTCTTATTGTACTGTCTGTGTCTTGAAAAGTTAATGTAGTTGTGATTTTTGATTGGTTCATCATTTAGTCTTTCTGCATAAGAGAAGTTTGTACACCACAATTACAGTGTTATACTATTCTGTGTACTTAACTATTACCAGTGAGTTTTGTACCTTTAGGTGATTTCTTCTTCATTATTAACATCCTTTTCTTTCAGATTAAAGAACTCCCTTTAGCATTTCTCATAGGACAGGTCTGGTGTCGATGAAATCGCTCAGCTTTTGTTTGTCTGTGAAGGTCTTTATTTCTCCTTCATGTTTGAAGGATATTTTTGCCTGATATACTATTCTAGGGTAAAAGGTTTTTTCCTTCAGCACTTTAAATATGCCATACACTTTCTCCTGGCCTGTAAGGTTTCCACTGAAAAGTCTGCTGCCAGATGTATTGGAGCTCAATTGTATGTTGTTTCTTTTCTCTTGCTGCTTTTAGGATCCTTTGATCTTAGGGAGTTTGATTATTAAATGCCTTGAGGTAGTCTTCTTTGTGTTAAATCTGCTTGGTGTTCTATAACCTTCTTGTATTTGAATGTTGATATCTTTCTCTGGGGTTGGGAAGTTCTCTTAGATTATTCCTTTGAATAAACTTTATGTGCCTATCTTTTTCTCTACCTCCTCTTTAAGGCCAATACCTTTTTTTTTGGAGACAGAGTCTTGCTCTGTCACTCTGGCTGGAGTTCTGTGGCACCTTCTCGGCTCACTACAAGCTCCGCCTCCTGGGTTGGTTCACACCATTCTCCTGCCTCAGCCTCCGGAGTAGCTGGGACTACAGGTACCCACCACCATGCCCGGCTAATGTTTTTGTATTTTTAGTAGAGACAGGGTTTCACCGTTTTAGCCAGGATGGTCTCGATCTCCTGACCTTGTGATCCGCCTGCCTCGGCCTCCCAAAGCACTGGGATTACAGGTGTGAGCCACTGCACCTGGCCTAAGGCCAATAACTCTTAGATTTAACCTTTTGAGCCTATTTTCTAGATCTTATAGATATACTTCTTTTTTTTTTTGGTCTCCTCTGTGTTTTCAAATAGCCTGTCTTCAAGCTCATGAATTCTTTCTTCTGCTTGATCAATTCTGCTATTAAGAGACTCTGTTGCATTCTTCAACATGTCAATTGCATTTTTTCAACTCTAGAATTTCTGCTTGAGTGTTTTAAATTATTTTAATCTCTTTGTTAACATTTTAATTTTATTTATTTTATAGAGACAGAGTCTCACTCTGTTGCCCAGGCTGGTCTCAAACTCCTGAGTTGAAGTGATCTTCTGGCCTCTGTCTCCCAAAGTGTTAGGATTACAGGCACGAGCCACTGTGCCCAGCCTGTTTGTTAAATTTATCTGATAGGATTCTGAATTTCTTCTGTGTTTTGTCTTGAATTTCTTTTGAGTTTCCTCAAAACAGTTATTTTGAATTCTGTGTCTGAAAGGTCACATATTTCTGTTTCTCCAAGATTGGTTCCTGGTGTCTTATTTAGCTTGTTTAGTGAGGTCGTCTTTTCATGGATGGTGCTGATGCTTATAGGTGTTTGTTGGTGTCTGGTCACTGAAAAGTTAGGTATTTATTGTAGTCTTCATGTCGTAGTCTGGGCTTGTTTATGCCTGTCCTTCTTGGGAAGGCTTTCCAGGTATTTGAAGGCACTTGGGTCCCAAGCCTAAGAATGCTGTGGTTTTTGCAGACTTAAATAGGTACCGCCTTGGTGATCTTGGATAAGATCTGGAAGAATTTTCTGGATTACCAGGTAAAGACTCATGTTATTTTCCCTTAATTTGTCTCAAACAAATGGAATCTCTCTGTTCATGCAGAGCCATCTGGAACTGGGAATGTGGTGATGCAAGCACCCCTGTGGCCACCACCACTGGGACTGTGCTGGGCCAGACCTAAGCACTGCACTGGGTCTTGCCCAAGGCCCTTCCCTTCAGAGTGGTGAGTTCTCCCAAGCCTCAGATGTGTCTAGAAATGCTGTCTGGGAGCCAGGGATTGGAGTAAAAAACTGTGGCTGATTAGCCAGGCATGATTGTGGGTGCCTGTAATCCCAGCTACTCGGGAAGCTGAGGTAGGAGAATCGCTTGAACCCGGGAGGCAGAGGTTGCGGTGATCAGAGATCATGCCATTGCACTCCAGTCTGGGCGACAAGAATGAGATTCCATCGCAACAAACAGACAAACAAACAAACAAACACACACACAACTGTGGCTAATCTGGCACTCAAACAATGCAAAGTCCTTCAGGCTCTTCCTTCCCCTTTCTCCACCACCATCACTGTTCCACAGGGGATTCCACCCGTCCTCTGCTGATGTTCACTTAAAGCCCAGGGGCTCTTCCATCAGCTTGTGGTGAATGCTGCCAGGCCTGGGACTCACTCTTCAGGGCAGTGGGCTCCACTCTGGTCCAGGGAAGGTCCAGAAATGCTCTCCAGGAACATAGGCCTGGACTCGGGGACCCCAAGAGACTGCTTGTTACTCTAGCCCACTGCGGCTGAGCTGGTACCTGAGGCACAAGACAAAGTCCCCTTTACTTTTTCCTCTATTTTTCTCAAGTAGAAGCAGTCTCTCCCCATGGCTACCACAGCTGGGAATGCGCTGGGTCACCCCTGAAGCCAGCATGTCTCAGAGCCCAAGGCCCACTGCATACTACCTGGGTATCACTGCTGGTTATTCAGGGCCCAGGGGCTCTTTAGTCAGCAGGTGATGAGTTCTGCCAGGATCAGGTCCTTCCATTCAAGGCAGTGGGTTCCCTTTTGGCTCACGGCGTGTCTAGAGATGTCATCTGGGAGCTAGGGCCTAGAATAAGGGCCTCATGACTCTGCCCAGTTCCCTCTCCTACTGTGACTGAACTGGTATCCAAGATGCAAGACAAAGTCCTCTTTACTCTTTGCTCTTTTCTCCTTAAGCAGAAGGAGGGAGTCACTTTCATTGCTCTAGCTGCATTGCCTGGGGTTGGGGGAGGGGTGGTGAAAGCGTTCCCTTAGCCATGCCAGCTGGTGTCTCCTTTGGTTACATGCCACCCTAGTCCACTGGCTTTAAGCCCAGCCAACTAGCAGTTGCCTTTCAAGTTTACCTAGGACTCCAGAGCACATCAGCCCTCCGTGGGGAGGCTCCCTGACAAACTGAAGTTCCGACTGCTGGGATGGGTGATTCCTCTCTGGCTAGGGCTGGTCCAAATACTGCCTCTGTGTGTGGGCACTGGCTGAGCCCAGCATGGCTTTATTCTTTCCTGTGATGAGGCAGCACGGAATTTAGTGTAAGGTCCTCCAGTCGCTGCACTCATCCTTCCCAAAGTGCAGATTCTCTCTCCACGCTGCAGGGCTGCTGCGGGGTGGTGGGGGATGGGTGAGGGGTGGCGTGGCCTCTCTCTGGCCCTCTTCAGTGCCTTCTTTCTTTTTGTAAGACAGAGAGCCTCGCTCTGTCACCCAGGCTGGAGTGCAATGGTGCAATCTCAGCTCACTGCAGCCTCCACCTCCTGGGTTCAGGTGATTCTCATGCCTTAGCCTCTGGAGTAACTGGGATTACAGGAGTGCACCACCACGCCTGGCTAATTTTTTTTTGAGGCAGAGTCTCACTCTGTTGCCCAGGTTGGAGTGCAGAGGTGCGATCTTGGCTCACCACAACCTCCGCTTCCTGGGTTCAAGCGATTCTCCTGCCTCAGCCTCCTGAGTAGCTAGGATTACAGGCATGTGCCACCATGCCTGGCTATTTTTGTATTTTTAGTAGAGACAGGGTTTCATTATGTTGGCCACGGTGGTCTCAAATTTCTGACCTTGTGATTCGCTCGCCTCAGCTTTCCAAAGTGCTGGGATTATAAGCGTGAGCCACTGCGCCCGGCCTAATTTTTGTATTTTTGGTAGAGATGGAGTCTGTGTAGCCCAGGCTGGTCTCACGCTCCTGACCTCAAGTGATCCGCCTGCCTCCACCTCCCAAAGTGCTGGGATTACAGGCATGAGCCACTGCACCTGGCCCAATGCCTCTTTCAGCGATATGAAGTTAAAACCAGGTACTGTGATTGCTCCCCTGGTTTTTGGTTCTTGTGACAGTGCTTTTCTATGTGCAGATTAAAATGTGGTGTTCCAGTTGGTTGGGGGGGGTGGTGCAAATGGTATAGGTGTCTATTCTACCACCTTGCTCTGTACCCTGGGAACTATTGTTTAATGATACAAAGTTTCTGTTTGGGGTGATGAAAATTTTTTGGAAAAAGTAGTGGTGATGGTGGTTTAACTTTGTGAATATAGTTAATTCCACTTGTGTAATTAGAGACAGGGTCTCACTATGTTGCCCAGACTAGAGTCCAACTCCTGGCCTCAAGCAATCCTCCCTCCTCAGCCTCCTGAGTAGCTGGGGCTACAGGAGAACTCCATCAGGGCTCTGTAGTAAATTCCATTTAATTGTACAGTTTAAAATGATTAAAATGATACATTTTTTGATATGTATATTTTATTACAGTTTTAAATAAGTATTTGGTGAAAAAACCCCCAGCATGTGAAATACCCACCCTGGGCAGATAGTCCTCAAACTCATGTGCAGACCCATCATGACATTCTGCGCAGAGATCCAATGATTTAGACATGTGACTGACCACACAACTGCAGATGCATGAAATAAATGTACTCGCAAAGAAACGGTTGCGCTGGGCCCACAGACGGGAGGTCAGCAGCCCCCTGGAAAGGCCCTAGGCTGGGGCCCTCTGGTGGACGGTGAGGAAATTGTAGAAGAAAAAGTCATGCCAAGCGGGTTTGGTTAAAAAAAAAATCATCCTTTGTTTTTAATGTGTCTAGACAAAATTTCAACACTGTCATGTTCCATATATTTTCTTTCACAATGTTCTTTGATTCTAGCTCTTCTCTGGTGTTTTAAAACAAGCTTACACTAAACTCAGATGTTCAAAGTCTGATGCCCTGCCACTTTCTTACTTCAGTGCACATTTCTTTTTCGAGATGAAGTCTTGCTCTGTCGCCCAGGCTGGAGTGCAATGGCACGATCTTGGCTCCTGCAACCTCCGCCTCCTGGGTTCCAGCGATTCTTCTGCCTCAGCCTCCTGAGTAACTGGGATTACAGGCGGGTGCCACCACACCCAGCTAATTTTTGTATTTTTAGTAGAGACGGGGTTTTACCATGTTAGCCAGGGTGGTCTCGAACTCAGGTGATCCACCCGTCTCAGCCTCCCAAAGTCCTGGGATTACAGGCATGAGCCACTGTGCCCAGCCTCAGTGCACGTTTCTTATAATTCCTTCTAAAATCCGACCATTGTCATGGGCATGCATCAAGTCTGTGAATGCAGACCTCTGGGATATGCCCAATGGGAATATTGGGGACTCAGAGAATAGTTATTACCCAGGGTAGGAAGGCATGAGGCAGTATCAAGGGACACCTGCAGAGGGGTGGGGGTTGTGTCCCACAGATGGTGGGAGCCACGGATGGTTTCATCAGGACAGAGGCACAATAACCCCATCTTGATGGTCTCAGGGCTTAGACTCACCTGTTGCATCCAGAACCAGGCATTCAAATTAGCGCTCCACCTGCGGAGCACTGGGCAGAGATGGACAGCAACCTCCCCCTGCAGGACAGTCAGTGCAGCCTGGGTCACCTCAGCACTCCATGGGCCTTTGCCTGCAGTGTTCTGGCCAGGGAGGAGGCCAGGCCTATCCCTGTCATATCACCTAAAGGGCTGTCTGCCCCGAGGGTCTGCAGAGGAGTTGAACAGAGTGAGGGGTGTAGGAAGCAGTAGGGCCGTGTTTCTTCTTGAGCTCTGTGAACTTTTGTCTTCTTACTCCCTGAGGTCACTCCAAAATGTGGGCATCTAGACCTGAGGCAGGAGGGTAGGACTGGGCCAGCTTCTTCTTGGCATGTGACCTGTGTCATCACATGGGGGCCTGTGCTTAGGAGGGTCCTTCACTTAATATAATGCCCTTCTGTGACTGTGTTGAAACTCTTAATCCTGTCTTGAAGAAGGGTACTGCATTTTTGGGTTGCACTGAATCCCTCACATTATGTTGCTCTTCCTGGGTCAGGAGCAGGGAGAGGGAGAGGCCATGAGGTGAGGGGGAGGCTCTGGGCTAGGTGGGACCTGTGTCCCCCAGGGCTCTGTGCTGCCCCTGTCTTAGGACCTGTAGAGTGGTTTGGTCTCATCTGTTTGCTCCCGGTGTCCACTGAATGGTGAATCCTTGTATACCAGGGACTGTCCCACTATCCAGGACAAGCCTACAGTGTGTGTGCTCACTCAGTATGTATGTCAGGCTGGACAGAACCTCACTTTATCCCTGTCTGCTGTGAGAGCTGCAGGGAGGATCACCTCCTGGGAGTCTCGGTGTCTCTGTACCTGAGTGGTGGGATTAAGAGACCTCAAAGGGCCGTCTCAGAGGGGACTCAACAGTGTCGAGGCTGGAGGAGGCCTGGGCTCTGGGGCCCGAGGATGTCACACACCTCTTCAGTCTTTTGAAATGGTTTCATCTGTTATTTTGAAAATCACATAGGAGGCCGGGCGCGGTGGCTCACACCTGTAATCCCAGCACTTTGGGAGGCCAAGACGGGTGGATCACGTGGTCAGGAGATCGAGACCATCCTGGTTAACACGGTAAAACCCCATCTCTACTAAAATTACAAAAAATTAGCCAGGCGTGGTGGCAGTCGCCTGTATTCTCAGCTACTCAGGAGGGTGAGGCAGGAGAATGGCGTGAACCCAAGAGGTGGAACTTACAGTGAGCTGAGATCGCGCCACTGTACTCTGGCCTGGGCAACAGAGCAAGACTCTGTCTCAAAAAAAAAAAAAAAAAAAAAAAAAAAGTCACATAAGAAAGTGTAGCAATATAAGCATGTGTAAAATAATGTGTCAGATCCCTGACCCCACCCCACTCCAATTCCATTTCCAGGATGTAACCGCTGTTTGCAGTTGGTATGAATCTTTCAATAATACTTTCTCATTTGTCCCACTCATTGTTTATACAGTCAAACATTAATGAATTATACTATTACTTGGTAATGTTGTTTATAGTGAAGCATGTGTGGTGGACACTTCCTTTCTCTATACATGGATTTGCTCCAATTGTGTTTCTTTTTCTGTTTTAGAGGTTTCATTTTAGATTCAGGGGTACATGTACAGGTTTATTATATACATAAACTGCATGTCACAGGGGTTTGGTGTACAGATGATTTTGCCACCCAGGTATTAAGCCTAGTACCCAATAGGTGTTTTATCTGATCCTCTCCCTCCTCCTACTCTCCACCCTCAAGTAGGCCCCAGTGTTTGTTGTTCTTCTCTTTGTGTCTATGTGTTCTAATCATTTAGGTCCCACTTAAAAGTGGGAACATGTGGCCGGGCACATGACTCATACCTGTAATCCCAGCACTTTGGGAGGCTGAGGTGGGCAGATCACAAGGTCAGGAGTTTGAGACCAGCCTGGTCAGTATGGTGAAACCCCGTCTCTACTAAAAATAAAAAAGTGAGAATATGCAATATTTGGTTTTCTGTTCCTCTGTTAGTTTGCTAAGGATAATGGCCTCCAGCTCCATCCATGTTTCTGCAAAGGAAATGACCTCATTCTTTTTTATAGCTGTGTAGTATTCCATGGTGTGTAGGTACCACATTTTCTTTATCCAGTCTACCACTGATGGACATTAATGTTGATTCCATGTCTTTGCTATTGTGAATAGTGCTGCAATGAACATTCATATGCATGTAGAATGGTAGAATGGTTTATATTCCTCTGGGTATATACCCAGTAATGGGGTTGCAGGGTCAAATGGTACTTTTGTTTTTAGCTCTTTGAGGAATTCCCATACTGCTTTCCATAATCGCTAAACTAATTTACATTCTCACCAACAGTGTATAAACGTTCCCTTTTCTCTCTCTCTGTTTTTTCTTTTTTAGACAATCCTGCTCTGTTGCCCAGACTGGAGTGCAGTGGCACAGCCTCAGCTCTCTGCAACCTCCACCTCCCAGGTTCAAGTGATTCTCGTGCCTCAGCCTCCCAAGTAGCTGGGACTACAGGTGTGCACCACCACGCCTGGCTAATTTTTGTATTCTTAGTAGAGTGGAGGTTTCATCCTGTTGGGCAGGCTGGTCTTGAACTCCTGGCCTCAAGTGATCCTCCCTCTTTGGCTTCCCAAATTGCTGGGATTACAGGTGTGAGCCACTGTGACCAGCGCATACCTTTTTCTCTGCAACCTCAGCAGCATCTGTTATTTTTTGACTTTTTAATAATAGCCACTCTGGTGTGAAATGGTATCTTACTGTAGTTTTGATTTGCATCTCTCTAATAATTAGTGATGTTGAGCATTTTTTCATATGCTTGTTGGCCACATGTGTATGTTCAAGCTTTTGAAAAGCATCTGTTCGGCTGGGCGCGGTGGCTCAAGCCTGTAATCCCAGCACTTTGGGAGGCTGAGACAGGCGGATCACGAGGTCAGGAGATCAAGACCATCCTGGCTAACACGGTGAAACCCCGTCTCTACTAAAAAAATACAAAAAACTAGGCAGGCGCCTGTGGTCCCAGCTACTCCGGAGGCTGAGGCAGCGTAAACCCGGGAGGCGGAGCTTGCAGTAAGCTGAGATCCAGCCACTGCCCTCCAGCCCGGGCGACAGAGCGAGTCTCCTTCTCAAAAAAAAAAAAAAAAAAAAAAAAAAAAAAAAAAAAAAAGAAAAGCATCTGTTCATGTTCTTTGCCCCAGTTGTGTTTTTTAATTGGTTTTTCCTTATTTATTTTGTTGCATGGCTACACTGTGATGCTTTATCCACTTGCCTATTGGATTTGACGCTGTGTCCCACTCTTCATGTTGAGAAGACATTCTGCAGTGACTATCCTCATACACATATCTTTTACCCACGTGGAGTATTAATCCAGGAACTCATTTATTCAGCTCTTATAAAGTGCCTTGTGCCAGGCTGTGGGCAGGTCAAGGGCTTTAACAGAGACAGGGCAGGCACAGTCCTGCCTTCTTAGAGCTCACCCTCAGTGGGGCTCTCAGAAGTAGGACAGTGGTCAAAGCGTATGCACACTGAACACAATGAGGCCAGGGCCGGGTGTGGTGGCTGAGCTCAAACCTGCAATTCCAGAGCTTTGGGAGGCCAAGGCAGGAGGTTGCTTGAGGCTAGGAGTTCAAGGCTGCCGTGAGCTATGATCATGCCACTGTACTCCTGCCTGGGCAACAGAGTGAGACTCCATCTCAAAAACCCCCACAAACACCCCCCCAAAAAAAAATCATGGGCCAACGTTGTTGTAAGTACTGCGATGTCATCAGGAATATATGAAAATGTCCATCTCCAATATCCCTATGTTTCTTGGAATAATGATTAGAGTAGAAAGTGCCTGTATTCCTGTGCCTACCTCTGCCCACACACCGTCTTCACTTGCACTTAGTCATCTACCACTTACCCTTTCACTAAGTGCTGTTGATTATGTCCCTGTGGTGGACCAGATGCCAGGAGCCCTGAGATGTCCTGAGCAGCTCCCTCTGCTGGTCCTTCTAAGAGTTCTGGTCTACAGGTGACACACCTGAGCACAGGTGACCCCTGCAGAACCTGTGATTACCACTGAAGGCTGACAGTGAGTGATGGGTGTTCCAGGAGGGGCTGTCACCTCCATGTACAGGGTGGGGGAAGGTGGAAGGGAGCAAGTGGCTGATGACTTTGGCTGTAAAGCAGGTGGACAGGCTGATGTGGGCTCCTGGGAAAGGATGGAGAGGGGAGGGGAGAGGAGGGGAGGGAAGGGAAGGGAAGGGAAGCGGAGGGAAAGGAAGGGAAAGGAAAGGAAGAGAACGATACAGAGGTTGGAACTTGCCTTCATGGACCAAGAACAGCAGTGAGGCCATCCAGGCTGCAGCTGGGGAGGGAAGACATGGGGAGTAGTGGGTCAAGGGAGAAGCAGACAGTAATTGACCTTGGGGGCTGAGCGTGAACAGAGGTGTGTTATGTGTATCTGTCCCCGCCATTGATATGAGGAGGGGTGGGGATGTGGGTGACACCTGGGTCAGTGGGATTTCCTAGCGTCTGCTGTTCCCCAAAGCCTCTCCATGTAGAGGGTCAGTATAGATCTGATGCTGTGTCTGGGGGAAGCGGCTGGTGGTCCGAGGCAGCCTGTGGTGCTTACTGTCCCTAGGGATGAGAGGAAAGAGATGAGGAAGCCTCTTTACAGTGAAGCCTCAGGTGTGTGAAGCCACAGGTGTCTCACATGTGCCTTGGGTGACAGTTTCAGGGTTCAGGTGGTTGTTATTGTTATGATGTTTGCCTGACAAGGACCCAGGTATCCAGGGATCCAGAGCACAAGGCCCTGGTGAGGGGAGGGTCAGATGAGGCTGAGCAGGTTCAAGTGGTCAGAGTGGGAGGGACTCCTGGAGAGACTGAACCTCAACTCTTCCTGTCAGGAGCTGTGACTGTGTCCAGGAGAGATGACAGGCGTGACCCAGGACATTGAGTGAGTCATTGAGACATTGGATATGAGGGCAGGGTAGAGAGGACCCTGGTGACTGCTCAGATGTGGGATGTGAGCAGGGCTCTGACCCATGCAAGTTACAGGATCCCCCCACCCCCAGCCCACAGACAACCCTTACACTGGGGATTCTGAGTGCTGTGTGTGCCCAACAGGGACACTGGATTGGCTGGACCTGAGTCCCTGTAAGGGCAGGGATGGGCTGTAAGACCAGAGTCTTCTCTGTGGGTGTGATGTGAGCAGGAATGAGCAAGATGGGGGTGATAAGGCTTGGCCTGGGGGAGCTGGTAGAGGAGCCCTGGGGCTTGGATCAGCTCAACTTCCCAGTGGCTCAGCTGGGGCTGGAGGAGCAGGATGCTGTACTCGGGGTGCTCCAGGCTGGGTGATGTGTGAGGTCAAATGTTAATCATGAAAAGTTCCCCCCTTTTGTAGGCAGACAGTGGCCTGAGGGTCAGTTGCAGGAAGATGCATCATGAGGCAGGAGCAGGCACTCATCCTTCCAGAGACCACACCCTGGGTGCAGCACTCAGCCCTGCAGGGAGTGGCAACAGATGTGCCTACAACCCTAATGTCCAGGCACATGCAACAAATGTTTCTCCCTCATTGCATCTTTCTCATGTGGAATAGAATGGGCAGTGATATGGTTTGGCTGTGTTCCCACCCAAATCTCATCTTGAATTGTAATTGCCATAATCCCCACATGTTGTGGAAGGGACCTGGTGGGAGGTAATTGAATCATGGGGGTGGTTTCCCCCATGCTATTATCGTGATAGTAAGTACTCATGAGATCTGATGGTTTTATAAAGGGCCTCCCCCTTTGCTTGGCTCTCATTCTTCTCATTGATGCTGCCATTTGAAGGACATGTTTGCTTCCCCTTCTGCCATGATTGTAAGTTTCCTGAGGCCTTCCCAGCCATGCTGAATGTGAGTCAGTTAAACCTCTTTCCTTTATAAATTACCCAGTCTCCAGCAGTTCTTTATAGAAGCTTGAGAACGGACTAATACAGGCAGCTTTTCCCAAAGTCTCTTCCCATCCTTGTGCTGCCTGCTGTGGTGCCTGGGAATGAGGGCCCTGGGTCACTGTCCAGGGTGCTGATGTCCATGAACTGTTGAAGAGCTGGTGAGTTGTGATCTCCCACTTACTTCTGCTTTCTTTTATTCTTAACAACTGAGCATGTCACCAAAGAGAAGATAGAGAGATACTAAGGGCATGAAGAGCCCTCTGTCTGTCTCTCTCTCAGGACCTGGAGGGTGCTGGGGACATCACTACAGGAACTGACACCAAAGTTAGGATGACCCCATCCAGATACACATGTGTAGTTTGTAATGAATGATGATGAGAAAATGGCCTTGAAAGGAGTGATGAACAGCACAAGAGCCTCTCAAAGATGTGCACATCCTCATCTCCATATCTGTGAATAAGTCTCATGGTAAAAGACACTTTACAGATTAAAGGAAAGTTCATGAGATGGGAAGTGATATGGTTTGGCTGTGTCCCCACCCAAATCTCACCTTGAATTCCCATGTATTGTGGGAGGGGCCTGGTGGGAGGTAATTGAATCATGGGGGCAGGTCTTTCCCATGCTGTTCTTGTGATGGTGAGTGGGTCTCAGGAGATCTGATAGTTTTATAAGGGGGAGTTTCCCTGTACAAGCTCTCTTTTTGACTGCTGCCATCCATGTAAGACATGACTTGCTCCTCCTTCCCTTCTGCCATGATTTTGAGGCCTCCCTACCCATGTGGAACTGTAAGTGCATTAAACCTCTTTCTTTTGTAAATTGCCCAGTCTCAGGTATGTCTTTATCAGCAGCATGAAAACAGACTAATACAGTAAATTGGTACCAGTAGAGTGGGGTGCTGCTGAAAAGATACCCCAAAATGTTGATAGCAAAATGGACAATAAAGTCCAGGCTGAGGTGGTCTCAGATGGAAGTGAGGAACTTGTCAGGAACTAGAGCAAAGGTGACTCTTGTTATGTTTTAGCAAAGAGACTGGTGGCATTTTGCCCCAGCCCTAGAGATCTGTGGAACTTTGAGCTTGAGAGAGATGATTTAGGGTATCTGGTGGAAGAAATTTCTTTCTTTCTCTCTCTTTCTCTCTCTCTCTCTCTTTCTCTCTTTCTCTCTTTCTTTCTTTCTTTTTCTTTCTTTCTTTCCTCCCTTTCTTTCTTTCTCCCTTTCTCCCTCTCTTTCTCTCTTTCTTTCTTTCTTGACACAGTTTCACTCTTGTTGCCCAGGCTGGAGTGCAATGGCACAACCTCAGCTCACTGCAACCTCTGCCTCCTGAGTTCAAGTGTTTCTCCTGCCTCAGCCTCCTGAGTAGCTGGGATGACAGGCTTGTGCCACCACATCTGGCTAATTTTGTAGTTTTAGTAGAGATGGGGTTTCTCCATGTTGGTCAGGCTGGTCTTGAACTCCCAACCTCAGGCAATCTGGCCACCTTGGCTTCCCAAAGTGCTGGGATTACAGGCATGAGCCAACGTGCCCAGCCCTCTGGTGGAAGAAATTTCTAAGCAGCAAAGCATTCAAGAGATGACTTGGGTGCTGTTAAAGGCATTCAGTTTTATAAGGGAAGCAGAGCATAAAAGTTTGGAAAATTTGCAGCCTGATGATGCAATAGAAAAGAAAATCCCATTTTTTTGAGGAGAAATTCAAACTGTCTGCAGAAATTTGCATAAGTAATGAGGAGCTGAATGTTAATCCCCAAGACAATGGGGAAAGTGTCTTCAGGGCACATCAGAGGTCTTCATGGCAGCCCCTCCCATCACAGGCCCAAGAGGCCTAGGGGGAAAAAGTGGTTTCGTGGGTTGGGCCCAAGTTCTCTGTGTTGTGTGCACTCTAGAGTCTTGGTGCCCTGCATCCCATCTGCTCCAGCTGTGGCTGAAAGGGGCCAACATAGAGCTTGGGCCATGGCTTCAGAGGGTGCAAGCCCCAAGCTTTGGCAGCTTCCATGTGGTGTTGAGCCTATGGGTGTACATAAGTCAAGAATTGGGGTTTCAGAACCTCCAAGTAGATTTCAGAAGATGTATGGAAACACCTGGATGCTCAGACAGGAGTTTGCTACAGGGGCAGGGCCCTTATGGAGAACCTCTTCTAGGGCAGTGCAGAAGATAAATGTGGGGTTGGAGCCCCCACACAGAGCCCCTACTGGGGCACTACCTAGTGGAGCTGTGAGAAGAGGGCTACCATCCTCCAGACCCCAGAATGGTGTATCTACTGACAGCTTGTACCATGTGCCTGGAAAAGCTGCAGACACACTCAATGCCAACTCATGAAAGTAGCCAGGAGGGAGGCTGTATCTTGCAAAGCCACAGGGGTGGAGCTGCCCAAGACCATAGGAACTCACCTCTTGCATCAGTGTGACCTGGATGTGATACATGGAGTCAAAGGACATCATTTTGGAGCTTTAAGATTTGACTGCACCACTGGATTTCAGACTAGCATGGGGCCTATGACCTCTTCGTTTTGGCTAATTTCTCCCATTTGGAATGGTTGTAATTACCCAATGTGTGTACTCCCCTTTGTATCTAAGAAGTAACTAACTTGCTTTTGATTTTACAGGCTCATAGGCAGAAGGGACTTGCCTTGTCTCAGATGAGACTTTGAGCTGTGGACTTTTGAGTTAATGCTGAAATGAGTTAAGACTTTGGGGGACTGTTGGGAAGGCATGATTGGTTTTGCAATGTGAGAACAGGAGATTTGGGAGGGGCTGGGGTGGAATAACATGGTTTAGCTGTGTCCCAACCCAAATCTCATCTTGAATTACCACATGTTGTGGGAGGAGCCTGGTGGGAGGTAATTGAATCATGGGGGCAGGTCTTTCCCATGCTGTTCTTGTGATGGTGAGTGGGTCTCATGAGATCTGATGGTTTTATAAGAGAAAGTTTCCCTGAACAAGCTCTCTCTTTTTGCCTGCTGCCGTCTATGTAAGACATGACTTGGTCCTCCACCTTCTGCCATGATTGTGAGGCCTCCCCAGCCATGTGAAACTGTAAGTCCATTAAGCCTCTTTCTTTTGTAAATTGCCCAGTCTCAGGTATGTCTTTATCAGCAGCATGAAAATGGACTAATACAGGGAGATTATTGTGGTTTATCCAAGCTGCATCCAAAATAACCACAAGGCCCCTTTCTTATAAGTAAGAGAGGGAGGCAGGAGTGGGTGGAGATGTGGAGACAGAAGCAGAGGACAGAGTGGTTTCAAGATGCTGGGCTGCTGTCTTTGAAGATGGAGAAAAAGGACACAACCAAAGATGTAGGCAGCCTCTAGGAGGTGGAAAAGGAGAGGAAATGGATTCTGACCTGGGGCTTCCAGAAGGCACACAGCCATGAGGGCCCCTTGTCACTAAGCTTGTAGTAACTTATCACAGCATCAACAAGAAACTAAAGAGGTGTCACCTTTCCTCATCTGATGGTGTGTGCAGGTGGGATCAGGGGTCATTTAGAGTTAAATCCTGATGTAAATTCTGATGTAAATTAACCCATTACTAGTTGTTTTCTTACCTCTCATCTCAAGATGAAGAACCTGTGGCAGTGGCAGAACACCCTTGGGAACCGTGGTTCTGTGCTTTAGTGCAGGGACTGGCTTGTTTGTGGGAAGGGGCCGCCTGGTCCAAGTAAACTTACATGAGATTGTCACCCTTCCAGGGGCCCTCAGGGAAGGGCTGAGAACCACTGGCCCAGGTGTGTGGAGGAGCTGCAGGTGAGGCAGGGCTGGAGGGGTCTGCGGGGCCAGGTAGAGGAGCAAACAGGTTGTCCCATCCCCATGGGAGCCTGCATGAGCTTTAGGCTGGGGAGCCCTGCTCCTCTGACCTGGACGCTCCTGTGTGGAGAGGAGGCTTGCTCAGTGAGATCCACGCCAGGGGGTAAATTGGGAACTGATGGGAAGTGAGTGGCTAGAGTCCTGGGTAGTGCCTGGGAGGACCGTGCTCGAGGACTGAATTCTTGGTCTGTCCCCACCTTGGTTACTCTGACAGCCCCTCTCTGTGTCCCACCAGAGTCAAGATGTCCTGAGCAGTAGCCACTGGGACAGAGAACCTGGTGGCCAGGGCTAAGTATCCAGGATCCTGGATTTGGGAACAGGCAAGCTCATTTGCAGAGGACAGTGATAGATGGGCCACCAGGGCCTGGGTGAAGAGGGCAGGAGGGCTCAGGACACTGGAGGCTATGTGGGGGTCACACCCATGATCTGCACCACCTATGGACGCTCCTGCATTGCTCACCTTTGTGTGGACGTCAGATGGCCCCAACTTCCGCGCTCCTGAGACACCTCGTGCATTCACAGAGGGAGCCAGGCTGGGGCTGTGCATGGCCTTGGTCCCTGGGGCAATGTGAGGACAGCTGAGCGCTCGGTTGGCTGGGCAGGGCTCCTGTGAATCCCACCCTTTCCTGTGTAGGGTCCACTCCAGCCTGAGTCCCAACCCCCTACTCATGTCTCCCAGGGAAGAAAGACTGGGGTTGAGATAAGGTGGAGATATTTTCCCTGTGTGACCCGGGAGAGAATGGACATGGAGTTTCAGGTGAGTTTCTGCTAAGTTCCCATGAGCAGAAAAAGAGCCAAGGAGAGGAAGGGTCCTCTTTATTCTTATCCTTTCCGGGTGACCCTGAGTGGGCCACAGGCCCATTCACTTTCCCTGCAAAAGCCCCCGCTTCCTGTGGTGATGAGAGGCCTTTGTCTTGGCCCACCCAGAGCCTAGGGCAGCCTGTCAGGGTCTCCAGATATTCAGTAGGGACCCTCATCCCTCCCTGTCCCCAGGCCTGTGTCTCCTCAGGATTCAGAGCTGGTTCTCCGTCTCAGGCTCCATGTCCTTCCCCATCCCCAGGGCTGGGGGTCGGGGACGCCACATTGACCCACAGGAGCAGCTCCCAGAGGAACCTAAGAAACCACATCTGCTTTGTGGTTGACCCAGCAGTAAATATGTGTGTCATGGTTTAACGAGTCCTGAAAAAAAAAAACCAAAAACAAAAAAACCCAGAAGAGGCCTTGACCCCTGTGGCCTTCTCAGAACAGAGTCTGGTGTCTCCCAGGCTCTGGGCCCACCCAGGGCTGCTCTGGGACTGAACCTGGCTGTGGTTCAGGGGGTTCCTGTTCCCAGGCCCCTTCCTCATCTGATCACCATCCCCTGTTCCTGTTTGCAGTTTCCTGAATCTCAGAGCTCAGCCAGGTGTGGGTGGGGGCAGATCCTGGGTCCCCCTGGGGCCTGCGGGACCAGAACATCTGTGACCCACACTTACCTCATAGACGACAGTGGCTGTCCTGGGGCTGGGTAGTGGGGGCCTGGGCAGGGGAGAGAGGGCATGTCAGGGGACAGGGAGGGAGGGTCATGGAGGCCCAGCCTGGAAGGTTCCTGTCTCTGATTGGCCAGGACTTACTTCCCTGGGTCTACTTCTGGTCATTTCCCCTCAGGAGTGACCAGCTCTGCCCCTGAGCTCAGCCTCCCAGTGTGGACACAGCACCCTGACCCCTATCCTGGCTGGGCCCACCCTGTACCCTTGTTAATGTGGGCCCCTGACTGATGCTCCCAGTGTCCGCTCTGCACCTACTGGGCTCCAGGGGTCTTCTCAGGCAATGGAGGGTCCCGGGGTGGGGTCAGCACAGGGCGTGGGTGGTCCTGGCCCTGTAGGGAAGCCTGGATCCTGGCCGGAGGCACTCACTTTGACCTGACTGTTCTGGGGAAAGGTGGGTTTGTGCTATGCTGTGGGGTTGATGGTCCCTCTACCCTGAACCTGCACTGCTGGGACCCCAGTAGAAAGGGGCTGGGGAGGGGATGGGCTTACAGGGTAGGTGGAGCTGTTTGAGGGACCATGGCCTGGGGGACAGAGACACGAGTCAGTAGCAGGGTGGGAGGAGAGCCTGGGCCCCTCACGGAGGAGGGTGTTGGGGTCCTGAACTCCCAGAGAATCAGGGAGAAGGGGCTTCTTACCAGGAGAGACCGTCCAGCCATTTTAGGGGCCAAGTGAGCAAGTGAGTTTGCAGAGGTGGCCCATGACCAAGAACCCACAGGTCAGGGCTGACCTGGCCAGTCGGGGTTCCCTGCAATGATGTTTTATGAGACTCCTTGAAGCCCCATGGAAAGGATCAGAGGACGTCAGAGGGTGACTGGCAGGAGTGGACACTGTGGGCCAGGCTTAGGGGTTCCTAGCCACACCCAGGCTGAAGGGACACCGGGGAGCTGCTCTCTAAAGGCCACTGGCCCTAGGAAAGGTCAGGCTTACTTGTGAGGAGTGCAAGATTAAAAGCCAAACTTTGGAGTTAGAACAGGGGATGAAGAGGGGACCCTGTTTCCAAAGAGGGGCATGGGGATCTCCTTTCTCCATGGGTTCTGTAGCAGGAGCTGAGCCAGGTAAGGGGGTTGAAGACCTTACAAAGCCACATCTGTCCTGACCAGAGGGGAAGGACCCTCAGGTTGATGCTGGGCTGGGAGAACATTGACCCAGGGATGCAGGAAAGGAACTGAGGGCCCAGGGAAGGAACCAGATCGTGGGGGTTTGCTGAGAGGAAGGGTTAAGGCCCCAGAGGGGAAGCAGGGCCAGGCACAGGTTCAGGACACTGAGGGGACCGCAAGTGTCTTGGATTCTCCCGGAACTCAGTGTCCCTGCTGTGGCCAGACCCTGCACTCAGGGCTGGTGATGCTGAAATGGGACAATAGCCTTGTCTTCTCTCTCTACCTCTTAGCAAGAGACATAAAGGACATTCCAGAACATGCCATCCTGGAGCCCAGATTCTCTTGTCTCACAGCTCAGGGGCTGCAGGAACTGCATTAGCCATGGGGGCACTGACCCCACCCAGCATGTCCAAGCTGTTACACCCTTCACTGTGTGACTATGCCCAGGACTCCCCCTCAGACCCCGAGCCTGCAAATCCCTCCTCACTTGGTGGGTGGATTCAATGAACAGCAAGAGGTACCGGGTACTGAGCACCCCCTCCCCCACTCCCTTCCTCCAGGCAGCTGTGGCTTTGCTGTGTGAGGGAACTAGGACCACATCCAGAGGTGAGACCTTAACCGGGCTGAATTCACAGAGGAGGAAGCTGTTGAGGAAGCAGCCCAGGGTCAGCAGCTGGTGAGGGAGGAGCTGTGGAATGAGAGGGAAGGATCTCTTGGGGAGGGCTCAGAGAGCCTAGCCCTGAATACTGGGTGGGGTCTTCTTCCTCCTGGCCTGGGGTCAGACTGGGAGGTGGGAGGGAGGCTGGGGAAAAGCTGTAGTAACTTCCAGTCCTGGCGAGGAGCAGGAAACATGCCAGAGCAGCCACCGGTGCCACGCCAACCAGAACCCTGGTCACAATGCCAGCGATGGCCCCCACAGGAAGGCCTGGGGCATTTTTTTCTGCAGAAAGGGGAAGGCAAAGGGGATGAAGCCCAAGTCTGTTCCAGGGGGAACCATGAGGGGCCTTGCAGGGCAGGGGCTTGAGTGTGGTCTCTTGTGATGTCTTCATAGCTGACTCCCTTGCTCTCTGCGGTTTTCAAGCCTGAGACATTTTCTGTGTCTCAGGCTTGAAATACTGGGATGCACCGACTCCTACATTCTCCCCCAGGTGCCTGCACCTCGCCCTGCTCCTGTGCCTTTAAATCCCCTTCTTCCTCTCACTTCACACTTCTTCCCTCTGTCTTTTTTTTTCTTTTTTCTTTTTCTTTCTTTTTTGAGACGGAGTCTTGCTCTGTCGCCAGACTGGAGTGCAGTGGTGTGATCTCGGCTCACTACAACCTCCACCTCCCAGGTTCAAGTGATTCTCCTGCCTCAGCCTCCTGAGTAGCTGGGATTACAGGTGTGTGCCACCATGCCAGGCTAATTTTTGTATTTTAAGTAGAGACGGGGTTTCACCATGTTGGCCAGGATGATCTCGATCTCTTGACCTCTTGATCCACCCACCTCGGCCTTCTAAAGTGCTGAGATTACAGGTGTGAGTCACCCCACCTGGCGTTTTCTTTTTTTTTTTTTAGACAGAGTCTCGTCCAGGCTGGAGTAGAGTGGTGCGATCTCCTGCTCACTGAAACCTCCATCTCCTGAGTTCAAACGGTTCTCCTGTCTCAGCCTCCCTCATAATTGGGAGTACAGGCATGTGCCACCATGCCAGGCTAATTTTTGTATTTTTAGTACAGACGGAGTTTCACCATGTTGGCCAGGCTCTTCTCGAATTCCTGACCTCAGGCGATCTGTCTACCTCGGCCTCCCAAAGTGCTGGGATTACAGGCGTGAGCCACAGTGCCCGGTCTTCCCTCTGTTTCTTTTTTTCCATTCCATGATTGTCATACAGAGCTAGCCCTTGCTGTCCACTCAATGCTGATGAGTGGGGATGATGCTCTTTGACTGTTTTCAGGGGCCTTCCATGTGCAAGGCCCAGTGGGCACCAACCTACGTACAGCTCATCTCATCCTCGCATCACCTTGAGGGAAGGGGCATCACCCCCAGCTGCAGAGTTAGCATCTGAGACTTACAGTGCCTCAGTAAGTCAAGGAAGGTGACAGAACTCGTACATGATACAACCAAATTTTAACCAAGGTCTCCTTGACTTAGCTAATAACAAAGTTCATAAAAAAAGTAATACTAGTTGATAGCACTGATTGAGCCCTGGCTCTGTGCACTAGTCTGTTAAGGGCTTTAATTACATTAATCATTGAATAAACATCCTCACAACCACCCTGAGATCCAAGTGTTTGTTAAAATTCTACAGGTGAGGAAACTGAGGCCTAGGAAGTTGAGTGTCTTGCTTAAGGTCAAACACCTGGAATGTTTCTGGCGCTGACTGTCAGGCCTCTGAGCCCAAGCTAAGCCATCATAACCCCTGTGACCTGCACATATACATCCAGATGGCCTGGAACAACTGAAGAACCACTAAAGAAGTGAAAAAGCCAATTCCTGCCTTAATTGATGACATTCCACCATTGTGATTTGTTCCTGCCCCACCCTAACTAATCAATTGGCCTTGTGACATTCCCCCTACTGGACAATGAGTCTCATGATCTCTCCACCATGCACCTTGTGACCCTGCCCCTGCCCACAAGAGAAAACCACCTTTAACTGTAATTTTCCACTACCTACCCAAATCCTGTAAAACTGCCCCACCCCTATCTCCCTTTGCTGACTCCTTTTTTGGATTGAGCCCACTTGCACCCAAGTGAATAAACAGCCTCACTGCTCACACAAAGCCTGTTTGGTGGTCTCTTCACGCGGACACGCATAACACTGACCCTGATAGTTGACACAAGAGATTTAGTTCCAGGTAAAAACTGATGAGTTCTCCTTTTGCTCCTCATTCCTCAGATCAGACTCTCCGCCCCTGCACTGTAGATGCCCAGATGAAGGGAGATGAACCCATGACTGGTCTCAGGTCTGCAGATGCCTAATAACAAGCAGCCTCATACAGCCCCGGTGGAGGAGAGGAGGGGGCTGTGGCTGCAGACAGACCTCGCCTGACTAATCTGCCAGCTATGGACTGTGTTGTTATAGGAGTTATTAAGAAATTATTTTAGGGAGATAGAGAGGAAAGGGGGTCCTTGGGAAGTTTTTCTTTTTCTTTTTTTTGAGACAGAGTGTTGCTCTGTTGCCCAGTCTGGAGTGCAGTGGCATGGTTTCAGCTCACTGCAACCTGTCTCCCAGGTTCAAGTGATTCTCCTGCCCAGCCTCCTGAGTAGCTGGGATTACAGGCACACACCACGACACCCGGTTAATTTTTGTATGTTTAGTAGAGACGGAGTTTCACCATGTTGGCCAGGCTAGTCTCCAACTCTTGATGTCAGGTGATCCACCCACCTTGGCCTCCCAAAGTGTTGGGATTGCAGGCGTGAGCCACCGCCCGGCCAGTTTTTGTTTCTTTTAAAGCAGTTCCAGAAATGTTTCTTGTCTAGCAGAAAAGCCTCAGCTTTTAGAGACTGGCTGGCAAGCTTTGATATGCAAATGAAGGCCATTGGAAACTGGGTCCACCCAAATATGGTGATTCCCGCCCTCTTCTTGCCCTTGCTGCCATATGTGCCTGGCAACATGGCCGCGCCCACATATCCCCATGTGTAGAACGTCAAGGCACCCTGCATTTGTATATTAAAAGACTAGGGTGGGAGGGCCAGTTTCTTCTCAGGCTACATGAGTGACATGCCTGGTCAAACCAATGATCTGAGCCCTATGCAAATCAGATACCACCTCCTCTGGCCTCCTCATATAACTGGCTGTTTTCTGCTATACTTGGGGTTTCCTCTCTTTGCTTGGAACCCCCCTCCCTCTGTCCCTGTATGGGGGAACTTTTTCCTTCTTTTTTGGCCTATTAAACTCTTTGCTCCACGTGTTCTGTGTTGTTTTATCTAAATTGGCATAAGACCAAGGATCCTGGTATTGCTCCAGTCACCAGAGCCATATCATTGTGACCCTAGTCAGTGACTGTCTCCCTGGGCCTCAGTTTCCTTTCAATAAATAAGATAAATGTTATTTGGCTACAAGGTTGTTTATGAATTAACCTCAAAATGTTTACAATTACTTGACCTCAGCTGTGCATAGGGCAGCTGCCCAGATGAACAACATGTATGTGTTTGCAATGCTTGTTCCCTGGTGCCATAAAGAAATACCACTTGAACATAAATTTAATTTTCTCAGCAAGGCCATTTTTATATTTTCTGCAGAAAGGGTACACTCGCCAGCAGTTTTGCCACGAGAGTACACCGAACAAGGGAGACAGGGTCATTTATAATCTGATGTGTCTACCTTACTGCTGTGTCTGGTTTCCATTGGCTGGAATGGGACCTCCCATTCTGTGTCTGTCCTGATTGGCTAGCAACTTATAACTTTTTAAAAGAGGCAAAGGCAGAGAACAAAGCAAGGAAGAAGTAACTTGTGGAATGCTGAGAAAGGTAAAAACATCTTCAAATAAGGAAGAGGAACAGGCTATGACCTAATGCTTGCTTGGACCAGTATAAGCATGCCAGGGCAAATATTCAGTCTAAATTGTGGGAGCTAAGAACATAACATACATTGATTTTTTTTTTTTTTTTTACAGCTAGCAGATATTTAAGAATATTAGCACACGTCTTTGAGTAAATTTTGCTTCTAAGAAAAGTTGCTATTTATTCCTGATTAGACAGGGAGGAAAGTCTTTGAAGAGGAACCTCTACTTTACTTTTTACATATGCTTATTTGCCTCTAAGAGAAAGGGCCCTGGACCTGATTTCAGGTGGAGAAGGAGCTGCTGGGCATATCCTCTCTTCTTTGTTCCTCTCCCTAGGGACACTGAACTTCCAATGGAGTCACCTAAGTCCCCCAGGGCAATGGACTCATACATGCTGAGTCTCAGGTGAAGGTTGAGGCTCTGTCCTTGCCCAGATGAGGGCCTGGGGGCTGAGCCCTGACTAGTGACCAGCTCCAGGAGCCACTGCCTGGACAGCTGGTAAATTGTTGCTCCCAGTCAGCCCTGCCCAGGAGGCAACAACCCAGCCCTGGCATAGGCTCCCCAAAGCTCCACAGGATTCCATAGACCCCTCAGGTCAGACCCTGACTTAGTTCTCCAGGGTCTTCTCAAGGTCGTGTCCATGGGGAGGGCATGGGGTGCTTGGCTGAGACTGATCTTCCCCTGCGGAGTTCCCCCCATCAGACTGTCCTTCCTCTGCAGTGAATGTCTGCAGGGTCTGGATACAGGAAAGGAATTCTGATCTGTTGAAGTTTGTGTACCTTGTATGTGTCCTGCAGTAAATGTTCAAACCCCAACGTAGGACATAATGCAGAAGGGGACACAGGCACAGCCCAGGCCTGACAATCCCATGTATGTGAAGTAGAACTGACCCCCAATAATCAGAGGCTGTGGGAAAATCACAATGTACATGGAACTGGTCAGATACTTCCTCTTCATCTTTATGGAATATAGGGTGTAGAATCCTGTGTCCTGGATGACATTCTGGATCAGCAGGGATGCATTGGGGTATATTGTCTCTTGAATGCTGTGTGCAGACCCTGGGGGTAGTTATTAGAGTTCCTATTACATATCCTGTAATATGGTGGTTGGTCTCCACCCTTTCCCCTTTGTACCAATAAGATCCTGGGGCAGACTGTGAGTGAATAGAAGAACCTCCTTCCACTCTGCGGCATTGGACAGCATGGCTTCAATAGTGAGCCTGGCAGTAGTTGGTGGGTTCCAGAAAGTTAAAAGTGAGGCTAAGATGGGGGAGAAAGCATCAGTCAATACTGGGACCTATGTATTTGGATGGAAAGATGGGGCCTTGGGTTCTGAGGAGGTCTCTTCACCCCCCCAGCCCTGGAGAGAAAGAGAGAGAGAGAGAGAGAGAGAGACAGACAGACAGACAGACAGACAGTGTGTGCATGTGCATGTGCACGCGTGGGTCCTGCTGAGTCAAGGTCAGCAGCGTAACCCCCATTCCCTCAGCACCTCTGACCTTGGCACTTCCCAGTTTGGAATCCTCTTCCCCAGGAGTCTGCACAGGCCCCCACCCCTTACTGCCCTCAGATCCTGCTCACATCAGGGCATCCTTGGGAGACCCTTCCCCTGACACCTCCTCTAGAGACCCTGTTTCTTCCCTTTCTGACCTTTCCCTGCTCTGTTCCCTCCAGGGCTCTTATCAGCACTTGACCTCACATTCTAGATCTCTTTGGGTGTCTGTCTTCCTCCCCATGAGATCGTGAGCTCTGTGAACGCAAGGACTTGTGTGATTTTGGTTGCACCCCAGTGCCTGGGACAGGCTGCAGACTCCTGTGGATGAGTTCATGAGCATTCCCATGGCCCCCCACCTCCTGGGATTTACTTGCCAATTTCTGAGGTTCATGGGTAAGGACAGTGTTTAGTAGCCCTGGTTCTGTTTTTTTCTGGAGTGTTACCCTGACATAAAATTTTATTGTCGTCAGTTTTCAGAATTTATTCATCAGTGATGATTCACTTGCAGTATGTTAACAATGGAGATTGTTTCTCCATTAACAGCTTCAGATCATTGAGATTTTCCTGGTGTGACCCCTGTTCCTCTCTGGTGTCCTCTCCTCTGAGGCTCCAACAGAAACCCTCTGTCCCCCCTCAGAGTCCCATCCTCCCCAGGAGATCCCAGTCAGTCTCTGTGCTCCCTCCTCCCTCCCACTCCCAAGGAGTCCTCCCCTCACCTGTGAGAAGGAGCCCCTGCCAGGGGATGCACTCTCTGCAGGGAGGGCTGAGGGAAGAGCCTGAGCTCCAGGAACGCTCTTGTCAGGGCTGCTGTGACTATGACTCTGCTGTCCTTCCTCCCTGTGTGCTGAGTGTCCTCCCAGGGCAGGAGCACTTCCCAGGGTCATGGATGGGGGTGGACTCTGCCCAGGAAGCCTCTCTGCCCACTCCCCTCTCAGTCCTGCCTCCTAGTCCATCCTTCCTTTTTCCTTTCTGTCTTCATTTAAATTCCCCAGACTATGCTTTGAGAAGCAAGGTTTATTTGGACCCCTGTCCCTTAACAGGACAACCCACCCTCCCCAGCACTGATCTCTGCTGTGTCTTGGCCTTGGGTCTGTCAGCACCACAGAGAGAGTCCCTGGGGTCCTCAAACCTGGTGTTATTTTCTCTCTGACACGGAAACCCCTCTGTGTATTCAGGGTCTTCTTAGTGTTCTTAAATGTCTGGGAAGGTTGGATTTCCTCCCAGCAAGGAGGTCACAAAGATGTCTGGGGTCCTAGAAATGGACACATCTTGAGCTAAAACCCGGGTCTAAGATTCTTACTTGTTGTTTCTGCAGTGCTATGTGACCCTAATTTCCTGGAAGTAACTGAGAATGAAGCTGCACGGTGCTGTAGTATGTCATCCAGACCCCAGACATTTCTAGATTGCTTTTATGATTTTCTCTACAGCTTGCACCACATTTATTATTATTTACTTCATACTATTTTTGTTTTTTTTGGGAGATGGGATTTTGCTCTTGTTGCCCAGGCTGGAGTGCAGTGGCGTGATCTGAGCTCAACGCAACCTCTGCCTCCCGGATTCCAGCGATTCTCATGCCTCAGCCTCCCGAGTAGCTGGGATTACAGGCATGCGCCACCACACCCAGCTATTTTTTTGTATTTTTAGTAGAGACAGGGTTTCACTGTGTTGGCCAGGCTGGTCTCCAACTCCTGACTTCAGGTGATCCGCCCACCTCGGTCTCCCAAAGTGCTGGGGTTACAGACATGAGCCACTGCAGCCGGCCCATAGTATATTTTTTTCTAAATAAATGTAGTTTACAAAACATCCTTGTTTTAGCAGGACACGGTGGCTCATACCTGTGATCCCAGCTACTCGAGAGACCGAGCTGGGAGGATGGCTTGAGGCCAGGAGTTGGAGACAAAACATCCTTGTCTTAACGCAATATTGTCCATGAAATTATAGATTTTATATGTGCTTAAATGTTTTTCTAACATGCATTAAAATAAACACATGAGTATTAAAATTAAAAAACAGCTTATTTAACTTTCACCTAAAATCAGTTTTGGGAAATGCTGATACAGTGGCATAAACATGGACTTTATATCCAGATAGGCCTGGGGTCAACTACTGACTCTGTCACTTAACTATGTCAACTTGGACAAGTCACTTGGCTTCTGTGATCCTTGATTCCCTGATTTGTAAAAGGAGGATGGTAAAATCCTCCTCGCAGAGTTGTTGGGAATAAGTGAGCTGCTGTGGGAGCCCAGTGCCCAGGCGGGTGTTGAGTACATGATGGTTATCATTGTGGTTATTGCTGTGGAATTCTGGTTATTTTCCAAAGAGAGTATCTGGAATATTAGGCTTGTGGATTTCTGCTGACGTGCATATGTGATAAAGTTACTTTTTCGCTCGTTAGGACTTGTGGCGCATCTGTCATTATTTTCATGTCACAGTTTCACTACCTGTTTGCTCTGTGATTTTGGTCAAGTTGCCTAACTTTTCTGTGCCTCATTTACCTAATTTGTACAATGTGGGTAACAACTAGTGTGAGTGTGTATTTCCCAGATCTGACCACTAGGGGGCACAGAAGCACCAGCACCTACCGACCATGGGTCTATCAGTGCTGACGGTCTGTAAACATCCTTCTCCCATGAAAGAAACCAGGGCTCCCTGGAGAAATAACTGATTCCAGGGCTGGGTCAGGAAAGCATAGAGGAACCTGGAGCTTCTTGTGGGGCCCGAAAGTAAGGAACTACACGAAAAATGATGGGGATGTGTCGAAAGATTTCCAAGGAGCTCTCAATGGTCAATTTTGGGACAATATGAACAACATAATAAATAACGATAGTAATGGATTCCAATTCATAAAAACCCATGAGTCCATGCTGATATAAATAAATAATTGAATAAATAAATAAATGAGGGAACAGAAGTAGCTTTTTCTTGTAGCAGAATTCCAGCTAATAAATGTAGAAGGAGTGATGGAAATAGAAAATCACTATTTGGCTAACACCACAGTAACTGTTATTTGTAGGCAAGGATCATCATGGAATATGAAGGGGCCTGGAATGAGGCAGGAGTGAGAACAGGTGGAGTGACTTTGTTTCCCTGAGAGGAGGGAAGAAGCAAGCCATGAGTCAAAGCCCTTTGATTTTTGTTTGGCAATTCTTCTGTCTGTGTTTTCAGATTCTCCCAGCCTGTTGCCTTGTCACAGAGTTGGTTGTGGACTCTGCTATGGCAGGATTTATAAAGCACCTGCAGGGGCCAGGGACTGTGCTAGGCAGTGGAGCCTGTGTGAGTCAAAGGGTCAGGCAGGGCCTAAGCTTGGTCTCATGCAAACCACTGATGTGACTTCTTTCTGGAAAATTCTAAAAATAATCTCTGCCTTCAGGAGGCTCAAGTCTAATGAGGGAGATGACATCCACTTCCTAAAGCCTAGAGATATGAGTGCAGCCATCTCTCAAAGTGGCAGAAGTGGACAGGGGACTCTGAGTTGGGTGAGTGGAACTTGAGCTGGCCTCACAGGGTGGGATAGGATTTGGGTTGGTGGAGGGCAAAGAGAACGGCTGCGTGGAGCAGTGGTGTGTTGTAGGAGAGGCGCTCTCTGGAGCTCTTTGTATGGAGATCATTGAGGGTAGGGGCTGTTTGTGTTCATTTTTGTATTCCCTGAACTCATAGAGCCTGGCACTTTGGGAGTATTCTATAATTGACTGTTGAATGGAATGATCATTTTGTAACCTGTTAACTGGGCCTGATGTGTTATAAAATATGCAAAAGTGCAGCCTATGTCTTAGAAAATATGTGAAAGTGCAGCTTATGAGCAGAAAGAAAATCTTACTGGAAAACGATCCCATGTATGCACAGAGCCTGGTGCGGCCACTTTACTTATGCTGCTGAGTTCTCATCAGTCCATACAAAGGCCACCACAGGGGCCGGGAGGGCCTCCTCAGACCTCCCTCCGGGTGCCTAAGTCTCTTTACCCCTCTGTTCTCCCAGGTCCTGCTCCCTGTCAGTTCACTCCATCTGGTTTCCTCTCCATGCACTTGGGGTGGGTGTCACATCCTGTGTCTCATCACTGGGGGCTTCAGGTCCTTCAGATCCATTGATTAAAATACCTCTAAAACAAATGGACTTTCCTCTTGTTAACATGACAACTTCTTATAACGCATTTCAAGAACATTATTTGTACCAAGAGTCTCTCTGATGTACAGAGGCCCTTCCTTCCCCAGGAAGGAGGTAAGGGGAAGTTGGGAGAAAACACCACTCTGCCTGGGTTACTTATTTCCCTATTCTACAATGTACTTGGTAGATGTTCAAAAATATTTGTTGACTTTGTCCATGATCCACATGGCTCTCATATAGTCTTTTATTCACACATATATTCAGTGAGGCTTTGAGTGCCTAGTGTGTGCCTGGTATTTGCTAGACGGTGGATGCTGAGATCAGGTGTGCTGCTGTCTCTGAGGAGCTCTCACTATACAGCTGCACCTAGGGTGACCGAATCCACCTGCCCTGCTTTACAGACGTGGAAATTAAAGTGCAGGGAAGTTACAGGATTAGTTCAATGTCACAAGGTCACCAGCCTCAAAGTTACAGGAGTAAAGCAAGTTTCCTGACTTGCTGGATTTTCTGTTAGTGTGCAGCTACGTGGCTGCTGCAGGTGCAGACGTGGTGAGCTCCCATAGGAGAGAGGACGTTCTGAGTGAAGTGGGAGCCCTGAGCACCCTGGATTAGCCAGGAGGACATGCTGGGTCCAGCTGTGACTGCACAAAGGACCATTGGGGACATTTTTATTCCCTTTTTCAGGTTGAGCTTGAAATGAGGAAAATTGATCTCAGAAAACCAGTAGTGGAAGATTTTTGTTTTTTTTTTGAGACGAGTCTCGCTCTGTCACCCAGGCTGGAGTACAGTGGGGCAATCTCGGCTCACTGCAAGCTCTGCCTCCCAGGTTCATGCCATTCTCCTGCCTCAGCCTCCTGAGTAGCTGGGACTACGGGCGCCCGCCACCACGCCTGGCTGATTTTTTTGTATTTTTAGTAGAGATGGGGTTTCACCGTGTTAGCCAGGATGGTCTCGATATCCTGACCTCGTGATCCACCCGCCTTGGCCTCCCAAAGTGCTGGTATTACAGGGGTGAGCCATTGCGCCCGGCCAGTGGAAGATTTTTCACAGGGCATTGGTGAGGTGGGTCAGAGAAGCCTGTGCTGATGTCTGTCACGGTGTTTCTCACTGAATGGTAATGGTCTTGCTTTGAGTGGGTTCTGTCCATAACCTGGAGCTCTGTGAGGCAGTGACCAGGTGTGATTCACCTTTGTCTCTCCAGTGACAGTGCACAGCAGGCTCTGATAAATATTTCTTACAAAATAAAACAGAATAAAAAGTAGACATCTGCACAGATGTGGGATGACTGAGCAACAGCAGAAGCAGGAAAAGTCAGTGTCCCCACATCAGCTGATATGGGGTTTGGCTTCTAGGAGGTGCCAGGATAGGATTGGGAGTCCTGTGGCTCTGCTGTTCTGGGGAACACCCCTATGATTCAGAGTGTCTGCTGTGATTGCTGCATTTCACTTGCTTATGGGTAAGTGAGCAGAGGGTGTGGGACTTCAGGTGACCCCTTATGGCAGGTGGCGGAGGGAAGATGGGGTGGGTGGTGCATGGGGGTAGTTTACGCATATTTGAAGGTTGGTTGTATGAAAAGGTGTTAAACTTATTTCAGCCTGTGGAGAGTAGGATGAGGATTGGTGAGTGTGAATCAGATATATTTTGACTCAAGATGAAAAAGAACTGTCACAGTAAAGGAAGTTTCCTTGGAAAATTACAAGTTTACTGGCAGAATTCAAACCAGGGATGGGGGTGTCTGAAAATACCTCTCAATGATTTTTAAGGTAACAAGGCAGAGCTTGGCTTGGAGTGAGGTTTCCCACTGATATCACATATTAAGTATTATAAAACCTGTCCTTTGCAGTGAGACATTGCTCAGTGATGCAGGCTGAGCTCTCTATGACAGTTACTTTCAGTCATGTGGGCAGCTGTGATTGTCTTATCCAGTCTGTGACTTGGACTTCACCAACTACCTCTGTTCCCGCTCCAGCCAGCCCTATCCTCTCCTTTACACCAGGAGTTAGGTACATTAACTGATGATAGCCACAAAGTGGCAGTGCTGACTCTCTGTTCTTTTTTTTTTTGTTGCTGTTGTTTTTTCTTTTTTTTTTTCCGAGAGGGAGTCTCTCTCCATCGCCCAGGCTGGAGTGCAGTAGCGGGATCTCGGGTCACTGAAAGCTCCGCCTTCCGCGTTCCAGCGACTCTCCTGCCTCATCCTCCCGAGTAGCTGGGACTACAGGCGCCCGCCACCACGCCCGCCTAACTTTTTGTATTTTTAGTAGAGACGGGGTTTCACCGTGTTAGCCAGGATGGTCTCGATCTCCTGATCTCGTGATCCGCCCACCTCAGCCTCCCAAAGTGCTGGGATGACAGGTGTAAGCCACTGTGCCTGGCCCTTTCCGGTGTTTTCTAAAACCTCTACCAGAATGTGGGCAAGCCTAAGGGGCTTTTAGGATTAAGAAAAGGTCACGAATGAGGTGAAAGGTAAACTTCATTATTATTTTTCTCTTGTGAGGTTACATAGTTGAGATGAGTATGAAATAGTTGCATTTTAGAAGTGGAAGACACTGGAGAGAAGTGCTTCACAAATCTTAATGTGTTCATGGATCACCTGAAGATCTTGATTAAATACAGGTTCTGATTCTTCTGGTGGGGCCTGAGATTCTCAGTTTCTAAGGAGTTTTGGATGATGTCGTTGCTGCTGGTTGGTGGACCACACTTTGAGTAGCAAGGTTTGAGGGTCATTTAGATATTAATTCTCATTGCATGTGATTTATGGCTGAAGAGAGACCAAACTACAGAGAGAGAATATAACTTACCTTCCATAGCCATGCCCTCACTGCATGACTTTTTGCATTTAAGCCCAGGACTTCAGCTTCTCCGTCCAATTCTTGTTCCATGCATCACGTGGCCCCCTACACTGTTGTTGGTGGTATCTCTTTACCTTAGGAGCCCAGAACCCCATTTCCACTACCCACCGATCTTGGCTTAAGATTTCACTTTGACTGATTCTGCCCTTACTCAAAACCTTCAGGGGCTCTTCTATAATCACAAGATCAAGTTTGAACCTCTATATCTACTGTTCATGCCTCTACAACATGTGATTCCCCCTTTAGCAAGCTTACATAACTTCCCTGTGTTTTTAACTGACTGTGCTCTGGCTCCCCCTGCTCCTTCCTGTTCACTACACATACTTCGTTCAGGTCTCTCAGTGGTAGTGGTGGTTACACGGTCTCTGCTGTTAGCCTCACCAAGTTTCTAATCCCATATCCACCACCGACCTTGACAAGTTACTTCCCCTTTCTGAGGATGAGCATCCTCCTCTGAAATAATTTCAAGTATTGATTGAGAGAGTAAATAAAATAACATCTGCAAGCCCACTCTCATTCCTCGGACCCTCTTTAAAACTAGCATCTATGCAGGGTGGGGAACATCACACACCAGGGCCTGTTGTGGGGTGGGGGGAGGGGGGAGGGATAGCACTAGGACATACACCTAATGTAAATGACGAGTTAATGGGTGCAGCACACCAACATGGCACATGTATACATAAGTAACAAACCTGCACATTGTGCACATGTACTCCGGAACTTAAAGTATAATTAAAACAAAAACAAAAACAAAAAAACCCTAGCATTTACAGTGATGCCTGACATCTGGTTCCCTGGCTTATGTTTCTCCATGTCTCCACTTTCCTAAGGCTGAACCATTCAAGGCCTAACCTGAACCCTGTCTCTTTTGTGAGCATTTCTCTTCCTTCCTTCCTTCCTTCCTTCCTTCCTTCCTTCCTTCCCCTTGCTTACTTTCTTCCTTTCCTTTCTTCCTTCCCTTCCTTCCTTCCTTCCTTCCTTCCTTCCTTCCTTCCTTTCTTTCTTTCTTTCTTTCTTTCTTTCTTTCTTTCTTTCTTTTCTCTCTTCCTCTTTCTTTCCTCTCTCCTTCTTCCGCCCTCCTGGGTTCCATTAGTTCCTCCATCCTTCCAGGATTACAAGGTGCTCTACCACCATCACCCTTCAAGTTTTAATTAGAGATAGGAGTTCACTTTGTTAGTGGGGATGGTCTCGAACTCCTGACCTCAAGTGATCTGCCTGCCTTGGCCTCCCAGAGTGCTAGGGTTACAGGCGTGAGCCACCATGCCTGGCCTTATGAGCATTTCTGACCCAGTTGATCCTACCCTTCTATAGATTGTTTCGCCCATGTATTGGCATTTAATTATGTGCCAGTCCTCCCAGTGAGACCCTGTAGGGAGGCTGAAGGGGTATTGGCTGTGTGAGAATTGAAGGCTAATTGAGTGAGTTCTTTTCTTACTACCCCCTGAGTGTTAGAGCTGCCGTCTCTTTTTTTTTTTTTCAGCTATTGCCAGCAGCAGTTCCTCCTGCACCAGCAGCACCAGACCCTGGCAGGCATGTGAATACCCTAGGGATTGCTCTTGTCAGGTTCCTTCCTGCCTCTGGGTTTTGGTTGAATTGGCGTTTTCTTTTTTCATCTTATCAGATGGCCCCTCTGAGGAGGTGATTGATGATATCCCTTTATGGAAACCCTAAGATAATAACTCTAAGGAAGTTTACCACATTCTTTTCTTTTCTTTTTTTTTTTTTGAGACAGAATTTCACTCTTGTTGCCCAGGCTGGAGTGCAATGGCACCATGTCGGCTCACTGCAACTTCCACCTCCTGGGTTCAAGTGATTCTCCTGCCTCAGCCTCCTGAGTAGCTGAGATTACGGGCATGCACCACCACGCCTGGGTAATTTTGTGTTTTTAATAGCAATGGGGTTTCTCCATGTTGGTCAGGCTGGTCTTGAGCTCAGGTGATTCACCTTCCTCGGCCTCCCAAAATGCTGGGATTACAGGTGTGAGCCACTGTGCCCGGCCTGACCACAGTATTTTCTAACTTAAACAACTTGGTGGCAGGAGATGTGTACACTTTCCTATTTCATAAAATTTACAGCAGATTCAGAAGAGATTAAGGACAAAGGACCAAATGGGGAGGACAGGTTTTTTTAAGGGAGGTCATGTAATTTCAATCTGGAGTCTATGAATTGTTCATTCAACTCTATGTGGAAGTGTGCATCTTTGCATGTGTGGTCGTATATTTGGATCACATGATTCATAATTCTGTCCCTATCAGTGGCAATTAGGAGCTCATGTCAGGCTTATGAAAATAAAATATATGGGTGTGCACTATTACTGAAGCCAGGGTTTCTGATACCTGGAGAGAAAATAGGCCAGGAGGGCTGGTCACTTCACTTAGTGTCCTGCCTTCTCTCTTTCTCTCTCTCTCTTTCTCTCTCTCTCTCTCTCTCTCTCTCTCTCTCTCAACAGAGTCTCACTCTGACACCCAGGCTGGAGTGTAGTGGAGTACAGCTCACTTCAACCTTCACCTCCTGGGCTCAAGTGATCCTCCCATATCAGCCTCCTGATTAGCTGGGACCACAAGCACATGCCATCATGCCCAGCTCATTTTTTGTTTTGTTTATTTGTTTGTCTGTTTTTGTAGAGATGGGGTTTCACCATATTGCCCAGGCTGGTCTCGAGCTCCTGGGCTCAAGTGATCTAGCCATTTTGGCCTCCCCAAATGCTGGGATTACAAGTGTGAGCCACCATGCCCAGCCCTGCCTTCTCTTTTTATTAGACAGCAGTCTATTCACTCATTATGTTCCCAATAAAAGGATTTTTAACCTTCTCATTTTCCTACCAGGGGTCCATGCCAAAGTCCATATGTATTTATTTGTGTCTAGAATTGGATGTTCTTTTTGAAAAGAGAAGCCCAAGGAATGGCTTCCTAGCTGATTTCCAGGATTCTAATCTTCATTGTCTAAACTTTGAGTTTCCATCCCTGGATACTGGTTAGAGTCACTTGTAGGGCATTTGAAACTTACCAATGTCTGTGCCTTCTCCAAGTATGTCTGATTCGATTGGTGCATGGTGTGGCCCAGCCATTGGTTGGTTAAGAATGCTTCCAAGGAAAATGGTCATTTTATTGTGGAGGAATTTTAGTCCAGGGCTCAAAGTTAACATCCCGTTAATTAGAGATATCGACATCTCAGGGCATCCTAATACGGATGGAGAAGGCACAAAATCACCTCTTTGGTTTTCTCACCCAAAGTGCATAACCTCAATTTAATCATGAGAAAAAATTAGAAAAATTTAAACTGAGGATAACTCTACAAAATAACACGCCAATACTTTTCAAAAATGTTGAGGTCATGAAGGCAAAATAAATTCTGAGGAACTGTCCCAAATTAAAGGAGACTGAGAGGATAGAACAATGAGATGCAATGTGTGGTCATACATTGGACTCCGTTCCAGAAAAAGGACATTAGTGGGAAGATAAAAAGGATTTGAATAAGGTTTGTAGATTCATTCATTGTACGATGCCAGTGATCATTTATTGATTTTAATGTTTGCACTGTGGTTATCTAAAACAATATTTAGGGAAGTTGAGCAGAAAGTATATGGGGACTCTATTGTTGGAACATTTTTGAAAGTCTGAAATTATTTCAAAATGAAAAGTTTGGAAAACAAAGAAGAAATCTAGGTATTTCTGTTAAGTTGCCAGAGTTGAAGACCATTTCCCAAGTTATCTTGCCTAATAATGTAGAGTAATCTTCCTGGAAATGCTATTTGTCATGTTTGTGAGTTCTCTTATCTGTAGGATGAAGTTCCTATTCCTTAGGCTGTCATTCAGAGCCCTCATAGCCCGGCCCCAATCTACTCCCTTGATTTACATTGAAGGACCTGACCTACATTTTACTTTCTCATTTCCAAACATTTTCTAATTCTTTTCCCTGTTCATATCATACCCTTGCCTATGTTCTCAGCCTCCTGAGTTGTTCTTTGTCCTAATGGCCCATTTCAGATCCTGTCTCTTCATTGAAGCCTGTATAGTTATTTCTGTTAGAAGCAGTCATCTTTCCTTTCTTTGAATTCCTGTAGGTACAACGGTATGGAGTGAAACATGAGTTTTATTTTATTATATTATATTTTAGAAAAAATCAATTTATTCTGCTCATTGAAAGTTTTTCTTTTAAAAAAACTTAAAATTTTGATTGGAGAAGGATTAGAGATTAAATTGTTGATGTTTGAATTTCATTGTGGTTTTAAAAAAACTTTTATTTTAGGTTCAGGGTACATGTGCAGCTTTGTTATGTAGGTAAACTCGTGTCACAGGGGTTTGATGTACAGATTATTTCATCACCTAGCTACTAAGCCTAATACTCAGTAGTTACGTTTCCTGCTCCTCTTCTTCCTCCCACTCTCCACCCTCTTGTAGGCCTCAGTGTCTGTTGTTCCCCGTTTTATGTCCATGTGTTCTCATCATTTAGCTCCCACTTATTTTTTAATTTTAATTTAATGTAATGTTATTTATTTATTTATTTTTTCGAGACACAGTCTCGCTCTATCGCCCAGGCTGGAGTGCAGTGGCGCCATCTCCGCTCACTGCAAGCTCTGCCTCACGGGTTCTGGCCATTCTGCCTCAGCCTCCCAAGTAGCTGGAACTACAGGCACCCACTACCATGCCCAGCTAATGTTTTTGTATTTTTAGTAGAGACAGGGTTTCACTGTGTTAGCCAGGATGGTCTTGATCTCCTTACCTCATGATCCACCCGCCTCAGCCTCCCAAAGTGCTAGGATTACAGGCGTGAGCCGCCGCACCCAGCCTTATCCCCACTTATAAGTGAGAACATGCAGTATTTGTTTTTCTGTTTCTGTGTTAGTTTGCTAAGGATAATGTCCTCTAGCTCCACTCATGTTCCTGCAAAAGAGATGATCACATTATTTTTTATGGCTGCATAGTATTCTGTGGTGTATATGTACCACATTTTAAAAATGCAGTTTTCCATTGACAGGCATTTTGGTTGATTCTGTGTCTTCTCTATTGTGAACAGTACTGCAGTGAACATTCGTGTGCATGTGTCTTTATGATAGGATGATTTATATTCCTCTGGGTATATACCCAGTAATGAGATTGCTGGGTCAAATGGTAGTTCTATTTTTAGCTCTTTGAGGAATTGCCATAACTGCTTTCCACAATGATTGAACTAATAATTGACACTCCCACCAACAGTGTATAAGCACCCCCTTTTCTCCACAGCCTTGCCAGCATGTTTTTTTTTGACATTTTTGATAATAGCCATTCTGACTGGTGTGAGATGGTATCTCACTGTAATTTTGATTCACATTTCTTGAATGATCATTTCCTATGCTGTTTGGCCACACGTATGTCTTCTTTTGAAAACTGTCTGTTCGCCAGGTGGAGTGGCTCACACCTGTAACCCTAGCAATTTGGGAGGCTGAGGTGGGTGGATTGAGGTCAGGAGTTCAAAACCAGCCTAGTCAACATGGTGAAACCCTGTCTTTACTAAAAATGAAAAAAAGAAATAGCTGGATGTGGTGGTGGGCACCTGTAATCCTAGCTACTTGGGAGGCTGAGGCAGGAGAATTTCTTGAACTCGGGAGGTGGAGGTTGCAGTGAGCTGAGATCACGCCACTACACTAAAAAAAAAAAAAGTGTGTTCATGTCCTTTGCTCACGTTTTAGTGGGGTTTTTTTTCTTGTAAATTTGTTTAAGTTACCTATAGATGCTGGATATTACATTTTTGTCAAATGCATAGTTTGCAAATATCTTTTCCCAGTCTGTAAGTTGTCTATTTACTCTGTTGATAGTGTCTTTTGCTGAAAGCATGAGTTTAGGATTCAGAAATATGTGAGTCTGAGTCCTAGTTCCACCTTTTGTCAGGTGAGATAAGGGACAAGTTAATTGATGTCTTGGAATAGAGGGATAATAGTGCCTACTTAAAGGGTCATTGTGAGCATTGGATGAGGTGCAAACATAAAGGTCCCCAGCATGTAGCAGATTACTTCCTCTTCATTCCTGTAGCTCAGTGGTTCCAAAGGTATTGTGGGTGGTGTGAACTCTCTTATCAAAATTTTCTATAGATCTTCAAAAATATTTGTATCTGGTCATCACTAAGATGACCTTGAACTGAACTGAATGCTTAGGACTTTAAGAAGTTCAACTGACATTTGGATTTTTGTGAACACAACTCAGTAAATAAGTTATCTATCAACAGAGGAATGTAACCCAGCAGAGGAAGAAGGGAATGACAATGGGATTGTAAGTGGGAGAAAGCTGTGATGCCTTCCACACTCATCCCTTTGTTCTCAGTCAGACAATATCAAGAAAGTACAACTTCTAAAATTATGTAAAGGAAAATAAACACCTCAGGACTGCCAAACTCATTTCACCAAAGGGATACTTCAGCCTGGAGATTGAGTCATGCAAGACCCTCATTTTTTCCCCAAATGAACAACTGTTACTTTACAACCTTGTGTCAAAGCATTGTACGTTAGCCAGAGCCTCAGGAGAAGACGAAAAGGCCCTAGGCATATCCGGATGACCTCCCTCATAAATTGTTTTTTTGCTGTCCTTGAACCACATTTGAAGTATATTTGTGGAATAGACTCTTCCAAGTACTCTTGAATATTGGCGTTTCATAACTATGGAGATCATGCCATTGGACTAGGAAAAAAAACCCAGGACTTTAGTTACAAATAAATGCATTCATGAAGATTGCTAACCCAACATCAAGCAGAACAAGAGTGAATTATGTGGGGGTAAATTGATACAGGACTAAAATGATTTTTTCATGACCTCTTTTGTAAAAAAAAATTGCTGACTTTTTTTATGTTTTGTTCTCCAGAGTCAAAAAAGTTTTTTTTTTTGTTTTTGTTTTTTATTTTTTCCTTTTGAGCTTTTTAGCGTACAACAAATTGGGTAAAGTATAATTTTGTGAGCACAATTTGAAAGATTTATCTTTCTCTCTACCCAATTTCTACAAAAATAAACTATTTGTGCATATTCTTAATTTATAACAATATAGGTATTTGCATAAATTCCATAAGAATTTGTTTTCTCTTGTAACAAGACACAATTGGAGACACTGGTTATTTTACTAAGGCTTTGAGTGAAATAGTATGTTTTCAGATATGACCAGAATGTTATGAGGAATTGAGACTGACTTTATAGAACTCACAAAAAGCCTCTTAGACAGACTGACCTGGTTACCTTGTCTATGCAGTTTCTTTAAAAAGTTAATGATCTGTGGTAAGTAAAGAATGTCACTTTCTGATAGGGCCAGGAATCCCCAAGTTATTTTGAGACCTCAAGAAAAGAGGAATTCACGGAATTCATACAAGTATCTACAGGCACAGATAAATCCCTGGCTTGTATAACCTTGAGAGGCTTTTGGAAGTCTAATCTGAGATTCCTTACGAAAAAGGTCTCAGCAAAGCCAATTTAAAAAGACTCTCTATGGCCAACCACTATTGTTGCTGTACTTTATGCAAATAATCAGGCCAGGTATAAGACTAAAACTTATTTTGCAAATACGTTTGTCCTACTATGATTTGTGTTTCATAAAAATGGGAGCCTGGAGAGAGAAAAATTTGTGTTTCAGAAGAAAACTTCAGTACAACTGATATTAAATTCTAGGCTTGTTCATTATTTTTGAGTTTTATTATTTGCCTATAATTTGGACTGAATCCTAAATTCTTTCCTGGCTATGAGTATCAAAAGTAATGATTTCAAGATTTTCTTCCATTTTGGAATATTAGAAATGAAAAAGGTGCTTTTCTTCAAGCCCTGAAAACTGAAACTAGATGAGTTAAGTAAACTGTTGGAGAAATCACAGCAACTTATATATAAACAACCTTTGTGCCTGTTGATGTATGGACTACACAAAAGGGTCACATGAACACTGGATTTGGACTGAGATTCAGAGAAATCTGTGAGAGTGTCACTGTAGTTAGAAGATGCTTCAGAGACTCTAGAAAAATGAGCCTATAGGCCAGGTGCGGTGGCTCATGCCTGTAATCCCAGCACTTTGGGAGGCCGAAGCGGGCGGATCACGAGGTCAGGACATCAAGACCATCCTGGCTAACACGGTGAAACTCCATCTCTATTAAAAATTACAAAAAATTAGCCGGGCGTGGTGGCGGGCGCCTGTAGTGCCAGCTACTCAGGGGACTGAGGCAGGAGAATGGCCTCAACCCAGGAGGCAGAGCTTGCAGTGAGCCGAGATCGCACCACTGTGCTCCAGTCTGGGCAGCAGAGCCAGACTGTGTCTCAAAAAAAAAACAAAAACAAAAACCAAAAACAAAACAAAAAAAAGAAATGAGTCTATACTATAGATTGCTGCAGATGTTACAGGTGAGCCAACGTGCAACTGAAAGTGTTAGTGGTGATGGCCCAAATAATTGCTCTAATCGAGGAGGCAGTTGTGTATCCTCAATTGGATTCCAGGATTATACTTTTTGTTGTTGTTGTTGTTGCTATAATTAGTCCTTGGTCCTTTTCCAATTTGACTTCACCCCGTTTTCCATGGGAAATGACTTCCTAGGAATGAGCCTTCATAGTGATGTAAGATCAGATGAAACATACAGCCACAAAGTCATGTATTTAACAGTGATTTCTCTGAAAGATTTAGAATAATACAAGGGGTGGGCAGGTGTGGTGCTCTGCCCATAGACTGTGCCCGGCCTATAGACTCATTTTTCTAGAGTCTCTGAAGCATCTTCTGAAATCTTCACATTTTGAAAGGCCAAGGTGGAAGGATCGCTTGAAGCCAGGAGTTCAGGACCAACCTGAGCAACAAAATGAGACCACATCTCTACAAAAAATAAAATAAAATAAATTAGCTGAATGCAGTGGTGCATGCCTGTAGTTTCAGCTATTCGGGAGGCTGATGTGGGAGGACCTCCTGAGTCCAGGAGTTTGAGGCTACAGTGAGCTATGATCATGTCACTACACCCTAGCCTAGGTGACAGAGTTTTTTTTTTTCTCTTAAAAAAAGAAAAGCAGGGTGGGGGGTGTGGGGAACAGGAAGCCAGAAAGCCTCAGGGATCTCCAGATGATTGCCCTCTAAATAGTTCTTTGCTGGCCTCAAAATCTTTCAAAATGTATAGCGTTTCATAAAACAAGGCATGTCAATTATAACTTCAGGTGTGCAACAAAAATCTAGCTCCTAAAACTAAAGCCTGTTAAGTTTTATTCTGATATTTATCATCCCAGGCACAGAACAAAGGCAAGATGAGATCAATTATTCTTCCACCTATCCCATCTCTTTCTACCTGCCTTCCCCCCTGTAAGGAAATATATAAATACTAAGCCTTATGCAACCTCTTCAGAGAGAACACCACACCCACAGAAGTTTTCTGTGATTCGTATTTTTCCAGGGTGCACTCTCAAGCTCTGGCTCTGTCACAAACCTTAACTGGTTAAGACCCTTGCCTCAGTCACTCATTCTGGATGACCACCATGAGTCTTGCACAGGCCTTCACTGATCCCTTTGCTACCCAGGTGATGTGTACCTAGGTGAGTTAGGTTCCCACGAGTCAAACACTCTTCTCCCTTTCTGCCTCCTCTACCTCCCCCTCCTCATTCAGTGCTGTGTGCCCAGGTCTGGCCCCAGCTCCCAGGCCATTAGTATTAGCCTAAGAAAGCAAGACCAGGAAGAACAGGCTGAGAAGGAAGTCAGAGGCCAACAGGCATGAAAAGAGGCAGATGGGACTGTCATGAAGGAAGTCAGAGGCCAACAGGCATGAAAAGAGGCAGATGGGACTGTCATTTCCCAGAGCCACCCACTCTGGGTGTGTTTTATGACTGCTACTGGATTTGGAATCTTTTCCTCTTTGTGGCCATAATAGGAATTCACCCTTCTCCTACTTCCTTCCTGTTATACTTTCTATTCATAGGGAACTCCATTTGTGACCAGAGAATGGCTGTAAAAATGGTTGACAGTTGAGTAAAACTGACTTTATAATGACTGGGAACCTGGCTCTGTTTTTTTCCAAAAGAGGCTGAGATTCCTCAAAGCCAGCTTTTATGCAGGGCTGTGCCGTTGTGAGTGTGGCGTTAGGGAACAGGTGCATAAGTGAAGGGTGAGACAGAAAACAAAATGCTGGCTCTTTGTCAAATCCTGAAAGTAGAGGCGGCAAAAATCATTCTGGAAGGTGGATGTCATTTAGGAGACCTTGGAAATCTCAGGGTATCCTCTTCCCAGATGAAGTGGAGGATGAGGTTAAATTATGGAGTTGGGTGATAGTGGGTACATTACTTCTCTGCCTCGTTTTTTTTTGACGGAGTCTCAATCTGTCACCCAGGCTAGAGTGCAGTGGCACGATCTCACCTCACTGCAAGCTCTGCCTCCTGGGTTCACGCCATTCTCCTGCCTCAGCCTCCCGAGTGGCTGGGACTACAGGCGCCCGCCACCAGGCCTGACTAATTTTTTTGTATTTTTAGTAGAGATGGGGTTTCACCATGTTGGCCAGGATGGTCTCAAACTCCTGACCTTGTGATACGCCCGCCTCAGCCTCCCAAAGTGCTGGGATTATATTTGTGAGCCACCGCACCTGGCCTGCTTCATTTTTTTAATCTGTAAAAATGGGGATAACATGCAGGAATTTTTGTGAAGATGTTAGCTACATGGAAAGATCTTAGAATAGTGCCTGGCACATAGTGAGTGCCAAGTCAGTGCAAACTATTATGATTACGGGAATAGGAAAAGGTGCCATCCTGGACGTGTAGGGTGAGGAGGTATTTTCCAGCCAGGGTCCTAGCAGGCCAACTGGAGATGAAGATGGTTAAGCAGAAGCAGCTTAACTTCCAGGAGTGGAAGGATTGGGGAGCAGTAACTCATGCACAAGATTCTGTGAAAATGCCTTTACCCAACAGCAGGGATACCCAGAATGGGTGTGGCTTCTGTCACAATTGTTGTCTGAGAGTGTGTCCTAGACTCAAATGGCTTTGATGTAAGCCAAGTACAGAAATGGGCTTCAGGGCTACCTTGCACATAGCATTCATCTTGTCAAAGGAAAGCATTCGTCTTGTTAAAGGAAAATATTCATTTTGCTAAAGGAATCCCCTCTTGTAGCCCTGGTTATTATTTTTGTCTCAGTACTACTCTTGTTTATAGGTTGTCAAGAGAAAGATTGAAGAAGTGTGAAATACGGAAGTGCATATATGAATTAACAGGGCAGAAATGGGACTGAGAAAGTGTGTATCAATTTATGTGAACATAAAGAGGACTTCTTGTTTTAAACAGATCTCTTTGTATAAATAATGTGGGCTGTCTTGAGTGGATGGCAGACTCTATCACAATAATAACAGCCCAGCAGAGTCCCAAGAGAATGGGGCGCATGACTTCTTTCTCAATGGCAAGTTAAGAGTGTGTAAGTCGGTGAAGAGAGAGGAGATGAAGAAGAAGATGGGTGAGGATGAGAGAAATGAGATGGTGAAAAGAACAGACTGAAAGGAATGTTTACTGAGTGCTCATTGGGTACAGGCTCTGTGACTAATACCTTACACATCTTAATTTACTCTTGGACTGTCATCTTCTGATACAGTAAGAGTCATCTTTGTGCTGCTGATGAGAAAAGGCTGTGGGAGGTGAAGTGAGTGGTCCAGGATCATCCAGCCAGTTCGTAGCAGAGCTGGTGTGTTTCACCTCAAAGTTGGTGCTCTTGCCTGTGATTCACACAGAACAGTGAGATATAGAAAGAAGGCAAAGGAAATTTTTATTGTGAGTGATGTTTATGAAAGTTACCAGTGTTAGGCCTCCCCAAAGTGTCCACGTCCTTATCCACGGAACCTGTGCATGTTACTTTATTTGGCAAAAAGACTTCACTGTTGAGATGGGAAGTTATTTTGGATTATCTGGGGAGGTCCAGTGTAATCAGAATTGTCCTTGTAAGTGAAAGAGGGAGGCGGGAGGGTCAGGGTGAAAATGCTGCAGCTGGAGAGACTCCACTAACCATTGCTGGCTGTGAACATGCATCAAAAGACAACATTTCAACTAATGTAGGTACAGATCTAATAGGCTTTTATTTGTGATTCAGGATTTGGGGCAGCTCTCACTCTATGAACACAATGATAGCTCCCCCTGGGCAATACAATAACAGAACAATGGGTTTTGTCAAATTGGAACCAGTAAACAGAGCCATAGAAATAAATGGATCGGTTAACATCAGGGTACTTCAGGTTACTTTTTTTTGGGGTAAATGTTAAAGCAGAGGGGACTTCCTTATGATGTTGACTCAGGGAGACTGGAATCTTCTGTTTTCAGAAAACACTAGTCTGTTTTGAGATCTGCTTCCTTAAAATTCTAGTTGGAGTATGTAGCATTTAGCATGAGTGGCTCTAATTTGGAGTCTTTAGACTCTCACTTAAGTGAGAGTGTGACCAAAACTTAAAGCATTAGCATTACCCTCAGTTATCATCATTTTTGACTTCCATCATTTATAGGTTATGATATCCTCCTGATCACACATTTCTTTGAGTTTATGTAATTCCAGCCAAATAGAGACCATTTGATATTTGATGGATGGCAGCACACAAACATTTAATACTTTTAGAGATTACAGCACACCAGGGAGACCGCTAGTATGACTATGAGGAAGATAATGTTAAGAGTTTGGAGTATGCATCTTTGGCAAGATGCAAACCAACTAAAATAGAATAGATCAAAGAATGAACCAGATGAGTGTAGCCATTTTAACCAAGTAGCATGTTTGTTAATTTTTGTAACTGAGACTCTATAACACCTGATATATTTGTCCATGTGCAACAAGAAGCGTCATAAACTATACAGAGTCCTCTCTGATCAGCCAATAGGGAGCAATTTTATTATCTAGCATTGCATGCCTGGGTTAAAGTAAAACAGGCAGTGAGAACAAGTAAGTCTAGGAGTCTGACTCTAAAAGGGACCATAGTACATTTGAACAAAGTTGTGTTAAAGATGCTGCTAACATCAGCCATTGGGTGGACTAAAGGATCTCATACTTAAAAATTTGGGGTTGACACGCTAGATTAGACACTCAGTTAATCTATCATTCTATGTATATTCTCAAATATAACATCCCAATCAAAGCCTTGGTAATATAACGGATGTTTTAAAATATGTCCCATTATAAAGATAGCAGATTCTCACTGAACTTGTGCAAATAACTGAATTACAATAAACATATGAATACTCATGAATAGTTGCCTAGTTCTGTGGCAGTCAGGTAGGGAGCAAAAGTAAATGTTATAATTTTTGTTCACAAAAGTCTACTTTACCAAATGGCAGTAAGTTATAGATAGCTTAAAAGATGAAGAAATTCATAAATCTGAAAAAGAAAACACTTAAAGAATTGGCAAATTTTCAAATAAAAAATCTTAAAAATGGGCCGGACACAGTATCCCAGCACTTTGGGAGTCTGAGGCAGGCGGATCACGAGGTCAGGAGATTGAGACCATGGTGAAACCCTGTCTTTACCAAAAACACAAAAAACTAGCCGGGCGCGGTAGTGGGCGCCTGTAGTCCCAGCTACTCGGGAGACTGAGGCAGGAGAATGGTGTGAACCCAGGAGGCGGAGCTTGCAGTGAGCCGAGATGGCGCTACTACACTCCAGCCTGGGCAACAGAGCCAGACTCCATCTCAAAAAACAAACAAACAAACAAACAAAAACTTAAAAACATTATCCTCATTATTATTTAGTTCAATGAAATTGATGTTTTTTTCCTTCTGTGTTTTTGTTGGCAATTTCATGAAGGTATCAGCCTGTTTGCAAGTTCTTAGACAGTTCAGTGGTATGATCTTAAAGTTATCAGAAACTTGTGTTCGGCAGTACTTGTCAGATTCTTTTCCATAAATCTTGAAAAAGAAGCAATTTTGAATGGTAGCTGATTGCAAATGCTTTGAGGAAGAATAAAAACAACTGTCTGTGAATGACAAAGATTGAAAACGACTATGGTTAAAACTCTGAGGGGAGTTCATTATGATAAAGACATGGCTCACATAGAAATTTAGTTACTTCTGTGGCATATGACATTATGAGTGGTAACATATTCGATTTCTAGGAATCTCATGTAATTTTTGGAACACTCATATCAGTAACATACCTGCAAATATAACTTAGAGAAGGTTTAGCAGCACTTATCAGTTGACAATGCTTTCCATGTAATTTAACATATCAAATAAGGCAGCTTTTCCACTTAGCTTCTGTTTTTCAACTGGATTACTGAGTTTTTGGTGGAGCCCATTAATGAATAGGGCCAGCAAAGTATAGGCTTGTATATGTTGAAAAAGTTTTCTAGGAAATTCTAATGCTCCCAGCTAAAGAACCATTGTTTTAGCCTCATGTTCTACCTATTAGAACAGGAGTTCTCCATCCTGGTTATGTGTTAGTAGCATCTGGGAAGGCTTAAAAATTACCAATGCCTGGGTCCCACTCCAGATAGTAGGTCAGAATTTATGGGTGGGGCTTGAGCATCATTTAAAAAAATGTTTCTCAGTGATTCCATTGTGTGGCTATATTTCCCATCAGATTTCTCTGATTTCTTGTGGCATTTACTTTTTTCTATTTTGGTATCACGATTATTTTTCATATCTTATCTCCTGTCTTAGGCTGTATGTTCTCTGAGGTAGGGACCTTGCCTTCTTCATTTCTGTATCTTTCATGAACACACGAATTGGTCATCAGGAAAAGGTTCTCAACCACACATAGGTTGTGTCCTGAATCTCAGGTTCCCACATTAATGCGAGAGTCATTGTTCTCCATGAGGTCAGAGGTTACTTGTTTTGAAGGGTATGTGGGTAATTCCACAGTTCAGATAGTGGATGGGAAATTACCCTGTTTCTAAGCATAGCATTGGAACTAAGAGTTCTATGTGTATTTGGGGTAGAGGGGCAGGGATGTGTAGGAAGACAGTTCTAATTAGGATGGAGGAATTATACTAGGAAGTAGAGATAAAGGAAGTGAGAAGGATTAGTAAAAAGAAGAAATGTGAACTTATAAAATAGGCCAGAATAGGCCCCTTTAGATTCTTCAGCAGGTGAGTGAACTAGATTTTAGGAAGGTAATGAGGCAGTCATATGCAAGGAAGATTTTGAAGACTGGAGACAAGGAGTCAAGCAGGACTTTGAACAGTTCGTTGAGGTCTGTGGGAATGGAGAGAATGACGCAAGTGAGAGATGTTAAGAAAGGATCAGAAGACTTTCATAGTGTATTGAATCTGGGAAACAAATGAACAGAGGTTGGGGATAATTATGTCTAAGAGACAGTGGGGTACAGGAAGCATGCAGACCAGGGAAGAAGAGACCTGCAGGAATTAGTGCTGAGAAGCAGGAGTTTATTGGGAGGAGGAGGAGATCCAGTCCCAAGATACAGGTCTCTCTCCCAAACATGGCAGTCAACCCTGCAGGAAACAGGACAAGAGGAAAGGCCATCATACCTGCCAGTCTCCCTGAAATGCAGAAACTACACCAGGGCTACTATGTCAGAGCCACCCTGGCAAGTATTCCAATCATGATGCTGACAGTGGCCCTAGCTGAGAGGCCAGGAGAACTTCCTTGTACTGAAGCATCTGTCATGGAAAGAAAAGAAAAGAAGGAATGAAGGTGATGCCATTTTACAGTGGGGTACCCCAGGAACCAGTTCCTAGCATGAAGTAGTCTCTACTTGGTTTTTCAAGGAATACATTATTTTTTGTGGGAAGGTTGCTGGGAGGTGATTAGCCATCTATATTCTTGCAGGGTTTTTTCCCTCTCACCATGTTTCTAGGCTGGTGATCAGGCCTCTGTCAATTTCATCCTGGCCTTTCTTTACTTAGATATTTTTGAAGGCTTTGTGATGTGAAAAAGCTGATTGCTATTTTATGTGTCATTAGAACTTTCCACCTTTTCACGGTTGCATCTTTTTCTCAGTGTCTTAGTTTTGGCAGGTCTCTATGGCAGGGAGATGATTGACAGAAGGCCCAGGTCAGGGCATTCCAAATTGACCACCTCCTTTGCACAGAGACCTCTCTTTCCAGGAGCTCCCAGAAGGGGTATAGAAACAAGCCCAGTATTGTGAGACTCTGTTTAACTCTGACGGGTGACTAGTTGGAGGACGCCCCATCAGCCTTGCCTAAACTCACTTAGAACTGTATTGCTATCTAAAACTTCCTTTTCTTTCTCCTTCACAGGAATCAAATCTGCATCGTGGTCTGAGGGCTCTCCTGGGTTCCTCTCACACCTGCTCCACTTTCCCTCACAGGTGTTTTTCCTAATAAATTATCTTGCATGTCTAATCCCATCTTGGTTGCATCTCATTGGGTAAAAACTAACATACTTGGTTTGATTCTTTGCACTTAGCTTTTTTTCTGTCTCTTTCACATGTAGCCAGTAACCATGTCCTCGTGTTTTCTGTGTTGCCTCTTTTTTAAATATGTGTGTGTATTTACATAAGATACCTCTTACACACACACACACACACACACACACACACACACACATACACAACCTTTTGCATCTGTTTCTTTATTTCTATTGGAACCGTTTACTTTTGGCCCTCACCAGTCAACTCAGGTTGATTATTAATGCTATGTTAGCTACTGTTGAGGGGCGCCTCCTATGGGCCAGGCCCTGTGCTAAATACTTTACCTGTATCTCATTTGTTTTATACAATAATCCTGTCAGGTAGACATTATTTCCATTTTACAGATGAGACGACAAAGGCCTAGAGTGGCGAAAAAACTTTCCTGATGTCATATGACTGGTGAGAAGTAGACTTGAGATTTGATTCTAGGACTACCCAACTTGAAGCTAATGATAATAGTAGTAATATACCAGCTAAAATTTATGAAACATTTTCTCTGTGTGAGGCATTTTGCTGAAGGTTTCATTGATGATTACATTAAACCCTTAAAACAATGCTATGAAGCAAACACTGTTACTGCAGTTTTCAGTTGAGAAATCAGAGGCTCAGAGAAGTTAAGAATCTTGTGCAAGAAATTTGTAACTGTAAACACTTACAAAAGAGGAAATAAATCAACAAACTAATTTACAACTTTATGATATAGGAGAAAAACAAACTAAACCCAAACACAGTGAATGAAGGAAGTAATAAGGATTAGAGTTGATATAAATGAAATGGAGAATGGAAAAACAGTAGAGGAAATCAATGAAACCAACAGTTGGTTCTTCAAAATAAGATCAACAAAACTGATAACCATTAACTAGATTGACTAAGAAAAAAAAGAGAGAAGACTGAAATTGCTATACTCAGAAATGAAAATGGACTCCCAGCATGGTGGCTTACACCTTCAATCCCAGCACTTTGGGAAGCCAAATCAGAAGGATTGCTTGAGGCCTGGAGTTTGAAACCAGCCGGGGCAACATAGGGAGATCCTGTCTCTACAAAATTAAAAAAAAAGAAAAAAAAAAAAAATCAGCCGGGCATGGTGGCATGCGCCTGTAGTTTCAGCTACCTGGGAAGCGGAGTTGGGAGGATCACTTGAGCTCAGGAGGTTGAGACTATAGTGAGTTGTGATCACACCTCTGCACTCCAGCCCAGGCTAGCCTAAAGAGTGAGACTCTGTCTTTCTCTCTCTCTTGCTCTCAAAAAAAAGAAAAAAAAAAAAAAAAAAAAAAAAAGAAAAAGAAAGAAGAAAAGAAAATGGAGATATTATGTATCAGTTCTAGAGAAATATTGTTTACAAAAATACTATGAATAACTGCATGCCAATAAAGTGGATAACCTAGGTGAAATGGACAAATTCCTAGAAACACACACAAAAAGTCTAGATAGACCTATAATTAGTAGGAAGTTTGAATAAAAATTTCATTTGACAAAATTCAATATTCTTTCTTAATGAAAACATACTGAGTATGAATGGAAGGAAACCATCTCAGTATAATAAAGGCAGTATATGAAAAGCCCAAGGCTAACATCATACTCAATAGAGAAAGACTGAAAGCGTTCTCCCTATGATCAGGAACAAGACAAGAATGCCTGCTTTTGCCACGTCTGTTTAACATAGTATTACAAGTCCTAGCCAGAGAAGTTAGGCAAGAAAAAAAAAAAAAAAGAATTTCAGATTGGAAAGAAGAAGTAAAATTATCTGTCTGTTCACAGCTAACTTGAACTTCTATGTAGAAAACTCTAAAGATGAAAAAAACCTGTTAGAATTTATGAATAAATTCAGTAATGTTGCAGGATACAAAATCAATGTGCAAACATCAGTTGCATTTCTGTATACTAATAATGAACAACCTAAAAAGGAAATTAAGAAAAAAATTTAATTCACATTAACATCAAAAAGAATAAAATACTTAGGGATAAGTTTAACCAAGGAGGTGAAAGGATTGTATTCGGAAAACTAGAAAACACTGCTCAAGGAAATTAAAGACAACCTCAATAAATGGGAAGACATTTTGTTTTTATGGATTGGAAGACTCAGTATTGTTAGGAGGACAATACTACCCAAAGGGAGCTATGGATTCAACACAATTTCTTTCAGAATTCCAATGACTTTTTTTTTTGCAGAAAGAGAAAAATCTATCCTGAAGTTCATATGGAATTTCAGGACTCAAAATAGCAAAACAATCGTGAAAAAAAGAACCTTGAGAAAAAATGCTGAATCCTGATTTCAGCATTTACTACAAAGCCACAGTAATCAATACAATGTGGTACTTGCATAAAGGAAGACATAGAAACCAGTGGAATGGAATAGGAAGCCCAGAAAGGAATGCTTGCATATATGGCCAAATGATTTTTGATAAGGGTGCCAATACCACTCAATGAAGAAAGTGTAATCTTTTCAACAAATGATTTCAGGAAAGCTGGAAATCCATGCAGAAGGATGAGCTGAACCTTTACCTGACACCATATACAAAAAACTAACCCACAGTAGGTCAAAGACCAAATGTAAGAGTAAAAACTATAAAACTCTCAGAAGGAAACTCAGGGGAAAAAACTCCATGACATTGGATTTCACAGTGGTTTTCTTGGTTATAACAACAAAAGCATAGGCAACAAAAGAAAAAATGGATAAGTTGAACTTCATGAAAATCAATAACTTTTATACATCAAAGAACATTTGTCGAGGAAGTGAAAGCGCAACCCTTGAAGTGGGAAAAATATTTGCAAATCATGTCTGATAAGGGATTAATTTTCAGAATATATGAAGAACTACTACAAATTCACAACAGCAAAAATCCAACAACCCAATTAAAAAAGGACAAAAGACTGGCTGGGCGCGGTGGCAGTGGCTCACGCCTGTAATGCCAGCACTTTGGGAGGCCGAGGCAGGTGGATCTTGAGGTCAGGAGATCGAGACCATCCTGGCTAACATGGTGAAACCCCATCTCTACTGAAAATACAAAAAATTAGCCAGGCGTAGTGGTGGGCGCCTGTAGTCCCAGCTACTTGGGAGACTGAGGCAGGAGAATGGCGTGAACCCAGGAGGTGAAGCTTGCAGTGAGCCAAGATCGCGCCACTGCACTCCAGCCTGGGCGACATACAAATGGCCAATTAGCACATGCAAAGATGCTCAACATCACTAGTACTTAGAGATACGCAAAACAAAACCGCAATGATGGAATACCTCAAACACATTAGGATGGCTTTGATTAGAAAAAACCACACACACACAAACAAGTGTTTTTAAAGAGGTGGAAAAATTGGAGCTCTAGTGCACTGCTGATGGAAGTGTGAAATGTTATAGCCTCTGTGGAAAATGGTATGGCTGTTTCTCAAACAATTAAGCAAAGAATTACCATTTGATCCAACAATTTCACTTCTGGACATATGTGCAAGAGAACTGGAAGGAATTTGAACAGATATTTGTACACTAATGTTCACAGCAGCATTAGTCACACAATAACCAAAAGGTGAAAACAACTGAAAAGTCCATTGAAAGGTAAGTGGATAGAAAAATGAGGTGTATCCATACAATGGAATGTTCTTCAATCTTAACAAGGAAGAAAATTCTGATACATGGTGCAAAATGGATGAACCTTAAAAACATTATGTTAAGTGGAACAAGCCAGACACAAAAGGTGAACTGTTATATAATTCCATTTATATAAGGTTGTTAGAATAGTCAATTACATAGAGACAGAAAGTAGAATGGAGGTTACCAGGGGTTGGGGGAGAAGGAGTAAGAGTTACTGTTTATTGGGTAGAGAAATTTATTTAATATGGTAAGATGAAAAAGTTCTGGAAATGGATGGTGGTGATGGTTACACAACACTAAATTGCACGCATCGTAATAGTTAATGGTGGCTGGGCATGGTGGCTCACGCCTGTAATCCCAGCACTTTGGGAGGCCGAGGCAGGCGGATCACCTGAGGTCGGGTGTTCAAGACCAAACTGACCAACATGGAGAAACCCCGTCTCTACTAAAAATACAAAATTAGCTGGGCGTGTTGGCGCATGCCTGTAATCCCAGCTACTTGGGAGGCTGAGGCAGGAGAATTGCTTGAACCCAGGAGGCGGAGGTTGTGATGAGCCGAGATCGCACCGTTGCACTCCAACCTGGGCAACAAGAGTGAAACTCCATCTCAAAAAGAAAAAAAAAAAAAAAAGAAAAGACATAGTTAATGGTCTCATGTAAAATATATATATAGTGGCTGGTAGTCTTACCTCTATAAATACACACTGGCACTGCCCCTTCCCTCCCATGCAGAACCCCTGTGGCTGAATCTCCCTATGTCTCCAAGTGTGCATCACTCACTGTCCTCCATGCTGTGCCCACAGCCTCATGCAGCCCGTGACTTCAGAGCCAGGACACAGCTGAGGAGTCTTCCTGGAGGCTCCCTGTCTTCCCATTTTTCTGCAGCCTGACTTGGGGGAGGTTTGGCTTCAACAGGCAACTTCATTTAGCCAGATTTGGGACAGGCCACCTGGGCACCTTCTCCATACACCCCGGTCACCAGGGGAGCTGGGAGCAGAGATGGGAGCAGAGTCTGAGCTGTTCCTCCCTCATCCAAGGGGCTTCCTCCTCTCATTTGGAGAATGTTGTGGCTTGTTTCAAAGCCTTGGATGTTTCTTTCAGCTAATGGCATAGGTAAAAGAAAGCAAAGGGGTAACAGAAACATAGGGGGTGCCATGTGTTGGTGACAAAGAAAAGCAACTTGACCTTGAGGACCCTCCTTCTTCCCACTTTGTGAAGCCCTTTCCACAACATAGGGCTCTGGGGCTGATGAAGGCCCCTTTCCACATTTCTCAGGTCAGCCCCAAGGTCAGCCAAGAGAAATCAGAAAAACAGGCAGAAGAGAGTCTGTAGAGATGAATTGGGAGGGTTTAGGAGAAAAATTGGGGATTTGCTTGTGCCATTGGACACAGGCTGGGAATAAAACTTTTTTTTCTGGCTCATCTCTGAAAGCCAGATAGACTCTACCAGAAAACATACTGCCAGTGCTCCAAGGATCCACTTACCAGAGACTGTGATCATCCTGACTGTGGTCCTGTTGCGACCAGTGGCTGAGTTAGTGGCGTGGCAGGCATAGGATCCGCTGTTCTTTGCAGTGATGTTGGGGATAAAGAGCTTTTGTGTGTGTTGCTGGAATGTGCCATTGACAGACCAAGAATATTGTGCCAGTGGATTAGAGGCCGCATGGCAGAAGAGGTTGAGATTTACCCCTGGAAGGTAATAGGTGTCTGAAGGGGAAATGTTGGGGGCATCTGGGCCATCTGGAGCAAAGAGAATAAAGCCACAGGTGATGTCATCAGAGGGAAGGGGAAGCTCCTGGTCTGTAGAAAGGCCACAGTGTCCCTCTGAGCCAAGCCACAACCCTAAACTCCCAACCAAACCCCTTCTGTGTCTACTGAGACAGAGTCCAAGACATTTACCCGTTTCTCCCATCAGAAGATGTGGACCCCAAGTCTCCCATGACAGGGACACCCCCTCCCCTCTTATTCTTGGTCGAGGCTGGGCCTACCCATGTTTGCCTGGTGTAGAAAGTCATGACCAGCTGGGTGTCTAGGGGTGGGGATCTGCATCTTTGGAGCTGAGAGGGACTGAGAGGCCCGGCCTCTGGCTGTGTGGATTTGGGCTGGCGGCCTGGGCCACAGAGGAACAGAAGATACTCACAGAGGACATTCAGGGTGACTGGGTCACTGAAGTTCACACTTGCTGGGTTCTGTATTTCACACTCATAGGGTCCTGTGTCATTCCTTGTGACATTGAGTAGAGTGAGAGTCCTGTTGCCATTGGAGAGCTGCAGCCTGGGACTGACCGGGAGGCTCTGATCATTTACCCACCACAAGTAGGTTGTGTTCTGAGTCTCAGGTTCACAGGTTAAGGCCACAGCATCTCTGTCTTCCACGGGATTGGAGTTGTTGCTGGAGATGGAGGGCTTGGGAGTCTCCGCTGTGCAGAGAACAGAGAGAAGACTGTCCTGTGTGGCACCTTTGATTCCTCCGCAGGCATCTTTCAATCAGAGTTGGCATCTCCCACCTCTCAGCCTACTCGAGTCCTTAAAAGCCCATGGCAGGTGTGTGTGTCACAAGACAGATGCACGATGATCAGGGCTCAGAGACCATGAGGCCACCTTCTCTGTGTGGGAGAAGCACAGACTTTCTCAAGTGTGAATTGAGCAGCAGCGCTGGGTTGTGGACACACCCAGGATGGGGAGTTACAGATCCTGGTGTCTCTTCTCGTCCGTCCCTGACCGGCTGCCTGCCTAGCCCACCTTGGGGTCCTCACCTGGAACATAGGTGCTGGGTCCCTTCCAGCTTCACAGTCCTACTTTGCCCTTTGAGGTGTGTTTTTGAGAGTTCTGTTTCCAAGAACATTCTAGAGATGGGAGACGATGGGACTTGCCATTGTCCTTAATTTCTGAGAATACTGGGCAGCCTGACCTGGGACTGGGTATTTCAACAGATATTACACAGGGGAGCCCAGGTGCAAGCCTGGAGGTCGGTTCCATCATCAAGCAGTGGAGCCACAAGATAGGGCAGTGTTTCCCAGGTGTTTCATCGTGACTTACTTGGGCCAGTGACCTCTAAAGATAGAGCAGAGTCCAAGGAATGATCTAGAAGGAGTGAAGGGGATGGGCAAGAGCAGGTGGCTTTGGAGCAGAACCATGTTTCCTTTCCTTGGTTTTTAATGTCCCTTCTTTCCCTGCAGAGGGCAGGTGAGGAGCTGTGGATCCTCCCATAAATACATGTGGACATTTGCAAATGCAAACTGACTGGTGGGAAGGGAGCATGAAGTGCTGGAAATCTGGCTTTCATGGACCATGGGTGTTTGACAGTTATGAGAGAAATTTGGGAAGAAGTTTTGCAAATATTTTCTCCCATTGGACATTATGCAAAGTGAAATAAGTCACTCACAGGATAGATACTGTAGGATTCTACTTACATGAGGTTCCTAGGGTAGTCACACTCACAGAATCACATAGTAGAATGGTGGTTGCTATGGGCTGGGAGTGGGTGGAATGGAATGTTGTTCATGGGTCTGCAGTTTCATTTACACAGGATGAGGAGGTTCTAGAGATGTGCTGTACAGCTTCATGCCTATAGTTCATACACATTTGAGTATTTCTTATACATATGGCTTAGAAACAAAAAGTATTTTGAATTTCTAACTTTTTAAAATTTTTGAACATTTGCAGTATACATACTGGTTTAGTATCTCAAATCTGAAAATCCCAAATCCAAAATGCCCCCGTGAGCATTTCTTTTGAGCATCACATTAGTGGCCAAAAACTGTGGAATTTTGGAGTATTTCAGATTTTGGATTTTTGATGGTCAATGTGTAACTGTAATTTGCTTTTTAAAATTTGTCAGGAGTTTAGATATTATGTTCTGACTACAGTCAAAAACAAAATGGAGGAAACATGAAATTTTTTCCATAAGTAGAAATTGCTCTTAATTGTCCACAGATATAAATCAATTGGTGGGAGGAGTATTTCTTTTGATAACAAAATAAGGTTTAGGTGTCCTGTGAATTCCAACAGGATCACATTATGCTCAAAGGAAGATCCTGAAGTACACTTGAAATTAGCAGCTCCCAGGTAGAGGGAGGCACGTGAGTCCTGTTAGGAGGACGCAACCGGTCAGAGAGGAAGTCTTAGGTGTGTCAGTTCCATAAAGGGAGGAACAATGCCAAATTAGGAGAAGGGATGTGTGTTATGTTAGTAAATTTAGAAAGTTTCCTGCCCCTAATTCCTACCCAGAGTTAGGCAAGATTGAGAGGAACCCAAAATAGGCATGTGCAATGCTGTCTTCATTTTCTCTTGACCTCAGGAGACACAAGTAGAGTTTGATTAGGTTTTTGCAAATTGGCTAGAGTCTAAGTGAAATGCCAGTGGCTCATGCGTCTCCCCACCCGAAGGACCCCATTTATCACAATGATGCCATCACAAGGACACAGATGTGTGTGGAACAGGCAGTAAACCCATCAGACAGCACCTGCCTGGCCATCCAGGATCTAGTCTCTAAAGAGGTTTTGAATCATTCATTCTCTCGTTCATTCCCTCTCTCCTTCATGAGAGAACGATCAAGGGTGTGTCACATGTGGGGCCTGTCCTGGTGCAGGGTGTGAGTGGGGAGAGAAAGCAAAGTCTTCTCTTTTGTCCTCCCATGGGAGTGCCAGCAACACATCAGGAAACAGGATTTCAGGTTCGGTGAGTGGGGTCAGGATCTTAGAGGGAGCCTGGACATTTCTCGCACTGGCTCTGACAGTTGGGGCAGGTGATTTAGTTCTGTACAAATTAATCAGTTGTTTATTTGCTCTCACTTCTCTGAGCTTTGGATGCCCAGGAAGAAAGGATTTGAGTCAATGGATGACCATGGGGTCCATGGAACACAATAAGCCCTGCTTTCTTGTGGAAGAGAGGATGGGGCTGTGGCTGGAGAGAGACCTCATGCGACCCTGATCTGTCCCTCGTGTTTGTGTGACCCTGGTTCAGTGACTGTGTCTTCCTGTGCCTCCATTTCTTCTCAATAATAAGCTTCTATTAAAATAAATAATAGTCTCCTAAGCCTCCCAGGCCAGTTGGCTGATGACCTAAGAAGCTTGCCCATCTGTCCTCTCCACTCTGAGTCTCAGGCGAAGGACAAGACTCTGTCCTTACCCAGGCTCTGGGTCTGAGCCCTGGCTGGTGAGCAGCTCCAGAAGCCACAGCCCTTGGACGGCTGGTAAATCTTGGCTCCTAGTTGGCCCTGCCCAGGAGGCCACAACCCAGTGCTGGCACAGGTTCCCTGGGGTCACCTGGAGTCAGGATCCTGGGACAGGGGTCTGGAGCAGGGGCGTCCAGGGATGAGCTTCTCTGTGAGGATCCCAGGGGGCCCCTCAGGTCAGGCCCTGACCCAGTTCTTTAGTCTTTCTCAGGGTCAGGTCCATGGGGAGGGCAAGGGGTGCTTGGCTGAGACTGATCTCCTCCTGCTGGGCCCCGGCCATCAGACTGTCCTTCCTCTGCCGCGAGTGTCTGCAGGGTCTGGATGGAGAAAGGAATTCTGATCTGTGGAAGTCTATCTTCCCTGTGTGGGTCCTGCACTACATGTCCAAACCCTAAAGTAGGATGTAATGTAGAGTGGGACACAGGCATAGCCCAGGCCTAACAATCCTGTGTGTGTGAAGTAGAACTGACCTCCCAACACCCAGAGGTCATGGGGAATCACTCACGATGTACGCTGAATTGGCCAGTTACTTCTTCATTCACAAGATTTAGCGTTATGACTTGTAGGGTGTAGGATCCTGTGTCATTTCTGGTGACGTTCTGCATCAGCAGGGTTGCATTGGGGTATATTGTCTCTCGACCGCTGTCTGCAGGCCCTGAGATATTTACTTGAGTTGCTATTACATATCCTATAATTCGACGATTGGCGTCCACCGTTTCCCCTTTGTACCAGTTGTAGCCAAGAGGGTCCTGGGGCAGATTGTGGACAAGTAGAAGAACTTCCTTCCCCTCTGCAGCATTGGATGGCACAGCTTCAATAGTGAGCTGGGCAGTGGTGGGTGGGTTCCAGAAGGTGAAAAGTGAGGCTAGGATGGGGTAGAGAACATCAACCAATATTACAACCTGTGTATTGGGAGTGGAAAAATGGGGACTTTTGCTTTGGAGTTTGTGGTTTTGGTTGTGTGTGTGTGTGTGTGTGTGTGTGTGTCCCCTACTGAGTCAAGGTCAGCAGCCCCCATTTCTTCAACACCTCTGACCTTAGCATTTCCCTGTGTGAAATCCTTTTCTTCAGGGTTCTTCGCGGCTCCCTCCACACTGCCCTCAGATCCTGCTCACATCAGGTGTTTTGGGAGACCCTTTCCCTGACACCTCCTCTGGAGACCCTGGGTCTTCCCTTTCTGACCTTTCCCTGCTGTGTTCCTTCCAGGGCTCTTGTCAGCACCTGACCTTACATTCTAGATCTCTTTGTGTGTCTGTCTTCCTCCCCAGGAGAGTGTGAGCTCTGTGAGGGCAGGGACTTGTGTGATGTTGGCTGCACCCCAGTGCCTGGGACAGGCTGCAGACTCCTGTGGATGAGTTCATGAGCATTCCCAGGGCCCTCTGCTTGCTGGGGTTTATTTGCCAATGTCTGACATTGTTGGCTAAGGGCAATGTTTCATACCCTGGTTATGCTTTTATTTGAAGTGTCATCTGGTATGGTTATTATCATTTTTCAAATTGTAGCAGCCAGTGATGATTAACCAGGAATATGGAACACTTGAGATGTTCCTGCCTCTCACCAATTCCAGTTCAATGTGATTTCCCTGTTGTGACCCCTGCCCCTCTCTTGTGTCCTCTCCTCTGTTAAGGCTCCAACAGAAGCCTTCTGTCCCCTCTCAGAGCCCCGTCCTCCCCAGGAGACCCCAGCCAGTCACTGTGCTTCCTCCTCCTGTCCTCTCCCAGGAAGTCCTCTCCTCACCTGTGAGCAGCAGCCCCTGCCAGGGGATGCACCATCTGCAGGGAGGGGCTGAAATGGGCCCCATGGTCTCTGCTGCCTGTGTGTTCTCCTGTATGGAGATAAGCCTGGGATCCAGAAACTTTCTGAGCACGGCTGTCAGCTGTGCTGTCCTTCCTCCTCCTGTGCTGAGCCTCTTTCTGGGGCAGGAGCACTTCTCAGGCTCATGGGCGGGGTCTGTGCCCAGGACACCTCTCTGTCCCCTCCCCTCTCAGTCCTGCCTCCTTGTCCCTCCTTTCCCTTTATTTTCTGTCTTTGTTTCAGGCCCCTGGGAATTGCTGAGGCCTCTGCCTCCTTCAGCAGTGATTCTCTCACCCCACCTCTACACACACTATGCCCAGACACACACACACACACACAGACAAACACACAGAGACACACACACAGACACACACACACAGACACACACACACAAAGAGACACACACAGACACACAGTCACACATACACCCTGTAGGTTGGGTGAGCACAGCCGTGGACCCTCAGCGTCCTGCAGCCCATGTCTCCAGGTCGGGTGCACAGTCGCTTCCCCTGCCCTCTCCCATCCCCATCTGACTCTTCCCATCAGATCAGGAGGTCGGGGCTCCGCAAGGACCCTGTCACAGGGACACCACCACTGAGCTTTGGGGAGGTGGGTGCTCACTGGTGAGAGGGAGGATCCCTCTCTCTCATTGTGTCAAGCTTGGTTGCAGCTTTCAAGGATGGACATTCAATCCCCTGGATATCCCAGAGGGAACTGTCCTTACTGGTGGTGTGCAGAGCAAATAATCTCTTACGCCTCCTGCGAGAGAGGGCTGTTCTGATTGGTCAATCGGGGGCTGTGGGCCTAGTGGTCACCAGGGACAGGTATCAGCCATTTTCTTGCTCTCTGGGTTCTGGCAGCTGAGCTGGGGCTTGGGCCTTCCATGTTCTCTCTGACCATCTTGGGTGTCCTCTGTTTTCGCCCAGCTGACTGTCCTGTGGTCATCCCACCTTCCCCATGGCTAGTGCAGCAGGAAGTGGGGAGTTGCCCAAGGGCCCCACAGGACACTGCTCTCTGAGATCCAGGAGAGGAAGCCTGGGACACAGCAGGGGCTCAGAGCTGGAGAGACTCATCCCAACTTACTCTGCAGCCAGGATAGGCTCAGCCCTCCCCATGCTGACATCCTCTGGGGTCTGTCCTAAGGGTTTGGACCTGGTCAGGCCCCTCTGTGTAGAGGAAGGATGGGCAGTGGCCAGAGAGTCCGTCTGGGGGGGACGTTGCTCACACCTGAGAGGGCAGGTAGGGATGGGCCATGTTCTGGGAACAAAGAGAGCTCATCCCTTGCCCCCAGGTTGTGTACATGAGAGAGCTCTGTCCTCCCTCCTGGCTTCACGAAGGACAGCAGGGGGCAGGTGGTCACATCCCAGATAGTGCCTGGGCGTGATCATCACATATTCCTCGAGCTTCCTGGGGTGCAGAGGGAAGGTCACAGGGTGCCTGGCTAATTCCCCAGAGGCACTGTGGGCCCTCAGGCAGCTGTGGTTCTGTGTCAGCGCTGGGCTCAGCCTGTCATGCCCTAGAGAACAGGACAGACGGAGCGGGGGGAGGGCATTTAGGGAGCAGTCACAGAAAGAGTTGATGAGGATGGAAGGAGATCATGAGGTGAAAGCGCCCAGAGTGGCGTTGCGTGCACCAGCGCTGCCCTGGCAGATGCTTTTTTTTTTTGTTTTTAGACGGAGTCTCGCTCTGTTGCCCAGGCTGGAGTGCAGTGGCCTGATCTCGGCTCACTCTTAGCTCCGCCTCCCGGGTTCACGCCATTCTCCCGCCTCAGCCTCCCTAGTAGCTGGGACTACGGGTGCCCGCCACCATGCTCGGCTAATTTTTTGTATTTTTAGTAGAGACGGGGTTTCACCGTGTTAGCCAGGATGGTCTCGATCTCCTGACCTCGTGATCCGCCCGCCTCGGCCTCCCAAAGTGGCTTTTTAGCTGGACCCCAGGGAAGGAGTGAGTGTGTGGGGCAGGAGGTGCCTGCAGAGGGAGCGGCCTCATGCTGGCGGCTGCCTGGCTGCAGGGAGGAGCTGACAGAGTCTGTATGGGGAGCTTGGAGGGTAAGGAGGACGTGGGCTGGGGTGCCCTGTGAGGGTGGACCCTGCTTGGCTGTGGGTTCCGCTGAGGGAGGTCCACAGTCGCTGGGAAGGCTCCAAGCTGGAGGGACTCTGCCGCCCTCTGGTGGACTGGAAGGGAAGTGTGGGTGGTCGCAGTCCCAGGGTAGGCTGCGTGTTTTATTCCACGTGGATCTGCACATTTCACGCGAGGTCACCCACATGTTAAGTCAGAGCTCCATCACGTTCCAGCCACGTGAGTCCCAGTTTCTGTGGCTGCAGGTTCACTGTCCTCCCTCTTTCACAATCAGATGTCCCAGACACAGATTTGTGTCACCTGTGAGTTTGTGTTTGTGTGCAGTGGGCTGCACTGTGTATGTCCTGGGGCAGTGATGTCTGCGGCTGAGCACTGGTTGGGGGTTTGGGAGCAGAAGAGGGAGGTGCAGGGTGGGAAGATCAGTGTTAGGGGAGCAGAGAGGGAGCAGGGACAAGTCATCTTTATTTCTTACTCCCAGGGGACCAGAACTCAGGACCCTGACTCTGGGGCTCAGCACCACACCCTGTTAGTGTCCCTGGGTGTCGTGAGTGCTCATAATTTTATGTTGCCTTGGATTTTTTTCAGTTGTAAGTTTAAGTGCCTTATATCAGAGGCAGGGCTTGGTCACCATGACAGTTTTCAATACTGTACCCGGTCCAAATGGCTCCAGTTGGTGGCCAGAGATAAAAGCTTAGAGACATCTCTCCTGCTTAATGTGTTGGGCTCCCCTCTCTCCAGCTGGTTCTTTTAAAAGGACAATTCTGACATGTTTTTTCTTAAATTTAAAGCTCTCAGTCACAGCGTGATCTCCTGGCCCCAGTGCCTGCTTTAAACGAACTCAGTCAATCTGTTTGCTGGAAACCTGTCAGATAGCATCCTGGCCCCAGTAAAGCCAAGATCCACAGGTCCCTTTTCTTTCTTCCTCTCTTTCTTCCTCTTTCCGTCCTCTCTTTCCTTCCTTCCTTCCTTCTTTCCTTCCTTCCTACTCTCTCTCTCTCTCTCTTTTCTTTTCTTTCTTTCTTAGACGGAGTCTCACTCCATCACCAGGCTGGACTGCAGTGGCATGATCTCAGCTTATCACAACCTCAGCCTCTCAGGTTCAAGTGATTCTCCTGCCTCAGCCTCCTGGGTAGCTGGGACTACAGGCACGCGCCACCACGCCTGGCTAATTTTCTTATTTTTAGTATAGATGGGGTTTCACCATGTTGGCCAGGATGGTCTTGAGCTCTTGACCTCATGATCCACACACTTCAGCCTCCCGAAGTGCTGGGATTACAGGCGTAAGCCACCGCGCCCGGCCCAGGTCCTTTTCTTTTCCCTGTCTGGGCTCCCTCACCTTGGTGTCTGTGGTCTCCAGGTGTGCCGTGTGCCCCCTAGTGTTGGTAAGTAGTAACAACACTTAAACTTTCACATTGTGGTTGTGTCACGGAGCCTCACCTGCCATCCAGCGCCTGACACTGAGGCTGCCCCATGGGACCCGTGCAGGTTGAGCCCCTGCTGGTGCTCTTTTCTTGGGGCCTCTGGTGCTGTTGGGGACAGGAGCTGCCAGCTAACTTTTTGAAGAAACTGAAGAGTTTTATTTGAAATAGTGGGGTCAGATGATGCATTCCTGGGCTTGGGCTGGTATAACAAACACCGTAGCCTGAGTGACTTAAACAATAGAAATCTATTTCTCACAGTTCTGGAGGCTGGGATGTCCAAGGTCAAGGTTCCTGCTGATCCAGTCCTGGTGAAGGACCCCTTGCAGATGCCTGCTTTCTTGCTGTATCTGCACATGGTAGGTGCTTGGGAGGGGGTGGAGAGACAGAGAAGGAGAGAGAACATTCTCCTGTGCCTTCCTATTTTTATAAGGGCACTAATTTTGTTATGAAACTTCCACCTTGTGACCTAGTCTTACTCTAATTGCTTCCCAAAGACCCTCTTCTCCAAATTCCATCACATTAAGGATAAAGGCTTCAGCAGTTTTTGGGGGGCACTTTCAGTTTCCAGCAGGGGAGCTGGGAGCTGCTTCTTTTCCCGTTCATGAGACCTGGCTTTCTTTGCTGGGATGGTTTCACACTCACAGTCCCACACTGGGCTGTAGCCCCACAGAGCCTGTTTCCTCCTCACTTCTTCTGCCCATTCCTAGGTTTTTCTTCCTGTGCTACCATCTCCCTGTGGCTTCACCTGCTTCAGTTGCAAGCAGCTGCCCCTAGGTCGCTGCCCCCCTCACCATCTCTGGCCTCTACCATTTTTTTCTGAGCCCTGAGTCCAGAGTTCTGAGCCCTGATCCCAGGAAGGGTGAAGCTGGGATGGGCACTGTCCAAGGTGCTGCTCTCTGTGGCCGGCTTAACAGAGAGGCACCCTGATGTATCACCAAGGAGGAGGCCCTTGAAAAAAGCTGTTCTTCAGGGGTGCTTGCATCATGGTGGGGTTGGGGGGGTAGACACTCTGGAGTGAGCTGGACCCATGAACTGCAGGGACCCTGTTCTGTTTCAGCTACCAGCTCCTCCAGCCCCGTGTTTTTCTCTGTAGCTGATTCTCTGGTGTGATCTCTAAGCCTGTGTTAGTCCTCCTCACAATGGTCAGAGCTGTCTGTGGAGATCTAATGGGGGGTATGTGGCTCATGTGCTCACATAAAGTGTCCTGGGGTCAGGCTTTGTGACCTACCCTGCCCCAACTCCACAGCAAGATCTGAATAGTGCGCCAAGTAAGATAAAGTCAGAATCCATGAGGAAGGGTGAGAATCCTGGCAGTGCTGAGGTCTGTGCCTCCAGCTTAACTCTCAGTTTCTCTGCAAATACACTTATGTTGTGCATCTGCAGTTGGCTGGGCAGTTTCATGTCTCTAAATCCTTGACTCTCTCTGTGGATAAGGTCATGAAGCGTCTGCATGTAAGTGTATGAGGGCTATCTGATCAGGGTGGGTATGTTTTACATAGTGGGTTTTCTTCACCAAAGACTTCAAAAAATTGTGGTAGAGTGTATATATGTACACTTATATATACTTATATGTGTAAGACAAATATATATTTATAAATGTATCTGTAAATATGCACATTTATAGATGTATAATGTGCCATTTAAGCCACTTTAGAATGTGCAATCAAATGGAATTAACCACATTCACTATGTTAAATAACCATCACTAGTATTTTTCCTAGAAAATTTTCATCATTCCAAACTGAAACTCTGTATCTTTTAAGCAACAACTCTCTATTTCTTCCACCCTAGACCTTGATTATCTGCAGTCTGCTTTCTGTCTCTATGAATTTGCCTGTTCTTGGGGTTTCTATAAATGGAATCATACACATATATCATTTTGTTTCTGGCACATTTCACTTAGCATAATGTTTCCAAGGTCCCTGCATGTTCCAGCGGGTGTCAGAGCTTCATTCCTCTTTATGGCTGATTCACATTTTGTTTTTATGTATCACCGTATTTGTTTGTCCATATTCATGTGTTGATGGACATTTGGGTTGTCTTCTTATTTTATCTATTGTGAATAACGCTGCAATCAACACTTCCATCTGAGTACCTGTTTGAGTCCCTGGATTCAATTCTTTGCATATAGAGCTAGGAGTAGGTGTTGTTTCACACAATAATTCTATGATTAGCACTTTGAGGAACAGCATAACTGTCTCTCATAGTGGCTGTACCTTTTTATATTCTCACTAGTAATGTATGAGGATTCCAAATTCTATGTAAGGCTGCCACATGTTATTTAACATTTTAAAAGAATGATAGCCATTGTTATCACTGTGATATGGTATCTCATTGTGGCTTTGACTTTGCAGTTTTCTAATAACTAATGATGCTGAGTGTCTTTTCATGTCCTTATTGACTATCTGTATTTCTTCTTCTCCTTCTCCTTCTTCTTCTTTCTTCTTCTTTGTTTTATTTATTTATTTTTTTGAGATGGAGTCTCGCTCTGTCACCCAGGCTGGAGTGCAGTGGTGCGATCTCAGCTCAATGCAACCTCCACCTCCTGGGTTCAAGTGATTCTCCTGCCTCAGCCTCCCAAGTAGCTGGGACTACAAGTGTGCACCACCAAGCCCGGCTAATTTTTGTATTTTTAGTAGAGATGGGGTTTCACCATGCTGGCCAGTCTGTTCTCAAACTCCTGACCTCGTGATCTACCTGCCTCAGCCTCCCAAAGTGCTGGGATTACAGGTGTGAGCCACTGCACCTGGCCTGTATATCTTCTTTGAAGAGATATCTATTTGAGTTTTTTGCCCACTTATAAATGGGGTGGTTTGTCTTTTTGTTATTGAGTTGTAGCAGTTCTTTATTTATCCTGGACATGAAGCTCTTCTGTATGTAATTTGCAATTTTTTTCTCCCGTTCTGTGCCTGGTCTTTTCACTTTCTTGATAATGTCCTTTGATGCACAAAAGGCTTGCATCTTTATAAAGCTTAATTTATCTGTTTTTCCTTGTTGTTGTTCATGCTTTTGTGTCATATCTAACAATCCATTGCCACATTCGAAGTCATCAAGATTTACCCCTCTTTTTTCTTTTTCTTTCTTAAAAAAATATATTTTATTTACATAGGTTTTTGGGGGAACAGATTGGTATTTGGTTACATGAGTAAGTTATTAAGTGGTGATTTGTGAGATTTTGGTGCACCCATTACCCAAGCAGTGTACACTGAACCCAATTTGTAGTATTTTTTCCCTCACTCCCTTCCCACCCTTTTTACCTGAGTCCCCAAAATCCACTGTGTAATTCTTATACCTTTACAGCCTCATAACTTAGCTCCCACTTATGAATGAGAACATATGATGTTTGGTTTTCCATTCCTGAGTCACTTCACTTAGAATAATAGTCTCCAATCCCATCCAGGTTGCTGAGAATGCCATTAATTCATTCCTTTTTATGGCTGAGTAGTATTCCATCATATGTATATACATATATACATACCAAGTTTCTTTATCCACTCATTGATTGATGGACATTTTTGTTGGTTCCACATTTTTGCAATTGCAAATTGTGCTGCTATAAACATGCATGTGCAAGTATCTTTTTTGTATAATGACTTCTTTTCTTCTGGGTGGATACCCAAAAGTGGGATTGCTGGATCAAATGGTAGTTCTACTTTTAGTTCTTTAAGGAATCTCCACACTAGTTTTCATAGTGGTTGCACTAGTTCACACTCCCACCAGCAGTGTAGAAGTGTTCCCTTTTCACCGCATTCATGCCAATATCTATTTTTTTTTTTATTATGGCCACTGTTGCAGGAGAAGGGTGGTGTCACATTGTGGTTTTGATTTGCATTTCCCTGATTGTTAGTGATGTTGAGTATTTTTACGTGTTTGTTGGCCATTGTATATCTTTCTTCAGTAATTGTCTATTCATGTCCTTTGCCCACTTTTTGATGGGATTGTTTGTTTTTTCCTTGCTAATTTGGTTGAGTTCATTATAGATTCTGGATATTAGTCCTTTGTCCGATGTATACATTGTGAAGAGTTTCTCCCACTCTGTGGGTTGTCTGTTTACTCTGCTGACTGTTCCTTTTGTCGTGCAAATGCTCTTTAGTTTAATTAAGTCCCAGCTATTTATCTTTGTTTTTATTGCATTTGCTTTTGGGTTCTTTGTCATGAACTCTTTCCTAAGCCAATGTTTAGAAGGGTTTTTCTGATGTTATCTTCTATAATTTTTATAGTTTCAGGTCTTAGATGTAAGTCCTTGATCCATCTTGAGTTGATTTTTGTATAAGGTGAGAAATGAGGATCCACTTTCATTCTTCTGCATGTGGCTTGTCAGTTATTCCAGCACCATTTGTTGAATAGGGTGTAATTTTTCCATGTGATATTTTTGTTTGCTTTGTCAAAGATCAGTTGACTGTAAGTATTTGGGTTTATTTCTGGGTTCTCTGTTCTGTTCTATTGTTTCATGTGCCTATTTTTATACCAGTACCATGCTGTTTTGGTGACTATGACTTTATAGTATAGTTTGAAATCAGGTAATGTGATGCCTCCAGACTTGTTCTTTTTGCTTAGTCTTGCTTTGGCTATATGGGCTCTTTTTGGTTCTATATGAATTTTAGGATTTTTTTCTAGTTCTGTAAAGAATAATGGTGGGTTGTTTTTTTTTTTTTTTTTTTTTTTGAGACGGAGTCTTGCTCTGTTGCCCAGGTTGGAGTGCAGTGGCCGGATCTCGGCTCACTGCAAGTTCTGCCTCTCGGGTTTACACCATTCTCCTGCCTCAGCCTCCCGAGTAGCTGGGACTACAGGCACCCACCACCTCGCCCGGCTAGTTTTTTTGTATTTTTTTAGTAGAGACGGGGTTTCACCATGTTAGCCAGGATGGTCTCGATCTCCTGACCTCGTGATCCGCCCGTCTCGGCCTCCCAAAGTGCTGGGATTACAGGCTTGAGCCACTGCGCCTGGCCAATGGTGGTATTTTGATGGGAATTGCATGGGATTTATAGATTACTTTTGGCAGTATGGTCATTTTCACAATATTGATTCTACCCATCCATGAGCATGGGATGTGTTTCCATTTTTTTGTGTCATCTATGATTTATTTTAGCAGTGTTTTGTAATTTTCCTTGTAGAGATCTTTTACCACCTTGGTAGGTATATTGCTAAGTATTTAATTTTTTTCCAGTATTGTAAAAGGAGTTGAGTTCTTGATTTGATTCTCAGCCTGGTCGCTGTTGGTGTATAGGAGAGCTACTGATTTGTGTACATTAATTTTGTATCTGGATAGTTTGCTGGATTCTTTTATCAGTTCTAGGAGCTTTTTGGAGGAGTCTTTAGGGTTTTCTAGGTATACAATCATATTATCAGAAAACAGTGACAGTTTGACTTCTTCTTTACTGATTTGGATGCCCTTTTATTTCTTTCTCTTGTCTGATTGCTCGGCTAGAACTTCCAATACTATATTGAATAGAAGTGGTGAGACTGGGCATCCTTGTCTTGTTCTAGTTCTCAGAGGGAATGCTTTCAACCTTTCCCCTTTCAGTATTATGTCGGCTGTGGGTTGGTCATAGATGGCTTTTATTACATTGAGGTATGTCCCTTGTATGCTGATTTTGCTGAGAGTTTTAGTCATAAAGGGATGCTGGATTTTGTCAATTTTTTTTTCTGCTTCTGTTGAGATGATCATGTGGTTTTGTTTTTAATTCTGTTTATGTGCTGTACCACATTTATTGACTTGCATATGTTAAACCATCCCTGCATCCCTGGTATGAAACCCACTTGATCATGGTGGGTTAACTTTTTGATATATTGTTGGATTCAGTTAACTAGTATTTTGTTAAGGATTTTTGCGTCTATGTTCATCAGGGATATTGGTCTGTAGTTTTCTTTTTTGGTTATGTTCTTTCCTGGTTTTGGTATTAGGGTGATACTGACTTCATATAATGATTTAGGGAGGATTCCCTCATTCTCTATCTTGTGGAATAGTGTTAATAGGATTGGTACCAATTCTTCTTTGAATGTCTGGTAGAATTTAACTGTGAATCCATGTGGTCCTGGATTTTTTTTTTTTTTTTTGGTTGGAAATTTAAAAAATTACCATTTCAATCTCACAGCCTGCTATTGGTCTGTTCATGGTATCCTAATTCTTCCTGATGTAAGCTAGGAGGGTTGTATCTTTCCAGGAATTTATTCATCTTTTTTAGGTTTTTTAGTTTATGCATGTACTGGTGTTGATAGTAGCCTTTAACGATCTTTAGTATTTCTGTGGTGTCAGTTGTAATATCTCCCATTTTGTTTCCAATTGAGCTTATTTGGATTTTCCCTCTTCATTTCTTGGTTAATCTTGCTAATGGTCTATCAATTTTATTTACTTTTTCAAAGAACCAGCTTTTTGTTATATTTATCTTTTGTCTTTTTTTGGTTTCAATTTCATTTATTTCTGCTCTGGTCTTGATTATTTTCTTTCTTCTGCTGGGTTTGGGTTTGGTTTGTTCTTTTTTGAGACAGAGTCTCGCTCTGCCGCCCAGGCTGGAGTGCAGTGGCGCGATCTCCGCTCACTGAAAGCTCCGCCTCCCGGGTTCACGCCATTCTCCTGCCTCAGCCTCCCGAATAGCTGGGACTACAGGCGCCCACCACCTCGCCTGGCTAGTTTTTTGTATTTTTTAGTAGAGACGGGTTTCACCGTGTTAGCCAGGATGGTCTCGATCTCCTGACCTTGTGATCCGCCCGTCTCGGCCTCCCAAAGTGCTGGGATTACAGGCTTGAGCCACCGCGCCCGGCCTGGTTTGTTCTTTTTTCTCTAGTTCCTTGAGGTGTGACCTTAGATTGTCAGTTTGTGCTCCTTCAGACTCTGGTGTAGGCATTTAGGGCTATGAACTTTCCTCTAAGCACCGCCTTTGCTGTATCCCAGAGGTTTTGATAGGTTGTGTCACTATTGTCGTTCAGTTTGAAGAATTTTTAAATTTCCATCTTGATTTCATTGTTGACCCAATGATCATTCAGGAACACATTATTTAATTTCCATGTGTTTGCATGGTTTTGAAGGTTCCTTTTGGAGTTGATTTCCAGTTTTATTCCACTATTGTCTGAGAGAGTACTTGATATGATTTTAATTTTCTTAAACTTATTGAAACTTGTTTTGTGGCCTATCATATGGTCTATCTTGGAGAAAGTTCCATGCACTGATGAATAGCATGTATATTCTGTGGTTGTTGTGTAGAATGTTCTGTAGATATCTGTTAAGTCCATTTGTTCCCCCTTGGGAGGCTGAGTCAGGAGAATTGCTTGAAACTGGGAGGCAGAGGTTGCAGTTGGCCGAGATTATGCCACTATGCTCCAGCCTGGGTGACAGAGTGAGACTCCATCTCAAAAAAAAAAAAAAAAAAAAAAGAATTTGGAGGTGGGGACTTTGGGAGGTAATTAGAATAAGAGTCAGTCGTAAAGGTAGGGGCTTCATGATGGAATTAATGCTCCTATAAAAAGTGGAAGACCCAGGAAAATGATCTCTATCTCCTGTTTTCTGTCTTGCCACCCCCTCCCAACCCTCCACTGTGTGCAGATACAGCAAAAAAGCAGGCATCTGCAAGAAAGCCCTCACGAGGACTAAATCAGTTGACACCTCCACCTTGGACTTCCCAGCTTCCAGAACTGTGAGATATAGATTTCTATTGCTTAAGTTACCAAGGCTAAGGTGTTTTTAATAGCAGCCCAAACCCAGGAATATATCATCTGATTCACTGTTTTGAATGAAACTCTTCAGTTTCTCCATCAACTTAGCTGGCAGCTCCTGTCCCCAGCAGCATCAGAAGCCCCAAGAAAAGAGCTCCAGGAGGGGCTTAACCTGCATGGGGGGCAGCCTCAATGTCAGGTCCTGGATGGCAGGTGAGGCCTCAGTGACACAACCACCAATGTGAAAGTGTAAGAATTTCTAACTACTTACAGATACTGGAAAGCACAGGGCACACTTGGAGACCATGGACACCGGGGTTGGAGAGCCTAGGCAGGGAGGAGAGAAGGGAACTGTAGGCCAATGGCTTTATTGGGTCCAGGGTGTTGTTGATAGGTTTCCAGAAGGGAGCTTTGATGGGTGTGTTTAAAGAAGCAAACACTGGGGCAAGAAGATCACGCTGTGGCTGAGAGGTGGTCACTTTAAATTGCAGGGCAAATGTCAGAACTGTTTCAGTTTAAAGGAAGTAGCTGGAGAGAGGGGAGCCCAGCACACTATGCAGGAGAGAAGCCTCTAAGATTTTATCTCTGGCCACCAACTGGAGCCATTTGGACCGGGCACAGTAATGGAAACTCTGTGATAGTGACAAATACGGGAATCACTCTGATGTGTTGCAGTTAAATTTACACCTTAAAAAATGGATGCCAAGACAACATAAACAAGACCCAGGGACACCAACAGGGTATGGTGTTGTGCCCCAAAGTCAGGGTCCTGGGTTCTTATCCAAGTGAGAAATAAAGATAACTTTTCCCTGCTCCCTCTCTCCTCCCCTGACACTGATCTTCCCACCCTGCACCTCCCTCTTCTGCTCCCAAACCCTCACCCAGTGCTCAGTCCCAGATATCACTGTCCCCAGGGCATGTGCAGTGCAGCCCACTGCACATAAACACAAACTCACAGAAGGTGATGACAATTTGTGTTTGGGACATCTGATTGTGAAAGAGGGAGGACAGCCTACTTGCAGCCACAGAGACTGAAACTGGAACGTGCTGGAACATGCGATGTTTGGTTTTCTGTTCCTGTGTTAGTTTGCTGAGAATAATGGTTTCAAGCTTCATCCATGTCCCTGCAAAGGACATGAACTCGTCCTTTCTTATAGCTGTCTTGTATTCCAAGGTATATATGTGCCACATTTTCTTTATCCAGTCTATCATTGACAGGCATTTGTGTTGGTTCCAAGTCTTTGCTCTTGTAAATAGTGCTGCAATAAGCATACGTGTACATGTGTGTTTATAGTAGAATGATTTATAATCCTTTGGGCATATACCCAGGAATGGGATTGGTGGGTCAAATGGTATTTCTTGTTCTAGATCCTTAAGGTATTGCCACACTGTCTTCCACAATGGTTGAACTACTTTACACTCCCACCAACAGTGTAAACATGTTCCTATTTCTCCACAACCTCTCCAGCATCTGTTGTTTCCTGACTTTTCAATGATTCCAGTCTAACTGGTGTAAGATGGTATCTCATTGTGGTTTTGATTTGCATGTCTTCACTGACCAGTGATGATGAGCTTTTTCTATATGTTTGTTGGTCAATAAATGTCTTCTTTTGAGAAGTACCTGTTCATATCCTTCTCCCATCTTTGATGGGGATGTTTGGTTTTTTCTTATACATTTGTTTAAGTTCCTTGTGGATTCTGGATATTAGCCCTTTGTCGGATGGATTGATTGTAAAATTTTTCTCCTATTCTGTAGGTTGCCTGTTCATTCTGATGAGTTTCTTTTGCTGTGCAGAAGCTCTTTAGTTTCATTAGATCCCATTGGTCAATTCTGGCTTTTGTTTCCATTGCTTTTGGAGTCATGAAGTCTTTGCCCATGCCTATGTCCTGAATGGTATTGCCTAGGTTTTCTTCTAGGGTTTTTATGGTTTTAGGCCTTACGTTTAACTCTTTAATCCATCTTGAGTTAATTTTTGTATAACGTGTAAGGAAGGGGTCCAGTTTCATTTTTCTGCATATGGCCAGACAGTTTCCCCAACACCATTTATTAAATAGGGAATCCTTTCCCCATTTCTTGTTTATGTTAGGTTTGTCATGGTTGTAGGTATGTGGTGTTACTTCTGAGGCCTCTGTTCTGTTACATTGGTCTATATATCTGTTTTGGTACCAGTACAATATTTTTTTGGTTACTGTAGCCTTGTAGTATAGTTTGAAATCAGGTAGTGTGATGCCTCCAGCTTTGTTCTTTTTGCTTAGGATTGTCTTGGCTATACAGGCGCTTTTTTGGTTCCATATAAAATTTAAATTAGTTTTTTTCTAATTCTGTGAAGAAAGTCAATGGCAGCTTGATGGGGATAGCATTGAATCTATACATTACTTTGGGCAGTATAGCCATTTTCATGATATTGATTCTTCCTATCCACGAGCATGGAATGTTTTTCCATTTGTTTGTGTCTTCTCTTATTTCCTTGAGCAGTAGTATATAGTTCTCCTTGAAGAGGTCCTTCACATCCCTTGTAAGTTGTATTCCTAGGTATTTTATTCTCTTTGTAGCAATTGTGAATGGGAGTTCACTCATAATTTGGCTCTCTGTTTGTCTATTATTGGTGTATAGGAATGTTTGTGATTTTTGCACATTGATTTTGTATCCTGAGACTTTGCTGAAGTTGGTTATCAGCTTAAGGAGATTTTGGGCTGAGATGATGGGGTTTTCTAAATATACAATCATGTCATCTGCAAACAGAGACAATTTGACTTCCTCTTTTCCTATATGAACACCCTTTATTTCTTTCTCTTGCCTGATTGCCCTGGCCAGAACTTCCAATACTATGTTGAATAGGAGTGGTGAGAGAGGGCATCCTTGTCTTGTGCCTATTTTCAAAGGGAATGCTTCCAGTTTTTGCCCATTCAGTATGATATTGGCTGTGGGTTTGTCATAAATAGCTCTTATTATTTTGAGACACGTTCCCTAAACACCTAGTTTATTGAGAGTTTTTAGCATGAAGGGTGTTGAATTTTATCAAAAGCCTTTTCTGCATCTATTGAGATAATCATGTGGTTTTTGTCATTGGTTTTGTTTATGTAATGGATTATGTTTATTGATTTGTATATGTTGAACCAGCCTTGCATCCCAGGGATGAAGCCATCTTGATCGTGTTGGATAAGTTTTTGATGTGCTGCTGGATTCGGTTTGGCAATATTTTATTGAGGATTTTCGCATTGATGTTCATCAGGGATATTGGCCTGAAATTTTCTTTTTTGGTTGTCTCTTTGCCAGGTTTTGGTATCAGGATGATACTGGCCTCATAAAATGAGTTAGGGAGGAGTCCCTCTTTTTCTATTGTTTGGAATAGTTTCAGAAGGAATGGTACCAGCTCCTCTTTGTACCTCTGGTGGAATTTGGCTATAAATCCATCTGGTCCTGGGCTTTTTTTTTTTTTTTTTTTTTTTTCCTGGTTAGTAGGCTATTAAATACTGCCTCAACTTCAGAACTTGTTGTTGGGCTCTTCAGGGATTCGACTTCTTCCTGGTTTAGTCTTGGGGGGGTGTATGTGTCCAGGAATTTATCCATTTCTTCTAGTACCTTTTGAAACCAAAAACACATTCTACTTTTTATAATATACTTTGATATAGGGTTTTAAAAATATCTGTTTTAATCACATACCGTAATTACATAATAAGCTCCTAGTAATCCTTTGATATGGTTTGGATCTGTGTCTCTGCCCAAATCTCATATCAAATTTTAATCTCCAGTGTTGGAGGTGTGGCCAGGTGAGAGGTGATTGAAACATGGGGGAGGTCTCTCATGATATAACATCGTTGCCCTTGGTGCTGCCATAATAATTGAGAATTCTTGTGAGATCTGATTGTTTAACCATGTGTAGCACCTCCCCCTTGCTCTCCTCTTCTTGCTTCCATCGTGTGAGATTCCTTGCTCCCTCTTTGCCTTCCCCCATTGTAAGTTTTCTGAGGCCTCCCCAGAAGCAGAGCAGGTGCCAGAATTGTGCTTCCTGTACAGCCTGCCAAACCATGGGTGAATTTGACCTCTTTTCTTTTTCTTTTTTAATTAATTAATTAATTTATTTTTCAGATGGAGTTTTGCTCTGTTGCCCAGGCTGATGTGCAGTGGCGTGATCTCGGCTCACTGCAACCTCTGCCTCCCCGGTTCATGCCATTCTCCTGCCTCAGCCTCCCCAGTAGCTAGGACTACAGGTGCCCGCCACCATGCCGGGCTAATTTTTTGTATTTTTAGTAGAGATGGGGTTTCACCGTGTTAGCCAGTATGGTCTCGATCTACTGACCTTGTGGTCCACCTGCCTCAGTCTCCCAAAGTGCTGGGATTACAGGCATGAGCCACCGCACTCGGCGTCAATCTCTCTTCTTTATAAATTACCCAGTCTCAGATATATCTTGGTAGCAACATGGGAACAGACTAATACACCCTTATATTCAGTAGAACAAACTAGAAAGTAAGCAGTTCTAACTATGTACCTGATGTGAAGCTCAGGACAAAGAACAGAGCTATGAAGATAATGCCTGGAACCTCTCCCAGCCTGGCCAAGAGGCATAGCTGGGACATGGACTGGCTGTTGTTCCCAGGCTTTGCTATGGTTACATCTCTTGAACTCAGAATCTAAGAGCTCAAATCTAAAGACACAGGACTATAGACAAATTAAAGAAATGTGTATATGCAGAGCAGCTGTTTGATGACCTTAAAACATCTAGTAGGCATTATAAACCTGTCTGCCAACAGACCCAGGCACAAATATCTAAATTAAATTCTGAAGACATTTCTACTTTATTTTGCCAATAATTTAAAAACCATCTTTATTTAAAGATTACTAAAATTGCATGAACTGAAAAGCATTTGTACTTATTTACTTTATGAGTACTCATTTATCTTTACATTAAATTGATACCATGTGTAAACTACATACAAACATATGGATAGACATATACATATATGTAATGTAACATATTGCATATACATGTACCCATAAAGATAGAGGGTGACAAAAAGACTTTAGAGTTTTAATTTTAGGACTTTAAGCATGAGATGGGTAAAACTCAGTATTTTAAAAGGACAGTTGGATTCAAATTGTGCCTTTGTAAATGAAAAAGGTAACATTTATCTGAAGAAGCCCTTACTGAGTTTTAGAAAAAATGGGTAGCAAATTTACATCTCAAAACACTAAAAGGGATAGAATTTAAGCTTTTACAAGAAGGAATTTGGATGTGTTCAAGAAAGATTAAAAATAGATGCTAAGTTAACACAAAAATGATAGAAATTTACCATAAGATTTTATAAGAAAACTAATTTTATTTTAATAGGTAGCTTTACTTTGGTCTCTGTTTACCAACTGGACCACTGAGCTCAGGACAGAGCCCATTAAAGAAGAGGGATGACAAAGTCTTTGCAATGTTTAGATACTAATAGTTTAAATATGTGAAAAGAAGGGAGAGGACCTAGACCATTAAAAATCAAGGATTTCATTGAATCCCAGGTCCCCGAGAAGAGTAAAATGCCATGGGAACCATAATGTGCAACACTTCCACAGTTTACTTTGCTACAAAGGCATTTTTCTCATTGTTTAAACTGTGTCTTTCTTATCTAAACATGCAAAGATATAAGTAGTCTTCTGAAGTAGTAATCATTTATTATAACCACGGTTAGTCACCTCCCAAACCACAGATTTACCACTGACACAGAAGCCAGCACACAAACAAGATGAAGTATTTGTACAGTACAAAGTAATCTCTGATGCCCCTAAAAGCCGGAGGTCAGGTAACACAACAGAAAACAGAGCAGAGTTTTAGACCTGAAAGGAATCCATTCACTTACAATTCTTGGGGTTCCATGTGGAAAAACAGAGAATCCTCCCAAACAGAAAAGTCTGTGGCATCTTTCCTGTTTTTCCTAAGTGGTCCCAGGCTGTTCAGAATTCTTTAGGTCCCCTCATGTGGCATCAAGGGTAGCAAGAGGGAGACAAAGAGAGGAATGAATAAAAGAACAATTGTTAAGAAAGGAACAGAGAGACTAAGCACATGATTTAAAATGATTCCAGTCACCTGAAAAAAAAATTCAAGAAACAAATAAGAAAAGGAGAAAAGTGAAGCAGCATAATTGTCTGGGGTAAATACCCAAGATTTATTGTCTCATAGCCACAGAAACTAGGTTCAGAGTGGAAGTTTAATAGGTGAAAGAAAGAGAAGAGCTCTCTGCAGCAGAGAGGGGTCCTGGAGAAATGGGTTGCTGCTTCTGTGGTGAAATGCAGCAGGTTTTATAGATGAACTTGAGGAGGTGGTGTCTGATTTACAAAGGGCATGAGAGATTAGTCAGACCAGGTGTTCCATTTGCGTAAGGTGCAAAAAACTGGTTAGGTCTAGGTGTACCATTTGCATAGGGTGTGAACATCTGGCTTCCCCCACCCTAATCTTTTATTATGCGGATGGGTTTTCTACCTGGCTGGCACCATGTTGCCAGTTTCTTTACTGTACATGTGGTGACAAAGAAAAGGAAAGATGGAGCCTCCATGTTGAACATGTCTGGCTGCTGCTGCCGCCCCCCACCCCACCCACTGCCCCGCCCTGGTAGCTCCTTTCTGTTGGCACAGCTGCTGGCATTCACCTGTGCAAGATTCCAGCTTGCTTATCTATTTCTGCAGTTCGATTTTTTAGGCTGCTCTTTGTTAGGAAAGAAATGTTTTGGGGGCTGCTTTTTTATTAAAAGAGAAATTTCACCAAGGACTCTGTTTCTCTTACTATCTGCCTAAGTACTTTCTATCTCCTGTATCATATTTCCCCCCTCAGAAGTAGTAACCCTAACTGCTGTTAAGGGGTGTTGGACAATGGCTCTTTCTGGCTACTTCCTGCTGAAAAGGGGTGTAGTGTGAGAAACAACAGTTAAGTCTCCTCCTGAGGTCAATCTAAGGGTCCTCAGAAGAGATGCATGTCCATGTGTGGTTTCATTGTGTGCAGCACTATTTGGAGTTTAATAGCTTCTAGGTGAGAAGAGATAAATGTTACAAGATGGTTTAGGTATAGACTTTGAATATGAGTATTAAGATTACCATTGGTAGTGGGGGTACTATAGGTCACAACCATGACAGTAAAGTTTGATACTTGTCAACTGTTCTGATGGGTTGCAATACTGATTTCCTCCACCAGATGTCACTGCATCTTACCAGAAGCATTAATATAGAAGCAACTTTCTTTTAATTTTTTTCTTTTTGAATAAGTGGCATTGGATTGGGTGTCGAGAGTAACTTTAGTGTTAACTTTGGTTAAATCTTTTCTGTAATTATTAGTCCTGCTATAAAGATGATAATTAGGTAGAATGTTACAGAAATTAGAATTTTCCATCCAGTATTTCACATTTTGAGTGCCACAGTGTATAGTCATGCTGCAAATAGTAGAGTGAGTATAACAATTTCTGCAAGGGTGGTGTAGTAAATAATTTCCATCTAAAATTTTGCTCCCCAAGATACAGAATTTCCCTTTTGGGGTCTATGAAATTACAAATGTAATCCCATGGATAATCAAAATCTCCCTGCAAGTATGTGTCAAAAAGAAGTTCTAGTATCTGGAGGCGAATCTTGAGAGGAAAGGTATAAATGACAAAGTATTTGGTGAGGTAGGGGTGGGACTGAGGAGGATGAGTAGCCCTCACTCAGTTACTTATCTTTTATGATTTTCAGCTTAAGTTCTCCTATCTCTTCACATTGATACCTGGGACATTCCTCTAGGCTGTCAGGGGTTGCTCCCTCAGTTTTCCAGACTTTGACTCAAGTGTCACGTATCCAGGAGTCAATACCTGTAACTTTTACCACTGAGGGTGTTGAAAGAAGAACAGTGTAAGTTTCTTCCCAGCTTGAGCTTAGGGAAGGAGAGAGAGAAGGGAGAGCTTTCCTAATACCAAATCTCCTGGGTTAAATAAAGGTGGTCTTATTTTCTGGAGTTGGGCTTCTGCTAGTTGTGTTAATTTCTGTTGAAAGTGAGCCAGAGAGGTTACATGTTTAATCAATTCAAAGGTTTAATAGAAAGTCATTGGTAAGGCTGGGCGTGGTGGCTCACGCCTGTAATCCCAGCACTTTGGGGGGCTGAGGCGGGTGGATCACCTGAGGTCAGGAGTTTGAGACCAGCCTGGCCAACATGGTGAAACCCTGTCTCTACTAAAAATAAAAGAAAATAACTGGGTGAGGTGGCAGGCACCTGTAATCCCAGCTACTTGGGAGGCTGAGGCAGGAGAATGGCTTGAACCCAGGAGGCAGAGGTTGCAGTGAGTGGAGATTGTGCCACTGCACTCCAGTCTGGGTGACAAGAGCAAAACTGTCTCAAAAAAAAAAAAAAAAAAAAAAGTCATTGGTAAGGAAAGGTCATCCATACAGCATTTCGAAAGGGCTTAGGCCTAACTTTGAAAAGGTATTTCTTACCCGCAGTAAAGCCATGGGAAGAAGAGCAACCCAAGGAAAGTGAATTTCTTGGAACTGTTTTCTGAGGTGTCTTTTGATAATATCATTTGTCTTTTCTACCTTTCCTGAGAACGGGGGTCTCCAAACACAATGGAGATGGCACTATATGCCTAATGCCTTTGAGACCCCCTGTGTGATGGCTGCCTTAAATGAGGGGCCACTGTCAATTTTGAGGTACTTAGGTAGACCAAAGCAGGGAGTTTTTAAAATTAGCTAACACTTTTATTACCTCAGAGGCGTTTTCTGTAAGGCATAGAAATGCTTCTACTTAGTTAAAGTATCTACCTATACCAGGAGGTATTGGATGCCCTTCATCTTTGGCATGTGGGTGAAGTCTATCTGCCAGCACTCCCCTGGATAGCTTCTCATCCTTTAAGTTTGAGGAGGAAGAAGCCACTTGTTGGAATTATTTTTAAGACAGACTTCTCAAGCATGAACAACCTGCTCAACTGTTTTTAATAAGTTCTCTCCTGAAAACAATCTCTGGGCACACTAAGTTTTATCATTTCTCAAGTGACAATCTTGGTGAAAGATATTAAGGGTGTTCCACTGGCTGGAGTCTGGCAAGTGGAGTTTGCCATCCTCTGACTATTGCCATCCTGAGGGCTGGAAAGTGTACCTTGAGAGATGGCCCAATCTATCTCTGCAGGGGAGTACTGAGGCTTAATTTTTCTTATGGAGCCTTCCCAGATTAGAGAGCCTTTTAGTGTGTTAAGATCCTGAGGCTTTCTTGCCATTGACTTGGCTACCTGATCAGCTAACTTGTTTCCTTTGGCAAAGTCATCTGTTCCCTTCTGATGTCCCTTACAATGCATTACTGCTACCTCTTGTGGAAGGAAAACTGAGGATAATAACCTGTTAATTTCCCAATGGTATTTTATATGAGATCCATTAGTGGTAAGACTCTTTCCTTCCAAATTGCAGCATGACCATGGAGAACTAAGAAAGCATACTTGGAGTCAGTGTAAATGTTAGCTACCTTTCCCTTGCTTAATTCAAATGTTCTTGTAAGAGCTATCAGTTCAGCTGGTTGAGCATTTGTGCCTGGAGAGAGGGGCCCACTTTCAGTAATATCATTCAGAGTGATTATGGCATATCCTGCCTTATGGACTCTGCTTTACAAAGAAACTTCCATCTGTGAAGAGGATCCAGTTTGGATTTTCTAGAGGAGGTTCCCTGAGATCCTCCTTGGCTATGCAGGTCTATACCACAACTTCTTCATAGTCATGTTCAGGTTCCTCGGGGAGGAAAGTGGCTAGGTTTAGGTGAGAACAAGCTTTCAATTGGATTGTAGACCTTTCTAATAGCAGAGCATAATATTTAAGGAGCAAGCTATCTGTTAGCTAAAGGCTTCCCCTAGAAGAAGCCTTGTTACATTATGTGGGGTATAAAGAAGTCTTGTTACATTATGTGGGGTATAAAGAGTTAAGCCATTTCCAAGGGTTAATTTGGTGGCCTTCAATACGAGTAGGGCCACTGTGGCAACTGCTCGGAGGCATGCTGGCCATTCTTTAGCCATCAAATCAAGTTCCTTGCTCAGGTAGCCCACTGGCTGTTGAGCTGGTCCTTGGGCTTGAGTTAAAACTCCCAGGGCCATTCCCTGCATTTCTGATACATAAAGATTGGAGGCCCTCCCTATGGGAAAGCTGAGGGATGGTGCCTTAAGTAAGGCTTGTTGTAGCTGGTTGAAGACCTTTTGAGCTTCAGGTTCCCAGGTTAGAAAATGAGTTTTAGCCACTTGAGTTTCTTTTATTAGGTGGTATAAGGGATGTTCTATCTCACCATTCCTAGGTATCCATAGTCTGCTAAATCCTGTAATGCCCAAAAATCCTTAGTTGCTTGAGGGTTTTAGGGAGGGGGAAAAAGGAAATGGACTTAATCCTTTCTTCCTCTAACGCTCTGGTCCTTTCAGACAATATTAAGCCTAGGTACTTCACTGAGGTTTGGCAAAGCTGGGTCCTGGATTTTGAAACCTTATATTCTCTGTCTGCTAAGAAATTAAGAAGAGTTTTCAGTACCTTCCTGAGAAGCTTCCTCAGTTGCAGCACGGAGCAGCATATCACCCATATATTGCAAGACCCTGACCTGAGGATGGGACAACTCAGAGAGGTCCTTTGACAGTGCCTGTCAAAAGAAGTGAGGACTATCTCAAAATCCCTGAGGCAGCACCATCCATGTTAACTGGGTGGTCTGGCCAGAGGGATCTTCAAAGGCAAACAAGTATTGAGAGTGAGGATGTCATGGTATACAGAAAAAGCCATCCTTTATATCTAGGATTGTGAACAATTTAGTTCCCCCAGGTATTTGAGTTAGCAAGATATAGGGATTAGGGACCACTGGATAAATTGGGACGATGGCCTTATTAACGAGGCAGAGGTCCTGAACTAGTGTCCATTCCCCGTTGAATTTTTGCATTCCTAATATTGGGGTGTCGTAGGGGCTGTTACAGGGTTTGAGGAGGACTCAACCTATTCTTCCTTGAACTACCCATGCTTCTGGGTTAGTATTAGCTTCCACTGGGGGAGACAAAGTATTTTTCCTGGGGCTATAAGGATGTTGGCCCCTATGTGAGTAAAAATATTTCTACCTAATAAAGCAGTGGAACTTTCAGACATACTTAAGAAGGCATGTATAAATGATAGGTCTCCCACTCTACAACTAAGGGGTTGAGAAAAACATTGGGTTAGAACCTTTCCTGAGATGTCTATCACAGTCATGCTACAGGAAGAGGGGAGGCCTGGATTAGTGAGGAGAGAGGCTGGCTCCAGTGTCCAGAAGGAGGTCCACCTTTCTTTTAATTTCCAATATCACCTGGGGTTCCTGTGCAGTAATGGAAGCTTGAGCTGCCGGAGCCAAGGGTTTGAATCCTGGGACCCATCGGTCCCATTGGACCATCTGTGAAACTGATTCTGATCTGAGTGTTCTCCATCTCCAGGGGCAGTCTGATGGAATGGGCGCTGTCCAGGTTCCTGCCCTCTCTGGAAGCTTGATAATGAGGAATCCTGATGTGTCACTATGGAAGAGGCTATGGGAAAAAGCTGTTTCTCAGGGCTGCCTGGATCACAAGGTGGGGGCACTTTTGACTTGGCTGGGCCTGTGAATTACAGGAATTCTGCTCCATGTCAGCAACCAGCTCTTTCAACTTGTGTTCCTCTTTGTAGCCGATTCTCTTGCCTGATTCCTGAGCCTGTTCTAGAGTCCTCCTCACAATGCCTGATGGTCAGGGCTGTGTGTGGAGACCTAATGAAGGGTCTTGTGTGCTCACACAGAGTGTCCAGAGGACAGGCTTCATGACCTCCCCTGCCCCAACCCCACAAGATCTGGATAGTGGGCCGGGTCAGATAAAGTCAGAATCCCCAGCAAGGGTGTGTGTCCTGGCAGTGCTGAGGTCTATGCCCCAGATTAACTCTCAGTGTCTTTGCAAATACATTTATGTTTTGCATGCACTGTTGGCTGGGCAGTCTCATGTCTCTAAATTCTTGTATCACTCTGTGGATAAGGTAATAAAGAGTCTGCGTGTAAGTATATAAAAGCTATCTGATCAGGGTGGGTGTGTTTTACATAGTGGATTTGTTTTTCACCAAAGACGTTTCAAAAAGTTATGACAGAGTGTATGTATAGACGCACATGCATATTTATATGTGTTAGATGTTAATATATTTATATAAATTTAATATATGTATAAATGTACATATATTTATATATAATGTGCCATTTTAACCACTTTAAAATATGCAATCAAATAAAATTAACCACACACAGTGTTACATTACCATCACTACTATTTATCCTAGACAATTTTTATCATTTTAAACTAAAGGTCTATATCTTTTAAGTAATAGCTCCCTATTTTTTTATGAGTAAATTTTTATTTTTATTTATTTTTATTTTTTAAAAATTAATTAATTATTATTATTATACTTTAAGTTCTAGGGTACATGTGCATAAAGTGCAGGTTTGTTACATATGTATACTTGTGCCATGTTGGTGTGCTGCCCCATCAACTCGTCAGCACCCATGAACTCATCATTTACATCAGGTATAACTCCCAATGCCATCCCTCCCCCCTCCCCCCTCCCCATGATAGACCCCGGTGTGTGATGTTCCCCTTCCTGAGTCCAAGTGATCTCATTGTTCAGTTCCCACCTATGAGTGAGAACATGCGGTGTTTGGTTTTCTGTTCTTGTGATAGTTTGCTAAGAATGATGGTTTCCAGCTGCATCCATGTCCCTACAAAGGACACAAACTCATCCTTTTTTATGGCTGCATAGTATTCCATGGTGTATATGTGCCACATTTTCTTAATCCAGTCTGTCACTGATGGACATTTGGGTTGATTCCAAGTCTTTGAATAGCTCCCTATTTTTTCCACCCTAGACCTTGATAATCTCTAGTCTACTCTCTGTCTCTATGAATTTACCTATTCTTGATGTTTCATATAAATGGAATCATACACATACGTCATTTTGCTTCTGGTATATTTCACTTATCATAATGTTTTCAAGGTCTATGAATGTTCCAGTGTGTGTCAGAGTTTTGTTCCTCTTTATGGCAGATTAACATTCTGTCGTATGTATCATCACATTTGTTTATTCATGTATTGATGAGCACTTGGATTGTTTTCACAATTTCTCTTTTGTGAGTAATGCTGCAATCAACATTCCCATATAAGTACCTGTTTGAGTCCCTGGATTCAATTCTTTGGGTATATAGCTAGGAATGGATGCTGTTTCATATGAGAATTCTGTGATTAGCTTCTTGAGGAACAGCACAACTGTTTCTCCTAGTGGCTGTACATTTTTATAATCTCACCAGCAATGTATGAGGATTCCAAATTCTACATAAGGCTTTCACTTGTTATTTAACATTTTAAAAGAATGTTAGCCATATTTGTAGGTGTAGTGTGGGATCTCATTGTGGCTTTGACTTTGTATTTTCCTAACGACTAATGATGTTGAGTTTCTTTTCATGTCCCTCTTGATGATTTCCATATTTTCTTTGAAGAAATGTCTATTTGAGTCCTTTGCCCATTTATATAAATTGGGTGGTTTGTCTTTTTGTTATTGAGTTGTAGCAGTTCTTTATATATTCTGGGCATGAAACCATTATCTGAGTGATTTGCAACTATTATGTCTCATTCTGTGTTTGGTCTTTTTATTTTCTTGATAATATCCTTTGATGCACAAAAGGCTTGCATCTTTAGCCCAGTTTATCTGTTTTTCCTTTTTGTTTCTCATGCTTTTGGGTCATACCTGAGAATGCATTGCACATTTGAGGTCATTAAGTTTTACCCTTATATCTCTTTATTTTGTTTTTCCAAACGATTGCATTTATTATAAACAAGAGTACAGACCATAGACTCAGAAACACAACAGATTCGAAGCTAAGACAGCTCTGGTGAAACAGTAATAGAGGTAAGAGGAACACTGAAGTATTCATGTCTGGGCCAGAGCTACCATCCAGGGCCCCACACTCCACCTTTGGTCCAGATGGCCCCTTGGCCCAGGTGTCCCTGCTGCCAGAACACGCTGGACTGGGGTACAGGAGTTGCATATTGCATGAGGTTGGTGTCAGGGGAAGCAGGGACTCACAGTTGCCAGGTTGTCCGTCTCCTCTGAACCAATTTCCCTCCACAACCCTGGGATTTCAGTCTCATATCGACTATCATGTTTTAAAACAGAAAACAGGCAAAATGTTTGGTTAAAATGAAATGAAAACACTGCAGGCAAGAGACCTGAGTGTGCTGTTGGACAGGAGCCCTGCTCACCTGTGGGAAGGGCAGGGCCAGCAAGGGCAGCAGAGCTCCCTGTGGGCAGCTAGGCTTTGTGTGGATGTGGCCCTCCGGGTGGTCCCAGGGAAGATGCAGGGACAGGGGACAGTCCAGGCAGACAGCTATCAGGTGAGTAGGGCTCTGCCTGAGGTGTTCTGGCATCAGGGGACTACCTGACCCCCAACAGGCATGACACAGGCTCCAGGGAGCAATGGGACATCTGCCTAAAGGATCAAAGCCCAACTTGGTCAGATCCCAAGCTTTGTCTGCATCACTTCGAGCAGCAACTGGCTACGCTGCCGAAACCAGGACACATCTGCATCATACAGAAAGCTGCACCATCCTGGTGTGACAGGCCATACTTGGTCACCCTAGGGTAAGCTGGAGAAGAACTCTAGATGTGCCCTGGAGAAACCCCCACCTCTCAGGGGCCACCTCACAGGGTGCCCCCACCACCCCATTCTTTGAGTTTGGCTTGAGATTTTAGGAAGCATAATTTCAGGTGAGGAAGAGAACAAAGTCTGGTCCCAGCCCACTCTGGCAAGGATCATTCCCCACCTCCTCAGCATCAGAGGAACCCACATATACAGGCAGCACACACACAGCACACCTGGGCCATAAGGAACCGTGCCTGAACACCACTCACACACAACATAACCAAGTGGCAGCCACAGAGGCCGGGGGATGCTCAGAGGGCCGCCTTCGGGGCATCCATGTAGGCTGGGTTGTAAGGAGGCTGGCTGGCCGGGTAGGGCGCGGTTGCTCCTCCAGCCAGGGTCTCATGGTAGGCTGGCAGGCCCATGGGCTGGGCCGGGTAAGGTGGTGGGTACTGCATTGGGTAGGGTGCTGCTGGCATCCCTGGCTGAGGCAGCATGGTGTGGTAGCCCTGGTAGCTTGCTCCAGGGTAGCTGGGTGGCACACTTGCAGGCTGAGGATAAGGGGTGTGCACCACAGTGGTGGATGTGATGGTGGTGACAACCGGACGTGGTCAGTGGCAGGTCTTGTATAGGCAGCAGCAGGAGCAGGTGAAGCAGGTGATGATAGTGATGACAGACAGCACAAAGATGGTCAGGCCAACGGTCAAGGTTGCTCCGAACCCCATGTTAGCCTCTGCATTCACCCAGAGGCCTCCTGTACCCCTGGGCTTCCCCTCTTCCCTTCGTGGGCCACTCAGATTCAACTTCCTCCCCTTTTGGAGAAAAGGAAAGCAAATCTCCAGATGATGTCGGCCACAGGAAGCACCTCCTATGTCTCTTTCTAATATGTTTTTATGGTTATAGATCTTATAATTAACTCACTGATCTATTTTTAGATAATTATTTGATATGGTTGGAAGCATAGTTCTCTAAGTTTATTGTTTTGCGTGTGGTTATCTAGTTGTTTCCGCACCGTTATTTAAGAGGATGATTGTTCCTCCATTAAATTATCTTGACACCCTTATGCAAGAGCAATGAACTATAAGGGTGAGGATTTATTTCTGGACTCTCGATTCTATCCCTTTGGTCCCTATTTGTATTCTTATGCCAGCAGCTTCTGTTTTTAATAGTTGTAATGTTTTGTGAGATTTCAAATAAGAAAGTTCAAGTTCTACAATTTGTTTTGGCAAAATTGTTTTGGCTATTTCAAGGGTACTTTTTTGAAAAGCAAGGAGGTCCATTTCTGTGTTGTGAACACAGAAAAGCCTTTTCTGTGTTCTTTCAGCAGGAAATTTTGCTGTCTAGGGATCTTTTCAGGAACTTTATCAAAGTAGGTAAATTATCACCACTTCCTTTGCTGAGGTACTGTGTTAAAATGTGTGTTGTCTCCCGTTGAGGAATTGAGAGACCCTGGAAGCACTTGCCCATGTGGTGAGGGACAGTGAGCTCCTTAAAGAGGGTCACAGAAGACATTGCTTTGGGACACAATGTTGTCAGGGGAGCTGTGTGCATCTCTACTTCTTTATTTTTTGTACAAGTTGCATCTCTGCTGGACATACTAGATATTGAAATCTTTGTTCATTCTCTTGGTTCTGGGTTGGCTGACCTGTCAGCTGGAGCTGGAGGACATGCCTGGCAGGGGAGTGACCCCCATGGGAAAGAGCAGGGCTCAGCAGAGTGAAAGCAGCTGGGACCCAGAGAAGCCAGGGAGGTCCGACTCTTAGAAGCCAAAGACCAGCAGGTGGGTGTCCTCAGGTGCAAATGGACTGTACTGGCACCCATTGCAGTTGACTGGAAAAAGAGGCTTTGGATGTTCCATTTTCTCTCTCAGCTCTTCAGCAGGAGATTTGGGCCCTGGGCTGGCACTGTCCTGCAGCAGGGGCAGGGTAGACAGGAATGGCTGCATATCAGGCCTAAGTCCATGTCATCCTCTCAGGCATTGCCACTGAAGATGGAGAATTTTGTTCAGAGGCCCAGCCTGGGCACATGGGGGGAACCACCTTATTAAAAATTAAGAAAACAGTATACATGCTTTATTCTTCTAGAATAATTATTAATGTCATGTTTTACAATGTATCTCTCAAAGGAATGGTGAGAATCATCTACATAATGTATGTTTTAAGTGATCTTTTCTATAATTGCAGCTTTCATATGTTCTTATAGAAACCATTTTCTTTGGGAACACACAGGCAGTATCTCTGTGTTCATTTCTACTGGGAAATCTTTATGCAGGGTGGAGAAAGTCACATTTCCTAATGAGAGATGGAAAGCATCTGACTACTGAAAAAGTGTCCAAATGCTGCTGGTAATGATCATGGGGCTGCAGGTAGAGGTCAGTTTAAGGAGGTGTCAGGGAAAGTCATTTTGACAGTCTTTTTTTTTTTTTTTTTTACAAAATCATGGGCAGAAGCCACCATCTGGACCCACCACATATTGGAATGGATGAGGGACATAAATAGAGCTCAGTAAATTAAGAATGAAATCCATGAGTGGGCAAGAGGTTTGAGAGGTTGACGGGTGTAAGAGGTGGATAGGTGAATGTTGAGAATGTTCAAAACATCTTCTTTTTCCATAATAACAGAGCATTTAGGCCCCTGAGCCAGACAGTGTCCAGGCCAGGGGGAACGGGATGTTGTCCGCTCTCCTGGCCAAAAGTGAGACTCCAGCAGTGTCCAGTTACTTGGTCCAGTTTGGGATTTGTTCATATTTTTAAAATGATCCAACAGTATACAATTTTGAAAATATACAAAAATCCCTATGCTACCATTCATAGATAGCCAAGATGGCCCTAAGATGGTGAGAGAATCAGAATGGGGTTTGGGTTTACGTTGTGTATTTTTTCTCCCAATATCTACAGAATTCCCTACATCCCACTTTTTAAAGTAACCCAGTGGGTGTCATTCCCTTTCACAGTTACAGACATTTCCAGTTCATGGTTACAGACCCTTGGAAAACCCACACCCTTTCTGCTGTGAGGTATAGGCAGCCATGTGGCATCACCTCTAAACATGCCTTCTGGGACATCAAATTGCTGATTAAATAAAAGTCATTTCAGTAGATATTGAAGACCTCCATTTTACCCCCTCACACTTGTAATTCTTCTACCAAAAGGTGATGGATTTTAGTGGTGATTTGCTTTTATAGATTAGTGTAGATTAATGCTTCTGCCAGGGGCAGTTTTTTCATTGGGAAAAGCATTTGGCAAAGTCTGGAGACACTGCTGGTTGTCAGAGCTGGGGGAGGGAGTCCTGCTGGCCTTGAATGGGTAGAGTCCCCAGAGAGTGCTGAACATTCTAGAGCTCACAGAGCCCCACCAGCATGACCACTACAAAGTTCAATGCTGAGGAGGAGTGGAGAGCACTGATGTGCCTCCCCTAACTTCCCTGGAGCTTTTTACCTTCTCCTTCCATCAGTCTCTACCACTTTCTCACCTCAGCTTGCTCCTTGAACCTGAATGCCCTCCACTTGAACTTTCCCTTAGTTTAAGACCTGCTGTAATCTCTTGACTTTCTTGGCCCCTTTCTGATCCTTAGCAAGGTGTCTTCTAGAGGGTACCTTCACCTTTCCTGGAGCTTCCCAGGATCCAGATGCCCCTGCCTTGTGTGGGCACCAGGGATATGGCCCTGTGCCTGTGTCCCTAAAGTTCCTGTCACTCAGGACCTTTGTGTGAGAACAACTGAGGTGATATTACCCTCCCTTACTTTTCTTGGAACATAAAAATATGTACAAACCTTGTAGAGTAAAATTTCTTAATGCATGTGAAAATTTAAAAAATATATATTTTTGCCTCCCAAACTTTACTGGGAAAAATTTATTACAGTCCCAATCATAAAAAATGACACGTATTCAGGGTTATTCACTGTATTGTTTGTTTAACAGCAAAATATTGGGGACAACCTAGACTTTCACCAGCACAATGCTAATTAAACAGGTTAGCTTATATCTACACAACAGAATATAATGCAGCTGCATAAAAAGTATAGAATCTTTCAGGTATTCACATGGAAACACCTCCGTGTTCTATTTTAATTATAGCATCTAAACATCACAGAATAAGATGCAGTTTTTGTACTAGATCTGACCTTAGAACATTATTTTTACTGTTTTTTTTTTTTTTTTTTTAAATTTAAAGAGAGAGGGTCTCACTCTCATACCCAGGCTGAAGTGCAATGGCAAGATCATAATTGACTGCAGCCTCAATCTTGTGAGCTCAGTGATCCTCCTGCCTCAGCCTCCTGAGTAGCTGGAATCACAGGCATGTGCAACCATGCCTAGCTAAATTTTTCTGTTTGTTTCTGTAGAGATGGGGTTTTACCCAGGCTGGTGAAACCCCAGGCTGGTCTCAAACTTCTGGGCTCAAGTGTTCTGCCCACTTTCATTCCCAAAATGCTGGAATTACAAGCAAGTGTCATCACACCTGATTCTGCCTTTTTAAAAAAAAAAAAAAAAAAAAATTGAACTGCAGTCTACTCACTCATCTCTTTCCCCATCAGGTGATTTCTATTTTTTCCTCTATTTCTCCACCGTATGTCCATACCAAAATCCAGATGTATTTGCTTTTGTTTAGAATTAGTTTTTTTTTTTTTTTTTTTTTTTTTAAAGAGAAACCCTAGGAATGGTCTCCTAGCTGATTTTCAGGATTCTAATCTTCACTGTCTAAGCCATAGGTTTCCAACTCCAGATACTGATTAGAGTCACTTGTAGGGCATTTAAAGCCTACCAATGCCTGTACCATCCCTCAAGTATATCTGATTTGGCTGATGTGTGGTGTGGCCCAGGTATTGGTTGTTTAAAAATGCTTTTAAGGAAAAGGGTCATTTTGAAGTGGAGGAACTTTAGCCCAGTAATCAAAGTTAACATCCCCAGTAATCAGAGATAATGACATCTTAGGGCATTGTAATGTAATGTAATGGATGGAGAAGGTGCAGCATCATCCCTGTGGTATTCTTGTACAAAGTGTATAACCTGAGTTTAATCATGAGAAGATATTAGAAAAGTCCAAACTGAGGGTCATTCTACAAAATAAGTAACCAATACTCTTCAAAAATGTGAAAGTCTTAAATGTAAATCCTAACTTTCCCAGATTAAAGGAGACTGAGAGAACAGTACAATGAAGAGCAATATGTGATACTAGATTGGATCCTAGTCCAGAAAGAGGACATTAGTCAGAAGATAGAGGGGATTTGGATAAGGTCTGTACAGGCATTCATTTTACAGTGTTAATAATCATTTATTGATTTTGATTATTAGGTGCATATCTATAATGTTAATATTTGGGGAAGTTGAATGAAAAGCATATGAGGACTTTGCCTATTTTTGGAACATTTTTGAAAGTCTGAAATTATTTCAAAATTAAACTTGAAAAAAAAAAGAAATATAGATCTTTTATTATTTCTATTAAGTTTCCAAAGTTGAAGATCATTTCCCAACTTATCTTGCCTAATACTGGTCAGAGTAATCTTCCTGGAAATCCTGTTTGTCATGTTTGTGACCTTCTTAAAGCTTTCCAGTGACTTCTCTTATCTGTAGGATGAAGTTCCCATTATGTAGGCTGCCATTCAGTGCCCTCATAGCATGGCCCGAATCTCCCCCCCCCCTTTTTTTTTTTTTTTTATCTGTGTTGAAAGACCTGACCAACATTTTACTTTCTTATGGCCAAACTTGTTCAAATTTTTTCTTGCTTATATAATGCCTTCCCTGTCTTCTTAACTATGGGACTTCAGTTAAGGTGGTGGGAAATATTTTAGAAGAAAAATTATAAAGATAGTTACAGGAAGTAGTCACAAACCTTCTTGGAAGTCTGGGGGTTTGCATAGCTTCAGTAAAAGGTTTGGCTGAAGGCAGCTGAATAATCTTAAAAGCTTAGGGCATAGATACACAGGAATGTAGAGGAGTTTATCTAAATAGCTTGTTTACTCAGGCGATCCTAAAGCCAACATTTAATCTTATGCTGGGGAACTACTCTCCAGGAGGTCAGCAATGTCAATTACCTTTTAGTGGTGTTTACTGAAGACCTTTGTCATTTAATCTGTACTAAATAAATGCGAACTTCACGGGCTTATTAGGGCCTCTGCTGTTAACTCTTTACGGGACCCATCTCGGTATCGGTGAGTGACAGGGCCACCTAGCCTGCTGTTTCACTGGATATTTGTGTCTGAGTGTATTTGTTTATCCATTGCTGGGTCAGGGTCTGCGGGTTGGACCCAGACAGTTGGTGCCCCGTGTGAGGACCTGGCAAATTGGTGCCCAGGACTGAGGTATAGCTGCAAATAATCGTGACAGAACCCTCAAAAACTAAGGTGAAGACTGTGCGGTTGGTAAGCCAGTAAGTCCATAAGTCAGTAAGTCAGTAGGTCATCGGTGCCCGCTTGGAATCTCCAAGTTCGAGGGAATTGTTCAGGGTAGGGTTTTATCAGGGGACAACAGTTATCAGCACAAGAGAAGCAGTATCTAAAAGTATTCAATCAGCTGCTTAAAGCCACTGGAGCCTCGGTTTTGCAGGCTCAATTAAGGGACCTATTGCAAATTGTATCACTTAAGCCATGGTTCCCGAAAGAAGGTGAGCTAGACAGAGAGCTTTGGGAACAGGTGGGAAGAAATTTTTTTTTTTTTTTTTTTTGAGACAGAGTCTTGTTCTGTCACCCAGGCTGGAGTGCAGCGGCGCGATCTCGGCTCACTGCAACCTCCATCTCCTGGGTTCAGGCCATTCTCCTGCCTCAGTTTCCTGAGTAGCTGGGACTACAGGCGCCCGCCACCACAGCTGGCTAATTTTTTTGTATTTTTAGTAGAGACGGGATTTCACCTTGTTAGCCAGGATGGTCTTGATCCCCTGACCTCATGCGCAAGAGTAACGGGTCCCAGTATAATCTTTAATGCTATGGGCTGTAGTGAGGGCAACTCTGGTCCCATTATACACAGAAGAGCCTAAAAAGGGGTTAGGAGAAAGAACCGTCACCTACTTTACCACCCCTGAGTCCCTCAGCCCCACTATCACCTGGCCAAAATAACAAAGAGGAAAGGGAGGTTTTGCCTGAGCCCCCTCCTCCAATAAATAAGAAGAAAGACAAGGCATACACTACAGCTATGGGACCCTGTCTTAAGCAAGCGGCATTGGAAGGGGAGCTTTTAGCCTGCCCAGTGATGCAAAATCAAAAATGCAATCAGGTGTATGTTTATAAAGAGATAAGAAAAGGCATTAGAAGCCGAAGCTGCGAAGCTGCGCAGCCAAGCGGGCGGAGGGCTTTAGGAAAGGCTCAGCGAGAAAAAAGCTCCTAGTGTCCAAGCTGACAGGGTCCGCCAAGGCCAGCAGCCTCCGCCCAGCAGTGGGAGGAGGGAGCCGTGCAGACAAAAAGTGGCGCCTATGCAAGCGCAGTGCGACCGTTGCCCAGGACGTGTGTCACTGCCCTCTGGCTCCACAGGCAGCCCACGGTAAAATTTCATGTGTTCCTTGTATGCAAGGAACATCTCAAATTATAATTCTCTGTTAAAATTTACGTTAAATTTAAATTATAATTATGGCCACTGTTTTTCCTCCATTACCCCTGATGTGGCTCTCTCAAAATCTTAATTGTGTAGAACAGTGACCTCTGAAGGGAGAGAAATTACAAAGAGCCCTTGAATTAGTTGAGGAACAAGTAAAAGCCGGTCATATAGAACCATCTAACAGCCCTTGGAATTCGCCCATTTCCTCATTCCCAGAAGTCTGGCAAATGGAAATTTTTACATGACTTCCGTGCTATTAATGCTAATCTACAGCCTATGGGACCCCTTCCGCCATGGCGATTGCTCAAGATTGGCCTATAATTGTTACTGACTTAAAAGACTGTTTTTATACTATTCCTCTCACAGAACAGAACAGAGAAAAATTTGCGTTTACATTACCAGCTATTAATAATGAAAGGTCAGCTTGCCGATTTCATTGGAAAGTGCTTCCTCAGGAATGCTGAATAATCCTACCTTGTATCAGTAATATGTAGATCAGGCTGTGCCCCCCAGTAGAAAATAATTTGCTAATTGCAAGATTATTCATTTTATGGGTGATATATTACTGGCAGCCCCAAGAGATCCAGCACTTTTAAGTTTATATGCCCGTCATAAAGAATACACAGTTGGCCAGGCGCGGTGGCTCATGGCTGTAATCCCAACACTTTGGGAGGCCGAGGCAGGCGGATCACGAGTTTAGGAGATCCAGACCATCCTGGCTAACATGGTGAAACCCTGTCTCTACTAAAATACAAAAATTAGCCGGGCATGGTGGCCTACACCTGTAGTCCCAGCTACTCAGGTGGCTGAAGCAGGGGAATCACTTGAACCCTGGAGATGGAGGTTGCGGTGAGCCGAGATCATACCGCTGCACTCCAGCCTGGTGAGAGAGCAAGACTCCATCTCAAAAACAAAAACCAACCAACCAAACAAACAAAAAGTTAAGATGTTTAATTATAGCACTTGAAAAAGTACAAATGTCCTCCTGTTGGAAATATCTGGGGTACATACTAACTTCCCCGTCAGTAAGACCTCCAAAGGTTAAATTAAATACTAGCAACTTACATACCTCAAATGATTATCAGAAGTATCTGTGCGATATAAACTGACTTTGCCCCGTCTTGGGCATAACTACTTAATCAGTTGCAAAACCTGTTTTCTGTCTTAAAGGGCAATACAGCCCTAGATTCTCCCAGATATTTAACCCCTACAGCAAAAAGGGAGATTGAGGAAATAGAACAAGCCATCTCTCACAGGTGACTAGATCGCATGGCTCTGCTCTATTTTGTTCAGTTGTCTGTTTTTCCCACCAAACACCCCCCTACAGGGTTAATAGGACCGATGATCCTGGGACTGTGCTTTCTAGAATGGGATTGTTGCTCATATACCAGGACTAAAACACTATCTCCCTATATCCATTTAATAAGTAAAATTATGTATTTGGGCCACAGACAATGCAATCAGTTGCTAGGTTATGATCCTTGTATTAATCAGGTTTCCTTTAAGTAAAAAGCAAGTCAAAGCAGTTTTGCCTCCATAGAGAAATAAAGGGAAAGAATGAGTAAGAGAAAGACTAGAAGAGACAGATCAGAGAGAGACACAAAAAGTAAGACAAAGAGAGATAAAGTAGGAAGAAGAGAAAGAAACATCGAGAAAGTTATAAGAATGCACCTTTAGTAAGGAATTTTATAAAACAAAGTCAGAAAGTTAAGGTATGTCAAAGATTGTGAAAAATGTTATAAAAAAGAATTTATGCAAGAAATGTATAATTTTTGTTTTGAAGGTATAAGTGAGTTTTAAAATGTTAATTGTAAAAGAAATTCTGTGTGTAAATGTATTGGCTAAAGAAATATCATCCAGTTTTTCTGTAAACTGGACCTTAAAATAAAGCACAAAAGGTTTTTCTTAAAGCACTAACCTGCTCTTTAACAAATATTATAAAAGATCTCTTAGCACAGGCACTACTGCTAGAATTTCCAGTACACCAGCACCAGCCTGGAGACTATGTCCTCATCAAAGGATGAAAAGAAAAAGCTCGAGCCAGTCTAGGAAAGACCCTACAGGACCCGCAGCCCAGGAAGATGTGGCTTCTGCAGAGGACACAAGCCCTGGACGTTACTTGGGGGATGCTGAAGAAGACAACTCAGGAGGCTGAATGAATCCTGCTCTGGACACAGACACCACTTACTCCAGATTATTTGTTCCTGGCTATGCTCTCTGTTGTACATTGCAACTCGTGTAGGGTATTGATCGTTTTTATGCTCTCGCTTTGTCTGCAACCTGTACCTGCTACACTCTATTGGGCTCATATCTTAGATCTGCCTTTCTTTCGCCCTGTCACCTGGGCAGACAGTTCCTTCCCAGCCTCAAAGGATGTGACGGCTTGACTAGAAAGGATTAGCATACCCCCAGGGGGGTTTCTCAGTAATGGCATACTGTGAACTGAGGTGCCAAGTAACACTACAGGTCACTCCTTGATTGGAAAAGAATGTTGCATATTATGTTTGTCTCATGTGATTTGCTAATTCTAGGATGCAAAGCTGGAATAAAACAATGACCGTCTCAACTGACAGAGCTGTTGCTGCACACACCTGTGCTCTTCAATCAACAGAGCCTGATACAAGAAACAGAAAAGGGGGATATGTGGGAGTTCAGTCAGGGTGGTGGGAAAGATTTTAGAGGAAAAATTATAAAGATGGTTATAGGAAATAGTCACAAACCTTCTTGGAAGGCTGTGTGGGTTGCACAGCTTCAGTAAAAGATGTGGCTGAAGACAGCTGAATTCTCTTAAAAGGTGTAGATACATATGATTGTAGAGGAGTTTACTCAGGTGGTCTTAAGAACACCTGATTATCTGCAGGTGCATGATTGCTCTCTACTCAGGAGTTCGGTAATGTCAATTACCCTCTAGTGGTGTTTACTCAAGACGTTTGTCATTTAATCTGTACTAAATAAATGCAAACTTAGCTGGCTGATTGGGGCCAGTGCTGCTAACTCTTTTCCTGAACTTTCTTGCTATGGGTGAGTGGCTTGGCAGCCCAGCCTGCTCTTTCACTGGATATTTGTGTCTGAGTATATTTGTTCATCCGTCACTGGGTCAGGATCTGCTGGTCAGACTCAGACAATCAACCTCCTTAATTGTTTTTTGTCCTAAGGCCCATTTCAGACCCTGTCTCTTTATTGATGTCTGCATGGTTCTGTTAGAGGCAGCCAACTTTCCTTTCTTTGAATTCTGGTAGGTACAACTGTGTAGGGTGAAATACGAGTTTTATTTTGTTATTATTTTAGAAAACAGAAGCTAATTAATTCTGCTCATTAAAAGTTTTCTTTTTAAAACAAATCTTAAAATTTTGATTGGAGAAGGATTAGAGATTAAACTGTTGATGTTTGAAATTCATTATGGCTTTAAAAATGCTTATTTTAGTTTCAGGGGTACATGTGTAGTTCTGTTATGTAGGTAAGCCCATGTCACGGGGGTTTGATGTACAGATTTTATCATCAATTATGTACTAAGCCTAATACTCAATAATTATTTTTTCTTCTCTTGTTTTGCCTCACGCCCTCTACCCTCAAGTAGGTCCTGGTGTGTGTTGCTCCCTTTGTGTCTATGTGTTCTCATTATTTAGTGCCCAGTTATACATGCAATATTTTGTTTTCTGGTTCCTGCATTAGTTTGCTAAGGATATTATCATCTAGCTTCATTTATGTTCCTGCAATAGACAAGATATCATTCTTTTTTTTTTTTTATGGATGCATAGTATTCCATGGTGTATATGTACCACATTTAAAAAAATGCAGGTTTCATTGATTGACATTTAGGTTGATTCCATGTCTTTTCTGTAGCAAATAGTGCTGCAATGAAAATTTGTGTGCATGTGTCTTTATGGTAGAATGATTTATATTCCTGTGGGTATATAACCAGTAATGAGATTGCAGGGTCAAATGGTAGTTCTGTTTTTAGCTCTTTGAGGAATTGTCACACTGCTTTCCACAATGGTTGAACTAATTGACACTGCCACCAACAGTGTATAAGCATTCTCTTTTCTCTGCAACTTTGTCAGCATGTTATCTTTTATTTTTTGATACTAGCCATTCTGATTGGTGTGAGATGGTGTCTGGTTGTGGTTTTGATTTATATTTCTCTAATGATCAGTAATATTGAACTTTTTCATGTGCTGTTAGCCACATGTATAGCTTCTTTTAAAAAGTGTCTCTCCATGTCCTTTGCCCACTTTTAATGGTTTTTTTTCTTGTAAATTTATTTAAGTTTTGTATAGATGCTGGATATCATACCTTTGTCAAACGCATAGTTTCTAAATATTTTCTCTCATTTCTTGGGTTGCCTGTTCACTCTGTTGATAGTTTCTTTTGCTGGAAGCATGAGTTTTAGATTCAGAAATATGTGAGTCTGAGTCCTGGTTCCACATTTAATGGACTTTGAGATAAGGACAAGTTCATTGATGTTTTGGGATAGAGGGATAATAGTAACTGATTAAAGGGTCATTGTGAGCATTATATGAGGTGCAAACATAAAGGTCCCCAGTGCATAGCAGGTTTTTTCCTCTTCATCTTAAGATGTATATTCTCTCATAAAACAAGGTCACATCAATTGTAACTTTAGGTGTGCAATCTAAGTCTAGCTCCTAAAACTAATATCTGTTAGATTTTACACTGATAATGCTTTTTCTTTCTACGTACAGAATAAAGACAAGATGAGATCAAATATTCTTCCCACTACTTGTCTCTTCCTGTCTTCCCTCTTTTAAGAACATGTATAAATGCCAGGCCTTCTGAAAACCTCCTCAAAGACATAACAAACCATAGAGGGTTTCTACAACTTGTGTTTTTCCAGGGTTTGCCCTCAAGCTCTGGTCCAATAAACCTCAATTGATTCAGACACTTGAATCAGGCGCTCAATTTGGTTAACATTTTGCCAACCATGAAGGGGTCCTCTTAATGGAGTTTAGAACCTTTGACCTGCAGGGCTTCTTCTATTGTTCATGCTCAGTACCATCTGTAGAGCTTTAGTTCTGACCAATCGTGTGACTTTCTGAGAATTGGATCCTACTTTCTCTTGAGGTCCCTTCTCTCTCCAATTTTTTTTTGTTTGAGATCTGAGTTTTGTTTTTTCATGGAACTCCTCTCCTCATGGAGCTTTGCTCACTTCCTAAAAGGAACATGAGTTTCCTGCTCCTGTGACAATGGAGAGCAGACTACAGCTTGGTCCCTGCTCAACTGAGGAGCTGGTTTAGGGTTTTGTTTCAGAATTTGATAACTGCAGGATAAGGCTTATTACTACTTCATTCTAACCTCTCCTTATGCTTAGAGTGTTCAACAGTATGTAAACAGTGCAATCGCTATTTGTGGGCTTTTTTTTTTTTTTTTTAAATCATTCTTCCTTTGGATTTGACCAACTCCTCACCCTGTCTAATGTCCAAAACCCTTTCACTTGATCAAATCCAAATCTAACAGGAGCTCTACATTACGGTGAAGCAGGCCTTTAAATTGGCTAAAGTTCTGTAACTGCAAAACATCCAATTCCACCTCTAGAAACACCACTTTGTTGAAGAAAATAAAAATATTTTAACCCACAATATATTTTTTTGACAAATTTTGATGTGTCTATCAGAAGGCCAGCAAATAGAAGTGGCCCTGCACAGTTGCCTTTTGTGGAAAATATCTACCTCATAGAGAATCATTATTAATGCAGGCATGTCTTCCCTTATCTGGATCGGGGGAAAATGTACTGAATCTCACACCTTAAAGATAAAAACTTTAGCATTGATTTTCTCTGAGGGCTGCTACCAGCAAGGTTTCACTGACACAAGACCAGCTTTGCTTACTGAACTTTCTTTCTTTCTCCCATGACTTGTATTACCACTAAAACCTGATTTACCATCATAACCTTGATTTGGACATGCAGAAATACAGAAAAATAATCAGCCAACTAAAGGGTAAAAATGTATTAGTCTCAAGTTTCCTGGCTTCTCTCTGTGCATTCTTTCCATTTGGATGGTAAAAATCACTGTTTCCTCCACCAAATTTTGATTACTGGGAGAAGATTTGTGTTGGACTAGTCTTGGTGTAGTAATTCTGGTGTACTTTTTTGCGATGTTGGGGTATGAATATTTTGATTGATTAATCCATTTCCTCCCAGAAATAGTCTTTTCCTTTATCTCTTTCCTTCAGTGTTGTTCATAAAGGGAGGTACTGGATAAAGTTTTCTGTCACCTTGTCATATGTCCTTGAGGGCTTGATTTGTGACCAAGTCAGAGCACTCACTCTTGGTCTCCACCAACAGGGGGAGGAATCATTTTTGAGTCACATTAGGTGACCAGCCTTAACATGGCTGAGAACCTGAGGTTTTTTATTTTTTATTTTGTTTTCCAAATGTGTTAAGCTCCCAGGAAGGCTTGTCATAAGAAATCCCATCCATCATAGCCTTGTGTCATCCCAAGTCTTGTTGCTTGGATAGGGCTGTGACAAGAAGAGTCTTTGGCTTTCCTAAGCTTATTCCTGAGAGTACATATTTTATTTTGTTGGGGTGGAAGAAAAGATCATTCGGATTGGTTTTTCACTGAAGAAGTTGTTGGATTGGGTCACTTAGAATCAATACACCACTGGAAATTCTAATTGTCCATGGCCAGAAGATGGATTCTTTAAATTGAGACTTCTAAGCTAAAAAATATTTTAGAGCTCTCTTGTTCCAAATGGTTGATCAGAGGATTGAATTTCAAAGAATGACACCTAATAGTGTTATGGCTAGCCTTAAAATTTCTTTTGACTAAATTACAGAGCAAAAATCTGACCTAAAACAAAGTTAATTTTTTTTTTTTTGTAAGCTCAAACTGCTTGCCTTAGGTTCTCTGAGAAAATAAGAATAAAAGCCACTTTACTTTGTCATCGAATAGTTAACAATTTTATGCTTTTACTGCTGCATCCTGGATTTAATTTTGGATGAGGGAACCAGCCTTATTTGTTTTGATGTTTGTGCGATTTTTGAGTTTTTGAGGTGCTCCTTCACCTCTTTGGAGATGCCTCATACATGCTTGGCTAAGCCATAATCTTGGTTAAGGCTTATTAGTTTCATTTGGGAGGATACTTTTGGTTAAAAAAAATCAAAAGCCAGAAATAAGAGCTATTTGTCCTACCTAAAATCTGATAATAAGAAATCTGAGGCCGGGCACAGTGGTTCACTCCTGTAATCCCAGCACTTTGGGAGGCCTAGGTGGGCGGATCACAAGGTCAGGATATCGAGCCCATCCTAGCTAACAGGGTGAGACGCCGTCTCTACTAAAAATACAAAAAATTAGCCGGGCGTGGTGACGGACATCTGTAGTCCCAGCTACTCAGGAGGCTGAGGCAGGAGAATGGTGTGAACTCGGAAGGTGGAGGTTGCGGTGAGCCGAGATTAGGCCACTGCACTCCAGCCTGGGTGACAGAGTGAGACTCCGTCTCAAAAAAACAAAGCAAAAAAAAAACAAAAAAAAAAACACAAAAAACAAAACAAAAAAACCCCAAAAAACTGAAAGTGTTACAGTAGGTAGCTGGTCAGACATGAGCAGGGTAGGAGAGATCCTTCCATTCCCCCACACTAGAAATGTCAAGTGATCATCACCAGATGATGGTCAAGTCAGGTGGTTGTTAACTGTCTCTCTAAAGTAATAATATTTTTGCAGGTAGTGCCAGGGACGTACAGTCTCACAATAGATAGAAAACACCTGGGCCGGGCGCGGTGGCTCAAGCCTGTAATCCCAGCACTTTGGGAGGCCGAGGCGGGTGGATCACGAGGTCAGGAGATCAAGACCATCCTGGCTAACATGGTGAAACCCTGTCTCTACTAAAATACAAAAACTAGCCGGGCGTGGTGGTACCTGTGATCCCAACTACTGGGAGGCTGAGGCGGGAGAATGGCGTGAGCCGGGGAGGTGGAGCTTGCAGTGTGAGCGAGATGGCGCCACTGCACTCCAGCCTGGGAACAGAGACTCCGTCTCAAAAAAACACCTACAACAGGTGATCAGCAGCTTCCCGATAAGTTCTCAGAAATTGAGCAAGTGGGCTCAAATATATGCATTAGGAGCAACATAATAGAGTTTTCTGGTATATGACCTTCAGGACCATTTTTTTCCCCTCAAGTGGTGAGAGCGGTCATTCTTGCCTTGTTCTGCTGAGAGTGAATGGTTTCAACTTTTTCTCATTCAGTATTATGTTGGCTTTGGGTTTGTGTGCCAATTTTGCTGAGAGTTTTAATCATAAAACGGTGCTGGATGTTGTCAAGTACCTTTTCAGTGTCTATTGAGAGGACCATGTGAGTTTTAAACTCTGTTTATGTGGTGTACCACATATATTGACTTGTGTATGTGGAACCATTCCTGCATCCCTAATGTGAAACCTACTTGATCATGGTGGATTATGTTTTTGATGTGTTGTTGGCTTCAGTTAGCTAGTATTTTGTTAAGAATTTCTAGGCTGGGCGTGGTAGCTCACGCCTGTAATCCCAGCACTTTGGGAGGCCAAGGCGGGTGGATCACGAGGTCAGGAGATGGAGACCATCCTGGCTAACACGGTGAAACTCCGTCTCTACTAAAAATAAAAAAAATTAGCCGGGTGTGGTGGCTGGCACCTGTATGTAGTCTCAGCTACTCTGGAGGCTGAGGCAGGAGAATGGCATGAACCTGGGAGGTGGAGCTTGCAGTGAGCCGAGATCGTACCACTGCACTCCAGTCTGGGAGACACAGCGAGACTCTGTCCCAAAAAAAAAAAAAAAAAAAAAAAGAATTTCTGCCTCTGTGTGCATCAGGGATATTGGTGTGTAATTTTCTTTGTTATTTCCTTTTCTGGTTTTGTTATTAGGGTGATACTGGGTCATAGAATGATTTAGGGAGAATTCCATCTTTTTCTAGCATGTGGAATAGTGTCAAATGAATTGGTACCAACTCTTCTTTGAATGTCTGGTAGAATTCAACTGTGAATCTGTCCGATCCTGGAATTTGCTTTGTTGTTAATTTTTATATTATCTTTTCCATCTGTTGCTTTTTGTTGATCTGTTCAGGGTTTCCAATTCTTTCTGATTTAATCTAGGAGGGTTTTATATTTCCAGGAATTTGTTCATCCCCTCTAGGTTTTCTAGTGTATGCTCATAAACATGTTCATAGAACCTTTGAATGATCTTTTGTACTTCTGTGGCGTTGGTGGTAATAACTCCCATTTCATTTCTAATTGAGGTTATTTGGCTCTTCTCTCTTCTTTTCTTGGTTAATCTTGCCAATGGCCTATCAATTTCATTTATTTTTCCAAAAAGCCAGCTTTACATTTTATTTATATTTTGTATTATTTTGTTTCAACTTCATTTAGTTCTGCTCTGATCTTGGTTATTTTCTTTCTTCTGCTGGGTTTGGGTTTGGTGTGTTCTTGTTTCTTGAATTTCTAGACATGTAACCTTAGATTGTCTATTTGTGCCCCTTCAGTCTTTTTGATGTAGGCATTTAAGGCTATGAACTTTAGCACACTCTTTGCATAATTCCAGATGTTTTGATAGGATGCATCACTATTGTTCAGTTCAAATAATTTTTAAATTTCTATCTTGATTTCATATTTGGCCCAATGATTGTTCAGGAGCAAGTTATTTAATTTCCATGTGTTTGCATGGTTTTGAAGGTTCCTTTTGGAGTTGATTTCCAGTTTAATTCTACTGTTGTCTGAGAGAGTACTTCATATAATTTCAATTTTCTTAAATTTATTGAGACTTGTTTTGTGGCCTATCATATGGCCTATCTTGAAGAAAGTTCCTTGTGCTGATGAATAGAATGTATATTCTATGGTTGTTGGGTAGAATATTCTGTAAATATCTCTTAAGTCTATTTACTCTAGGGCATAGTTTAAATCCATTGTTTCTTTCTTGACTTTCTGTCTTGATGACCTGTCTAGTGCTGTCAGTGGAGTACTGAAGTCCCTCACTATTATTGTGTTACTGTCTGTCTCATTTCTTAGGCCTAGTAGTAATAGTTATATAAATTTGGGAGCTCCAGTGTTAGGTGCATATGTATTTAGGACTGTGATATTTTCCTGTTGGACAAGTCCTTTTATTATTAATGTCCCACTTTTGTCTTTTTTAACTGTTATTGTTTTAAAGTTAGTTTTTAAAAAATTATACTTTAAGTTCTAGGGTACATGTGCACAATGTGCAGGTTTGTTACATATGTATACATGTGCCATGTTGGCATGCTACACCCATTAACTCATCATTTACATTAGGTATATCTCCTAATGCTATCCCTCCCCTCAACCCCTCCCCACAATAGGACCCGGTGTGCGATGTTCCCCTTCCTGTGTCCAAGTGATCTCATTGTTCAATTTCCACCTATGAGTGAGAACATGCAGTGTTCGGTTTTCTGTTCTTGTAATAGTTTGCTGAGAATGATGGTTTCCAGCTGCATCCGTGTCCCTAAAAAGGACACGAACTCATTCTTTTTTATGGCTGCATAGTATTCCATGGTGTATATGTGCCACATTTTCTTAATACAGTCTGTCAGTGATGGACATTTGGCTTGATTCCAAGTCTTTGCTATTGTGAATAGTGCTGCAATAAACATATGTGTGCATGTGTCTTTATAACAGCATGATTTATAATCCTTTGGGTATATGCCCAGTAATCGGATGACTGGGTCAAAAGATATTTCTAGTTCTAGATGCTTGAGGAATCGCCACACTGTCTTCCATAATGGTTGAACTAGTTTACAGTCCCACCAACAGTGTAAAAGTGTTCCTATTTCTCCACATCCTCTCCAGCACCTGTTGTTTCCTGACTTTTTCATGATTGCCATTCTAACTGGTGTGAGATGGTATCTCATTGTGGTTTTGATTTGCATTTCTCTGATGGCTAGGGATGATGAGCATTTTTTCATGTGTCTGTTGGCAGCATAAATGTCTTCTTTTGAGAAGTATCTGTTCATATCCTTTGCCCACTTTTCGATGGGGTTGCTTTTTTCTTGTAAATTTGTTTGAGTTCTTTGTAGGTTCTGGATATTAGCCCTTTGTCAGATGAGTAGATTGCAACTCCCGTTCTGTATGTTGCCTGTTGACTGTGATGGTAGTTTCTTTTGCTGTGCAGAACTCTTTAGTTTAATTAGATCCCATTTGTCAATTTTGGCTTTTGTTGCCATTGCTTTTGGTGTTTTAAACATGAAATCCTTGCCCATGCCTATGTCCTGAATGGTATTGCCTAGGTTTTCTTCTAGGGTTTTTATGGTTTTAGGTCTAACATTTAAGTCTTTAATCCATCTTGAATTAATTTTTATATAAGGTGTAAGGAAGGGATCCAGTTCCAGCTTTCTACTTATGGCTAGCCAGTTTTCCCAGCACCATTTATTGAATAGGGAATCCTATTTTGGAATAAGTGCAATGTGGTGCTGAAAAGAATGTATATTCTGTTGATTTGGGGTGGAGAGTTCTGTCGATGTCTATTAGGTCCGCTTGGTGCAGAGTTGAGTTCAATTCCTGGATATCCTTGTTAACTTTCTCTCTTGTCGACCTGTCTAATGGTGACAGTGGGGCGTTAAAGTCTCCCATTATTTTTGTATGGGAGTCTAAGTCTCCTTGTAAGTCTCCAAGGACTTGCTTTACGACTCTGGGTGCTCCTGTATTGGGTGCATATATATTTAGAATAGTTAGTTCTTCTGATGAATTGATCCCTTTACCATTATGTAATGGCCTTCTTTGTCTCTTTTGATTTTTGATGGTTTAAAGTCTGTTTTATCAGAGACTAGGATTGCAACCCCTGCTTTTCTTTGTTTTCCATTTGCTTGGTAGATCTTCCTCCATCCCTTTATTTTGTGCCTATGTGTGTCTCTGCATGTGATATGAGTCTCCTGAATACAGGAAACTGATGGGTCTTGACTCTTTATCCAATTTGCCAGTCTGTGTCTTTTAATTGGACCTTTTAGTCTATTTACATTTAAGGTTAATATTGTTATGTGTAAACTTGATCCTGTCATTATGATATTAGCTGATTATTTTGCTCATTAGTTGATGCAGTTTCTTCCTAGCATTGATGATCTTTACATTTTGGCATAGTTTTGCAATGGCTGGTACCAGTTTTTTCTTTCCATGTTTAGTGCTTCCTTCAGGATCTCTTGTAGGGCAGGCCTGGTGGTGACAAAATCTCTAAACATTTGCTTGTCTGTAAAGGATTTTATTTCTCCTTCATTTACGAAACTTAGTTTGGCTGGATATGAAATTCTGAGTTGAAAATTCTTTTCTTTAAGAATGTTGAATATTGGCCCCCACTGTCTTCTGGCTTGTAGAGTTTCTGCCAAGAGATCTGCTGTTCATCTAATGGGCTTCCTTTTGTGGGTAACCCGACCTTTCTCTCTGGCTGCCCTTAACACTTTTTCCTTCATTTCAGCTTTGGTGAGTCTGACAATTATGTGTCTTGGAGTTGCTCTTCTCGAGGTGTATCTTTGTGGCATTCTCTGTATTTCCTGAATTTGAATGTTGGCCTGCCTTACTAGGTTGGGGAATTTCTCCTGGATGATATCCTGCAGAGTGTTTTCCAACTTGGTTCCATTTTCCCCGTCACTTTCAGGCACAGCAATCAGATGTAGATTTGATCTTTTCACATAATCCCATATTTCTTGGAGGCTTTGTTCATTTCTTTTTCCTCTTTTTTCTCTACTCTTCTCTTCTCACTTCATTTCTTTCTTTTGATCTTCAATCACTGATACTCTTTCTTCCAGTTGATCAAGTTGGTTACTGAAGCTTGTGCATTTGTCATGTAGTTCTCATGTCATGGTTTTCATCTCTATCAGTTCTTTTAAGGTCTTCTCTGCATTGATTATTCTAGTTATCCATTCATCCATTCTTTTTTCAAGGTTTTTAGTTTCTTTGCACTGGTTATGTAGATCCTCCTTTAGCTCTGAGAAGTTTGATTGACTGACGCCTTCTTCTCTCAACTCATCAAAGTCATTCTCTGTCCAGCTTTGTTCTGTTGCTGGCGATGAGCTGCGTTCCTTTGGAGGGGGAGATGCGCTCTGATTTTTTGAATTTCCAGCTTTTCTGCACTGCTTTTTCCCCATCTTTTTGGTTTTATCTGCCTTTGATCTTTGATGATGGTGATGTACCGATGGGGTTATGGTGTGGGTGTCCTTTCTGTTTGTTAGTTTTCCTTCTAACAGTCAGGACCATCAGCTGCAGGTCTGTTGGAGTTTGCTAGAGGTCCACTCCAGACCCTTTTTGCCTGGGTATCAGCAGCAGAGGCTGCAGAAGGTAGAATATTGCTGGACAGTGAGTATTGCTGTCTGATTCTTGCTCTGGAAGCTTCGTCTCAGGGTTGTACTGAGCCGTGTGAGCTGTGAGGTGTCAGTCTGCACCTCAGTTGAAAATGCAGAAATCACCAGTCTTCTGTGTCACTCACTCTGGGAACTGGAGGCTGGAGCTGTTCCTATCCAGCCATCTTGGGCGCCCCCTCTAAAGGTAGTTTTTTTTTTCTGATATAAGAAATAGTTACTCCTGCTCCCTTTTGTGGCCATTTGCATGAGGTGTCTTTTTCTACCCTTTTACCTTAAGTTTATATGACCCTTTATGGTTAGGGGAGTCTCTTGAGGGCAGCAAATACTTGCTTGGTGAATTATTATCAATTCTGCAATTCTGTATCTTTTAAGTAGAGCATTTACACCACTTACATTCAATGTTAGTATTGAGATGTGAGGTACTGTGCCATTCATCCTGCTATTTGTTGTCTAAATACCTTGGTTTTATTCATTTATTTATTGTATTTGTGTTGTATAGGTCCTGTGAGATTCATGCTTAAACAGGTTCTGTGGTGATGTGTTTCCAGGATTTGTTTCAAGATTCAGAGCTCCTTTTAGCTGTTAATGTAGTGCTGGCTTGGTAGTGGCAAATTCTCTTAGCATTTGTTTGTCTGAAACAGACAGTTATCTTTCCTTTATTTATGAACTTTAGTTTTGCTGGATATAAAATTCTTGGCTGATAATTTTTTTTAAGGAGGCTACAGATAGGTATGCAAGCTCATTTGAGGTGTTCTTCCATGATTGTAGAGTACTAAAATCACCTATGTTGAAAAGCATTTGGGATTATTTACTTAATTGATGAGTACTCATTTATTTTTATATTAATTTGATACCATGTATAAAGAATATATAAACATAGGTATGGACATATACATATATGTGATACAACATAGAACATATACATGTGCACATAAGGACAGAGGGAGACAGAAATGCTTTAGATTTTTGATTTTAAAACTTTATTCATGGAACCCATAAAACTCACTATTAAAAAAAAACTGTTGAATTTAACCTGTACTTTTGTAAAGAGAAAAAATTAACATTTATCTGAGGAAGCACTTGCTGAGTTTTAGAGAAAGTAGGTAGTAAATTTACATCTCAAAGCAGAGAGAGAGAGAGAAAGAAGGAATTTGGGTGTGTTCAAGGAAGATTAAAAATAGATGTCAAGGTAACATAAAAATGATAGAAATTTATAACAGGATTTTATAAGAAGACCAACTTTATTGACATACATAGCTTTTATTTTGGTCTCTGTTTTCCAACTGTACTCCAGGAAATACACTACACAGGTTCCCTTAAGTGCTGGTGGGTCACTGCACATGCAGACAGCCCACTTTAAGGGAAGAATCAGGGGAGAAGAGATGCAGACCCCAGAATTATTCCAACATACAAAAGCCTAAGTCCAAGGTCAAACCACACACGTGAAATCTCATCACCTGTTTGGCCCTGTTTTAAGTGTACTTTACTTTCTTTAATTTCTGCTCTAAAGCTTTTAAATAAACTTTCACTCTTGCTGTAAAACTTGCCTCAGTCTCTTCTTCTGCCTTATGACCCTTAGTTAAATTCTTTCTTCTGAAGAAACAAGAATTGAGGCTGCTGCAGACTTGTACAGATTTGCTGCCATTAATATACTTTAGTGCCATTCTACATGATAGAATATATATATATATATATATTCTTATATCTATGCATATAAATAAATAATATATATATATATTCATAGCGGCCTTGAATCTACATTCTTGCTGCACTTTATGTAAACAATCCAGGTATAAGACTAAAACTTATTTTGGAAATACATTGGTCCCATATGATTTCTATTTCATAAAAATGGGAAACAGAAGGGGGAAAATTATTTTTCAGAAGAAAACAACAGAAAAATGTTATTAAATTTTAAACGTGTTCATTTTTTTTGGAATTTTGCTATTTACCTACAATTTGGACTTAATCCTAAATTTTTTCCTGGCTACAAGTTTCAAAACTAATGGTTTCAGAATTTTCTTCCATTTTTCTTCCATTTTGGTATATTATAAATTAAAACTGTGCTTTTATAATTTTTATCATTTTTAAAAATTACACTTTTAAGTTCTGGGATACATGTGCAGAACCTGCAGGTTTGTTACATAGGTATACACGTACCATGGTGTTTTGCTGCACCCACTAACCCATCAGCTACAATAGGTATTTCTCCTAATGCTATCCCTCCCCTAGGCCCCCACCCCCCAACAGGCCCCAGTGTATGATGTTCCCCTCCCTGTGTCCATGTGTTCTCATTGTCCAACTCCCACTTATGAGTGAGAACATGCGGTATTTGGTTTTCTGTTCCTGTGTTAGTTTGCTGGGAATGGTGGTTTTTATCTTCATCCATGTCCCTGAAAAGGACATGAACTTATTCTTTATTATGGCTGCATCGAATTCCATGGTGTAGATGTACCACATTTTCTTGATCTAGTCTGTCATTGATAGGCATTTGGGTTGGTTCCAAGTCTTTGCTATTGTGAATAGTGCTGCAGTAAACATATGTGTGCATGTGTCTTTATAGTAGAATGATCTATAATCCTTTGGGTGTATACCCAGTAATGGGATTACTGGGTCAAATGGTATTTCTTGTTCTAGATCCTTGAGGAATCGCCACACTGTCTTCCACAATGGTTGAACTAATTTACACTCCCACCAACAGTGTAAAAGTGTTCCTATTTCTCCACATTCTCTCCAGCGTCTGTTGTTTGCTGACCTTTTAATAATCACCATTCTAACTGGTGTGAGATGGTATCTCATTGTGGTTTTGATTTTTATGTCTCTAATGACCAGTGATGATGAGCTTTTTTTCATATGTTTGTTGGTCACATAAATGTCTTCTTTTGAGAAGTGTCTGTTCATGTGCTTCACCCACTTTTTGATGGGGGGATTTTTTTTTTCTTGTAAATTTGTTTAAGTTTCTTGTAGATTCTGGATTTTAGCCTTTTGTCAGATGGGTAGATTAAACCTTGCAAGCTGAAACTAGATGACTTATGGAAACTTCTGGAGAAATCATAGCAACTTATATATAAACAGCCTTTGTGCCTGCTGATGAGTAGACTAAACAAAAGGTACACATGAACACTGGATTCAGATTGCAATTCAGAGAATTGTGTCAGATTGCCATTACAATTGGAAGATGCTTCAGAAACTCTAGAGAACCTAGTCTATAGACTGCTCCAGACATTACAGGCGAGCCGACATACAACTGAAAGTGTTAGAGCGATGTTTGCCAAACAAATTGCTCTAATTGAAGCAGCATTTGTGTGACTTTAATAAGGTTCCAGGATTATACTGTCCCTTTGTTGCTGTGACTTTCCTTTGCCCTTTTCTGATTTGTCTTCATCCCCTTTTCCATGGGACATGAATTCTTAAGAATGAGCCTTCCTAGTCATGTAGGATCAGATGAAACATACAGCCACAGGGGTCTTCTACAATGCTTTCTCTGAGAGCTTTTGAAGAATTGTGGGGCCAGGAGTGCTGGCACAGGCCTGCAATTCCAGCACTTTGAGAGTCCAAGGCAGGAGGATCACTTGAAACCAGGAGTTTAAGACCAGCCTAAGCAACAAAGGGAGACCACATCCTTACTAAAAACATAAATCAAATTAGCCAGGTGCAACGGTGCATGCCTATAGTCTCAGACACTTGGGAGGCTAAGCTGGGAGGACAGCTTCAGCCCAGGAGTTCAAGGCTGCACTGAGTATACTCTAGTCTAGGTGACAGAGCAAGATTGTGTCTCTTAAAAAAAAAAAAAAGAAAAAAGAAGAAAAAAAGAATGGGGTGAACAGGAAAGCCAAAGATCTCAGGCATCTCCGGATGATTGACTGAAAAAAAATTTTTTTTGGCTTCAAAACCTTTCAAGATGTATATTTCTTTGTAAAAGAAAGACATGCCGATTGTAACTTTAGGTGAGCAATCAAAATCTAGCTCCTAAAACTGAAGTATTTTTACTCTCATTCTGATAATATTTATTTTCTGAGGCACAGAAGAAAGACAAGATTAGATCAATTGTTTTTCTGCCCACTCCATCTCTTCCTACCTGCCTTCTCTCCTTTAATCAAATATATAAATACTAAGCCTCCAGAAACCTCTTCAGAGAGAACACAAGCCACCGAGATTTTTTGCAACTCATGTTTTCCCAGGTTGCACCGTCAAATTCTGGCTCAATAAAACTCAACTGGTCAAGACTCTTGCCTCAGTCATTCATTCTGGATACCTACCATGAGTCCTGCAAAGCCCTTCAGTCATCTATTGCCTGTCTAGGTGATGTGTACCTAGGTAGGTCAGGTCTTCATGAGTCAAACACTCTTCTTCCTTTTCTGCCTTTCCAACCCTACCACTCAGTGCTGTGTGCTCTGATTTGACCCCAGCTCCCAGGTTGTTTGTGTTGGTCTAAGAAAGTAAGACCAGGAAGGGCAGGTTGAGATGGAAGTAAGAGGCCAACAGCCGTGGAACATGGCAGGTGTGGCTGTCATTGCTCAAAGCCACACTCCCTAGGTGCCTTTTATGAATTTTTCTGGATTTGGAATCTTTTCCCTATGTGTCTTTCTAGAAACTCAGCCTCCTTCTACTTTCTTCTCATTACACTTTCTGTTTCTAGTGCACTTGTTTATGTCCAGAGAATGGCCATGCAAATAGTTGACAATAGAATAAAAAATGACTTTTTGGGAGACTTGGAACCTGGTCTTTCTTTTTTCCAAAAAAGGTTGAGGTTTCTAAAAGCTAGCTTTTATGCAGGGCTGTGCAGTTGTGAGTGTAGTGTTAGGGAACAGTTGCATAAGTGAAGGATGAGACAGAAAACAAAATCTGGCTGTCAAATCCTGAAAGTAAATGGGACAAATATCCAGAACCTACAAAGAACTCAAACAAATTTACAAGAAGAAACCAAACAACCCCATCAAGATATGGGCAAAAGATATGAACAGACATTTCTCAAAAGAAGACATTCATACAGCCAACAGACACATGAAAAAATGCTCATCATAACTGGAATCAGAGTAATGCAAATAATCAAAACCACAATGAAATGCCATCTCACACCTGTTAGAATGGCAATCATTAAAAAATCAGGAAACAACAGTTGCTGGAGAGGATGTGGAGAAATAGGAACACTTTTACACTTTGTGGGAGTGTAAACTAGTTCAACCATTGTGGAAAACAGTATCGCAATTCCTCAAGGATCTAGAACTAGAAATACCATTTGACCCAGCCATCCCATTACTGGGCATATACCCAAAGGATTATAAATCATGCTGCTATAAAGACACATGCACACGTATGTTTATTGCGGCACTATTCACAATAGCAAAGACTTGGAATCAAGCCAAATCTCCATCAGTGACAGACTGGATTAAGAAGATGTGGCACATATACACCATAGAATACTATGCAGCTATAAAAAGGATGAGTTCGTGTCCTTTTTAGGGACGTGGATGCAGCTGCAAACCATCATTCTCAGCAAACTATTACAAGAACAGAAAACCAAACACCGCATGTTCTCACTCATAGGTGGAAATTGAACAATGAGATCAGTTGGACACGGGAAGTGGAACATCATGCACCAGGGCCTATTGTGGGGAGAGGGAAGGGGTGAGGGATGGCATTGGGAGTTATACCTGATGTAAATGACGAGTTGATGGGTGCTGACGAGTGATGGGTACAGCACACCAACATGGCACGTGTATGCTTATGCAACAAACCTGCAGGTTGTGCACATGTATGTAGAATTTAAAGTGTAATAAAAAAAATCATTTTTGAAGATGGATGTCATTCAGGAGACCTTGTAAATCTCAGAGTGTCCTCTTACCAGATGAAGTGGAGGATGAGGTTAAATTATGGAGTTAGGTGACAGTGGGCACATACTTCTCTGCCACAGTTTTTATTTTTAATCTGTAAAAATGGGAATGGTGGCACTTAGGATTTTTTTGTCATGACTGTAGCTACCTGAAAAGCACTTAGGATGTGCCTGGTGCATAGTGAGTGCTGCATCAGTGTGTGAGCTATTATAATTATGAGAATAGGCAAAAGTGCCACCCTGGCCATCCAGAGTGGGGTGGGACTTTCCAGTCAGGGTCCAGGCAGGCCAGCTGGAGATCAAGCTGGTTAGTGGGAAGCTTAACTTCTGGGAGTAGAAGAATTTAGGAGGAGTAACTAATGCACAACATTCTGTAAACATTCCTTTACCCAACAGTAGGAATACTCAGAGTGGGTTTGGCTTCCGTGACAATCATTATCTCCTGGGAATCTAAGAATGTGTCCTAGAGTTGAATGGCTTTGATGTAAGCCAAGCCCAGAAATGGGCTTCAGGACTGCCTTGCCGATAGCTTTCATCTTGAGAAAGGAAAGCATTAATCTTGCTAAAGGAATACCCTCTTCCGGCCTAGGCCATTATTTTTGTTTTTATACTATCCTAATTTTTAAGGTGTAAGGAGAAAGACTGAAGAATAAAATAATGAAGTGCATGTATGAAATAGCAGGGTAGAATTGAGGCTGGTATGTGTAAGTTAAGACAAATCATGTATAAATTTTTTGTGAACATAAAAAGAATTTGTTGTTGCAAACAGACCTCTCCATATAAATAATACCCATTGCCTGGAGTGGATAGCAGACTCTATCACAAGAACACACCATCAGAGTCATGAGAAAATGGGTAGTGTGGCTTCTTTAATGGCAGGTTAGACTGAGAAAGCTCCTGAGGAGAAAGGAGTTGAAGCAGAAAAGGGGTGAGAGCAAGAAAAATGGGATGGTGAAAGGAAAGGACTGAAAGGAATGTTTATCGAGGGCTTATCAGGTACCAGGCTCTGTGACTAATGTCTTACACATGTTAATTTACTCTTCCACTGTCATTTTCTGATGCAGTAAGAGTCAGCCTTACACTGCAGATGAGGAAGGAGCCTGAGGGAGGTCAAATGAGTAGCCTAGGGTCATCCAGCCACTTCATAGCAGAGCTAGTATGTTTCATTGTGGTTTGTGCAGACAGAAAAGTGAGACATGGAAGGAAGGCAAAACATATTTTTGTTGTGGGTAATGTTTATGAAAGTGACCTGTATGACGCAGAATGATGGCCTCTTAAAAATGTCCACATCCGGGCTGGGTGCGGTGGCTCATGCCTGTAATCCCACCACTTTGGGAGGCTGAGATGGGCAAATCACGAGGTCAGGAGTTTGAGACCAGCCTGGCCAACATGGTGAAACCCTGTTTCTACCAAAAATGCAAAAATTACCTGGGCATGGTGGTGGGCACCTGTAAGCCCAGTTACTTGTGTGGCTGAGACAGGAGAATCATTTGAACCTGGGAGGTGGAGGTAGCAGTAAGCCACGATCACCCCATTGCACTCCAGCCAGGGCAATATCAGTGAAACTCGGTCTTAAAAGAAAAAAAAAAAAAAATCCACATCCTAACTCTTGGAACACGTGCATTTACTTTTCTTGGCAAAAACACTGTTCAACGGTGATGAAGTTGGGTATCCTGAGATGGAAAACTTATTCTGGATTATCTGGGTAGCTCCCAGTGTCATCATAAAGGTCCTTGTAAGTGAAAGAGAAAGGCAGGAGGGTCAGGGTGAGAATGATGCAGCCTGAGAGACTCCACTGACCATTGCTTGCTTTGAACATGTGTGACAAGACAAAATTACAACTAATTTAATTATAGATGTAATCGGCTTTTATTTGTGATTTATGAGTTGGGGCAGCTCTCCCTCTGTAGATACAGTGATAACTCCTCCTCGGCAATAGAATGACAAAACAGTGGGTTTTGTCAAATGTGAATCAGTAAACAAAGCCCTAAAAATAAATTGATTGGTTAACATCAGGTACTTCAAGTCACTTTTTTTTGGTAAAAGTTAAAGCAGAGGGGACTTCCTTATTATGCTCACTCAGGTAGACTGGAATCGTCTTTTTACAGAAAAATATGATCTGTTTTGAGGGCTATCTGATTCCTTAAAATTTCAGGGGGTGTATATAACATTTAGCATGTGTGGCTCTGTTTTAGAATGTCTGTACTCTCGCTTAGATGAGAATATGACCAAAACTTAAGGCATTAGCATTAGTCTCAATAACCGTAATTTTGGGCTTCCATCATTTATTTTATTTTATTATTATTTTTTTAATTTGCTTTGTCTTAAAAATTTTTTTTTATACTTTGTGTTCTAGGGTACATGTGCACAACCTGTAGGTTTGTTATATTTGTATACATGTGTCATGTTCTTGTGCTGCACCCATTAACACATCATTTACATTAGGTGTATCTCCTAATGCTATCCCTCCCCCCTTCCCTCACCCCACAACAGACCCCGGTGTGTGATGTTCCCCTTCATGTGTCGAAGTGTTCTCATTGTTCAATTCCCACCTATGAGTGAGAACATGCGGTGTTTGGTTTTCTGTTCTTGTAATAGTTTGCTGAGAATGATGGTTTCCAGTTTCATCCATGCCCCTCCAGAGGACATGAACTCATCCTTTTGTATGGCTGCATAGTATTCCATGGTGTATATGTGCCACATTTTCTTATTCCAGTCTGTCATTGATGGACATTTGGCTTGGTTCCAAGTCTTTGCTATTGTGAATAGTGCCGCAATAAACATACGTGTGCATGTGTCTTTATAGCAGCATGATTTATAATCCTTTCGGTATATACCCAGTAATGGGATGGCTGGGTAAAAAGGTAATTCTAGTACTAGATCCTTGAGGAATTGCCACAGTCTTCCACAATGGTTGAACTAGTTTATAGTCCCACCAACAGTGTAAAGGTGTTCCTGTTTCTCCACATCCTCTCCAGCACCTGTTGTTTCCTGACTTTTTCATGATCGCCATTCTAACTGGTGTGAGATGGTATTTCATTGTGGTTTTGATTATTTGCATTACTCTGATGTCCAGTGATGATGAGCATTTTTTCATGTGTCTGTTGGCTGCATAAATGTCTTCTTTTGAGAAGTGTCTGTTCATATCCTTTGTCCACTTTTCGATGGAGTGGTTTTTTTCTTGTAAATTTGTTTGAGCTCTTTGTAGGTTCTGGATATTAGCCCTTCGTCAGATGAGTAGATTGCAAAAATTTTCTCCCATTCTGTAAGTTGCCTTTTGACTCTGATGGTAGTTTCTTTTGCTGTGTCGAAGCTCTTTAGTTTAATTAGATCCCATTTGTCAATTTTGGCTTTTGTTGCCATTGCTTTTGGTGTTTTAGACATGAAATCCTTCCCTATGCCTATGTCCTGAATAGTATTGCCTAGGTTTTCTTCTAGGGTTTTATGGTTTTAGGTCTAACATTTAAGTCTTTAGTCCATCTTGAATTAATTTTTGTATGAGGTGTAAGGAAGGGATCCAGTTTCAGCTTTCTACTTATGGCTAGCCAGTTTTCCCAGCACAATTTATTAAATAGGGAATCCTTTCCCCATTTCTTGTTTTTGTCAGGTTGGTCAAAGATTAGATGGTTGTAGATGTGTGGTAGTATTTCTGAGGGCTCCGTTCTGTTCCATTGGTCTATATGTCTGTTTTGGTACCAGTACCATGCTGTTATGGTTACTGTAGCCTTTTAGTATAGTTTGAAGTCAGATAGCATGATGCCTCCAGCTTTGTTCTTTTGGCTTAGGATAGTCTTGGCAAAACGGGCTCTTTTTTGGTTCCATATGGACTTTAAAGTAGTTTTTTCCAATTCTGTGAAGAAAGTCATTAGTAGTTTAATAGGGATGGCATTGAATCTGTAAATTACCTTGGCTAGTATGGCCATTTTTATGTTATTGATTCTTCCTCTTCGTAAGCATGGAATGTTCTTCCATTTGTTTATGTCCTCTTTTATTTCATTGAGCAGCGGTTTGTAGTTGTCCTTGAAGAGGTCCTTCACATCCCTTTGTAAGTTGGATTCCTAGGTATTTTATTCTCTTTGAAGCAATTGTGAATGGGAGTTCATTCATGATTTGGCTCTCTGTTTGTCTGTTGTTGGTGTATAAGAATGCTTGTGATTTTGGCACCTTGATTTTGTAACCTGAGACTCTACTGAAGTTGCTTATGAGCTTAAGGAGATTTTGGGCTGAGATGATGGGGTTTTCTAAATATACAATCATGTCATCTGCAAACAGGGACAATTTGACTTCCTCTTCTCCTAATTAAATACCCTTTATTTCTTTCTCTTGCCTGATTGCCCTGACCAGAACTTCCAACACTATGTTGAATAGGAGTGGTGAGAGAGGGCATCCCAGTCTTGTTCCAGTTTTCAAGGGGATTGTTTCCAGTTTTTGCCGATTCAGTATGATATTGGCTATGGGTTTGTAATAAATAGCTCTTATTATGTTGAGATACGTTTCATCAATACCAAATTTATTGAGAGTTTTTAGCATGAAGCACTGTTGAATTTTGTCAAAGGCCTTTTCTGCGTCTATTGAGATAATCATGTGGTTTTTGTCTTTGGTTCTGTTTATATGCTGGATTACATCTATTGATTTGTGTATGTTGAACCAACCTTGCATCACAGGGATGAAGCCTACTTGATCATGGTGGATAAGGTTTTTGATGTGCTGCTGGATTCAGTTTGCCAGTATTTTGTTGAGGATTTTTGCATCGATGTTGATCAGGGATATTGGTCTAAAATTCTCTTTTTTTGTTATGTCTCTGCCAGGCTTTGGTATCGGGATGATGTTGGCCTCATAAAATGAGTTAGGGAGGATTCCCTCTTTTTCTATTGATTGGAATAGTTTCAGAAGTAATGATACCAGCTCCTCCTTGTACCTCTGGTAGAATTTGGCTCTGAATCTGTCTGGTCCTGAACTTTTTTTGGTTGGTAGGATATGAATTATTGCCTCAATTTCAAACCTGTTATTATTCTATTCAGGGATTCAACTTCTTCCTCATTTTGTCTTGGGAGAGTGTATGTGTCCAGAAATATATTCATTTCTTCTAGTTTTTCTAGTTTATTTGCGTAGAGGTGTTTATAGTATTCTCTGATGGTAGTTTGTATTTCTGTGGGGTCGGTGGTGATATCCCCTTTATCATTTTTTATTGTATCTATTTGATTCTTCCTTCTTTTCTTCTTTATTAGTCTTGCTAGCGGTCTATCAATTTTGTTGATCTTTTCAAAAAACCAGCTCCTAGACTCATTGATTTTTTGAAGGGTTTTTTGTGTCTCTATCTGCTTCAGTTCTGCTCTGATCTTAGTTATTTCTTGCCTTCTGCTAGCTTTTGAATGTGTTTTCTCTTGTTTCTCTAGTTCCTTTTATTGTGATGTGATGTTAGGGTGTCAATTTTAGATCTTTCCAGCTTTCCCTTGTGGGCAGTTAGTGCTATAAATTTCTCTCTACACAGTGCTTTAAATGTGTCCCAGAGATTCTGGTTTGTTGTGACTTTGTTCTCATTGGTTTCTAAGAACATCTTTATTTCTGCATTCATTTCGTTATGTACCCAGTAATCATTCAGGAGCAGGTTGTTCAGTTTCCATGTAGTTGTGCGTTTTGAGTGAGTATCTTAATCCTGAGTTCTAGTTTGAATGCACTGTGGTCTGAGAGACTGTTATAATTTCTGTTCTTTTGCATTTGCTGAGGAGTGCTTTACTTCCATCTCTGTGGTCAGTTTTGGAATAAGTGCAATGTGATGCTGTGAAGAATGTATATTCTGTTGATTTGGGGTGGAGAGTTCTGTAGATGTCTGTTAGGTATGCTTGGTGCAGAGCTGAGTTCAATTCCTGGATATCCTTGTTAACTTTCTGTCTCGTTGATCTGTCTAATGTTGACAATGGGGTGTTTAAGTCTCCCATTATTATTGTATGGGAGTCTAAGTCTCTTTGTAAGTCTCTAAGGGCTTGCTTTATGAATCTGGGTGCTCCTGTATTGGGTGCATATATATTTAGCATAGCTAGCTCTTTCTGATGAATTGATCCCTTTACCATTATGTAACGGCCTTCTTTGTCTCTTTTGATGTTTGTTGGTTTAAAGTCTGTTTTATCAGAGACTAGGATATCATCCCCTGCCTTTTTTGGTTTTCCATTTGCTTGATACATCTTCCTCCATCCCTTTATTATGAGCCTATGTGTCTCTGCATGTGAGATGGGTCTTCCGAATATAGGGCGCTGATGGGTCTTGACTCTTTATCCAATTTGTCAGTCTGTGTCTTTTAATTGGAGCATTTAGTCCACTTACATTAAGGTTGATATTGTTATGTGTGAACTTGATCCTGTCATTATGATGTTAGCTAGTTATGTTGCTCGCTAGTTGACGCAGTTTCCTCCTAGCATCAATAGTCTGTACATTTTGGCATGTTTTTGCAGTGGCTGGTACTGGTTGTTCCTTTTCATGTTTAGTGCTTCCTTCAGGAGCTCTTGTAGGGCAGGCCTGGTGGTGACAAAATCTCTCAGCATTTGCTTGTCTGTAAAGGGTTTTATTCCTCCTTCACTTATGAAGCCTAGTTTGGCTGGATATGAAATTCTGGAATGAAAATTCTTTTCTTTAAGAATGTTGAATATCGGCCCCCACTCTCTTCTACTTGGAGAGTTTCTGCTGAGAGATCCGCTGTTAGTCTGATGGACTTCCCTTTGTGGGTAACCCAACCTTCCTCTCTGGCTGCCTTAACATTTTTTCCTTCATTTCAACTTTAGTGAATCTGACAATTATGTGTCTTGGAGTTGCTCTTCTCGAGGAGTATCTTTGTGGCATTCTCTGTATTTCCTGAATTTGAATGTTGGCCTGCCTTGCTAGGTTGGGGAAGTTCTCTTGTATAATATCCTACAGAGTGTTTTCCGACTTGGTTCCATTCTCCCTGTCACTTTCAGGTACACCAATTAGTCGTAGATTTGGTCTTTTCACATAGTCCCATATTTCTTGGAGGCTTTGTTCATTTCCTTTTTACTCTTTTTTCTCTAAACTCCTCTTGCTTCATTTCATTCATTTGATCTTCAATCACTGATACCCTTTCTTCTGGTTGATCGAGTCGGTTACTGAAACTTGTGCATTTGTCATGTGGTTCACTTGTCATCGTTTTCCTCTCTATCAGGTCATTTAAGGACTTCTCTAGATTGGTTATTCTAGTTAGTCATTCATCAAATCTTTTTTCAAGGTTTTTAGTTTCTTTGCGCTGGGTTCATATTTCCTCCTTTAGCTCGGAGAAGTTTGATTGTCTGAAGCCTCTCTCAACTCGTCAAAGTCATTCTCTGTCCAGCTTTTTTTCCGTTGCTGGTGAGGAGCTGCATTCCTTTGGAGGTTGAGAGGTGCTCTGATTTTTAGAATTTTCAGCTTTTCTGCACTGCTTTTTGACCACCTTTGTGCTTTTATCTACCTTTGAACTTTGATGATGGTGACCTACAGATGGCGTTTTGGTGTGGATGTCCTTTCTGTTTGTTAGTTTTCCTTCTAACAGTTAGGACCCTCAGCTGCAGGTCTGTTGGAGTTTGCTTGAGGTCCACTTCAGACCCTGTATGCCTGGGTATCAGCAGTGGAGGCTGCAGAAGAGTGAATATTGCTGAACAGCCAATGTTGCTGTCTGATCATTCCTGTGGAAGCTTCATCTCAAAGGTGTACCCAGCTGTGTGAGGTGTTTGGTGTCAGTCTGCTGCTAGTGGGGGATGTCCCCCAGTTAGGATACTTGGGGGATAGGGACCCACTTGAGCAGGCAGTCTGTCCATTCTCAGATGCCAAACTCCATGCTGGGAGAACCACTACTTGCTCCAAAGCTGTCAGACAGGGACATTTACATCTGCAGAGGTTTCTGCTGCCTTTTGTTTGGCTATGCCCTGTCTCCAGAGGTGGAGTCTACAGAGGCAGGCAGGCCTCCTTGAGCTGCGGTGGGCTCCACCCAGTTCAAGCTTCCTGGCCACTTTGTTTACCTACTTAACCTCAGCAATTGTGGGCGCCCCTCCCCAAACCTCGCTGCTGCCTTGCAGTTAGATCTGACTGCTGTGCTAGCCATGAGGGAGGCTCCATGGGCGTGGGACCCTCCAAACCAGCAGGGGATATGATCTCCTGGTGAACCATTTGCTGAGACCCTTGGTAAAGCACAGTATTAGGATGGAAGTGACCCAATTTTCCAGGTGTTGTGTGTCACGGTTCCCCTTGGCTAGGAAAGGGAATTATTCCCTTCCTGCTTGCACTTCCTGGGTGAGGCCATGCCTCACCCTCCTTCGGCTCTCACTCATTGGGCTGCACTCACTGTGCTGCACCCACTGTCCGAGACACCCCAGTGAGATGAACCTGGTAGCTCAGTTGAAAACGCAGAAATCACCTATCTTCTGTGCTGCTCATGCTGGGAGCTGGAGGCTGGTGCTGTTCCTATTTGGCCATCTTGACACCACCCCCTCTTCTTTTTTTTTTTTTGGATGGAGTCTCGCTCTGTCACCCAGGCTGAAGTGCAGTGGCACCATCTCGGCTCACTGCAATCTGTGCCTCCTGGGTTCAAGCGATTCTCCCACCTCAGTATACCATGTAGCTGGGATTATATTGCAGTATCTGGCCAGCAGCCCGCAATGCAACAGGGCTCTTTCTTTGTTCCCAGGCATATAGGCAGGTCAAGAAGTAAAAGACATACACAAGATAGTGAAAACTGAGTCTGGGGAGGTCATTGACTTCTGGTCTTGTGATGCCGCCAATGCACTGGATATAACAGTATTTATTAGTAAGTTTAGTGAAGGCAGGGGTAGGTTACTGAGGGATTTAGGGTGGTTTGATTCTGAGGTGAGATTGTCACATGCGGATGAAGTAATTCTTTAACATAACATCGGTATGCAGAAGTACAGTATACAGAGATAAGAATTTACAACATGGTGTGTGCATCAGCATTTTCTAACAGAGCCTTAAAACAGAAACACAGTGTATCCATAACCTATGATTAGCAAGATATTAATCAGCATTAACAGTTGCAGTCAAAGCTGGTTGCAAACAATCAATAGAAACAGGAAGTGAAGCTAGACAACCAGTTAAACCAAAAAATTCTCAGAGGGGAGTATGCCTTACCCCTAAAGAGACCTAGAAGAGCCGTGGCAAGATAAGGGCATTTATCACCCTATCTTATCCATATGAACAGGCGCTCCTCATGTGTCCATTTACAGGTTCTCCACAAGGGTTGCATTCCAATCCCAGAGCTATGAACATCTGCTTTTCTGGGATAGGAATCTTGGTAATGTGAAACTTCCCTGACTACACGTCGACTAATAGGCTCTCTGCAGGGAGAAACACATCATGCACTGTTGGCTAATTGTGGCAGCCCAACCTGGCATTGTCTTTACACAATCTTGCATGCAATTTTGTGTTTACAATAATCAGGAGCATTTCATCTTTTATTCCATAACAATGGTTTCAGGGGGTCTCCCTACAGGACTACAGGTGCGCGCCACCACGCCCGGCTAATTTTTGTATTTTTAGTAGAGACAGGGTTTCACCATATTGACCAGGCTGGTGTCGAACTCCTGACCTTGTGATCTGCATGCCTTGGCCTCCCAAAGTGCTGTGATTACAGATGTGAGCCACTGTGTCCTGTCCATAAACCACACATTTCTTTGAGTTTTTGAATTCCAGCCCCAGAGAAACAATTTGATATTTGAAGGATGGCTGATCACAAATATTTGCACACAAATAAAAATGTTTGTAGATTGCACCACATGAGGGAGACTACCAGTATGACTATCAGGACGAAAATATCAAGAGTTTGGAATATGTACCTTAAGCAAGATACAAACCAACTACAATAGAATAGATCAAAGAAGAAGCCAGAAGAGACTAGTCATTTTAACCAGGCAGCACATTTGTTGATTTTTACAACTGAGTATAATACCCGAGGTATTTATCCATGTGCCAAAAGAAGTGTCAGAAACTGCACAGGCTCCCCCTTGTTAAGCTGGTAGAGAGCAATTCTATTTTCTAGCATTGCATGTCTATGTTAAATTAAAACAGGGCGTGAGAAGAATAGGCAAGTATAGAAGTGGAAGCCTAAAAAAAACTCTTATATTTGAGGAAAAAGTTGTGTTAAAGATGTAGCTAACGTCAGCTTTTGGGTGGACTAAAGGATCTCTTGTTGTGTAAAAATGTGTGGGCCAGGTGCAGTGGCTCATGCCTGTAATCCCAGCACCTTGGGAAGCCAAGGCGTGCTGAGGTCGGGAGTTCAAGACCAGCCTGTCCAACATGGAGAAACCCCGTCTCTACTAAAAATACAATATTAGCCAGGTGTGGTGGTGCATGCCTATAATCCCAGCTACCAGGGAGGCTGAAGCAAGAGAATCACTTGAACACAGAAGGCAGAGGTTGTGGTGAGCCAAGATTGTGCCATTGCACTCCAGCATGGGCAACAAGTGAGAAACTCCATCTTAAAAAAAAAAAAAGTGTGGTTGATGTGATGTGTCTGACACTGTTAACTTACTCTCAGAAGCTACTTCTTGTGAAATCCTAAGTACAGCATTATTCTGGGAAGCAAAGGAGACAGGCATAAGCAAGGACAAATTAAGAGAGGTAAGAGTCTCATCATGATTGACAGTCTTGTTCTGACATCTTGAGAAAAGCTGTCCACAGTGTACAGTCATCAACTTGTTGTCGTGCTTTGCAGTATAAGTGTCTCTAAGCTATAGTGTTGAACATTTGGTGAGCTCTGAGTGGCCCACACATCAGACATGAGGGTTTTCCCATGAAATTTACATTGAGTTGTCCACCTCCAGCTTATATGGTTTCAGCAACGGAGCTGTTCTTGTTTTTAATGATTTCATTGGAGAAAATTGAATTGGAAGAACCAAAAGAATTCAGGGTCCAGTCTAGTCTACCAGTGGATTATAAATACTCAAAGATAATGAACAGTGGTTCAGTCTGGTTACAGGTGTACTACAGTTTTTCTTTTCAACATAATTTTTCTCTATATAGGAGTCTCTATTTTTTCCAAAGATAATTCCAGTAGGATGAATTGTTTGCAAAATAGGTTGAGTCTCACCAAACTTGCCTAGATTTTTTACCTAAGTGAAGCAAGAGTAGCAATGGACCATAGAGGATCCTTTTAAACTTTGCTTTGCTAGAAGTTTTATAAGACTCTCAGATTAAACTTTCAGAAACCTCTTGAAACTAGGAAGCCAAACCAAGGCCAACTTTAGACTTTGCCTGCATTCCCTATGGGTTTATTCTATGTATATTCTCAAATACAACATCCCAGTCAAAGCCTTGGTAATATAACCAATGTTTTAAATGTGTCATGTTATAAAGAGAGCAGATTCTTACTGAATTTGTGCAAATAACTTTATTACCATATGCATATGTATACTCATGAATAATTTCCCAATTCTGGGACACTCAGAGAGGGAGCCAAAGCAAATGTTTCAATTTTTGTTTACAAAAGTATACTTTACCAAATTGCTGTAAAGTATAAATAGCTTAAAAGAGAAAGCTCATATATCTGGAGAATGAAACATTCAAGGAATCAGCACATTTTCAAATAAAAAATTGTGAAAATATTATCCTTTTGATTATTTAGTCCAATAAATTTGAGTTTTTTTTCTTCTTTGTCTTGAATTTCATGAAGGTAGCATCCTGTTCATTAAAATTTTGAAAGTTCTCAGAGAGTCCAGTGATATGATCTTGAAGTTATCAGAAACTTGTATTCAAGAGTCGTTGTCAGAGTCTTTTCCATATATCTCCTTGAAAAAAAAGCAATTTTGGACTGTAGCTGATTGTAAATACTTCGAGGAAGAACGAAAGCAACTGCCTGGGAATGACAAAGATTTAAAATGACTATGGTTAAAAATCTAATGATATTTTTATTAGGTTTATTATGGTAAAGACACAGCTCACATAGAAATCTAGTTACTTCTGTGGCATATGACACTACGACTGATAACATACTCAATTTCCAGAAATTTCATATAGTTTTTAGAACACTGTTTTATTTAATTTATTTTATTTTATTTTTGAGACAGAGTCTTACTCTGTCGCCCAGGCTGGAGAGCAGTGGCACCATCTTGTCTCACTGCAAGCTCCACCTCCCGGATTCCTGCCATTCTCCTGCCTCAGCCTCTGGATTAGCTGGGACTACAGACACTTGCCACCACGCCTGGCTAATTTTGTTTTTGTATTTTTAGTAGAGACAGGTTTCACCGTATTAGCCAGGATGATCTCGATCTCCTGACCTCATGATCTGCCCACCTCGGTCTCCCAAAGTGCTGGGATTATAGGCATGAGCCACCACGCCCAGCCTAGAATACTCATATTATTAACATTCCCATAAATATTATTTAGAGAAGGTTTAGCATCACTTATCCCTCATTTCAAAATGCTTTATATATATTTTGACATATCAAATAAGGTGGCTTTTCCATTGAGCTTCTGTTTCCCAACTGGATCACTGAGTTCTTGGTGTAGCCCATTAATAATTAGGGCCAAAAAAGTATAGTCTTACCTATGTTGAAAAAGGTCCTTAGGAAATTGCAGTACTTCTAGCTGAAAATAATTGATTTAGTTTTAAGTTCTACCTATTACAACAAGAATTCTTCATCCTCGTTACATGTTTGTAGTGTCAGGGAAGACTTAAAAATTACCAGTGCCTGGATCCCTCTCCAGACCTTTAAACTGGAACTCATGAGTGGGGCTTCAGCATCCACTTTTAAAAACGTTTTCCAGTGATTCCCATGTGTAGCTATATTTCCCATCAGATTTCTCTGATTTCTTGTGGCCTTCACTTTTTTTTCTATTTTGGTATCATGATTATTTTCAGGTCTCATTTCCTGTCTTAGGCTTTATGTTCCCTGGGGTAGGGACCTTTCCTTCTTCATTTCTGTATCTTTTTTGAGCATGTGAATTGGTCATCAGGAAAAGCTGTCAACCACACATAGGTTGTGTCCTGAGTCTCAGGTTCACAGGCTAATGCTAAGGTCTTTGTTCTCCACGAGGTCAGAGGTTGCTTGTGATGAAGGGTGTGGTTAAGTCTGTAGTGCAGATGGTGGAGGGGAGTTCACCCTGTTTTTAGGCATAGCATTGGAACTAAGAATTTTATGTCTTTGTGGGTGAAGGGGCAGGGATGTGTAGGAAGACAGTTCTGATTATGATGGAGGAATTATACTAGGAAGCAGATGTAAAGGAAGTGAGAATGAATAGTAAATAGAAAAAATGTGAACTTACCAAATAGGCTAGAGTAGACCCCTGGGGATTCTTGATTAAATGAATTAACTAGATTTTAGAAAAATAATAATACAGTCATATGCAAGGAAGGTTTCAAAGTCTGGAGACAAGAAGTCAAGAAACACTTTAAGAAGTGGTTGAGCTTTATGGGAATGGAGAGAATTACACTATTGAGAGATGTTAAAAGTAATGAAGAGGGTTTCACAATGTGAAATTGTGTTTCTCATTTGAATCTGAGAAACAAATGAGCAGAGGCTGGAGATAATTATGTCTTAAAGACAGTGGGGTACAGGGAGCATAAAGGCCAGGGAGAAAGGGAACTGCAGGAATTAGTGCTGAGAAGCAGGAGTTTAGTGGAAGAAGGAGGAGATCCAGTCCCAGATACAGGCAAATAAGTCTTTTCCCTCTCGCAAGCATGGCAGTCAATCTTGCAGGAAACAGGACAAGAGAAAAGGCCATCATACCTGCCAGTCTTCCTGAAATACAGAAATGACATCACGGCTGCTATATCGGATTAAGGCCAGAAATACGCCCTCTTACTGAAGGAGCTGTCATGGAAAGAAAAGAAAAGGAATGGAGGTGATATTATTTTACAAGGGGGAGCCTCAGGAACAAGCATGTAACATGAGGTACTCTATAATTTTTTCTTCAAGGAATGCATTATTTCTGTTGGAAATTTGATGGGAGATGATTATATTCTTGCAGTTTTTTTTCCCTTCTCACCATGTTTCTAGGTTGGTGATCAGTCCTCTGTCAATTCTCTACTGCACTCAGATATTTCAGAAAGCTTTCAGATGTGAGAAAGGCTGATTGCTATTTTCTATGTCATTAGAACTTTCCACCTTTCCACCTTTTCATGGTTGCATCTTTTTCTCAGTGTCTCTGTTGTGGCAGCCATGAATGAGACCCTGTCAGGTCTCCGTGGCAGGGACCTGATTGACAGAAGGCCCAGGTCAGTGCATTTCAAATTCACCACCTCCTTTGCACAGAAAGCTTCCTTCTCACAGGTTCCCAGCAAGGGCGTGAAAGCAAGCCTAGTTCTCTGAGGCTCTCTTTAACTCTAGTGGGTGACTGGTTGGAGGATTCCCGATCATCCTTGCAAAAAGTCTCTTAGAACTGCATTGATACCTAAAGCTTCTTTCTCTTTCTTTTTCACAGGAGTCAGCTTTGCATAGGGGTCTGCGGGTTCTCCCATACTACCTTCATGCCTGCCCCACATTCCCTCACAAGTGTCTTCCCTGATAAATTATCTTATATGTCTAATCCCATCCTGGATGCATTTCAGTTAGTAAAAACTAACATACCAGGGTTGATTCTTTGCACTTAGCTTTTTTCCTTTCTCTTCCACAAGTAGTCAGTAACCATGTCCTAGTGTTTTATGTGTTACCTCTTTTTCTATATATATATGGATATAGTTAGGTACTGTTGAGGTGCACTTCCTGTGTACCAGGGCCTGTGCTAAATACCTGTACGTCATTTAATTCACACAATAACCCTGTCAGGTAGACATTATTTCCATCTTGCTTATGAAAAGACAGAAGCTTAGAGTAGTGTAAAATCTTTCCTGGTGTCATATGGCTAGTAATAAGTGGATAGGAGATTTGACTCTAGGACTATTTGACCTCAAGGCTAATGATGATGGTAGTAATATAGCAGCTGACGTTGGTTCCTCTGCGTGTGGCATCTTGTTTCATTGACTACATTAAACCTTTAAAAGAATGGTATGAAGCAAGCTGTCTCATACTTCAGGATATGAAAGAAGAACAAAGTAAACCCAACACTGTGAATGAAGGAAACAATAAGGATTAGAGTGGATAAAAATAAAATGGAGAATGGAAAAAGATAGAGGAAATTATTGAAACCAAAAGTTGATTCTTCAAAATAAAATCAATAAAATTGATGACCATTAACTAGACTGACTAAGAAAAAAAGAGAGAAGATTAAAATTGCTAAAATCAGAAATGAAAATGGAGTCTGAGCATGGTGGGTCATATTTTAATCCTAGCACTTTGGGAGGTCACAGTGGGAGGATTTCTTGAGGCCAGGTGTTTGGACCGGCATAGGTAACCCGGGGAGACCCTCTCTCTACAAAAAAAATGTAAAAACCATTTAGCTGGTCATACGGGCATGCATCTGTAGTCCTTGTATCTTGGGAGACTGAAGAAGGAGAATTGCTTGAGCCCAGGAGGTTGAGGCTGCAGTGAACCATAATCACACCACTGTATTTCAGCCTGGGCTGGCCCAGAGCTATAATCAGTAATAAGATTGAATCACTAAAAGTATTTGATGAAATTCAATATTTTTTCATAATAAAAACATTCCAACTAAGAATGGAAGGAAACCACCTCAACATAAAGACAATATGTGAAAAACCCAATGCTAGCATCATACTCAACGGAGAAAGACTGAATGCTTTCCCTATATGAGCAGGAACAAGACAAGGATGCTGCTTTTGACATGTCTATTCAATGTAGTATTGAAAGGTCTAGTCAGAAAAATTAGGCAAGAATTTAAAAAAAGACATTCAAACTGGAAGAAGGTAGTAAAATTATTTCTGTTCACAGATAACTTGAACTTATATGTAGAAAATCCTAAAGATGCAATAAACCTATTAGAATTAATAAATGAATTCAGTAATGTTGCACAATACAAAATCAACATTCAAACATCAGCCGTATTTCAATACACTAACCATGAACAATCTGAAGGGAAATTAAGAAAAAAAATTTAATTTGTATTAATATCAAAAAGATAAAATATTTAGGAATAAGTTTAACCAAAGAGGTGAAATGATTATACCTGAAATCCATAAAATATTGCTTAATGATGACAGCAATAAATTGAAAAACATTTTGTTTTCATGAATTAGAAGACTCAATATTGTTAGGAAGACAATGCTACCAAAAGTGAGTTGCAGATTCAACACAATTCCTATCAGAATCTTAGTGACATTATTGCAGAAAAGGAAAAATCTGTCCTAAAATTTATATTGAATTTCATGACTCTAAATAGACAAACAACTTTGAAGAGGAAGAATGAGGCTGGAGGACTCACACTTCCTGATTTCAGCATTTACTACAAAGCCCAAGTAACCAATACAGTGTGGTATTGGAATAAAGGAGGACATAGAAATTAGTGAAATAGAACAAAGAACCCAGAAAGAAATACCTGCATATATGGCAAAATGATTTTCATCGAGTGTGCCAAGATCATTCAATGGGGAAAGGACAGTGTTCTGATGAAATGATATTGGGCAAGCTGGATATCCAAGGGCAAGAATGAGTGGAACCTTTACCTAACACTATATACAAAAATTAACCCACAATAGATCAAAGATCTAATTTAAAAGTAAAAGCTATACAACTCTTAGAAGAAAACATAGGAGAAAAGCTTCATGATATTGGATTTCACAATGGTTTCTTGGTTGTAAATTTTATTTAAAGCATAGGCAATAAATAAAATGGATAAATTGGATTTCATAAAAATCAAATCCTTTTATATATCAAAGAACATTATCAAGAGAGCAAAAAGGCAACCCATGAAATGAGAAAAATACTTGCAAATTTTAAGTATGATAAGAAATTAATTTCCAGAATACATGAAAAACTACAAGTCAACAACAGCAAACATCCAAAAACCCAATTAAAAAATGAACAAAGGATTAAAATAGAGTTTTCTTCAAGGAAGATATACAAATATCCAATAAGCCCATGCAGAGTTCCTCAGTGTCACGAATACTTAGAGATATACAAATCGAAACCACAATGTGACACCACCTCACACACTTTAGGATGGCTTTGATAAACAATAACGACAGCAACACAAAACAAGTGTTTTCAAATAGATGGAAAAATTGGAGCTCTAGTGCATTGCTGATGGGAATGGGAAATGTTATAGCCACTGTAAAAAGTGGTATGGCTATTTCTCAAAAAATTAAACAATAAATTACCATTTGATCCAGCAATTCCACTTCTGGACATACTGCCTATAGAATGGAAGGAAATTTGAACAAGTATTTGCACATTGATGGTCAGAGAAGCATTACTCACAATAGCCAAAAAATGGAAGCAATGGAAAAGTCCATTGTCCATTGAAAGATAAATGGGTAGGCAAATGAAGTGTATCTAAATACATTAAAATGCTATTCAACCTTACAAGGAATAAAATTCCAATACATCGTGCAAAAAGGATGAAACTTGAAGACATTATGCTAACTGAAGTAAGCCAGACACAAAAGGATAATTATTATATAATTCCATTTATAAAAGATAGAATAGCTAGTTACATAGAGACAGAAAGAATGGTGGGTGCTAAGGGTTAGGGGGAGGAGTGAGAGTTACTGTTTTTTGGATCCAGAGGTTTAATATGGTAAAAGGAAAAAGTTCTGGAAATGGATAGTGTGATGGTTACACAACACTAAATTGCACACTTAGTTAATGATAAGTCTTATATTAGATATATATATATAAAGTGTCCTGGTAGTCTTACACTCTATAAATACACACTTTTTGGCATTGCCCCTTTCCTGTCATGCAGAGCCCAAGAGGTGAATCTCACTATTTCTCCAAGTGTGCATCACTCACTGTCCTCTGTGCTGTGTCCCATGTACTATGCCCACAGCCTCATACAGCCGGTGACTTCAGAGCCAGGACACAGTTCAAGAGTCTGCCCGGAGGCTCCCTCTGTTCTTATTTCCCTGAAGACTAGGCTTCACTTCAACTGGCAGCTCGATTTAGCTGAATTCAGGACAGGCCACCAGGGCTTTCTCCACACTTGCTTGTCCCACCCCAGGTGGAGTCAGGCAGGGCCAGTCACCGGAGAAGCCCGGAGCAGAGCAGGCAGCAGTCTGAGCTGCCCCTCTCTCATCCAAGGGACTTCCTCCTCTCATTTGGGGGAAAAATGTGAGCTTGTTTCAAAGCCTCAGATGTTCCTTGTAGCTCATGGAGTAGGTAAAAGAAATCAAAGATGTGGCAGAAATGGATGTGTTGGTGACAGCGAAAAGCAATTTGATCTTGAAGACTCTCCTTGTCCCTCTGTGAAGCCTCTTCCACCTCTCTGAAGCCTCTTCCACCACATAGGGCTCAAAGCCCCCTCCCTACTTTTCTCAGGCTGGACACAAGGTCAGCCATGAGAAAACAGAAAAAGAAAAAGAAGAGGGTCTGTAGAGACAAATTGGGAGGGTTCAGGAGGAGAATTTAGGATTTGCTTCTGCCCATGGGACACAGGCTGGGAATTAAAATGTTTTCCTGACTCTTCTCTGAAAGCCAGATAGACTCCACCTAAAACCCTATTGCCAATGATGCAAGGATCCACTTACGAGAGACTTTGATCCTCGTGAGTATGGAACGTTCCCTACCAGTGGCTGAGTTACGAGCAGAGCAACCATAGAGCCCGCTATGCTTTGTAGTAATATGGGGGATAGAGAGCTTTTGTCCTGATTGAAGAAACTTCCTATTAATCGTCCAAGTATACTCTGCCGGTGGGTTAGAGTCCGCGAAGCAGGACAAGTAGAGGTTTTCTCCTGAATGGTAATGGGTGAATGGAGGGATAATCCTGGGGACGTCTGGACCATCTGGAGTAAAGAGAATAAAGACACAGGTGATGTACTCCGAGGGAAGGGGATGCTCCTGGTCTCTTAAAGGGACAGAGTGTCCCTCTGAGCCAAGACACACCCTCAAGGCCAAGCCAAACCCCTTCTGTGTTCACTGAGCCAAGGCCTGAGGTATTCACCTGTTTCTCCCATCACAAGCTGTAGACCCCAAGTCTCCCATGACAAGAGCATCCCCTCCCCTTATATTCTTGGTTAAGGCTGTGCCTACCCAGGTTTCCCCAGGGCAGGGAGTCATGGCCTGCTCGGGTGTCCAGAAATAACAGTGTCTGTACTTGGACCTGAGAGAGACTGAGATGCCTGGCTTCTGGTCATTTGGATTTAAGCTGGTGGCCTGGCCCACAGATGACCCAAATATACTCACAGAGGACATCCAGGGTGACTGGGTCACTGCGAATGCTACCAACTCGATCCCGTATTTCACATTCGTAGGATCCTGTGTCATTTCTTGTGACATTGGCTAGAATGAGGATCCTGTTTTCACCAGGTTGCTTTAGCCTGGGAGTGACCGGGAGGCTCTGACCATTTACCCACCAAACGTAAGTGTAGTTCTGAATCTTAGGTTCACATGTTAAGGCTACAACATTCTTATTCTCCATGGGGTTGAAGTTGTTGCTGGTGATGTAGGGCTTGGGCAGCTCCGCTGTGTGGGTAACAGAGAGAAGATTGTCCTGTGTGGCACCTTTGATTCTTCTACAGACATCCTTCAATCAGAGTTGGCATCTCCCACCTCTCAGCCCACCCAAGTCCTTGAAAGTCAATAGCTGGTGCGTGTGTTACAAGGCATGCATGATGATCTAAGTGCTCAAAGACTGTGAGGCTGCGTGCTCTGTCTTAGGGAAGCACAGACTTTCTCAAGTGTGAATTGAGGAACAGTGTTGGGTCATGGACAGACACATCAGTGGGAGTCACAGTCCCTCATACCCCTCCCAGTCCCTCTCTAATCAGCTGATTGACTGGCTCACCTTGGGTTCCTTACCTGGAATGTGCAACTCCTATGCCCCTTCCAAATTCCATCCTACTTTCCCCCCTTAGATGTGATTTCTCTGCAGCTTCCATTTCCAAGGACATTCTAGAGATGAGCAATAATGGGACTTCCCATTGTCCTGAAACCCTGAAGATACTGAGCAGCCTGGCCTGGGACTGGATGTTTCAGCAGAAATAAGACAGGGGAGACCAGAGTCAACCCTGGAGGTCAGTTCAGTCATCTGGCAGTGGAGGCACAAGGTGGGGCAGTGTTTTTGCTGCTGTTTCATGGTGACTTACTTGAGCCAGTGACCTCCAAAGATAGAGCAGAGTGCAGGGAATGATCTAGAAAGAGTGAAGGGGACAGGCAAGAGCTGGTGGCTTTGGAGCAGAACCATGTTCCCTGTTCTGGGTTCTGTAAGTTTCCTCTCCTTCTGCAGAGGGCAGGTGAGGTCTATGTGGACCTGTCCAGAAATATATGTGGAGATTTGCAAATGCAGAACTGACTGGTGGAAAGGGTGGGAATGTACTTCTGGAAATCTGGTCCTCGTGGACCATGTGTGTTTGATGGATATGAGACAAATTTGGGGAGAACTTTTGCAAACATTTTCTTTCATTGGACACTCTACTCTCCGATTCCATTTGTTTGACTACTCTAGGGACCTCATGGAAGTGGATTCCAAAGCGAATCTGAGAAGAGACTGCTGGTTGCCAGGAACTGGGAGTGGGGAAAATCAGAAGTTGTTCATGGGTGTGCAGTTTCTGTTATGCCAGATGTGGAGGTTCTAGAGATCTGCTGTACAGTTTGATGCCTACAGTTCACACAGATTGAGTATTTCTTATGCATAAGACTTAGGACAAAAAGTGTTTTGGATTTCTGACATTTTTTGATTCTGAAATATTTGTCATATACTTACTGGTTTAGCATCCCAAATCTGAAAGATTCAAAATCTAAAATGTTCCAGTGAGCATTTCTTTTCAGCATCAGATTAGTATGCAAAAGTGGGAGGTGATAGGCCAAATACATCCTTGATGTTTTTTTTTTTCTGTCACCACATTTCTAGCTTGGTGATTAGTTTTTGATCAATTCCATACTGGCCATGCTGCGCTTCTATATTTTTGAAGCCTTTGGGATATGAGAAAGGCTGTTTGCTATTTTCTATGTAATCAAAACTTCCCACCTTTTCATGGTTGCATATTTTTCTGTGTCTCTGTTGTGGCAGTCATTAATGAGAACCTGTTAGGTCAGGTTTAGGACAGATTTTTGTAATTCTGCAAAAAATGTTACTGGAATTCTGGTAGGGGTTGCTTTGAATCTGGAACTCACTTTGGGTAATATTGTCTTCCTAACAATATTGATTCTTCCAATCCATGAGAATGAAATGTCTTTCCATATATTGATGTCATCTTTAGTTTCTTTCAGTAATGTTTTGGAGTTTTCAGGGTATAACCCTTTGACCTTTTGGGTTTAACTTATTCCAAAATATTTTATTCCTTTTGATGTTAATGTTAATTGAAATTCTTTTCTTAATTTCCTTTCAGATTGTTCATTGTTAGTGTGTAGTCTAAAGAATGATCTAGAAAGAGTGAAGGGGACAGGCAAAAGCTGGTGGTTTTGGAGCAGAAATATGTTCCCTGTCCTGGGTTTTTTATTTTCCCTCTCCCTTTGCAGAGGGCAGGTGGCTCTTCCCTGATAGCCAGATAGGCTTCACTGGAAAACATATTGCCAATGCTCCAGGGATCCACTTACCATGGATTATGATCCTCTTGATTATGAGATTTGTTCCACCAGTGGCTGAGTTATGGATGAAACAGACATAGACCCCTGTATATGTTTTAGTGATTTGGGGGATAAAGAACACTTGTGCTGATTGCTGGAACTTCCCATCAATCAGCCAAGAATGCTGTGCCAGTGGGTGAGAGTCTGTGAGGCAGGAGCGCTTGGGGACTTCCACTGTATGGTAATAGGTGTATGAATAAGAAAAGGTGGGGGCATCCAGGCCATCTGGAGCAAAGAGAATAAAGTCACAGGTGATATTGTCAGTGGGAAGGGTAAATCCTGGTCTGTGGAAGGGCCACAGTGACCCTGTGAGCTAAGTCACAACACTGAAGTCCCAGTCAAATCCCTGCTGTGTTCACTGATCTGGAGCCTGAGACATTCACCTTTTTCTCCCATCATAAGCTGTGGACCCTGATTCTCCCATGACAGGAGCAACCTCTTCTCTCCCATTGTTGATCAAGCCTAAGCCTACTCTTAGTAGTCATGGCCAGCTTTGATGTCTAGGGGTAAATGTCTCTGTACTTGCACCTGAGAGGGACTGAGAGGCCTGGCCTCTGGCCATGTGTATTTGGGATGGCAGCCTGGCTCACAGAGGAACAGAAAATACTCACGGAGGAGATTCAGGGTGACTGGGTCACTGCGGCTGGAACTCACTGGGTTCTTCATTTCACATTCATAGGGTCCTGCAGTATCGTTTGTGACACCAAATATAATGAGGGTCCTGTTGGTTTTGGACAGCTGCAACTTGTGACTGATAGGGAGGCTCTGACCGTTTATCCACCACAGGTAGCTTACGTCCCGAGTGTCAGGATCACAGGATAAGATCACAGTCTCCATGGCCTCCCTGGGGTTTAAGTTGCTGCTGGAAATGGAGGGCTTGGGAGTCTCCACTGTGCAGATGACAGAGAGAAGATTGCCCTGTGTGGCACCTTTGATTCCTCCAAAGACATTTTTCAATCAGAGTTGGCATTTCCCACCTCTCAGCCCACCCAAGTCCTTAAAAGCCCATCGCAGGAGTGTGTGTTACAAGAGAGACGCATGGCAATCTGAGGGCTCAGAGATTGTGAGGCTGCCTGCTTTATGTGGGAGAAGCACAGACTTTCTCAAGTGTGAATTGAGCAGCAGTATTAGGTCATGGAAAGACATGGGACCAGTAGTCACAGACCCTGTTGCCTCTCTGAGTCCCTCCCTCTCCAACTGCCTGCCTGACCCACCCTGTGGTCCTCACCTGGAGCCGGCAGTGCTCAAATCTTCTTAGTTTCAGTCTTACTTTGTCCCCCAAGGTATGTTTTCTCTGCAGCTTCCCTTTCCAAGGACATCCTAGAGATGGATGATGGAACTTCCCATTGTCCTTAAACCCTTTGGGTACTGGGAAGTCTGGCCTGGGACTGGGTACTTGAGCAGAAATAATACCGGGGAGACCAGAGTCAAGCCTGGAGGTCAGTTCAGTCATCAGGCAGTGGAACCACAAGGTGGGGCAGTTTTCCCAGCTGTCTCATAGTGACTGACTTTAGCCAGTGACCTCTAAAGATAGAGCAGAGTCCAAGGAATGACCTACAAAGAGTGAAGGGGACAGACAAGAGCTGATAGCTTGAATCAAGACCATGTTCCCTGTTCTGGGTCCATGATGTTCCCTTCCCCCTGTAGAGGGCAGGTGAGGACCATGTGGATCTTTCTAGAAATACATGTGGATGTTTGCAAATGCAGAACTGACTGGTGGAAAGGACAAACATGAACTGATGATGGAAGTCTGGCCCTCATGCACCATATATGTTTGGTGGCTATTAGACCAATATTTGGGAAGAAGTCTTGCAGAAACTTTCTGTCATTAGACATTCTACTCTCTGATTCTATGAGTTTGACTACTCGATGTACCTCATCTCAGTGGATTCCAGAGTGAATCAGAGAGTAGAATAGTAGTTTCCAGGAGCTGGGGTCGGGGGAATAGGGCATTGTTCCCTGGGTGTGTGGTTTTAGTTATGAAGGATGAAGAGGTTGTAGAGATCTCCTGTAGAGCTTCATGCCTATAGTTCATACAGATAAAGTGTTCCTTATGCAAAAAGCTTAAAACCAAGTGTTTTGGAGTTCTAACTTTTTTTTTTTTTAAATTTTGGAATAAATGCTGTAGATGTACTGGGTTAGCATCCCACATATGAAAAATTTAAAATCCAAAATGCTCCAGTGAGCACTTCTTTTTAGCATCACATCAATGGTCAGAAGTGTTGGATTTTGGAGCATTTCAGATTTTGGATTTCTGGATTTGGGATGCTCAATTTGTAATACTGTAATTTTCCCATAAAAAGTTGTCAGGAGTTTAGACCTCATGTTATGTTCTGACTCTAGTAACAAAACAAAACAAAATTTGGAGGAAACATTAAAATGTTGTCGTAAGTGGAAATTGTTACGGATGGTCCAAACATCTAAGATCAATTGCTGGTAGTAATATTTCTCTTGATGCCCAATTAAGGTTTAGGTGTGCCATGAATTCCAGCAGGATCACATTATGCTCAAAGAAAGATGCCAAAGGTGATTTGAAATCAGCAACTCCTTAAGTAGAGAGAGTCCCATCAAAAGGACAGAACTGGCCAGTGTGTCAATTACATAAAGGGAGGAATGATGCTGAATTAAAAGAAGGGATGTGTGTTATGTTAGTAAATATAGAAAGAACTCCCTGTTTCTAATTTCTGTGCAGAGTTAGGAAAAATGGGGAGGAGCCCAAAACAGGTATGTGAAATGCTTTCTTCATTTTCTCTTAACCTCAGGAAATACAACTGGAGGTTAAGTTTGTGTGAATTAGGAAGAGTCTAAGTGAGACCCCAATGGCTCATGTGTCCCCCACACGAAGAACCCCAACTTATGAAAATGGCATCATCAGGAGGAAACAATCGTATGTGGCACAGGCAGTAAAACCATCAGGTAGCACCCCCTGGCCACCTCCAACAGGTCCCCGACACCACCAGTATTCCCATTACGTGTATGTTACAGCCTTGGTAGTTGTCCCACAACTACAACATTTAAAAATTGCTATTGTCAATACGAAGTATTAAATATGAAGTTGAATATGTTGTTCCACTTTCTTTCCCCCTCTTTTTTGAAGTTTCCTGTTTCAGTTTTGGAAGTTTTTATTCACACATCCTCAAGCCAGGGATTCTTTCCTCAGCTGTGTACAGTCTACCAGTAAGCATCAAAAGCATTCTTCATTTCTCTAACAGCCCTTTTTTTTTTTTTTTTTTTTTCTGAGACAGAGTCTCGCTCTGTTGTCCAGACTGGAGTGCAGTGGCACGATCATGGCTCAAGCAAGCTATGCCTCCCAGGTTCACACCATTCTCCTTCCTCAGTCTCCCGAGTAGCTGGGACTATAGGTGCCCACCACCATGCCCAGCTAATTTGTTTGTATTTTTAGTAGAGACAGGGTTTCACCATGTTACCCAGGATGGTCTTGATCTCCTGACCTTGTGATCTGCCCGCCTCAGCCTCCCAAAGTGCTGGGATTACAGGCGTGAGCCACTGTGACTGGCCATCTCTGAGGGATTTTAATGAGTTGTTGACTTTTGAGGTTTTTCAGCTTTTTACTTACTGTTAGAGCCGAGTGACAAATTTCAAGCTTGTTATATGCATGACAGGAAACCAGAAGTCTCTAGGAAGTGACTGGAGAATGTGAGCTCCATGGTAGGTTGAGGATGGAGTCACGAGTGAAATGGGTGAAATCAGCCCATGGGCTTTGGAGACTGTAGACCTGTCCAGCCTTTGACACCCTGGTGAGTCAGTGCAAAGATTACAAAAGTGACAGCAAACTAGCATGGCTGACTCCATCTGGCATCTAGTCTCAGGCTGGCTGTCCTCACTCATTCCTGGACATAGGCCAGGCTAACCATGGGAGGAATTTAGTTTATGGTTTAACTTTGAAGCAAGAATGATAATAGTTGCTCCATAACACTAATACCCTTCTTTTGCCCAGGGATTGCCTTTGTAAAACTGGTGAAAGACCATGAGAGTAAGATTACAGGAGGAAACTGAATTCTGCTAAAATGTAGGCACAGTTTCTATAATCCCTTACTCCTCAAATGTCATTTGGCCAGAGTTTACAAAATTTGTAACTAATTGCTCCTATAGATAACATCACTATTGTAGAACCTGAGACTGGCCTTTTGAGATGTTTCTCATTCTTTGCATTCTGGCAACCAGCTGACCTCATCCATACCCATGACTAATGGCTCAGCCAGTCACGTGGTCCCCACCTAGAGGCGGATTCAAGCACAAACAGATCATTTCCCTCTGTCCCCATGATTCCATCCCCAAACAATCAGCAGTACCCATTTTTTAGTCCTGTGCCCCTGAAACTATCCTTGAAAATCTCTAACCCCTGATCCACTAGGGAGGCTGATTTGAGTAATAATAAACCTCTGTCCTCCTGTTTGGCAGACTTGGAGTCATTAAAATCTTTCTTTACCTCAAATCACCATCGGGATCAATTGGTTTTGTTTGTGCAGGAGGCCAGAAAAACTTGTCTGGGAATTATAAGAGTGGATGGAGGAGCTGCCTTTCCCTGTCCCACAGTCTTGTCCACAGATCAGCTTCACAAAGGGACAGAGCCCTGGATGGGGATACAGTGGAAGCTCATTTGCTTAGTGACCTGGGGACATTGGCTGGAGATGAAGCCTGGCAGGAGTGGCAGTTCCAGGTGATTTCTGTGCCTTTCCCATTTCCTGGGAGTGGGCCAGACCACAGTGTTAGCAGGAAAGGAACAGAACAGTCAGCCTAGTTAGAGGGAGTGTCTGGGGAACGGCTAGGGGTGGAGGAAGAAGGTGTGCAGGACAGGGTACCCCAGTTCCACAGTCCAGGACCAGGGAGCCCTGAAAATCCTCCAGTGGCCAAACAGCTTCAGAGTTACACATGAAGTGGGGTGGCTTTAGGGGCAAGAGGTAGTGGGGGGATGAAACATGGGTGTCAGCCTCTGAAGGACAAGGGACAGGTGTGGCTAGAACTTCCTAGGATTCTGCATCCAAGATTCAGCCTCTAAAGAGGTTATGGGTCATTAATTCCTTCATTCAATTCCTTCATTTGTTATGTGAGAGCTCCTGAGTGTGTGTCTCTCACTGGGCCTGTGCTGGTGCAGGGTGTGAGTGGTGAAAGAAAACAAGGTCCTGTCCTTTATCCTGTTATGCCAGTGACATGGACACTTTGGGATACATAGGATTTCAGGTTCAGTGATAGGAGTTAAGATCTTAGGTGGAGGCCTGGACATTTTTTTGCACTGACTCTGACAGTTGAGGCAGGTAATTTAGTTCTGAAGTGCAGACTAATCAGCTGAGCATTTGCTGTCTCTCCTCTGAGGTTTGGATGCCTAAGAAGAGAGGATTTGAGACAATAATTGACTATGGGGTCCTTGGAACCCAATAAGCCCTCACTTCTGGTGGAGGAGAGGATGGGCCTGTGGCTGCAGACAGACCTCATGTGACCCTGATCTGCCTTTTGTGTTTGTGTGACTGGTTTAGTGACTGTGCCTTCCTGTGCCTCAGTTTTCTCTCAGTCAAATAAGCTAAATGGCAAATGGACTGTGGCTTTTCATGCTATCTGTGAATACATTGTGAATTATTCAGTCACGGGACCTAATGCTTGGCACAGTGGAGGTGTTCACACAAACAGCATTTATTATTATTGACTTCCATGAGAGAGCACCTTTAGGTCAGATCCCTGTGGACAAGCTGCTGCCAGGTACATTTTCTCTCTTCTGTTTCTGCTTCTGGGGACATTAGAGTTTCTATGGAGTGTCCTAAGCCTTGCAAGGCAGTTGGCTGATGGCCTACAAAGCTTGTCTTTCTGTCCTCTCCACTCTGAGTGTGAGGTGAAGAAAGCTCTGTCCTTGCCTAGATGAGGCTCTGAGGGCTGAGCCCTGGCTGGTGAGCAGCTCCAGGAGACACAGTCCTCAGACAGCTGGTAAATCCTTGGTCCCAGTAAGCCCTGCCACAACCCAGCCATGGCACAGGCTCCTCAGCTTTATCTGGAGTAAGGATTTAGGGACAGGGGTCTGAGGTTGAGGCTTCTTGGGCTGAGCTTCTCTGAGAGTATCTCAGGGGTCCTCTTTGGCAAAGCCCTGCTCAGTTCTCCAGGGTCTTTCTCAGGGTCAAGTTTATGAAGAGGACATGAGGTGCTTGGCTGAGACTGATCTCCTCGTGCTGAGCACCCCCCCCCCCCATCAGACTGTCCTTCCTGTGCAGCAAGTGTCTACAGGGTCTGGAGGCAGGAAAGGAATTCTGATCTGTTGTAGTTTGTCTCCTCTGTGTGTGTCCTGCACTAAATGCCAAAACCCCAACATGGGACATAATGCAGAGAGGGACACAGGCACAGTCCAGGCCTGACCATCCTGTGTGTGCAAAGTAGAAGTGACCCCAATCCCCCAACACCCAGGGATCATGTGGAATCACTCACCATATAAGGTGAAATGTCCAGTTACTCCTTTAGTCTTATCACCTCGCTGTATGATTTGTATGGTGTAGGATCCTGTGTCCTTCTGGGTGACATTCTGGATCAGCAGGGATGCATTGGAATATACTGTTTTTCGTCCACTGTATGCAGGCCCAAATATAATTGTTTCAGCATCTATTACATATGCTGTAATGTAATGTTGGAGGTCCATTATTTGCCCTTTGTACCAGATGCAGGCAGCAAGATTCTGGGGCAAATTGTGGACAAGTAGAAGAACATCCTTCCCCTCAGAAACTTTGGTTGGCTGGGCTTCAATTGTGACTTGAGCAGTGGTGGGCGGGTTCCAGAAGATTAAAAGTGATGCTAGGAGGTGGAGAGAGCATCACTCAATATTGAGACCTATGTATTGGGGTGAAAAGATGGGGCCCTGCGTCCTGAGAGGATCTCTTCAGTCATCAGCCTTGAAAACACACACACACACACACTCACAAACACACACATACACCTTTTGTGTGTGTGTGTTTGTGAGTGTGTGTGTGTGTGTCCTACTGTCCTACTGGGTCAAGGTCAGCAGCATGACCCCCATTCCTTCAACACTTCTGACCTTGGCATTTTTCTGTTTGGAATCCTCTTCCCCAGGGGTCTGCACAGCTCTCTCCACACTGCCTTCAGGTCCTGCTCGCATCAGGGCATCCTTAGACTTCTTTCCTGACACTTCCTTTGGATACCCTGGGTCTTCCCTTTCTGGCCTTTCCCTGCTCTGCTCCCTTCAGAGCTCTTGTCAACACCTGACCTCACATTCTAGATCTCTTTGCATGTCTGTCTTCCTCCCCATGACAGCATGAGTTCCATAAGGACAGGGACTTTTGATCTTGGTTGCACACCAGTGCCTTGGAGAGGCTGTAGATTCCTGTACATGTGAGAGTTCCCCGGGTCCTCCCTGCCCAGGGTTTTTTTTTTTTGTCTTTCTCCAATTGTTGATGTTTTTTGCTGAGGACAGTGTTTCATGCCCTGTTTATATTTTCATTTAAAGTGTCATCTGACAATAGTTATTATTATCATTTTTCAAAATGTGGTGTCCAGTGATGATTAACCAGCAAAATAGAACACTTGAGATTTTCCTACCTCTTACCAATTCCAGTGCAATGTGATTTTCCTGTTTTGACCCGTGTCCCTCTCTGGTATATATTCCCCTATCCAGGCTCCAACAGAGCCTTCTTTCCTGTATTTTTTTTTTTTTCTTTTTGAGACAGAGTCTCGTACTGTCGCCCAGGCTGGCATGCCGTGGCGCCATTTCAGCTCACTGCAACCTCTGCCTCCCAGGTTCATGCAATTCTCCTGCCTCAGCCTCCCGATTAGCTAGGATTACAGGAGCACACCACCACACCTGGTTAATTTTTTGTAGTTTTAGTAGAGAGGAGACTTCACTATGTTGACCAGACTGGTCTTGATCTCCTGACCTCATGATCCACCCACCTCAGCCTCCCAAAGTGCTGACTTCTTTTATTTTTTAGAACCGCATCCTGTCCAGGAAACCCCATCCAATCATTCTGCTTCCTCCTCCTGTCCTCTCCCAGGAAGTTCTCTCCTCACCTGTGAGTAGAAGCTCCTTCCAGGTGATGTGTAGTGTGTAGGGAGGGGCTGAGAGGGGCCCCATGGCCTGTGCTGCCTGCATGTTCTCCTCTGTGGAGATGAGCCTGGGATCCAGAAACTTTCTGAGCACGGCTGTCAGCTGTGCTGTCCTTCCTCTTTCTGTGCTGAGCCTCTTCCCGGGGCAGGAGCACTTCTCAGGCTCATGGGTGGGGTCTGTGCCCAGGACACCCCTCTGTCCCCTCCCCTCTCGGTCCAGCCTCCTTGTCCCTCCTTCTCTTTTTCCTTTTGTCTGTGTGTCAGGTCACTGGGAATTGTGGAGGCCTCTGCCTTTTTCAGTAGTGATTCTGTCACCAATCCTCAACACACACTATGTGCAGAAACACAAACGCACACACAAAAGAGATGCACACAGAAACACACAGTCACACACATACCCTGTAGGTTGGGCAAGTACAGTCCTGGGCCTCAGCCTCCTGCTGTCCCAATGGCTCTGGTTTGGGGTGCACATTCATGCCCTTTGCCCACTTTCATCCCCATCTGACTCTCCCCTTCAGTGCAGGAGGTTGGAGCTGCACTAGGTCCCTGTCACAGGGACACCCCATTGTGCTGTGGGTGAGTTGTGTGTCGCCTGGTGACAGGAACCCTTCCTTTCTCTAATTGTGTCTAGCTTGACTGCAGCTTCCAAGGATGGATATTCAGGACCTGGGTGTCCCAGAGGAAAGTGTCCTTCCTGGAGGTGTGCAGGGTGAATCTCTCGTGCCCCTTGGGAGGAGAGGCCTGTGCTGGTTGCTCAGTGGGGGCTCTGAGTCCCATAGTCAAAGGGACCGTTCTCAGTCACTATTACTCCCTGGGGTCTGGTAGCTGAGCTGGGGCTCAGGGTTTCTCCTTTCTTCCTGACCATCTTTGGTGTCCTCTCTTCTCTGCCCATCTGATTGTCCTGTGGACACCACACCTTCCCCATGGTGGTGCAGGAGGAAGTGGGGACTTACCCAGGAACCCTGTGGAACATGGCTTGTTGAGATGCAGGAACAGGAGCCTGGGACAGAGCAGGGGTTCAGAGCTGCAGTGATTCATCCCGACTTACTCCGTGGTCGTGATGGGCTCAGTCCTCCATGTGCTGACATACCCAGGGGTCTGTCCTGAGTGTTTTGACCTGGCCAAGCTACTCTCTGTAGAAGAGGAACAGGCAGTTGCCAGAAAGCCTGTCTGGAGGGACATTGCTCACACCTGAGAGGGCACATGGGGGTGAGTTGTGTTCTGGGAGCAAAGAGCAATAATACCCCCTTCTCCCGGCAGGCACACTGGAGAGGTCTGTCTTCCCAAGGGACAGGCGGGGATAGGTGGCCACATCCTGGATGGTGCCTGTGTGTGACCATCACACGCGCTCTGAGCCCTCCGGGGGGCAGCGGGCAGACAGGTCATAGGGTGCCTGACTGATTCCCAGGGAGGCTGTGGGCCCTCAGGCAGGCACTGGTCTGTGTCAGCACTAGGATTGGCCTGGGATGCCCCAGAGAACAGGACAGATGGAGCATGGGCGGACATTTAGGGAGCAGTGACAGAAAGAGTTGATGAGGATGGAGGGAGGTAATGAGGGGAAAGCGCCCAATGTGGCGTCACGTGCATCATCGCTGCCCTGGGAGATGTCTTTTTAGCTGATCCCAGGGAAGGAGCAGGTGTGTGGGGCAGGAGCTGCCGGCAGAGGGAGTGGTGTCAGGTTGGCGGCCGCCAGGTCAGGGAGGAGCTGACAGAGTCCGTGTGGGGAGCACGGAGGACATTGAGGACTTGGGCCGAGGTGACCCTGGTGAGGGTGGACCCTTCTCGGCTATGGTTTCAGATGAGGGAGGTCGGCATCCCCTGGGAAGGCTCCAGGCTGGAGGGACTCTGCCGCCCACTGGTGGACTGGAAGAGAAGTGTAGGTGGCCCTAGTCCCGGGCCAGGCTGTGTGTTTTATTCCACAAGGATCTGCACATTTCACATGAGGTCACACATATGTTATGTTACAGCTCCATCACCTTCCAGCCCCATGAGTCCCAGTCTCTGTAGCTCTATGTTCACTGTTCTCCCTCTTTCACAATCGGGAGTCCCAAACGCAGATTTTTGTCACCTTCTGTGGGTTTGTGTTTGTGTGCAGTAGGTGGCACTGTGTATACCCTTGGGACAGTGATGTCTGGGGCTGAGCACTGCACATGGGCTTGGGAGCAGAAGAGGGAGCAGCAGGGCGGGAGGATCAATGCCACGGGAGCAGGGACAAGTCATTTCCATTTTCTCATGCCCAGGGACCAGAACCCAGGATTCTGACTCCAGGGCACAGTACCACACCCTGCTGGTGTCCCTGGATGTCATGAGTGCTTATAGTGTCATGCTGCCTTGGCATTCATTTTTCAAGGTGTAAATTTATTTGCCTCACATCAGAGGCAGGCCTTGGTCACCCTGGCAGTTTTCAATACTCTATCTGGTTCAAGTGGCTCTAGTTGGTGGCCAGAGATAAAATCTTAGAGGCATCTCTTCTACTTGGTGTGCTGGGCTCCCCTCTCTCCAGCTGCTTTCTTTAAACTGATAAATCCGATATTTGCCCTCACATTTAAAGTGACCACTTCTCAGTCACAGCATGATCTCCTGGTCCCAGTGTTTGCTGCTTGCTTTAAACACATCCATTAAAGCTCCCTGCTGGAAACCTGTCAGATAACACCTGGACTTACTAAAGCCATCGGCTTACCGGGCTCTTCTCTCCTCCCTGCCTGGGCTCACTGACCTCTGTATCTGTGGTCTCCAGGTGTGCCGAGTGCTCCCCAGTGTCTCTAAGTAGTAAAAACACTTACACTTTCATGCCGTGGTTGTATAACTATAGCCTCACATGCCATCCAGGGCCTGACATCGAGGCTGCCCTATGGGATCTTTGCTGGTTGAACCCCTGCTGGAGCTCTTGTTTTGGGACCTCTGGTTATTCTGGGGACAGGAGTTTCCAGCTAACTTGATTGAAAACCTGATACATTTCATTGAAAACACTGGGTTAGATGATGTATTCATGGACTTCAGCTGCCAAAACAGACACATTAGCCTGGGTTAATTAAATAATAGAAATCTTTTTTTTCACAGTTCTGTGAATAATGTGCTGTTTTAACCACTTTCAAATGTGCAATCAAGTGGAATTAACCACATACACAGTGTTCAGTTACCATCACCACTATTTTTCCTAGAAAATTTTTATCATTTTAAACTGAAACTTTGTATCTTTTAAACAATAATAACTCCCTGTATTTTCCATCCTAGACATTGATCATCTCTGCTCTGTCTCTCTGAATTTGCCTATTCTTGATGTTTCATATAAATGGAATTATACATATATTTTATTTTGTTTCTGACATATTTCACTTAACATAATATTTCCAAAGTCCACGCATGTTCCAGCGGATGTCAGAGCCTCATTCCTCTTTATGGTAGATAAACATTCCATTGTATGTGTCACCACATTTGTTTATTCATGTGTTGATGAACACTTGGATTGTTTTACATTCTATCTTTTGTGAGTAATGCTGCAATCAACATTCCCATGCGAGTACCTGTTTGAGTCCCTGGATTCAATTCTTTGGGTATATACCTAGGAACGGATGCTGTTTCATATGAGAATTCTATGATTAGCTTCTTGAGGAACAGCACAACTGTTTCTCCTAGTGGCTGTACATTTTTATAATCTCACCAGCAATGTATGAGGATTCCAAATTCTACATAAGGCTTTCACTTGTTATTTAACATTTTAAAAGAATGTTAGCCATATTTGTAGGTGTAGTGTGGAATCTCATTGTGGCTTTGACTTTGTATTTTCCTGATGACTAATGATGTTGAGTTTCTTTTCATGTCCCTCTTGATGATTTGCATATCTTCTTTGAAGAAATGTCCATTTGAGTCCTTTGCCCATTTATATAAATTGGGTGGTTTGTCTTTTTGTTGTTGAGTTGTAGCAGTTCTTTATATATTCTGGGCATGAAACCATTGTCTATGTGATTTGCAACTGTTATGTGTCATTCTGTGTTTGGTCTTTTTATTTTCTTGATAATATCCTTTGATGCACAAAAGGCTTGCATCTTTAGCCCAATTTATCTATTTTTCCTTTTTCTTTCTCATGCATTTGGGTCATACCTGAGAATCCATTGCACATTTGAGGTCATTAAGTTTTACCCCTATGTCTTTTTCTAAGATGTTTTTATGGTTATAGATCTTATAATTAACTCACTGATCCATTTTTAGATAATTGTTTGATATGGTTGGAAGCATAGTTCTTTAAGTTTATTGTTTTGCATGTGGTTATCTAGTTGTTTGTGCACCGTTATTTGAGAGGATGATTGTAGCTCCATTAAATTATCTTGACACCCTTATGCAAGAGCAATGAGCTATAAGGGTGAGGGTTTATTTCTGGACTCTCGATTCTATCCCTTTGGTCACTATTTGTATTCTTATGCCAGCAGCCACTGTTTTTAACAGTTGTAATGTCTTGTGAGAGTTCAAATAAGAAAGTTCAAGTTCTGCAATTTATTTTGGCAAAATTGTTTTGGCTATTTTAAGGGTACTTTTTTGAAAAGTAGGAGGCCCATGTTTTGAAATTGGAAAGTCTTTTCTGTCTTCCTTCATAGGGAAATTTTGCAGTGTAGGGATGTTTTCAGGAACTTTATCAAAGTAGGTAAATTGTCACCACTTCCTTTGCTGAGGTACTCTGTTAAAATGTGTGTTGCCTCCCGTTGAGGAATTGAGAGATCCTGGAAGCACTTACCCGTGTGGTGAGGGACAGTGAGCTCCTTAATGAGGGGCACAGAAGACATTGTTTTGGGACACAATGTTGTCAGGGATGGTGTGTGCATCTCTACTTCTTTATTTTTTTGTACAGGTTGCATCTCTGCTGGACATACTAGATATTGAAATCTTTGTTCATTCTCTTGGTTCTGGGTTGGCTGACCTGTCAGCTGGAGCTGGAGGACATGCGTGGCAGGGGAGTGACCCCCATGGGAAAGAGCAGGGCTCAGCAGAGTGAAAGCAGCTGGGACCCAGAGAAGCCAGGGAGTTCTGACTCTTAGAAGCCAAAGACCAACAGGTGGGTGTCCTCAGGTGCAAATGGACTGCACTGGTACCCATTGCAGTTGACTGGAAAAAGGTTAGAGGCTTTGGATATTCCATTTTCTCTCTCAGCTCTTCAGCAGGAGACTTGGGTCCTGGGCTGGTACTGTCGTGCAGCAGGGACAAGGTAGACAGGAATGGCTGCATATCAGGCCTAAGTCCATGTCATCCTCTCAGGCATTGCCACTGAAGATGGAGAATTTTGTTCAGAGACCCAGCCTGGGCACATGGGAGGAGCCACCTTATTAAAATTAATTTAAGAAAAGAGTATGTATGCTTTATTCTTCTAGAATAATTATTAATGTCATGTTTTACAATGTATCTCTTAAAGGAATGGTGAGAATCATCTACGTAAAGTATGTTTTAGTTGGTCTTTTGTATAATTGCAGCTTTCACTTATTCTTATAGAAACCATTTCCTTTGGGAACACACAGGCAGTATCTCTGTGTTCATTTCTACTGGGAAATCTTTATGCAGGGTGGAGAGGGTCACATTTCCTAATGAACCCTCATAAGAGATGGAAAGCATCTGACTACCAGAAAAAGTGTCCAAATGCTGCTGGTAATGATCATGGGGCTGCAGGTAGAGGTCAGTTTAAGGAGGTGTCAGGGAAAGTAATTTTGAGAGTCCTTTTTTTTTTTTTTTTTTAGCAAAATCATGGGCAGAAGCCACCATCTGGACCCACCACATATTGGAATGGATGAGGGACAGAAATAGAGCTCAGTAAATTAATAATGAAATCCTGGAGTGGGCAAGAGGTTTGAGAGGTTGACGGGTGTGTGAGGTGAATGGGTGAATGTTGAGAATGTTCAAAACATCTTCTTCTCCATAATAAGAGAGGGTTTAGGCCCCTGAGTCAGACAGTGTCCAGGCCAGGGGGAGCAGGATGTTGTCAGCTCTCCTGGCCAAAAGTGAGACTCCAGCAGTGTCGTTACTTGGTCCAGTTTGGGATTTATTCATATTTTAAAAATGATCCAACAGTATACAATTTTGAAAATATACAAAAATCCCTATGCTACCACTCATAGATAGCCAAGATGGCTTTTTACCTTCTCCTTCCATCAATCTCTACCACTTACTCACCTCAGCTTGCTCCTTGGACCTTAATTCCCTCCACTTGAACTTGCCCTTAGTTTAAGTCAAGTAATCTCTTGACTTCCTTGGCCCCTTTCTGATCCTTAGCAGCTTGTCCTCTAGAGGGCACCCTCACCTTTCCTGTAGCTTCTCAGGATCCAGATGCCCCTGCCTTGTGTGGGCACCAGGGATATGGCCCTGTGCCTGTGTCCCTGAAGGTCCTGTCACTCAGGACCTTTGTGTGAGAGCAGCTGAGGTGATATTACCCTCCCCTACTTTTCTGGGAACATAAAAATTTGTATAAACCTTGTAGAGTAAAATTTCTTAATGCATGTGAAAATTTAAAAAATATATATTTTTGCCTCCCAAACTTTACTGGGAAAAATTTATTACAGTCCCAGTCATAAAAAATGACACATAATCAGGGTTATTCACTGTATTGTTTGTTTAACAGCAAAATATTGGGAACAACCTAGACTTTCACTGGCACAATGCTAATTAAACAGGCTACCTTATATCTACACAACAGAATATGATGCAGCTGCATAAAAAGTATAGACTCTTTCAGCTATTCATACAGAAACACCTCCATATTCTGTTTTAATTATAGCATCTAAACATCACAGAATAAAATGCAGTTTTTGTACTACATCTGACCTTAGAACATTACTTTTACTTTTGTTTTTTTAATTTAAAGAGAGAGGGTCTCACTCTCATACCCAGGCTGAAGTGCAGTGGCAAGATCCTAATTCACTGCAGCCTCAACCTCTGAGCTCAATTGATCCTCCTGTCTCAGTCTCCTGAGTAGCTGGAATCAAAAGCACATGCCAGCCTGCCTAACTCATTTTTTGTGTTTGTTTCTGTAGAGATGGGGTTTCACCCAGGCTGGTGAAATCCCAGGCTGATCTGAAACTTTTGGGCTCAAGTGATCTGCCCACTTTCACTCCCAAAATGCTGGAATTACAAGCAAGTGTCATCATACTTGATTCTGCTTTTTTTTTTTTTTTTTTAATCGGACTGCAGTCTACTCACTCATCTGTTTCCCCATCAGGTGATTTCTATTTTTCCTCAATTTCTCTACCATATGTCCATGCCAAAATCCAGATGTATTTGCTTTTGTTTAGAATTAGATTTTTTTTTTTTAAAAGAGAAGCCTTAGGAATATTCTCCTAGCTGATTTTCAGGATTCTAATCTTCACTGTCTAAGTCATAGGTTTCCAATTCCGGATACTGATTAGAGTCACTTGTAGGTCATTTAAAGCCTACCAATGCCTGTACCATCCCGCTAGTGTATCTGATTTGGCTGATGTGTGCTGTGGTCCAGGTATTGGTTGTTTAAAAATGCTTTCAAGGAAAAGGGTCATTTTGAAGTGGAGGAACTTTAGCCCAGTGATTAAAGTTGACATCCCCAGTAATCAGAGATAATGACATCTTAGGGCCTTGTAATATAATGGATGGAGAAGGTGCAGCATCATCCCTGTGGTATTCTTGTACAAAGTGTATAACCTGAGTTTAATCATGAGAAAATATTAGAAAAGTCCAAACTGAGAGTCATTCTACAAAATAAGTAACCAATACTCTTCAAAAATGTGAAGCTCTTAAAGGTAAATCCTAACTGTCCCAGATTAAAGCAGACTGAGAGAACAGTACAATGAAGAGCCATACATGATACTAGATTGGATCCTGATCCAGTAAAAGGACATTAGTCAGAAAATAGAGGGGATTTGGATAAGGTCTCTACAGGCATTCATTTTACAATGTTAATAATCATTTATTGATTTTGATTATTAGGTGCTTATCTTTAATGTTAATATTTGGGGAAGTTGAATGAAAAGCATATGAGGACTTTGCCTATTTTTGGAACATTTTTGAAAGTCTGAAATTATTTCAAAATTAAACATGAAAAGAAAAGAAAATAAATATAGATCTTTTAGATATTTCTATTAAGTGTCCAAAGTTGAAGATCATTTCCCAACTTATCTTGCCTAATACTGATCAGAGTAATCTTCCTGGAAATGCTGTTTGTCATGTTTGTGACCTTCTCAAAGCTTTCCAGTGACTTCTCTTATCTGTGGGATGAAGTTCCCATTACGTAGTCTGCCATTCAGTGTCCTCATAGCATGGCCCTAATCTCCTTTTTTTTTAAAATCTGTGTTGAAAGACCTGACCAACATTTTACTTTCTTATGGCCAAACTTGTTCAAATTTTTTCTTGCTTGTCTGATGCCCTTCCCTGTCTTCTCAACTGTGGGACTTTAGTCAAGGTAGTGGGAAATATTTTAGAAGAAAAATTATAAAGATAGTTATAGGAAATAGTCACAAACCTTCTTGGAAGTCTGGGGGTTTGCATAGCTTCAGTAAAAGGTTTGGCTGAAGGCAGCTGAATAATCTTAAAAGCTTAGGGCATAGATACACAGGAATGTAGAGGAGTTTATCTAAATATCATGTTTACTCAGGTGGTCCTAAAACCAACATTTAATCTTTTTTTTTTTTTTTTTTTTTTTTTGAGACAGAGTCTCGCTCTGCCGCCCAGGCTGGAGTGCAGTGGCCGGATCTCAGCTCACTGCAAGCTCCGCCTCCCGGGTTCACGCCATTCTCCTGCCTCAGCCTCCCGAGTAGTTGGGACTACAGGCGCCCGCCACTGCGCCGGGCTAGTTTTTTGTATTTTTTAGTAGAGACGGGGTTTCACCGTGTTAGCCAGGATGGTCTCGATCTCCTGACCTCGTGATCCGCCCATCTCGGCCTCCCAAAGTGCTGGGATTACAGGGTTGAGCCTCCGCGCCCAGCCTAACATGCTGGGGGAACTACTCTCGAGGAGGTTGGCAATGTCAATTACCTTGTAGTGGTGTTTACTCAAGACCTTTGTCATTTAATCTGTACTAAATAAATGCGAACTTCCCTGGCTGATCAGGGCCTCTGCTGTTAACTCTTTACAGGACCCTTCTTGGTACCAGTGAGTGACAGGGCCACCTAGCCTGCTCTTTCACTGGATATTTGTGTCTGAGTGTATTTGTTCATCCATTGCTGGGTCAGGGTCTGCTGGTCGGGCCCAGACAGTAGGTGCCCCATGTGAGGACCTGGCATGTTGGTGCCCAGGTCTGAGGTATAGCTGCAAATAATTGCGACAGAACCCTCGAAAACGAAGGTGAAGACTGTGCAGTTGGTAAGCCAGTAAGCCGATAAGTCAGTAGGTCAGTAGGTCATCGGTGCCCACTTGGGATCTCCAAGTTCGAGGGAATTGTTCAGGGTAGGGTTTTATCTCGGGACAACAGTTATCAGCATAACAGAAGCAGTATCTAAAAGCATTCAAACAGCTGCTTAAAGCCACTGGAGCCTCGGTTTTGCAGGCTCAATTAAGGGACCTAATGCAAATTGTATCACTTAACCCATGATTCCCGAAAGAAGGTAACCTAGACGTAGAGGTTTGGGAAGAATTGGGAGGAAAATTTTTTTTTTTTTTTTTGAGACAGAGTTTCACTCTGTCACCCAGGCTGGAGTGCAGTGGCGTGATCTCGGCTCACTGCAAGGTCCGTCTCCTGGGTTCATGCCATTCTCTTCCCTCAGCCCCCTGAGTCGCTGGGAGTACAAGCACCCGCCACCAGGCCTGGCTAATTTTTTTTGTATTTTTAGTAGAGACGGGGTTTCACCATGTTATCCAGGATGATCTCAATCTCCTGACCTCATATGCAAGAGCAACAGGTCCCAGTATAATCTTTAATGCTATGGGCTTTAGTGAGGGCGATTCTGGTCCTATTATACACAAAAGAGCCTAAAAAGGGGAAGGAGAGAGAACCATCACCTACTTTACCACCCCTGAGTGCCTGAGGTTTTTTTATTTTTTCTTTTGTTTTCCAAATGTGTTAAGCTCCCAGGAGGGCTTGTCATAAGAAGTCCCATCCATCATGGACTTTTGCCACCCCAAGTCTTGTTGGTTCGATAGGACTGTGGCAAGAAGAGTCTTTTGCTATCCTAAGCCTGTTCCTGAGAGTACATATTTTATTTTGTTGGGGTGGGGGAAAAGATCACTGGGATTGGTTTTTCACTGAAGAGGCTGTTGGATTGAGTCACTTAGAATCAATACATCACTGGAAATTCTAATAGTCCATGGCCAGAAGATGGATTCTTTAAATTGAGACTTCTAAGTTAAAAAATATTTTAGAGCTCTCTTATTCCAAGTGGTTGATCAGAGGATTGAATTTCAAATAAAGACACCTAATAGTGTTATGGCTAGCTTTAAAATTTCTTTTGACTAAATTGCAGAGCAAAAATCTGACCTAAAACAAAGTTAAGCTTTTTTTGTAAGCTCAAACTGCTTGCCTTAGATCCTCTGAGAAAATAAGAATAAAAGCCACTTTACCTTGTCATCGAATAGTTAAAAATTTTATGCTTTTACTGCTGCATCCTGGATTTAATTTCTGATGAGGGGACCAGCCTTATTTGTTTTGATGTTTGTGTGATTTTTGAGTTTTTGAATTGCTCCTTCACATCTTTGGAGATGCCTCATACATGCTTGGCTAAGCCATAATGTTGGTTAAGGCTTATTAGTTTCATTTGGGGGGATACTTTTGGTTAAAAAAAAAAAATCAAAAGCCAGAAACATCAGCTGTTTGTCCTACCTTAAATCTGACAATAAGAAATCTGAAGCCGGGCACAGTGGCTCACGCCTGTAATCCCAGCACTTTGGGAGGCTGAGGCGGGCGAATCATGAGGTCAGGAGATCGAAACCATCCTGGGTAACATGGTGAAACCCCTTCTCTACTAAAAATACAAACAATTAGCTGGGCTTGGTGGCGGGCGCCTGTAGTCCCAGCTACTCCGGAGGCTGAGGCAGGAGAATGGTGTGAACTCGGGAGGCAGAGGCTGCAGTGAGCTGAGTTTGCACCACTGCACTCCGGCCTGGGTGATAGAGCGAGACTCCGTCTTAAAAAAAAAAAAAAATAAATAAAAAGAAAGAAAATCTGAAAGTGTTAGAGTAGGTAGCTGGTCAGATGTGTGCAGGGCAGGAGAGATCCTTCCACTCCCCCACACTAGAAATGGCAAGTGAACATCACCAGGTGATGGTCAAGTCAGGTGGTTGTTAACTGTCTCTCTCTAAAGTAGTAATTGGTTGCAGGTAGTGCCAGGGAAATACAGTCTTACAATAGATAGAAAACACCTGCAACAGGTGATCAGCAGCTTCCCGATAAGTTCTCAGAAGTTGAGCAAGTCGGCTCATATATACGCATTAAGAGGTAACATAACAGAGTTTCTGATACATGACCTTCAGGAACTTTTTTTTTTTTTTTTTTTTCCATTTTAGAAGAATTTTTTAGGAACTATGTTTTTAAATGTTTATAATTTTATTTTATTTTAAAATCTTTTATTTTCATAGGTTTTTGTGGATTTGGTATTTAATTACGTAAGTTCTCTAGTGGTGATTTGTGAGATTTTGGTGCACCCATCACCCGAGCAGTATACAATGAACTCAATTTGTAGTCTTTTATCCCTCACCCCTTTGCCACCCTTTTCCCTAAGTCTATTGTATCATTGTTATGCCTTTGCATCCTCATAGCTTAGCTCCCACTTATGAGTGAGAACATCCAGTGTTTGGTTTTCATTCCTGAGTTACTTCACTCAGAAAAATAGTCTCCAGTTTCTTCCAGGTTGCTGCGAATGCCATTAATTTCTTCCTTTTATGGCTGAGTAGTATTCAATCATATATATACCACAATTTCTTTATCCACTCATTTATAGTTTACATTCCCACCAGCAGTGTAGACATATTCCCTTTTTACCACTTCCATATCAACATCTATTATTTTTATTTATTTATTTTTGAGATGGATGGAGTCTTGCTCTTTCACCCAGGTCGGAGTGCAGTGGCATGATCTTGGCTCACTGTAACTTCTGCCTCCCGGGTTCAAGCCATTCTTCTGCCTCAGCCACTGGAGTAGCTGGGATTACAGGCATGTGCCACCTCACCTAGGTAATTTTTTTGCATTTTTAGTAGAGATAGGGTTTCACCATGTTGTACATGCTGTTGTCAAACCCCGGACCTTAAGTGATCTGCCCAACTTGGCCTCCCAAAGTGTTGGGATTACAGGTGTAAGCCATCATGCCTGGCCAACAGCTATTATTTTTTCGTTTTTTGATTATGAACATTCTTGCAGGAGTAAGATGGTATCACATTGTGGTTTTGGTTTGCATTTCCCTGATCATTAGTGAAACTGAGCATTTTTTCATATGTTTGTTAGCCATTTGTTTATCTTGTTTTGAGAATTGTTTATTCATGTACTTAGCCCACTTTTTAATGGGATTGTTTGCCAATTTGTTTTGAGTTTCTTGTGGTTTCTGGATATGGTTATCTTTCAGATATATAGATTGTGAAGATTTTCTTTCACTCTGTGGGTTATATGTTTAGTCTGCTGACTGTTGCTTTGCTGTGCAGAAGGTCTTCAGTTTAATTAGTCTCACCTATTTATTTTTGCTTTTGTTGCATTTGCTTTTGGGTTCTTGGTCATGAACTTTTTGCCTAAGTGAATATCCAGAATGGTTTTTCCAATGTCATTTTCTAGAATTTTTATAGTTTCAGGTCTTAGATTTAAGTCCTTGATTTATCTTGAGTTGATTTTTATATACAGTGAGAGATGGGGATCCAGTTTTATTCTACATTCGGCTTGCCAATTATTTCAGCACCATTTGTTGGATAAGGTGTCCTTTACCCATTTTATGTGTTTGTTTGCTTTGTCAAAGATAAGTTGGCTGTAAGTATTTAGGTTTATTTCTGGGATCTGTATTCTGTTTCATTGGTCTATGTGCCTATTTTTATACCAGCACCATGCTGTTTTGGTGACTATGGACTTAGAGTATTGTTTGAAGTCAGGTGATGTGACACCACCAGATTTGTTCTTTTGCTTAGTCTTGCTTTGGGTATGTTGGCTCTTGTTTGGTTCCATACGAATTTTTGAATTGTTTTTTCTAGCTCTGTGAAGAATGATGGTGGCATTTTAATGGGAATTGAATTGAGTTTGTAGATTGCTTTTGTCAGTGTGGTCATCATCACAACAATGATTCTATTCATCGATGAGCAAGGGGTGCATTTTCATATTTTGCATCATGTATCATTTCTTTCAGCAGTGTTTTGTAGTTTTTCTTGAGGTCTTTCACCTCCTTGTTTAGATATATTCCTAGTTATTATTTCTTTAAAACTGCTGTTGTAAAAGGGGTTCAGTTCTTGATTTGATTCTCTGCTTGGTCACTTGGAGGGGTCTTTAGGGTCTTCTAGGTATACGATTATATTATCAGCAAACAGCGACTGTTTTACTTCCTCTTTACCAATTTGGATGCCCTTTATTTATTTCCCTTGTTTGATTGATTTGGCTAGGACTTTCAGTACTCTGTTGAATGAAAGTGGTGAGAGCGGCCATCCTTGTGTTGTTCCCCTGCTGAGAGTGAATGCTTTCAACTTTTTCTCATTCAGTATTATGTTGGCTGTGGGTTTTTGTGCCAATTTTGCTGAGAGTTTTAATCATAAAGTGATGCTGCATGTTGTCAAGTACCTTTTCAGTGTCTATTGAGAGGATCATGTGATTTTTAAATTCTGTTTATGTGTTGTACCACATTTATTGACTTGTGTATGTAGAACCGTTCCTGCATCCCTAATATGAAACCTACTTGATCATGGTGGATTATGGTTTTGATGTGCTGTTGGATTCAGTTAGCTAGTATTTTGTTAAGAATTTCTGCATCTGTGTGCATCAGGGATATTGGTTTGTAGTTTTCTTTGTTATTTCCTTTTCTGGTTTTGTTATTAGGGTGATACTGGCTTCATAGAATGATTTAGGGAGAATTCCATCTTTTTCTAGCATGTGGAATAGTGTCAAATGAATTGGTACCAACTCTTCTTTGAATGTCTGGTAGAATTCAGCTGTGAATCTTTCTGGTCCTGGAATTTGTTTTGTTGTAAATTTTTAAATTGTCTTTTCCATCTTTCTGCTTTTTGTTGGTCTGTTCAGGGTTTCGAATTCTTTCTGATTTTATCTAGGAGGGTTTTATGTTTCCAGGAATGTATTCATCCCCTCTAGGTTTTCTAGTTTATGCACATAAATGTGTTCATAGTACCTTTGTATGATGTTTTGTATTTCTGTGGCGTTGGTGGTAATAACTCTCATTTCATTTCTAAATGAGCTTATTTGGCTCTTCTCTCTTCTTTTCTTGGTTAATCTTGTCAATGGTCTTTGTTTATATTTTGTATTATTTTGTTTCAATTTCATTTAGTTCTGCTCTGATCTTGGTTATTTTCTCTCTTCTGCTGGGTTTGGCTTTGGTGTGTTCTTGTTTCTTGAATTTCTAAAAATAACCTTAGGTTGTCTATTTGTGCTCTTTCAGTCTTTTTGATGTAGGCATTTAAAGCTATGGACTTTCAGCACACTCCTTGCATTATTCCAGATGTTTTGATAGGATGCATCACTACTGTTCAGTTCAAAGAATTTTAAAATTTCCATCTTGATTTCGTATTTGACCCAGTGATCATTCACGAACAAGTTATTTAATTTCCATGTGTTTGCATGGTTTTGAAGGTTTCTTTTGGAGTTGATTTCCAGTTTTATTCTACTGTTGTCTGAGAGAGCACTTCATATAATTTCAATTTTCTTAAATTTATTGAGACTTGTTTTGTGGTCTATCATATGGCCTATCTTGAAGAAAGTTCCTTGTGCTGATGAATAGAATGTATATCCTATGGTTATTGGGCAGAATATTCTGTAAATATGTCTTACGTCTATTTGCTCTGGGGCATAGTTTAAATCCATTGTTTCTTTCTTGATTTTCTGTCTTGACCTGTCTAGTGCTGTCAGTGGAGTACTGAAGTCCCTCACTATTATTGTGTTACTGTCTATCTCATTTCTTAGGTCTAATAGTAATAGTTATATAAATTTGGGAACTGCAGTGTTAGGTGCATGTATATTTAGTATTGTGATATTTTCCTGTTGGACAAATACTTTTATTATTATATAATGTCCCTCTTTGTCTTTTTTAACTGCTGTTGCTTTAAAGTTAGTTTTTTCTGATTTAAGAATAGTTACTCCTGCTCACTTTTGTGGCCATTTGCATGGGGTATCTTCTTCTACCCTTTTACCTTAAGTTTATATGACCCTTTATGTTTAGGGGAGTCTCTTGAGGGCAGCAGATACTTGCTGGTGCATTATTATCAATTCTGCAATTCTATATCTTTTAAGTGGAGCATTTAGACCACTTACATTCAATGTTAGTATTGAGATGTGAGGTACTTTCCATTCATCCTGCTATTTGTTGCTTGAATACCTTTGTTTTATTCTTTTATTTACTGTATTTTTGTTTTATAGGTCCTGTGAGATTCATGCTTAAACAGGTTCTGTGTTGATGTGTTTCCAGGATTTATTTCAAGATTTGGAGTTCCTTTTAGCAGTTATTATAGTGCTGGCTTGGTAGTGGCAAATTATCTCAGCATTTGTTTGTCTGAAAAAGTCTGTTATCTTTCATTTATTTATGAACTTTAGTTTTGCTGGATATAAAATTCTTGGCTGATAATTTTTTTAGGAGGCTGCAGATAGATATGCATGCTCATTTGAGGTGTTCTTCCATTATTGAAGATTACTAAAATCACATGTGTTGAAAAGCATTTGGGATTATTTACTTAATTGATGAGTACTCATTTATTTTTGTATTAATTTTATACCATGTATAAACAATATATAAACATAGGTTTGAACATATACATATATGTGATACAACATAGATCATATACATGTGCACATAAAGATAGAGGGAGACAGAAATACTTTAGATTTTTGATTTTAAAACTTTAAGCATGGAACCCATATAACTCACTATTAAAAAATCAGTTTGATTTAAATTGTGCTTTTGTAAATAGAAAAGTTAGCATTTATCTGAGGAAGCCCTTGCTGAGTTTTAGAGAAAGTAGGTAGTAAATTTACATCTCAAAGCAGAGAGAGAGAGAGAGAGGGAGAAATTTGGGTGTGTTCAAGGAAGATTAAAAATAGATGCCAAGGTAACAGAACAATGATAGAAATTTATAACAGGCTTTTATAAGGAGACCAATTTTATTGACATACATAGCTTTTATTTTGGTCTCTGTTTTCCAACTGTACTCCAGGAAACACACTACACAGGCTCCCTTAGGTGCTGGTGGGCCACTGCACATGCAGACAGCCCACTTTAAGGGAAGAATCAGGGGAGAAGAGATGCAGACCCCAGAATTATGCCAACATACAAAAGCCTAAGTCCAAGGTCAAACCACACACGTGAAATCTCATCACCTGTTTGGCCCTGTTTTAAGTGTACTTTACTTTCTTTAATTTCTGCTCTAAAGCTTTTAAATAAACTTTCACTCTTGCTGTAAAACTTGCCTCAGTCTCTTCTGCCTTATGACCCTTAGTTGAATTCTTTCTTCTGAAGAAACAAGAATTGAGGCTGCTGCAGACTTGTACAGATTTGCTGCCATTAATATACTTTAGTGCCATTCTACATGATAGAATGTATATATTTTCTTACATTTATAAATATATATATATATGAAACACATATATGTATTCATAGCGGCCTTGAATCTACATTCTTGCTGCACTTTATGTAAACAATCCAGGTATAAGACTCAAACTTATTTTGGGAATACACTGATCCCATATGATTTCTATTTCATAAAAATAGGAAACAGGAGGGGGAAAATTATTTTTCAGAAGAGAACAACAGATCAACAGTTATTAAATTTTAGATGTGTTCATATTTTTGAATTTTTTATTCACCTTCAATTTGGACTAAATGCTAAACTTTTTCCTGTCTACAAGTTTCAAAACTAACAGTTTCAGAATTTTCTTCCATTTTAATTCCATTTTGGTATATTATAAATAAAAACTGTGCTTTTATAATTTGTATCATTTTTTAAAATTACACTTTTAAGTTCTGGGACACATGTGCAGAACCTGCAGGTTTGTTACATAGGCATACACGTGCCATGGTGTTTTGCTGCACCCACTAACCCATCATCTACATTAGGTATTTCTCCTAACGCTATCCCTCCCCTAGACCCCCACCCCCCAACAGACTCCAGTGTATGATGTTCCCCTCCCTGTGTCCATGTGTTCTCATTGTTCAACTCCCACTTATGAGTGAGAACATACAGTGTTTGGTTTTCTGTTCTTGTGTTAGTTTGTTTAGAATGGTGGTTTCCAGCTTCATCCATGTCCCTGAAAAGAACATGAACTTGTCCTTTATTATGGCTGCATCGAATTCCATGGTGTAGATGTACCACATTTTCTTTATCCAGTCTATCATTGATAGGCGCTTGGGTTAGTTCCAAGTCTTTGCTATTGTGAATAGTGCCACAATAAACATATGTGTGCATGTGTCTTTATAGTAGAATGATCTATAATCCTTTGGGTATATACCCAGTAATGGGATTACTGGGTCAAATGGTATTTTTTGTTCTAGATCCTTGAGGAATTGCCACACTGTCTTCCAAAATGGTTGAACTAATTTACACTCCCACCAACAGTGTAAAAGTGTTCCTATTTGCCCACATCCTCTCCAGCCTCTGTTGTTTCCTGACCTTTTAGTGATTACCATTCTAACTGGCATGAGATGGTATTTCATTGTGGTTTTGATTTGCATGTCTCTAATGACCAATGATGATGAGCTTTTTTTCATATGTTTATTGGTCACATAAATGTCTTATTTTGAGAAGTGTCTGTTCATGTGCTTCACCCACGTTTTGATGAGGTTGTTCATTTTTTTTCTCATAAATTTGTTTAAGTTTCTTGTAGATTTTGGAGATTAGCCTTTTGTCAGATGGATAGATTAAAAGATGGATAGATTAAAAAGATTTGCAAGCTGAAACTAGATGACTTATGTAAACTTCTGGAGAAATCATAGCAACTTTTATATAAACAATTTTTATGCCTGCTGATGTGTAGAGTACACAAAAGGTGCACATGAACACTGGATTCAGACTGTAATTCAGAGAGTTGTGTCAGATTGACATTGCAATTGGAAGATGCTTCAGAAACTCTAGAAAACCTAGTCTATAGACTGCTCCAGACATTACAAGTGAGCCAACATACAACTGAAAGTGTTAGAGTGATGTTTGACAAACAAATTACTCTAATTAAAGCAGCAGTTGTGTGACTTTAATAAGGTTCCAGGATTATACTGTCCCTTTGCTGCTGTGACTTCCCTTTGCTCTTTTCTGATTGTCTTCATCCCCTTTTTCCATGGGATGTGACTTCTTAAGAATGAGCCTTCCTAGTCATGTAAGATCAGATGAAACATACAGCCACAAAGGTCTTCTACAATGCTTTCTCTGAGAGCTTTTGAAGAATTGGGATGGCAGGTGTGCTGGCACAGGCCTGTAATCCCAGCATTTTGAGAGTCCAAGGCAGGAGGATCACTTGAAACCAGGAGTTTAAGACCAGCCTAAGCAACAAATGGAGACCACATCCTTACTAAAAACATAAATCAAATTAGCCAGGTGCAGTGGTACATGCCTATGGTCTCAGATACTTGGGAGGCTAAGGTGGGAGGACAGCTTCAGTCCAGGAGTTCAAGGCTGCAGTGAGTACTCTCTAGTCTAGGTGACAGAGCAAGGTTGTTTCTCTTAAGACAGAAAGAAAAGAAAAAGAATGGGGTAAACAGGAAAGCCAAAGGTCTCAGGCATCTCTGGATGATTGCTTGAACAGATTGTTTTTTCTTGGCTTCAAAACCTCTCAAGATGTATATTTCTTCGTAAAAGAAAGACATGCTGATTGTAACTTTAGGTGAGCAATCAAAATCTAGCTCCTAAAACTGAAGTATTTTAACTCTCATTCTGATAATATTTATTTTCTGAGGCACAGAAGAAAGACAAGATTAGATCAATTGTTTTTCTGCCCACTCCATCTCTTCCTACCTGCCTTCTCTCCTTTAATCAAATGTATAAATACTAAGCCTCCAGAAACCTCTTCAGAGAGAACACAAGCCACTGAGGTTTTTTGCAACTCATGTTTTCCCTGGGTGCACCTTCAACCTCTGGCTCTATAATACTCAATTGGTCAAGACCCTTGCCTCAGTCAGTCACTCTGGATAACCACCATGAGTCCTGCAAAGCCCTTCAGGAATCTATTGCCTGCCTAGGTGATATGTACCTAGGTGAGTGAGGTGTTCATGTGTCAAACACTCTTCTTCCTTTTCTGCCTTTCCCAACCCTACCACTCAGTGCTGTGTGCTCTCATCTGACCCCAGCTCTCAGGTTGTTTGTACTGGTCTAAGAAAGCAAGACCAGGAAGAGCAGATTGACAAGGAAGTAAGAGGCCTACAGCTGTGGAACATGGCAGGTGGGGCTGTCATCGCTCAAAGTCACACTCCCTGGGTGCATTTTATGAATTTTTCTGGATTTGGAATATTTTCCCTGTGTGTCTATCTAGAAACTCACCCTCCTCCTACTTTCTTCTCATTACACTTTCTGTTTCTAGTGCACTTGTTTATGGCCAGGGAACGGTCATGCAAATATTTGACAATAGAATAAAAAATGACTTTTTGTGAGACTTGGAACCTGGCCTTTCTTTTTTCCAAAAAAGATTGAGGTTTCTAAAAGCTAGCTTTTATGCAGGGCTTTGCAGTTGTGAGTGTAGTGTTAGGGAACAGGTGCATAAGTGAAGCATGAGACAGAAAATGAAATGCTGGCTGTGAAATCCTGAAAGGAAATGGGACAAAAATCATTTTTGAAGGTGGATGTCATTCAGCAGACCTTATTAATTTTAGAGTGTCATCTTAACAGATGAAGTGGAGGATGAGGTTAAATTATGGAGTTAGGTGACAGTGGGCATATACTTCTCTGCCACAGTTTTTTTTTTTTTTTAATCTGTAAAAATGGTGATGGTGGCACTTAGGATTTTTTTGTCAGGACTGTAGCTACATGAAAAGCTCTTAGGATAGTGCCTGGTGCATAGTGAGTGCTGCATCAGTGTGTAAGCTATTATCATTATGGGAATAGGCAAAAGTGCCACCCTAGCCATCCAGAGTGGGGAGGTACTTTCCAGTCAGGGTCCATTCAGGCCAGCTGGAGATGAAGCTGGTTAGTGGGGAAGCTTAACTTCCAAGAGTAGAAGAATTTAGAAGTAACTGATGCACAACATTCTGTAAACATTCCTTTGCCCAACAGTAGGAATTCTCAGAGTGAGTGTGGCTTCTGTGACAATCATTATCTCCTGGGAATCTAAGAATGTGTCCTAGAGTGGAATGGCTTTGATGTAAGCCAAACCCAGAAATGGGCTTCAGGACTGCCTTGCAGATAGCATTCATCTTGAAAAAGAAAGCATTCATCTTGCTAAAGAATACCCTCTTCCAGCCCAGGCCAATTTTTTCTGTTTTTGTACTCTCCTAATTTTTAAGGTGTAAGTAGAAAGACTGAAAAATAAAATAATGAAGTACATGTATGAAATAACAGGGTAGAGTTGAGACTGGTATGCGTAAGTTAAGAGAAATCGTGTATAAATTTTGTGTGAACATAAAAATGATTTGTTGTTGCAAACAGACCTCTCCATATAAATAATACCCATTGCCTTGAGTGAATAGCAGACTCTATCACAAGAACACACCATCAGAGTCATGAGAGAATGGTTAGTGTGGCTTCTTTAATTGGCAGGTTAGACTGAGAAAGTTCCTGAAGAGAAAGGAGTTGAAGGAGAAGATGGGTGAGAGCAAGCAAAATGGGATGGTGAAAGAAAAAGATGGAAAGGAATGTTTACTGAGGACTCATCAGGGACCAGGCTCTGTGACTAATGTCTTACACATGTTAATTTACTCTTCCACTGTCATTTTCTGATGCAGTAAGAGTCAGCCTTACACTGCAGATGAGGAAAGAGCCTGAGGGAGGTCACATGAGTTTCCTAGGGTCATCCAGCCACTTCATAGCAGAGCTAGTATGTTTCACTGTGGTTTGTGCAGACAGAAAAGTGAGACATGTAAGGAAGGCAAAACGTATTTTTGTTGTGGGTACTGTTTATGGAAGTGACCTGTATGACACAGAATAATGGCCTCTTAAAAATCCGGGTTGGGTGCGGTGGCTCACGCCTGTAATCCCACCACTTTGGGAGGCAGAGACCGGCAAACACGAGGTCAGGAGTTCGAGACCAGCCTGGCCAATATGGTGAAACCCTGTTTCTACTAATAATGCAAAAATTAGCTGGCCGTGGTGGCGGGCACCTGTAATCCCAGGTACTTGGGAGGCTGAGGCAGGAGAATCATTTGAACCTGGGAGGTGGAGGTTGCAGTGAACTGAGACCACCCCACTGCATTCCAGTCAGGGTAACATAAGTGAAATTCTGTCACCAAAAAAAAAAAAAATCCACATCCTAACTCTTTGAACACATGCATTTACTTTTCTTGGCAAAAACACTGTTCAACGGTGGTGAAGTTGAGTATCTTGAGATGGAAAGCTTATTCTGGATTATCTGGGTAGCTTCCAGTTTCATCCTAAAGGTCCTTGTAAGTGAAAGAGAGAGGCAGGAGGGTCAGGGTGAGAATGATGCAGCCTGAGAGACGACTCTGGCCATTGCTTGCTGTGAACATGTGTGACAAGACAAAATTACAACTAATTTAGTTATAGATGTAATTGGGTTTTATCTGTGATTTATGATTTGGTGCAGCTCTCCCTCTACAGATACAGTGATGACTCCCCCTGGGCAATGCAATAACAAAACAGTGGGTTTTGTCTAATGCGGATCAGTAAACAAAGCCATAGAAATAAATTGATTGGTTAACATCAGAGTGCTTCAGGTCACTTTTTTTGGTAAAAGTTAAAGCAGAGGGGACTTCTTTATTATGCTCACTCAGGTAGACTAGAATCTTCTTTCTACAGAAAAATATGATTTGTTTTGAGAGCTATCTGCTTTGTTAAAATTTCAGTGGGAGTATACAGCATCCAGCCTGTGATGGCTCTATTTTGGAGTGTCTGTACTCTCACTTAGGTGAGAATATGATCAATACTTAATGAATGAGCATTAGTCTCAATAACCGTAATTTTGGGCTTCCATCACTTCTTTTTTTTTTAAATTTCCTTTGTCTTTAAAAATTTTTTTTTATACTTTATGTTCTAGGGTACATGTGCACAACGTGTAGGTTTTGTACATATGTATACATGTGCCATGTTGGTGTGCTGCATTCGTTAACTCGTCATTTACATTAGGTATATCTCCTAATGTTATCCCTCCCCCCTTCCCCCACCCCACAATAGACCCTAGTGTGTGATCTTCCCCTTCCTGTGTCCAAGTGTTCTCATTGTTCAGTTTCCACCTATGAGTGAGAACATGCAGTGTTTGATTTTCTTTTCTTGCGATAGTTTGCTGAGAATGATGGTTTCCAGCTGCATCCATGTCCCTACAAACACATTAACTCATCCTTTTTTATGGCTGCATAGTATTCCATGGTGTATATGGGCCACATTTTCTTTTTTTTTTTTTTTTTAAATTTATTTATTATTATTATACTTTAAGTTGTAGGGTACATGTGCATAACGTGCAGGTTTGTTACATATGTATACTTGTGCCATGTTGGTCTGCTGCACCCATCAACTCGTCATTTACATCAGGTATAACTCCCA